>NC_092414.1:123537196-124781007 GCF_040894005.1 Engystomops pustulosus | reverse complement strand
GCGGTGGTGGCGCGGTGATGTAGCCGGGAGCGGGTAGGTCGTGAGAGCCGGGAGGCTATGGAGCCTGGAGCTTAAGCGGGGGCAGGGGGAGCAGGGAGCCGGGAGCCTGGAGGGGGGGACGTTAGCGGAGCCGGGTTGAGACGGGAGAGGAAGGGGAGCTGGAAGCGGAGAGCCGGAAGCGGGTAGGTCAAGAGCCGAGAACCGGGAGTGGGGTGGCAGAGGGAGCGGAGAGCCGAGAGCGAAGGGAGCGGTAGGGGAGCGTGGAGCTTGAGCAGGGGCAGGGAGCTGAGAGCCTGGAGGGGGGGAGGGGGCATTAGCAGAGACAGGTTAAGACGGGACTGGAGAGCCGGGAGCGGGCGGCGGAGGGAGCGGAGAGCGGAGAGCCGGGAGCAGGGAGGACGTTAGCGGAGGGAGCGGGAAAGGAGCCTGGAGCTTGAGCGGGGGCAAGGGGAGCAGGGAGCCGAGAGCCTGGAGGGGGGGAGCTCGGTGCCGGCAGGGTCTGGGGGCCGTTGTAAGGTGCCGGCGGCATCGGGGGGTGGGCGCAAGGTGCTGGCAGCATCGGGGAGGAAGGTGCCGGCCCTGCGCGGACCGGCTGATGAACTCCAACGGCCCGGTCCTGGTCCGCGGACCAGCGGTTGGGGACCTCTGGTTTAGGTTCCATATTAAATATAAGTATACTTAAATATACTATATACTATATACTTAAATAAATTAAGTATAGCTCATTTCATTCAAACTACTGATGCTCTGTCACCACAGAAGATGATGCTGTTTAGAGTGGTACTAAGATTAAAAATCTTTTGTCAGACACAGGAACATTTAAGTGTCAGATAACTAGATTTTCTTTGCCACTTGAGTACAAAGCCAAAAAATTTGCATCCACAACCTGATCTCCAGTGTCATGAAAAGTAAAAGCATTAACTTTTCCCTGGACCTATCTGAAAAAAATGTATTGTCTTTCTTCCCACAAGGTTGGAATCCAAGTGGAGAAGATAGCTATAGTATAGTTTGGCCATGCTCTAGTTTGGCCATGCTTTGGCCATGATTTCTATTTATCTACAGACTCCTGAAAGGGAGGATGCACCGCTAGATCCATTGTCTCAGACCTAAGCTTATTCAAAATGACTAGCAAGCAGCAAAATGTGGTTCTGTCACACATTTTGCGGGGTCAGCAGCTCCATCCCAGAGCTGAACAGACATTCACATCCCATCAGACATTCACACTTCAGGTTCGGCATCTGGGAAACCACGGAAAGCGCAGAAAGTTGATTGATTGAAGTCTGAGCAGCCAATCAACCAGTTTTCAGGCCTTTACCAGCCACAGACATTCCCATACTGAGTATAGCTATGATTAGGACATGTGACCCTGTTGTATAGGAACTGGGTCACATGTCCCAGTGTGATTACAGCCAGGAGATACCGTTGGATGCACAGTGAGGGAAATAATAGGGCTTTAATAGTTTCACAATTTTCCGTTTGAGGGTAAATATGAAGATAGAAAAAGAAGGCTTTGAGTGCCAAAAATAATTGCACTTCATATGGGACAGTGTGAAGAAGTGTGATAATGTATGATAACTTAACTGGATCATAATCATCAATTAGAGAAATAGCAGCAATCTTGCTGCAACATTATATGCCGAAATTGCTAAGTCCATATTCATAACATCTGTGTTTTTCAAAAAAGCAGTTCCTGGGTTTGCTAAATCTGTATATACCTAAATCACAAAGTCTGTATTTACTGCTTCTGGGTTTTTTAAAATTAGATGGATTTAAATGTGACATTGTCAAATTCCACTTTATTTGGATTCCAAATCGAAATCCATCAAATATTGCAATAGTTGGATTTTAATGGCATTGAGGGGAAGGGTGTGTGGTTGTCCCATTGCTTCTTTTACCACTATGAGAATAACTTGGTAGGAACACCCAGAGCACTTTAATCCGCAGTGAGAGGAATGGTTTGTGGTTTTCCCATTGCTTCTTTTAACACCATGAGACCCAGAGCACCTTTATCGAAGGGTATGCGGTTTTCCCATTGCTTCTTTTACTGATGAGAAAATAACAGTGTCTGAACACCCCAAGTGCCTTTAACCTCAATTGTATTTAAAACATATTAAATTTATTTATTTTCTATTATTATTTCTTTGTTTTCTTTAGTAGTTTCACTAGCCCATTTTTGGCACAGCAATTGCCCTGTTATCACCCCCATTTTGCAGACCTCTACTCCTTGCTACCTCTATTTTACAGGCATTTTTGGGTGTAAAAATAATAAAAGTGTGTTTTTTGCATAAAATGTACAAATAAATTATTTAAATAAGGTATTGCAATGTTGTTTGTGTTATATGATGATTTGGAAAAAAATGTTGCAAGTAATGTTTTTCTTTAACCCCTTCCTGGAAACAATTCAATTCTAGGTACCCTGAAATGATGCCAATACAATATTATAATTTCTAAGGGGTTAATCATTTAATTGCTTAGCTTCACTCATTTACTATGCTGTATTAGCACTGTATTAGGCATTTTCACTTAAGCCTAAATTTTAACAACGATAAAAGTAATTTATAGGCTAATGTAATTAAATAAGTACACTTTGTAGATCTTCACGTATTATGCATAAGGATATAACAGGGATTTTAATAACCAAGGCATTTATTACACACTGTAGACACAACAGATAATCATTTATAAAAGCAATCAAATTACTGAGCATCTGTTGTAAGGCGGAGGACAATGTTTCTTCCTGCCCAAGAGCTAAAATCTATCAAATCCCTATTCTATTTTTAATATTCCTTGGAAATACTTGGCCTGTCACCATTATATTAGACAGAACATGTAGAATTATGAATGGTATTGATCTAAGCCTTTATGATAATACTCAATTGATGTACGATAAATGAAGTTGTTATTAAGATAGCATGGAGGGTTCAAAGTTAGTTGCTCTCACTTTCCTTCTCAAGCTTTCATTTTACTTCCAGTCAAAGTTTGAGTTGGATTGCTAAATTCATTTAATGCTGTTTCTGTGCTACTGTGTATTCCTGTGTACTGTGTAGCCTTTTACTGTGTATTCCCAGAGACGCCTGGGCAAATTCCACCCCAAATATAGGGCAGGTCTTCTTTATTCTGCAAGCAGACAATGGCACCTGCAGGAAAAAAAAACACCATGCTCTCTTATTGATATCAACCAGAGAATGACATTACCACCGATTTACCTCGGCAAAATCCAATGTGGGAACACATTTGTGTTCATTCCTCAACCCCCAAAATGCACTAATTTTGACATTCTAAATGACAGAATGGTAAAACAGAAGGGGCTAATGCAGATGTGAACTTAGGTTTAACCACTTATTCCAATCAAGCTTCCCCATTTAAATGAAAAGGATCCTTTTAGTACAACAGATAATTTCCTCTCACTATTGCAGAGCTTATACCCTATACTTAAAGCTTTTGTTATGCAACACATTTACCACTCTGAACCTGTAGTAGCACACAACCTGCTCTAACCCCTCTCCACTGACCTGGATATTTTGCTAACTACTACCTGGATGGAATATAAATAGTTGCTTCCGATAATTGTAGATATATATAGGCCACCCATAACTACAGCCATAGCAGCCGGGTGAATCGTAATTTATCATGCACTGCAGACGGCGCAACTTCAATACAGGGGTCTGGAGAGGAGGAGGGAGGGTGGTTTATTAATTTTATGCTGCCTGAGCACTCCAGCACATCCCTTGAGCCCTTTGCAGACAGGAGGAGGGGGCATGGTCTGTCCCTGTTCCAGTGATGTACTCTTCGCCCACTCCTGCCCAGGCCCTCGCCCACCTCGTTTGCCTGCCATCTGGTCACATGACGGACCCGACAGCGCAACATTTGATGACAAGTGAAGCGTGGTGGTGACATAGAGTGCCATGTCTGGTAAGTCTGCAGCTGTCTTTTCCGCTCCCTGCATACATGTATGTATATATGTACACATATACACACAGTTAAAGATGAGCGAGCACTAAAATGCTTGAGTGCGCGTTACTCGAGTCAAACTTTTTCCGATGCTCGAGTGCTCGTTTCGAATAACGAACCCCATTGAAGTCAATGGGAGACTTTAGCATATTTCAAGGGGACCAAGGCTCTGCACAGGAAAGCTTGGCCAAACACCTGGAAACCTCAGAAAATGATGGAAACACCATGGAAATGGACAGGAAACAGCAGGGGCAGCATGCATGGATGCCTCTGAGGCTGCTTAATCGCACCATTATGCAAAAATTATGGGCAACAGCATGGCCATGACAGAGTGACCGAATGAGGCTAGATAGCATCTAAAACATCCAAGCTTGGCCAAACACCTGGAAACCTCAGAAAATGATGGAAACACCATGGAAATGGACAGGAAACAGCAGGGGCAGCATGCATGGATGCCTCTGAGGCTGCTTAATCGCACCATTATGCAAAAATTATGGGCAACAGCATGGCCATGACAGAGTGACCGAATGAGGCTAGATAGCATCTAAAACATCCAAGCTTGGCCAAACACCTGGAAACCTCAGAAAATGATGGAAACACCATGGAAATGGACAGGAAACAGCAGGGGCAGCATGCATGGATGCCTCTGAGGCTGCTTAATCGCACCATTATGCAAAAATTATGGGCAACAGCATGGCCATGACAGAGTGACCGAATGAGGCTAGATAGCATCTAAAACATCCAATAATTGACCCTGACACTATAGAAGACGGCATGCAGAGGTAGCGGCAGCAGCAGCAGACTAGAGAGTGGCATGGCGACATACCCCAAATGGACTCAGGCTTCAAACCAATTAAAAAAATTCCTTTTGGCGAGGATAACGTGTAGCACTGTATGTATCAGTATTTTGCCTGGTTAAGGCGGCAGAGAGGAACCAAAGGAGGTGAGCAAGAAGCGCTGAAATGATTTCCTATGTGAACAAAAGGTTGATGGTATATTTAGTCGATAACACAGCATGGTGGCAACATAGTGACCAAGTTCTATAACGTATCTGGTGAAACACCCGAAAAATTAGCCTTACACAGCTCGTTTGATAAGAGGACAACATGTGGAGGCAGCCATGGAGACGACTTCCATGATTAAGAGCGACAGTATGGGGTATCCATATTGCGCTGCTATGATTGAAACTTCAGGTTTCCAGCATGGCGGCGACAGATGGGCCGAGTTGCATTATGTATCTGGTGAAACACCCGAAAATGTAGCCTGACACAGCTCGTTTGATGAGGGGATAATGTGCTGTATTTGCTGTATGAGCTGGCGTTCCGCTGCCAGGCAAGCTTTCGCCTGTCCAAGCTCCTGCCTCTCAGCTCCTCCCCACCCAAAATGGGCCTGGGGGCCAGAAGCCTTTACTTTGAAAAAATTATAATTTTCAAAGCAGATAGGGTCATTTGAATATTTAATCTAGGAATAATGGAATAGCATAGCGGTTCTATATATATATATTTTTTCAGAAATGGTTCCACGATTAAGAGCGACAGTATGGGGCATCCATATTGCGCTGCTATGATTGAAACTTCAGGTCTCCAGCATGGCGGCGACAGATGGGCCGAGTTCCATTATGTATCTGGTGAAACACTTGAAAATTCTGCCTGACACAGCTCGTTTGATAAGGGGACGATGTAGGGAGGCGGTAAGGTAGTAGTAGATTAAAGGTGCTACAGTCAAAACTATGTTAGTTGGATCTTGGGATGGAGCTGGCGGTCGAAGATAAAAGTTTGGAGGTGTATTTTGTGGATAACACAGCAGGGTGGCGACAAAGTTAACAAGTTTGATGTGGAAGCCGTTAAAACAACCCAAAATTCTGCCTGACACAGATGGTTTGCTAAGGGGATGATGTATGGAGGCAGCTATATGAACGACTTTTGGAGGCAGCTATGGAGATGACGTGTGGAGGTAGCAATGGAGACAATGGGGCATATTTATCAGGACCTCTGCGCACCGCCAGTGGCGCAGAGGCCCTGAAATAATCGCAAATGCTAGCTTATTGCTAGCTTTTGCGATTATTTTCCCCAATCCGCCACCTTCACGCCAGTGGGGCGTGAAGGGGCGTGAAGGGGGGGCGCGGCCGGCCGAGCGGAGGGCGCGGCCGGACGGGAGTGGGCCGGCGCGGGGCGTTACTGTCCCCACGCCTGCGCACTCGCTGCAGGGCCTGCCGTAGGATAAACGCTGCGCAACTGGCAGCCCGATACATGAAGAGGCAGAAGCCTCTTCATGTATCGGGCTGCGAATTTGCAGCGGCGGGGCTATCATACGCTGGCTCACAAGCGCCAGCGTATGATAAATATCCCCCAATGTGTGGAGGCAGCTATAAAGACGACGTGTGTTTGAAACCCAGTAGTTTAGGGAGCTGTGTGATCATTTAGGACGATGGTATGGTCAGCTACGTACTCCCTCACCATATTCCTGTAAAGATCAGCCCTACTCTGCCGAGACTGGGGACAGGTGACAGTGTCTTGCTGGGGTGACATAAAACTGGCAAAGGCCTTGTAAAGCGTACCCCTGCCAGTACTGGACAAGTTGCCTGCTCACCTACTCTCGCTCGCTACTTGTCCTCTGCCTCTAGCCCTGTCAGAAGGGAAATACTGTTTCAGCTTGTGCACCAGGGCCTGCTGGTATTCATGCATTCTTACACTCCTTTCCTCTACAGGGATGAGAGTGGAAAGATTTTGCTTGTACCGTGGGTCCAGGAGAGTGAATACCCAGTAATCTGTGGTGGAATAAATTCTTTGAATGCGAGGGTCACGGGATAGGCAGCCTAGCATGAAATCTGCCATATGCGCCATAGTCCCAACGCACAAGAATTCACTCCCCTCACTGGCCTGACTCTCCATTTCCTCCTCCTCCTCCTCCAACTCCTCTTCTTCTGCGCATACACGCTGAACAGTTAAGGACTGAGCAATGCTCCCCTCTTCACGCCAACATTCTTCCTCCTCATCCTCCTCCATCTCCTCTGACACACGCTGAGAAACAGACCGGAGGGTGCCTTGGCTATCAACAAGGGAATCTTCTTCCCCCGTCTCTTGCGACGAGCGCAAAGCTTCCGACTTCATGCTGACCAGAGAGTTTTTCAACAGGCCAAGCAGCGGGATGGTGAGGCTGATGATGGCGGGCGGCATCGCCACTGACCATCTGTGTTGACTCCTCAAAGCTCCTCACCACCTGACAGATATCAGACATCCACTTCCACTCCTCATTGTAGACTTGAGGAAGCTGACTGACCTGACTACCAGTTCTGGTGGAAGTTGACATCTGGCAGTCTTCAACATGGTTAATGTTGAATTCTACCTCATGGGCACATCGCACAACAGTTGATGAGCAGGCAGTTGGAGGCGGCGCTGCGCTACCCTGCCCTGAGAGTGGCAGCATCTGTGCTGGACTTCCTGAAATGCGCACAGATGCGGCGCACCTTCGTGAGCAAATCAGACAGATTAAGGTATGTCTTGAGGAACCGCTGAACTATGAGATTTAACACATGGGCCAGGTTACGGCCGTTGTCACACACAACCATGCCTGGCTTCAGGTTCAGCGGTGCCAGCCACAGATCAGTCTGCGCCATGATGCCCTGTAATAGCTCTTGGGCAGAGTGCCTTTTATCGCCTAGGCTTAGCAGATTGAGCACCGCCTGCTGTGGCTTAGCTACGGCACTGCTGCTGTGCCTAGAGCTACCGACTGATGGTGCCATGCCCACGGATGGTAATTCGGAGGAGGAGGTGGAGGAGGGTTGGGAGGAGGAGGAGGCATAGTAGGCCTGAGAGACCTGGACCGAAGTAGGCCCCGCAATCCTCGCCGTTGGCAGTATATGAGCAGCCCCAGAGTCAGACTTGGTCCCAGCCTCCAATAAGTTAACCCAATGTGCCGTAAGCGATATATAGTGGCCCTGCCCGGCAGCACTCGTCCAGGTGTCCGCAGTCATGGTGGACCTTGTCAGAAACGGCGTTGGCCAGGGCACGGGTGATGTTGTCTGACACGTGCTGGTGCAGGGCTGGGACGGCACATCGGGAAAAGTAGTGGCGGCTGGGGACCGAATACCCAAGGGCGGCCGCAGTAATGAGGTTGCGAAGGGCCTCGGTCTCTACCAGCCTATAGGGCTGCATCGCCAGGCTGAGTAATTTGGAGATGTGGACGTGGGCTTGGGCGTGTGGGTGGGTTGCACTGTATTTCCTCTTGCGCTCCAGCATCTGGGGTATAGTGAGCTGGACACTGGCCATGGAGATATTGGTGGACACTGTGGATGATCGTGGAGGCGAAGGTGTGGTTTTCGCCCCGGAGGTGTTTGTGCTGGGGTCCTGGGCAGGGGACTGACTAGCAGAGGCAGCAAATGACACAGGGGAAGGAGCAGTGGTGGACCTGGCCGGAGGTGAACGGCCTTGGTTCCATTGAGTGGGGTGTTTAGCATTCATAAGCCTGCGCATACTGGTGGTGGTTAAGCTAGTAGTGGTGGAACCCCTGCTGATCCTGGTGTGGCACAGGTTGCACACCACAGTCCGTCGGTCATCCGGTGTTTCTTTAAAGAACCTCCAGACTTCAGAAAATCTAGCCCTCGCCACGGAAGCTTCACTACGTGAAACATTTGGTGCTAATGCACCAGCTCTGGCCCTGCCTCTCCGTCTGGCCCCACCACTGCCTCTTCCAACCTGTTCTCGTATAGGACTCGCCTCCGTCTCACAAGCACTGTGTTCACCCGGCCTATCAACCCAGCTTGGGTCTGTCACCTCATCATGCTCCGATCCCTCAGTCTGCTCCTCCCTCGGACTTCCTGCCCTGACAACAACTTCACCACTGTCTGACAACCGTGTCTCCTCATCGTCCGACACCTCTTTACACACTTCTTCCACTACGTCAAGAAGGTCATCATGACCCACAGACTGAGACAGGTGGAAAACCTAGGCATCTGGAAAGAGCTCAGCAGCATCCTGACAAGTGGTTTGTGACTCTGGGAAGGGTCCCGAAAACAGTTCCTCAGAGTATGCTGGCTCAAATGCCAAAGGTGGAGGAGCTGGAGGATTGCTCACTTGGGTAACATGGGTGAACTGCGTGGAAGACTGACTGGTGGACAAATGGCTAGAAGCATTGCCCGCAATCAACGACATCACCTGTTCGCACTGTTCTGGCCTTAACAGTGCTCTACCACGAGTCCCAGTAACTTGAGACATGAAGCTAGGGAGTGTAGCTCTGCGGCGTTCCCCTGCTCCCTCATCAGCAGGTGGTGTCTCACCCCGCCCAGGACCACGGCCTCTGACCCCTGCAGTAGTTGGACGCCCACGCCCTCGTCCTCAAAATTAAAGTCTATTATATAGACATAACAGAAATATAAACTGTAATTTTTTGGTTTTTTTGTGCTTTTTATTTTTTGTGTTTTTTTTTTAAAAAAATTTAATTTTTGTGTTTTTTAAATTTTTTTATAGAACAAAACGTGCAGAAGAATTCACACAGCAACCACCAAAGATGATTGCTATGGCTAGTTTCTAACCTACACTGACAGCACACAACAGGATTTTGTGCTGTGCCTGTGACTTTCAGTTCCGCAGACTGTGCCTAATTCAATCAAACCCCTAATAAATTGTCCCACTTATGTGTTTGATTATGTGTGTCACTAAGAGCTAAATAGAACGTTTGCAAGTCTCCCTGCAAATTCGTCACAATATGGTACTAGCTGCACTACTAGTGCCAGCAAGGCCATCCACAAGCAAATAAAAAAAAATAAAATATAACGCTATTGTAGCCCTAAAAAGGGCTGTTGGGTTCTTGTAGAATCACTCCTGCCTAACACTTTTCTAATAGAACACCCTAGCGCTTTCCCTGACCAGCAGCAGCTTTCTCCCTAACGGCATCCAGACAGAATGATCCAAGCAGCGCGGGCAGGGGCTAGTATATTCCAGGGTCACCTGATCAGGCCAGCCAACCACTGCTATCGACATGTAAGTGTACCATGTGATGTTGGGTGTAGTGCAGAGTCTCCTGGCTTGTGATTGGCTCTGTTTCTGGCCTCCAAAAATCTAAACGCCGCGAGATGACATTTTCTCGAGCGGGCGAGTATGTTCGCTCATCTCTATACACAGTATATATGTGTGTGTGTTTATGACGTGTATCTGGTGTATCTGCTTTGTATATGCTGTATGTGTGTTTATGTATTTGCTGTACATGCTGCATGCGTATGTATATGATGTATGGCATGTATATACTGTATACTGAAAATTATTTACAAAAAAGGTCTATATCTTATGATGTTTATATACTGTATGTATGAGAGTAGGTTCTGTATGCACAGGTACACTGCTCAAAAAAATAATGTGAACACTTAACACAATATAACTCCAAGTAAATCAAACTATCTGTGAAATGAGTGTCCACTGATTGACAATTTCACAGGCAATTAGCAATATACACTCAATGAAGAAGTGGTTCTGCAGGTGGGGACCTCAGCGTAGTTTACACAAATATATCCTGTCTGTTTGTGTTAGTTTATAAATTTAGTAAGGCACCTCTTTTGCCACAACAGACCTAAGTGGCATGCAAAGTATAATTTGCTCTCTACAAACAACCATTTGTAGTTTGTTTAGTTCCTCAGATCTAGCGTCACCTCCTCAACAGATGACAGTTTAGAATAGCATGCGGGGGATTACAAGGTCATAAAATAATTTTAACAATTTGCTATAGAAATTGAATGAATGTAACTTCCTCAGAAAGAGTAAGCAGGACATGGCCTTACCATGTGCAACACCCTCGGCGATGCAAGGCAGAAGGGTTGTTGTGAATACGTCCCACCATGTAGCTTGCAGCCTGTGAAGGGTCTGATCAACCCCACAGCAGGTCACTACATAACACAGATGAGCACTGCAGCGGTAAAGTCTGCCTGGTAAGGCAGGAGTTAATTGTTTTATGTGATGTAATATGTGTCAGCCAATCACATGTGTTACACCTTGTTTCTGTGAGCTGAGATGTAATTGGAGGAGTAGCCACCACCTGACCAGTGGGAGTAACAAAACCCCTGGTCAGGAAACTTCTAGAGTTCTCTCTCAGAGGAGAGTTCAGTTAGCTGAGACAAGCTCAGTCAGACTTGTTAGTCTAGAGTTCAGTTAGCTGAGGAAAAGCTCAGTCAGACTCAGAAGAGTCAGTGCAGCCAGCGCACCAGACCAGAGCAGGAGAGCTCAGCTCCCTGCCTGAAGAGTGTAGTGAGTTAGTCAGCGAGAGAAAAGGGATATCATCCTACCTTCAAGGACGATATCTGAAGCAACCCAGGACAAGCTGAAGCATCCTACTAGGGCACAGCTATCTCCCAGCCTGCCATTGCATCCAGGCTGATGATCTAGTCCTGTGGCTCCCTCCAACTGCATCTCCAGCATTCTACCATTTGTCAAGGCACGTTGCTACTGTTCCTGTCAGTTCCAATAAAGAACTGTAAGTTATTTTTGTTTAACGTCTGCCCCCGTCTGGTCACTGCTACTACGGCTGTCACCATCACGGGCACCCTGTCCACAACACAGAGACTCATACTCCATATACCAAAGGGTTGCCCCAGGGAGAACCGCTATAGCAGCCTCTCCCTCATCATTTCTTGCCAACACCACCCTGCTGGAGACCTGCCAGGCTGTAGGACAGTCCTTTGGTTCCCCATACCAAGCACTGTGACACTAGCGTGCCTAGGCCGCAACCGCCAGCCACTCAGGTATCCCGGCTGTCTCCCGGCCCCAGGAAAAGGCTAGGCCCCAGTGGGGGATGTTACACATGGCCTTACACAACTTAACACATTCATGGTACAGCTTCGGCTATTAACAAAATGAACTCCCAGGTACTGGCCTAATCGCTGTTGGGCAGACCTCACAATGCATTTTGAGGTCTGTCAAATGGGGTCCTACATGATTTGTTTTGTTTTTACCTTTAGCATCAGTCTATTTCTTTCACACCAGTTCAAGCAGTAGACACATCTCTACAACAACTGTTAAGAAGAGACTGTGTGCAGAAGCCTTCATGGTAAAAAAAAAAGGAAACCACAGGCAACAAGCACAAGAGACTTGTTTGGGCTAAAGAACACAAGGAATGGACATTAGACCAGTAGAAATCTGTGCTTTGGTCTGATGAGTCCAAATTTGAGATCTTTGGTTCCAACCACCGTGTCTTTCTGCAACGCAAAAAAGGTGAACAAATGGACTCTACATGGATAGTTCCCACCGTGAGTCATTGAGGAGGAGGTGTGATGTTGTGTGATGGGGTTTTCTGGTGACACTGTTAGGGGTTTATTCAAAATTGAAGGCATACTAAGCCAGCATGGTTACCATAGTATCTTGCCACGGCATGCTATTTCATCTAGTTTGCATTTATTTTAATAAAACAATGACCCCAAACACACCTCCAGGTTGTGTAAGGGCTATTTCACCATGAAGAAGAGTCATGAGCTGGATCGCAGAGTGAAGGCAAAAGGGCCAGCAAGTGCTAAGTATTGTCAGGATCAGTGATATTGGATTCTCTGCACCACCGCCAACAATGACGTAAGCCGACACCTGGGACCGGAGTCTAAGTGGTACCCGCTTTTCACCAGAGCCCGCCGCAAAGCAGGTTGGACTTGTTGTGGCGTGGTACAACCAGGGCATTCCACAGGCGCAACTTAGTCCGTGGTGGCGGCCAAGGCATAGTACAAAATCGTCAGGCAAACTTGTGGTTGGGGACAGACAGGAGGTCGAGGAGACGGGGTCGTGTGCGCACGGCCTGGGATCAGGAGTGGGGAGAGGTAAGCAGCGCAAACATGGATGGTCGTGGGAGCACCTGTGACCAGTATCACTGGAAACTCTTTCAAGACTGTTGGAAGACCATTTCAGGTGACTGCATCTTGAAGCTCATCAAGAGAATGCCAAGATTGTGCAGTAATCAAAGCAAAAGGTGGCTACTTTGAAGAACCTAGATTATAAGACACATTTTCAATTGTTTTACACTTTTTTGTTAAGTATATATTTTCACATGTATTAATTCATTGTTTTGATGCCTTCAGTTTGAATCTACAATTTTATAGGTATGCAAATGCATCCAACTCTTTGAATGAGACGGTGTGTCCAAACTTTTGGTCTGTACTGTATGTAAGGTGAACAAAAACAAACATAGGATTGTACTGCAGATGCTCTGCAGTTACTTAGTTGAACATTCAACCAAAAAACTTTTGACTTTACATACTGCGGTCAAACACACAAATATATACATACATTTACACAATCATTCAACACTTAGCTTCTGTTCTAGATCAGGCTGTCTTTTCAGGAACAATGGAAGACACATTATAGGTGAGTAATATAAACACACTTTACCTTTTTCTAGTGTTGCGGCTGCAGCTATGGGTGAAGACCCCATATCTTATGCTGTCCTGACTGTCTCTGGTTAAAAAGTATAGAGGGAAAAAGAGCAATCCATTGAAATAGACAAAAAAACTCTATCACTTGTGGAATGTTGAAGGGAGTTGGATTCCCTTAAATCTGCCGCCAAGAATGGACATGATTGGGTGGTCCCTTCAAAACTGTGTTTATGACAGTTTATTGCATTCAATGTCCATATACAATAATCATTACTGACTGATAACTATTGCAAGGGTTTTTTGAAGCCTGGACAATAAAAAGGCTGTGTGAATTTCTTGAAATTTGGTAGTATAATCTTATTTTGGTTTGCTGGCCTTTTCACATCAGTCTATGTGGTGGTATTTACTGACCACTACTAGTGCACTTGATCCTTGCAGCTTTGAAATATTTGGAGTTTTTTGATTTGTCAGTCTATGAAAGGAGTACAATAAAACCTTTGCCTCTTACTTAATAATGCAATGTGCTCCAGAGAAAAAGTGAAATTACTGTGCATAAACATCTTCCAGCAGTAAATAACCTTTTCTCCTGACGTGCTCTGACTAAAAAAAAACTCCCATGTGATGCAATGTCATTGCAAATCTAAATAGAATTCATCAATAAAATTTACAAATGTTATCATATTAACTTTCCTCATTACAAGTATGTTAAATTAAGAGGCAAGGCCCTTAGTCTTGGAACATCTCCTTAACAAATCCACACACTTAATTCAGATGTGGGCTCTAGGGAAGCAGTGGAGAGGTAACACAACAGTGCCCTGATTCAATCTCTTCAAACTGATACTTATGAATATATTGAAAGGAATCAAATTAGCTCCATAATAAACACATTATTATTCTTTGGCTTTACCCATACTTTACTGCATTCGTGCATGAAGACTCATTTGAACTCAGCTAAAGAGTTTGTCTGAAATTATAATACTTAGAAATTCATTTGTTCCCACAGCTTAATCAGTGTTAAATTATAAAATGTTTTATGTCCAGAACTGCAAATAGCACCTAATAGGCTTGATAAGGATTTACAGATTTTTTTGAGAATTTACAAGATGGGCTTAATAAAGCCCACTGGAAAAATAATAGGGCCTTGCAATTGTGGTTGATTGTGTTGAGAAAGCATGGAACATCCTTGATGAATTAAACAAAATGGAAAGTGCTTTTCAGTGCTTTTCAGGCCTGGACCTACAAACTCCCCAATTCCTGAAAGATTCCTGAAGGGCCACTATTCCTGTTTTGTCTAGTCCTCACTTGTACCTTTTGTCTAGTCCTATCCTGTGGTGGTTGCAAACATGTGAATAATGGGTGTGCTAAATTTGCACAACTGAAAATGTGAGAGCTGGTCTTCTCCTAACCTAAGGAGTCTACATATGATGTGCTACTTTTCTATTTTCTTCTTTATCTGTTAAATATATGTATATTGGTTATATATGTCCCCAACTCTTGATGTAAAGTGGCCAATCCCTTTAAAGGACATCTACCACCAGGATGAAAGAATGTATGCAAAGGAGCCTGAAGGGCTTCAGTTTCCATAGGTGTTAATGGAGCCTCTCAGGCTGCTTTGCATACAGTCCTTCATCCTGGTGGTAGATGTCCTTTAATAGTAAGTGAATCCTCTCATTATATGTTTCACCACCCTACTATATCCACCATTCCTTCTCCTACTGAACAGGCTGTACTGTGCTTTTTCATAGACTTTACTCAGCTGAAAGTATTAGGTTTTTAAAATATTATGTGATGGTCATATTTCATGTACTGAACACTTCCCCAAGAATTCTTCAAATAGATGAAAGTATCACTATCCACAGAATGTGTATTACATTATTTGTCCTTGTATTTCTACTATTTCTATGTTCTACTTTTATTTTACCCCCCAACAATAATGTTTCTTTTTGCAAAGAGGAAGATCACACCACCAGGTGCGGAACTTATGGGGCTGCAGAGGGTTTGGTCGCAATCCAGGCCACGGAGGCGCATATGGTTTACCCTTCTTATATGAGAAGACTAGTGTTATAAAAAGTACATTATAATTAGGGTCCTGGCATACATTTTGCACTGGGACCCAGCAGCTTCAATTTGCGCCACTTCATTCAACTGCATCTGTGTCTTAACTCATTGGATAAGAAAGACATGATTCTGCTATTGACAGATAGATGGCTACACATGTACTGAGATATTCCAAAATAAATTAGGGGTTTCCACAACATATTTCATGTGTTACATATTTATGGAATGTGTAGTTAAGATGAATGAAAATTTTTGGTTAAAAAATATCTGTATTAATATAAAACGCTTAATTTTTTTGTAAGACTACAAAATGATCTTACACCTGTCAACATGAAGAAAACATCTGATAGACAAAGGAAATTGTTAGAAAATATGTCTGACACATGCTAGAGGTTAGAAGTAGAGTGAGAACAACAAAAGCTGCAGGCTTCTCTTTGGAAGATGTACGCGTTAGCCATATGGCTTGAGTGAAGATATGATAAAACCCCTGCACCAGTTGTTGCTTTCCAGCATACTACAACTGTCTCCTCTCATGTCCCTTTCCAAATGGGTAATAGATGCCAGCTTTGTTTACACAGTGCCTACAATTTAGGGCATTAAATGATATTCCTGAGTGTGACATTTGGGTTTTGTTATCACTTTCACATTTCACTAGGAAATCTATGCAGCACTTTACGGTGGAAATATGACCATCTGGCTTGCAGTCAGTCACTATATTTTTTTATCAGCAACCATTTCAAGTTGTGAAATAGAGATCTATTTCCAGATGGCTAAATTAAAAGTCTTGCTTTTATGTACTGTGAAAGGAGATTTCTACTTGCTCTTTCCAATTTTAGCCTGGCATTATTCATCTGCTTTTGCTGAGAATTAAACCCTCCTAGGTCTGCCATTGGCCACATCTATCAAAACTAGTGCAGTCTGTACTATGTGCAGTTTTCCTGTGGATTGTGCAGAGTGCGGCAGATTAGTCAAAACTGTGCATGGTCTTCATTGATCTGGCTTTCATTGCACTGCTCTGGAGGTGTGCACTATTTTTTTGTTCATATTACAGAATTTTGGCGCAAACGCTTGAATAAATGTTGGCCATTTAGTATGGAATTGCTCTGTAAGATTTATGTGTGAAAATCTGCTGCATAATATAGAACCACTGAAGTGAATGAGGCTTTTAAAATCTCATATAGATACTGGGGCAATTGGGCATAGGTGCAAAATAAGCTATCCAAATATGAGTGGATGGTTTAACTTTTTTATGCTGTGTTATATTTAAAAAAATTAAATTCTGCATACAAAAAAAGGATTTAGTTTTTTTACAACTGAGAAAACAGATTAATCATCTGACCACTGCCATATGTCATATCATATCGTCTAACTGCTGGGGTAAAGTATGATGCTATTCACTGATTTATGATAATAAGACTGTTTGTGTCCTTTTAGGATATGTGTTTCCTTTTAAGATGGAGACCTCCTGAATTTAATGCCCCCATATCTTCACAGCCATGTGTTGTTTTTCTAAGATATAGAAAAAAAATATTAGATTTAAAATAGAAGCCTGCCTGCATGTGGATGATCTCATTAATCCTTTCAAGAACTAGCCTTTTGGCATTCTAGAGTTTAAGCATTTCAGTTCATCACAAGCCACATTTTTAAAATAAAAAAATTAAGTTGTTTGCAGTTTGACTTGCTTATCACACTAGTTGAATAAACTGCCAAGAAAAGCATACGTATGTTATTAATAAGCACTGTTTTCCGAAACGCGTCAATGAGATTTATTTATTTATTTATTCATTGAATGGCTTTTAACATAAGGAAATAAGAAATAACATTTTTAAGAAGATCTCCACTGGTGCTGGACATTTGCCTCTTTCACACAAGTTGAATAACTATAATAGCTGGAGCAGTGTTCTCAAGTTATAAGGAATAGTTAAAGGTGGTACAGGTGTTGGGATGGGATTTTAAAAACAACAGAACAACAAGAAATACAGTTAGTGATAAATTTGTTTTCAAAGTGATTTCTTTCATCCATGTTTCAGTGCTTGTCATATGGAAATGCTCCTTAACCACTCCCTGAAATAGTACGGCGCGGAGTCGGATAATGGTTCAGCTCTAACTGGGAGCGTAACCATCATTGCGAAGCACGGGGTTCCAGCGGTTATCTACTGCTGACATACCCGTGTAACACCTGCAGTCGGAGCGACCTCAGATTGTGGTTGTTAATCTTTTAATTGCCACAGTTAGTGTGATTGAGCCATTTAAATGGCTGCAGGGGTATTCCCTGCTTGATCAGTGCAATGGCAACCATGGAGTCTCAGCTAAGACCCAAGGACTGTCCTTGTTAAATGCCTGTGAGGTCCTGTCACAGACGGGACCTTCCAGACAGTGAATCAGCATACCCATCAGAATTGAAGGGCATTATAATGAACAAGCAATAGTACAATTGTTTGTTCATGTCCCATAGTGGGATAATTAAAAAGATTTTAAAAAGTAAAAAAAAAGTTTGGAATAAAAATAAACTAATAAATTAATAAAAATAAACCCTAAAGCCCCATTACATATTACCCTTACGTATAAAATTAAAAAATTGAAAATCACCATACAAACCCACATATGTAGTATCCCCACGTCCGTATAAATACAATAAAACAAAATCATTATTAAACCTAAAAAAAATTGAGCTATATAGATGGAAAATTAAAAGAGCTATGCCACTTGGAAAATTAGATTTTTTCACCAAATAAAAAATATGAAAAAATTCAAGTAAACATATCGAAATTTGGAATCTACTGACCAGTAGAATAAATCTAACATGTTACTTTGGGTATATGGTGAAAACCAAATAAAATAGTCAAAAATCAATTACATAATTGATGTTTTTATTACAACCCCCCCCCCCCAAAAAAAAAATACATTTAGGACATAGGACATAGCCACCCAAAATAGTACTACTGAAAAATAAATCTCATGCCACAAATAATAAGCTCTTGCATTTCAAAAGTGAAGGAAAAACAAATATTTTGTAGCTCAAAAAATTGTACCATGAACCAAGTAAAAACAACTGAATTCTATAGGGCAACACTGGCAGCTGCATGGTCCTCATTCCCTTCTGCGCCTCTCTGTGTACCCCTACAATAAGTAACGTCCACATGAGGGGTGTCTCCATACTCGGGAGAAGATGCATAACATATTGGGTTTTGTCTTTTTATCATTTGTGAATGTGTACATTTTAGGGCTAATTGAACATATTACCAACAAAATTTGAAATTTCAGCTCCATTTTGTTTTAATTACTATGAAGATCTCAAAGGGTTAACAATCTTCCTAAAAGCTGTGTCTGATAGCTTTAGGGGTGCAGATTTAAAAATGGATTGATATAAAGGGGGTTTCTAATATTAAATATTTCAAACAATCATAATCCCCATTCAATCAAGTCAATTCTGAAATCTGCTTGAAAATACGAAAAACTGTTGTTTGATTTATTCAAAATAAATTATCCAGACATTTAAAAAGTATGAAAACGTAAAGCAGACTTATGGGAAACGTTATTTAGTAACTAATTTAGCTGGTAAAACTATATGCCTGAAAGCAAAATAAATTCAAATTTTGAAAATGGCAATTATTTTTTTTAATTCATCATTTTTTAAATTTTTGTAACAAATAAACACAAATTTATCAGCCAAAATTTATCACTAAAACCAAGTACGACATGTGATGAAAAACAGCTTTCATAAGTAAAAGTGTTTTTGTCACGGCCGCACCCGCGATCCTCCTTGCGGGTCGCAGGAACACCTGTGCCCCTTCCATGTGGCACGGCAACCCCCGGCTCGGATTTTTATATGGCTTACTAGTACAGCGCAAGTCGGGAAGGGGTTAGAAGGCCAGTGTCTCCAGGCATTCCCTGCCGGATCTTCTCCTAGGACCTTCCAGGGTTTCAAGACCTAGCTTCTTAAAACTGGTCCTAAAGAAGAGAAAGCCTTCCTATGTGCCTGCCTTCCTACGCTTCCTGTGTCTCCAGCGTTCCTGTGTCTCCAAGCATTCCTGTTTGTTCCCGTGATCCTGCTCCTGTGTTCCTGTCCCGTGTGCCAGTCCGTTCCTGCATTCCTGTTCCGTGTGCCTGCTCCTGTGTCTTCAGCCTGCCTCTGTGTTCCTGCTGTGCCTTCCAGGGTTCCAGTCCAGCTGTGTCTTCAGTCGTTTCCAGCGTTTCCAGTGTTCCTCCATGTTCCTGCTGTCATCCCAGGCTTGGACAGTCTCCTGCATATCCTTTATCTTGGCTGCCAACGTGGGCATTATAACAACCCCCGCGGTGGTCCAGAACTTTTTTCTTCTTTTCTGCTTATTGTTTTTCTAAAGAGACCAATGTATCCAATGTATTAAAAATTGATGTATTAAAATATTTTTGCAGGCAGGCAGTTTTGGCTATAAACATCCATGCTCTCCTGTTTATCTCTAACTAAAATCTGTCTACTTAAGATATGGGTTGGAAAGTGCTCTACTGACAAAGACATTACCTATTAAAGCCTCCTTGCAGGCATGTGGAGACTTACAGCCATTGATGCCCTACTAGGGGATTCTGGAAAATATGCAAATACATTTTCCAGGATGGGATAAGGAAAACAATGCCTCTTAGCTACATTTTAAGGCAACCAGCTTAACATCAAACATAACTTTCAGGAAGCCTTATAACATGATGCAGAATTTAAACCAGTATACCTATTCCAAAAGGAATAGACTCACAATTGCAGGCAGCACTGTTTCAATATGTTTGCATCTTAACAGTACAGTGTAGGCAACTGGTTTAGCTGAGTGAGAGGCTTTTGACTAGGGGCTGGAAGTAAAAGCTCTTCATACAGAGACATTTCCTATCAAGGCCACCCACCCAGAAGAATGTATTTGCATAACTAAAATATGGACAACCAACATCCCCTCTTCCCTCATGCATGAAGCTTTAGCTATACAGCTAAATTCTGCCGCTCAGCCACATCATCTTTCACTCCTATCTCACAGCAGACTGCTCAGTCATATACAGCTCAATCCTGCTGCCTCCCTACCTTGGCCATTTCCCTCCCCCTTTATCTAAAAAAAGTAAGTTCGTCTCACTAATCACTTCTCTGTTGTCTTGCACACTTCTCTGTTGTCTTGCACACTTCTCTGTTGTCTTCATCAGTAGATGAAGATAATATCTTCTAATAAATATCTCTCAGTTTCTATGAAAAGGATAGGAAAGGGCATATCACTGCATTATCTACTTACGTATTATCTATGCAGTGTGAATATAGAGGGGAAGCCGGGTGCTAGAACATGTCAGTTCCAAATAGGCAGCAGATAACATATGACCAGTGCTAGAAAATGCCCCACAGCCAAAACTGAATATAGAAGAGGCTGCAGTTTAAGGATGATGATTTCTGAATGTATGAGGAGAAAATCTCAAAGCAAAAAATATCCAACTGCAACTTATTTTACTACGGGAGCCTAGCAACATACATGTTTAATTCATTTGTCTTGCACAAAAATGTCCTTAGCTTTTACATTTCAGCTTAACTGGCCCTTGGAAAGACCAAGGATTTCCATCTCTCCATCAAATAGTACTCCTAAAAATTCCCCTTAAAATGAATATATAACTAATTCATATGCACAACATTTGCATAATTTCCATTACATATGACACAAATCAATAGCTACAATTGCACCTGACTTGCAGTGCTGCAATTGAAGGTAAGTTTATTTGCTTGCACAACTGTCATGTTAAAGAAATCTATATCTGTCATGTTGTATTACAAGGTTCCAGTCCAATAGATAGTTGCGTTATGCTCTGTGCATACCAAAACTCCTGCCTCTTAGAGATAAGAGCGTGAGTAATAGCATTTACTAGAGTTCCCATGGTAACTGCATACATTTTACTGCTTCTACTGAATAACGGTGAATAGAAAGAGATATTTACAAGAGATGATGGAGAATTTAATCAGCTATAGCTAATCATCAGAACCCTTACCTGGAGGCCACTTTATTGTAAGATGGTCAAGAATGCAATTAAACACTGCATGTTTATGTTTGTTACATTTTTGATAAAAGAGTATCCTTTATTTTTTTATTAGTCCATGGTAGTAGTGAAAATCTTGACACCTAAGAAACAATACATAACCAATTATTTTTAATTTAATTCAAGTAAAAGCAAATAGGTAAGAACATGAGTATAAAATCATGAAGAATAGGGGAGGAAAATACAAAATAGGAATCAGGAAAAGGGGGAAAAGAGAAGGTTGTTCTGGTTGTCAGAGGTGGAAAAAATTTAATCAAAACAATTGAAAGAAAAAAAATATAATTAAGGCAGGGTAAAAGTAATGAGGACAGCTAACCCTGGAACCATTGTGTCTTCCGGTCTCAATGGTAGGGCTTCTTGAACCACACATTAATTCTCTTGTTTAACCCCGGGATACAATCATCTAACATCAGATTGGTCATTATCATGAATAGTTCATGTCACTGTATTGTGGTCGTCAAAATATTTCCAATTGCATATTAGTTCTTGACTGGCCACAGCTTTTTAGTTGTGGGTAAAAATAATGTTGAAACATGAATTGCTGGAGGCATTCTAGAAAATCCTATGTGGATACCGCTCAGACCAAGAGAATTTCCAACATGACAATACTGACAGATAACAAGTCACACCAAGGCTTGTCATGTGTCAAGAATATATTTAAAGATTACCTCTGACATAATATGAATAATCCCATGTGGTCTGAACCTGTCTACTAAGATGTTGACCATACACTTAGTTATATTTGCTGCTGGCGTTATGAAAACCGGCAGCCTCTTTGTTAATAAGCATCACAGGTTATGTCTTAGACTAATCCCTTGGTCTTGCTACAGAAATCATTGCCACTCTGTTTGAATTTCACGAACAGCTTCATTGTTATATAGAGTTATATAGAGTTGTCAAGAGAGTTCAATAATATAGTTGATAACCTGGATGAGAATAGTGCATTACCCAGACTAAGAAAGAAGATACAAAAAAGGATATGAACTGCCCTCAAAACAAGCTTTTCTTTAACCCCTTAACGCTGAAGCAACTTTTCACCTTCCTGACACGGGCTATTTTTTAAAATCTGACATGTGTCTATTTAAGTGGTTATAACTTTGGAACGCTTCAACATATCCAGTTTATTTTGAGATTGTTTTTTCGTGACACATTGTACTTCATGCTGGTTGAGAAATTTAATCAATATATTTAGTATTTATTTATGAAATAAATGGAAATTTGGCAAAAATTTTGAAAAAAACAATGTTTTCCAAATTCAAAATTTTCTACTTTTTGTAAAGTTGGTCATATCACTAAAATAACTTGCTAACTAACATTTTCCATATGTCTGCTTTAACTTGGCATCATTTTTCAAACATCTTTTCCTTTATTTTGGATGTTAGGAGGCTTATAACTTTAGGTGCAATTTTTCAGATTTTCACGAAAATCATCAAAACCTACTTTTAGAGGGTCAATTTAGTTAGAAGTGACTTTATAAGGCCCACATGACAGAAACCCCCCACAAATGACACCATTTTAGAAACTACACCCCTCAAAATATTCAAAACAACCTTTGGGAATTTTGTTAACCCTTTGAGCGTTTCATGAGCGTGAAAGATAAATGAAAGTGAAATTACAGAAATGTAATTTTATCTTACTATAGATTCATTGAACACTAAAATTTGCACCTTCACAATGGGTTAAAAAGGAAAATGCATTTTACAATGTTGAGGGCAATTCCTCTTGAGTATGCCAATACCCATTTTGTCACTGTACCCTGCTGTACGGGCACAGGGGGGCACTTGGTATGGAAAGAGCGTTGTTTCGTTTTTGCAGGGCAAAAAGGCTGAAAAAGTTTTCATGTGTCAGGATGCATTTGGAGAGCCATAATGGTACCAAAACAGAGAAAAGCCCCAACATGAGACACCATTTTGGAAAGTACACCCCTTAGAGAGTTTAGCAACGTGTAATTTGTGTATTTTCCTCAACAGGTGCTTGATTCAATTAGGCCCCAAAAGGGAAAAAAGGTGAAAATTTTCTCAAAAAAGTCACTTTTACCCAAAATTTTTGTAAGCCACCAGGGATAAAAGATGAAACAACCCCATAAATGTGTAAAACTATTTCTCCTAAGCACAGAACTGCACCACTTTTGCATATAAAGTGTTGTATGGGTGCACAGTAGGGCTCAGAAGGGAAAGAGGGGCTTTGGCCTTTTAGAAGGCAGATTTGACAATAATCCTTTACATGTGTCAGGATGCATTTGGAGAGCCCTAGTGGTACCAAAACAGAGGGGAACCCCAACAAGTGTCACCATTTTGGAAAGTGCACCCTTTGGAGAATTCAGCAAGGTGTAATATGTGTATTTTCCCCTACAGGTGTTTGCTTCAATTAGGTCCCTAAAAGGAAAAAGGTGAACATTTTCCCAAAAAAGTCACTTTTACGGCTAATTTTTGTATCCCATAAGGCATTAAAGATGAAACAACCCCAAAAAATGTGTACTAGCATTTCTCCCGAGTATAAAATTGCCCCACACATGCAAATAAAATGTTGTATGGGTACGCAGTGAAGCTCAGAAGGGAAAGAGGGGCGTTGGCCTTTTAGAAGCCAAATTTGACAGACATCCTTTACATATGTCAGGATGCATTTAGAGAGCCGTAGTGGTACCAAAACAGAGCGGAACCCCAACAAGTATCACCATTTTGGAAAGCACACCCCTTAGAGAATTTAGCAAGGTGTAATATGTGTATTTGTCCATAAAGGTGTTTGATTTAATTAGGACTTAAATAGATAAAAGGTGAACATTTTCTTATAAAGGTCATTTTACTCCTAATTTTATATAGCCACAAGGGATAAAAATATGTAATAACCCCTCAAAATGTGTAAACCTATTTCTCTCGAGTGTAGAAGTACCCCACATGTATATATAAAATGTTGTATGGGCGCACAGTAAAAGGAAAGGGGAATGTTTGCCTTTTAGAAGCAAAATTTGACAGAAATGTTTGACATGCATTTGGAGAACCCTAGTGGTATAAAACAGATAAGAATCCGAAAAGTGACCCTAATTTTTGAACGCACACCCCTTAGAGAATTTTGCAATGTGTAATATATGTATTTGCCCCTACAGGTGAATGATCCAATTAGGCCCAAATCATTAAAAAGGTGAAAATTTTCCTATAAATGTCACTTTACCCCTAATTTATGTAAGCCACAAGGGATAATATATTAAATAACCCCAAAAAAGGTGTAAAACTATTTCTCCCGAGTGTAGAAGTACCCCACATGTGCATATAAAATGCTTTATGGGCGCACAGTAGAGGAAAAGAGGGATGTTTGTCTTTTAGAGGCCAAATTTGTAAGAAATCCTTCACATGTGTCAGGATACATTTGGAGAGCCGTAGTGGTACCAAAACAGAGGAAAACCCGAAAAGTGACCCTAATTGTTGAATGTACACCCCTTGGGGAATATAGCAAGGTGTAATATGTGGTGTAGTGTAATACACGTGGTGAAATGAGCATTTTGAACATATAGGTGGTTTCCAAATATGATGTGCAATGGAGTCCAAGATGGAAATTTCAATTATTTCTGGAAAGTTCAGTGCCCATTATGTGGCGCCCCTTATGAGATAATGGAGGGGTATAGGGAGCAACGGGACATAACAGTTGTTACAATTATTCATTTTACCGAAATTAATTCACAACAGGTTGGGCGTGAATTGTGAATGTCTAGTGTATAAGGAGGTAGAATATACCAGGGGACCAACTAAACTTTTTTCACTCTGGAGCTGTCGCAGGTCTCTTAGTAGTATGTAGTGTCCATCCTAACTCCTCTTTTGGAACAGACTCTTTATTGAGTCCTACCATTAGAAGCAGCAGAATTCACCGGGAAAATGCTGTCCTGGCAAAACACAGAAACATCTAAACCAGAGGTACTGGGGCCCCGTCCTTCTTGTCCCAATATTAGTTTCCTAATATCTTCCTCTTGAAAACGGAGAAATGATACGGCAGGACATGCACATTGGAACAGCTCGTAAGAGTTGTACAGCATAATCTGTACAATGTGCACGGCCAGCACTTTTGTACCATATCTTCGTTTTAGTAGGGAAATTATCACCAAGTGTTACTCTTATTCACCCTAGCGATACCTATTGTGACGAATATTGCTGCTTTTGGCTGGACCAAATCGACCAGCAAATAGCGGCAAACATGGACAGAGGGGGGCAACAAAACCCCTCTGAACCACAAGGCAAAATTGGTGGCTGTCAGGAACAGCCGCCACCCTGCCCCGATCACCGTGTCTACAGACATAGTGACCGGTATTACTGACGTCATAAGTAAATTCGCTTCTATTGGCTCGTCTGAATTGATGAGCCAATAGCAGCGATAATAAACTGGGGGTGTGTGGGGGGGACGTAACCCTTCTGGTCCATGGGGCAGGATGGATGGCTGTGAGGAACAGCCGCCGTCTTACCCCGATCAGTGAACAGCCGCCGTCTTACCCTGACCGGTGTTGGCAAGTCACTACCCGCCGCACCGTTCTATAACAACGCTCGTTGGGAATAGGCTATACAATCTTTATTTATTTTTTAAGCAAATAAGGGCTTATTTTTTGCGAGACGAGATGCACTGTAAAAAAGTCTTAATTTTAGTGGGTTTTTAGCTTATTGAAGAAATTTTATTAACTTTTTACGTGTGGAGGAAAATAAAATCATCAATTCTTGTTTTGGATTTTTAGCATTTTTTTTGGGGGGGTGTTCACTGTAGCATAACAATAATATATTATCTTTATTCTACGGATCACTACGATTACGGTGATACCACATTTATATAGTTTTATTTTTATTTGTCCAATTTTATTGAAGGAAAACTAGAATAGAAAAAATTGCATTTGTTTTAGTATTGCCATTTTTATAGTGGCATAATTATAGTATTTTTTGTTTACGGAGCTGGTTGTAAGCTTATTTTTTGCGTAACAAGTTGCTCTTTTTATTGGTATCATTTTGGTGCTTGTAACTTTTTCGGATCACTTTTTAGAACATTTTATGTAAAGCTATTTGATAAAAAGTTTAAATTTTTGGCAAGTTTTTGGTTTTTTTTTTTACCACGTTCACCGAGCGGGTCCAATTATGATTAGGATTTATTGTACAGATTGTTACGGACGCGGCGATACCAAATAAGTGGTTTTTTATCGTGATTTAGTGTTTTTTATACTTTATTACTTGTGTAAAGGGAAATGTGGTGTTTGGGGGGACTTTCACTTTCTTTTATTATTTATTTTTATTGTAAAAAATCTTTATTTATTTATTTTTCCTTTTTTTACAGTTAATGACATCTAAGCTTGAACAAGTGATCTTCTGATCACTTGTTCAAGCTTTTTTACAGGTTACACAGTGCAATACAGATGTATTGCACTGTGTAATGTAAGACACTGAGCATGCTGCGCATGCCCAGTGTCTTACAGCCGGGTCCTGTCAGAAGGCAGGGACCCGGCACCGGGATGAAGATCTCACAGCCCCGGGCACCGGCAGTCCCGGGGCTGCGATCGGAGGAGCGGACCCCCCCGGTAAGCGCCGCGGGGGGGTCCGATTCAGCTTAAAGAATCTTTAAATGCCTCTAACACGCCGCGGTCAGCGCGACCGCGGCGTGTTAGGGGTTAACACCCGCGATCTGAGAAATCTCCGATCGCGGGTGTTAGAGGCGGGTGTCAGCTATAACATATAGCCGACACCCGCAGCTTCTGGCGCCGGCTCCGTTCAGGAGCCGGCGCCAGAAGCTTGACGTAATAGTACTGCATTTTGCGGGAACGCACCTCCCGCGATGCAGTACTATTACGTCAAATGTCGGGAAGGGGTTAATATGCAAAGCTTTGGCCCTAATAAATATTGAGGTAGTTAAAGGATAAATACCACCAGAAGGAAGGATTGTAAACCAAGCACACTGACATACTGTTGTGCACCCCCTTTGGCAGGATCTACTCTTCTTTTAGCTTTGTATGCCATAGTCCTTACAAAAAAAGGCTTTTAAATTATGCAAATGAGCCTTAGAGGCTCTGGGCTCCATCGGTGTTATTGGAACCTGGAGCCCCTCACTTGCATAATTTTGAAAGTCTTTAATAAAAAAGCAATGACATACAAAGCTTAAAGAAGAGCAGATTCTGCCAGAGGGGGTATTTACTAGTATGTCAGTGTGCTTGGTTTACAATCCTTGATCCTGGTGGGAGATGACATTTAAAATCTCCCATTATCAGCACTGTGCCCTCTGCCCTCGGCCTGCTATATCTGTTTATATGCCCCGCCGTCTTGGGGGTTCATAGATTAAACCAAAAATATTTTTTTTGAGGGTCAGTCTCAAGGTATTAGTATCACAACCGCCATCTACTATTGCCCCATTTAAACTTGATTCATATAACTTTTACCAAACATGAATACTCTACCGCCTTTTTTCAAATTATCCCTGTCTTTCTGCAGAAAATTGACAGCCATGCCTTAACAGCACCAACAGCATTGATGGGTTCCCTAAGTACTGGGGTTTGCTTCACATTTGTGGACACTTTTGTATTCAGAGCTAGTTTGCAACAGATGTCATTATCTCCTTCCCAATATAGTATATGATTCAATGTTTGAGATGCTGTCAAACACCTCAAACCTTGCAAATGTAGTGGAGGAAGGGAAATCCATATTAATGTCAGTAACAAAGAAGCATGATGCAGAGTACATACTTAAGTCTGTTTCCTTTGTGGGGATTTGGCCCAGTAGAGACCGTGGTAGCGGGGTGCTGGGATGCAGTTCAAGACAGTGACACCGAGGTTTAGTCCAAAACAGGTCTCGCCTGCGTTTATTGCAGCAGCAAAACAAAACAGCCTTTACACTCAGGCATTAAATAAACAAAAAATCCTACCCATCAGGGTGCTAACTATTCACCACTAACTCACCACTATACAAAATCACTTGGCTGCTCCAGGCACAGAGGTCAGGGCTGTGTGCTCTCCAGCCTCCTTCCAGAGAGACAACATTCGGAGCTCTGCTGAGCGTTTTTTTAAAAAAAAGGCTGATTGGGCTGCTCCCATCACCTGTGGCCAAGGTGCTGGACAACCCCACCTCAGCACTAAGGCCTTGCGTAATAGCAAAACCTAGGGGAAACATACCGCCCATCCACAGTTAACCCCTTCAGTGTCTCACATACCCTCCCCCTCTGTTTGACCCTGTGGGGGCGAACACTTTTGGCCATCAGACAGTGGGTACGAGACAGGGCATCGGCATTCCCATGCAGCTTCCCTGCTCGATGTTCCACCGTGAATTTGAAATTCTGCAACATTAGGAACCACCTTGTGACCCTGGCGTTCCTCTCTTTGGCCTGACTCATCCAGGTGAGGGGAGAGTGATCGGTCACTAGTGTAAACTGTCGCCCTACCAAGTAATACCTCAGGGATTCCAGAGCCCATTTTATCGCCAAGCACTCCCTCTCAACTATGCTATAGTTCCTCTCAGGAGGTGTGAGCTTGCGGCTCAGGAATGTCACGGGATGTTCCTCACCCTCCACTACTTGGGACAGGACAGCCCCTAAGCCCACGTCAGAAGCGTCAGTCTGCACAATAAAGGTCTTGGTGAAGTCAGGGGTGATCAGTACCGGTCCCTCGCACAAAACCATCTTAAGTCGCTGAAACGCCCCCTCAGCCTCTTCACTCCACTTTACCATCACCGCCCTGCTACCCTTGGTCAGGTCAGTCAGGGGTGCCGCTATGGTAGCAAAATCGGGGATAAATCAGCGATAATAGCCCACTATGCCTAGGAAAGCCCTCACTTGCTTCTTGCTCATAGGTCGTGGCCACTGCTGGATCGCCTCCACTTTATTTACTTGGGGTTTGATGACACCTCGCCCAATACGGTACCCCAGGTAACGGGCCTCTTCCAGACCCAGTGCACATTTTTGGGGGTTCGCTGTCAACCCTGCTGCCCTCAGGGAGTCTACCACTGCTAGCACCTTGGCCAGGTGACTCTCCCAATCGTTACTATAAACTATGATGTCATCCAGGTAGGCCGAGGCATATCTCCGGTGAGGTTTTAGCACGAGATCCATTAACCTCTGGAATGTGGCGGGAGCCCCATGTAGCCCAAAGGGGAGTACCACGTACTGAAAAAGCCCATCAGGGGTAACAAAAGCGGTCTTCTCTTTGGCCCTGTCAATAAGGGGTACCTGCCAATACCCTTTCGTCAGGTCAAGGGTGGAGAAGAATCTAGCCTGTCCAAGTCGTTCTATCAACTCGTCAACCCTGGGCATGGGATAAGAATCAAATTTGGACACTTCGTTCAACTTTCTAAAGTCATTGCAGAACCGTAGGGAACCATCAGGTTTGGGAATCAACACAATAGGACTCGACCAGTCACTTTTAGACTCCTCGATAACCCCCAGGTCTAACATCTGCCTGACTTCTTCGGATATGGCAAGCCGGCGCGCTTCAGGGACCCGGTTGGGTTTTTGGTGTACCCGGATGTGGGGTTCGGTAATGATGTCATGCTTGATGACTGAAGTACGTCCCGGTAACTTAGAGAACACATCCACATTTCGGAGCACAAACTCCTTCGCTTCCTGAATCTGGGCCCTGGAGAGGGACTCCGAGATCCGTACTTCAGGCACCTTGGCATCGGGTACACCTACCTCCGGTGTCCCCTTCTTGGGGACAGACGCTTTTTCTACTCCCACGGCCATCAGGGACTCTCTTTCCCTCCATGGCTTTAGGAGGTTCACGTGGTATATCTGTTCGGGTTTCCTCCTCCCCGGCTGAGACACCTTGTAGGTTACCTCCCCCACTTTCTCCATGACCTCATATGGTCCTTGCCATTTTGCCAAGAACTTGCTCTCAACGGTGGGCACCAAAACTAGCACTCTGTCGCCTGGGTTAAAGGTCCTGAGTCTGGCTGACCTATTGTAGACCCTAGACTGGGCCTCTTGTGCCCTTGTCATGTGCTCCTTTACAAGGGGCATTACCGCCGCTATGCGGTCCTGCATAAGGGAGACGTGTTCTATCACACTACGGTGGGGGGTCCTCTCCTGTTCCCAGGTCTCCTTGGCTACATCCAAAAGCCCACGTGGGGATCGGCCATATAACAGCTCAAAGGGTGAGAAACCTGTGGAGGACTGGGGAACTTCACGTATGGCAAACATCAAATAGGGCAACAAACAATCCCAGTCCTTCCCATCTTTGCTGACCACCCTCTTTAGCATCCCCTTCAAGGTCTTATTAAACCTCTCGACCAGGCCATCTGTCTGAGGATGATACACAGAGGTGCGGAGCTGTTTAACCTGCAGTAACTTACACATCTCCTTCATTACCCTAGACATGAATGGGGTACCCTGGTCAGTCAAGATTTCCTTGGGGAGGCCTGTGCGTGAGAATACCTGGAACAGCTCCCTAGCAATATTTTTGGAGGAAGTGTTCCTTAATGGAATCGCCTCGGGATACCGCGTAGCGTAGTCCAGGATAACCAGGATGTATTGGTGCCCCCTTGAGGATTTGACTATGGGGCCAACCAGATCCATTGCAATCCGTTCAAATGGCACCTCTATGATTGGTAGCGGGACCAAAGGACTCCTGAAGTGGGACACCGGGGCAGTAAGTTGACACTCAGGGCAGGAGCTACAATACCGGTTTACCTCCTCCCACACCCCGGGCCAGAAAAATTGCTGCAGGATCCTCTCTCGGGTCTTCTCAGCACATGTTTGTGTGCCAACTCTAGCACCAGCCTACGGTGAGATTGGGGTACTACAAGTTGCTCAACCTCCTCACCCCGTATCTGGTCGACCCTGTACAACAGTTCCCCAACAATCACCATTCGGGGGTATATTTTGTCAGCCCCTGGTATTTGGAGTACCCCATTTATCACTTTAACATTCTTCCGTGCTTTAAACAAGGTAGGGTCCTGTAGCTGTGCAGCCCCAAAATTTTCACGGGAAATCTCAAGGTCCGGCATGTCGGCCACCTCCTCGTGGCCCTCGACCTCACCAGCTAGGACCTCTAGGGGAGAGAATTCATCACATGGGGTCACCCCTACTGCTGGTATGGGTACATTGGCCTCAAAGGGTTCAGGGGCCAAGGCCCGACATACCTGATGTCCATTATCTGCAATAGCACCTGAGGTGGGTCTTCGTCTCCAGAGGTCCCAAAACACTGGTAAGTCTCTGCCGATAATAGCCTCATGAAACAGGGTCCCCACCACCCCCACTTCATGGGCAATAGTACCACAAGGGGTATGTAGGTTGATGACAGCAGTGGGATATTCACGAGTGTCCCCATGTATACACAACACTCCCACTCTCCGCCCACTGTATAGTCCAGGATCAACCAAAGTTCCCCGCACCAGGGTGACCAGACTCCCAGAGTCTAGCAAGGCTTCCACTGTGTGACCCCCGATTGTGACCATACACACTTGGGGTTCTGCATCCGTCACCGACTCGGCTGCCAGAACCGGCCGGGCAAACAGTGACACCTGCCGGGTCTGGTTGCAGTCCATTGGCTCCACTGACAGTGGACAGTTGGCAGCAATATGGCCCATTTCATGGCATCGCCAGCACTGGATACGGCTATGACCTCTGTCACGAGCCTCACTGGGTTTCTGGGAATCCACGCCCCGCAATGAACCCCCTCCCAACCTGACATGTCTCCCCTTTTCCGCAGTAGCAGTCTTGCCAGATGGTTTGGTGACCTTGTCACTGGCACTGCTTCGTGTGGCAGAGGTAAGTAGAAGATCCTCCGTAGCCCGATATCTCTCTACTAGGGACACTAGTACCTCAGCATTTGTGGAACCGGCCTGTCCAACCCATCGCTGGAGCCGAGAGGGCAGAGAACGGGTGAACTTGTCAAGAACCACTCTCTCGACCATCTGTGCTGGGGTGCAGTCCTCTGGTTGTAGCCACTTCCGGACAAGATGGATCAGGTCATGCATTTGGGAGCGTGGGGGTAGTTTTTCTGAGTATGCCCACTGGTGGACCCGGCTGGAACGAACTTGAACGGTGACCCCAAGACGAGCCAGAATCTCCGCCTTTAGCTGGGGGTACTCACGGGCCTCCGTTTCACTCAGGTCGTAGTAAGGCTTCTGCGCTTCGCCCGTCAGGAACGGTGCCAGGACATCTGCCCACTGCTCATCTGGTAACTCCTCTCGCTCAGCTACTCGCTCGAACACAGTGAGATACGCCTCCACGTCGTCGGTCGCCGTCATTTTTTGTAAAGCCTTTTGTACTTCAGCCCGTGCGGAACGCTGGACAACTGGGTACCCTTGCAGACCAGTATGAGACCCCTCAGTAGTCGTCGCTTGCGGTGCTGCCATCATGCCAGAAAACTTTTCCATCATCAGCTGGAACATGGCTCGGGACTCTTCCTGCTGCTGGCGGGACCTCTCCTCCTGCAGCTGGAACATGGCTTGCTGCTGGCGGGACCTCTCCTCCTGCTGCTGGCGGGACCTCCCCTCCTGCAGCTGGAACATGGCTTGCTGCTGGCGGGACCTCTCCTCCTGCTGCTGGAGCATGGCTTGCTGCAGCTGCCGATTAGCCTGGGACTCTTCCTGCTGCTGGCGGGACCTCTCCTCCTGCTGCTGGAGCATGGCTTGCTGCTGCTGCCGATTAGCTCTGGCCTCCTCCTGCAGGTATCTAATAAAGTCCTCCATCTTGCCTTTATCCTGCAATTTGCCTGCTGCTTTCACCCAGGCCATGCAATGTTGCAGGATGTAGCGAGCCTTTCAGGTGTGTGTCTTTTGAACTGCCCGCATCCTCCACCATATGTGGGGATTTGGCCCAGTAGAGACCGTGGTAGCGGGGTGCTGGGATGCAGTTCAAGACAGTGACACCGAGGTTTAGTCCAAAACAGGTCTCGCCTGCGTTTATTGCAGCAGCAAAACAAAACAGCCTTTACACTCAGGCATTAAATAAACAAAAAATCCTACCCGTCAGGGTGCTAACTATACACGTATTCCACTAACTCACCACTATACAAAATCACTTGGCTGCTCCAGGCACAGAGGTCAGGGCTGTGTGCTCTCCAGCCTCCTTCCAGAGAGACAACATTCTGAGCTCTGCTGAGCGTTTTTTTTAAAAAAAAGGCTGATTGGGCTGTTCCCATCACCTGTGTCCAAGGTGCTGGACAACCCCACCTCAGCACTAAGGCCTTGCGTAATAGCAAAACCTAGGGGAAACATACCACCCATCCACAGTTAACCCCTTCAGTGTCTCACACCTTTTAAAGTGTGTTCAACATAGAATTTGTATACAGAATCTGAAATCACTAAGGAAACTCCAAGTTAATGTTCTGAGAACTGTAATTCAACATAACTTTGTCATCTTTAGCAGATACAATGGGAAAATGCTACATAATAGATTCTAACATTTTCAATAAACTAAAATATTCCATAAACTATATCAAATAGATAACCACTACATCTAAGGCTACATTCACATACAGTAGTACAGCGGGCATACATTGGTGCCGGGGAGCGGAGCAGGGGATGAGTACTGCTCACCCCCGCCCCTCTCCATAGGAATACACAGCGCATGGCACTGTATTCCATCGAAAGATAGTATGTCCTATATCTATACAGGCTACGGAACGGCACGGTGACACACGTGTGCTGCACCGTACCTCTCCCGTACAGAACCATAGAAGAGGCCATAGAAAAGTATGGGGGACGTATACATGCCGTGTATACGTCGGCCGTATATACGCCCCCATATGTTTGTGTGAATGTAGCCTAAAGAAAATATTTTACCAGCATAGAACTTTATTTTTTACTATAAGATGATTATGCAGCAAGACGTAACTTAGTTTCATTGATAGCTTTTATATACCACTTCACAAGAATTTGTATTCAGTTGTACAAATGAGAAACGCTAATCTCCAAATGTATAACTCATTTAAAAAATATTATTCAGGATATTAGGAAATCATAAACATACTATGGTGTGTAGTTTATCTAATATATTAAGCTGAGTGTGTGTGTGTTTGTGTATGTATGTATGTCCGCTAAAGGAATCCGCCGCATTTACAATCACCAAATTGTGTGCATCCGCTCTCTGTGACTCAGGGAAAGTCATAGGGAGATATTTATCAGGACCTCTGCACACCGCCAGTGGCGCAGAGGCCCTGAAATAATCGCAAATGCTAGGTTATTGCTAGTTTTTGCAATTATTTGCCCCGTTCCGCCACCTTCACGCCAGTGGGGCGTGAAGGGGGGGCGCGGCCGGCCAAGAGGAGGGCGTGGCCAGATGGGAGTGGGCCGGCGTGGGGCGTTACTGTCCCTGCGCCTGTGCACTTTCTGCTGCCAGTGACTTTTCATATGTGAAAAGACGCCGGCTACAATTTTTTCTACGCCAGGCAGGCGTTGCAAACGCTGCGCTGCAAACGCTGCGCTGCAATCAGCCCTGATACATCAAGAGGCAGAAGCCTCTTGATGTATCGGGCTGCGAATTTGCAGCGACGAGGCTATCATACACTGGCGCTTGAGCGCCAGCGTATGATAAATATCCCCCATAGACTCTGTTTTGAGCAGAAATTTTCACCCTGCGCTTTCCAAAATGCACTTATTAACCACCATATAAAGAAGCCATTGTCTTCTTCTGCTGCTGTTTTAGAAGCTGAGCCCTGATTGGTTGCTTTTCTCCCACAGGTCATTAATATGAGCTTTGATTGGTTACTATAGGCAATGAGTATAAGACGCTTATGTGTGAGGTAAGATGGATAGGGATACAGAGATAGGGGGAGATTTATCTGAAGTGCCTGAGGTAAAAATGTTCCATTTTCCCATGGAAACCAATCAGAGATCAGCTGTAATTTTATAAACAGCTATGCAAAAATAAAACTTGACCTCTGATTGGTTGCAACTACAGCATTTCTGCTCTCAGACACTTCTGGTAAATATCCTCATAGAGACAGAGACTGTCACAGACAGAGAAGCAAAGGCAGTCAGAGAGAAGCACACAGAGACAGTAAAAGTGTGAGATTCTCCCTTTCTCCCTTGCTGGGACTCTCCCTTTGTGACACTTTACCTATAAAAATAGCTCCTGTCATTACAAGGGTGGTCTCTAGTTACCCCTTAAACTCTTAAGAACTGCCATTTTCCGTTTTCATCCAGTACCTTTTGTGTCATTTCAAGAGATACCAGAGTAGTAGATATTGCTTGAGGCAAAATAGGACCAAGCCCTACCAACTTGCAGACTCGGACACATACAGTGCAAAACCCCTTGTGACTCCACTGGGGCTGAAGGAAATCACTTTCTTGCCAGGTTGTAGAAATATAATAAATCAGTAAACAGGTTGATCTAGTCATTCTCAGCCATTATTGATGACCTCTTAAGATTATAATTGTTAACTAAATACTACAACTGTAAAGACGCAACAACGTGTAGTGCTGCACTATATCGCTCCTTACGGTCATTGCCGGCCCATGGTTGTCCCCCAACAGTCGTGTGAATGTAGCCTTAGTCATAGCCTAAAGAACAATGGCACATAACAAATTTAAATAACAATGGAACATTGTAAATCACATGATCTGATACAATGCAAAAAAGTAGCTGAATTGTGGAGATGTGTCTGGATGCAGAACTAACAATTACAGTGAAGAGATCATTCTGAAGTGAGGAGAGCTTGACTTCAGTATTACACTCTCCACCTCCTTGATGTTAAACAACCAAATTACATCTCACTTCAAAGTTGATTTTCTGGATGATGCCACCACGCTGGGCCATGGAATAGACATGATGTAGAAAGTGTTCAGCTGCCTAATGACATACTGGTAGTGGTTCAATTTCTGCTGACAGGTTCCCTTTTATCGTGGCACATTACATTTTCTGAGATACAATTTTTCAATTTGCGTTTCGAGCTACCGATATACTGTAAATTACAATGTTTGCAAGTGACAAGACTACGTATGTTGTTTATCACGTCACTTGCAAACATTGTAGTTTACAATACATCGGTAGCACAAAACGCTAATTAAAATTTGTATCTCAGAACATGTATCAGGTGCCACGATTAACACCACAAGCTCTAATAACCTTTCTCCCAGTAGAAATATTTCTGCTGCATCCAAACATTTCAAAACAATACATTAATACAACATGCATGACTGTCATACCGATTGAGAAAGTGCATTGTCCCTAAAGAGAAGGTGATTGGGTTAAAGTTTTACGTAATCGTGAAACTTACTGCATTTTTACCCTACAAACATGTGCTCCCCATGTGCTTAATTTAAAAATTCACGTTATGTACTTTTATTAATGGTATATTACAATCATTTTATTTCATGGGTAAAATACCTTTGTATAATGATTTATCAAGGCATATAAACATTTCCCGTTCCTCTACAATCCAGTATAGATCTATACTTCGTCCTCTATAATATGTCTTTTGCATCATATTACCTATCTATTATCTATTTTGCTAACCTTTCTACCTTATGCTGAATTAAAAATCTATGTTATGCATTTCCACAAAAAGTCCTGCTTTTCCACAATCTAGTTAGTTTTCTGCATCGTATCAGATGATGTGCTTTACAAAGTTTGATGTGTTCCATTGCTATTTAAATGTGTTTTGTGCAATTTTTATCTAGGCCACAACTAAGAACTGATTGTTTGAAATGCATCTGTGGCGCAATTTAAAAATTTTTTTTGTCTAAAATAAAGCAATGGTTTAAGCTACTGTTTCTAGCAATACATGCCTGGATGCTGGATTTTTTTCCTATTGAAACAGTAAAGTTAATCACTGACCACGCTGCATTAGACAGTCTCCTGCTGTAACAGATTTATCACTGTGTCTGATATAACACTAGTTTTACTCCATGTTTAGGAGATTAGAACTGAATAAAAAAAAAACAATCAACATATGTTAAAGCTTAAAAAGTCTTCATTCAATGCAATTTATTCAAAACAGTTAAAAAAGATACTATCCCCAAAAGTTGAACACAAGAACAGTTAAAACAGGGAACACCTAAAGGCCAGGAGTTGCTCAGTCACATTGCTAAGTCCCAACTAAGTCACAATGCTGCATTATTAAACTAATGAAAACACTCACCCATATTAGTAAGACCGCCAGTGCCCGGAATAACAGCAGCCCCACTGAACTGTGCCTGATTCTAATTTATGTTGAGTCGTACTTTATACTATTAGCCAGTCTAGTTTACTGCACCAAATGTTGATGTAATGACTTCCTTTTTTGGTGCACCACCTGGTAAGATTGCTCCATTTTTAATGTTTAATTTTTATTTACTGCATTTAGTGTTTTTTTTAAAGTGACTAAGTAAAAGTTAAGTTTTAAGTGACCAAGTCCTATGCTTGTATATACATTTCATTGTGGTCCGGACAGATTTAGCGCATAGTGCCAGAGGGATTTGGCTATTTTTGTATACTATTAGAAAAACTGTAAGAAAAACTGTCTAAAAGCCCTGATAAATGTGGCACATGCCATTTTATGCAGTTTTTTTGGTGCAAATGATGCCAGAATTCTGGTGCCGCACTTTAGTTGGACTGTTCACATTCACATTCTTCATAGCTAAAACGGCTTGCACAGGTATTTAATAAGTGTCTGTGCTGCGATTGTGCCACACGCGACTCTTCTGTGGGGCAACTGCGCTGGCTTCCATGTGCACATCCACAAAACCGACCTGATTAATAAAGAGCATGCTATCCGGTTGAATAATGAGCTGCAACTTGCACAAAGCAAGTACAAACTAAAACTATGCACCAGTCTTACTATATTTGGGACTGTGTGTTGCCATACAAAGTACTAAGGCCTATTTAGGGCTCACACCGTGTTTCTTTGTATATGCTAAGCGTATATGTTTATGCTTAGCGTATACATTGACAAATAGGGGCCGACGGAGCAATGTATGTACTTAGCGAAGACAATGGACGGCTATGAGGAGTGGACGCAGCATATTGCATCTCTCCCCACAGTCCTGCTCAGCACATAGTTTGATCAGCAGGAGAGGGGGACCTGTTAATATATGGATGTGCAGAAGGCATACAGCTAGTGTGGATGTAATTAGGGTCAGGCGGTAGTCAGATTATTATTGAATGCAGCGTATCCTGTTGGATGGGATGATTAGAATTAACTTCCCAAAATGTCTTCTTATTTAATATAACTGCCTAATAGATTGTAAACTGTATGTCCACATTTTATAACGAGGAAGTAGATAAATGGTAAATGGTAAATGTACAGTTACACTGTATTGGTACACATATTGCTTTAGAACATAATCACATTCATTTTTAGTTTAGTTTAGTTTCATGTCTTTATGGTAGATAAACTATGTTATTGCTGAATGAAGACCATTTCTATACACATGGAGGTGCACGACAATCATTGCATAGTCAGGGGTCACTGAACTATGGATTGCAATATTTTTCAGAGTTATTGCTATAGCTCCAGCATGTCCTGATTATTCTGTCTGCATCTGGCTGGGGGCACAGTTGAAGAATGCTTACCCTACCTTTGTTTTCTTGACCTTTTTTCATTATCAGCCCTAAACCATACAGCCTCACACTTGTCACCGTCCACCATAGGCTGTTATTGATTTCTTTAATCAGATAGCTTCACATCTTCCCATTTGCGCCCACTTTTATGCTTTTGAGTGAAAAGAATTGACAAAATCTCGATGAGTTTCAACTGAACTGGAAAAAATTATCAAATATATTGGAATTTCTTATATTTGGATTTACTAAAAGCGTTTCTTATTGTGTTTTTATGATTTATGGAATTAGATGTAAGTAAAGCATAACCACTACTGTATACATTTCACTGTTGTGCATGCTTGAATTCTTGACATCTGATTGGAACAGTAATGGTTGTGATCAAATGCTACAGACAAAGAAATTAACTAGTTACTTACTTCCGGTATCCCTTGTCCAAGCATGTGTATTATATGTTACTTTAAATTAACAAAAAATAGCCTTACTCTAAAATAGACAAATTCTGTACATTCCAAAAAATGTATTTCAAATAAAAAATACAGAAATGAAAAATAAATAATTATATATATAATAGCCCTTACACAGCCTGGAGGTGTGTTTGGGGTCATTGTCCGGTTGGAAAATAAATGATGGCCCATCTAAATGCAAACAATATGGAAATCAATCTGCTTCAAGATGCTATAGTGACCATGCTGGTACAGTATAACTTCAATTTTGAATGAATCCCCAACAGTGTCACCAGCAAAGCCCCCCACACCATTACACCTCCTTCTCCATGCTTCACGGTGGGAACCAGGCATGTAGAGTCCATTCATTCACCTTTTCTGCTTCACAAAAAGACATGGTAGTTAGAACCAAAGATCTCAAATCTGGACTCATCAGACCAAAGCACAGATTTCCACTGGTCTAATGTCCATTCCTAAGCCCAAACAAGTCTTTTATGTTTGTTCCTGTCGTTAGCAGTGGTTTCCTAGCAGCTTTGTTACCATGAAGGCTGCTGTACACAGTCTCCTCCTACCAGTTGTTGTAGAGATGTGTCTGCTGCTAGATCTCTGTGTGACATTGACCTGGTCTCTAATCTGAGCTGCTGTTAACATGTATTTTCTGCAGCTGGCAACTAGGATGAACTTATCCTCCGCAGCAGAGGAGACTCTTGGTCTTCCTTTCCCGGGTTGATCCTTATGTGAGCCAGTTTCTTTGTAGTGCTTGATGGTTTTTGGAACTGCACTTTGGGACACTTTCACAGTTTTCCCAATTTTTTGGACTGACTGACCTTCATTTCTTAAAGTAATGATGGCCACTTGTTTTTCTTTATTTAGCTGCTTTTTTCTAGCCATAATACAAATTCTAACAAGCTATTCGGTAGGACTATGAGCTGTGTATCCACCTGACTTCTGCACAACAAAACTGATGGTCCCAACCCGATTTATAAGGCAAACAATCCCACTTATTAAAACTGACAGGGCACCTGTGATGTGAAAACCTTTTCTGGTGAACATCTCTTGAAGGTCATCAAGAGAACATTTACAGTTTTTATTAAAAAAAAATGTTCCTGTGTGAAGATAATTTCTCATAAATGTAGTCATGTTGACCCTTAGAAACGAGATAGCTTCCCCAGATATAACCACCTCACATTTTGGCAGCGGTGGCCAGATATGCACTATTCAGTACTGCCTGACCACCTGGCTTCAGTAATCATTACCATAGGACGTCTGTAGTTTATGGCAAATAAATGAAACGGGATGTGATTGCCCAGACAAGAATACCCCTTTAAGTATATAATTCCACTTTTGTCAGTTCATAGTTTTGATGCCCTCAGTGTGAATCTACAATGTTTATTGTCATAAAAATACAGAAAACTCTTTGAATGAGAAGGTGTGTTATGGGGTCCTGCCTCACCTAGGTATGCCCCTGTTTGTATTGGATAGATATTTTACAAATATTTTTCATGTTTGAACAGACACACGTTCAATGAGCTTCAACTTCACTACTACGACAACACATCAGACATATTTTTATTCCCACCATTATTTTATAGTGTCTCAATAAAACATACTGCTCATGAGTATAAACCTGGAAATCTGACATTTATAGTAACAAAGCAAATGTTTCAGCCTCTTAGAGTTTGCAAAATGCCAAGCAAGCTTAGCTTGTGAAATCTAAATATCATTCAAGCTATTCAGATACATTGTATAAAAGTGAAAATGTCACACTGCACAAGTGGATATTAAAGTACAGCGATTTCTTCAGTTACTGCTCTATAATGATCCCTTCCTTTCCATTTATCATCTTTATAAATTACAACTTTAGTTGCACCCATAAATAATAACTGTTATATATGCCAGCATTAGATGAGGGTTTTAATGACTTTGTCTAACTAATAAGGTCAGAAAATTTAAAGCAATAAAAATGGAGCTTAGGCTACATTCACACAGACGTATTAAAACGGCCGTATACGTACCATTTTTTTTACGGGTTACATACGGCCACATTCATTTCAATGGACAATACGTCCAACCATTTATATTGCCGTTTTTGACACTGGAGTGTACGGACCGTATACTGGCCGTATAAAAATATAGAGCATGTCCTATTTTCTCCCGTATTTCAGTTCTGTATGCCCTTAAAGTCTATGGGGATGTATAAAATACGGGTTAAATACGTGCTGCATACGGATGAAAAACGTCACGTATTTATACAGAAATACAGCCTGTAGATACAGGACTGGAGAAATACATGTCCGTGTGAATGCAGCCTTAGGCTAAATTCACACTGCCGTGAGCCCGCCGCACCGTAGCACGGCGGGCTCACGGCAGCGCGGGGAGAGGAGGAGGAGGTGAGCGCAGCTCACCCCGCCCCTCTCCATAGAAACTAATGGCGCACGGCGCCGTAATACGGGGAAAGATAGGACAGGTCCTATCTTTCCCCGGGCTACGGAGCGGTACGGTGCCGCACGTGTGCTGCACCGTACCGCTCCCGTACAGGGCCGTGAGCCCATAGGAGTGTATGGGGGACGTATATCGGCCGCATATACGTCGGCCGTATATACGTCCCCCATACTGTAGTGTGAATGTAGCCTAAGGCTGTAGAAATATTCTGCTTATTCACCTGTTAGTAGGATACTACTTAGTAGGTCCAGGAGGTGAATCCCCTAAATAAGCCTCATCCCTATACAGATTTATTATTTTCTAATACCTATCCTATCCTGTATTAATACATTATTTTGTTTATATGCTAAGTACATTCAGAGGCTAATTAGGTCATGGAGTAGCCCTTGCAAGCTTCAGGGATAAGGCTACTCGATGCCCCGAGTAGCATCTGCAGAGCTGTCCCCCTGGGCATCATAGCCAGTGCAAACGCAGTGGCTCCCTACACATCACTGGCTAGAGGGGAGCATGCACAGAAGTTCCTGGTCCCCTACCGGCTTCACTGAGCACTAGGTGTCACTGCACTGGCTCAGGCCATGGAGTAGCCTTAGCCCCCAGAGCTCACAGATGCTACTCCTCACCCCAAGTTGCCTGTGAAAGTAATTAGCATATATATGAAATAAAGTATTAAAACAGATAGGCTATGTTTTAGAAAATTATAAAAGCTGTAACGGATGAGGCATATTTGGGGAATCTAAAAACATAGATTCCTGACTAGATTACCTTTTAATTCATCCAGATATATATTTTTAAGTATTTAAGTATGGGACTGCAGTTATGCATTGCAGTTAGACAGGGCAGGAGACAGGTAAGAGGGCAGAGAAAAATGAACAATTATGTATGTTTAAAGGAAACCTACTAGAGATGAGCGAACATGCTCGTCCGAGCTTGATGCTCGGTCGAGCATTAGGGTACTCGAAACTGCTCGTTGCTCGGACGAATACTTTGCCCGCTCGAGAAAATGGCAGCTCCCGCCGTTTTGCTTTTTGGCGGCCAGAAACAGAGCCAATCACAAGCCAGGAGACTCTGCACTCCACCCAGCATGACGTGGTACCCTTACACGTCGATAGCAGTGGTTGGCTGGCCAGATCAGGTGACCCTGGGATAGACTAGCCGCTGGCCGCGCTGCTCGGATCATTCTGTCTCTGGATGCCGCTAGGGAGAGAGCTGCTGCTGGTCAGGGAAAGCGTTAGGGTGTTCTATTAGCTTACTGTTAGGCAGGAGTGATTCTCAAAGAACCCAACAGCCCTTCTTAGGGCTACAATAACGTTCTACTTTTTTTATTTTAATTTGCATCTTTTACCATTTTGTGAGGAATTAGCAGGGGGACTTGCTACCGTTGTGTTTAGCTCTTAGTGGCACACATATCCATAGCAAAGACCGAAGTGGGAAAATTCAGTAGGGGTTGGATTTCTATTAGGCAATAACTCAGTGTCATCTCATCTGGCATAGTAGTGTGCTTCCTTTGATACTTGGCTAGAAAATAGCCATAGGAGAATACAAATAGCTTCTTGAAGCCTACAGTAGCGTTCTATATATTTGATTTCTGGTTGATCTGCTGGTGGCTGTAGTTTCTGCAGTGCATGTACTTGCCAATTCTGAGCAATTTGTAGTGAGACTTGCGACCGCTGTGTTCTGCGCTTAGTGGCGCACATATCCATAGCAAAGGCTGAAGTGGGAAAATTCAGTAGGGGTTGGATTTCTATTAGGCAATAACTCAGTGTCATCTCATCTGGCATAGTAGTGTGCTTCCTTTGATACTTGGCTAGAAAATAGCCATAGGAGAATACAAATAGCTTCTTGAAGCCTACAGTAGCGTTCTATATATTTGATTTCTGGTTGATCTGCTGGTGGCTGTAGTTTCTGCAGTGCATGTACTTGCCAATTCTGAGCAATTTGTAGTGAGACTTGCGACCGCTGTGTTCTGCGCTTAGTGGCGCACATATCCATAGCAAAGGCTGAAGTGGCAAAATTCAGTAGGGGTTGGATTTCTATTAGGCAATAACTCAGTGTCATCTCATCTGGCATAGTAGTGTGCTTCCTTTGATACTTGGCTAGAAAATAGCCATAGGAGAATACAAATAGCTTCTTGAAGCCTACAGTAGCGTTCTATATATTTGATTTCTGGTTGATCTGCTGGTGGCTGTAGTTTCTGCAGTGCATGTACTTGCCAATTCTGAGCAATTTGTAGTGAGACTTGCGACCGCTGTGTTCTGCGCTTAGTGGCGCACATATCCATAGCAAAGGCTGAAGTGGCAAAATTCAGTAGGGGTTGGATTTCTATTAGGCAATAACTCAGTGTCATCTCATCTGGCATAGTAGTGTGCTTCCTTTGATACTTGGCTAGAAAATAGCCATAGGAGAATACAAATAGCTTCTTGAAGCCTACAGTAGCGTTCTATATATTTGATTTCTGGTTGATCTGCTGGTGGCTGTAGTTTCTGCAGTGCATGTACTTGCCAATTCTGAGCAATTTGTAGTGAGACTTGCGACCGCTGTGTTCTGCGCTTAGTGGCGCACATATCCATAGCAAAGGCTGAAGTGGCAAAATTCAGTAGGGGTTGGATTTCTATTAGGCAATAACTCAGTGTCATCTCATCTGGCATAGTAGTGTGCTTCCTTTGATACTTGGCTAGAAAATAGCCATAGGAGAATACAAATAGCTTCTTGAAGCCTACAGTAGCGTTCTATATATTTGATTTCTGGTTGATCTGCTGGTGGCTGTAGTTTCTGCAGTGCATGTACTTGCCAATTCTGAGCAATTTGTAGTGAGACTTGCGACCGCTGTGTTCTGCGCTTAGTGGCGCACATATCCATAGCAAAGGCTGAAGTGGCAAAATTCAGTAGGGGTTGGATTTCTATTAGGCAATAACTCAGTGTCATCTCATCTGGCATAGTAGTGTGCTTCCTTTGATACTTGGCTAGAAAATAGCCATAGCAATAGGATAGGATTGTTTGGTTCTAAAAACTCAAAAAAAAACAAAAAACACAAAAAAAAACAAAAAACACAAAAAAAACACACAAAAAAAAAAAAAAGTAAAAAAAAAAAAAAAAGTTATAACTCTCATTTTAAAAATGTTTAACCCCAGGGCTAGGGGTAGAGGACGAGGGCGGGGACGTGGGCGTCCAACTACTGCAGGGGTCAGAGGCCGTGGTCCTGGGCGGGGTGAGACACCACCTGCTGATGAGGGAGCAGGGGAACGCCGCAGAGCTACACTCCCTAGGTTCATGTCTGAAGTTACTGGGACTCGTGGTAGAGCACTGTTGAGGCCAGAACAGTGCGAACAGGTGATGTCGTGGATTGCTGACAATGCTTCGAGCAATTTGTCCACCACCAGTCAGTCTTCCACGCAGTCCACCCATGTCACCGAAATCCCCACTCCTCCAGCTCCTGCACCTCAGCCTCCTCCCCCCCAGTCTGCCCCCTCCCAGGAAAATTTGCCATTTGAACCGGCATACTCTGAGGAACTGTTTTCTGGACCCTTCCCACAGTCACAAACCACTTGTCCGGTTGCTGCTGAGCAATTTTCCGATGCCCAGGTTTTCCACCAGTCACAGTCTGTGGGTGATGATGACCTTCTTGACGTAGTGGAAGTGTGTAAAGAGGTGTCCGACGATGAGGAGACACGGTTGTCAGACAGTGGGGAAGTTGTTGTCAGGGCAGGAAGTCCGAGGGGGGAGCAGACTGAGGGATCGGAGGATGATGAGGTGACAGACCCAAGCTGGGTTGAGAGGCCGGGTGAACACAGTGCTTCTGAGACGGAGGAGAGTCCTCGACCTGAACAGGTTGGAAGAGGCAGTGGTGGGGCCAGACGGAGAGGCAGGGCCAGAGCTGGTGCATCAGCGCCACTGTCAACTAGTGAAGCTCCCGTGGTGAGGGCTCTTGCGGCGAGGGCTAGATCTTCAGAAGTGTGGAGGTTCTTTAAGGAAACACCGGATGACCGACGGACTGTGGTGTGCAACATTTGCCAAACCAGGCTCAGCAGGGGTTCCACCACTACTAGCTTAACTACCACCAGTATGCGCAGGCATATGAATGCTAAGCACCCCACTCAGTGGCAACAAGCCCGTTCACCTCCGGCCGTGCACACCACTGCTCCTTCCCCTGTGTCAGCTGCTAGTCAGCCCCCTGCCCAGGACCCTGGCCCAAAAACCCCATCGTCGCCTCCACGATCCTCCACAGCATCCACCAGCGTTCAGCTCTCCATACCCCAGACGCTGGAGCGGAAACGCAAATATAGTGCAACCCACCCGCACGCCCAAGCCCTTAATGTGCACATCTCCAGATTGCTTAGCCTGGAGATGCTGCCCTATAGGCTAGTAGAGACCGAGGCCTTTCGCAACCTCATGGCGGCGGCCGCCCCTCGGTATTCGGTCCCCAGCCGCCACTACTTTTCCCGATGTGCCGTCCCAGCCCTGCACCAGCACGTGTCAGACAACATCATCCGTGCCCTGACCAACGCCGTTTCTGACAAGGTCCACCTGACCACGGACACGTGGACGAGTGCTGCCGGGCAGGGCCACTATATATCGCTGACGGCACATTGGGTTAACTTGGTGGAGGCTGGGACCGAGACTGACCCTGGGGCTGCTCATATACTGCCGACGCCGAGGATTGCGGGGCCTACCTCGGTCCAGGTGTTTCAGGCCTACTATGCCTCCTCCTCCTCCCACCCCTCCTCCACCTCCTCCTCCGAACTACCATCCGTGGGCACGGCGCCATCAGTCGGTAGCTCTAGGCACAGCAGCAGTGCCGTCGCTAAGCGACAGCAGGCGGTGCTCAAACTGCTGAGCCTAGGCGACAAAAGGCACACCGCCCAAGAGCTATTACAGGGCATCACGGCGCAGACTGATCTGTGGCTGGCACCGCTGAACCTCAAGCCGGGAATGGTTGTGTGTGACAACGGCCGTAACCTGGTGGCGGCTCTGCAACTCGGCAGACTGACACATGTGCCATGCCTGGCCCATGTGTTAAATCTGATAGTGCAGCGTTTCCTCAAGACATACCCCAATCTGTCTGATTTGCTCACGAAGGTGCGCCGCATCTGTGCGCATTTCAGGAAGTCCAGCCCAGATGCTGCCACTCTCAGGGCAGCGCAGCGCCGCCTCCAACTGCCCGCTCACCGACTGTTGTGCGACGTGCCCACGAGGTGGAATTCAACACTGACCATGTTATCCAGAGTTTACCAGCAGCGCAGAGCGATTGTAGACTGCCAGATGTCAACTTCCACCAGAACTGGTAGTCAGGTCAGTCAGCTTCCTCAAGTCTACAATGAGGAGTGGACGTGGATGTCTGATATCTGTCAGGTGCTGAGTAACTTTGAGGAGTCAACACAGATGGTCAGTGGCGATGCCGCCATCATCAGCCTCACCATCCCGCTGCTTGGCCTGTTGAAAAACTCTCTGGTCAGCATGAAGTCGGAAGCTTTGCGCTCGTCACAAGAGACGGGGGAAGAATATTCCCTTGTTGATAGCCAAAGCACCCTGAGGTCTGTTTCTCAGCGCATATCGGAGGAGGTGGAGGTGGAGGAGGATGAGGAGGAAGAGGAGGAGAATGTTGGCGAGACACAAGAGGGGACCATTGTTGAGTCCTTCACTGTTCAGCGTGTATGGGCAGAAGAAGAGGAGTTGGAGGAGTTGGAGGAGGAGGAAATGGACAGTCAGGCCAGTGAGGGGAGTGAATTCTTACGCGTTGGTACTCTGGCGCATATGGCAGATTTCATGCTAGGCTGCCTATCCCGTGACCCTCGCGTTCAAAGAATTTATTCCAGCACCGATTACTGGGTGTTCACTCTCCTGGACCCACGGTACAAGCAAAATCTTGCCACTCTCATCCCTGCAGAGGAAAGGAGTGTGAGAATGCATGAATACCAGCAGGCCCTGGTGCACAAGCTGAAACAGTATTTCCCTTCTGACAGCGCTAGCGGCAGAGTGCGTAGTTCTGCGGGACAAGTAGCGAGGGAGAGTAGGCGAGCAGGCAGCTTGTCCAGCACTGGCAAGGGTACGCTTTACAAGGCTTTTGCCAGCTTTATGTCACCCCAGCAAGACACTGTCACCTGTCCCCAGTCTCGGCAGAGTAGGGCTGATCTTTACAGAAAGATGGTGAGGGAGTACGTAGCTGACCATACCATCGTCCTAAATGATCACACAGCTCCCTACAACTACTGGGTTTCAAAGCTGGACATGTGGCACGAACTGGCGCTGTACGCCTTGGAGGTTCTTGCCTGCCCTGCCGCTAGCGTCTTGTCCGAGCGGGTTTTCAGTGCAGCTGGTGGCATCATCACCGATAAGCGTACACGCCTGTCGACTGACAGCGCTGACAGGCTGACGCTTATTAAAATGAATAAAGGCTGGATTTCTCAGAATTTCCAATCTCCACCAGGTGAAGGAAGCTCAACCTGAATAATTGATCCACTCCTCCTCCTCCTCCTCATTTTCCTCCTTCTCCTCCTCTTTGTACAGTAAAGCAGAGGAAAATGGCTATTTTTTGACAGGGCCCACTGGCTCTTGCTATACTTCATGCATTTAATTTTTCTGGAGGGCCACCTACCCGGTCCTCTGTTTGAAACAATTTTTGTGAGTGCCACATACAGGCACTCAATCTATTCCATTTTTCTGGAGGGCCACCTACCCGGTCCTCTGGTTTGAACAATTTTTGGGACTGCCACATACAGGCACTCAATCTATTCCATTTTACTGGAGGGCCACCTACCTGCTCCTCTGGTTTGAAGAATTTTTGGGACTGCCACATACAGGCACTCAATCTATTCCATTTTACTGGAGGGCCACCTACCTGCTCCTCTGGTTTGAAACATTTTTGGGACTGCCACATACAGGCACTCAATCTATCCCATTTTACTGGAGGGCCACCTACCTGCTCCTCTGGTTTGAAGAATTTTTGGGACTGCCACATACAGGCACTCAATCTATTCCATTTTACTGGAGGGCCACCTACCTGCTCCTCTGGTTTGAAACATTTTTGGGACTGCCACATACAGGCACTCAATCTATCCCATTTTACTGGAGGGCCACCTACCTGCTCCTCTGGTTTGAAACATTTTTGGGACTGCCACATACAGGCACTCAATCTATCCCATTTTACTGGAGGGCCACCTACCTGCTCCTCTGGTTTGAAACATTTTTGGGACTGCCACATACAGGCACTCAATCTATTCCATTTTACTGCAGGGCCACCTACCTGCTCCTCTGGTTTGAACAATTTTTGGGACTGCCACATACAGGCACTCAATCTATTCCATTTTACTGGAGGGCCACCTACCTGCTCCTCTGGTTTGAACAATTTTTGGGACTGCCACATACAGGCACTCAATCTATCCCATTTTACTGGAGGGCCACCTACCTGCTCCTCTGGTTTGAAAAATGTTTGGGACTGCCACATACAGGCACTATCCAAATTAAATTGTCTCCATAGCAGCCTCCACACGTTGTCTCCATTCCTACCTCCAAAAGTCGTCCATATAGCTGCCTCCATACATCGTCCCTTTATCAAACGAGGTGTGTCAGGCAGAAATTTGGGTTGTTTTCATGGATTCCACATCAAAGTTGTTAACTTTGTCGCCACCCTGCTGTGTAATCCACAAAATATACTTGCAAACTTTTACCATTTAGGGATATTATTTCAGCGCTTCTTGCGCATCTGTTTACATTCCCCTCACCCGCCATATCCTAAACTTATAAGAACGCTACTACACTTGATCTTATACAAAAGTGCTGTTTGGGGAGTAGCCTAGAGACAGGGGCTTGGATTTGCGAAAGCTCGCCTGGCAGCGGAGCGCCAGCTCCATGCGCATCATGCGCTTCTTGCGCATCTGTTTACATTCCCCTCACCCGGCATATCCTAAACTTATAAGAACGCTACTACACTTGATCTTATACAAAAGGTTCTTAGAAGTGCTGTTTGGGGAGTAGCCTAGAGACAGGGGCTTGGATTGGCGAAAGCTCGCCTGGCAGCGGAGCGCCAGCTCCATGCCAAGATCCAACTAACATAGTTTTAACTGCAGCACCTTTAATCTACTACTAGTTCACTGCCTCCATACATGGTCCCCTTATCAAACGAGCTGTGTCAGGCAGAATTTTGGGTTGTTTTCATGGCTTCCATGTTAACTTTGTCGCCACCCTGCTGTGTAATCCACAAAATATACTGGCAAACTTTTATCATGTACCGATATTATTTGAGCACTTCTTGCTCACCTCCTTTGGTTCCTCTCTGCCACCCATTGGTTTGAAGCCTGAGTCCATTTAGGGTATGTCGCCATGACACTCTCTAGCCTGCTGCCGCTGCCTCTGCATGCCGTCCCCTATAGTGTCAGGGTCAATTATTGCATGTTTTAGATGCTATCTAGCTTCATTCTGTCACTCTGTCATGGCCATGCTGTTGCCCATAATTTTGGCATAATGGTGCGTTTAAGCAGCCTCAGAGGCATCCATGCATGCTGCCCCTGCTGTTTCCTGTCCATTTCCGTGGTGTTTCCATCCTTTTCTGAGGTTCCCAGGTGTTTGGCCAAGCTTCCCTGTGCAGAGCCTTGGTCCCCTTGAAAAATGCTCGAGTCTCCCATTGACTTCAATGGGGTTCGTTATTCGAGACGAGCACTCGAGCATCGGGAAAAGTTCGTCTCGAATAACGAGTACCCGAGCATTTTAGTGTTCGCTCATCTCTAAAACCTACCATTTCAAATGGTAGGGGTAAGCTGTAAATACCGAGCACCAGCTCAGGGTGAGCTGGTGCCAGTGCTTACTTTCGTTAGTGTTATTAACCGCTGTATCGCGGTTTTAACACTTTTTAAAGTTTATAGCCGAAGCAGCTTCTGCTATAAACTTTAAAAAGTGTGGCTTCTCCTGGCTCATCCTATCAGTTCTTTGGCCACTTTGCCTCTTGGCTCTCTCACTTTGTATTCTGTGACATTCCAACCATCAGGAGACTTCAACGGGAGACTTCAACATCCCTGTTAACAAACCTCTTTCCCCTTCTGCCTCTCAGCTCTTAGCATTAACTACTTCTCTAGGTCTTTCACAAATATCCGATTCCAGCACTCATAATGAAGGAAACATCTTAGACTTGGTTTTCTCCTAAGTTTCTTCAATATCTAATTTTACCAATTCTTCCTTAACACTTTCAGACCATAACCTCCTTTCTTTTACTTTCAATAATTCTTCACCTTCTCTGAATCCTATCACCAATCGCTCATATCTTACAGTCTGCACTGTCCCCCATCTCCTCTTTCACCTGTCCAAACCTGGCTACTAACCACTATAATCATAGTGTCAGAACCACTCTAGATGAGATGGCCCCACTCATTATCCAAAATTTTCAACACAGACACAGGCAATCTTGGCACGTCTGTGGAGAAATTCACTCAAATCTGCAGACTTTTTACACTTCAAAATTTTTGCATAAAACCTGTAACTCTGCCCTTCAACTTGCTAAACAGGTCTATTTTACTAATCTCTCTCTCTCTCTCTAACATGCCCAAAAGGCTCTTTGATACTCTTCACTCCTTGCTAACACCAAAGGTGCAGCCACCGGTCACAGACCTTGCAGCTGAAGATCTGGCCACCTACTTTAAAGATAAAATTGATTGCATTCGTCAGGAAATAATTTCTCAATCCACTCACCCCACTAGCCCCTTCCCTCTGGTGCCTTACCTTGTTCGCTCTCTTCCTTCAAGCCAGTCACAGAAGAAGTGTCCAGGCTCCTTTCCTCTGATCGACCCACTACCTGCATCAGTGACCCCATCCCCTCACATCTTGTACAGTCTCTCTCCCCAGCAGTCACTTCTCACCTCACTTAAATCTTCAACCCCTCTCTCTCTCTCTTCTGGTGACGTCCCCTCTTCTTTCAAGCATGATGTTGTTACCCCATTACTAAAGAAACTTTCCCTGGACCCATCCAGTGCTACTAACTACAGACCAGTTGCTAACCTCCCTTTCATCTCCAAACTCCTGGAACGCCTGGTCTATTCTCGACTAATCCGCTATCTCTAAGCTAACCCCCTCCTTGCCCCCCCCCATAATCTGGTTTTCACTCTATGTATTCCACTGCAACTGCTCTTTCTGAAGTCCCCAATGATCTCCTCACTGCTAAATCCAAAGGTGACTATTCACTCCTCATTCTTCTGGATCTATCGGCAGCGTTCTATACTGTGGACCACCAGCTCCTCCTCATCGTTCTTCGCTCCATTGGCCTATAGGACACTGCACTCTCTTGGTTTTCTTCCAATCTCTCTGACTGCGCATTCAGTGTCTCCTTTTCTGGATCTTTCTCTTCTCCTCTTCTTATCACTGTCAGGGTTCCTCAGGGCTCAGTCCTAGGTCCTCTTCTCCCTCTATACTGCCCCCATTGGACAAACCATCAGCAGATTTCCAGTATCATCTCTATGCTGATGATACCCAGGTATATCCTGCCGCCACCAGCAGCAGCAGCAGGATAAGGAGCAGATCCTCCACCAGCAGGAGGTGGCCTAATTGGACAGCACTCTACCACCCCAGGTAGAGGATCCCCTGGACTACTGGGCAGCCAAACTTGATGTGTGGCCACAACTTGTGGAGTTTGCAGTAGAGAAGCTGTCCTGCCCAGTCAGTAGTGTGGCATCAGAGTGGGTGTTCAGTGCGGCTGGGGGCCATTGTTACCCCACAGAGAACCCACTTGTCCACCCGTAATGTGGAGAGACTGACCTTTGTCAAGATGAATCAGGCGTGGATCGGCCAGGATTTCAACACACCAATTCCTTATGCATCAGATTTCATCACCCATGAAGGCTCCCCCAAACGTTGAGAAATGAGTCTGAATTCTAACTACCTGCCCACTATTTTGATGCTGCCACCCGCCTGATGCCACACATCAGCTGCCAGTTGCTCCATCTGCCTCCCACCATCTTTACCAGGGACTGGAATTGTCGCCCACCTCCACACTCTGTCATTGTGCCACTCTCTAACCTCCTGCTGCCAGCACCTCCACACTCTGTCATTGTGCCACACTGTGACCTACCATGCTGCTGCCACCACCAGAATTTGTCATTGTGCCAATCTCTGACTTCCTGCTGCTGCTTTTGCCGCCCCCTCCACACTCTGTCATTGTGCCACTCTGTGGCCTACCATGTTGCTGCCAGCTCCAAAATTTGTTATTGTGCCAGTCTCTAACCTCATGATGCTGCTGTCGCCACCTCCGCACTCTGTCATTCTGCCACTCTGTGGCCTATGATGTTGCTGCCACCTCCATAATTTGTCATTGTGCCACACTGCGGCCTACTCATGCTGCTGCCAACTGACCGCTGTCTCCCTGGAACACCCTGTGATTTCCATAATGCTGTACTGGTCATCAAGAATAATCTGGTCGCTTCAAGGCCACCTTAATAGTGGTGTACAATTGTCACCAGCAAATATCTGGTTCAATTGAGATCCCATTGATTCTCAATAGGATGTTCATACAGTCTCTCACATAAGAGGGCAGGCACTTAACTAAGTTTCAAGTATTAATCAATAAACCTGCAACATGGGTCACATAGGCCACTCATTCATCAAGCTATTGTCTCTGTCCATAACCCCCAGCATGTTACTAGAAGAGGAACAGGTGAGAATAAAAGTTTTTTGTTTTACCTTTTTTCACCTCATCACAATGTTATGAGGAGTTTTTATCAATAATGACCCCACTGCCTAGCTACCCCCTCAGCTGGTCATTGTAGACACTGGGGCAAATTTACTTACTTGTGTGGAGGATTCGGGTCTTCCGGCGATTCACTAATGCAGTTCCCCCGATGTCCACTAGATGTCACTGCTGCACTGAAGTTCCTCGGAATGCACTGAACTTCACCACGCCGGGCCGAGTGCAGGTAAGCGCGTGTCCAGCAACACTTTTTTTTAAAAAAATGCGGCGGTTTTTCCAAATCCGTTGCGTTTTTGTACGGCCGCGCCCCCCGGTTTCCGTCACGTGCACGCTGGCGCCGATGTGGCACAATCCGATCACGTGCACCAAAATCCCGGGGGAATTCAGGGAAAATCTGCGCAAAACGGAAAAATTTGCGTATCCCACCGGAAAAACGCGATTCGGGCCCTTAGTAAATGACCCCCACTGTGTCTGCAATACATATTGGTAAATATTGCCCTGATTATAATCAGTACTGATGCATGACATTTTGTTAAAAGTTTAGTTACGCTTTAAGCTTTGTTCTAATTGTATCAACCAGAAAGGTTTATTAAAAAACATCTTGGAAAAAAAATGTTTTGCTTCTGCACATTACACAGTCTTATCTGTATTTTAGCAATGATCAGTGTTCTTAGTAAACATTTTGTTGTGGCCAATCTGCTCTACATACTTGAATGTCCATCTGCTGGTGCCTGAATGGCTTCTTTTTCACTGTAGAATCACAAAAGATGGTAGGCAGCATTAGGTTTATACTGGCACACTCCAGACTGGGTAACATCTGCTGTGCTGTAACTTCCTTTCTAATACTGAGGCCGTGTCTTACTATAATGTGACTTTGCAGGTGTTTTAATGCAATAATAATAGTGATATCTACAATTACGGAAAGTGTAAAGAATATATGGATTGGATGGGTTGTTAGTACCAATCTTGGGAACATTTCATATCAATAGCAGCATTGAAAATATATTTACTGTGCCTCTACAGATCAGCTTCTTTGCTTTGTGATCACAGTCTCTTTGCTGCTATGCTACAGCTATACAATGTATACAGTATATAATTCAATATTCCACATAACATTATACTATATTTTACACACACTGTCATAGACTTTACACTTGCATCAGAAACATTATTATTATTATTATTTTTTGCATAAGTGCCCGTGCTTCATTGTTGCATCTTGGCAACTTGGCTTCATTGCTGCACCGTCACAAATCAGCCAGCATCAGCCCTTGATCACCATTGCTTATCTTTCACTGTGCAGTGAAACCAGTGAAAGATTAGTTTGAGCCTTCTATGAAAAATGTTTATCTGTCACAGTGCAGTATAGCCTGTGGCAGATCAGCTTTAGCCCTTCATTGAAATTTGATTACCTTTCACAGTGCAGTGCAGCCTCATTGGTGCACTATCCAGCTAAGTTGCACCTTTTATTTTAAAACTCAACTATTTTGTTGAGTCTCTCTCAACCTCTTAATGACTTGGCTCTTTTTTGTTTTTATGTTTCCATTTGTTGCTCCCCACCTTCAAATATTTATAAATTCTTTATTTTTCCATGTACATAACTGTGTGTGGGCTTGTTTTCTGTGTAATAAATTGTACTTTTCAATGATTGTATCTAATATTCCATGTCATGAACTGGAAAGTGGGAAAAAAACACTTTGCGCCTCTTTCTTGTATTGTATTTCAGCATTGCAGTATATGACCTCACAGGGGACAAGGATCAAATCACACATGGCAATGCTCATGTGCCACCAGGATTTAAATGCCTCTGGCAGCTTTGCCAGATACATTTATATTTAAACCTAAAAAAATAATAAAGTAGGGGATATGGGCACTGCATGAAATGCAGACTTATCCCCTGCTCAAATAGTAATGTACCTAAACAAATTGAACAGAATAAAGAAGATATCTAGATTATGAGTATAAGACAGTAAATTTTATTATATATGTAGTAGAATATAATAGCAGAACAATGGAAACAAATACTGATATTAAAACCAGTGCATGCCTTACAAATGTAAAAGTGATTTACCACTAGTAGAACATAAAGGATGCTGGATATGGAGTAAGCGATAACACAGATCAAACACTGTAATCAATAAATATAAGCATGAAAAATAGAATATCAGCAAAGACCTAGAATATATAAACTATACCAACTGCATAGGCATAAACCGCACAGCCTCGACATGTGTTTCGCCAGTGGCTTTCTCTTTCTCCCCTTGAGAAAGCCATTGGCGAAACACGTGTCAGGGCTGTACATATTGTACATAACATTATATCTTACACAAATTGTCATGGGTCTTGCAACTTGCACTTATATCTTACTTGCACCTTACTCCAAATAGCTTGCAACTATGTCAGCTAAGTATGTTATGCATAAGTTGTCCTGCTTCATTGCTGCAACTTGGCAGCTCAGCTTCATTGCTTCATGGTTGCAGATAAGCGTCAGCCCCGTAAGACCATTGCTTTTTTTTTTACAATGCATCACAGTCTATGGCAGCTCAACTTCCTCCCTTCAGATAGATACTGCATATACTGTATATCTTTCACAGTGCTGCGCAGTAATACTGCATATCTTTCACAGTGCTGCACAGTATTAATACTGAATTATGCAGCTCAACTGCCTTGCTGCACCTTTGCAATTCAACTTCCTTGCAGCACATTCAATATTGCACCTCAATTTCTTTACCTTGCCTCTATAGTTCATCTTCACTGCTTGTGATCACAACTCAGTCTCTTTGTTAGTATGTCAGCTTTACTATATATATAGTAGTATAAAAATGTTTATGCTACATATCTACATATTTTTTTTCATGATGCAGAGCAAACTCAGTGCTTCATTATACAGTTTCACTTCCTTGCTGTTCCTTTGCATTTTAACTTAACCGCTGCACATTTCAAATTGAGTGCCTCTACATCTTAGCTTCACTTCTTTGTTATCAAAGCTCAGTCTGTTTCTTTCTTTGCTAAAGCTATACAATATATACAGTATAAAATTCTATATTCACTTTGCACTTTTTTTGCACTACGCAGTTATTTAACAGGTGTCTGTGTTGGGATTGTGTTGGGGTTGTGCACTTGATCGTTTTTTGGTGCAGCTGTGCTGGATTCCATGCGACAAAAATTGTGGTTTGTGCCATCAAACAATCCAACTGATTCAGACTGCGTGTGGGATTTAACCCCTTAATGACCGCCCTATCGGGATTCTACGTCGGTCATTAAGGGTACTTCTTCTGACGCGACGCCTTTCTACGGCGCCGCGTCAGAAGAAGATTTCGGGACATCGGGTCAGTATAGTGCCGGTGTCGGGCTGTGATATCACAGCCCAGACCCGGCACTAACACCCGGGATCGGAAAAACTCAGATCCCGGGTATTTAACCCCTTACACGCCGCGGTCAAGCATGACCGCGGCGTGCAAGTGTGTCCCCTGTGGATCGGACCCCCCGGTGTGCTTACCGGGGGATCCGATCCCTCCTGCCGCTGCCCCGGGTCCCGACGAGTGACCCGAGGCTGTCGGCTCCTCTTCTCGCCGGGTCCTGCCTTCCTGGCAGGACCTGGCTGTAAGTAACTGAGCATGCGCGGAAAATATGTGAAAGTAAAAAAAAAAAGATTAAATCATTTTATAATAATAATTAAATAAATAAATAAAATAAAGTCCCATAATCTCCCCAGTTACACATATAATGCAAATACGGTATATAAAACACAAAAACACACGAAAAATGTACATATTTGGTATCACCGCGTCCGTATTAATCTGTACAATAAATCTAAATCAATATTGAACCCGCTCGGTGAACGATGAAAAAAAAAAATACGAAAAACTTCCCGTAATATACAATTTTTCATCAAACACCATCACAAAAAATGTTCTAAAAAGTGATAAAAAAAAGCTACGTTCCCTAATATGATACGACTGAAAAGAACAACTCTTTTCGCAAAAAATAAGCCCGCAACCAGGTCTGACAACATAAAAAGAAGTTATGGCAATAAAAAGCTGTCAATAGTAAAAACAATGCGATATTCTCCAATATCGGTTTTGCTCCGGAAAATTGAGCAAAGATAAGAAAAACTATATAAATGAGGTAACACCGCAATCGTAGTGAAACAGGGAATAAAGATAAAATATTATTTTTACATTACGGTGAGCGGGGGAAAAAAGATGCTAAAAATCCAAAATAAAAATTGATGATTTTGTTTGTGTCCCCCTTGAAATAGTTCATAAAATCTCATGAATAAGCTATAGACCCCCTAAATGAATTATCTATACATTGTATCTCATTCCGTAAAAAATAAGCCCTCATATGTTTGCATTACCAAAAAAAATAAAAATGTATAGGTAGTACAATGTGACAATACAAATCTGCTGTGAATGGCGCCTCCATTCATTCTATACTCGGCCGTGCGCCCGTACAGAAGTTTACCACCACATATGTGGTATCAGTACACTCTGGAGGAATTGGGCATCAAACGTTGCAGTGCGTTTCATCCTTTAATTTATTCTGAAACTGTCAGTTTGGCCTAAATGAATGTATTTTCCAAAAAAATTCCATAGTTTCTAAATCGCAGGTCCATATTGTTTTAACCCATGTGAAACACTTAAAGGGTTAATTGGCTTAATAGAAGTTGTTTTACATATGTTGAGGGGTGAAGTTTCTATAGTGGGGTAATTTATGGGGTTTTACTATTATTTAGGCCTTTCAAAGTCACTTGGAAGCTGAGTTGTCCCTCAAAATGTGAGTTTTGGGGATTTTCATGAAAATGAGAAAAATGGCACCTAAAGTTCTGCGCCTCATAACATCCTAGAAAAATGACAGGATGCATAAAATATCATCCCAACATAAAGCAGACATTCCGTAACTCATATACCGCTTGATACTCTCAATGTTTGGAATACTGGTTTGTTGCCTAGGCAACACTCAAAACATTTTACCCGGCCGGGGATGCGCATGCGCTAGTCGTTGTAGTCACTTCCGGTTTACGCCGATCAACTTCCGGTCATGCGCCGCTGACCGGACAAGACGCTAATGGATTTACAATCCACATATGGACTGCATATAAGGTGAGACACGCTCATCTAGGGCTCTATACCCCTGAGGAAGTTGCCCTCTTTGGCGACGAAACGCGTGGGGAGCCCATTGCCCCTGTCCCTACTTACCTCCCTCCACTCCATGCAGGTCTTCTTGTGGTAACCTTTTATCTCTTTATCCTGTATTTCCTTGACTTGTCACGCTTACTATTGCATCGGTACCATTTTGACCATATGCTACGATCGTTGGTGTTCTCTAGCCTTGGAGACATAGAGCATTGTTCAGATCCTCATGCACATAGCACTTTTTGCACTTTACACATGTGTAATTATCAGGCTGAGAATTCTGGGGAGGTATAATATCACTATTTAGTGATTGACAGTGGGCAGTTACGGTGCACCTACACCAGGTCACTGTACATTGTTTTTGGTATGTACATTTTTGTGTTTTAAATGCTTTTAGAATACTGTTTATTGTCTGTCGTGTACTAATAAAATTTTATGATTGTTTTTGCACTATCCCAGGAGCCTTTTGAATGCATTCTTTGTCTTTTGTTTTGGTTAGACATTCTGTAATTTATCAAGCTTTTTGGGTAGTTTTACTTCCTGTCTGGAAAGCAGAACATTTCAAACTTGGAAAATGAAGAATTTTTACAAACTTTTGCCAAATTTTCACTTTTTTTCAGAACGAATCGCAAAACGTATCACTTAAATTTTATAACTAACATGAAGTACAATGTGTCACGAGAAAACATTCTCAAAATCACCGGGATATGTTAAAGCGTTCCGAAGTTATAACCAATTATCGTGAGACATGTCAGATTTGAAAAATCGAGTCTGGTCATTGAGCTGAAAACTAGTGTCGGTGATAAGGGGTTAAATACCAATAATAGCACACAGGACCACATCAACAAAGTCACAATACATAAAACAGTAGAATACAATCTTCAATCTTTATTTCCACAAGGCAACCAAAAAGGACAAAACAATTTAAAATCATCACCTAAAATGCACAACAACAACCACACAAAAAGGGGTGCTGCGGTGGTGGGTGGTCTCGAGAGCCTTGTGTATGATTGGTAGGCAAAATTTATTTGGGCAAAATTTACTTTTGGGGTCTGGTATATACACAGATACTTATATTGGGCTCTCTCCATTTATTTCTATACCTATTGAGGTGGATTTGTGATTCATTGACCACCACCGCTTTTGTGTGGTGGCTGTTGTTGTGCATTTTAGGTGATGATTTTAAATAGTTTTGTCCTTTTTGGTTGCCTCGTGGAAATAAAGATTGAAGATTGTATTCTACTGTTTTATGTATCGTGACTTTGTTGATGTGGTCCTGTGTACTATTATTGGTATTTATTTCATGTTTCAGTATAGGGACCCGATTTAACTTTCAAATTGTGTTGCAATCCAATCCACTTACATGCACCACGAAAAACAAGGTGAACTCTGACGGACTTTAGTGGGGAAGTGACACATGCAGGATATTGGACGCATGATCTTATTGAATCGCTGCACAGTGCATTATCGTCGGACAATGCACTTTCGGAGAACTCCATCAGACAGGTAAGTAAATGTGCCCCTATGTCTTACACACACTGTCATAAGTTATTTAACCTGAATCAACAACATTACTACAAATAGCTTGCAACTGCTTCAGCAAATACTTTATGCATAAGTATGCATTGTAATACATGATGTGGAAAATCCCCATATACTGACAAACTGTAGTATAGCAGTATATAGTAGGCTCAATCAGACAACCTAGGGTTAAAGTACCCTAGGGGGTCTGAAAAATTAAAAGTTTAAAGAAAATTACATAAAAAACGCAAAAAAATTCAAATCACTCCATTTCCCTAGAACTGATATAAATATAAATAAACAGTAAAAATCATAAACATGTTAGGTATCGCAACATCCCAAAATGTCTAATCAATGAAAATATGATAAAGTTTATTCCTGGCGTTAAACCCCATAAAGGAAAATAGTGCAAAAATGACTCTTTTTTGCCATTTTGCTAATTAAAAAAATTTGGTAAAATTAATAAAAAAGGCCGTACATTCTTCAAAATGATAGCATTAAAAGCATCATCAAAAGTTGCAAAAAATGACATCACACACAGCTCCGTATACAGAAGTATGAAAAATGTATTAGTGCCAAAATAAGGATTTTTTTGTATAGGAGGTATTAAATTTTGGTAAATGTATGAGACATTATAAAACCTATATAAATTTGGTATCCCCGTGATCATAACGACCCAAAGAATAAAGTAGACATGTCATGTGGAATATTAAATACAGTCACTATGAAGTGAAATTTGTTATAAGCCCTCACTCAGCACATTACATGGAAAAAATAGAAGTTAGCTATTTTTGAAGGGGAGTGAAAAATGAAAACGCAAAAAATGAAAAAGCGCCTGGTCATTAAGGGCTTAATAAATGAAAAAGGCAGGCGTTCTACTGGATACAGAAGCTATCCACTTTATAGCCACTAGGTCTCAATGAAATGACAGAAACCATAACATAATTTAATTTTAGTAAATTCTATCATTAATCCTCCATTAATATACTCATATAATCCATAGATATCTAAATTTTTTCAGTTTTTTTGCAACTGTTTACCTACTTGTTTAGTATACTGCAGAGATTACTGCAACAACCAGAACCTTCTGATGATGTTCCCTTTAATATAAAGATAGTCTAAATTGAACGGACATAGGGAGTAGTTTAATCCCAAACCTCAAATCCCAGCTCCTAGTGCAGTTTTTCAGGGTCAGGGTGACAGGTCCTCTTTAACATCACATTTACTCAAACGTGATGATAACAGAACATGTTGCATAGAATTACAAAATAATTCTGTTGTACACAGATTAATAAATCTGCTCCATTGGGTTTACATTGCATAAACATTTACATGCAATACAAAATGCAACCCAATCGCCATGTGTGAATGCAGCCTTAATAAATGGAGTTGTAAGAAGAAGGTTTCCCTAAGGCCTCTTTAATGCGCAGCATTTATGTTCTGTTTTGAAGCACAACACAAATCCAGCGGGGGGAGGGACTTAGATGAATGCACAAGTCTCAAATGTTTAAGTAACCCCACCTACACCTGCTCTGGACTCTGGAGTTTATTTGAGCAAAAAATTGTGACCTTTTACCGGGATTGTGCAAAAATTTGTGACTTTTCAGAAGGTCACATCTGGATTTTTAATATAAATCAGGCATAGTAGTGTAAAACTCTGTGGCTGCAAACTTTGCAGAATGTCTGTAAATGCTGCAAATTGTGGCATAATTATGCTAAAATTTCACAAAAAAGAGAGAAAAATAAAAGTTTGATAAATGATCTCTATAGACTTTTAGTAGAACTTGAGATATATCTAGGACATTGTAAGTCACCCAAGAATTGGAGTTCAATTGTATGTGGAGACATAGTTGGGTGTAAGCATTAAGAGGAGTGACCCAGCTGAGAGGTCCCCAGCGAAGGTATTACAATATACCAACATACAGTGATTATACAGTGTCAATACTGGTTCTGCACATTTTATAAAGAATAATGGTGCATTAAAATGTAATGTTTTACAGTTGACTGTATCTGTACAGTTGGCAACAACATATATTTGGTGACATATTTGGATTATTGTAAAAACAGGCAGAAAGATTTCAGGCTCCTTCCATTTTTTCATGTTGATATCACTGTCCATGTTGACAGATAAGAAAGGAAAGTCTTCAGTACCGTGCTATGCCTATGGCCAATGAGAGATGGGAAAAACTGGGGTACCTCCCAGGGGTTACCTTACACTTCTGTAAATAGTACAGGCAGCAGGCAACTTGAGTACTATTATACTCATGATCTAAAAAATCTATTGTACTGGGATCTTTAAAATCTAGTGAAATCAATTAGGAGAGTGTGCAACAGGTCTTCTTGCCAACTGAAATGGTCGCACCTTCTCCCCAGAGCCCTGGTTCTGACTATTTAACAACAGCTTCATCATTATAATTCTGATTCTATTATTTAAAAGTGTCAACATATTTGCCACACACACATTTTTTGAAAAGTTCTATTCATCTCAAGGAGATTTGCTGGAATCAATGTGCCCACCAAATTTAATTTCAACTCAAAATACTGGCACAGGCTGTAGCTGAAATGTACACCATGTGGAACTTGGCATAGATTCAGTAATTCTGTGTGTCATGGGCCTGGTGCCGAGCTTATTTAAACTGATCCAAAGTGCACCAGTCTTAATAACTCTCCCACACTTGGGAATAACTGATCTTAAGCTTTAGCAACTTTAACAATAAAAATTAATTATGTAAACATATCTTGACCTTGATAGTTAGCTATTTCCTTTCTAGAGGAACACAAGCTATAAATTACTTTATGTGGGACAATACATTATTGTTGATTTATTGTACTTCTAAGGCTGAATTCACACGGCCGTTCAGGGGACGTATATACGGCGACGTATATATGTTGCATATACATCCTCCATAGGCCGGCAATGGGCACGCGGTGCTGTAGGGTTGTGGTATGGTGCCGCACACATGTGGCACCGTACCGCTCCGTAGCCGTGAATAGATAGGACATGTCCTATCTTTTCTCTGCATATGGCGCCGTGCACCATATATCCCTATGGAGAGGGGCGGGGATGGATTTTTGCATTTTTTTTTCCACAAATCGTCTGAACTGCACCACAAAAAAAGCGTAACCTATACCAGCAAAACCTTGGAGTTAGCAAGTTAGCAACAGAAAAGTGAATTGACAGATTTAACACAGTAAAAAGTATAAAAAAAGATAAATTAGGCACAAAATACACAACCAAGAACAAAAAAGAACACTACACAGAGAACACACAAATTATTAAGATAATTAACCCCCATTGTGTTAATTTGAATTGTACATAGATCTATAATATTGTTCACTTTCACACTGTACATCAAGTTAAGGGAGGCTTTATAAGAAAAACTGTTTTTCTGTTATGTATATACACAACATAACAAATATTTTTTGCTATCCTCTTTAAATTATTGAAACGGACCTCCTCCTCCTCGGCTTCCCCAATATTAAACCATTATTCAGGCACAAGTAAAGTAAATACTATGTTGTGTATTTGTGTTGATTTTAGAATAAATTTAATATTAGATTTAGTCAGTCTACATGAAATTATATTTACTGTCTCAGCAATTTCCCCCATTTTATGCTGTCTGTCTGCACTTTTCACATAATGTGGGCTGATATTACTTCATGAGAAAATGGAATAATAATGACATTGATGGAAAACATCAGCTGGAATGAAATGTGCACATCACACACTTGAGTGACAGCAGACAGGTGGACTGGGCTGATCTTATCTTATCTGTCCCATTACAGCTGTATGAGTTTGGCCAAATCACAAAATTATCCACATTGTCATGTTAAGTACAATACTTTTCACCTTATTACAAGTCCATTTAGCATGTCAGTACAATAAATAATCCAAAATAGATTTATTAAGCAGGATATTTAAGAAAATAACTAGGATTAATATATATTTTAGGAATATATAAACTGTATATATATTAAGGAATAATAAAATCCAGAGTCTTATTTATAAAAGTCTTTCACTGAAAATGGATAAAGTATTGTAAACCTCCCTATTAAAGGACACTTTTCACTGAGGGGAGATGCAGGGAGTATAGATTGGTTAAAACTAGAGATGAGCGAGCACTAAAATGCTCGGGTACTCGTTATTCGAGACGAACTTTTCCCGATGCTCGAGTGCTCGTCTCGAATAACGAGCCCCATTGAAGTCAATGGGAGACTCGAGCATTTTTCAAGGGGACCAAGGCTCTGCACAGGGAAGCTTGGCTAAACACCTGGGAACCTCAGAAAAGGATGGAAACACCATGGAAATGGACAGGAAACAGCAGGGGCAGCATGCATGGATGCCTCTGAGGCTGCTTAATCGCACCATTATGCCAAAATTATGGGCAACAGCATGGCCATGACAGAGTGACAGAATGAAGCTAGATAGCATCTAAAACATCCAATAACTGACCCTGACACTATAGGGGACGGCATGCAGAGGCAGCGGCAGCAGGTTAGAGAGTGTCATGGCGACATACCCTAAATGGACTCAGGCTTCAAACCAATGGGTGTCAGAGAGGAACCAAAGGAGGTGAGCAAGAAGCGCTCAAATAATATCGGTACATGATAAAAGTTTGCCAGTATATTTTGTGGATTACACAGCAGGGTGGCGACAAAGTTAACAAGTTTGATGTGGAAGCCATGAAAACAACCCAAAATTCTGCCTGACACAGCTCGTTTGATAAGGGGACCATGTATGGAGGCAGTGAACTAGTAGTAGATTAAAGGTGCTGCAGTTAAAACTATGTTAGTTGGATCTTGGCATGGAGCTGGCGCTCCGCTGCCAGGCGAGCTTTCGCCAATCCAAGCCCCTGTCTCTAGGCTACTCCCCAAACAGCACTTCTAAGAACCTTTTGTATAAGATCAAGTGTAGTAGCGTTCTTATAAGTTTGGGATATGGCGGGTGAGGGGAATGTAAACAGATGCGCAAGAAGCGCTGAAATAATATCGGTAAATGATAAAAGTTTGCCAGTATATTTTGGGGATTACACAGCAGGGTGGCGACAAAGTTAACAAGTTTGATGTGGAATGCCCTGTAATAGCTCTTGGGCGGTGTGCCTTTTATCGCCTAGGCTCAGCAGTTTGAGCACCGCCTGCTGTCGCTTAGCGACGGCACTGCTGCTGTGCCTAGAGCTACCGACTGATGGCGCCATGGCCACGGATGGTAATTCGGAGGAGGAGGAGGTGGAGGAGGGGTGGGAGGAGGAGGAGGTATAGTAGGCCTTTGAGACCTGGACCGAGGTAGGCCCCGCAATCCTCGGCGTCGGCAGTATATGACCAGCCCCAGGGTCAGACTCGGTCCCAGCCTGCACCAAGTTAAGTGTAGTAGCGTTCTTATAAGTTTGGGATATGGCGGATGAGGGGAATGTAAACAGATGCGCAAGAAGCGCTGAAATAATATCCCTAAATGGTAAAAGTTTGCCAGTATATTTTGTGGATAACACAGCAGGGTGGCGACAAAGTTAACAACTTTGATGTGGAATCCATGAAAACAACCCAAATTTGTGCCTGACACACCTCGTTTGATAAGGGGACGATGTATGGAGGCAGCTATATGGACGACTTTTGGAGGTAGCAATGGAGACAACGTGTGGAGGCTGCTATGGAGACAATTTAATTTGGATAGTGCCTGTATGTGGCAGTCCAAAAAAGTTTTCAAACCAGAGGAGCAGGTAGGTGGCCCTCCAGAAAAATGGAATAGATTGAGTGCCTGTATGTGGCAGTCCAAAAAAGTTTTCAAACCAGAGGAGCAGGTAGGTGGCCCTCCAGAAAAATGAAATAGATTGAGTGCCTGTATGTGGCAGTCCAAAAAAGTTTTCAAACCAGAGGAGCAGGTAGGTGGCCCTCCAGAAAAATGAAATAGATTGAGTGCCTGTATGTGGCAGTCCAAAAAAGTTTGCAAACCAGAGGAGCAGGTAGGTGGCCCTCCAGAAAAATGAAATAGATTGAGTGCCTGTATGTGGCAGTCCAAAAAAGTTTTCAAACCAGAGGAGCAGGTAGGTGGCCCTCCAGAAAAATGAAATAGATTGAGTGCCTGTACGTGGCAGTCCAAAAAAGTTTTCAAACCAGAGGAGCAGGTAGGTGGCCCTCCAGAAAAATTGAATAGATTGAGTGCCTGTATGTGGCACTCCCAAAAATTGTTTAAAACAGAGGACCGGGTAGGTGGCCCTCCAGAAAAATTAAATGCATAAAGTACTATAGCTAGAGCCAGTGGGCCCTGTCAAAAAATAGCCAGTTTCCTCTGCTTTAGTGTACAAAGAGGAGGAGAAGGAGGAAAATGAGGAGGAGGAGGAGTGCATAAATTATTCAGGTTGAGCTTCCTTCACCTGGTGGAGATTGGAAATTATGAGAAATCCAGGCTTTATTCATCTTAATAAGCGTCAGCCTGTCAGCGCTGTCAGTCGACAGGCGTGTACGCTTATCGGTGATGATGCCACCAGCTGCACTGAAAACCCGCTCGGACAAGACGCTAGCGGCAGGGCAGGCAAGAACCTCCAAGGCGTACAGAGCCAGTTCGTGCCACATGTCCAGCTTTGAAACCCAGTAGTTGTAGGGAGCTGTGTGATCATTTAGGACGATGGTATGGTCAGCTACGTACTCCCTCACCATCTTTCTGTAAAGATCAGCCCTACTCTGCCGAGACTGGGGACAGGTGACAGTGTCTTGCTGGGGTGACATAAAGCTGGCAAAAGCCTTGTAAAGCGTACCCTTGCCAGTGCTGGACAAGCTGCCTGCTCGCCTACTCTCCCTCGCTACTTGTCCCGCAGAACTACGCACTCTGCCGCTAGCGCTGTCAGAAGGAAAATACTGTTTCAGCTTGTGCACCAGGGCCTGCTGGTATTCATGCATTCTCACACTCCTTTCCTCTCCAGGGATGAGAGTGGAAAGATTTTGCTTGTACCGTGGGTCCAGGAGAGTGAATACCCAGTAATCGGAGCTGGAATAAATTCTTTGAACGCGTGGGTCACGGGATAGGCAGCCTAGCATGAAATCTGCCATATGCGCCAGAGTCCCAACGCGCAAGAATTCACTCCCCTCACTGGCCTGACTGCCCATTTCCTCCTCCTCCAACTCCTCTTCTTCTGCCCATACACGCTGAACAGTGAAGGTCTGAGCAATGCTCCCCTTTTGTGTCTCGCCAACATTCTCCTCCTCTTCCTCCTCATCCTCCTCCACCTCCTCCGATATGCGCTGAGAAACAGACCTGAGGGTGCTTTGGCTATCAACAAGGGAATCTTCTTCCCCCGTCTCTTGTGACGAGCGCAAAGCTTCCGACTTCATGCTGATCAGAGAGTTTTTCAACAGGCCAAGCAGCGGGATGGTGAGGCTGATGATGGCGGCATCGCCACTGACCATCTGTGTTGACTCCTCAAAGTTACTCAGCACCTGACAGATATCAGACATCCACGTCCACTCCTCATTGTAGACTTGAGGAAGCTGACTGACCTGACTACCAGTTCTGGTGGAAGTTGACATCTGGCAGTCTACAATTGCTCTGCGCTGCTGGTAAACTCTGGATAACATGGTTAATGTTGAATTCCAACTCGTGGGCACGTCGCACAACAGTCGGTGAGCGGGCAGTTGGAGGCGGCGCTGCGCTGCCCTGAGAGTGGCAGCATCTGTGCTGGACTTCCTGAAATGCGCACAGATGCGGCGCACCTTCGTGAGCAAATCAGACAGATTGGGGTATGTCTTGAGGAAACGCTGAACTATCAGATTTAACACATGGGCCAGGCATGGCACATGTGTCAGTCTGCCGAGTTGCAGAGCCGCCACCAGGTTACGGCCGTTGTCACACACAACCATGCCTGGCTTCAGGTTCAGCGGTGCCAGCCACAGATCAGTCTGCGCCGTGATGCCCTGTAATAGTTCTTGGGCGGTGTGCCTTTTATCGCCTAGGCTCAGCAGTTTGAGCACCGCCTGCTGTCGCTTAGCGACGGCACTGCTGCTGTGCCTAGAGCTAGCGACTGATGGCGCCATGCCCACGGATGGTAGTTCGGAGGAGGAGGTGGAGGAGGGGTGGGAGGAGGAGGAGGCATAGTAGGCCTTTGAGACCTGGACTGAGGTAGGCCCCGCAATCCTCGGCGTCGGCAGTATATGACCAGCCCCAGGGTCAGACTCGGTCCCAGCCTCCACCAAGTTAACCCAATGTGCCGTCAGCGATATATAGTGGCCCTGCCCGGCAGCACTCGTCCACGTGTCCGTGGTCAGGTGGACCTTGTCAGAAACAGCGTTGGTCAGGGCACGGATGATGTTGTCTGACACGTGCTGGTGCAGGGCTGGGACGGCACATCGGGAAAAGTAGTGGCGGCTGGGGACCGAATACCGAGGGGCGGCCGCCGCCATGAGGTTGCGAAAGGCTTCGGTCTCTACTAGCCTATAGGGCAGCATCTCCAGGCTAAGCAATCTGGAGATGTGGACATTAAGGGCTTGGGCGTGCGGGTGGGCTGCACTATATTTTCTTTTCCTCTCCAGCGTCTGGGGTATGGAGAGCTGAACGCTGGTGGATGCTGTGGAGGATCGTGGAGGCGACGATGGGGTTTTTGTGCCAGGGTCCTGGGCAGGGGGCTGACTATCAGCTGACACAGGGGAAGGAGCAGTGGTGTTCACGGCCGGAGGTGAACGGGCTTGGTGCCACTGATTCGGGTGTTTAGCATTCATATGCCTGCGCATACTGGTGGTAGTTAAGCTATTAGTGGTGGAATCCCTGCTGATCCTGGTTTGGCAAAGGTTGCACACCACAGTCCGTCGGTCATCCGGTGTTTCCTTAAAGAACCTCCAGACTTCTGAAAATCTAGCCCTCGCCGCGGGAGTCCTCGCCACGGGAGCTTCACTACGTGACACATTTGGCGCTGATGCACCTGCTCTGGCCCTGCCTCTCCGTCTGGCCCCACCACTGCCTCTTCCAACCTGTTCTGCTATAGGACTCTCCTCCGTCTCAGAAGCACTGTGTTCACCCGGCCTCTCAACCCAGCTTGGGTCTGTCACCTCATCATCCTCCGATCCCTCAGTCTGCTCCCCCCTCGGACTTCCTGCCCTGACAACAACTTCACCACTGTCTGACAACCGTGTCTCCTCATCGTCGGACACCTCTTTACACACTTCTTCCACTACGTCAAGAAGGTCATCATCACCCACAGACTGCGACTGGTGGAAAACCTGGGCATCGGAAAATTGCTCAGCAGCAACCGGACAAGTGGTTTGTGACTGTGGGAAGGGTCCAGAAAACAGTTCCTCAGAGTATGCCGGTTCAAATGCCAAATTTTCCTGGGAGGGGGCAGACTGGGGGGGAGGAGGCTGAGGTGCAGGAGCTGGAGGAGTGCCGATTTCGGTGACATGGGTGGACTGCGTGGAAGACTGACTGGTGGACAAATTGCTCGAAGCATTGTCGGCAATCCACGACATCACCTGTTCGCACTGTTCTGGCCTCAACAGTGCTCTACCACGAATCCCAGTAACTTCAGACATGATGAACCTAGGGAGTGTAGCTCTGCGGCGTTCCCCTGCTCCCTCATCAGCAGGTGGTGTCTCACCCCACCCAGGACCACGGCCTCTGACCCCTGCAGTAGATGGACGCCCACGTCCCGCCCTCGTCCTCGTCCTCTACCCCTAGCCCTCGGGTTAAACATTTTGAAAATGAAAGTTATATAACTTTAATTTTTTTTTTAACTTTTTTTTGTGTTTTTTTGTGTTTTTTAGTTTTTTTTTGTGTTTTTTAGTTTTTAAAACCAAACAATGCTATCCTATTGCTATGGCTATTTTCTAGCCAAGTATGAAAGCACACTGATGAGATGACGCTGAGTTATGAAAAAATAAACGTAAAATAAAAAGGAAATGGCAGATTGTGCCTAATTGAAATCCAACCCCTAATAAATTTTCCCACTTCGGTCTTTGCGATGGATATGTGCGTCATTAAGCGCTAAACACAGCGGTCGCAAGTCTCACTCCAAATTCCTCACAATTGGCTAGTATATGCACTGCAGCAAGGACAGCCACCAGCAGATCAACCAGAAATAAAATATATATAACGCTATTGTAGGCGTAAGTAAGCCGTTTGGATTCTCCTTTGGCTATTTTCTAGCCAAGTATGAAAGCACACTGATGAGATGACGCTGAGTTATGAAAAAATAAACGTAAAATAAAAAGGAAATGGCAGACTGTGCCTAATTGAAATCCAACCCCTAATAAATTTTCCCACTTCGGTCTTTGCGATGGATATGTGCGTCACTAAGCGCTAAACACAGCGGTCGCAAGTCTCACTCCAAATTCCTCACAATTGGCTAGTATATGCACTGCAGCAAGGACAGCCACCAGCAGATCAACCAGAAATAAAATATATATAACGCTATTGTAGGCGTAAGTAAGCCGTTTGGATTCTCCTTTGGCTATTTTCTAGCCAAGTATGAAAGCACACTGATGAGATGACGCTGAGTTATGAAAAAATAAACGTAAAATAAAAAGGAAATGGCAGACTGTGCCTAATTGAAATCCAACCCCTAATAAATTTTCCCACTTTGGTGTTTGAGGTGGATATGTGTGTCACTAAGAGCTAAACACAACGGTAGCAAGTCCCCCTGCAAATTCCTCACAATATGGTACTAGCTGCACTACTAGTGCCAGCAAGCCCAGCCACAAGCAAACAAAAAAAAAAAAGTATAACGTTATTGTAGCCCTAAGAAGGGCTGTTGGGTTCTTGTTGAATCACTCCTGCCTAACAGTAATCTACTAGCACCCTAACGCTGTCCCTGACCAGCAGCAGCTCTCTCCCTAGCGGCATCCAGACACAGAATGATCCGAGCAGCGCGGGCAGCGGCTAGTCTATCCCAGGGTCACCTGATCTGGCCAGCCAACCACTGCTATCGACGTGTAAGGGTACCACGTCATGCTGGGTGGAGTGCAGAGTCTCCTGGCTTGTGATTGGCTCTGTTTCTGGCCGCCAAAAAGCAAAACGGCGGGAGCTGCCATTTTCTCGAGCGGGCGAAGTATTCGTCCGAGCAACGAGCAGTTTCGAGTACGCTAATGCTCGAACGAGCATCAAGCTCGGACGAGTATGTTCGCTTATCTCTAGTTAAAACTTAACCTTTATTAGATTGTTAAAATTATCAAAATGATATTGAAGATACATAGATAGTGTAAACCTTACACCAATAAGTGTACAGAACAGGTGAAATTAAAATTTAAAACCCCAGACTGCAAGGAGACAGTCACTGGGACCAGTTGATATGCAGAGGAGGCTGAAAATTTGTGGGCTGTATGGGTAGTCTGAGCTGCCAACTTAACAGTCCATTGCTGATTTCACATGTGGATTGTACTGTGCTGCTCTGATATGCTAACTATCCCCCACTAGCTCTCCTATAGGATTATTTAATTGATCCAATTGGATCAATTAAATAATCCTATAGGAGAGCTAGTGGGGGATAGTTAGCATATCAGAGCATATCAGAGTTAGCATATCAGAACTAAAACTTAAAAGGAGTGCACTAGCAGTTTTTACCATACAAAGCTAGGTAGCTTGTTTAAACAATAGCTTTGTGTGTTTTTCACAGCAGGAATGTCAATAGTGCCTTTATATTTCAGGAATTTAGCTGGACTTGATATAACTTGGTGCAGTCCTGTGTAAGCACAACTTCTCTTCTGTGTCAGGGTGTAGCAGGCTTCTGGTTAGCTATTACAGCAGAGGGAAGGGGCTTTGGAGCAGCTTTAATGCAGACATCAAACAACAAAAGCGCTCCAAGCCTAGGTACAATCCTGGAATATAAATAAATTTTTAAAGGTCCTGCTACTACTAACAAATACACAAATGGTCATGGATCGTCATACTCATTACTTTACACGATCTGCAGTGTTTTATTGTCAAAACTGCTGGTAGTTTAATATGTTTAATGTGAGATGTTGTCATGATGTAACAAATCTGACTCAAAGGCTTTATCAGGCTCAATGAAGTGCAAAATCCTGATGGGCACAGCAGCTACTGGAATATGGTCCAACAACTTTCCCATCTACATACATCTAATGTGTAGGCTTTTGGTTTACTATGTTTTACCAATCATATAAGGTTAAATTCTTTCACTTCACATAGCATAAAGTTCTTACTTTTTCATTCCCATTCATTATTTAGATGTAAATCCTTTGTCTGGCCCCATCTAAGTAAATGAGGTAATACATAAAATTGGAATCCCTTGCAATACATTTCAAACTGCATTGAGACCATTTAATGTATTGAGTACATTAGACTTGACAGTTGCTAAATCACATCATTACAGCGTGATGGCATGTCTCATACCACCTATTAACATATCACAATATGGACTATAAAAAGATGTGGATGTCAAGAGAGCACCTGTCCTCATATGTACGGCGTGTTTTTTATCCCCAAAAGGAAAATCAGTCAAAGAACACAGTACATCACATATGTCTTGCAGAAATGAAAATAATTTGTGTTAATGGATATATCAGTAGAACATATTTTGTAATCAGAGTTGTAAAGTTTTCCAGATGTTCTCCTGTACATAGTTCCTTAGCAAGCACATTTTCAATTGCACTTAATGAAAATAATGTATTATAATTATGATAATTTTATGCTAGGGAAGCTGCCCCTGTATAACCATTTAATTTACAGAACATTAAAGAACTCTCTGTCTACGATTGTCATAACTGTTAAATATTGTTGTGGTGTTCCTATAGAGACTTTGGGGCATACTCATCAGGACCTCAGCGTAACGCCAATGAAATAATGTCTTAATATAACAATAATATCTAGCTAATTGCTAGCACTTGTGATTATTTGCCCCAATCCGCCACCTTAACGCCAGTGGGGCATGAAGGGGCGTGAAGGGGGGGCATGGCCGGCCGAGCGGAGGGCGCGGGCAGCGGGATGTGGGTCAGCGCAGGGTATTACTGTTCCCTCGCCTGGCGTAGAATAAACGCTGCACAGCCGGCTGCCCCAATACATCAAGATCCATTCAAATTGGTCACGTTGATTCTTGCAGAAAACTGAAAAGGCACTTTTCACATAAGTTGACCCTGCACATAATAATAGGGAACATATGACACTTAGGAGTGTGTCTCACATTCTGTCCACATTAATACCATAGAAGAGAACAGTTAATTCCTTCCCATACCTTTTGCATGTAAACACAGGGTTAATGGCTGTCAACAATGTATTATGTTGCATATAGAATGCAGGTGGCTAACAATTTGCTCTTTTGCAGATGAATGGACATATTCGATAATTTTCCTGATAAAGGGGCTTTTACTCTGAAGTGGTGATTATATTAAAACCATCTGAATTATTTGAACAAAATAAGAGTCACTGCCTTTTTATAATGTTACTTTATGTTGCATTTTTGCAGCATGGGAGCCCAAGTGTGTTTGGAGGAGATAGGTGCCGGCGCTCGTGGATGGACGTGTTTATTCTAATAAGCAACGCGTTTCGGCCCGGGAACCAGGCCTTCGTTTATGCCTGACGAAGGCCTGGTTCCCGGGCCGAAACGCGTTGCTTATTAGAATAAACACGTTTTAAAAGGAAATTATCCTGGAGTAGTCCATCCACGAGCGCCGGCACCTATCTCCTCCAAACACACTTGGGCTCCCATGCTGCATAAATACGGCTTCCTCTGAACGTATGGAACAGACGGCCGCGAAGAAGGAGAAGCCGACAGCCGCCAAGGACAATCTGATATAGAGCGCTATAACTAAGCGCTACAAGGTGAGCGCATCCACTTTGTTTCTTTACACCCTATTGCAGGGGTAGGGAACCTATGGCTCGGGAGCCAGATATGGCTCTTTTGTTGGCTGCATCTGGCTCTCAGACAGATCATTAATAAATAGTGATGGCTGCTGCTGTGTCTCTTAGACTGATAACTGGACACAGGCAGCGATGTTACCACTGCCTACGTCCTTTGTATGACCAAGGTGCCATCGCCGCCGTCGTCTAAACCTGGGTCAGAGAGAAGAGCGTGAGAGCGATGAGGAGCACAGGGAGCGCAGGTAGGTAAATATTCTTTTTTTTTTTTTTTGCTGTGACTACCTATCTACTGGGGCATGTGCTGGGGCTACCTATCTACTTGGGGGCATGTGCTGTGGCTACCTTTTGTACTTGGGGGCATGTGCTGTCGCTACCTATCTACTGGGAGTATGTGCTGTGGCTAACTATTTACTGGGGCATGTGCTGGGCCTACCTATCTACTGGGAGGCATGTGCTGTGGCTACCTATCTACTGAGGTGCATGTGCTGTAGCTACCTATCTACTGAGGTGCATGTGCTGGGCTACCTATCTACTGGGAGGCATGTGCTGGGGCTACCTTTCTAATGGGGGAATGTGCTGTGGCTACCTATGTACTTGGGGCATGTGCAGTGGCTACCGCGCTGGCCACCCAGGATGGGAGCCGGAAAGTGGTGGGTTGAGTGTGCTGGGAAAGGGGCGCAGCCACGGAGAGCGGCATGGGTCTCTCTGCGATCCAAGACATAGATCGCAGGGGCACCTGTGACTACCTATCTATGGGGGGGCATGTGTATATGGTACGGCTCTTACGGAATATAACATTTTAAAATGTTTGGCGTTCATGGCTCTCTGAGCCAAAAAGGTTCCTGACCTCTGCCCTATTGGCATCATACTTACTACACTAGGAGAGCGCTCTTTTTTTTTTTTTGTCTCCCCCATCTCTCTCTCCCCTATATTTTATCCACCTCGAGGAACAACCACCCCGAGGGTATCTTATAGAGGTACTCCATATCTTGATTGTTTATGTTGCATTTTAAATTGGTTGTTTTTCTTTACATATTTTCGTTTTTAATGCTTTTATGGTCACTTTTTTAATGCTTTTTCTGTTCGCTATGCTGTGTTAGTTTTAGGTGATCTTATACATACAGGGGCAGATTTACTTACCCGGTCCATTCGCGATCCAGCGGCGTGTTCTCTGCGGTGGATTCGGGTCCGGCCGGGATTTATTAAGGCAGTTCCTCCTGCTGAAAAGCATCGTAACGCGCTCAAGTTCACCGGCCTATTCCTAGTGAAGGTAAGTGCAAGCTCTGCGACACATTTTTTGTTTTAAATGCGTCAGTTTTTCCGAATCCGACGGGTTTTCGTTCGGCCATGCCCCCCGATTTCCGTCGCGTGCATGCCAGCGCCGATGCGCCACAATCCGATCGCGTGCGCCAAAATCCCGGGGCAATTTAGGGGAAATTGGCGCAAATTGGAAATATTCGGGTAACACGTCGGGAAAATTTTAGTGAGTATTCCAACTGCTAACCTACAAGCCAAGCAACTGACACCAAAAGTCCTTCAGTCTAAAACTTATTACATGCTCTTCTAGACTATAACATTTCTAAAATTTGCAAATCAAATTGAATTTCTCAGGTTTTATACAAACTACACCACCAAGAAAACAATATATACATGTATTTTCCAGTAAATAAGATTCAACCACACAGCACAAAGGTAAGTCTAATTTAAATATTATTTTTCCACTTTGAAAACATCTCTATGACAGTGACCAATAGCATTATTATTTTTTTGTCAAAATATTAATGAATTGTGTTGTGTGGTCCCCTCATCAAGTCCACCATGAAATGAATTGTCATTTTTAATGAGACTTTACATAATAAATTGATTGAAATTCAGGTTTCCCAATCCAAGTGGCGATAATATTCTGCTACTGCTTACCCAGCAGCTCTTATTTCTACAGTCATAGTTTACATGTGCACTTGAAAATGTTGATACTGTGTTTTGACTGTTTGATTGGTTTTATTTACACATCTATGCAAAATAACTTCAGACATTTTAATGACATACATTTTCTTATAAGAGACACAATAATTTTAACACTTGAGATATTTGTATTTAATTTTTTCTATTTCATGAGTTGGTAATACATTGTCAATACAAGGCCAGTAACAATATTCTGTTCCACAGCAATAATAAACATGACAACCAATTTTATGGCACAAACATTTCAATTGCTCTGAGTTGGCAGCACTGAAGATGCAGCTCAGCGGCTGCTATCAATTATACATCTGCTGCATATCAGGGACAGATGGCACTCGTATCATGCACCTACTATAATGCACTTAGCCCACTTCACATCTTGCCCTATTAAGATAAGGGTGAAAGTTTTAAGGATTTCTATATTCATAGTTCTAAAATGCTAAATAATTTAAAAAAAAAACATAAATGCTTTTGGGTCATGTTTTACCGCAATGAATAAAAGCATGATGGCAGATGTAGGACAGCTTGACACAAATTGTTATTATTCATACATTTATATACAGATTGGTATAAAAATGTAAATTGTCTGATTAAAGTGCAATTACAATTTTGGAGTTTCTTTAGATGTTGGCACACAGAGGCAAGACTTTTGTGTACACAAAATTATTTCTCCTATAGCAAAAGTAACACAAAAAGGAAATGCTATTTTCAGTTTTGTTTTGTTACTATGAATGATAAATGTTAAGATTTTTTTCTGAAAGGGCTCATGTGCACAAGCATATAACGGATCTGAAATTCCACCAAACATATGCAGCCTTTCCCTGCCTTCCACAAAACATATGATCCATTCGCTTTTTTTCCATCAAACATATGCAGCCTTTCACTGTCTTCCCTGTCAATGATAATCAAAAATGTAATTTTTTTATGATATGTGAGTGAATCTAAATTCCATTTCTAACAAACACATGATGATGTACTCTGTGTCAATATATCAATAATTTATGACCAGGCCTGAGTTAACTATTGAAGAACACTTTACAGAGATTTCCCTTAGTGGTTTCACACTATGTGACTTATGGATCCTGTATTGCTATCCATTAGTCTGTCTACATAAAAAGAGGGAAACATTATTCGTTATCAAGTGTGTTTAAAGGATCACTAACTCATCAGACGTAGTACAGAAAAAAACATGTAATAACTGCATGTGAAATTCCTAAAGAAGCCTGGATTTCTCTCTATGAGGAATTTCTTGGGGAAATAATAAAGTTCACACAAAGCATATTTTTTATTACATTCATAAAGTAGTGAAGGGGAGGCCGGCATGACAGGGCCTGTTGGGAGGGGACAGTTGTCAGGGGCGTAGTTAAGGGTGAGCAGGAGTTGTCAGGAGGAGGGGTTGTTGGTCACCACACAAGACGACCGTTACACATTCTTTGAGGAGCAGGAAAAAGTGTAAGTCGTACCTCAAGTATGACAGACTTAGCAGCGTTGATCCGTGACCTTAGGAAAGCGTCGGCGAGTGAAAATGGAGTGTTGGTGCGGGAGCGAGTCGCAGATGTTCTAGGTGCCAGCATCTTGGGGAGCACGGGAGACAGGGAGCCAGAGGTCCCCGCTGGGCTGCTGGAGGAGGGAGGGAGAAGTTACTCCACGGACACGGTTGAGGGTAAGGAGCCCCTCTCGGGACGCTGCACCCTGCTGCCCAATGGCATGCGCATGGTGGCAGGAATCCTGTTCACCCCTACGGTCCTGCGACAAAGGGGTGGGTGGTGGTCGCACAAAGGGTTGCTTCACCCCCGAGGCCAGTACATCGGTCCATGGTGAGGAGCACTTTCCTGGCGATGAGCCAGTTGGGAATGTGGCTGGTGGCTGAAGAAGGAGGTGGAGCCTGTGAGAGCTCCGTGAGTTCAAGTCCGGCAGAGGTGCAGTCGGCTAGGAGACCCGAGGGGTCATCCCGTGGGAGCTGCTGTGGCTGTGGAGGCCCGTCGGGCAAATTGAGTGGCGGCAGGCTGCCGGACGAGCTTGGCCGGGATGACGTCACTCAGTGATTGGAGTCAGGAGAGGTCGCTGGTGGGGTCACAGCACCCATGCAGCCTGGTCAGTGTATGTCTGAAATGATGGGGCATGTGGCTGGGGGGTGAATGGTGTGGGGACTGCCTGTAGGGTGAGTGATGGTGGAGTGAAGGTGGAATTGAGATCTCTAGTGGGTAGTGTCAGAGAATTACTGGGTAGGTGCGGGAGTACCAGTGGGAGGCACCAGCTCTTGCTGCTTGGATGCCATGGTGGGGGATCGGGAGCATGCAGGGAAACGGGAGTAGTGGTGTCCGTTCAGACAGTAAAGGATAAGGAGGAATGGGTGTGGCTAGATGATAGGGCAAAGAGGGAGGTATATGTGTGTTTAGAGGGGCCCCTGGGATTGCACTTGAAGAAAGAGGTGAATAAGAAGATTTGGCGTGACGAATACGACAAAATCTTCTCCCTCTTGCCATTGTCTAAGTTTAATGTGGATAAAGTGAAGGATAAGGAAACTAAAAAAGAGGACAAGGAGAAGAAGAGGTGACATATGATTCCGCAGGCCTTTCATAATTAACAAGTGTGATTGGGGAAAAGGTTCCAGATAATTGTTCAGGCCTTTTTTGTTATTTGGATGCCATAAGGGAAGCTTATTGGGTGTATGGGAGGGCAGACCTGGCTGCGATACGATGACCAGTTTAGGCAAGTAAAGAGCTGCGTCCCAGAATTCGGTGGGATCAAAAAGATATTGGGCTAAGGTTGAAGATGATGGTGCCAACCTATTTTGTTCAGTCGCTTCGGGACGGGGCCAGGGGCACCTGCCAATACAGTAAGCAGAAGGAAGGGTCAGGAGCGGGAGCAGGTGCGGCCTCGGGAAGCTGGGTTAGACTGTGTTGGCAGTTTAATGACGGCCAATGTAAATACGGAACGGCCTGTAAATTTAGACATGTGTGCTCGGTCTGCAGTGGTACATCACATGGAGTGACAAAATGTTTTAAGAGAGGGAGAGAAAGGGGGGCAGTACCAGCTCTGCAAGGGGGTGAATCCAGTGAAAATGCAAGAGATGGAGTCCTTTCTAAGTAGGTATCAGGAGCGGGAGGAGGTGGAGTTGTTGCGCAAGGGTTTCTTCGTGCAACCAACTGCAAGTAAAGCTGGACTTCTCCTCTTCCTATCATCCACAGTCTAATGGGTAAGTGGAGAAAGTCAATAACACTCTGGGCTGATATCAACAGCACTTTGTTTTTGCTCAACAGGACGACTGGTCCATCCTGTTACCTTGGGCAGAAATCTCCTATAACTCTGTGGACTCTGAGCCAGCCAGTGCTACACCCTTCTTTGTTGTTTATAGACAACATCCACATCCACCACTTCCACTCTCTGTGCCTTCTGTTGTTCCTGCCGTGGTACAAGATCTTAAGTCCATCTGGGAAACTTGTCAGTCTGTACTTTGCCCCCCAGCACCAAGACCCAGGCCGACAAGAGACGGAGGCCTCCCCCAGTCGTCTCTCCAGGTGATAAAGTGTGGCTGTCCAGCTGAAGATTCCCAGCTACAAACTCGGTCCTCGTTTCCTGGGTGTATTCAAGGTGCTGAAGTGTATTAATCCCATGGCCTACAAGCTTCGTCTTCTTTCTGTGAATTTTGTGATTTTCCCATTGTGACCTCTGCTTTGTTCTCTGATCTAGATTATTTGCCACCTGTCTTGACCACTTGCTATGTTTTCCATCTGTCTGGACCTCCAGCCGTTTATGTACCTCTCCTTGGCCACTACCGCAAGCAAGTTGCACCTGTGGAGCAACCTGGTGGTATTCCGTTGCAGCAAGTCCAATCTGCTTTGCAGCGGGTGTCACTTAGACTCCACTCCCAGGTGTCATCTAACGTCATCGCTTGGGGCGGTTCAGTGGGTTCACCACCACCGATCCTGCCATTGTCTTTCTCTACAGTTCCAGTCTGAGGGTCATGTTTTGACTACGGATGGGGCCATCACAGTACATTTAGTGATAAGACCCTGTTCTCTCGAGAACAAGGTTTCTAGAAGAAACAATGCATAGCGTTCATCAACATTATTTTGTGAAAAGTATCCAAAGGGGAGGTGCTCAAAGTATATTCAAGCTAGCCTATAGCATTTAAGTATTTTATCACCTTTTCACGCCCTTTGGAAAACATTTTTGTTTTCCACATACACAGTTATGCTCCTATTATAAAGGGTGATTTGAGTGCAGCTTATGAACGGTGTGTATCTTTCTGTTATAGTACACTCACAAACAGGAACATCACAGCATAGAGGTATGTAAATGTGTACTGAGGCCAACTGCACCCAATTAAACACCATATGCAAACAAAAGAACAAAAGGGATGCACAAAAACCGGCCTATACAAAGAATGCTTTATTAGAAAAGTATAAATCAAAAAGGACAATAGAGACACCACAATGATAAAAACTATTAAAAATGTGTCACAATGGCACAATAACTCCCACTGGGAGAGGGAACCTGGTCCCAAACCCAGGAACAACCCACACCACTAACTCTCAATCCCTCTAGTAACCCCCTGCTTCTATACTGAATTTATCGGAAGTCCTGGAAAAAAGTGTGATCATGTTGTTATGTACAATACCTCACAAGAGCGCAAGGTAAGAGTTCAGTGTAATCCCAGTGTAATTCTACATGATAACACTTTTTTCCAGGACTTCCGATATATTCAGTATAGGAGCAGGGGGTTACTAGAGGGATTGGGAGTTAGTGGTGTGGGGGTTGTTCCTGGGTTTGGGACCAGGTTCCCTCTCCCAGTGTGAAATAAAGCATTCTTTGTATAGGCCGGTTTTTGTGCATCCCTTTTTGTTATTTTGTTTGCATATGGGATTATCTTTCTGTTATATGCATCAATGGCAGCCATTTTGTTTTCCTTTACAACTAATTTGGAAATCATCTTACAGCTGGGAATGATTTTTGGAGCCCTGTATAAAAATCTCTAAAGCTATCCTGCAATAACTGTGCCTCTGTCTGCCAGTATAGTTCAATGGTAGCTTTCCTGACATATATGTTGAGCATATGCCTAAAATAAAGTGTGAACCCAGCTTAATTTAGACACTGACATAGCCAAGACGTGTAGGATCCATGCCTGGCCAAATGCAGGAGGGAAATGTCCCACAGAGGACATGTCTATGGTTGCTAAGGGACTGCAAGCTGGTTGATTGGCTGCTCAGCAGTCAATCAACTAGCTTGCCGCATTTTCCCGAACACTAATCCAAATTATGAACAGTAGTATTGGGTGTTGTGGGTGCCTGAATTTTGTGTTCGGACCAGCTCAACACAATTGTCAAATATAAAGTAACATGTTGACTGGTGTAAAATTGATAGTCTTAGTCAATATATGTCACTTAGTGGTGAGGAATCAAATGTGTACTAAATGGCGCACATTTACTTACCCGGTCCCTATGCGATCCAGAATGTCCGACAAGGATGAACTCTGCTGCGATTCACGTAGATCGTGCGTCTGATTTCCTGCATGTGTCACTTCCCCGCACAGGTCCGCCGGAGTTCACCATCTTCTTCCTGGTGCATGTAAGTGCTTGGCTTGCAACACAATTTAAATGTTAAATCCTGTGCTTAATCCAAATCAGTAGGATCGTCCGACGGCCGCACCCTCCGATTTGTGTTGCATTAAAACACGGCGCCAAAGTCAGATCATGTGCACCACAATACCCTTTTAAATGCGGTACAAATCGGTAATTGTCAGAATATCCAACATTTGTGCGGTCCGCGAACCCTTAGTAAATGAGCCCCGATATGTGTAATATATTTGTTAGTGATATATATTTGTCTGTAAATTATAGTGTCCATTAGCAATTGAACTATGTCTGATTTTTCAGTCAATCCAATTATTAAGACCTGTGCATTTTTAGTTATTAGATTGGATAAATAATCTCAGTATTCATATCCAGTTGGAATCAAGCATAGCATTTATGTAAACTGTTTGCTTTTGTTATAGTACAAAACCCATAACAGATAGATGGAATGAGACAATGCTATTCCTGACAACAAAGTAAGAAAACGGGAGTGTAGATAATTGGTAAATGTAACATATAAAATATAAAGCAGAGACAATTATAAAACACACATTTATAGGCCTTTCCAATTTGCTATAGTAAATTCCTTGGAGTCTATATGATTCATGTTAAAACCCAATGAAGTTCAGTATGATTGACCTTTGCTAACCATTTAAGACATTACTGACCTATAATCCTTTAGGGCATCTTTGATAAACTCATCATGTCAACAAACCCCATTTCTCACATACTCCTGATCCTAGCTACAAACCCTGGATCAATAGTTGAGTCCTCACTTGTAGAACATGAACAAGATGAATGAATACTATACACATTCACTGGTAGCCACTAAACCATTTGCTAAATCTTTTCTACCTAATCATTTCTTATGGATGATGTTTCGATGAATTGTTACAAGGAAAGGATTTCATATATTTTGTGAACCAATAAAATTGCAACCTTATTGCTCTGACACTTAAGTCTCACTTAAATGCTACTGTTAGGATGTAAGATGTAGTGCTCAGTACCAAAGTATGTGGGCAATTATACTGTGTGCTAACAACATTGCAATATAAATCAAATAAACTATTTCTTCTTTCTACAAATTTATTTGGTGTTCAAAGGAAATACATATGCTTCTCAAAAAGGAAAAAGTTATTTTTCTCAGTAATTCAATTCAAAAATGAAACTCATGTATTATAATCATTACAAATATGTGTTTATTTATGTTAATGTTGATGATTATGGCTTGCAGCCAAGGAAAACATTGAGAATTGTTATCACAGAAAATTAGAATCTTATACAAACTGACCAACTGTAAAAAAATTTTGAACACACAAATGTTAGCCAAATAAAAGTATGTATGGTAAATGCATAGGAGTGTCTCTCCTTTTCCTCCTTTGCCACAGTGATACTGTGGTTATTAAACCGTGTATTGGTACTTTTGGCAGCATAGACAAGTGCCAAGTCCTTCTTGAAAATTCCATCTCCAAAAAGCTTGTCACCACAGAGGAGCATGAAGTGCTGTAAAATTTCCTGATAGATGGCTATGCTGACCTTTGTCTTGTTAAAACACAGTGGACCTACACCAGCAGATGAAATGGGTTCCCAAACTTTCACTGATTGTAGAAACTTCACACTAGACAGGCAGCTTGGTTTGTGCCTCTCCACTATTCCTCCAGACTCTTGGACCCTGATTTCGAAAAGAAACACAAAAATTTATTTCATCTGAAAACAGCACTTTGGACCACTGATCAATTTTCTGGCTTTTTTCTCCTAAGCTCTGATGTTTCTGGTGTTGTCTTTTGGTCACTTTGGACCATAGATAAATTTTCTAGCTTTTTTTCTCCCTAGCCCAGATGTTTCTGGTGTTGTCTATTGGTCAAGAGTGGCTTGACACATGTAATGCAACACTTATACCCCAAGTTCTGTATACATCTGTGTGTGGTCTGTGCTCTTGAAGCACTGATTCCTGAGCAGTCCATTCCCCCAAAATGGTCTTTTCTTAACAATCCTAAACAGCTTTCATTTTATCACAGCAGCATATCAAATAAAGGTTGACCTCTGATTAGTTGCTATGAGCAACTAGACAGTTATTTTTATCATACTGTTTTGATAAATTAGGCCCAATGAATTTTGAGTTTTCCTTTAGCTGTAAGCCATAGTCATTAACATAAATAATAATAAACTTTACTAAAGGTGCTAAAGGTGGCTTGTGATGATAAATTGTTACTCATCAAGTGCATTTGTATGTAATCATTTAAGGGTTTACATATACAACCTCATTAACCCCTTAACGGTGAGTGCACTAAGGGCTTGTAACTCAATTTCAATACCTCAATAATCGCACAATGTGAAGAATTTCTATTATATTGCTCTTACGCCACCTGTGCATTGCGAAATGTGAAGGTTTGCACCCGGCAACAGATCCATTACATTGTAAAAGTGGTCATACACATTTGATTCATGTCAGTTAAATATGATTTTGACAAAATCAATTGTCTAATGGCCAGTGGCTGTCCTTACTTTCTTCCCAGGGATGTATAAGAAGGATGAAGCTGTTGGATTGTAGCAGGTGCAGATATTTTGTTCTTTTGAGATGTTAGCCCTGAAGTAAGGTGCATGCAGGGCCAAGGTTAAAGGTGAAAAACTGGGCAATTGCCCAGGGCCCACTTTTGTAATGTGTTATGTTTTTATTAAGTAACAGTAAGAAAATATTATATGCAGTGGCCACAGTGGTATTGTCTCTGCTTTGTATAGTGGTAATATTATCCACTCTATAGAGAAAATATAAATTGGCTTTGACAAAAATCTAGATGATTAGCATTTTTGTGGGGGCAGCTTTCACAGGAACTACTGCTGAATTTTGATGGTGGAATGAAATTAGTGGAGTTGTTGTATGTAGATGTATTCTTATGATATTACCAAATGTTTTGAATGTGCTAGAAATCCGTGCTGTAGCTGTCTTCACACCACTGTTTGACTTGTTTTCCCTGGGAGGCAGGGAGCCAGGTAATGTGGATTAAATTTAGATAAACTACTGAAATTATTCAGGATGCTTACAAAGGCATTTTTAACCTCAACATAGCATAGGCTATAGAAACCTGTAACCAGCTAAAAATACAGGGATTGCGGTTTTTTGCAACAAGTGTTTTTATTAGTAAAAAAAATATCTTCTTTAATGAATTTTAATCACATGTAACATTTTTGGATGTAGGCCAAATACACCCAAAACCAGGTCACCATCTTAGAGGTGACATTCAAGTTAAGATTCTTTGAAATCTATAAGGTGATCACATTTTTACTTACCTAGCTCACTGGACAATCTAGTTTTATCTGCACCAAGTGGCGTCTGTTGGTTTTTAATTATTTATTTTTTATTATTTTCTACAGTTATTTTACCAGCTAAAATTACCTTCCTGATGACACACTCACTTTGAGGAAAAACAGTGTATTACTGGCATACCTTGGACAAACTAGAGAAAATATTTTTGGGGGTTCAACCCTCATGTATTGTAACTTGAAAGAAAGACTTATTTTGACATATAAAAGCTACAGTTTTTTCAATGTGCACAAAAATACAAATATCACAGGTCTCCTATAAAAATGTGCATTAGCCATGTGAAATGATGAGAAATTAAAAGGTATCATATAATAATAACAGGGTTCATAGCCAATGATGATTAACCAGAATTTGTACCATAAATAATTCATAGAAACCATGCACAGCATTATATTGAAAAGTCCTACAAAAAGAAAAATTGCCTTTAACATTAGACACCCTGAGAAACTGGTTGCATTTGCATCTGTATTTGTACTAGATATAATAAAAATACATAAAATTTATTTATGTACTGTATAATGGCATACATGGTATGCTTGTCCCCACAGCCTTTAATAGATGAAACATAAAGCAAGATTTGAGAACTGTTAGTATTCATGGGTCCACATTACAGCATGAATACTATAGGATTTAATTAACTTTTAGACTATAATTTGCCTTATAGTGATTCTGTAATTACACAACCTGCAGATTATCATGCAACATTGATGCAAGTTAAGTTAAGGGAATATTCCTACATTATATTTTCTTCTTTTACATCTCCTTACATTTTCTTTGCATGTAGCACCCATGTGCCTATTTTTCATGAAGAATAAATAATTGTGCATTACAAATGGTTACATATAGGTTACCACTCTTAAATTCTCTTGGTTTCACATCCTTCGTTATTTACATGAAAAAAACTATTACTCTTTGATTAGTTTGAACTAATACAACTAAAAAAATTGTATGGTTTAATGAGCAGCTAGAAATCTCAATTAAGTAAATATGTGGTCTTTCATTAGGAGAAAAAGGATGTCAGTCAGCACAGTGTCTAAAACCAAATCTTCTTTTAATTGATATATCAGGAACTTCAATCACTGTATATAATAAAGGCCATCAACATATAATTATTGTAGGATATCCCCTGGAGCACTTACCTTCACATTGACGTCCAGTCAAGTAGTTTTGTGCCAATAATTCCTGGTGCCAGGATTCACATACATCATCTGCTCGCATTTGCTTTTGAGCATGCTATAGACCCAGTTTGTGGTAAGCTCCTGGTATGTAGGTATTGTGTTATCTCTGTATTCTGGTATCTTAACCTTCTGACTGTATTTGGACTTCTCTTCTGCCTTGCAATTTTGTGCTGAGTTTACCCTCTTGTTGTGATACCGGTTCTGGGTATTATCATTATGTATTTGTCTTTGTCTCCTTCTTATGCACTTAGCTGCAGGGATGGAATGTCTCCATAGCTGGGAAGGGGATTAGTATCAGGTCCTACAGTCTCTGTCTTAACCTAAGTCTGTTCCCTGATCCAGTGTCACAATTTAATTGGTTATTCCTAATCACTAAAGAAATACTAGCTTCAGTTTACTATAATCAATGGATAAAGCAAAATATAATTGTATTCCCGTAAGTTTATGTATCTACTATGAAACACCATAGCCCACATTTATTAAAGTGTTTGCACCAGTTTTCTGCATGACTTTGCACTTGAAAGAACATGAAAACTGCTTGCACATGTATTATACAGTGTCTGCGCCAGTTTTGTGTTGCGGCTGTGCTGTGCCCAACAAGACAGATAAACTGTGCACCTAAAGGGGTGTATTAGTGGTTAATCGGACATTGTGCCACAATTCTGTCTTACGTGTGGCACAATAGTATGTGCACCACAATTTTGCAGCATTAACAAAGTGCACCAAATAAAATGGTGCACACTTCCTGAGCAGTGCAGGGGGCGCCTGATTCATGAAGAATGTGAGACACAATTCGTGAATCTGGTGCACCCTGGACACTTCACAGACAAACTGCACATAGGGGCAGATTTACTTACCCGGTTCTGTCGCGATCCTGCAGTGCGTTGTCCGACGAGAATTAGGGTCTGCCGCGATTCACTAAGCTCGTGCATCCGTCGCTTCCCCGCCGAGGTCCGCGGGAGTTCACCTGCTTCTTCCCGGTGTATGTGAGTGCATTGTCTTGTGACACAATTCTAAATGTTAAATCCTGTGCGTTGTCCGAATCCGTCGGGTTGTCCGACGACAGGCCCCCCGATTTCTGTCACGTGCAAGCCGGCGCTGATGCGCCAAAATTCGATCGCGTGCTGCAAAATCCCAGGGCAATTCGCACAAAAAGGAAATCGTCGGGACCGAAGGATCCCTTAGTAAATGAGCCCCATAGTATAGATTGCACTGTTTTTGATAAATGTGGGGCCATTTCTTGTATTAAAATTAGAGAGTTTTTTTGCTTCAGAATTTAATGTCCACTGTCACCAATAGAAATACAACACATTGCATAAAATATATTATATCTTGTATTCCCACTTGATAGAACAAGAAATGTACATCTCCTGATTTAATGGAACATTTTATGTACTTGTTCCCATCTTGTGTAACATAATTGCTCTTTTTACAGTGAAAGTACCATTTTAATCATAATTTAATCTTCCTAGACTTCCACTTATTTCTGATCACAGCTGATGAATAAACATTGAAGGTCTTTGTGTCTCCCGGAAAGTGTTTTCCTACTCCCAGACTCTGTTCTGTAACACCTAATGCAAGAAATGACTTCCCCATACTTCATGCAAATTTTCCTTTGCAGCAATTATCATGAATCCTAAAAGAAGGAGAACTAGGCTATGGTCTGACCTTTTACTCCTTCTTTTCATAAATTCTGCTCTCCAAAAGCTGCATTTCCTTTGGGGTTAACACACTTATGTGAAACATGTAATTACACAGCAAGTTGTGCCAGGGTTCTGATCATACTGACTATATAACACAAACCTAGCAGACAGACATCTCCTCCCTGTCTCTAGCATGCAGCATGCTGGGATTCCCTGTGGAGCACCGGCCTTCTCACATAAGATGTAGATGATATGGGGAGAGGGACTATAAACCACAGCAATAAATGTATCATTAAAATGACAAATTGCTACATTTGAATACAATGGCAAATGGCACAAGCTTCCTTACACAAGTAAATACTGGCTTTGCTATATTCTGAATAATATTATCTATAGCTTTTATTTTGCAGTGTTCTATATATTGCTACCTGATTTAATATAGATAAGCATATCTGGGATTTGGAAGTCATGTTTCCTTTTAAAGTATATGGTAGCCGCTATTAAACAACAGACAAGTGATTGGGACTGCCGCTAGCTCCTGGCATTTCTCAGCATTTCTTTCTCAGAAAGAAGATTTGGATTAGAAATATGCACTTCCAAAACCAATCCGTTTAAAATGGTTCATTGCTAAAGCGAGAAATCCCTATTTCCACAAATAGGTCTGTGAAGTGAGAGAGATGTGGATTTTCCACAGTGTCTTTTTGATTTACTCAAAATTCACTGACCTTGGACAGATTCCATTTCATGTTCAGCTTTGAGAAGTATAATTGTTTTCTTATAATTAAGCATTGACCTCAGATCATTTACATTAAGTGTTCACAGTAAGTCAGGAAAATGAAGGATTAAATCTTTGCTCCATTTTTCAAGAAGTTTTACAGTATGAACTTATATGAAGAACATAGTAACTTTGCAGATATTTGCTTTTACCGTTGTATTGTTGATTTTGAACTACCAGTTTATTCTGAGAATGCTCTTGGTTGATCTTAGAACCAGACAGTGCAATAAATTTACTGGTACGGTATGTGAAAGCCCAACAGAAGGGTTCACCAGATATAGTTCTGGAAGCTGGAGGAGTTTTTGATAACAAACAGGTCTTGTTTCATTAATCTTTAAAACTTACAGCAAATATGATGGAAGGAGCCAAGATCAGTGCGTTTTGATGCTACGGTTGTTACTAATGATCTGTTGTCTAGTTGCATGTTAAACATATTTAAGAATATTAAGCCACTACATGGGCTGTCCAGTTTTCCTAACCAGTCATCTGATCTACAGGTCCTTTCACACTAACTGCCTTCTCCCTTGTCTTAGATGTATCTGCTTTGATTTTTAGGAAATAATGATTGAATTGGTAAATATACTCATAGGACACACAGGTACATCAATATGTACTGCATATACTCGAGTATAAGCCGACCCGAGTATAAGCCGAGACCCCTAATTTTACCACCAAAAACTGGGAAAACCTATTGACTCGAGTATAAGCCGAGGGTGGGAAATGGATTGGTCACAGACCCCCCCCAGTATATAGCCAGCAAGCCCCCTATAGTATACAGCCTGCCCCCAGTAGTATACAGCCATCCTAGCCTGGCCCCAGTAGCATACAGCACTGCCCAGCTTTCCCCCAGTAGTATACAGCACTGCCCAGCTTGCCCCCAGTAGTATACAGCACTGCCCAGCTTGCCCCCAGTAGTATACACCACTGCCCAGCTTGCCCCCAGTAGTATACAGCACTGCCCAGCTTGCCCCCAGTAGTATACAGCACTGCCCAGCATGCCCCCAGTAGTATACAGCACAGCCCAGCTTGCCCACAGTAGTATACAGCACAGCCCAGCCTGCCCCCAGTAGTATGCAGCACTGCCCAGCTTGCCCCCAGTAGTATACAGCAGTGCCCAGCCTGCCCCCAGTAGTATACAGCCACCCCAGCCTGCCCACAGTAGTATACAGCACTGCCCAGCATGCCCCCAGTAGTATACAGCACAGCCCAGCTTGCCCCCAGTAGTATACAGCACAGCCCAGCCTGCCCCCAGTAGTATGCAGCACTGCCCAGCTTGCCCCAGTAGTATACAGCAGTGCCCAGCTTGCCCCCAGTAGTATACAGCCTGCCCAGCATTAAAAAAAAACAACTTATATACTCACCCTCCGGTGGCCCCGATCTGCAGCACTGCTCCCCCGATGTCCGTGCGGGTCCTCTTCTGGCTTCCGCGCCAGTCTTCTGTACATCGCGCTGGGCGCCGCAATTGCTGTTTCCCAGGCGGCGCCTAGTATGACGTCATCAGCGCCCGGGAGACAGCAATGGCGGCGCCCAGCGCGATGTACAGGAGACAGAAGAGGCGCCGGGAAGCCAGAAGAGGACATCGGGGCCACCGGAGGGTGAGTATATAAGTTTATTTTTTTTAAGTATTTTTTAACTCGTTGTGACTTGTGTATAAGCCGAGGGGACGTTTTTCAGCACATTTTTTGTGCTGAAAAACTCGGCTTATACACAAGTATATACGGTAATCCTTTAATGTGGAAAATGTGGCACTTATTACCTGCATCTTTCTGTGTTTTGTTCATTCCTCCTGTTCACTTCTTCTTGTACAGTACTGTTTTTATGCATAGATTATCTTCTCTTGGATCGCATTTCTGATATATTCTTGCCAGAGTATTACCTGCATATATTTGACTAGTATTTGTCTAATTTAATCATTCTGTGGGTAGACTTTGTTCTGCGTATGTTCTCCATTTTGTCAATGTTTTCTTTAATAGGGTTACATTAAAGCTTTATATTTTCTATGATATTTATTGGTGACACTGTTCCCTGATTTTGGTGGTTATACAGTTTGTGATCAGAACTTTAAATTACAGGCAGTCCCCTACTTAAGAACACTCGACTTACATACGACCCCTAGTTACGAACGGACCTCTGGATATTGGTAATTTATTTTACTTTAGTCCTAGGCTACAATAAACAGCTATAACAGTTATCATAGGTGTCTGTAATGAAGCTTTATTATTAATCCTGGTTCTTATGACAACCCAACATTTTTAAAATCCAATTGTCACTGGGATTACAATGATAAAATATACAGTTCCGACTTACATACAAATTCAACTTAAGAACAAACCTACAGACCCTATCTTGTATGTAACCCGGGGACCGCCTGTACTTGGGATATTTGTTCTGTCTCCTCAAAGAGATACATTTCTCCTACTAATGCGTATTTATAGCCCCTCGCCTAACCTCACCTAGGTCTTGCTCTGCACTTAAAAGAAAAAAAACCTTAAAACAGCTGTCTGCAGATGGGAGTCATTTCCTTCTAGAAGAAATTTACTGCTTTGGTTGAGATCAGAAGTCATGTATTAAGGCTTTGCAGGCAATGGAGCTGCCTTTTGAAGGGGACAGTTTTCTTTTTTATTCAGGAAAATGTATTTGTATATTTTTCTGCAATCATAGAAGACAGCATCATTGAATTAGCATGTACTGTAATGACTTATATGGTCTCCAGAGCATGTGTAGAAGTAGTAAGGGGTGTAAAACAATATGGCCACTGTATAGTGCAATATTTATATTGTGACTGTTATTTCTTATTGGTAATGTGTGGTCATGGTGGTCTGCTATTGTTATTAACAGTTTGGTGCTATTATGCATTCACTTTTTAATGATGATGTTTGGTTGGAATTTAAAGGAACTATCTGGAAATATTTGAAGCAATATATTCATCATTCACACTTCCTTATTCTGAAAATATCTCCACAATTAGCAATGCCGTGCCAATCCTTTTGGTTAAAAAAACATTAATTATTTTACATATATTTCTAGATGTGGAATCATTTATTTTTGAAAAACAAAATAAATAATTCATGTAGCGTTTATACTAAATTAGCCTGATTAATTGTTTGCAAATGGGATTAAATTAACTGTAGTGCAACAAATTCCTCAAAAATAAAGAACAGAACAATTTGTTCTAAATTTCACACGGAAAAACTAAAAAGAATATATTTTTGTTTTCAATAATTGGTATTCACTATTCATTTATTCTGAGTGGTCTACACAAGCATATGTTTTGTGTGTCTTATTGAGAAGTGATGATCTGTATATGAAAGCTGCACCTTGCATTTCTCATTTTAAAGTGCTAATCATTTTAGATTATTTATAAACTGGCCTTATTCTCTTTTCATTGTAGCCAAAATGGCAAGCAGCATGGTTTCCGTGGAAACTACTTCCAGCTGCCAATGCTTGATGATCCAACACCAGCAGGTTGATTGTCCCTGTGGAGATTTTCACCTTCATGATAATGTCAGATGGAGGACTGGACTACATGTAAGTCCCCAGTACCTTCTATTACAATTTATTCCAATATTCCTTCAAAGAAGCACTGTGGCACACCACAAGATTCATTAAAATTTTCTCATACTGTGTGAGATTCAAAAACATTTTCAAATCCAGAAAGAAGATTTGTGGAGGGAATTGTTTAACATGTTTTATATACTCATAAATATTTAATACCTTATGTGTGGAATTAGGCTGGTGGAAATTAAAGTACAGTGTGTATATTTGATGAAGACCAGACCTCCTGCGGTACACAATCGCCTTCTGTTAAATATAACAATTCTATAAAATTCAGTTTTGCACATTAGAATTAAACTTTACATTAGCAGCTAGCACCTATTGTGAAGAATCTGATTATTTCACTTATCAGGTATGGAACACATATTAGACCCGAATATTTCCTTGAAAAATATAAAGATATAAAGATAACTCTGAGGCATTATTTCCTAACACATTATTGAATAGATGCAATTTTTAATGTTAGTATTATTGCCAATATTGGATTTAGCACCTCACAGGAACAGAGGACACAAAGGGGCCCATTTACTTACTCGGTCCTGTTCGTTCCCCGAACCGGAGTGTCCGATGATAATGCACTGTGCCGTGATTCACTTACATTATGCGCCTGATATCCTGCATGTGTCGCTCCCCGCTCAGGTCTGCCGGAGTTCAACATCTTCTTCTCGGTGTATGTAAGTGCATGGCTTGTGACACAACTTTAAGGTTAAATCCCGCGCTGTGTCCGAATCATTCGGATGGTCTGATGGCCTACCCCCCAATTTCTGTCGCATGAAAGCCGGTGCTGATGCACCAAAATCAGATCGCGTGCTACGCAATCCCCTTCTGAATCCCTGTCCCAGCGGCGCAACCCCCAAATGTCAGGTCCGCTAGGGAAAATGCTGGGACTTCTGGTTCTTCTGGTGGTGCCAGCAGCGTTCTCCGAACCCCAGTGCGTATCTGCGCAAACTCCACATCTCGTCCCGGGCAGCAGCTGCTAAGATCTCGCGCAGTCTAGGAGTTGTGTTCGGAACTGCTGGGACTTGTGCTACCTATGCTTGGTGCCTGGTTGTTCTGCACCATGAGGGGTTAATTCCCAGAAGCTGTCCAGCTCCTATCAGGTTCTGGAGGTGGAGTTCTGGCTGCATAAATTGCAGCTTCACTAGTCACCTGTGCCAGTGTTTGAAATCCCTTCTCCACTCGCTCTCAGCATTAGGTTTGACTTGCTCTGTATCTGTATCGTTGTTGACCTCGGCTCGTTTTTTTACATTGACTCTTTGCCTACTGATTTTGCTATTGACGTACCCTCTCGTTGTGAATCCGGCTAGTTTACTATTCTTTTGTGTTTTATGTTTGTCAGTCTGTTTGTGTTTCCCTTCCACACTTATCAGTGTATTTCGAGTCTTCAAGTAGTCGCCCCATGGTTTAGCGTGGGGGGGCTATAGGAAGGGACAGAGGTTGGGGCAAGCTCAGGGCACACTATCCCCTGTCTTTTGTGTTACCCAATCTTAACACCAAAAACATTGGAAAACCAAACAGAAATGCGGCCACAGTACCCTTAGTAAATAAGCCCCAAATTCTTTTTAGAAGAATGGTGGCTCTAATCTCATGAGTAGAAGCATCAGTGGAACATATATAAAGACATTTTCATTTTTCATGCATTGTCTTAAAAAATCTATAACGTTTTTATTTTTGCATGTACAGTTAGTATTCTGCCTAACAAAGTGTACTTCCTAGTGATGGTATTTCATTTCCTATGATGTTTTCATTGAAACAATTTTGGGACAGTACAACCATTTGATCACTGTTTTTAACTTTTTTTATATGTTGCAAAATGGCAAAAAAGAAGCCATTTTGCAACAAGTGCTCAGCGCTTGTCCTCTCTTCATACACCCTTAACGGCATTATGACATACATGTACAGTATGTCATAATGTATTCTTGTCTACCTCCGACTGCTCCCATAGAACTGAATGTAGCAGCAGGGCACATGCTCAGCCTGCCTCTCCATTAGTGAGAACAGTGTATCTTAATTGCTGGGGGTCTGGTTCTCATTATGTTAAGCCACTTGGAAATCGGCAATGCAGAAATGATAGATTTACCCCCACTTTAGGGTTTTATTTGGCAAATTTAGTAAAACGTTAAAATATGGTATCCCTGTAATCGTATTAACCCATAAAATAAAGATAACATGATTATTAGTCTATACGGTAAACACAGAAAAAAGTAAAAAATCCCGTACAGAATTGATGCTTTTCTACTCCTGACCTCAAACAAAAGTTCCTACATTTTCAACAATAGGGGATAACAACCCCAAAATTGTAACACTGGAAAAAGCATCTCATCCCACAAAAAAATGCCATCACATGGCCCCAATAATGGAAAAGCTAAAATTTTATAGCCTACAACAGGGGCCAATGAGGAAACTAGTAATGGCCACATGTGGGGGGTCTCTGTACTCAGGAGGAATTGCTTAACAAATTGTAAGATGGGTTTTCTCTTTTTATCTTTTGGAAATGTGTACATTTTGGGGCTAAATGAACGTATAACCAACAAAATTTGACCAGTGTAAATTTCACCTCCATTTTAATTTAATTACTATAGAGAACTCAAGGGGTTAACTGTTTCTGATAGTCTGAGGGGTGCAGATTTGAAAATAGGTTGATTATATAAGGGGATTTTGATATGAAATATGTAAAATTTCATTCAAAACAGTATTTATCTCCAAAATAGTCAAAATTTCTGAAAATAAGGAGAATCGATATTCAATTTGTAAGCCACGTGACATCAAAATAAATTATCCAGACAATTCCAAAAATGATGAAAATGTAAAGTAGTCATATGGGAAATATTATACAGCAACTTATTTAGGTGGTAAATCTATCTACCTGAAAACGCAATGATTTTGAATTTTGAAAATGTATAATTTTTCAAAAAATTCATCATTTTTTAATTTTTTGTAAATAAACGCAAAACTTATCAGCCAACATTTACCAGAAGTACAGAAGTACAACATCTGATAAGTAAAGTGTTCAATAGCTATAACCGTATAAAGTGACGCAAATCAAAATACAAAAAATGGGGCTGAGCCGTAAACTACAAAATGGCTACATCCTTAAGGGTTTAAAGGGTTTTTTTTGAAAATTCAATTCTGACAACCCTATGCTTAGGTTAGTTTATCTATATTAAATTGCTGCAGGTCTGACACCTGACTCCTTTTTTGGCAAATTATTCTTTGCTGCTTTTGGTGCTTTTACTGTAACCAGACCATACTGGGATAGCAAAAATACATTACCAGCACATAAACAGAATTGTTATAAAAGGTAATGTGAAATATACTTTCCTCTGTCTCTCACTGCTGTACATTATGCCTTTTTACTTTATCCATAGAAAGCGGAAATAGGACTTATTTAGAAGAATGTATTCCGTCAGCCCTGCATGGAAAACATCATTACAGAACAAAGACATAGTCCTGCGGGGTGGCAGGAACTCATAGCTTAAGGATGAATTGGATCCTTTGAGTTCTGCTCCTGGAGCAGCTTTTTGTCAATTAAATATGGCCTTTATATGGTCTTTGTTTTGCAGGTCATTTACATTTGTCTTAATAATGTCTATGAAAAAAAACAACATGGCCACAACTGCACAGGCTGAATGGTAGGGGGAAGGGAGATTTTATCAGGGTGGGGAGACAAAAAAAAAATGAGTAACAATAATCTTTATTTATATAACACAATCATGCTCCGTAGCACTATACAAATCATAGGGGACATATACAAATAAAATAAGACATTACAGAGTACAAGCAGTCATATGGAACAATAGGAGTGAGGGCCCTGCTCGCAAGAGCTTACAGACTATGAGGATGAGGGGGTGACACAAGAGCTTACAGTCTATGAGGGTGAAGGAGTGACACAAGAAGTATAAGAGCTTGTATAATGGTCCAGACATTCTTTATAAGGGAATAGAATAAAATAATTTAATCATTTAAAATGTTGCTGCTTGAACCAGCCACCAGCCGCCATCTTATATACAGAGTCCAAGGTCAATGGGATTCCAGAGAAGCCTTTAGTTTCATATCTGATGTTTGCAGGATAACAGTTGGGAGGCGTTCAAAATATTGGTAAGTAAAGAGAGAGTTTGAGTCTCATGTAGTTAGGGAATGTGATAGGCCTGCCAAAAGAGATGTGTTTAAAGAGCAAGTTTGAAACGTTGGATGTTGGATATTAGTCTGATAGACCAGGATAGGGCATTCCAGAGAATTTGTGCAGCTCAGAAGAAGTCCATTTATTTTCTTTCTTTTTTATCTGTATCTGTAGTGGGACACTAGGAGGAAGCATACTGAAATTTCAATTACAGTGAAAAGGGCATTTTAAAGTGGTGAGAGCTTGACTTCAGTGCTAATTCTCTACATTGTCGACTTTGTGTAACCAATTTACATCTTACTTCAAAGTTAATCTTCTGGATGATGCTACCGCACAGGCCCATAAAAGGAACATGATCTGAAAGGTGTTCAACAGCTTCAGAACAAACAGGTAGTGGTTTATTTGCTCAATTTCTGCTGACAAGCTCCCTTTAAAAGTAGTGAAATGCAGATAATTCAGTTCTACAATATTTTCCTTTTACTCCACCAAACCATGAAGTAGAAAAGGTGATTACATGTAACAAAATATATGGGCTCATTTTTGTGATCCAATAAAAGCGTCTTTGTCCACAGTAATTGGACAGTAAGTAAAAACTACTAGTTTATATTCGGAAATGCCTTTTGTACAGTAGCCGCAGTGGTGATAATATACAGCAATAATGATAAATAGCAGTGTCCAGTGGTTTCTAAACCCCTACAGAGAGATTATTCCTTTTAGCAAGCCATCAAAGGAAGACATCTTTTTCCAGTAGTGACTTTAATGTGTCTCTGCGGGACACTTAAGAATAAGCCAAAGCTTTAAAAATAATTATTATTCTTGTTTTATCAGTTTGAGCTAAAACTGAACCATTGCTAAAAGCAAAAAATAAATGTATTTCATTTGCTGTGTTAAACTTACTATGGAAAACAGTCATTAGCTCAGAAAATGTAAGATGTAAGAGCTTTATTTCCCTACATACATCAAGAGCTTAGGATAAACCAGAAAAGTAAAAGGGATTTATCAGTTTAAAGCAGACAGCGCCAGTATTTTACTGCTTTTCACCAAAAGGACTATTGTATTGCAATCTAGTGCTGGAGTGGGAGAAGATTATTGGACTAACCAGCATCCTCCAAAACCACAGCTGACATCTTAGGCTTGAAAATCTCTCTTCAAAACTCCTTGTCACTATGATCACCGTTGCTAGCCATGCTTTAATATGCTGTAATGCTGCCTTAAGATGAAGTTTAAGGAAAGTTCATATTCATAAAAGTTTTTACCAGCATTTTACAATTACAATGAAAAGTTTATGAATGTACAGTGAGCACGGAAAAATATTCAGAGTCCTTTAAGAGATACTTAATTGGGTTTAGTTCAGGGCCAGTCAAGAATGATCACAAATTTGTTCTGAAGCCACTGCTTTGATATATTAGCTGTATGCTTAGGGTCATTGTCTTGTTGGAAGGTGAACTTTAAGCCCAGTCTGAAGTCCAGAGCACTCAATATCTCTGTACTTGGCCGCATTAGTATTTCCTTCAATTGCAACTAGTCATCCTTTACCTGTGACTGAAAAACACCTACATGGCATGATGCTGCCAACACCATGTTTCACTGTTGGGATTGTATTTTTCAGATGATGAGCAGTGCCTGGTTTTCTTTACCAATACTGTTTAAAATTAACACCAAAAAGTTCAATCTTTGCCTCATAAGACCAGAGAATCTTATTTCTCATAGTCTGGTAGTTTTGCAAACTGTATACAGGCTTTCATATGTCACTTGAGGAGAGGCTTCCATCAGAATTCTCTGCCATATAGCCTGACTGATGAAGGGCTACAGTTATAGTTGACTTTGTGGAACTATCTCCTATAACCTTAATGCATCTCTGGAGCTCAGCCACAACGACTGCTTAGTTTGGCTGGACGGTCAGGTTGAGGAATAGTTGTGGTCTACCTAAACTTCTTGCATTGAAGCATTCCTTAGACCTCATGATTCCCATGTGATCTTACAAATTATGTGAAATAAAACAAAGAGTGAAACATTTAAATGAATACTTTCCATACCCACTGTAACTAGCTGCAGCTCCTGAAAGGGAGGGCAATAATGATGATCACAGACAGTGGACCCCACAAAAGTGACAGCCAGAAATAAAAATAAAGGTAAAATGACCCCTAAAATACGCTGCATCCTCAATAGTTAAAGCATTACTTAAGCCAAAATAATTCTTGTTATATAGTATATAAATTTATGGTATGCTTCATAACTGATGAAGTTCAAAACATAAAAGAAAACCAACATTTTACCCCTCACACCAGTAATATTTGCTAGTGAATGATTAAAAGTCCCTTTCCATATAACCTAAAATTATCTGCCACTGAGGCACTGTAACCTAATTACAACCATTTTACGATATGCAAATGATTATAGAAGAGTCAAATTCTAAAAAGAGTCAGGTTTTCTCCAGGCTGCCAGTGAACCACTCTTCCTCCTTTTGATTGACAGCTCAGTGTGTCTTCAAATCTTGGCTTCAGCTAACAGGAAGTCCTTGTTTATAATTCTAAGTAACTGGTAAATTAACAGTATTCCAACAAATTACCTAAATGTTGGTGTCTTCTATTTCCATCCCCCTCAGTACATATATTATCTTCCAATCCTGCCCAATTTAATGAATATTTTCAGTTTATTTCCTAGTTAACTTTAAGACAAATCAATGAATTGCTATTGATCAAGACATACTCAGCAGGTAATTATTGTCAAGTCTGCAATGCAAAAAACACACATTTACTGTGTTCAGTATAACATGGAAAGTAATTCTTCATTTGGGAATTTAAAAATCAATATTTGCTTCTACTTGGCCTATACCACCAAATTTCTGAATCACAAATGCATCTTTCACAATTAAATGTCTAAATATAGTGGTTCAAAAGTATTTGCCCACTTCATAAATTATGAATCTTTTGAATGTTTGCCATAATTTATTAATCTCTTGGTTGTTTCTCAGATCGCCAAACAAATTAAAATATTTGACATAATTAAACAAGCAAACACAAAATGCAGTTTTTAAATCAAGGTCAAGGGAAAATGTCAAAAGGTCCTAAACTCTAACCCTAAGTCTTAACCTAATAATTGGTTGAGCCATCCTTAGCAGCAATCACTTCAATCAAGGGTTATCAAAAACAGCCAATAAGACTTTTACAATGCTCTGGAGGTATTACGGTCCACTCATCTTGTTGTAATTCAACCACATTGGTTTCCAAGCATGAATCACTTTTTTAACCCTATAATGACACAAGACTTAGTGGTACCTTACAATGCCGTTATGGATGCATGATGAGGGCTCTCGGGACTAAGCACTTCATACTCTGCTAACATCCAAGGTTAGTGCTGGCACTGATTGCAGGAATTACCCATTTAAATGTCACTGCCATCTTGAATCGTCAAACCCCTGTGAATATCATCAGGGACTGAGGATCCATCGCACTGAGAGTTTGGAGTTACTGACACTCCAGGGCATGTGATGCAGACAGATCTTTTACAGACAATTACAGATCACTAGCAAAACTGCCATTTATTGTAATATAAAAATATGCATTTTATATGGTTGAAGCAATCTGATAAAGTACCCTAGGGGAAGGGATCTAAATATGCAATTTTAAAAATTAAAACAAAAAGTTGAAGAGTTTTATCTCCCCCCTGAACTTAGTACCGAAATAAAAATAAACGAACAAAACTATAAACAGGTTAGGTATAACCGCTTCCCAAAATGCATCAAATCTATCAAAATTTCTAGAATCTATAAAAACTGAGCCGACAAAAAAATCAAGGCAAATGCATTTTTTTCCACAATTTCACTGCATTTTCCAGTTCCTCAGCATATGACATGCCATTTAAAATAACATCACCAGGAAGTACAATTTGTTATATAGAAAACAAGTCCACATACAGTTCTGTAAACTGAAAAAGAAAGAAGTTGTGGATTTTTGAAGGCGAAGAGGGAAAAAAATTAAAAATGGCATCAATTCCAAGTATGTTAAAGGGGTACTCCCATCTCCCAAACACATTTAATTGAATTCACCTGCCACATATATATTTCTTCAAATGCCGGTTATTAAAAAAATTTTATACGTACATGTATTATTTCTAATAAATGTAGCCATGTTGCCTCTAGACATAAATTTGTTGACTTTGTTGACCGCCATGGCAATGCGATGGAAATGGCCACATTTGTGTTTTTTATGGGACTGATCACCTGGATTCAGGATTCATTACCACAGGACGGCTGTGGAACATGCAATAACTCCCGGTCATTTCAAATGCAAAAACAAACAGCGCAATCACAACCAAGCACAAGCTGTCAGACTGGGTTATTGATAGTAAACTAACCCTGCAATGTCCCTGCAGACTAGGGCCCTGACAAAGCAGACAGAACTGGGTCAAATCTAAGATGGCATCGAGGTTACAGAATCAAATAGCAAGAAAATGGTCAAATAAATGAAGCAGCGGTCAGATAACACATATATATAAATGAGTTCCAAGACACAACCCCCAGCAGCCAATTGGTTCAACCATCCATCTCTCAAGTCACAGCTGATACTAACACCCAGGTTCAAATGACACCACCAAGCTTTCGAGAGAAACATACCACCAGCTCAGGCAAGGGAACTGACTCTGAAAGGCAGCTGTCAATCAGCACTCCCAGCCAAGCAGCCTTGGGTGTGGCTACAAGCACAGACGCCTGAAACCTGATCTCTGACCTTTTGTGTGTACTGCTTGTTGGGAGCTCTTGTATGTATATACTGTATGTACATGTTGTGATCTGTAAATGTGTGTGCTGTGTCTAAACGGATGATGCCTGTTCTTAGCCAAAAAATGTCTCCTACTTTATATTAACTTTCAGGGTTGCATTATACCATTCTGGCAACCTAACACACCAAAGGAGAAGAAGAGGGGTGGAAATAGGGCCACACACCACCCCCTTAAATCAAATTAGAAAAACCCATTAGAAAGAAATGAAAAATAGTGAAAAGTAAGGTATAAAATAGTAGAAACTTTATTACATATTGATAATAATAACAGTGGTTAAAAGGTAGGCAAACAAGTAGGGTAACAAACAGACAAGGAAATCTTACAAGGGACCGGGTGTAACCATAATGAAAACATGTAAAAAATGCTCATATATACAGCTAAAGTGCTTAATAAATGAGACCAGAAACGGTCAGTATTAAGTAAATTGAGCAGGAGAAAACAGTATAAACATGCATACAAACCACGGACCCAGAATAAAGACACAGCCCCAACACGTGTTTCGCCACTGAATGGCTTCCTCCCCCAGAGGATTATATGAGCATTTTTTACATGTTTTCATTATGGTTACACCCGGTCCCTTGTAATATTTCCTTGTCTGTTTGTTACCCTACTTGTTTGCCTACCTTTTAACCACTGTTATTATTATCAATATGTAATAAAGTTTCTACTATTTTATACCTTATTTTTCACTATTTTTCATTTCTTTCTAATGGGTTTTTCCATTCTGGCAACCTGTGGAAAAGTTTTTCAATATTAATGTACTTTCCAGTAACTAAAGAACCTTTTTCTTTTATCGAAATTGTGTTATAAAGTGGAATTACGGTATTTAAACTCTCTGATTGAAGATAAATTGACTTTGTTTTGTACTGTTAACATCTTGATCACCCAGACACCACCACATCACTGCCTCTGACCATGTGACCAGCCTCATTTACATAATAAAGAAAAGATGATTTTACAATGATTAATGTATGAAATAACTAGATAAAGGCTGGGATGGGATCCATGTGAGGTGCTCCAACAGGTAGTAGTGACAGGACTAGTGACACAGACCTGATGACAGGTGCCCTTTAATAAGCATCTAACAGAAGGGAGTGTCAAATATGTAAGACGGAGTGGTATCATTTTTGTGCTCCCTGAACTCAATTGATTGATGTGTATTAACATTTAGACCTGTTTTTCCAGCTGAGACTATAGAAAATATGGCTTGCGGGGCTGTAAGGTTATGTGTGGAATGGGGATAAAAGACAAAGACAAGGTAAATTCCCTGCAATTAACCTAACCTACTATGAGGCTATCAAGTGGTTATGATTGATAAATCCATGGCCTCTATAAGAAATACTTTACAGGTGAGTATATTTCTATCACAGTTTTGAATTAGTTGTCAGGCAAAAGAAGGATCTCCATTATTTTGATTTTTTTTTGGCCACGTTTGTTTGGCCCAGTTAACTAAAGGATTCCAACATCAGTTGCTCGGATCCAGTCAGATTATGTAAAATTGGTTTAGATATCCTTATGTTTTGATCTTACTTGATTTTTCATTTTTACACTACAGCTGCAGGATGCTTGAAGCACATAAATAATTGAAAAATATTGAGGTGTATAATTTAATAATGTTTAGTCTAATGTGACAATAATATACCATATGATATAACAATGACCTAATTTACCTAATTAACCATTTTTTACCTCTGCCTATCTACAAAGCATACAAGACAAAAGGAACAAATTACAAGGAAAAACAACCATGTATTGATTTGTTGATGAAGCTGGAGAAGAATAAATGTTTATAGATGCTGCATCCATATTTACAGATGTCTTCATGTACAGAGCAAACAAGGGAAGCAAAATTAAATTTTTTTTCTAAGGGACTATAGTTCAATAAATCTGCTTTGTGTATGGAGACTGATAGCTAGAAATAATGCTGTATAAATCCATCACTATACAATAAATATACAGATATTGATGACTCCATACTGTAATTTGTAAGAGCATTCATTTAGATTTATTATATAACAAATGTTATATGATTAGTTTTCCTTCCCTTTAGAATAAAGACTGCAAGGTTGATGATGTCTTCAGTGGTGAGATTCTTTATTGAAGTATATTTGTGAAACAGGGAAAAATTCTATATTTATGTAGAGTTTGTTTCAATCTTCCAAGCTCTGAAGAAGGCAGTTAGACAGTAAAGTATAGTCAACAATGACATGCTAGTTGCAGCCTGTCTACAAATATGGATATCAATATATACTTTATTTGATTTTCTTACAACTTGTTGGTCTGTTTTTTTTTTTATTTAATCATGCTTTATTTTTCTAATTTAATGTACTTTTGGTCCACTTTCAGTGTTCATGCCTGTCCTTGCTTGTGGTTGGTATTTCAACTCAGCTCCATTTACTTTAACAGTAATTTGTCACCATGAAAAAATTATTTTTAAATCAAGTTTTAAGAAGATTTTTTAGAAATATTTAAAGGAATTCAGGAATCTACTTAGTGGATCCTGACGGTAGATTCCCCAAATCTACCTTATACCTAATCACTTTTTATTATTTTCTAAGGCCTAACCTATATGTCTTTTTAATTTTATTTTTATGCAAATTACCTGCAGAGGCTACTGGGTTGTGGATTAGCCTCTGTGAGCTAAGGCTACTCCACGCCCTTAGTAGCGTCTCCAGAGCCGCCCCACTCTGCACATCCATGCCACCTGTGAATGCAGCCACACCTATGTGCATGCACAGAAGACATGGTGAACTGCATGAACGTTGCAGAGGAAGTATTACAGCTCTGAATATAATTTCATATTTCCTCTAGTATTTAACGCCCCTGCACAGAGAACACCTACAATGCTTTGTTATGCTTTGTTAAGCATTTAACAAAAAGCTATCATAGAAGCTCCAGGCACACATGAGCGACATCATCATCATGGGCAGAATTGGTTGAATTGGAGGTGAGTTGCACAATCTGACAATCTATAACACCCCTTAGCCATAAAAATCCTAATTGTGGGTTTTATTTTCCTTTCTCTGTTTCTTGGGTTGGCAGATGGGATAGGGTTATGAAGAATCATGTTTATGACAAGTTATATGATTGACTATCACCATCTAAAAGAAAATTGACAACATATTCTCTGAGCTGCAATACCACAAACAATCCATAGTCACATGGGGTGACTTTTGTGAAAAAGCTGAATTTTTTTTTAGTTCCATACAACTAGTGATGAGTGGATCCAAACATCCCAATCCGGCAAATTAAATCCCCTAACAACTAACCATGGCTATGATTGGCTAGTAGTGTCCCCATGGCCAATCACAGCCATGGTTAGTAGCTAAGGGCGTACATTTGCTAGAATGGCTTTTCTGCAGTTCAGCAAATTAAAATTATGTTAAAATGTATTTTAGTACCCCACAGATTGTTGTTTAATTAATAACATGCATGTATTGTATTGATAAGTGCATAATAACATAATCTTTGTTTAATTATAGCATCTTTCATTAAGAATTCTAACACAGAAAAATATGATTATTCATGGCACGTTATATGAATATGGCCAAGTCGTTTCAGGTTCTCATTAAGATTTGGATTAGCAGGTCCTCTGTCACACTAAATCATTTGGGAATTTAATCATACAACATAGCTTGGAAACCAAAAATCCCATTTTACTTCTCTGTTTACAGAAGTTTAGCAATTGTGTATTCAGAACAGCCAGTTGCTAGCATCCGTGTCCTTGGAATCTAAAGGGCTTTCTTTTTCCACACAAGAAAGGGAAAAATTCTTAATTTGAATGCATTATCTCAGTCTCTAGAAGGTAAAATTCCCTATTGGTAAGGAAGGTAAAATAAATACTGACTTTAAAACAACCACAAATAGAAATTTAAACCAGAAAATCATAAACAGGAAAGAACAATGCTTGTCAAGTGTAATCGGGTTAAAAGGATAAACAGCTTCATTCAGGGTGCAAAAAAAAAATCAGTATATGTCCACATAGCTGCACTGTATGGAAGAACATTGAAACTTTAAAATCAAGAATACCACTGCATGCTATTAAAATCCTCACACTGAATTAATATGATTATTTATTATTTGCCCTATCTATGACGATATTGTGATATGTTGTCACCAATAATGTATTCTTTACAGCTAAGTACCGGACACACCTACTGTATAAGCGGTTGTAATGTTAATATGAAATTGGTATTTCTTTACCTGCTATGTACTTACTTGTCTGGGACGGCTTTCCATATAATTTGTGATGGCGGCTGTGGGAATTTGCATTTGAGCATTTGTGAGGTCAGATTTGTAGTTCATGTCGAATCTTAAGCATGTAATCACTGTTCCATTTCATCCATTTGTTCAATAGGATTTAAGTAAGGGCTCTGTAGGGCCACTTAGTTTCCACAAGCTTGAAGCATTCAAGGGTGCAAATATTTTGATCTGCTGTAATATTAACATTACTTATCTCCAACTCCTGAAAACAGATGCATATTATAAGATGAATTTTTAATAAAGTGTCAGAATCCGCTAAATGGACACTGGCTTCTGAATTCAGAACTTGTGAGCCACACCTAGGGCTGCCTTGATCTGATAGACAGCTGCCTTGCAATATCTGATGCCTGGAAAGTTGGGTAGTTTTATTCTCGCTTTCTATGGGTTGCATAATAAAAGAGCTAGCCAGTCAGCTGCTGTGGGCGGCATCCAGGAACTGGATAAAGAGCTTGTTCCCAGTTCACTGGGTGCTAGTTATTTGTTTGTTCTGAGACCTGACTCAGCCAGAGCCCTACATACCTCAGCCAGAGCTGGCACCCTAAAATTCAGTCTATACTGGAGCCTGTATCCAAGCTGGTATCTAGCTTGAGCTGGTACTCTGAATCCCAGTTTTAACTAAAGCTTGTATCCAGCCTGAGACCATACCCTGGACCCCCATGTGAACTGTAACCTGTATCTGGACCCTGTAGCCTGAACCTGTTCCGGAATTTATTTAATCAGAACCTGTAGTCTGAACCTGATCTGGGCACCCTCTAGCCTGAACTTGATTTGGGAACCCTGTTGCCTGAGCCAGTTTAGGAACCCTGTAGCCGGAACCTGATTCAGGAACCCTGTAGCCGGAACCTGATATGGGCACCCTGTAACCTGAACCTGATCCAGGAACCCTGTAGTCTTAACCTAATCTTGGAACTGGGAACCGGTGCCTGTATCTAAAACCCCAAACTTCTATCCTGTTCCTGAGTTTGTACCACAATTCCATGCCTGCTACCTGATACTTTTATGTCCACATACTTGTTTCCTTTGACAGAATAAATATTTATCTGCAAATCTCGCAACACATTTATATTTCCTGCTCTATTTCAACAACATATTTGCCTGGTGCTATCTCTTGTTTCACGTCACCAAGACCCACTTAAACGGAACCTGTCATCAGAAATTGACCTAATAAACTATTACCAGTATGTTGCCAAGCAGTTGAACAGCTTCTGAATCATATTTCTTTCATGGCCCAGGTCAGTGAATATAGCCCCCAGACCTCTGCACCGTACATGTTTGGCCTAGAGCGTGAACGGATTAAAGGAAATCTACCATCGGGAAACTACTTTCCCTGCAGCAGCTGAATCTTGCCTTTTGCCTAATTATAGGATACAGCTGCTGCTGAAATAAACTGGGGCGTGTAGTAGCCTTATAGCGCCCCGGGCCAAAGGCCAATCCAGGCCCCCAGTAGTAATTTTATATCCGCCCCTATGCGCTCATCATTTTTATCCTCTAGCAGCATCGATAGAGCTCTGCACAAGCCCTCCACCTCTTCCGGAGATGTGCCTGTTGTTCACAATCGTCTGTTGCCGACACATCTAGCAGATACAAATCACGAGCGCGTAAAAGCGGGTGCTACTGAGGGCATGGAGTAGCCTTTAGCCCCTGAGTGCTATGAAGCTACTACACTCCCCCAGTAGCCTCTGACACTAATTAGCATAATGTTTTATTTAAGTTTATTTCGGTAGCAGCTGCATCACGGAGTTAGGCAAAAACGGGATGAAGCTGCTGCAGGGAAGGGAAATCTGCATCCGGAACGACTTCAAATAGTAATTTCCTGATGGTAGATTTCCATTAACGGTTAAAGTTATTCAATGATATATATGTTGCCACAACTGATCCAGCACATTTCCCATCCAGCAGCACTGAAAACAAGCCCTCATTCCGCAATGTTGAACAATATAGTTAAAGGAGGGAGAGGTGGGTGGGTTCTAGTTCCTGACGACTTCAAAACCTGAGAACTTGGCATATTATTTCACTATAGTAGTGGGACTAGGTAGTGGGACTAGGTGTATTGTGAGAATAGGTGTAGTTCCTGGCCGAGCTCCAGGAAATGTGTCTATTTCAAGGCTTGTATACCAGAAGATTGATATATGAGCCCTGATAAATCTCCCCCCATTGTTACTAGACAACAGAAAAATAGTTTTTTATGCCAATGAATTTAAGTAAAAATGGCACCATTCCATGTTGTGTTGTTTTGTGGTAGAAATACTGCTGCTGAAAATGAGTTCCATACATCTAAATGGATTCATGCAAGTTCCATGGGAGATGTCTAAATCCGTGAAATACAATGGGGCATATTTATTAGGACCTCTGCAACATGTCACTGGCGTAGAAGCCCTGAAATAATAGCAAATTCTTATTGCTAGCACTTTCGATTATTTATCCCTCTCTACCACCTGCATGCCAGTGGGGTGTGAAGGAAGGGGGGGGGGCGGCCGTCCAAGTGGTAGGCGCCACTGGCGGGAGTGGGCCTGGGCAAGGTGTTACTGTCCCCGCGCCTGTGCACGCGCTGCAGACTGCAACTTTTCTCCTCCTATGTACCAAGTATTAATGAAACCTTCAATTGTGCTTTTCTTAGATGGCACACAGGGCTGATAAGACACAAAATACAAACAAATAGGTATGTAAAAAACATATTTAGAGGATTTAAGGTATTGCTTACTGCATATTTCTACACATCATGGCAGTTGCAATAGCAAACGCAAAAAACTCAACACTTTCAAATGTAACACATCAATAGAATTTGTGACAAGAAACATGTTCTTGTCATGATGACTGCTCCCTGTAGTGAATGTGAGATGATATAAGTATCTTTCTGCAGAAAACCTGATTATTTACTAGCAGACACTTTTACCTTGACAAGTTAAGCTCTCAACAGATTCCACCATGGGATCATTTCCTATAATGAAGCTCAGAGTCAGGATATTTTTATAAAACCTCATGAGAAAAACAGTGGGTGTGTTGGAGAATAATGGAATAACAGCATGGTGCTCTAAATCGTAAGGTCAAACTCCTGGAATAACTGCACCTTCTAAGAAACTGTATGTAGGCAAAATAAAAGATTTACAGCATACTTGTAAACAGATGTGCGTTCATACCGTCCAAATAGTCAATGTGAAAATTATCAGAATGTGATGAGGTCGTTATCATGTGGCAATGTTTCATTTTTATTTTTTGTAGATTTTGACCAATTTAGGTTAGATGGATATGCAATCTCTTATCAAGTCTCTCCATACATCTTTACACTGTATAAGAGATGTTTGTAGCTAATAATACCCCACTATAGAAACGTCACCCCTCGACGTATGTAAAACAACTTCTATTGAGTCTATTAACCCTTTAAGTGTTTCACATGGGTTAAAACAATGTGGACCTGCGAATTAGAAACTTTTGAATTTAGGACAAAACTGATAGTTTCATAATAAAATAAATGATGAAACGCTCTGCGACGTTTGATGCCCAATTTCTCCCGAGTGTAGCGATACCCCATATGTGGTGGTAAACTGCTGTATGGGCGCACGGCCGAGTATAGAATGAAAGCAGCGCCATTCAGAGCATATTTGTATTGTCACATTGTACAAGCTATAAAATTTAATAAGGGTAATGCGAACATATGAGGGATTATTATTTGCGGGATGATATACAATGTATAGATAATTATTTTGGGGGGTCTTAAACTTATTCGTGAGATTTTATTAACTATTTCAAGGTGGACACAAACAAAATCATCAATTTTTATTTTGGATTTTTAGCACTTTTTTTCCCCCGATCACCGTAATGTAAAAATAATATTTTATCTTTGTTTTCTGGTTCACTATGATTACAGTGATACCTCATTTATATAGTTTTTTTTTTTAATCTTTGCTCAATTTTACTGAGCAAAACTAATATTGGAGGAAATCACATTTTATTTACTATTGACAATTTATCAGGGCCATAACTACTGTATTTTTCTGTTGTCAGATCTGGTTGAGGGCTTATTTTTTGCGTAAAGAGTGTTTTTCTTTTCAATTGTATCATATTAGGGAACGTAACCTTTTTGGATCGCTTTTTAGAACATTTTTTGTGATGGTGTTTGATGAAAAATTGTACATTACCGGAAGTTTTTCGTGTTTTTTTAACGTCGTTCACCAAGCGGGTTCAATATTGACTTAGATTTATTGTACAAATTAATAAGGACACGGTGATACCAAATGTGTACTTTTTTTGTGTTTTTGTTTTATATACTTTATTTGCATTTTATGTGTAACTGGGGAGATTATGGAACTTTTATTTCAATTATTTAATTATCATTATAAAATGACTTAATCTTTTTTTTTTTTTACTTTTATACATTTTCCACCTTTTGGCTTGAACAAGCGATCATCGGATCGCTTGTTCAAGCCTTTACACTGCAATACACTTGTATTGCAGTGTATAGTGTAAGTACACAGAAATAGAGAAAATAATTTCACTATTACCGGAGCTCCCAATATTATTCTTCTCATTCATTATTCCATCTTTAACCACCAATGAACAGCACCAATCCGCAGTTTCTTCTGCTGAAAGTATGTCACCATTCAGACTAGCACCATCGCACTTTCATTATCCTCCTTTAACCCCTTAACGCTCTGCGCCGTAGCTCTACGGTGTAGAGGTATAAGGGATGTATGAAGAGGGCTCACGGGCTGAGTCCTCTTCATACAGAGGTGGGGGTTTTTGCATTTTGCACAAAACCCCCACCGCTAATAACCGTGGTCGGTGCTTGCACCGATCGCGGCTATTAACCCTCTCAACGCCGCTGGCAAAGTCGAACGTCATCGGGGGGGCGGCGATCAGTTACCATGGTAGCCTCGGGTCTTCTTTTGACACGAGGCTACATGGCTTATGCAGGTTCGTTACAATGAGCCAGTGGCTCATTGTAATGTATGACCTGCAAAAATGCCATATATTGCAATACTGTAGTATTGCAGTATATGGTTGGAGCAATCTGACTATCTAGGGTTAATGTACCCTAGATGGTCTAAAAAATAGTGGAAAAAAAAAGAAAAAAAAAAAGTTTAAAAAATAAAAAAAATTTATAAAATATTAAAAGTTCAAATCACCCCCCTTTCCCTAGAACGGATATAAAACATAATAAACAGTAAAAATCACAAACATATTAGGTATTGCCGTGTCTCAAAATGCCCGATCTATCAAAATATAAAAACGGTTACGGGCGGCGGTGACCTCCGAGGCGGGAAATGGTGCCCAAATGTCCGAAATGCGACTTTTACACCTTTTTACATAACATAAAAAATGAAATAAAAAATGATCAAAATGTCGCACAGAACTCAAAATGGTAGCAATTAAAACGTCGCCTCATTTCGCAAAAAATGACCCCTCACACATCTCTGTGCGCCAAAGTATGAAAAAGTTATTAGCGTCAGAAGATGGCAAAAAATTTTTTTTCTTTTTTGTACACATTCGTTTAATTTTTGAAAATGTATTAAAACACAATAAAACCTATATAAATTTGGTATCACCGCGATCGCACCGAACCAAAGAATAAAGTAGGCATGTTATTTGGAGCGAAGAGTGAAAGTCGTAAAAACTGAGCCCACAAGAACGTGGCACACGTGCGTTTTTTTTTCAATTTTTCCACATTTGGAATTTTTTTTCAGCTTCGCAGTACACGGCATGTTAAAATAAATAACATCACGGGAAAGTAAAATTTGTTACGCACAAAATAAGCCCTCACAGAGGTCTGTACACGTAAAAATGAAAAAGTTATGGATTTTTGAAGTTGGAGAGCGAGAAATGAGCCGAAAAACCCTGCGTCCTTAAGGGGTTAATTATATTGTAGCTGAAAGAAAATATGCAGGCAGATGGTGTGGTACGTTCCAACAAAGTTAAAATTTATTTAAGTTCATCATACTCACAAGAGTTAATTAAAAATGTGCATATCACAAGTCAAATAACAGGACGCTAGCTTTCCTATCCGCCTGACCCAGGGTTTCCCCGGCAAGGCTTCTTCCGGTGTGTTGCTCATAATTAAAGGAGGAGAATGAGAGTGCGATGGTGCTAGTCTGAATGGTGACATACTTTCAGCAGAAGAAACTACGGATTAGTGCTATTCATCGGTAGTTAAAGATGAAATAACGAATGAGAAGAATAATATTGGGGGCTCCGGTCATAGTGAAATTATTTTCTCTATTTTTGTGGACTTTTCGTCAGAAGAAGTACCCTACACCCCATAACGCCACAGCCCTTTTTCGTTTTTGTGTTTTTATTTTTCACTGCCCACCTTCAAAAATCTGTAACTTTTTTATTGTGTGACAGCTTATTTTCTGCGTAACAAATTACACTTTAAAATGTTGGTATTTAATATTCCATGCCGTGTACTGGGAAGTGGGAAAAAAATTCCAAATGCAGTGAAATTGGTAAAAAAAAACGCATTTGTGCCGTATTCTTGTGGGCTTGGATTTTACGGATTTCACTGTACACCCCAAATGACATGTCTACTTTATTCTTTGGGTCGGTACGATTACGGGGATTACAAATTTATATAGATTTTATAATGTTTTCATACATTTAAAAAAATTAAAACCTCCTGTCAAAAAATGTTTTGGGGATTTTGCCACCTTCTGGGGCTAATAACTTTTTTATACTTTGGTGTATGGAGCTGTGGGTGGTGTAGTTTTTTGCAGATTTTGATGGCGTTTACAATGTTATCATTTTTAGGACTGTGCAACATTTTGATCACTTTTTCTAGAATTTTTAATTTTTTTTTAAAAATGGCAAAAAAGTGTCATTTTCGACTTTGGGTGTGATTTTCCTTTACGGGGTTAAACGCAGTGAAAAACTGGTATCATATTTTGATAGATCGGGCATTTTTGGACGCGGCGATACCTAATGTGTTTATGATTTTTACAGTTTATTTATATTTATATCAGTTCTAGGGAAAAGGGGGTGATTTGAGTTTTTAGGTTTTTTTTATTATATTTTTTTAACTTTTTTTTTATTTTTATTTTTAATATATTTCAGACTCCCAAGGGTACAATAACCCTAGGTTGTCTGTAAGATCCTATCATATACTGCTATACTACAGTATGGCAGTATATGGGGATTTTACTCCTCATACATTACAATGGGGGCGACGATCCTCAGAAAGAAGCCGCCGGCAGCTTTGCCGCCGGCGATCAGCCCGAAAACACCCGTGATCAGTGCTGTACCAGGACCCAGCATGTGACGTAATACTATGATGGCTCTCATTATGATGGACTAAAGGAGTGAGAAACAGGAAGTTGTGTGGAGATGCAAAGTGCAGCATGTGGAGAACAGGGAAAGGCTGAAGCCCTCACAGGAGGCTTTCACAGGTACATATACATGCAGAGACCTGACTAATGGCTAGATTTATTGAAAAGTGGCCAAACCTTTTAAGGCACTGATCGGCTATGAACATAACTCAACTTAATGTACAATATTAATATTCAGCATATAAAACTATAGTAGGCAAGTTTTCCTATGAAATTAGTGGCCTACCCCAATCAGACCCACATTTGGCTACAGTAATATGATGTTTGGCCACCAATATTGTAAACCTAAAAATGCCTTTTTAAATAGTCTTTCCAAATCCATAGATGAAAGCACCACCATTCAAAACCGATATATTTATAATATATTTATACTGTTTCATAATGCCCTCCATACTGTCATGTGGTGGTCAATTGCTACACAGTAATACCATGAAGTACCTACTGTATATAATACTGATCTGCTGCAAATATCAACACAATTTGTGCTGAATGAATGTACAGGCGGTCACTGACTTAAGGACGCCCAACTTGCAAACACACCTCTCTGCCCATTGTAACCTCTGGTGAAGTTCTCTGGATGCTTTACTTCAGTCCCAGGCTGCTGTGATGAGCTGTAAGGTGTCTGTAATTATGTAATAATGTCATTATTTTATTGATATTCTTTGTTCCAAGGACAGCAAAAAATTTAGAAAATCCAATTGTGAGACAATTTTTTCTTTATCTGGAGTTATAAATATACAATATACCTGTTCCAAGTGACATACAAATATAACTTAAAGGAAATCTACCATTTGCTTTTATGTATTATAAACCAAACATACCTTAAGAATACTGTAGCTACATTCATGCAGAGTGGTTTTACTGAAAAAAACAATTATAAAATGATGAGGCTTTGTTGCTCCTGTGGCTGGCTTGGCACTTCTCCTCTTACCCTTATTATGTATTGCTCCAGCCTTGTCCTTCTGAGAATACATCATCACTGTGTTGTCCCTAAGAGGCAGAAGTAATCAATTGCTGCACCATCCCCCGCTACTGTGTATGAGTAATCCAGCTCAGGTTGATAAGTACTGTCTTGACAGTATGTGAAAGTAATGTGTTTATGTACGGCAGCCAGTCTGCAACCAGCTTTCCCAAGGTACTGAATATTATAATTGTTATTTGAGAAAAACCACTTGGTTCAGGGATTAAGCAAGATATGTTTCTGCTTCAGTGTCGCTACAGTATGTTTGGTTCGCAATGCATTAAAACAAATGGTAGATTTCATTTAAGAACAAACCTAAAGAACAAGTCTGGGAAGTAACCTGGGGACTGCCTCTATTATTATGGGCTGGGGCATTGAAAGCAAAGTACAGACAGTGCACACATAGGCTGAGCACGCCAATACTTAGATTTCACCAAGCAACGATGCTCACAGGTTAAGATTTACTTAGCCAAGTGAACTAGGGCACTGCTGCTCAAATGATGAAATACATTTTAGATGTAAAATGACAAGTGAACTTTAAGAAGTTATTTTGTAATCATGTCTGCTTTGCAGAATAGCGGTACACCATGGCCATATAACTTGCAGAACTTCATTTTTGTGTTTATTGCTTTTATATTCTGCAGTAATATGGATTTTTCTTTCACAAAGCAATATTGATCACAAATTGACCTTTAAGCAGAAGAAAGAGCAACTGCTCTAGCACCTGCAATATACAATGCAGCATTTATAAACTGACATTTATTTTGTGCTGATATCTTTGCAAGACGAGAAGGCTTGTTGTTTAAAGTGCAAGTATTAGTTTATTACATACCATAATATGAAGGTCAGAGTTACTACAACCTCTTGTAAAGAACATTTATTTTCTACTTAACATAGGCAAGATAAAGCAAAAAAGTAGGTTGTGTACAAGGGAAAGGTTATTTCTTGTAGATTTGATTTTTTTCACTTTTTATGATTATTTACATATAACCTTGTATACTAGCGTGTGTACAGTCAGTGCATATCCGGTAGGGTATTTGTTGTTGTTTCCAAGCGTCCTAGTCAAACCTCCTACTGTTTATCCGTCTTCGGGTGAGCTACTGCAGCTCAGCCCATTGGTCCATTAGGTATCTGTGCAGGTTCTCTCAGCTTGTTAAGATAATGCCCCACTGTGGCACCACCACAATGTGAAAATGTCTCATAAATTCACAATGCCCCATGGTGACATCACAATGTCTCTTTGTGACAATAGCCAATTTTACAGCAGTATTCCCCATTGTGACAATTCTTAATGTAGCATCATTATGCCCCATTGTGAAGGTGCCCTTGATTAGCATCACCAAAAACCCCATTGTGACATCACAATGCTGCTTTGCGACAATGCCCCATTCTCACATCATAATGCCCCATTGTCACAATGCTCCAATGGGACATCACAATGACCCATTATGAAATTACAACGCTCCATGGTGACAATACCATATCCAGTTGTTACAATTCTTCAAAGTTACATTTATCCACATTGAACCTCATTTGGCAAGTGAATGACCAAACACTCAGTTTGTCCAAGTCACCCTGCAGCCTATGAATGTCTTCCATAGACTGTATTACACTACACAGCTTGGTGTCATCAGCAAAAATAGACACAGTGCAATTAATTCCTACCACTATATCATTAATAAATGAATTAAATAGTAGTGGGCCAAGCACAGAACCCTGGGGTATACCACTTATGTCTTGGGTGCTCCTGCAATCCATGTCCCGGATCGCAGGCGCACCCGTGCCCCTCTCTGGTTCCAGGTGTTGGCTTACCTCATCGTCTGCGGTGGTACAGAGGATCCACTACCACTGCTCCTGACCATTTATAACTGGTGAACATTCTGAGTAGGAATCATCGACCACAACTCTCTGGATTCAATCCTTCAGCCAGTTTTTAATACAATTAAAAATTATTCCTTCCAAACCAATAGACCTTATTTTATCTATCAGGCATCTATAAGGGACAGTGTCAAATGCTTTTGCAAAGTCCAAGAACAGAATATCCATGGTAGCTCCTCTGTCCAGGCATCTTCTCACCTTTTCATAAAAGCAGATCAGGTTAGTCTGATATCTTCTATCCTTAGTAAAACCATGTTGCCTATCACTTATTATACTATGTGATGTCACATACTCCTGTATGTAGTCTTTTAGCAACAGGCCTGTAATTGTTCTGGAGCCTTTTTTAATTATGGGCACCACATTTGCCTTGCGCCAGTCACTTGGCACCACACCAGTCATTAGGGAATCTCGGAAGATTTTATACAGCGGTACAGCAATAACAGAACTGAGTTCTTTAAGAACTCTGGGGTGTAACCCATCTGGTCCAGGAGTCTTGTACACATTGATCTTATTGAGCTTAGATTGGAACATGTCTACATTCAACCAGTCTAGTATATTACAGGATGCATGACCCGCACTGGCACCACCCACGCTAGAAGTTCTTTCTTCTATTGTATAAATGGAGCTAAAAAAACCCTTTAGTCTCTAGTCACCAAAGCCCCATTTTTAGAATATAGGGGTCCAACCTGCCATGACCCATTTTTTTTTCCATTGATATACTTAAAGAATTTCTTGGGATTTGTTTTGCTATCTTTAGCCACCTGTCTTTTATCTTCGATTTTGGCTGATTTTATTTCCTTCTCACAGATTTTGGTAACTGTTTTGTAATTATTGAAAGCCTCAGGCGACCCATCAGATTTATATTTTTTGAATGCCCCGGATTTAACATGCAAAGTCTCAAACACCCTATGTTAAAGGTACACCACAAAAAAGTTGGTGAACCAGTGCAGGGAAGCGCCAGATTCATGATTTATGGAGAACATCCTTAATGAATCAAAGCAATTTTAGTGCAGTTTCTGTGCAGTTTTAGTGCACTTTTAGTAAATGTGCCCCTTTATGATTTTTTTTATAACATCACAATGCCTCTTTATGACATCATAATGCTCATTAAAGCATCACAATTTACAATACTTTCTGACATGGCAACGATTAGGACATTAAAAGTCCTATATGGGAAATTATAATGTCCCACTTAGGGGACAAAATTCCATATTATGACATTAAGTAATAGCCATTCATGGTGGGACTGGCACAACAGAGTATCAGGCTCTGATAAATTTTTTGGACTATAAGGCGCACAAAAAATCCTTTGATTTTCTCAGAAATTTTCTCAGAAATCAAAGGTGCGTCTTATAGTCCAGTGCACCTTATATATGAACCTTACTTACAGACAATAGCTGCCTTGAACTATGCACAGGTCTGCCAACTGCTGGTCATTCATCCTTATAATCAGGTGCACCTTATAGTCCAGTGCACCTTATATATGGACCTAGACGTTTTAGCAGGCATTTATTGATGGTGCGCCTTATACTCCGGTGCGCCTTATTGTCCGAAAAACACTGTATAATAAATAATGATACAGAACCCTGTCCTGAAATTAATAATGTACAAAAGATCAGGTAATATAATGGTGACCCCAGTTCAAAATGAAAAACAATAGTAGATAAATACAATATAGGTGACCCCAGATTACAAAAAGAATAATAATAGAGTCCCCAATGAGCAGGGTGCAGAATGGCTCCATACTAGCTCACCAGAGAACCAGAGAATTATCTGGTAGGCATAAGCTCCATTTGGAAGAGAATGGAGCAATAGCTTAAAGGGAACCTGTTAGATAAACTAATCTACACTAACTAAACATATCTTTGAACACTGCTATTATACAGCTGGGCAACTATCCCTATATTGTACTTCCCCATGCCAGTAAAGTTCCACATCACCAGTTCGTAAAGTTGACTCACCAGCTTTGCATATTAATGTTCTTGTAGCTCAGCTGTGCCTCCAGCTTCCTGATTGACAATGGACTTACTTTCTCTTAAGCTGATTGAACTTAGCTCTGCTACATCATTCACTCCTTCCACAGGAAGGATATAGCCATTTTTTGTGCGTGACTGACTTTCCGAAGAGAAGTATACTCATCCGAGCTTGATCCTCGTTCGAGTATTAGAGTATCACGGAGCAGGAAAGGAGGAGCGGAGCCGGCATCACGTAGCGCAGCGGGGGCTGGAGCAGGCATCACGGAGCGGGAATTAGGTAGCGGAACGGAGGCTGGAGCAGGCATCATGGAGGGGGCATGGAGGGGTGGAGCAGGCATCATGGAGCGGGCATCAGGTAGTGGAGCGGGGGCTGGAGCAGGCGCCACGGAGCGGGCATCACGGAGCGAAGCGGGGGCTGGAGCGGCATCAGGTAGCGGAACGGGGGCTGGAGCAGGCATCACGGAGGGGGCATGGAGGAGCAGAGTGGGCATCACGGAGGGGGCATCACGTAGCGCAGCGGGGGCTGGAGCAGGCATCACGGAGCGGGAATTAGGTAGCGGAACAGAGGCTGGAGCAGGCATCACGGAGGGGGCATGGAGGGGCGGCGCAGGCATCATGGAGCGGGCATCAGGTAGTGGAACGAGGGCTGGAGCAGGCGCCACGGAGCGGGCATCACGGAGCCAAGCGGGGGCTGGAGCGGGCATCAAGTAGCGAACGGGGGCTGGAGCAGGCATCACGGAGGGGGCATGGTGGAGCGGAGCAGGCATCATGGAGCGGGCATCAGGTAGCATGAACAGGGACTGGAGCAGCCATCACGGAGCGGACATCACGGAACAAAGCGGGGGCTGGAGCAGGCATCATGGAGCGGGCATCAGGTAGCAGAACGGGGGCTGGAGCAGGCATCACGGAGGGGGCATGGAGGAGCAGAGTGGGCATCATGGAGGGGGCATCATGAAGTGGAGCGGGGGCTGGAGCGGGCATGGAGGAGCGGAGCGGGCATCATGGAGCGGGCATCACGGAGCGGTTGGAGCGAAACAAAGCGGGCATGGAGGAGAGAAGCGGGGGTTGAAGTGGAGGCTGGAGCGAGCGGGCTGGAGCAGGACCAACAGCACAGAAAGAACACAGTGAAGAACACATTGCAGATGTTCCGAACATCTGCTAACTTATTGGAAGACACGCGCGCTGAACGGTGTTCTTCACAATAGTATGTGAAGAACATTATGTGTGAAGAACACACTGCAGATGTATGGAAACATCTGCAATGTGTTCTTCACACATATTGTTCTTCATATACTATTGTGAAGAACACCGTTCGGCGCCCGTGTCTTCCAATAAGTTAGCAGATGTACGGAACATCTGCAATGTGTTCTTCACTATGTTCTTTCAATTTGTTTTTTCAGTGAAAACATCTGCAAATATCTGCAATGTGTTCTTCTTTAGTGTTCGCAAGCTTGCACCCATTTATATGTCCCCCAAAAGTCATGTGAATGTAGCCTAAGGAGAATTTCTTAGTGAAGTATATTAGAAAAATGTTTACAACACTCACACAATACCAAAAATCATCTGAAATGATGGTAATGCTTTAAATATGTAAAACTATCTGAAAATAATTGAGTAGATATATCTGAATTTATCTTAATAAAATGTTAAAATAATATTTTTTTTAACTAAGCAACTCTACTTTTACATTGTATCTCAATTTCTAAGAACGTTGTAAAGTAAAAACAAAAACTAAAAAGCATCTCTACCTCGAGTTCGCATCACAAAAGACCTATGGGGACAAGCTTTGCCAACATTCCTGATGATTTTCTCAGAACATTGTATTCATCCTTTCCTCTAAAAGAGTTGCTATTCTCAAGTAAAATTCAATTCAACATGCCAACTGCTGTTATTTGGCAAATCTCCCATCTAATACACAATGCATTGGGTTAGGACTACTATAAGCGGAAAGCTTGATGTACAAACTCTTTTAATCACATCCTCACCCCTGAATCAAAGCAGAAAAAACCTTGAAATGCAGCATCTTTTGGCTGTACACCCTACAAAACATGATTATTTTTTTCCAAATCCAATTACATTTCCATGACTTCAGCCTTAAGACAAATTAACAATGTGACTCAGAGAAGTCATCAGTTTTTCCTGTGCTTATTGAGATTGTAGATTTTTGATTGATATATGCTCTAAGAGGAAGCACTGGTGTAACATCATTAAACTGTAAAAGGAACTTTAAAAATGGAAGGGAAAAAGTCCAATGTTAACAAGGATTATGTCCACCGAAATGTCAGATACGAGCCCAGATTCATCAAAATGCAGCGCACAGTCTTAAATTATCTAGCGCACCCTGCATTGCTCGTAAAGTGTGCACCTTTTTCTTTTGTCCACTCTTAACTAGAGATGAGCGAACATGCTCGTCCGAGCTTGATGCTCGGTCGAGCATTAGGGTACTCGAAACTGCTCGTTACTCGGACGAATACTTCGCCCGCTCGAGAAAATGGCAGCTCCCGCCGTTTTGCTTTTTGGCGGCCAGAAACAGAGCCAATCACAAGCCAGGAGACTCTGCACTCCACCCAGCATGACGTGGTACCCTTACACGTCGATAGCAGTGGTTGGCTGGCCAGATCAGGTGACCCTGGGATAGACTAGCCGCTGGCCGCGCTGCTCGGATCATTCTGTCTCTGGATGCCGCTAGGGAGAGAGCTGCTGCTGGTCAGGGAAAGCGTTAGGGTGTTCTATTAGCTTACTGTTAGGCAGGAGTGATTCTCAAAGAACCCAACAGCCCTTCTTAGGGCTACAATAACGTTCTACTTTTTTTATTTTAATTTGCATCTTTTACCATTTTGTGAGGAATTAGCAGGGGGACTTGCTACCGTTGTGTTTAGCTCTTAGTGGCACACATATCCATAGCAAAGACCGAAGTGGCAAAATTCAGTAGGGGTTGGATTTCTATTAGGCAATAACTCAGTGTCATCTCATCTGGCATAGTAGTGTGCTTCCTTTGATACTTGGCTAGAAAATAGCCATAGGAGAATACAAACAGCTTCTTGAAGCCTACAGTAGCGTTCTATATATTTGATTTCTGGTTGATCTGCTGGTGGCTGTAGTTTCTGCAGTGCATGTACTTGCCAATTCTGAGCAATTTGTAGTGAGACTTGCGACCGCTGTGTTCTGCGCTTAGTGGCGCACATATCCATAGCAAAGGCCGAAGTGGCAAAATTCAGTAGGGGTTGGATTTCTATTAGGCAATAACTCGGTGTCATCTCATCTGGCATAGTAGTGTGCTTCCTTTGATACTTGGCTAGAAAATAGCCATAGGAGAATACAAACAGCTTCTTGAAGCCTACAGTAGCGTTCTATATATTTGATTTCTGGTTGATCTGCTGGTGGCTGTAGTTTCTGCAGTGCATGTACTTGCCAATTCTGAGCAATTTGTAGTGAGACTTGCGACCGCTGTGTTCTGCGCTTAGTGGCGCACATATCCATAGCAAAGGCCGAAGTGGCAAAATTCAGTAGGGGTTGGATTTCTATTAGGCAATAACTCAGTGTCATCTCATCTGGCATAGTAGTGTGCTTCCTTTGATACTTGGCTAGAAAATAGCCATAGGAGAATACAAACAGCTTCTTGAAGCCTACAGTAGCGTTCTATATATTTGATTTCTGGTTGATCTGCTGGTGGCTGTAGTTTCTGCAGTGCATGTACTTGCCAATTCTGAGCAATTTGTAGTGAGACTTGCGACCGCTGTGTTCTGCGCTTAGTGGCGCACATATCCATAGCAAAGGCCGAAGTGGCAAAATTCAGTAGGGGTTGGATTTCTATTAGGCAATAACTCGGTGTCATCTCATCTGGCATAGTAGTGTGCTTCCTTTGATACTTGGCTAGAAAATAGCCATAGGAGAATACAAACAGCTTCTTGAAGCCTACAGTAGCGTTCTATATATTTGATTTCTGGTTGATCTGCTGGTGGCTGTAGTTTCTGCAGTGCATGTACTTGCCAATTCTGAGCAATTTGTAGTGAGACTTGCGACCGCTGTGTTCTGCGCTTAGTGGCGCACATATCCATAGCAAAGGCCGAAGTGGCAAAATTCAGTAGGGGTTGGATTTCTATTAGGCAATAACTCGGTGTCATCTCATCTGGCATAGTAGTGTGCTTCCTTTGATACTTGGCTAGAAAATAGCCATAGGAGAATACAAACAGCTTCTTGAAGCCTACAGTAGCGTTCTATATATTTGATTTCTGGTTGATCTGCTGGTGGCTGTAGTTTCTGCAGTGCATGTACTTGCCAATTCTGAGCAATTTGTAGTGAGACTTGCGACCGCTGTGTTCTGCGCTTAGTGGCGCACATATCCATAGCAAAGGCCGAAGTGGCAAAATTCAGTAGGGGTTGGATTTCTATTAGGCAATAACTCAGTGTCATCTCATCTGGCATAGTAGTGTGCTTCCTTTGATACTTGGCTAGAAAATAGCCATAGCAATAGGATAGGATTGTTTGGTTTTAAAAACTCAAAAAAAAACAAAAAACACAAAAAAACACAAAAAAAAACAAAAAGAAGTAAAAAAAAAAAAAAAGTTATAACTCTCATTTTAAAAATGTTTAACCCGAGGGCTAGGGGTAGAGGACGAGGGCGGGGACGTGGGCGTCCAACTACTGCAGGGGTCAGAGGCCGTGGTCCTGGGCGGGGTGAGACACCACCTGCTGATGAGGGAGCAGGGGAACGCCGCAGAGCTACACTCCCTAGGTTCATGTCTGAAGTTACTGGGACTCGTGGTAGAGCACTGTTGAGGCCAGAACAGTGCGAACAGGTGATGTCGTGGATTGCTGACAATGCTTCGAGCAATTTGTCCACCACCAGTCAGTCTTCCACGCAGTCCACCCATGTCACCGAAATCCCCACTCCTCCAGCTCCTGCACCTCAGCCTCCTCCCCCCCAGTCTGCCCCCTCCCAGGAAAATTTGGCATTTGAACCGGCATACTCTGAGGAACTGTTTTCTGGACCCTTCCCACAGTCACAAACCACTTGTCCGGTTGCTGCTGAGCAATTTTCCGATGCCCAGGTTTTCCACCAGTCACAGTCTGTGGGTGATGATGACCTTCTTGACGTAGTGGAAGTGTGTAAAGAGGTGTCCGACGATGAGGAGACACGGTTGTCAGACAGTGGGGAAGTTGTTGTCAGGGCAGGAAGTCCGAGGGGGGAGCAGACTGAGGGATCGGAGGATGATGAGGTGACAGACCCAAGCTGGGTTGAGAGGCCGGGTGAACACAGTGCTTCTGAGACGGAGGAGAGTCCTCGACCTGAACAGGTTGGAAGAGGCAGTGGTGGGGCCAGACGGAGAGGCAGGGCCAGAGCTGGTGCATCAGCGCCACTGTCAACTAGTGAAGCTCCCGTGGTGAGGGCTCTTGCGGCGAGGGCTAGATCTTCAGAAGTGTGGAGGTTCTTTAAGGAAACACCGGATGACCGACGGACTGTGGTGTGCAACATTTGCCAAACCAGGCTCAGCAGGGGTTCCACCACTACTAGCTTAACTACCACCAGTATGCGCAGGCATATGAATGCTAAGCACCCCACTCAGTGGCAACAAGCCCGTTCACCTCCGGCCGTGCACACCACTGCTCCTTCCCCTGTGTCAGCTGCTAGTCAGCCCCCTGCCCAGGACCCTGGCACAAAAACCCCATCGTCGCCTCCACGATCCTCCACAGCATCCACCAGCGTTCAGCTCTCCATACCCCAGACGCTGGAGCGGAAACGCAAATATAGTGCAACCCACCCGCACGCCCAAGCCCTTAATGTGCACATCTCCAGATTGCTTAGCCTGGAGATGCTGCCCTATAGGCTAGTAGAGACCGAGGCCTTTCGCAACCTCATGGCGGCGGCCGCCCCTCGGTATTCGGTCCCCAGCCGCCACTACTTTTCCCGATGTGCCGTCCCAGCCCTGCACCAGCACGTGTCAGACAACATCATCCGTGCCCTGACCAACGCCGTTTCTGACAAGGTCCACCTGACCACGGACACGTGGACGAGTGCTGCCGGGCAGGGCCACTATATATCGCTGACGGCACATTGGGTTAACTTGGTGGAGGCTGGGACCGAGTCTGACCCTGGGGCTGCTCATATACTGCCGACGCCGAGGATTGCGGGGCCTACCTCGGTCCAGGTGTTTCAGGCCTACTATGCCTCCTCCTCCTCCCACCCCTCCTCCACCTCCTCCTCCGAACTACCATCCGTGGGCACGGCGCCATCAGTCGGTAGCTCTAGGCACAGCAGCAGTGCCGTCGCTAAGCGACAGCAGGCGGTGCTCAAACTGCTGAGCCTAGGCGACAAAAGGCACACCGCCCAAGAGCTATTACAGGGCATCACGGCGCAGACTGATCTGTGGCTGGCACCGCTGAACCTCAAGCCGGGAATGGTTGTGTGTGACAACGGCCGTAACCTGGTGGCGGCTCTGCAACTCGGCAGACTGACACATGTGCCATGCCTGGCCCATGTGTTAAATCTGATAGTGCAGCGTTTCCTCAAGACATACCCCAATCTGTCTGATTTGCTCACGAAGGTGCGCCGCATCTGTGCGCATTTCAGGAAGTCCAGCCCAGATGCTGCCACTCTCAGGGCAGCGCAGCGCCGCCTCCAACTGCCCGCTCACCGACTGTTGTGCGACGTGCCCACGAGGTGGAATTCAACACTGACCATGTTATCCAGAGTTTACCAGCAGCGCAGAGCGATTGTAGACTGCCAGATGTCAACTTCCACCAGAACTGGTAGTCAGGTCAGTCAGCTTCCTCAAGTCTACAATGAGGAGTGGACGTGGATGTCTGATATCTGTCAGGTGCTGAGTAACTTTGAGGAGTCAACACAGATGGTCAGTGGCGATGCCGCCATCATCAGCCTCACCATCCCGCTGCTTGGCCTGTTGAAAAACTCTCTGGTCAGCATGAAGTCGGAAGCTTTGAGCTCGTCACAAGAGACGGGGGAAGAATATTCCCTTGTTGATAGCCAAAGCACCCTGAGGTCTGTTTCTCAGCGCATATCGGAGGAGGTGGAGGTGGAGGAGGATGAGGAGGAAGAGGAGGAGAATGTTGGCGAGACACAAGAGGGGACCATTGTTGAGTCCTTCACTGTTCAGCGTGTATGGGCAGAAGAAGAGGAGTTGGAGGAGTTGGAGGAGGAGGAAATGGACAGTCAGGCCAGTGAGGGGAGTGAATTCTTACGCGTTGGTACTCTGGCGCATATGGCAGATTTCATGCTAGGCTGCCTATCCCGTGACCCTCGCGTTCAAAGAATTTATTCCAGCACCGATTACTGGGTGTTCACTCTCCTGGACCCACGGTACAAGCAAAATCTTCCCACTCTCATCCCTGGAGAGGAAAGGAGTGTGAGAATGCATGAATACCAGCAGGCCCTGGTGCACAAGCTGAAACAGTATTTCCCTTCTGACAGCGCTAGCGGCAGAGTGCGTAGTTCTGCGGGACAAGTAGCGAGGGAGAGTAGGCGAGCAGGCAGCTTGTCCAGCACTGGCAAGGGTACGCTTTACAAGGCTTTTGCCAGCTTTATGTCACCCCAGCAAGACACTGTCACCTGTCCCCAGTCTCGGCAGAGTAGGGCTGATCTTTACAGAAAGATGGTGAGGGAGTACGTAGCTGACCATACCATCGTCCTAAATGATCACACAGCTCCCTACAACTACTGGGTTTCAAAGCTGGACATGTGGCACGAACTGGCGCTGTACGCCTTGGAGGTTCTTGCCTGCCCTGCCGCTAGCGTCTTGTCCGAGCGGGTTTTCAGTGCAGCTGGTGGCATCATCACCGATAAGCGTACACGCCTGTCGACTGACAGCGCTGACAGGCTGACGCTTATTAAAATGAATAAAGGCTGGATTTCTCAGAATTTCCAATCTCCACCAGGTGAAGGAAGCTCAACCTGAATAATTGATCCACTCCTCCTCCTCCTCCTCATTTTCCTCCTTCTCCTCCTCTTTGTACAGTAAAGCAGAGGAAAATGGCTATTTTTTGACAGGGCCCACTGGCTCTTGCTATAGTACTTCATGCATTTAATTTTTCTGGAGGGCCACCTACCCGGTCCTCTGTTTGAAACAATTTTTGTTAGTGCCACATACAGGCACTCAATCTATTCCATTTTTCTGGAGGGCCACCTACCCGGTCCTCTGTTTTAAAAAATTTTTGGGACTGCCACATACAGGCACTCAATCTATTCCATTTTACTGCAGGGCCACCTACCTGCTCCTCTGGTTTGAACAATTTTTGGGACTGCCACATACAGGCACTCAATCTATTCCATTTTACTGGAGGGCCACCTACCTGCTCCTCTGGTTTGAAGAATTTTTGGGACTGCCACATACAGGCACTCAATCTATTCCATTTTACTGGAGGGCCACCTACCTGCTCCTCTGGTTTGAAACATTTTTGGGACTGCCACATACAGGCACTCAATCTATTCCATTTTACTGGAGGGCCACCTACCTGCTCCTCTGGTTTGAAACATTTTTGGGACTGCCACATACAGGCACTCAATCTATCCCATTTTACTGGAGGGCCACCTACCTGCTCCTCTGGTTTGAAAAATGTTTGGGACTGCCACATACAGGCACTATCCAAATTAAATTGTCTCCATAGCAGCCTCCACACGTTGTCTCCATTGCTACCTCCAAAAGTCGTCCATATAGCTGCCTCCATACATCGTCCCTTTATCAAACGAGGTGTGTCAGGCAGAAATTTGGGTTGTTTTCATGGATTCCACATCAAAGTTGTTAACTTTGTCGCCACCCTGCTGTGTTATCCACAAAATATACTGGCAAACTTTTACCATTTAGGGATATTATTTCAGCGCTTCTTGCGCATCTGTTTACATTCCCCTCACCCGGCATATCCTAAACTTATAAGAACGCTACTACACTTGATCTTATACAAAAGGTTCTTAGAAGTGCTGTTTGGGGAGTAGCCTAGAGACAGGGGCTTGGATTGGCGAAAGCTCGCCTGGCAGCGGAACGCCAGCTCCATGCGCATCATGCGCTTCTTGCGCATCTGTTTACATTCCCCTCACCCGCCATATCCCAAACTTATAAGAACGCTACTACACTTAACTTGGTGCAGGCTGGGACCGAGTCTGACCCTGGGGCTGGTCATATACTGCCGACGCAGAGAATTGCGGGGCCTACCTCGGTCCAGGTCTCAAAGGCCTACTATACCTCCTCCCACCCCTCCTCCACCTCCTCCTCCTCCGAATTACCATCCGTGGGCATGGCGCCATCAGTCGGTAGCTCTAGGCACAGCAGCAGTGCCGTCGCTAAGCGACAGCAGGCGGTGCTGAAACTGCTGAGCCTAGGCGATAAAAGGCACACCGCCCAAGAGCTATTACAGGGCATTCCACATCAAAGTTGTTAACTTTGTCGCCACCCTGCTGTGTAATCCACAAAATATACTTGCAAACTTTTACCATTTAGGGATATTATTTCAGCGCTTCTTGCGCATCTGTTTACATTCCCCTCACCCGCCATATCCTAAACTTATAAGAACGCTACTACACTTGATCTTATACAAAAGGTTCTTAGAAGTGCTGTTTGGGGAGTAGCCTATAGACAGGGGCTTGGATTGGCGAAAGCTCGCCTGGCAGCGGAGCGCCAGCTCCATGCCAAGATCCAACTAACATAGTTTTAACTGCAGCACCTTTAATCTACTACTAGTTCACTGCCTCCATACATGGTCCCCTTATCAAACGAGCTGTGTCAGGCAGAATTTTGGGTTGTTTTCATGGCTTCCATGTTAACTTTGTCGCCACCCTGCTGTGTAATCCACAAAATATACTGGCAAACTTTTATCATGTACCGATATTATTTGAGCGCTTCTTGCTCACCTCCTTTGGTTCCTCTCTGCCACCCATTGGTTTGAAGCCTGAGTCCATTTAGGGTATGTCGCCATGCCACTCTCTAGCCTTCCGCTGCTGCCGCTGCCTCTGCATGCCGTCCCCTATAGTGTCAGGGTCAATTATTGGATGTTTTAGATGCTATCTAGCTTCATTCTGTCACTCTGTCATGGCCATGCTGTTGCCCATAATTTTGGCATAATGGTGCGATTAGGCAGCCTCAGAGGCATCCATGCATGCTGCCCCTGCTGTTTCCTGTCCATTTCCGTGGTGTTTCCATCCTTTTCTGAGGTTCCCAGGTGTTTGGCCAAGCTTCCCTGTGCAGAGCCTTGGTCCCCTTGAAAAATGCTCGAGTCTCCCATTGACTTCAATGGGGTTCGTTATTCGAGACGAGCACTCGAGCATCGGGAAAAGTTCGTCTCGAATAACGAGTACCCGAGCATTTTAGTGTTCGCTCATCTCTACTCTTAACATACAGCATGCAACACAATTTTGTCACTGTATTAAATGTATTGCAAACTCCAACTGAGCACTAAAACACCCCTTTAGGTGCACAGTTTTTCTGTTTTGTCGGACACAGCGCGGTAGCAACACTAAACTGTTGAAGACACTTTATAAATACAAGTACAAGCTCCAGAGAATTTTTTGTCAGTGCAAAGTTAGACAGAAAACGATAAAATATATCCCTGCATAGGCTTTTTAGCCAGTTATGAGCATTTCTTGACCAGTTTGTTCTAAGCTTGACATGAAGTGTGTCTGGGATTCTGACAACTCTTCTGATCCAAATAATCCTGTCCAATCTCTGATCTCTGGCCTGATTAAATATGCTTGGATAATCACTGTATCAAACTCACTGTACCTTCTAACATAGGCTTTCTGTTAGCATTGTCCCTACTAGAGGGTTAAGGTGCAATTGCAGGCGCAGCCTATTTGGCAACAAAACCTTTATAAAGTAAACAGCTAAGTGAGTGTAGGAGCTTGATAGTGTGCATTTGTGTCAAGTTTGCATCTGGAACCACCGGATACTGGATCTAAATGAGCAGGTTTTGGCCATCTCAAGGACCTAGCAGTCTTGGTCTTAGCTCAAGATTTAGGGTTCTTGGAGAACTGTTTCAGCTCTGATGTTGACTACAGGCTCTACAGCAGCGGTGAGCTGCATCTCAATGAGAACGCTGCTGTACTGGGGGAAAATATAGCTAGAAAGTTAAAGGTTGTTTGGGGGTCAGTTACACATGTACTAAGCAAAGCAGTGTAGATGAGGTTTGAAGTTAGAGAACAGCAGTTTGAAGAGACTCCACTAGAATTTAGTTCACCTAGAGACCTGGAATATAAATATGGTTTCTCAGACCTCCAACGTCCTGGGACTTGCACCCAAACTGTAATTTGGGAAATCGGTGTTCCTACAGGCAAATGGTACCATCCAGGAATCATATTGTTAAAGAACTATTGTTTTTAAGACGGTTTGTACCAGCCTGAGCAGCCATTTCCCTTTTGTTTCATGAGATAGCGTTAGAGATACTATGTTTCATGAGATAGTGTTAGAGATGCTATCGTCTGGATTGAGTAAATGTGCGCTTTAGTTCGTTTCTTATTCAACATGACATGAAATATTTGCACCACTTTATTGATTACAACTCCAGCTGCCTCCAGAAATGAAACCCTAAAGAAGTGTCCATTTACATTCAGCCGCGTATAAATCACCTGTCATGGGCTAACCTTGTTTGCTGGGTTGAGTGAATTTTGTTCCCAATCTCTGCAGTACTCCAGGAGCACACATAATGCTCGGAGATTAAACACTATAACATTTTTGACAGCCAAGTGAAATCAGTTTATATTAAGTATAAAATGACCCATGCTGGTGACAAATTAGGCTGAACAGAAGTCGGCCAGTAGAAGTGCTGTGTAAATCAGAAAGCTAAGAAGGTGTCTGTACAGAGAGAGAACTAATCTGACCATTGTAGCTATTACCTTAGCGGTGCTGTCAGAGGGATGATGTTCATTATCAGTCTACATTATTTGTATGGGAGTCATTGCTATCTTGTTCCATTTTCATCACGTACATTTATTTGCTGTACACTTCTCTTCTCATTCTGTATTTTGTAGCCATCAGTATAATTGAGACCTTGCTTTGACTTTTGAAAGTGTCCTGAAATGACCTAAAGAGCTGTAAACACTTATTTGTACAGACCTTCTTTGTCAGCATCATACTGTGGTCTGGGTGAGGAATTAGTATGAGAAATATATATTTCATTTATAGTATGGCTCACATTTTAGGATATTACATAATTCCATAAAACACTATCGGTCAGAGGTGGCACTCAGAGCCCTCTATATGGGCACCCTTGCCATCACCCCAGGGTAGAGTTTGCCAAACACGACTCAAGGCCTCTTGCAGCCCAGGACCCTAGAAGGAAGCTACAGTGATAACCCAAACTTCTTCTCTTTCTTTCTACTGTATTGATGTCGTCAGATGCCTATACAATTTTTAAACCCGTGAGCAGGTAGTAATAAGTTACTGCTTAAATTGTCGCATTGGCACTTTGCGAAAAATATGTGGGTTTTGGTTGTAGTTTGGGCCCTTGGTGTCTAAAAGGTTTGCCATCACTGTTATAGTTGGTATCATGTCTTCTGCAGGCATAATACTGATAATTTAATGATGGTATCATGTCTTCTGCAGGCATTATACTGATTATTTAATGAAATTCAAACAATTATAATTAATTAGCAATTAATAGATCTCACTTTATGCTGTGACAGGTATCTACTATGAATTGTCAATGAACGAGTATGTAGTATACAGTCAGGATGAAACAGAGAATACGTAGACACATAATGGACACATATTAACCTGACATATTATAACCTGGTCAGCAAATGTAAATATATTGAAACATGGTCCGACTCCAGAGGCTTGCTTCCACCTGCTGGAAACATGGATAAAAGCAGGCTGCTACAAGAAACCATTGCACATCTCAACTAACATTTTTATTTACTAGATGTTCCACATATCTGATGACTTATTGACCATTAACGTCTCTCATTAGCTTTTCACAGTGTTTGCAATTCGTTTCTCAAAATGTTGTAGCCATTAGACTACTCCATGTTATTTGGTAGCTCTTGAAATATTGTAACAATTCTGCATCATCAGGACCAGAATGGTTCCTTCTGGCCATAGAATACTGCTGCACAAGTGTCTTAGTGTTTTGCAGAAGCTCTCCACACTTTGACCCTGAAAAAAGACATGTTCACTTACAATTTTACAAATTTGTCTCACATCGAAATCACAATTAATATATACTAGTTACAACTGGTGCTGTAACCTCTGCATATATCATTTATACCTCTCACAACACAACTGTCCACACTGTGCCCCCATATATAAAATATACCACTCACAAATTACCTGACCACATTGTTCCCCCCATATATCAAAAATACCCCTCACAACATAAGTGAGCAAGCTGTGCTCTCAGCATACAAAACATATAGCCCAGCCCAATAAGCATTTGCCAGCATGAAACGACCAGTGCTTTAGCACATGGGTAACTGCGTGTCCTCCCTCACAACTCCCAGTTTACCTGCCAACTTGGACTTATGGCGCTCTGCTTCCAACCTTTCTATATAGAAAAGTTTCCTCATCTGCTCTACCACCTTGTTTATTGTCGGGACAGTAGGTTCAAGCCACTGTTGCAGCAATGACCTCTTTGCCACCAGGCACAGCACGTGGAACAGCTTTAGAAGCCAACAAAAAATCTGTCTTGTTGAGTGGCGTAATTAAACAAATAAGTCATCAACCTTTGAGGGTTGGTTGGAGATGGTGGAAGGTCAAAGGCGAATATCGCCCTCATCTACACCAGTTTTAATAAGAACTAGTCCAGGAATTTAAATATTTTTATTTAAATTTGTCATTTTTGTGCTTAAGATAGGGGTTCAGAACAGGGTACTGGTACAGGCTCAGATACAGGTTCAGGGTTTCTAGATCAGATTTGGGTTCAGGGTTGCGGGTAAGGTAGGATACAAGGTTCATGGTTCTGGACTAGGTTGAGGGTTCAGGAATCCAGATCAGGCTGTGTTTCAGGGTTCCAGATCAGGCTTGGGTTCAGCGTTGCAGATCAGGCTGGGTTTAGAGTTCTGGTTCTAGCAAGATACAGGATTTCAAATCAGGCAGGATACAGGGTTCCAGATTAGGCAGTATCAAAGATCTGGTACAGGTATTGGGTTCCTAATTGGAGTTGGGTTCAGGGTTCTGAATCAGGCAGGATACAGGATTTCAGATCAGGATGGGGTTTAGGGTTCAGGTTTTGGATCAGGCAGGATCCTGTCTCAGGTTTAGGTTGAAGGTTCCTGATCAGACTGAGGTCCTCGGTAATGAAAAATCATTATGTCTTAAAGAGGTTGTCCGAGTTTACTTAAATATTTTGAGGTGGGCTGGGGTGCTGTAAAATAAAAATGTGTACTTGCCTTCTCCAGCACCCCCAGTCTCCAACAACTTCCGCCCGCCTGGTACACCCACTCATTCTCTGCTGCAGCAACCTGATACACATTGAAACTAATAATACATTAGGCACAGGACAGGGGATGGGTGGGTATGCCAGGTGGGAAGAAATTGTCAGAGCCGAGCATACCAACCCCTGTAAACAAACACAGGGACACCAACGGACCAACATACAGTGGCGTGGGAGACTGGGAGCACTGGAGAATTATTTTTTTACAGCTCGACCCCCCAACCCCTAGATTTTTTAAGAAACTCAGCCAACCCCTTTAAATGTATTGATACATCTGCTCATTAGTACCATTATCGCTGAAGATTCCTGGGTTAATGCATAACACCGATCTAGGCCTGTAACTAGGACATTGTGATGAAACTAACGATCATAATAAGAATATAATAGTAATTATTATAGTTATTATCATCGTCATCTCCTGCCTAATAGTTTCACTGTGAACACAGAGTTTTGTAGTTTCCAGTCAGGAACAGCATGGCATTGAGCATAGCCATAAGTGATAGGTAGTACTGGATTATTGTAAAGTGATAATTACATGGAACTAGGAAGTGACATTTTAATAAACCACAAGAGCAAAGTAAAATTGAAGTAATTTATGATGTTACCTGCGTAAAATGCAATTATCCCTTTACAATTGTTATGTGCTTTATCTAGTAATACATTATATGCACACGAAGAGACAAAATTTAGAAAGAAACAAATTTCTCTACCATTAATATATCAACTGAAACCAACTGCAACCTTAGCTATAAAATGCAGAGCCATATTTTGGGTAATTTCAGAGCCACAAGTTTTGCTCCCCACTAACAATACATCATAATTAGAGATGAGCGAGCACTAAAATGCTCGGGTACTCGTTATTCGAGACGAACTTTTCCCGATGCTCGAGTGCTCGTCTCGAATAACGAGCCCCATTGAAGTCAATGGGAGACTCAAGCATTTTTCAAGGGGACCAAGGATCTGCACAGGGAAGCTTGGCCAAGCACCTGGGAACCTCAGAAAAGGATGGAAACACCATGGAAATGGACAGGAAACAGCAGAGGCAGCAGGCTTGGATGCCTCTGAGGCTGCTTAATCGCACCATTATGCCAAAAGTATGGGCAACAGCATGGCAATGACAGAGTGACCGAATGAGGCTAGATAGCATCTAAAACATCCAATAATTGACCCTGACACTATAGGGGACTATGCAGAGGCAGCAGCAGGCTAGAGAGTGTCTTGGCAACATACCCCAAATGGACTCAGGCTTAAAACCAATGGGTGGCAGAGAGAAACCAAAGGAGGTGAGCAAGAAGCGCTCAAATAATATCGGTAAATGATAAAAGTTTGCCAGTATATTTTGTGGATTACACAGCAGGGTGGCGACAAAGTTAACAAGTTTGATGTGGAAACCATGAAAACAACCCAAAATTCTGCCTGACACAGCTCGTTTGATAAGGGGACCATGTATGGAGGCAGTGAACTAGTAGTAGATTAAAGGTGCTGCAGTTAAAACTATGTTAGTTGGATCTTGGGTTGGAGCTGGCGCTCCGCTGCCAGGCGAGCTTTCGCCAATCCAAGCCCCTGTCTCTAGGCTACTCCCCAAACAGCACTTCTAAGAACCTTTTGTATAAGATCAAGTGCAGTAGCGTTCTTATAAGTTTGGGTTCTGGCGGGTGAGGGGAATGTAAACAGATGCGCAAGAAGCGCTGAAATAATATTGGTAAATGATAAAAGTTTGCCAGTATATTTTGTGGATTACACAGCAGGGTGGCGACAAAGTTAACAAGTTTGATGTGGAAACCATGAAAACAACCCAAAATTCTGCCTGACACAGCTCGTTTGATAAGGGGACCATGTATGGAGGCAGTGAACTAGTAGTAGATTAAAGGTGCTGCAGTTAAAACTATGTTAGTTGGATCTTGGGTTGGAGCTGGCGCTCCGCTGCCAGGCGAGCTTTCGCCAATCCAAGCCCCTGTCTCTAGGCTACTCCCCAAACAGCACTTCTAAGAACCTTTTGTATAAGATCAAGTGTAGTAGCGTTCTTATAAGTTTAGGATATGGCGGGTGAGGGGAATGTAAACAGATGCGCAAGAAGCGCTGAAATAATATTGGTAAATGATAAAAGTTTGCCAGTATATTTTGTGGATTACACAGCAGGGTGGCGACAAAGTTAACAAGTTTGATGTGGAAACCATGAAAACAACCCAAAATTCTGCCTGACACAGCTCGTTTGATAAGGGGACCATGTATGGAGGCAGTGAACTAGTAGTAGATTAAAGGTGCTGCAGTTAAAACTATGTTAGTTGGATCTTGGGTTGGAGCTGGCGCTCCGCTGCCAGGCGAGCTTTCGCCAATCCAAGCCCCTGTCTCTAGGCTACTCCCCAAACAGCACTTCTAAGAACCTTTTGTATAAGATCAAGTGCAGTAGCGTTCTTATAAGTTTGGGTTCTGGCGGGTGAGGGGAATGTAAACAGATGCGCAAGAAGCGCTGAAATAATATTGGTAAATGATAAAAGTTTGCCAGTATATTTTGTGGATTACACAGCAGGGTGGCGACAAAGTTAACAAGTTTGATGTGGAAACCATGAAAACAACCCAAAATTCTGCCTGACACAGCTCGTTTGATAAGGGGACCATGTATGGAGGCAGTGAACTAGTAGTAGATTAAAGGTGCTGCAGTTAAAACTATGTTAGTTGGATCTTGGGTTGGAGCTGGCGCTCCGCTGCCAGGCGAGCTTTCGCCAATCCAAGCCCCTGTCTCTAGGCTACTCCCCAAACAGCACTTCTAAGAACCTTTTGTATAAGATCAAGTGCAGTAGCGTTCTTATAAGTTTGGGTTCTGGCGGGTGAGGGGAATGTAAACAGATGCGCAAGAAGCGCTGAAATAATATTGGTAAATGATAAAAGTTTGCCAGTATATTTTGTGGATTACACAGCAGGGTGGCGACAAAGTTAACAAGTTTGATGTGGAAACCATGAAAACAACCCAAAATTCTGCCTGACACAGCTCGTTTGATAAGGGGACCATGTATGGAGGCAGTGAACTAGTAGTAGATTAAAGGTGCTGCAGTTAAAACTATGTTAGTTGGATCTTGGGTTGGAGCTGGCGCTCCGCTGCCAGGCGAGCTTTCGCCAATCCAAGCCCCTGTCTCTAGGCTACTCCCCAAACAGCACTTCTAAGAACCTTTTGTATAAGATCAAGTGCAGTAGCGTTCTTATAAGTTTGGGTTCTGGCGGGTGAGGGGAATGTAAACAGATGCGCAAGAAGCGCTGAAATAATATTGGTAAATGATAAAAGTTTGCCAGTATATTTTGTGGATTACACAGCAGGGTGGCGACAAAGTTAACAAGTTTGATGTGGAAACCATGAAAACAACCCAAAATTCTGCCTGACACAGCTCGTTTGATAAGGGGACCATGTATGGAGGCAGTGAACTAGTAGTAGATTAAAGGTGCTGCAGTTAAAACTATGTTAGTTGGATCTTGGGTTGGAGCTGGCGCTCCGCTGCCAGGCGAGCTTTCGCCAATCCAAGCCCCTGTCTCTAGGCTACTCCCCAAACAGCACTTCTAAGAACCTTTTGTATAAGATCAAGTGTAGTAGCGTTCTTATAAGTTTAGGATATGGCGGGTGAGGGGAATGTAAACAGATGCGCAAGAAGCGCTGAAATAATATTGGTAAATGATAAAAGTTTGCCAGTATATTTTGTGGATTACACAGCAGGGTGGCGACAAAGTTAACAAGTTTGATGTGGAAACCATGAAAACAACCCAAAATTCTGCCTGACACAGCTCGTTTGATAAGGGGACCATGTATGGAGGCAGTGAACTAGTAGTAGATTAAAGGTGCTGCAGTTAAAACTATGTTAGTTGGATCTTGGGTTGGAGCTGGCGCTCCGCTGCCAGGCGAGCTTTCGCCAATCCAAGCCCCTGTCTCTAGGCTACTCCCCAAACAGCACTTCTAAGAACCTTTTGTATAAGATCAAGTGCAGTAGCGTTCTTATAAGTTTGGGTTCTGGCGGGTGAGGGGAATGTAAACAGATGCGCAAGAAGCACTGAAATAATATTGGTAAATGATAAAAGTTTACCAGTATATTTTGTGGATTACACAGCAGGGTGGCAACAAAGTTAACAAGTTTGATGTGGAAACCATGAAAACAACCCAAAATTCTGCCTGACACAGCTCGTTTGATAAGGGGACCATGTATGGAGGCAGTGAACTAGTAGTAGATTAAAGGTGCTGCAGTTAAAACTATGTTAGTTGGATCTTGGGTTGGAGCTGGCGCTCCGCTGCCAGGCGAGCTTTCGCCAATCCAAGCCCCTGTCTCTAGGCTACTCCCCAAACAGCACTTCTAAGAACCTTTTGTATAAGATCAAGTGCAGTAGCGTTCTTATAAGTTTGGGTTCTGGCGGGTGAGGGGAATGTAAACAGATGCGCAAGAAGCGCTGAAATAATATTGGTAAATGATAAAAGTTTGCCAGTATATTTTGTGGATTACACAGCAGGGTGGCGACAAAGTTAACAAGTTTGATGTGGAAACCATGAAAACAACCCAAAATTCTGCCTGACACAGCTCGTTTGATAAGGGGACCATGTATGGAGGCAGTGAACTAGTAGTAGATTAAAGGTGCTGCAGTTAAAACTATGTTAGTTGGATCTTGGGTTGGAGCTGGCGCTCCGCTGCCAGGCGAGCTTTCGCCAATCCAAGCCCCTGTCTCTAGGCTACTCCCCAAACAGCACTTCTAAGAACCTTTTGTATAAGATCAAGTGCAGTAGCGTTCTTATAAGTTTGGGTTCTGGCGGGTGAGGGGAATGTAAACAGATGCGCAAGAAGCGCTGAAATAATATTGGTAAATGATAAAAGTTTGCCAGTATATTTTGTGGATTACACAGCAGGGTGGCGACAAAGTTAACAAGTTTGATGTGGAAACCATGAAAACAACCCAAAATTCTGCCTGACACAGCTCGTTTGATAAGGGGACCATGTATGGAGGCAGTGAACTAGTAGTAGATTAAAGGTGCTGCAGTTAAAACTATGTTAGTTGGATCTTGGGTTGGAGCTGGCGCTCCGCTGCCAGGCGAGCTTTCGCCAATCCAAGCCCCTGTCTCTAGGCTACTCCCCAAACAGCACTTCTAAGAACCTTTTGTATAAGATCAAGTGCAGTAGCGTTCTTATAAGTTTGGGTTCTGGCGGGTGAGGGGAATGTAAACAGATGCGCAAGAAGCGCTGAAATAATATTGGTAAATGATAAAAGTTTGCCAGTATATTTTGTGGATTACACAGCAGGGTGGCGACAAAGTTAACAAGTTTGATGTGGAAACCATGAAAACAACCCAAAATTCTGCCTGACACAGCTCGTTTGATAAGGGGACCATGTATGGAGGCAGTGAACTAGTAGTAGATTAAAGGTGCTGCAGTTAAAACTATGTTAGTTGGATCTTGGGTTGGAGCTGGCGCTCCGCTGCCAGGCGAGCTTTCGCCAATCCAAGCCCCTGTCTCTAGGCTACTCCCCAAACAGCACTTCTAAGAACCTTTTGTATAAGATCAAGTGTAGTAGCGTTCTTATAAGTTTAGGATATGGCGGGTGAGGGGAATGTAAACAGATGCGCAAGAAGCGCTGAAATAATATTGGTAAATGATAAAAGTTTGCCAGTATATTTTGTGGATTACACAGCAGGGTGGCGACAAAGTTAACAAGTTTGATGTGGAAACCATGAAAACAACCCAAAATTCTGCCTGACACAGCTCGTTTGATAAGGGGACCATGTATGGAGGCAGTGAACTAGTAGTAGATTAAAGGTGCTGCAGTTAAAACTATGTTAGTTGGATCTTGGGTTGGAGCTGGCGCTCCGCTGCCAGGCGAGCTTTCGCCAATCCAAGCCCCTGTCTCTAGGCTACTCCCCAAACAGCACTTCTAAGAACCTTTTGTATAAGATCAAGTGCAGTAGCGTTCTTATAAGTTTGGGTTCTGGCGGGTGAGGGGAATGTAAACAGATGCGCAAGAAGCGCTGAAATAATATTGGTAAATGATAAAAGTTTACCAGTATATTTTGTGGATTACACAGCAGGGTGGCGACAAAGTTAACAAGTTTGATGTGGAAACCATGAAAACAACCCAAAATTCTGCCTGACACAGCTCGTTTGATAAGGGGACCATGTATGGAGGCAGTGAACTAGTAGTAGATTAAAGGTGCTGCAGTTAAAACTATGTTAGTTGGATCTTGGGTTGGAGCTGGCGCTCCGCTGCCAGGCGAGCTTTCGCCAATCCAAGCCCCTGTCTCTAGGCTACTCCCCAAACAGCACTTCTAAGAACCTTTTGTATAAGATCAAGTGCAGTAGCGTTCTTATAAGTTTGGGTTCTGGCGGGTGAGGGGAATGTAAACAGATGCGCAAGAAGCGCTGAAATAATATTGGTAAATGATAAAAGTTTGCCAGTATATTTTGTGGATTACACAGCAGGGTGGCGACAAAGTTAACAAGTTTGATGTGGAAACCATGAAAACAACCCAAAATTCTGCCTGACACAGCTCGTTTGATAAGGGGACCATGTATGGAGGCAGTGAACTAGTAGTAGATTAAAGGTGCTGCAGTTAAAACTATGTTAGTTGGATCTTGGGTTGGAGCTGGCGCTCCGCTGCCAGGCGAGCTTTCGCCAATCCAAGCCCCTGTCTCTAGGCTACTCCCCAAACAGCACTTCTAAGAACCTTTTGTATAAGATCAAGTGCAGTAGCGTTCTTATAAGTTTGGGTTCTGGCGGGTGAGGGGAATGTAAACAGATGCGCAAGAAGCGCTGAAATAATATTGGTAAATGATAAAAGTTTGCCAGTATATTTTGTGGATTACACAGCAGGGTGGCGACAAAGTTAACAAGTTTGATGTGGAAACCATGAAAACAACCCAAAATTCTGCCTGACACAGCTCGTTTGATAAGGGGACCATGTATGGAGGCAGTGAACTAGTAGTAGATTAAAGGTGCTGCAGTTAAAACTATGTTAGTTGGATCTTGGGTTGGAGCTGGCGCTCCGCTGCCAGGCGAGCTTTCGCCAATCCAAGCCCCTGTCTCTAGGCTACTCCCCAAACAGCACTTCTAAGAACCTTTTGTATAAGATCAAGTGTAGTAGCGTTCTTATAAGTTTAGGATATGGCGGGTGAGGGGAATGTAAACAGATGCGCAAGAAGCGCTGAAATAATATTGGTAAATGATAAAAGTTTGCCAGTATATTTTGTGGATTACACAGCAGGGTGGCGACAAAGTTAACAAGTTTGATGTGGAAACCATGAAAACAACCCAAAATTCTGCCTGACACAGCTCGTTTGATAAGGGGACCATGTATGGAGGCAGTGAACTAGTAGTAGATTAAAGGTGCTGCAGTTAAAACTATGTTAGTTGGATCTTGGGTTGGAGCTGGCGCTCCGCTGCCAGGCGAGCTTTCGCCAATCCAAGCCCCTGTCTCTAGGCTACTCCCCAAACAGCACTTCTAAGAACCTTTTGTATAAGATCAAGTGCAGTAGCGTTCTTATAAGTTTGGGTTCTGGCGGGTGAGGGGAATGTAAACAGATGCGCAAGAAGCGCTGAAATAATATTGGTAAATGATAAAAGTTTGCCAGTATATTTTGTGGATTACACAGCAGGGTGGCGACAAAGTTAACAAGTTTGATGTGGAAACCATGAAAACAACCCAAAATTCTGCCTGACACAGCTCGTTTGATAAGGGGACCATGTATGGAGGCAGTGAACTAGTAGTAGATTAAAGGTGCTGCAGTTAAAACTATGTTAGTTGGATCTTGGGTTGGAGCTGGCGCTCCGCTGCCAGGCGAGCTTTCGCCAATCCAAGCCCCTGTCTCTAGGCTACTCCCCAAACAGCACTTCTAAGAACCTTTTATATAAGATCAAGTGCAGTAGCGTTCTTATAAGTTTGGGTTCTGGCGGGTGAGGGGAATGTAAACAGATGCGCAAGAAGCGCTGAAATAATATTGGTAAATGATAAAAGTTTGCCAGTATATTTTGTGGATTACACAGCAGGGTGGCGACAAAGTTAACATGGAAGCCATGAAAACAATCCAAAATTCTGCCTGACACAGCTCGTTTGATAAGGGGACCATGTATGGAGGCAGCTATATGGACTACTTTTGGAGGCAGCTATGGCGATGACGTGTGGAGGTAGCAATGGAGACAACGTGTGAAGGCAGCTAAAAAGACAACGTGTGGAGGCTGCTATGGAGACAATTTAATTTGGATAGTGCCTGTATGTGGCAGTCCAAAAAAGTTTTCAAACCAGAGGAGCAGGTAGCTGGTCCTCCAAAAAGATTAAATAAATTGAGTGCCTGTATGTGGCAGTCCAAAAAAGTTTTCAAACCAGAGGAGCAGGTAGCTGGTCCTCCAGAAAAATTACATAGATTGAGTGCCTGTATGTGGCAGTCCAAAAAAGTTTTCAAACCAGAGGAGCAGGTAGCTGGTCCTCCAAAAATATTAAATAAATTGAGTGCCTGTATGTGGCAGTCCAAAAAAGTTTTCAAACCAGAGGAGCAGGTAGCTGGTCCTCCAGAAAAATTACATAGATTGAGTGCCTGTATGTGGCACTCCCAAAAATTGTTTAAAACAAAGGACAGGGTAGTTGGCCCTCCAGAAAAATTAAATACATAGGGTACTATAGCCAGAGCCATTTGGCCCTGGCAAAAAAATAGCCAGTTTCCTCTGCTTTAGTGTACAAAGAGGAGGAGAAGGAGGACAATGAGGAGGAGGAGTGCATACATTATTCAGGTTCAGCTTCTTTCACCTGGTGGAGAATGGAAATGCGGAGAAATCCAGGCTTTATTCATCTTGATAAGCGTCAGCCTGTCAGCGCTGTCAGTCGACAGGCGTGTACGCTTATCGGTGATGATGCCACCAGCTGCACTGAAAACCCGCTCGGACAACACGCTAGCGGCAGGGCAGGCAAGAACCTCCAAGGCGTACAGCGCCAGTTCGTGCCACATGTCCAGCTTTGAAACCCAGTAGTTGTAGGGAGCTGTGTGATCATTTAGGACGATGGTATGGTCAGCTACGTACTCCCTCACCATCTTTCTGTAAAGATCAGCCCTACTCTGCCGAGACTGGGGACAGGTGACAGTGTCTTGCTGGGGTGACATAAAACTGGCAAAGGCCTTGTAAAGCGTACCCCTGCCAGTGCTGGACAAGCTGCCTGGTCGCCTACTTTCCCTCGCTATTTGTTCCGCAGAAGTACGCCCTCTGCCGCTAGCGCTGTCAGAAGGGAAATACTGTTTCAGCTTGTGCACCAGGGTCTGCTGGTATTCATGCATTCTCACACTCCTTTCCTCTCCAGGGATGAGAGTGGAAAGATTTTGCTTGTACTGTGGGTCCAGGAGAGTGAACACCCAGTAATAGGTGCTGGAATAAATTCTTTAAACGCGAGGGTCACGGGATAGGCAGCTTAGCATGAAATCTGCCATATGAGCCAGAGTCCCAACGCGCAAGAATTCACTCCCCTCACTGGCCTGACTGTCCATTTCCTCCTCCTCCAACTCCTCCAACTCCTCTTCTTCTGCCCATACACGCTGAACAGTGAAGAACTGAACAATGGTCCCCTCTTCTGTCTCGCCAACATTCTCCTCCTCTTCCTCCTCCACCTCCTCCGATATGCGCTGAGAAACAGACCTAAGGGTGCTTTGGCTATCAACAAGGGAATCTTCTTCCCCCGTCTCTTGTGACGAGCGCAAAGCTTCCGACTTCATGCTGACCAGAGAGTTTTTCAACAGGCCAAGCAGCGGGATGGTGAGGCTGATGATGGCGGCATCACCACTGACCATCTGTGTTGACTCCTCAAAGTTACTCAGCACCTGACAGATATCAGACATCCACGTCCACTCCTCATTGTAGACTTGAGGAAGCTGACTGACCTGACTACCAGTTCTGGTGGAAGTTGACATCTGGCAGTCTACAATCGCTCTGCGCTGCTGGTAAACTCTGGATAACATGGTTAGTGTTGAATTCCACCTCGTGGGCACGTCGCACAACAGTCGGTGAGCGGGCAGTTGGAGGCGGCGCTGCGCTGCCCTGAGAGTGGCAGCATCTGTGCTGGACTTCCTGAAATGCGCACAGATGCGGCGCACCTTCGTGAGCAAATCAGACAGATTGGGGTATGTCTTGAGGAAACGCTGAACTATGAGATTTAACACATGGGCCAGGCATGGCACATGTGTCAGTCTGCCGAGTTGCAGAGCTGCCACCAGGTTACGGCCGTTGTCACACACAACCATGCCTGGCTTCAGGTTCAGCGGTGCCAGCCACAGATCAGTCTGCGCCGTGATGCCCTGTAATAACTCTTGGGCGGTGTGCCTTTTATCGCCTAGGCTCAGCAGTTTGAGCATGCCTGCTGTCGCTTAGCGATGGCACTGCTGCTGTGCCTAGAGCTACCGACTGATGGCGCCATACCCACGGATGGTAATTCAGAGGAGGAGGTGGAGGAGCGGTGGGAGGAGGAGGAGGCATAGTAGGCCTTTGAGACCTGGACCGAGGTAGGCCCCGCAATCCTCGGCGTCGGCAGTATATGACCAGCCCCAGGGTCAGACTCGGTCCCAGCCTCCACCAAGTTAACCCAATGTGCCATCAGCGATATATAGTGGCCCTGCCCGGCATCACTCGTCCACGTGTCCGTGGTCAGGTGGACCTTGTCAGAAACGGCGTTGGTCAGGGCACGGAGGATGTTCTCTGACACGTGCTTGTGCAGGGCTGGGACGGCACATCGGGAAAAGTAGTGGTGGCTGGGGACCGAATACCGAGGGGCGGCCGCCGCCATGAGGTTTCGAAAGGCCTCGGTCTCTACCAGCCTATAGGGCAGCATCTCCAGGCTAAGCAACTTGGAGATGTGGACGTTGAGGGCTTGGGCGTGTGGGTGGGTTGCGCTATACCTCCTTTTGCGCTCCAGCGTTTGGGGTATGGAGAGCTGAATGCTGGTGGATGCTGTGGAGGATCGTGGAGGCGAAGATGGGGTTTTCGCACAGGAGGTGTTTGGGCCGGGGTCCTGGGCAGGGGGCTGACTAGCAGATGACACAGGGGAAGGAGCAGTGGTGTGCCCGGCCGGAGGTGAACGGGCTTGGTGCCATTGAGTGGGGTGTTTAGCATTCATATGCCTGCGCATACTGGTGGTAGTTAAGCTAGTAGTGGTGGAACCCCTGCTGATCCTGGTTTGGCAAAGGTTGCACACCACAGTCCGTCAGTCATCCGGTGTTTCTTTAAAGAACCTCCAGACTTCTGAAAATCTAGCCCTCGCCACGGGAGCTTGACTACGGGCAACATTTGGCGCTGATGCACCAGCTCTGGCCCTGCCTCTCCGTCTGGCCCCACCACTGCCTCTTCCAACCTGTTCTGCTATAGGACTCGCCTCCGTCTCAGAAGCACTGTGTTCACCCGGCCTATCAACCCAGCTTGGGTCTGTCACCTCATCATCCTCCGATCCCTCAGTCTGCTCCCCCCTCGGACTTCCTGCCCTGACAACAACTTCACCACTGTCTGACAACTGTGTCTCCTCATCGTCCGACACCTCTTTACACACTTCTTCCACTACGTGAATAATGTCATCATCACCCACAGACTGCGACTGGTGGAAAACCTGGGCATCGGAAAATAGCTCAGCAGCAGCAGGACAAGTCGTTTGTGACTGTGGGAAGGGTCCAGAAAACAGTTCCTCACAGTATGCCGGTTCAAATGCCAAATTTTGGTGGCCGGGGCAGACTGGGGGGAAGGAGGCTGAGGTGGAGGAGCTGGAGGAGTGCCGATTTCGGTGACATGGGTGGACTGCGTGGAAGACTGACTGGTGGACAAATGGCTAGAAGCATTGTCCGCAATCCACGACATCACCTCTTCGCACTGTTCTGGCCTCAACAGTGCTCTACCACGAGTCCCAGTAACTTGAGACATGATGAACCTAGGGAGTGTACCTCTGCGGCGTTCCCCTGCTCCCCCATCAGCAGGTGGTGTCTCACCCCGCCCAGGACCACGGCCTCTGACCCCTGCAGTAGTTGGACGCCCACGTCCACGCCCTCGTCCTCTACCCCTAGCCCTCGGGTGAAACATTTTCCAAATTAAAGTGTAAACTTGAAAAAAAAAAAATTTTGTGTTTATCTTTTTTTATTTTTTATTTTTTTTTAACAAAACGATGCTATCCTATTGCTATGGCTAGTTTCTAACCTACACTGACAGCACACAACTGGATTTTGTGCTTTGCAAGATGAGTTTGAGCTATAAAATGAAATAAAGGTAAAAAAAAAAAAAAAATCAGCAGACTCTGCCTAATTCTACTCAAACCCCTAATAAATTGTCCCACTTCGGTGTTTGAGGTGGATATGCGTGTCACTAAGAGCTAAACACAACGGTCGCAGGTCTCCCAGCAAATTCCTCACAGTATGGTACTAGCTGCACTAATAGTGCCAGCAAGCCCAGCCACAAGCAAACAAAAAAAAGGAAAATATAACGCTATTGTAGGCCTAAGTAAGCCGTTGGGGTTCTCCTATGGCTATTTTGTAGCCTACAATGAGAGCACACTGCTTTGCAAGATGACTTTGAGCTATAAAATGAAATACAGCTAAAAAAAAAAAAATCAGCAGACTCTGCCTAATTCTACTCAAACCCCTAATAAATTGTCCCACTTCGGTGTTTGAGGTGGATATGCGTGTCACTAAGAGCTAAACACAACGGTCGCAGGTCTCCCAGCAAATTCCTCACAGTATGGTACTAGCTGCACTACTAGTGCCAGCAAGCCCAGCCACAAGCAAACAAAAAAAAGGAAAATATAACGCTATTGTAGGCCTAAGTAAGCCATTGGGGTTCTCCTATGGCTATTTTGTAGCCTACAATGAGAGCACACTGCTTTGCAAGATGACTTTGAGCTATAAAATGAAATACAGCTAAAAAAAAAAAAATCAGCAGACTCTGCCTAATTCTACTCAAACCCCTAATAAATTGTCCCACTTCGGTGTTTGAGGTGGATATGCGTGTCACTAAGAGCTAAACACAACGGTCGCAGGTCTCCCAGCAAATTCCTCACAATATGGTACTAGCTGCACTACTAATGCCAGCAAGCCCAGCCACAAGCAAACAAAAAAAAGGAAAATATAACGCTATTGTAGGCCTAAGTAAGCCGTTGGGGTTCTCCTATGGCTATTTTGTAGCCTACAATGAAAGCACACTGCTTTGCAAGATGAGTTTGAGCTATAAAATGAAATAAAGGTAAAAAAAAAAAAAATCAGCAGACTCTGCCTAATTCTACTCAAACCCCTAATAAATTGTCCCACTTCGGTGTTTGAGGTGGATATGTGTGTCACTAAGAGCTAAACACAACGGTAGCAAGTCCCCCTGCAAATTCCTCACAATATGGTACTAGCTGCACTACTAGTGCCAGCAAGCCCAGCCACAAGCAAATAATAAAAAAAAAAGTATAACGTTATTGTAGCCCTAAGAAGGGCTGTTGGGTTCTTGTAGAATCACTCCTGCCTAACACTATTCTAATAGAACAGCCTAACGCTTTCCCTGACCAGCAGCAGCTCTCTCCCTAGTGGCATCCAGACACAGAATGATCCGAGCAGCGCAGGCAGGGGCTAGTCTATTCCAGGGTCACCTGATCTGGCCAGCCAACCACTGCTATCGACGTGTAAGGGTACCACGTCATGCTGGGTGGAGTGCAGAGTCTCTTGGCTTGTGATTGGCTCTGTTTCTGGCCGCCAAAAAGCAAAACGGCGGGAGATGCCATTTTCTCGAGCGGGCGAAGTATTCGTCCGTGCAACGAGCAGTTTCGAGTGCGCTAATGCTCGAACGAGCATCAAGCTCGGACGAGTATGTTCGCTCATCTCTAATCATAATATATATTATATAGATAGCAAATTTCTTATTATTATTTATAAGGATGACAAATGCTATTGCTAAAGAAGGAAACAAAAAAAGTTAGACTTTAGTGTCTAATATACAGTAATAGATAATTCTAATAAATATGTAGAAAACAAAAAGTAATATTCCATAGAGTCAAGGTAATTTCTATTTTAGGCAAATAGCTGTATCTTTCCAGAACTGGAGCTCTGTTTTTCTGACATAGCTCTCCAAATCGCCATATTCCCAATACACAGCTACAGAACTAATGCACTGCAGCCAGAGACAATGGGGCAGATTTACTTACCCGGTCCATTCGCGATCCAGCGGCACGTTCTCTGCGGTGGATTCGGGTCTTCCGCCGATTCACTAAGGTAGTTCCTCCGCCGTCCGCCAGGTGTCGCTGCTGCGCTGAAGTCCGCCGAGGCACGCCGGAGTTCACGATCCTATACTTGGTGAAGGTAAGCGCGCGTCCAGCGACACTTTTTTTTTAAAAGAAAAAGGCGGTTTCTCCGAATCCGTCGGGTTTCCGTTCGGCCAAGCCCCCGATTTCCGTCACGTGCATGCCGACGCCGATGCGCCACAATCCAATCGCGTGCAGCAAAAACCAGGGGCAATTCAGGAAAAATCTGCGCAAATCGGAAATATTCAGGTAACACGTCGGGAAAACGCGAATCGGGCCCTTAGTAAATGACCCCCAATGAGAGTGATATATGAGGTATTTCTAGATCAATTCCTCATGAATTTTGATATCTCTGATTGCTGTAATTGAGAACTTTTATTGTTTCTTCAAGTGGATACAACTCTGATCTGGCCATGTAAAGGAGTCACAGAAGTGTCTTTCTCATTTCATAGTACAAATCTATATATTACAAAGTTAGACAATGCAGCTGTGAACTATCCCAAATTTGCCCCAGCTTCCCCAAAATATCCCAAATCAATTTAATCAAATTTAGCTTTCTCCTTTGCCTGAAAAGCAGTGTACTTTACACAACGCCACCAAAAAGTGAGTATTCATGTTCTGCAATAATGCGGTCATTTAGGGTAGGCCTTAAAGGACACCTGTCATCAGGTCTGTGTCACTTGTCCTGTCACTACTACCTGTTGGGATCCCATCCCAGCCTTTATCTACTTATTTCATACATTATTCATTATAAAATCATTATAAAATCATTATGTCACATGGTCAGAGGCAGTGATGTCACCCCTGTTACCCCTCCCCTTCTCCTCCCCCTGCTCATGTCTGTGTGTAATGTATAGTAAAGCATTGCTAGTGTGTGTGCTGCATCTGCTGACATGCTGCATCCTCCTAATATACAGGTGAGAGACATCAGCTACACATGAATCTGACATGTTGCTGTAACATGGCTGCCTGGAGCTGTTGTATCTCTCCTAAACACACACACATGCACACACAGGCTGCAGGGGGTGGGGCCACCAGCACCAGGAAGCACATCATTATACAGCCTCACATCATTATACAGGCTGTCAGTCATGCACTGGGGGTGTGGCTGTGCCTCCCACTCATGAATAAGGTGGACAGCTTGAATATGCTAATGCTTTATTGGACATTTCACAGGTCATTTGCATACAGCTTTAGGACCTCATTGCTTAGGTTTACAGGCATGTAGAGGGACAATGAAGGGATAGAGGCAATGCTCTCTAATGGCAGTTTATGAAAATATATTTAGTTTAGGAGGGTTATTTTGCATGACGGCTTTCATGTGACACAAACATTTAAAAAGGAAATTTTGTCGCGGACCCCAGCGGGGGAAGCGACACATGCAGAAAATTGGACGCATGATCTTAGTGAATTGCGGCAGACCCGAATCCTCGTCACACAGCGGGGATCGCGACGGAAGTAAATGTGCTCCATAATGTTGAAATCAGGACAAAGATAGAGGGATGGGGGGGGGGGGGTTCTATACAGTGTCCAGAAAGATCCATAGTTGCTTACTGTCCTCCACATCAGGATAACTGTTTGCCTGTAAACCTGTAAGATCACAGCATCCAAAAGTTCAAGCCGACTATAAGGGAAAATTAATACAGTGAGTAACGATTTATGTGTGTATATATCAGCGTTATGCATATATGTTTGTGTATATGTCTATGGTATGCACACATAAATGTTATGCATGTATGTGTGTGTGTATGGCTGTTTTATGCATGTTTGTGTAAGTATATATCTGGTTTATGCATATATGTGGGTTTATATGTCAATGTTGTATATATCTGTGTTATACCTATGTGTGTGTGATATACATATTTAAATATGGCTGTATTACACATATACACTCACCGGCCACTTTATTAGGTACACCTGTCCAACTGCTCGTTAACACTTAATTGCTAATCAGCCAATCACATGGCGGCAACTCAGTGCATTTAGGCATGTAGACATGGTCAAGACAATCTCCTGCAGTTCAAACCGAGCATCAGTATGGGGAAGAAAGGTGATTTAAGTGCCTTTGAACGTGGCATGGTTGTTGGTGCCAGAAGGGCAGGTCTGAGTATTTCAGAAACTGCTGATCTACTGGGATTTTCACGCACAACCATCTCTAGGGTTTACAGAGAATGGTCCGAAAAAGAAAAAACATCCAGTGAGTGGCAGTTCTATGGGCGGAAATGCCTTGTTGATGCCAGAGGTCAGAGGAGAATGGGCAGACTGGTTCGAGCTGATAGAAAGGCAACAGTGACTCAAATCGCCACCCGTTACAACCAAGGTAGGCAGAAGAGCATCTCTGAACGCACAGTATGTCGAACTTTGAGGCAGATGGGCTACAGCAGCAGAAGACCACACCGGGTGCCACTCCTTTCAGCTAAGAACAGGAAACTGAGGCTACAATTTGCACAAGCTCATCGAAATTGGACTGTAGAAGATTGGAAAAACGTTGCCTGGTCTGATGAGTCTCGATTTCTGCTGCGACATTCGGATGGTAGGGTCAGAATTTGGCGTCAACAACATGAAAGCATGGATCCATCCTGCCTTGTATCAACGGTTCAGGCTGGTGGTGGTGGTGTCATGGTGTGGGGAATATTTTCTTGGCACTCTTTGGGCCCCTTGGTACCAATTGAGCATCGTTGCAACGCCACAGCCTACCTGAGTATTGTTGCTGACAATGTCCATCCCTTTATGACCACAATGTACCCAACATCTGATGGCTACTTTCAGCAGGATAATGCGCCATGTCATAAAGCTAGAATCATCTCAGACTGGTTTCTTGAACATGACAATGAGTTCACTGTACTCAAATGGCCTCCACAGTCACCAGATCTCAATCCAATAGTGCATCTTTGGGATGTGGTGGAACGGGAGATTCGCATCATGGATGTGCAGACGACAAATCTGCGGCAACTGTGTGATGCCATCATGTCAATATGGACTAAAATCTCTGAGGAATGCTTCCAGCACCTTGTTGAATCTATGCCACGATGAATTGAGGCAGTTCTGAAGGCAAAAGGGGGTCCAACCCGTTACTAGCATGGTGTACCTAATAAAGAGGCCGGTGAGTGTATGTGGTTCAACCTCGGCCATTCTAACACCTGAATACATTTACTTTTTAACCTTCCATTGTACATTTTGCTCTATGTTTGGGATCATTGTCTTGTTGGAAGATAAATCTCCGCCCCAGTCTCAGGTATTTTGCAACAGGTTTGCTTCCAGAATGGTCCTGTATTTGGCTCCATCCATCATCCAATCAATTTTAACCATCTTCCCTGTCCCTGCTGAAGAAAAACAGGCCCAAACCGTGATGCTGCCTCCACCATGTTTGACGGTGGAGATGGTGTTTCCATGGTGATGAGTTGTGTTGATTTTGCACCAGACATATCGTTTGACATTGTGGCCAAAAAATTCAATATGGTTTTATCTGACCAGAGCACCTTCTTCCAGGTGTTTGGTGCGTCTTGGGTGGCTGTAGATCTCTGCAGTTCATCCAGAGTTATCATAGGCCTCTTGGCTGCATCTCTGGTCAGTCTTCTCCTTGTTTGAGATGAAAGTTTAGAGGGACGCTCTGATACTCCTTCCATTACAATATGATCATTACAATATGATCACTTGCACAGAGCTCCTTAGGATGTTTAAAGTTTGTGAAATCTTTTTGTATCCAAATCTGGCTTTAAACTTCTTAAAAACAGTATCACAGATCTGCCTGGTATGTTCCTTGGTCTTCATGATGCAGAACCCTGAGACTATCACAGAGCAGGTGTATTTATACAGAGACTTGATTACGCACAGTTGGATTATATTTATTATCATCAGCCATTTAGGACAGCATTGGATCATTCAGAGATCCTCATTCAGTGAGTTTGCTGCACTGGAAGTAAAGGAGCTGAATAATATTGCACGCCCCACTTTTCAGTTTCTTATGTTTTACAAAAGTTGAGCAGCATAGTTAGCACTACAGCCTTGCAGCTCTGGGGTCCTTGCTTCAAGTCCCATCCAAGTCAACATCTGCAAAGAGTTTATATGTTTTCTCTGTGTTTATTTTCCTCTGGTTTCCTCCCACACTCCAAAACATACTGATAGGTTGATTAGATATGAGCCCTATGGGCACAGGGACTGATTTGGCAAGGAATTATTATTATTATATCCAATAAATTTTGTTCCCCTTCACAAATGTGATGATTCTTTACCAAAAATTTACGATTTTATATCTTTATGATGGAAGACTGAACTGTGGCCAAGGGGGCCAAATGCTTTTGTAAGGCACTGTAGGCTATGTTCTCACCACCGCTAGTAGAGGGGGGGGGTCGAGCGCATTTTGCTTAACCTGCAAAGGGTGCCAAAGTAACCGGCACACACAGTGGCCTCATGGCAAAAGCTATTGCAAGAATAAAGGGCACATTGCAAAAAAAGAGGGGTTCACTTTTCCAAAAAGACGGAGGGCAATCGGCAACAATAACTTGGGCAACTTGGGCAATCGGCATATATAGTGGATTGTTTATATAATGTGCTAGCTCCCTTGGAATATTCAGGAGTCTCCTGATAAATGCCAGACTTATTATTAGATATTTCAATTATAATGGAAGAAGGGTCCTATAAGGAATATTGCTCTGGAGCCCAAAGGACCCTAGTTATGCAAGTGGGCCCGGCTTTATGGAAATGTGTGGCTTTTGGGAGTATGACCTAAGTTACACCTTAAACTTAACAAAATGTATCATCCAGCATCAAACACTGATATGTCTTGGGCAGCTTGAGGCGGTCTTGTCTACTTCTTAGACACTAACAGTAAATCTGTCCCAATGTAGAAATGGTGGGGTGTTGTTTTATAAGAAGTAGTGTAATAGTATAACAAATAATATAATAACGAATTTAGATGGATCCTATATGTTTCTTTGGTAATCAGCTTGTATTGTATTTTAAAACTGAACAATATTTATCTAATGGCTGAATTTTTGCTCCTAGCAAGGAAAATTAAATATGATATGGCCAATTTTTTCAGACAGAAAATCAAATGTACTTTTTTCTTTGGCTTGTTAAATGTCATTATTCTATAATTAGTCTTTCTTATTGTGTTAAGATGATAACATTGCAGCCTGTGGAGCTTTATTACCATCTGCTGCTCTTGTTATTGGCTGTAGAATATCATCATAAAGTAGCTTTCATTCAACATTTTTGCACAAGTGTTTCTACACTTTTTGCTACACAAAAATGTGAACCATCTGCAACTATACAGCAAATTACATTAGAGTTAAAAAAGGTATATACTGATAGGGATATTTTATGCAGGGCCCCAACAGCCCTCTTGACTTTTGTAAGGTGAGTCCTAATTAAGGGAGGATGAGATAGCTGCCAGCAGCGAGATAACAGAGTAAAAGAAAAACACATTCCGGTCTTCCGATGCACTCAAATCAAACTGTTTATTCCAAACAGACACAGCTATATTTTAGCACATAGAAATGAAAGGAGATAAGATTCCTAGATTCTATTGGACATCAGCACATTCTAGGAAAAAAGTTAATTAATTGTGCTCAGTTCTCAGAGTCCTTGTACACAGATATTGTTTATACTAATTTCCTCTGCCAGAAGGAGATTAGTCGGCTCCAGAATCCTAATATCATGCAGCATCGAGGACAGACTGGTTTCTCATTAAATGTCAAAGGGTATTAGCTGACAGGCGAGCAAACAGGTTACATAAAATGAAGTTTGAATCATGACATCAACTTGACAATGGTCAGGGAACATGGCCGCTGTATCTAAGATGGCGGACAGTAGTCAAGATGGCGTCCGAAACCAGTCCGACCTCCTTAACAATAGTGACTCAGATGTATACAACAAGGCGCAATAGGGCACACTTCTCCTTTGTAAAGTCTATATAGCCATTTCTATAAATTTGGAATTTATTTGTTTTTTTTTTAGTAACATTTTTACGAAGTCTAAAAACATGGGTTGAAAGTAGACCCAGGTTCTATTCACATGGTCGGTAATTGGTTAGTATTTTACACCAGTATATAGAAGCCAAAACCTGAAGTATGAAAAAATATGTTGCATAACATTTACCCATAAAAGCATTGCATTGGACTGTGAAGCTGCCATGGCTTCACCAATTCTGTAGAGACAAGTACTATATGTGTTCTGTTTATTACTCTAATTGATAGGATAAATTAAATAAAATCTACCCTAAACATCAAGCATGATAAACCAGATATGCTTACTCATAGATCCAGTAATCTTATTATATTTGTTATGCATGGCCATTATGCAAATGAGCCAGAAGGGATCTAGGGGTGTTACCAGCCCCTTCAGGTAGTTGTGATGTAAAAAAGGAGCATTTCCCCCTTCCACTGTGTGCTGAAACTTCCTCTGCTGCAGTGAGATTACATCGGAGAGGGATGGGGAAGTCCTAAGGGAGCAGGCAGGGAGGAGGGTATGACAGTAACACCCTTTGGTAATGCCCCCCAGAGCCCTTCATGCTCATATTATTATTTATAATTATATATTCTTAATATAATTAGAAGAATGGAGGCCATGGATAAGAAATATAAGAAGTTTACCACAGTCACAGTGCCTGGATCTATGAGTAAGTGTCCCTGGTTTATCATGCTTCAGTTTGATAGATAAGAGGCTGTGGAAAGGTAAGAAAACAGTTTGGCATCAAGTACTCTAATATTCACTGACAAATACTGTATTATACTGAAAAGCCTTATAAAATAGGTTTTGCATGAAGAAGAGGTTTTGTCACACTTGATGCCTTTATACATAATAATTTTGTGCATTACACATAGAGGAAATATTGCAGTCCTCAGTTTATGTTGTGTAGCAGGGGAGTCAGAAACATCACTGTAACATGATTTGGAATGGGTAATAGCGCATTATCCTTCACTTTGAACCAGAATGTTTTAACTTCCCACAACATTTTATTTGAAGGTCATTCATTGCTGTCAGGCATAAAATAGAATAAAGCTTTGGTATTTCATATCTGTAAAATATTCTAAACAAATCTAGTCAGAGTGAAAAAGCTTTGAAGTTAGCAGCCAGACTTTTACACTGTAAATCCATCTCTTTCGGCTATTCTTAGGTCCCACTTTCATTTGTGCAAGAGTTAACAAATGGACATAGATAAGTGTGATGCTGCCCTAGTTTTAGCATCAGACTACATGAGGTGTTCTCCATAAGTAAAAATAATGAATAAACTAAGCTTACCTAAAGCCACAAAATCCTGAGTCTTTGAACTGCCACCATAACAAACTGGTACGCATTTACTTTGTATTTATGTCTGTTATCTGAAGTCAGATATATGTTAATTGTTATGTTTATTCAATATGACAAAAACACAGAATTATACATTGAAAAATCCTGTGCATAGAAAAAGGATATAAAAAACTAAAACTTTGCATTCAGCTCATTTTGTCTTGGGCTCCACTGCGGCGTATAAGGGGCATCTCAGGTGAATCGGACCTCCCACTGCGCTCACCGGGGGGGGTCCGCTGTTCCGATCGCAGCCCCAGGGTCTGTCAGCCCCCCGGGGCTGCACAATCCTCTTCTCGGAGCCGAGTCTTGCCTCCTAGCAGGACCGGGCTGTAATACACTGAGCATGCGCATGCTCAGTGTGTTACATAACACAGTGTAATACATATGTATTACACGGTATTATATGAATGTATGAATGAAGGATTGAACAAGCGATCAGAGCATCGCTTGTTCAAGCCAAGCTGTTAGAAAGTATAGAATAAAAGTAAAAAAACACTTAATAAAGTTTTTCTAATAAAAATGATTAATTAAAAAAAGTAAAAGTCTTATTTCCTATACATGTGTAATACAGTATAAAAAAACCCACAAAATTACCAAAAAACCCCACATACGCATCCGTAACAATCTGTACTATAACTCAAAAACATGAAAATGTGAAAAATCGCACCTAACGTTCAAAGCCCCATAACCTGCTACAAAAATTAGAGGATGCCTAAAAAAACCATGCTAATAGAGATGAGCGAGCACTAAAATGCTCGGGTACTCGTTATTCGAGACGAACTTTTCCCAATGCTCGAGTGCTCGTCTCGAATAACGAACCCCATTGAAGTCAATGGGAGACTCGAGCATTTTTCAAGGGGACCAAGGCTCTGCACAGGGAAGCTTGGCCAAACACCTGGGAACCTCAGAAAAGGATGGAAACACCACGGAAATGGACAGGAAACAGCAGGGGCAGCATGCATGGATGCCTCTGAGGCTGCTTAATCGCACCATTATGCCAAAATTATGGGCAACAGCATGGCCATGACAGAGTGACAGAATGAAGCTAGATAGCATCTAAAACATGCAATAATTGACCCTGACACTATAGGGGACGGCATGCAGAGGCAGCGGCAGCAGGCTAGAGAGTGGCATGGCGACATACCCTAAATGGACTCAGGCTTCAAACCAATGGGTGGCAGAGAGGAACCAAAGGAGGTGAGCAAGAAGCGCTCAAATAATATCGGTACATGATAAAAGTTTGCCAGTATATTTTGTGGATTACACAGCAGGGTGGCGACAAAGTTAACATGGAAGCCATGAAAACAACCCAAAATTCTGCCTGACACAGCTCGTTTGATAAGGGGACCATGTATGGAGGCAGTGAACTAGTAGTAGATTAAAGGTTCTGCAGTTAAAACTATGTTAGTTGGATCTTGGCATGGAGTTGGCGCTCCGCTGCCAGGCGAGCTTTCGCCAATCCAAGCCCCTGTCTCTAGGCTACTCCCCAAACAGCACTTCTAAGAACCTTTTGTATAAGATCAAGTGTAGTAGCGTTCTTATAAGTTTAGGATATGGCGGGTGAGGGGAATGTAAACAGATGCGCAAGAAGCGCTGAAATAATATTGGTAAATGATAAAAGTTTATTAGTATATTTTGTGGATAACACAGCAGGGTGGCGACAAAGTTAACAACTTTGATGTGGAATCCATGAAAACAACCCAAATTTCTGCCTGACACACCTCGTTTGATAAAGGGACGATGTATGGAGGCAGCTATATGGACGACTTTTGGAGGTAGCAATGGAGACAACGTGTGGAGGCTGCTATGGAGACAATTTAATTTGGATAGTGCCTGTATGTGGCAGTCCCAAAAATTTTTCAAACCAGAGGAGCAGGTAGGTGGCCCTCCAGAAAAATAGAATAGATTGAGTGCCTGTATGTGGCAGTCCCAAAAATTTTTCAAACCAGAGGAGCAGGTAGGTGGCCCTCCAGAAAAATTGAATAGATTGAGTGCCTGTATGTGGCAGTCCCAAAAAGTTTTCAAACCAGAGGAGCAGGTAGGTGGCCCTCCAGAAAAATTGAATAGATTGAGTGCCTGTATGTGGCAGTCCCAAAAAGTTTTCAAACCAGAGGAGCAGGTAGGTGGCCCTCCAGAAAAATTGAATAGATTGAGTGCCTGTATGTGGCAGTCCCAAAAAGTTTTCAAACCAGAGGAGCAGGTAGGTGGCCCTCCAGAAAAATTGAATAGATTGAGTGCCTGTATGTGGCAGTCCCAAAAAGTTTTCAAACCAGAGGAGCAGGTAGGTGGCCCTCCAGAAAAATAGAATAGATTGAGTGCCTGTATGTGGCAGTCCCAAAAAGTTTTCAAACCAGAGGAGCAGGTAGGTGGCCCTCCAGAAAAATTGAATAGATTGAGTGCCTGTATGTGGCAGTCCCAAAAAGTTTTCAAACCAGAGGAGCAGGTAGGTGGCCCTCCAGAAAAATAGAATAGATTGAGTGCCTGTATGTGGCACTCCCAAAAATTGTTTAAAACAGAGGAACGGGTCGGTGGCCCTCCAGAAAAATTGAATAGATTGAGTGCCTGTATGTGGCACTCCCAAAAATTGTTTAAAACAGAGGACCGGGTCGGTGGCCCTCCAGAAAAATTAAATGCATAAAGTACTATAGCAAGAGCCAGTGGGCCCTGTCAAAAAATAGCCAGTTTCCTCTGCTTTACTGTACAAAGAGGAGGAGAAGGAGGAAAATGAGGAGGAGGAGGAGTGGATCAATTATTCAGGTTGAGCTTCCTTCACCTGGTGGAGATTGGAAATTATGAGAAATCCAGGCTTTATTCATCTTAATAAGCGTCAGCCTGTCAGCGCTGTCAGTCGACAGGCGTGTACGCTTATCGGTGATGATGCCACCAGCTGCACTGAAAACTCGCTCGGACAAGACGCTAGCGGCAGGGCAGGCAAGAACCTCCAAGGCGTACAGCGCCAGTTCGTGCCACATGTCCAGCTTTGAAACCCAGTAGTTGTAGGGAGCTGTGTGATCATTTAGGACGATGGTATGGTCAGCTACGTACTCCCTCACCATCTTTCTGTAAAGATCAGCCCTACTCTGCCGAGACTGGGGACAGGTGACAGTGTCTTGCTGGGGTGACATAAAGCTGGCAAAAGCCTTGTAAAGCGTACCCTTGCCAGTGCTGGACAAGCTGCCTGCTCGCCTACTCTCCCTCGCAACTTGTCCCGCAGAACTACGCACTCTGCCGCTAGCGCTGTCAGAAGGGAAATACTGTTTCAGCTTGTGCACCAGGGCCTGCTGGTATTCATGCATTCTCACACTCCTTTCCTCTGCAGGGATGAGAGTGGAAAGATTTTGCTTGTACCGTGGGTCCAGGAGAGTGAACACCCAGTAATCGGTGCTGGAATAAATTCTTTAAACGCGAGGGTCACGGGATAGGCAGCCTAGCATGAAATCTGCCATATGCGCCAGAGTACCAACGCGTAAGAATTCACTCCCCTCACTGGCCTGACTGTCCATTTCCTCCTCCTCCAACTCCTCCAACTCCTCTTCTTCTGCCCATACACGCTGAACAGTAAAGGACTCAACAATGGTCCCCTCTTGTGTCTCGCCAACATTCTCCTCCTCTTCCTCCTCATCCTCCTCCACCTCCACCTCCTCCGATATGCGCTGAGAAACAGACCTAAGGGTGCTTTGGCTATCAACAAGGGAATCTTCTTCCCCCGTCTCTTGTGACGAGCGCAAAGCTTCCGACTTCATGCTGATCAGAGAGTTTTTCAACAGGCCAAGCAGCGGGATGGTGAGGCTGATGATGGCGGCATCGCCACTGACCATCTGTGTTGACTCCTCAAAGTTACTCAGCACCTGACAGATATCAGACATCCACGTCCACTCCTCATTGTAGACTTGAGGAAGCTGACTGACCTGACTACCAGTTCTGGTGGAAGTTGACATCTGGCAGTCTACAATGGCTCGGCGCTGCTGGTAAACTCTGGATAACATGGTCAGTGTTGAATTCCACCTCGTGGGCACGTCGCACAACAGTCGGTGAGCGGGCAGTTGGAGGCGGCGCTGCGCTGCCCTGAGAGTGGCAGCATCTGTGCTGGACTTCCTGAAATGCGCACAGATGCGGCGCACCTTCGTGAGCAAATCTGACAGATTGGGGTATGTCTTGAGGAAACGCTGAACTATCAGATTTAACACATGGGCCAGGCATGGCACATGTGTCAGTCTGCCGAGTTGCAGAGCCGCCACCAGGTTACGGCCGTTGTCACACACAACCATGCCTGGCTTCAGGTTCAGCGGTGCCAGCCACAGATCAGTCTGCGCCGTGATGCCCTGTAATAGCTCTTGGGCGGTGTGCCTTTTATCGCCTAGGCTCAGCAGTTTGAGCACCGCCTGCTGTCGCTTAGCGACGGCACTGCTGCTGTGCCTAGAGCTACCGACTGATGGCGCCGTGCCCACGGATGGTAGTTCGGAGGAGGAGGTGGAGGAGGGGTGGGAGGAGGAGGAGGCATAGTAGGCCTGAAACACCTGGACCGAGGTAGGCCCCGCAATCCTCGGCGTCGGCAGTATATGACCAGCCCCAGGGTCAGACTCGGTCCCAGCCTCCACCAAGTTAACCCAATGTGCCGTCAGCGATATATAGTGGCCCTGCCCGGCAGCACTCGTCCACGTGTCCGTGGTCAGGTGGACCTTGTCAGAAACGGCGTTGGTCAGGGCACGGGTGATGTTGTCTGACACGTGCTGGTGCAGGGCTGGGACGGCACATCGGGAAAAGTAGTGGCGGCTGGGGACCGAATACCGAGGGGCGGCCGCCGCCATGAGGTTGCGAAAGGCCTCGGTCTCTACTAGCCTATAGGGCAGCATCTCCAGGCTAAGCAATCTGGAGATGTGCACATTAAGGGCTTGGGCGTGCGGGTGGGTTGCACTATATTTGCGTTTCCGCTCCAGCGTCTGGGGTATGGAGAGCTGAACGCTGGTGGATGCTGTGGAGGATCGTGGAGGCGACGATGGGGTTTTTGTGGCAAGGTCCTGGGCAGTGGGCTGACTATCAGCTGACACAGGGGAAGGAGCAGTGGTGTGCACGGCCGGAGGTGAACGGGCTTGTTGCCACTGAGTGGGGTGTTTAGCATTCATATGCCTGCGCATACTGGTGGTAGTTAAGCTAGTAGTGGTGGAACCCCTGCTGAGCCTGGTTTGGCAAATGTTGCACACCACAGTCCGTCGGTCATCCGGTGTTTCCTTAAAGAACCTCCAGACTTCTGAAGATCTAGCCCTCGCCGCAAGAGCCCTCGCCACGGGAGCTTCACTAGTTGACACATTTGGCGCTGATGCACCAGCTCTGGCCCTGCCTCTCCGTCTGGCCCCACCACTGCCTCTTCCAACCTGTTCTGGTCGAGGACTCTCCTCCGTCTCAGAAGCACTGTGTTCACCCGGCCTCTCAACCCAGCTTGGGTCTGTCACCTCATCATCCTCCGATCCCTCAGTCTGCTCCCCCCTCGGACTTCCTGCCCTGACAACAACTTCCCCACTGTCTGACAACCGTGTCTCCTCATCGTCGGACACCTCTTTACACACTTCCACTACGTCAAGAAGGTCATCATCACCCACAGACTGTGACTGGTGGAAAACCTGGGCATCGGAAAATTGCTCAGCAGCAACCGGACAAGTGGTTTGTGACTGTGGGAAGGGTCCAGAAAACAGTTCCTCAGAGTATGCCGGTTCAAATGCCAAATTTTCCTGGGAGGGGGCAGACTGGGGGGGAGGAGGCTGAGGTGCAGGAGCTGGAGGAGTGGCGATTTCGGTGACATGGGTGGACTGCGTGGAAGACTGACTGGTGGACAAATTGCTCGAAGCATTGTCAGCAATCCACGACATCACCTGTTCGCACTGTTCTGGCCTCAACAGTGCTCTACCACGAGTCCCAGTAACTTCAGACATGAACCTAGGGAGTGTAGCTCTGCGGCGTTCCCCTGCTCCCTCATAAGCAGGTGGTGTCTCACCCCGGCCAGGACCACGGCCTCTGACCCCTGCAGTAGTTGGACGCCCACGTCCCCGCCCTCGTCCTCTACCCCTAGCCCTCGGGTTAAACATTTTTAAAATGAGAGTTATAGCTTTAATTTTTTTTTTACTTTTTTTTGTGTTTTTTTTTTTTTTTGTGTTTTTGAGTTTTTAAAACCAAACAATGCTATCCTATTGCTATGGCTATTTTCTAGCCAAGTATGAAAGCACACTACTATGCCAGATGAGATGACGCTGAGTTATTAAACAAAATAAACGTAAAATAAAAAAGGACAAATGGCAGACTGTGCCTAATTGAAATCCAACCCCTACTAAATTTTCCCACTTCGGTCTTTGCAATGGATATGTGCGTCACTAAGCGCAAAACACAGCGGTCGCAAGTCTCACTACAAATTGCTGACAATTGGCTAGTAGATGCACTGCAGCAAGTACAGCCACCAGCAGATCAACCAGAAATCAAATATATAACGCTACTGTAGGCGTAAGCCGTTTGGATTCTCCTATGGCTATTTTCTAGCCAAGTATGAAAGCACACTACTATGCCAGATGAGATGACACCGAGTTATTAAACAAAATAAACGTAAAATAAAAAAGGACAAATGGCAGACTGTGCCTAATTGAAATCCAACCCCTACTAAATTTTCCCACTTCGGTATTTGCAATGGATATGTGCGTCACTAAGCGCAAAACACAGCGGTCGCAAGTCTCACTACAAATTGCTCACAATTGGCTAGTAGATGCACTGCAGCAAGTACAGCCACCAGCAGATCAACCAGAAATCAAATATATAACGCTACTGTAGGCGTAAGCCGTTTGGATTCTCCTATGGCTATTTTCTAGCCAAGTATGAAAGCACACTACTATGCCAGATGAGATGACGCTGAGTTATTAAACAAAATAAACGTAAAATAAAAAAGGACAAATGGCAGACTGTGCCTAATTGAAATCCAACCCCTACTAAATTTTCCCACTTCGGTCTTTGCAATGGATATGTGCGTCACTAAGCGCAAAACACAGCGGTCGCAAGTCTCACTACAAATTGCTCACAATTGGCTAGTAGATGCACTGCAGCAAGTACAGCCACCAGCAGATCAACCAGAAATCAAATATATAACGCTACTGTAGGCGTAAGCCGTTTGGATTTTCCTATGGCTATTTTCTAGCCAAGTATGAAAGCACACTACTATGCCAGATGAGATGACGCTGAGTTATTAAACAAAATAAACGTAAAATAAAAAAGGACAAATGGCAGACTGTGCCTAATTGAAATCCAACCCCTACTAAATTTTCCCACTTCGGTCTTTGCAATGGATATGTGCGTCACTAAGCGCAAAACACAGCGGTCGCAAGTCTCACTACAAATTGCTGACAATTGGCTAGTAGATGCACTGCAGCAAGTACAGCCACCAGCAGATCAACCAGAAATCAAATATATAACGCTACTGTAGGCGTAAGCCGTTTGGATTCTCCTATGGCTATTTTCTAGCCAAGTATGAAAGCACACTACTATGCCAGATGAGATGACGCTGAGTTATTAAACAAAATAAACGTAAAATAAAAAAGGACAAATGGCAGACTGTGCCTAATTGAAATCCAACCCCTACTAAATTTTCCCACTTCGGTCTTTGCAATGGATATGTGCGTCACTAAGCGCAAAACACAGCGGTCGCAAGTCTCACTACAAATTGCTCACAATTGGCTAGTAGATGCACTGCAGCAAGTACAGCCACCAGCAGATCAACCAGAAATCAAATATATAACGCTACTGTAGGCGTAAGCCGTTTGGATTCTCCTATGGCTATTTTCTAGCCAAGTATGAAAGCACACTACTATGCCAGATGAGATGACGCTGAGTTATTAAACAAAATAAACGTAAAATAAAAAAGGACAAATGGCAGACTGTGCCTAATTGAAATCCAACCCCTGCTAAATTTTCCCACTTCGGTCTTTGCAATGGATATGTGCGTCACTAAGCGCAAAACACAGCGGTCGCAAGTCTCACTACAAATTGCTCACAATTGGCTAGTAGATGCACTGCAGCAAGTACAGCCACCAGTAGATCAACCAGAAATCAAATATATAACGCTACTGTAGGCGTAAGCCGTTTGGATTCTCCTATGGCTATTTTCTAGCCAAGTATGAAAGCACACTACTATGCCAGATGAGATGACACTGAGTTATTAAACAAAATAAACGTAAAATAAAAAAGGAAAAATGGCAGACTGTGCCTAATTGAAATCCAACCCCTACTAAATTTTCCCACTTTGGTGTTTGAGGTGGATATGTGTGCCACTAAGAGCTAAACACAACGGTAGCAAGTCCCCCTGCTAATTCCTCACAAAATGGTACTAGATGCAAATAAAAAAAAAAAAAAGTAGAACGTTATTGTAGCCCTAAGAAGGGCTGTTGGGTTCTTGGAGAATCACTCCTGCCTAACAGTAAGCTAATAGAACACCCTAACGCTTTCCCTGACCAGCAGCAGCTCTCTCCCTAGCGGCATCCAGACACAGAATGATCCGAGCAGCGCGGGCAGCGGCTAGTCTATCCCAGGGTCACCTGATCTGGCCAGCCAACCACTGCTATCGACGTGTAAGGGTACCACGTCATGCTGGGTGGAGTGCAGAGTCTCCTGGCTTGTGATTGGCTCTGTTTCTGGCCGCCAAAAAGCAAAACGGCGGGAGCTGCCATTTTCTCGAGCGGGCGAAGTATTCGTCCGAGCAACGAGCAGTTTCGAGTACGCTAATGCTCGAACGAGCATCAAGCTCGGACGAGCATGTTCGCTCATCTCTACATGCTAACATAAAGTAGACATTCGTTAAAAATCATTTATTAAGTTTTTTTTTGCTGCTATGACTGTGGAAAAAGTAGAACATTCACAAATTTTTCCAAATTTTCACCAAATATCTGATTTTCTCATAAATAGATGCAACACATACCACCAATGTTTTTCAACTAACATGGAGTACAAAGTAGGCAAATTTAGACAAAAAGAGAAAAAGTTTTTTTCAGCTCACCCATTTCTTGTAGCCACGTGTTGAGAGCCGGTGCTCGGACTAACTGAGCCGATTCAGTGCATATTCAGAGGAAAAGTACGTGAATCCAGCAACCAGGCAAAAAATATATTAAATCATAAGTATAAAACTTAGTTTTTATTTCATCCTTTTAAAAAACTGGTTAAAAAGGTACCATGGTAATGACAGAACCTGATGCGTTTCGAACTAAATGCTGTCCTTAATCATAGTCAACCAGTCAACCATAGTCCACTTGACTATGATTAAGAACCGCATTTAGTTCGAAACGCGTCAGTTTCTGTCATTACCATGGTATGAAGAACAAAGTGTCAAGTGAAAACAATTTCAAAATCACTTGGATATGTTAAAGCATACACAGATTTGAAAAAATTGGGCCGTGTCAGGAAGGTGAAAAGAGAACCTGTCACCTCTAAAAACTGCACTGGGAGCTGCTTACTAAAGTAAGTGCAACATCTCCCACGGGGGCCTAGCCTATTCTGGGGGCCTAGAGGCAGCCAGGGCCCAGAATACCGGAGTGGCTGGCTATTGCGGCCTAGGGCGTGCTGGTATGGGGACTGGAGGACTGCCTACAGCCTGGCAGGTCTCCAGCAGGTGATGTGTGCAAAAAATATGGAGGGAGTGGCTGATGCACTGGTTCTCCCTGGGGCAACCTCTCAGTGTCTGTAAGATAAGTCCATGGGTAATGGATAGGGAAGCCCGTGGTGGTAGATAGCCTAATCCAGGGATCAGACGGAGGCAACATCGAGAGTAGTCCTGAGGAATAATGCACCAGCATGGTAGTAGATACAGGCTGGTATGGAGCTGTGTCCAAACTGTGGAAGCTGCTGCTCTTGATTGGAGTCTCCTGACTCTGGTCCTGGGATTAGGTTAAGTGGGTTTTATTACTCCCCCTGGTCAGGTGGTAGCACCTCTCCAATCACACTCCAGTTTACAATCCAGCCAACTCATTGGTTAATTACTTACACATAGTTAACTGTTGCCTTTCCAGGCAGTATTCACAGGTTGTAATTACTAAGTCTCTCATGTTACAGCTTCTGACATAGAGAGGGACACTTTTGCAACACCTACTTCACCCTTTGCATCCGCAGGGGTGTTGCATAAGCAGCTGCTAGTGCTACAGCATATGCCGCAGTGTTACACTGCTAGCGTTATCGGAAACCTCCAATAATGCTAACAAACACTGCAGCGCTATACACTTGAAAACGCCTGACAGCACTGTAAGTGGTCGGGTGCATTCATGAGGTGGGGCCAAAGGGTTGCCCTCTTGCTCCATAGGCCGGTGGTGACTGCTGAGCTTCACTTATGAATACACCCCACCATTTCTGGCATTTTCAATTGTACAGTGCTGCAGTGTTTGTTAGTGTTATCGGAGGTTTCCCATAACGTTAGCAGTGCAACACTGTGGCATATGATGTAGCACTAAGAGCTGCTTACTCTAGTGCAGTTTTGAGAGGTGAAAGGTCCTCTTTAAGGGGTTAAGGACTAAGCTCATTTTCACCCTTAGAACACACCCCGATTTTTCAAATCTGCCTGTGTCACTCATATGGCGGGTCGCGGGCTCACCAGTGCTCCCCGGGGCTCGCAGACGCCTTTGAATTTCTATTTTTAGAAGGGGTTAAAGAAGTAAATGTTACCCAGTTTCTCTAGAATGCAATGATATCCCACATGTTATCAGAAACTGCTGTATGGGCACACTGCGCGGCTTTGGAAGGGAAGGAGCGTCCATTGGCGGATTTTGCTGGAACGCTATGTTGCATTGGCTGAGCCCCTAATATAATAAAAACCTCCAAAGGGTGAACACATTTTAAAAACTAGACCCCTCAAGGATTGCAGTCACACTATATTTGGAGACGCAATACCCCATTGTTTAACCTTTATTAGCTTGTTTTGCGGTTGGCCAAAAAGAATCTATTCAGTAATTGAAATTTATGGGGTTTTTAGTGTTTTATACACAAGTCGTACAGTTACGATGATATTCCATTTATATAACTTTTTTTATTCTTGACTTGTTCTACAAAATAAAAACTGCATTGCAAAATTTTTATTATTTTGTTGATTGAGCTTTTTAGGGGATATTTTTTTTGTGGGACAAGTTTTACTTTTTAGTGGTGTCGGGCAGGAGTATATATAACTTTTTCATCACTTTTTATGGTGTTTTTTGTTTGGTTGGATGCACAAAAATCATAATTTTTGCTTTGTTTTTTTTTTATTGTAAGGCGTTTACCATACGGGTTCGGTAATGTTTTTTTTTATCGTATGGGTTGTTATGGACGTGGCGATACCCTATATATGCTGTTGATGTGGTGAATTTCACATTTTATTGTGTTTGGGAGTTTTACACTATAAGGGGCATTTAGGGGACTTTTATATTGTATTAAAACAATTTTATTAAACTTTTTGATCATCATAAACTGATGTATGGCAGCCTATGCAAATGCATACCCAGCAGGCAGTCATGTAAGGCAACCCTGGGGTCCTGCATTGGAGACGTGTAGACGATCGGCACCCCCATTAGCGAGGGGGGGGGGTGATTGCTGGGAGGAGAGGTGGGTATCTCCTTTAGGTGCTGCGGTCATGTTTGACCATGGCGGCACCTAAAGGGTTAAACAGCCGTGATTGAGACTATCTTGATCCCGACTGCTCATGCAGAGGCTTAGCTGTCACATACAGCCGGCCTCCTGCACAGATCGCACAGGCTTCTGAGCCTATGCAATCCACATGATGTTGGGGAATATCATGGTGGCCTAAAGAGAAGCTCATCATAACGTTCGTTCCTCAACGTCATGGTGGCTTAAGGGGTTAAACAAGCGGAGTTCAAAAAAGGAGGAGTTCACAGAACTGTAATCTACATTTTACATCTCTTGATTTAAATTCTCTTCACAGTTTTGTAACTAAAATATGGCTATAAAAGTGCAAGTGAATAAAATAGGATGGCCCCATTCCCTCTAAAATTAACATTTAAAATCATACTAATGGGGGTGTTACCATAGAACCTCCAGGGTGTTACAGTGAGCAAGGAGTATGTCACGGGTGCCACAGGTCACGGGTCACAAGCACACCCGTATGCCTCCCTGTGCCTCTAAAGTCGGCTGCAGTGTTTCTTACCTTCCATTGCTCCAGCGACGTTCCCCACTCTCCGGCGCACAGCTCTGCCCCTAGGGTGTGCACAACACCTTCCCTGTTAAATTCATAGCCCCTTCTTGTATCCCCTGCTAAATCTTTGAGCCTTGTGCTTTAGAGAAAGCTTATCCCTCGTTCACTGTGCATTCTCTGCTGCCAGCCCTGACTTTCTGCTTTCTTCCTGACTCCAATCCAGTGACGCCTGTCCTGACCCCCTGCCTGTCCACAACTTTAGCAGGTGGTATCCTGCCTCAGCAAGTTCAACCACTTTGCGGTGGGCTCTAGCGGAAACCGTGTGCCACTTAGACTCCGCACCCAGGAGTCGGCTTACCTAATCGCTTGCGGTGGTCCATTGGGTGTGTCGTCTGCCCCTGATCCTGGCAGTATACTTTCCCCTCCCACTGAGGAGGCTGTCTTCTGCGCCCGGCTGTGAATTAGAGATATATTTTGCTCCTGGGAAACATGCAGAATATTTCTGTATTGCGCTACTTCATCATAGTCATATACACTCACCGACCACTTTATTAGGTACACCATGCTAGTAACGGGTTGGACCCGGCATAGATTCAACAAGGTGCTGGAAGCATTCCTCATAGATTTTGGTCCATATTGACATGATGGCATCACACAGTTGCTGCAGATTTGTCGGCTGCACATCCATGATGCGAATCTCCCGTTCCACCACATCCCAAAGATGCTCTATTGGATTGAGATCTGGTGACTGTGGAGGCCATTTGAGTACAGTGAACTCATTGTCATGTTCAAGAAACCAGTCTGAGATGATTCCAGCTTTATGACATGGCGCATTATCCTGCTGAAAGTAGCCATCAGATATTGGGTACACTGTGGTCATAAAGGGATGGACATGGTCAGCAACAGGTAGGCTGTGGCGTTGCAACGATGCTCAATTGGTACCAAGGGGCCCAAAGAGTGCCAAGAAAATATTCCCCACACCATGACACCACCACCACCAGCCTGAACCGTTGATACAAGGCAGGATGGATCCATGCTTTCATGTTGTTGACGCCAAATTCTGACCCTACCATCCGAATGTCGCAGCAGAAATCGAGACTCATCGGACCAGGCAACGTTTTTCCAATCTTCTACTGTCCAATTTCGATGAGCTTGTGCAAATTGTAGCCTCAGTTTCCTGTTCTTAGCTGAAAGGAGTGGCACCCGTAGTGGTCTTCTGCTGCTGTAGCCCATCTGCCTCAAAATTCGACATACTGTGCGTTCAGAGATGCTCTTCTGCCTACCTTGGTTGTAACAGGTGGCGATTTGAGTCACTGTTGCCTTTCTATCATCCCGAACTAGTCTGCCCATTCTCCTCTGACCTCTGGCATCAACAAGGCATTTCCGCCCACAGAACTGCCGCTCACTGGATGTTTTTTCTTTTTCGAACCATTCTCTGTAAACCCTAGAGATGGTTGTGCGTGAAAATCCCAGTAGATCAGCAGTTTCTGAAATACTCAGACCAGCCCTTCTGGCAACAACAACCATGCCACGTTCAAAGGCACTCAAATCACCTTTCTTCCCCATACTGATACTCGGTTTGAACTGCAGGAGATTGTCTTGACCATGTCTACATGCCTAAATGCACTGAGTTGACGCCATGTGATTGGCTGATTAGAAATTAAGTGTTAACGAGCAGTTGGACAGGTGTACCTAATAAAGTGGCCGGTGAGTGTATAGTGAATGAGGTTGTATTGAGACCCTCAAGGTGCTGTAATCAAGATCTGACAGCATAAAACCAGCCTTGATGGTTTGCTGATTGAATAAATATACTGACCTTATTTCTACCTATTTTTTAAGTTTTAATACACAACTCAAGCAAAGAGAGCGGTAAAGAGTAGAGATGTGCGAGCACTAAAATGCTCGGGTACTCGTTATTCGAGACGAACTTTTCCCGATGCTCGAGTGCTCGTCTCGAATAACGAGCCCCATTGAAGTCAATGGGAGACTCGAGCATTTTTCAAGGGGACCAAGGCTCTGCACAGGGAAGCTTGGCCAAACACCTGGGAACCTCAGAAAAGGATGGAAACACCACGGAAATGGACAGGAAACAGCAGGGGCAGCATGCATGGATGCCTCTGAGGCTGCTTAATCGCACCATTATGCCAAAATTATGGGCAACAGCATGGCCATGACAGAGTGACAGAATGAAGCTAGATAGCATCTAAAACATGCAATAATTGACCCTGACACTATAGGGGACGGCATGCAGAGGCAGCGGCAGCAGCGGCAGGCTAGAGAGTGGCATGGCGACATACCCTAAATGGACTCAGGATTCAAACCAATGGGTGGCAGAGAGGAACCAAAGGAGGTGAGCAAGAAGCGCTCAAATAATATCGGTACATGATAAAAGTTTGCCAGTATATTTTGTGGATTACACAGCAGGGTGGCGACAAAGTTAACATGGAAGCCATGAAAACAACCCAAAATTCTGCCTGACACAGCTCGTTTGATAAGGGGACCATGTATGGAGGCAGTGAACTAGTAGTAGATTAAAGGTGCTGCAGTTAAAACTATGTTAGTTGGATCTTGGCATGGAGCTGGCGCTCCGCTGCCAGGCGAGCTTTCGCCAATCCAAGCCCCTGTCTCTAGGCTACTCCCCAAACAGCACTTCTAAGAACCTTTTGTATAAGATCAAGTGTAGTAGCGTTCTTATAAGTTTAGGATATGGCGGGTGAGGGGAATGTAAACAGATGCGCAAGAAGCGCTGAAATAATATTGGTAAATGATAAAAGTTTGCCAGTATATTTTGTGGATTACACAGCAGGGTGGCGACAAAGTTAACAAGTTTGTTGTGGAAGCCATGAAAACAACCCAAAATTCTGCCTGACACAGCTCGTTTGATAAGGGGACCATGTATGGAGGCAGTGAACTAGTAGTAGATTAAAGGTGCTGCAGTTAAAACTATGTTAGTTGGATCTTGGCATGGAGCTGGCGCTCCGCTGCCAGGCGAGCTTTCGCCAATCCAAGCCCCTGTCTCTAGGCTACTCCCCAAACAGCACTTCTAAGAACCTTTTGTATAAGATCAAGTGTAGTAGCGTTCTTATAAGTTTGGGATATGGCGGGTGAGGGGAATGTAAACAGATGCGCAAGAAGCGCTGAAATAATATCGGTAAATGATAAAAGTTTGCCAGTATATTTTGTGGATTACACAGCAGGGTGGCGACAAAGTTAACAAGTTTGAGGTGGAATGGCCTGTAATAGCTCTTGGGCGGTGTGCCTTTTATCGCCTAGGCTCAGCAGTTTGAGCACCGCCTGCTGTCGCTTAGCGACGGCACTGCTGCTGTGCCTAGAGCTACCGACTGATGGCGCCATGGCCACGGATGGTAATTCGGAGGAGGAGGTGGAGGAGGGGTGGGAGGAGGAGGAGGTATAGTAGGCCTTTGAGACCTGGACCGAGGTAGGCCCCGCAATCCTCAGCGTCGGCAGTATATGACCAGCCCCTGGGTCCCAGCCTGCACCAAGTTAAGTGTAGTAGCGTTCTTATAAGTTTAGGATATGGCGGGTGAGGGGAATGTAAACAGATGCGCAAGAAGCGCTGAAATAATATCCGTAAATGGTAAAATTTTGCCAGTATATTTTGTGGATAACACAGCAGGGTGGCGACAAAGTTAACAACTTTGATGTGGAATCCATGAAAACAACCCAAATTTCTGCCTGACACACCTCGTTTGATAAGGGGACGATGTATGGAGGCAGCTATATGGACGACTTTTGGAGGTAGCAATGGAGACAACGTGTGGAGGCTGCTATGGAGACAATTTAATTTGGATAGTGCCTGTATGTGGCAGTCCAAAAAAGTTTTCAAACCAGAGGAGCAGGTAGGTGGCCCTCCAGAAAAATGAAATAGATTGAGTGCCTGTATGTGGCAGTCCAAAAAAGTTTTCAAACCAGAGGAGAAGGTAGGTGGCCCTCCAGAAAAATGAAATAGATTGAGTGCCTGTATGTGGCAGTCCAAAAAAGTTTTCAAACCAGAGGAGCAGGTAGGTGGCCCTCCAGAAAAATTGAATAGATTGAGTGCCTGTATGTGGCAGTCCAAAAAAGTTTTCAAACCAGAGGAGCAGGTAGGTGGCCCTCCAGAAAAAATAAATAGATTGAGTGCCTGTATGTGGCAGTCTAAAAAAGTTTTCAAACCAGAGGAGCAGGTAGGTGGCCCTCCAGAAAAATGAAATAGATTGAGTGCCTGTATGTGGCAGTCCAAAAAAGTTTTCAAACCAGAGGAGCAGGTAGGTGGCCCTCCAGAAAAATTAAATAGATTGAGTGCCTGTATGTGGCACTCCCAAAAATTGTTTAAAACAGAGGACCGGGTAGGTGGCCCTCCAGAAAAATTAAATGCATAAAGTACTATAGCTAGAGCCAGTGGGCCCTGTCAAAAAATAGCCAGTTTCCTCTGCTTTAGTGTACAAAGAGGAGGAGAAGGAGGAAAATGAGCAGGAGGAGGAGTGGATAAATTATTCAGGTTGAGCTTCCTTCACCTGGTGGAGATTGGAAATTATGAGAAATCCAGGCTTTATTCATCTTAATAAGCGTCAGCCTGTCAGCGCTGTCAGTCGACAGGCGTGTACGCTTATCGGTGATGATGCCACCAGCTGCACTGAAAACCCGCTCAGACAACACGCTAGCGGCAGGGCAGGCAAGAACCTCCAAGGCGTACAGCGCCAGTTCGTGCCACATGTCCAGCTTTGAAACCCAGTAGTTGTAGGGAGCTGTGTGATCATTTAGGACGATGGTATGGTCAGCTACGTACTCCCTCACCATCTTTCTGTAAAGATCAGCCCTACTCTGCCGAGACTGGGGACAGGTGACAGTGTCTTGCTGGGGTGACATAAAGCTGGCAAAAGCCTTGTAAAGCGTACCCTTGCCAGTGCTGGACAAGCTGCCTGCTCGCCTACTCTCCCTCGCTACTTGTCCCGCAGAACTACGCACTCTGACGCTAGCGCTGTCATAAGGGAAATAGTGTTTCAGCTTGTGCACCAGGGCCTGCTGGCATTCATGCATTCTCACACTCCTTTCCTCTCCAGGGATGAGAGTGGAAAGATTTTGCTTGTACCATGGGTCCAGGAGAGTGAATACCCAGTAATCGGTGCTGGAATAAATTCTTTGAACGCGAGGGTCACGGGATAGGCAGCCTAGCATGAAATCTGCCATATGCGCCAGAGTACCAACGCGTAAGAATTCACTCCCCTCACTGGCCTGACTGTCCATTTCCTCCTCCTCCAACTCCTCTTCTTCTGCCCATACACGCTGAATAGTGAAGGACTCAACAATGGTCCCCACTTGTGTCTCGCCAACATTCTCCTCCTCTTCCTCCTCATCCTCCTCCACCTCCACCTCCTCCGATATGCGCTGAGAAACAGACCTAAGGGTGCTTTGGCTATCAACAAGGGAATCTTCTTCCCCCGTCTCTTGTGACGAGCGCAAAGCTTCCGACTTCATGCTGATCAGAGAGTTTTTCAACAGGCCAAGCAGCGGGATGGTGAGGCTGATGATGGCGGCATCGCCACTGACCATCTGTGTTGACTCCTCAAAGTTACTCAGCACCTGACAGATATCAGACATCCACGTCCACTCCTCATTGTAGACTTGAGGAAGCTGACTGACCTGACTACCAGTTCTGGTGGAAGTTGACATCTGGCAGTCTACAATCGCTCTGCGCTGCTGGTAAACTCTGGATAACATGGTTAATGTTGAATTCCACCTCGTGGGCACGTCGCACAACAGTCGGTGAGCGGGCAGTTGGAGGCGGCGCTGCGCTGCCCTGAGAGTGGCAGCATCTGTGCTGGACTTCCTGAAATGCGCACAGATGCGGCGCACCTTCGTGAGCAAATCAGACAGATTGGGGTATGTCTTGAGGAAACGCTGAACTATCAGATTTAACACATGGGCCAGGCATGGCACATGTGTCAGTCTGCCGAGTTGCAGAGCCGCCACCAGGTTACGGCCGTTGTCACACACAACCATGCCTGGCTTCAGGTTCAGCGGTGCCAGCCACAGATCAGTCTGTGCCGTGATGCCCTGTAATAGCTCTTGGGCGGTGTGCCTTTTATCGCCTAGGCTCAGCAGTTTGAGCACCGCCTGCTGTCGCTTAGCGACGGCACTGCTGCTGTGCCTAGAGCTACCGACTGATGGCGCCATGCCCACGGATGGTAGTTCGGAGGAGGAGGTGGAGGAGGGGTGGGAGGAGGAGGAGGCATAGTAGGCCTGAAAGACCTGGACCGAGGTAGGCCCCGCAATCCTCGGCGTCGGCAGTATATGACCAGCCGCAGGGTCAGACTCGGTCCCAGCCTCCACCAAGTTAACCCAATGTGCCGTCAGCGATATATAGTGGCCCTGCCCGGCAGCACTCGTCCACGTGTCCGTGGTCAGGTGGACCTTGTCAGAAACGGCGTTGGTCAGGGCACGGATGATGTTGTCTGGCACGTGCTGGTGCAGGGCTGGGACGGCACATCGGGAAAAGTAGTGGAGGCTGGGGACCGAATACCGAGCGGCGGCCGCCGCCATGAGGTTGCGAAAGGCCTCGGTCTCTGCTAGCCTATAGGGCAGCATCTCCAGGCTAAGCAATCTGGAGATGTGGACATTAAGGGCTTGGGCGTGCGGGTGGGTTGCACTATATTTCCGTTTCCGCTCCAGCATCTGGGGTATGGAGAGCTGAACGCTGGTGGATGCTGTGGAGGATCGTGGAGGCGACGATGGGGTTTTTGTGCCAGGGTCCTGGGCAGGGGGCTGACTATCAGCTGACACAGGGGAAGGAGCAGTGGTGTGCACGGCCGGAGGTGAACGGGCTTGGTGCCACTGAGTGGGGTGTTTAGCATTCATATGCCTGCGCATACTGGTGGTAGTTAAGCTAGTAGTGGTGGAACCCCTGCTGATCCTGGTTTGGCAAAGGTTGCACACCACAGTCCATCGGTCATCCGGTGTTTCCTTAAAGAACCTCCAGACTTCTGAAAATCTAGCCCTCGCCGCGGGAGCCCTCGCCACGGGAGCTTCACTACGTGACACATTTGGCGCTGATGCACCTGCTCTGGCCCTGCCTCTCCGTCTGGCCCCACCACTGCCTCTTCCAACCTGTTCTGGTCGAGGACTCTCCTCCGTCTCAGAAGCACTGTGTTCACCCGGCCTCTCAACCCAGCTTGGGTCTGTCACCTCATCATCCTCCGATCCCTCAGTCTGCTCCCCCCTCGGACTTCCTGCCCTGACAACAACTTCACCACTGTCTGACAACCGTGTCTCCTCATCATCGGACACCTCTTTACACACTTCTTCCACTACGTCAAGAAGGTCATCATCACCCACAGACTGCGACTGGTGGAAAACCTGGGCATCGGAAAATTGCTCAGCAGCAACCGGACAAGTGGTTTGTGACTGTGGGAAGGGTCCAGAAAAAAGTTCCTCAGAGTATGCCGGTTCAAATGCCAAATTTTCATGGGAGGGGGCAGACTGGGGGGGAGGAGGCTGAGGTGCAGGAGCTGGAGGAGTGCCGATTTCGGTGACATGGGTGGACTGCGTGGAAGACTGACTGGTGGACAAATTGCTCGAAGCATTGTCGGCAATCCACGACATCACCTGTTCGCACTGTTCTGGCCTCAACAGTGCTCTACCACGAGTCCCAGTAACTTCAGACATGAACCTAGGGAGTGTAGGTCTGCGGCGTTCCCCTGCTCCCTCATCAGCAGGTGGTGTCTCACCCCACCCAGGACCACGGCCTCTGACCCCTGCAGTAGTTGGACGCCCACGTCCCCGCCCTCGTCCTCTACCCCTAGCCCTCGGGTTAAACATTTTGAAAATGAAAGTTATAACTTTAATATTTTTTTTAACTTTTTTTTGTGTTTTTTTGTGTTTTTTAGTTTTTTTTTGTGTTTTTTAGTTTTTAAAACCAAACAATGCTATCCTATTGCTATGGCTATTTTCTAGCCAAGTATGAAAGCACACTGCTATGCCAGATGAGGTGACGCTGAGTTATGAAAAAATAAACGTAAAATAAAAAGGAAATGGCAGATTGTGCCTAATTGAAATCCAACCCCTAATAAATTTTCCCACTTCGGTCTTTGCGATGGATATGTGCGTCACTAAGCGCTAAACACAGCGGTCGCAAGTCTCACTCCAAATTCCTCACAATTGGCTAGTATATGCACTGCAGCAAGGACAGCCACCAGCAGATCAACCAGAAATAAAATATATATAACGCTATTGTAGGCGTAAGTAAGCCGTTTGGATTCTCCTTTGGCTATTTTCTAGCCAAGTATGAAAGCACACTGATGAGATGATGCTGAGTTATGAAAAAATAAACGTAAAATAAAAAGAAACTGCCAGACTATGCCTAATTGAAATCCAACCCCTAATAAATTTTCCCACTTCGGTCTTTGCGATGGATATGTGTGTCACTAAGCGCTAAACACAGCGGTCGCAAGTCTCACTCCAAATTCCTCACAATTGGCTAGTATATGCACTGCAGCAAGGACAGCCACCAGCAGATCAACCAGAAATAAAATATATATAACGCTATTGTAGGCGTAAGTAAGCCGTTTGGATTCTCCTTTGGCTACTTTCTAGCCAAGTATGAAAGCACACTGATGAGATGACGCTGAGTTATGAAAAAATAAACGTAAAATAAAAAGAAACTGCCAGACTGTGCCTAATTGAAATCCAACCCCTAATAAATTTTCCCACTTCGGTCTTTGCGATGGATATGTGCGTCACTAAGCGCTAAACACAGCGGTCGCAAGTCTCACTCCAAATTCCTCACAATTGGCTAGTATATGCACTGCAGCAAGGACAGCCACCAGCAGATCAACCAGAAATAAAATATATATAACGCTATTGTAGGCGTAAGTAAGCCGTTTGGATTCTCCTTTGGCTATTTTCTAGCCAAGTATGAAAGCACACTGATGAGATGACGCTGAGTTATGAAAAAATAAACGTAAAATAAAAAGAAACTGCCAGACTGTGCCTAATTGAAATCCAACCCCTAATAAATTTTCCCACTTCGGTCTTTGCGATGGATATGTGCGTCACTAAGCGCTAAACACAGCGGTCGCAAGTCTCACTCCAAATTCCTCACAATTGGCTAGTATATGCACTGCAGCAAGGACAGCCACCAGCAGATCAACCAGAAATAAAATATATATATAACGCTATTGTTGGCATAAGTAAGCCGTTTGGATTCTCCTTTGGCTATTTGCTAGCCAAGTATGAAAGCACACTGATGAGATGACGCTGAGTTATGAAAAAATAAACGTAAAATAAAAAGAAACTGCCAGACTGTGCCTAATTGAAATCCAACCCCTAATAAATTTTCCCACTTCGGTCTTTGCGATGGATATGTGCGTCACTAAGCGCTAAACACAGCGGTCGCAAGTCTCACTCCAAATTCCTCACAATTGGCTTGTAGATGCACTGCAGCAAGGACAGCCACCAGCAGATCAACCAGAAATAAAATATATATAACGCTATTGTAGGCGTAAGTAAGCCGTTTGGATTCTCCTTTGGCTATTTTCTAGCCAAGTATGAAAGCACACTGATGAGATGACGCTGAGTTATGAAAAAATAAACGTAAAATAAAAAGAAACTGCCAGACTGTGCCTAATTGAAATCAAACCCCTAATAAATTTTCCCACTTTGGTGTTTGAGGTGGATATGTGTGTCACTAAGAGCTAAACACAACGGTAGCAAGTCCCCCTGCAAATTCCTCACAATATGGTACTAGCTGCACTACTAGTGCCAGCAAGTCCAGCCACAAGCAAACAAAAAAAAAAAGTATAACGTTATTGTAGCCCTAAGAAGGGCTGTTGGGTTCTTGTTGAATCACTCCTGCCTAACACTATTCTAATAGAACACCCTAACGCTTTCCCTAACCAGCAGCAGCTCTCTCCCTAGCGGCATCCAGACACAGAATGATCCGAGCAGCGCGGGCAGCGGCTAGTCTATCCCAGGGTCACCTGATCTGGCCAGCCAACCACTGCTATCGACGTGTAAGGGTACCACGTCATGCTGGGTGGAGTGCAGAGTCTCCTGGCTTGTGATTGGCTCTGTTTCTGGCCGCCAAAAAGCAAAACGGCGAGAGCTGCCATTTTCTCGAGCGGGCGAAGTATTCGTCCGAGCAACGAGCAGTTTCGAGTACGCTAATGCTCGAACGAGCATCAAGCTCGGACGAGTATGTTCGCTCATCTCTAGTAAAGAGCCATCCATAAAAATGCTAAATATATTTTACTAAAGTAATGATGCAAACAATACAAAGTATATATCACGTGATAGGGAAGAAAAAAGGGGAGAAACAAGTGGCCCCTGATGGAAATGGGGCAACCATAGGAAACACAATCACCCTCAGAAGAACCCCCCTTCCCCAGAGCCTAAAAGTCAGTAAATAACAGTACAGACTACAAGTCTGACAAATAGTAAGATGCAGACAGGAATGTAAACAATTAGTTGACCTGTATCGGTCCTATGTGAAGTGGAGACCGTAGGTACCTTCCGGCTCCCACAATACATATATACAATTAGTGCTTACCCGAAAGCATGATGATAGGCTCAGTGGGGAATCCTAAGGGGCCAGTAAACAACACCCCGACGCACGTTTCGCTGATGCTTCGTCAAGGTGCTGTAATCAAAATCTGACAGCATATAACAAGCCTTGATGGTTTGCTGATTGAATAAATATACTGACCTTATTTCTACCTATTTTTTTAAGTTTTAAGTAAAATCTGAGATGTCTAAATAAGATCAGAGAAAAAATCAGGTTAAAGGAGGAATATTAGGATATTGGGGTTATTCATGTTTGAGTGCTTTGTCTAGTTTTCCATTCAAGACAGGGAAGATAAAGAGATATTTATCATGGTAACAATCCTCCTCTGGCACCACCAGATAAATCAGGAGGTTCTGGCTGTCTGTGAGCTATTGTGCTATTACCAGTGACCACGCAAACTTCAATGGTTGCAGGCAATAGCAAGTGCGCAGATGCGTGTGCAAGAGCACCCGCATTCGCCTACTCCGTCACCAACCATGCACCCTTCACACCCTTCCAAGCCCAAGGGTAAAATAATCACAATGCCTGGCAGTTCACTAGGAATTCACTTGAAATTATGTCACGGCTGGTACACCAGAAAAAGAGTATATAAGCGATCACAATTATTTGCATAATTTGGTCTTTGTACCAGCTCAGGACAATGATGTAAATGCAAGTTTTCCTTTTTATTGAGAAGTAAAATAGGAGAATATTTTAGTTTTTAGGAACTTAAGACTTTTTCATTTGCTAACAAAGTAAGACATCCGCAGGCAGCACAAGTTTAGCTGAAAGCAAGAATTATGAACATCCCTTTAGGTTTTAGAGATAAGATTAGAAACCAATTTAAATTCTCTTCCAGATCTTGGGCTTTCACATTTAGCAAACATCACAGAAAAAAATAGCTTTCATTAAAGTCTCAATTCAAGTGACTCATGCCAATTTGTTCCAAGAGATAACAAACCTCTAGAATTTGAAAGGCTTCTTCCTGACAGAAAGTACACCAAGCTCAGAGGAATACAGCGCCATTCATTTCCCTTGGCCTTTATTTTTGGAAGTACACAGAAAGTACAAGTGACATTTAGCACCACAAGTTCTCATTATTGCTTTATAGAATTAGAATTGCCCCAAGTGAAGACATTTTGCATGTTTTAAGGTCAAATAAGATTTCCAAAAGATCTTTGTCACTTGTTGACAATTTCATCATCTTAAGTATTTGGCAAGATGCAACATTTTTCAAGCCTTTACTGTAAAGCATGTTTATCAGATTCCTTGTGCGACTGTTCTCTTAAGCTCAGTGCATGTAACAGAAATGTTAATGTCAAGTTCTGTATTTATAAATTTATTCTATAATAATTTTAATTATTTATAGAACTGTGAGTCCACCAATCATACAAGTAAAGAATATATAGCAATATGGAAGGCAGTCACTATTGCTGTCTTCCAAGTTTGACAGTCTAATTTTAGACAAGAAAGACTTAAATTCCGCCAGGTAGAACATTAGCATGAGATGTTGAATTCTATCTGGCTGGACTTCTCGATGAATCTACCTTGCCCGGTTCTCTGCATCTTCTTGCTAGCTCTCTTGTCTGTGCCTGCTTGCAATATGTCTGTACTTCTGGTATATTGATATTTGGCTCATTTTATTAAATATCCTACTGTGTACAATAATACAATACTATATAATACTATACTTTATATGCTATCTCAGCTGTGCCACATAATTTTTTTTACCACTGTTATATGTTTGTCTTGTTTTGTGTCTGCACTTTGGTGTAGGGATGGACCGTCTTTGTGGTTGTCCCGTATCACCTAGGACAGTGGTGGCAAACCTATGGCACGGGTGCCAGAGGTGGCTCTCAGAACCCTCTCTTTGGGCACCCAGGCCATCACCAAAGAGGATGCAAGGTATCTTCATGGACTGCAAAAAATAAGGGAAAAATATAAAGGAAATCCGCACAGTCAACTGTTAAAAGTGAAAAATCTTCGTAGAGAGCTTTATTAATTACATATTAAAAATGTGACATCACAATAGAAAAGGGGAGAGCATGGTAGGTGACGCGTTTTGGACAAAAGATGTCCTTAGTCATACCCATTAGAAATGATGTTGCAAATACCTTTTATGCATTAGAGGAGAACGCCACCGGAAGTCTGGTAAGAGGCGGGAGGGGGGGTGTCAGGTAGGAGAGTCACATGATCGCTGGGGGAGGACCTCATGTATGTTGAGCCGCTGGTAAGTGTACAAATGTGTAAACAAAATGTAACTATGAGTAGAAATATTAGTAGATAAACATAAGATTGTTCCTGAAATTCATACCATTAGGTGATCGTTTGTGTCTAATAGCAAAATCCAATACGCTTCGCGCATGTGAAGTGTCTTTTTACGATTGCCTCCTCGTTTAGTTGGAGGAATATGTTCAATTGCCACCACTAACATATATAATGCTAATGGGTATGACTAAGGACATCTTTTGTTCGAAACGCGTCACCTACCATGCTCTCCCCTTTTCTATCGTGATGTCACATTTTTAATATGTAATTAATAAAGCTCTCTACGAAGATTTTTCACTTTTAACAGTTGCCTGTGTGGATTTCCTTTATATTTTTCCCTTATTTTTTGCAATTTATCACCTTGGATCCAGACCAGGAGTCTCTATCATCCAGAATGGCCATCAATTGGGACGACTCAACAGAAGGGTGAGCACACACAAAAAACTTTTTTCTCTTTCTTGCTTATCTTCATGGATTCCCAGACAGCCCAGGACTTGCTGCGCTCAGTGCTATTTTAGAGTACAGGAGAAATGGGAAAGGGGTGGGCAGATCTACATTATCATTTTAGTTCCTGCCCTAGGTCGGAAAATTTGCCCTATTTAGCAGAATCTACTGTATTGGAGTTCTCATGATACTGATACGATTGAAAGCTATGACAGAGAATGGAGAAAGAAGTTACTGTTTAAATTGCCTTGTTGGCACTTTGCGATAAATAAGTGGAATTATGTTGTAGTCTGGGCACTCTATAAAAGGTTCGCCATCACTGATTTAGGATATGCAGAGGCGAGCATGCAGTGATATTACAGGGCTGGTTTTAGTGTTCTCTGTCCTGCCTTTTTATCCTGAGCCCAGTGTTTAGAAGTGCTGTGGTCTCCTTAATAAAAAAACATGCAGGATTGACTCTCTATATTTGAAGATACTTTTGAGATGCTTAACTACTTAGTGTATTTTAGTGAATTTACACAAATCTGAGATACTGAATATTAATATCCTGCAACATATATTCCATGGGAGGAGATTCAACATGCTCCTGGATCGGCATATGATAGCAGACAGCCCCCCCCCCTTTCTGCACTGGATACATCTTGAAGTTTAGGCCTCTTGATGAATCTGGCAGGCGACATGGCCACCAGGCAACAATATTCCAGGTCCTGATATAGTTTTGGCTCAGAAGCAGTGATAAATCTTCCCCACTAAGTTACAACATGAGGGCGTCAAATTCTCGGGTGACCCAAATACCTACTATAAACTAAATGTTCTCCCTTTTGTTAAGGGGGTTATGCAACTACTAGACAACTTTAACCTGCAGCTTTTCCAGAGGCATTTAAAGAGCTAATGCTCGAGATCGGGGGCAGCAAGATCGGGGGTTTGAGCTAAACTCAGACCCGTTCCCCAATTTCTAGTGTTCAGATCTGCTCATCACTAGACCAACTCTAAGCCACAGTGCAGATGCAAAACAAGACTGAGAAATAAGTAGTACAGGCTACAACAAGATAGTACAAAATCAGAATCCAAAAGGGAGAGTCACAACAAAGAAGAAAGAACAGTGTCAGTGTCATTGTAAAAATAAGAATGTTGTCTTTCTAAGCCAGGGGTAGGGAACCTATGGCTCGGGAGCCAGATATGGCTCTTTTGTTGGCTGCATCTGGCTCTCAGACAGATCTTTAATAAATAGTGATGGCTGCCGTATGCCTATGTCCTTTGTACAACCCAGGCGCCATGGGAGTGATGAGGAGCTGGCTGCAGGGAGCGCTGGTAAGTGAATATTCTTTTTTTTTTTTTTTGCTGTGACTAAATTTCTACTGGGATGCATATGGTGGGTGTCAGGATTTGGAGTAGTGAACCCCGTTGACCACCACGGACAATGATGTAAGCAGACACCTGGAACCGGAATCTAAGTGGCACCTGGTCTTCACCAGAGCCTGCCGCAAAGCAGTATGGTCTTGCTGCAGCGTGGTACCATCAGGGTGTTTCACAGGCATGACTTGTCCATGCTGGCAGCCAAGGTCGAGGTACAGTATCACGAGGCAGTCTCTTGGTCAAGAACAGGCAGACGGTCAAGGCAGGTGGCAATGACGCAAGGTCGGGATGGAGCAAGAGATCAGGGCTGACAGCGAAGGAGCAGAATCAGGAACAGGTCCACGGTCACAATGGGAGGTCAACACTTGGGAAGGAAACAGTGCTTCATACCTATGAGGGAGCTTTCCACATTAAGATCTGACGGGGAATGCTTGGAGCCGCCAGTCTTTATAGGAACCAGGGAAGTGGGAAGCGCCAATCAGTGGCGCACTGGCCCTTTCAATCTGTGTCAGCGTATGCGCTGGCTAGCCGGGACGTGAGCCGGAGACTGGTGAGTTGAGTGAGCTCGGAAAGGGGAGCCGCCACAGAGAGGGGCACGGGTGTGCCTGCAATCCGAGACGTAGATCACAGGGGCAGCAGTGACACCGGGACTACCTATCTACTTGGGGCATGTGGATATTGTATGGCTCTTACTGAATAAAATTTTAAAATATGTGGCCTTCTTGGCTCTCTCAGCCAAAAAGGTTCCTGATCCCTGTTCTAAGCACTTCATTATGGTAGTTCCAGCACAATATTGTCTTTATAATGATACCATGGTTCTAGCTCCTAGAACAGTGTCCCTTAAAGGTGTGTTGCAGTTCTCTGTAAAGTGTGTTGGTGAATTTATCTTATTGCAGTAGAAAGCACATTTAAATTGTATTCTTAATGCAGACACAGCATATCCAAAGAATATGTCACAAACAACAAATAAAACCAGCTATACACTGAGAAGTGACTATGATCCAGTTACATTCATGCAACCTGTTCTCAGACTGTAGTGAGAATGCAGTAACCTTTACATCTGCATATTACTCTAAAGCAGGGGTAGGGAACCTATGGCTCGGGAGCCAGATATGGCTCTTTTGTTGGCTGCATCTGGCTCTCAGACAGATCTTTAATAAATAGTGATGGCTGCCGTATGCCTATGTTCTTTGTACAACCCAGGCGCCATGGGAGTGATGAGGAGCTGGCTGCAGGGAGCGCTGGTAAGTGAATATTCTTTTTTTTTTTTTTGCTGTGACTAAATTTCTACTGGGATGCATATGGTGGGTGTCAGGATTTGGAGTAGTGAACCCCGTTGACCACCACGGACAATGATGTAAGCAGACACCTGGAACCGGAATCTAAGTGGCACCTGGTCTTCACCAGAGCCTGACGCAAAGCAGTATGGTCTTGCTGCAGCGTGGTACCATCAGGGTGTTCCACAGGCATGACTTGTCCATGCTGGCAGCCAAGGTCGAGGTACAGTATCACGAGGCAGTCTCTTGGTCAAGAACAGGCAGACGGTCAAGGCAGGTGGCAATGACGCAAGGTCGGGATGGAGCAAGAGATCAGGGCTGACAGCGAAGGAGCAGAATCAGGAACAGGTCCACGGTCACAATGGGAGGTCAACACTTGGGAAGGAAACAGTGCTTCATACCTATGAGGGAGCTTTCCACATTAAGATCTGACGGGGAATGCTTGGAGCCGCCAGTCTTTATAGGAACCAGGGAAGTGGGAAGCGCCAATCAGTGGCGCACTGGCCCTTTCAATCTGTGTCAGCGTATGCGCTGGCTAGCCGGGACGTGAGCCGGAGACTGGTGAGTTGAGTGAGCTCGGAAAGGGGAGCCGCCACAGAGAGGGGCACGGGTGTGCCTGCAATCCGAGACGTAGATCACAGGGGCAGCAGTGACACCGGGACTACCTATCTACTTGGGGCATGTGGATATTGTATGGCTCTTACTGAATAAAATTTTAAAATATGTGGCCTTCTTGGCTCTCTCAGCCAAAAAGGTTCCTGATCCCTGCTCTAAAGCCTCAATAACTTAACTAAAGAATGACCTCCTTCTAACCTTATGAGGTTAATGAACTCCTAAGGGGTGGGGTCAGTTCTGACAGCTTGTGTCATAAATCTCAGTGCACAGAGTAAAGCTGAAATATTTACTATGCATTAATTGTATCAAAGTGTTGAACAGTGCCCCCTCCACTATGAGCTATGTGACCTCTATAGTTGCCACAGTTAGCAAGGTCTAATACTCAGATATATAAATAATAATATCATAGATGTAAACCTGGAAAACTCCTTACTCCTTACTTACATTAGAGATAACCCTTATTTAAATGCAGGCAACATTTTTATCCTGGTTTAAATAAAGTTACATGCAGACATTTCTATTGGAGAGTATAATGTAGTGGAAAGGTAGTTATATTGTCACAGGTGCGCCTGCGACCCATATCCTGGGTCGCAGGCACACCCATGTGCCTCCCTGTGCCCCTGGAGCATGGCTGCAGCGTGCTTATCTTACCTCGCTGCAGTGGCGGACTCCACGCCTTCCCTGTTAAACTTGCAGCCCTTCCTGTGTCCCCTGCCGGATCTTTGATTCATCATGCTCTAGAAAAAGCTTGACTCCTGTTTCCCTGTGCATTTATAGTGATTTCCCATTTTGACCTCGATTCTGTTCCTGACTTAGCTTTCTGCTGCCAGCACTTACCTTTTGCCTTGTTCCTGACTCCAATCCCATGCAGCCTGTCCTGACCTCCAGCCGGTCCACGACTCCATCTCAGCCTTACGATTCTGTACCTCGCCTTGGCCACCACTGTGAGCAAAGTCGTGCCTGTGGAGTGCCTTGGTGGTATCCCTCCCCAGGAAGTCCAACCCACTTTGCAGTGGGCTCTTGTGAAAACCGGATGCTACTCAGACTCTGCTCCCAGGAGTCGGCTCGTCATCACTCGTGGTGGTTCAGTGGGTCCACTAGCCCTGACCTTTCATACCATTCAATTTCATACCATTTTCAAAGCTCAACTACACTAGATAAAGGGTAGTTTTTACAGTGAAGCTTTCCATGCTGAATGATATATGTGGCTACCGAATAAGCTAATTATTACATTAAATTAGAGGATCCTTTGTGATGTCTATATAGCTGATATGGCAAATGGACACACAGTATTTTTGAGAGAGAAGCAAGTTACACTTTGTGTATAGTAATTATATTCTTACAATGTCTCAGAAGTCTCCTTCAAGTATTTATCATTATTTCATTTAGTTTGAAATCTTAACTTATACTTCACTTCAAGCTGCTTGGTTAAAAGTGCCAAAAGCAGAAAACTGTTTTTCTCTCTTAGAATCATCAGTCCAGAAAAACTTGACTGTGCTGCCAAGATCCTCTAATTGGATTTCTTGTTTCCCCCCAGGTAGATCTATAAACATTCTTTTTTAATTTATTTCTGTCTAATTTTCCGAAAAGATCATCTACGTGAATAAAGGAATTCTTGTCTCAAACTTCAAAAAAGGACAAAAGCCGTGGGTATACAAGCATTGTTTCTTAGAGTGACACAATTGTCTGAAGATGAAACTTTGCTCAGGACTGTTTAATTAATTCTTGGTGCATACAATAAAGTTCTCACACCCCAGTAAAAAAAATTGTTTTGGAGAAGTTGCTGTACAAGGGCTAAAGTAGTACATATCCGCATGAAATACATGTGTTCACGTAATAGAGGAGTCCGCTATATAGTAGCTTTATTCACACCGTTTTTCATTGACAGGAGACCAAGTATTTATTAAACAGTTCTGAAGAGTACAGAAGCTTCTTCTCACCACCATAAATATAAGAAAACCTAAAGGACTTAATTAAAAGCCAATATGTTCCATCACAGATCTATTTGTAAATTAATTCATTATAACCCTTTGATTTATTATGAAGTTTCTATCAAAATGAATGGATTCTAAGATGAATTAATACTGCAAATCATTGATTTCAATAGGACTTCCAGGACCGTGTACAGAACAACTGATCCTGGAAATACTGATTTACACAGACATGAGGTTACCCTTTCTACTGATTAATGGGGTTCCAGGGGTTACATGCAATAAGAAATGCATCCCCTGTCCTGTGGATAGCAGAAAAATGTCTGAAGACATTGGTTTTGGGGACATGTTTTTTTTAACCTTCACAATTTTCTTCAATTTTTTCTGAGGCTAAGAAAAGTTCTGAGAAAAGTTGTGTTCGTCTGATTAAATTAAATTTATTAGGTATTAGTCCTGTTTCTGGTAACATACTGTATATCTGTAGTAATCTTGGTTCTGGTCCTGAATCTAGGCAGTCAGCTTGGTTCCACTGCCGATTCTAGGTATTACTTCTGGTTATGGTTACATACTGTATGTTTGCAGTAATCTTGGTTCTGGTCCTGAATCTAGGCAGTCAGCTTGGTTCCACTGCCGATTCTAGGTATTACTTCTGGTTCTGGTTACATACAGTATGTTTGCAGTAATCTTGGTTCTGGTCCTGAATCTAGGCAGTCAGCTTGGTTCCACTGCCGATTCTAGGTATTACTTCTGGTTTTGGTTACATACTGAATGTTTGCAGTAATCTCGGTTCTGGTTCTGAATGTAGGTAGTTAGCTTGGTTACACTGCAGATACCAGGTATTACTCCTACTATATCTATAGTAATCTTGGTTGGGATACCGTATGTTTGTAGAATTCTTTTTTCTGGTATTGTAACTTTGTAGTAAACTTCGATCCATTGCTGTTTTTATTTATTAAAATTGTTTTTGGTAATGTATCTATACATGTAGTAATCTTGGTTGTTGTAATGTATCTTTGTAGTAAGATTGGTTCTGATAATGTATCTATGTAGAAGTTTCTGTGCAAAAGGTTTTATTATGTTTTGAAGGCAGGGTGTCTTATTCAGAAGAAATCACCCGTCAAAATATCACACAGTGCTTTAAATCGGCTCCTAGGAGATCAGTTTTTTGCAAGGACTTGTATGCAGATTGCTAAACAAAGACCCTCCCAGGAGACGGAATAAGCTGCTCTTTCATGTTTGTATAACATGGGACATAGAGCATTGTGTTTGAAGTGTCATCAGTCTGCCTCACCAAATACTGTTACACGCTTAGTAAGAAACAAGAGCATTGGAAAGAAAACAACAAAGTATACTTTATATGAAATCTATGTATAACGATATGCATAAATTATGTATAATACACAATCAAGAATAGGCAGCCCTTCGAATTGTGTTTAAAAAGTGAGGTAAGTCTTTATTCCATTGATTTTGTAATGGAATAAATATTCTCCCCACTTTTCATAGTATCATAGTTTATATGGTTGAAAATAGACACATGTCCATCAAGTTAAACCAAGGAAGAGTAGGGATTGGATGAGGAAGGGATCTAGACCCTTCTTGAAGCTCTCTGCTGTCCCTGCTGTGACCAGCGCCTGAGGCAGGCTATTCCACAGATTGACAGTTCTCACAGTAAAAAAGCCCTGTCACCTCTGGTGATTAAACCTTGATTTTTCCAGACGGAGACAGTGCCCCCTCGTCTTTTTAAACACAATCCAGAGTGCTGCCTTTTTACAAAACATTTTTGAGCCATGACAAGCTAGACTCTGCACGTGCCCACTCAGTATATAGATAGCCCCTGCACATGTCCCCTAAGTATATAGATAGCCCCTGTGTGTGCCCACTCAGTATATAGACAGCCCCAGCACATGTCCCCTGGGTATATAGATAGCCCCACCAGTCCACAGTCAGCCCCACCCAGTTCACAACAGATACCCCCATTTAATAAAATGTCCCCTCTAGATGCCCCCTTTAATGAAATGTCCTGCTAGGTGCCCCCCTTTAATTAAATGTCAACCCAGATGCCCCCCTTTAATGAAATGTCCTGCCAGATGCTCCCTTTAATTAAATTTCCACCCCAGATCCCCCTTTAATGAAATGACCTGCCAGATACCCCCTTTAATAAGTCCTGCCAGACCCCCTTTAATGAAATGTCCACCCCAGATGCCCCCCTTTAATGAAATGTCCTGCCAGATGCCCCCTTTAATGAAATGTCCACCCCAGATGCCCCCTTTAATAAAATGTCCTGCCAGATGCTCCCTTTAATGAAATGTCCACCACACATGCCCCCTTTAATGAAATGTCCATCCCAGATGCCCCCCTTTAATGAAATATCCATCCCAGATGCCCCCCTAAAATTAAATGTCCACCCCAGATGCCCCCCTTTAATGAAATGTCCTGCCAGATGCCCCCCTTTAATGAAATGCCCTGCCAGATGCCCCCCTTTAATGAAATGTCCATCCCAGATGCCCCCTTTAATAGAATGTCCTGCCAGATGCCCCCCTTTAATGAAATGTCCATCCCAGATGCCCCCCTAAAATTAAATGTCCACCCCAGATGCCCCCCTTTAATGAAATGGCCTGCCAGATGCCCCCTTTAATGAAATGTCCTACCAAATGCCCCCTTTACTCAAATGTCCACCCCAGATGCCCCCCTTTAATGAAATGTCGACCCCAGATGCCCCCCTTTAATTAAATGTCCTGCCAGATCCCCCCTTAATGAAATATCCACACCAGATGCCTCCCTTTATTGAAATGTCCTGCCAGACGCCCCTTTAATGAAATGTCGACCCCAGATGCCCCCCTTTAATGAAATGTCCTGCCAGATCCCCCTCTTAATGAAATATCCACCCCAGATGCCTCCCTTTAATAAAATGTCCTGCCAGACCCCTCCCTTTAATGAAATGTCCTGCCAGATGCCCCCTTTAATGAAATGTCATGCCAGATGCCTGCCTTTAATGAAATGCCCTGCCAGACTCCTCCTTTAATGAAATGTCCCGACAGATGCCCCCCTTTAATGAAATGTGCAGCCAGATGCCCCCTTTAATGAAATGTCCTGAAAGACTCCTCCCTTAATGAAATGTCCTGCCAGATGCCCCCCTTAATGAAATGTCCACCCCAGATGCCCCCCTTAATGAAATGTCCTGCCAGACTCCTCCCTTAATTAAATGTCCTGCCAGATGCCCCCCTTAATGAAATATCCACCCCAGATGCCCCCCTTAATGAAATGTCCTGCCAGACTCCTCCCTTAATTAAATGTCCTGCCAGATTCCCACCTTAATGAAATGTTTCCGGCCCCATGGCTCCATCTTCTCATGGCTCCGTCTTCTGCTCCTCTGGCCCGGGCGCACTTTGACGTGGCAGTGTCGCAGACACGGGACATCATAATGTAAGGGCCCATGTGGTGCATACAATATGACATCACGTGGCTGTGACACTGCTGCGTCATATTGATGCGCCCGGGCCAGAAGAGCAGAAGACAGAGCCGCGGAGCCGGGGAGAAGAAGCTGAAAGGTGAGTATAGATTTATTTTTCTAATATAGGGCCCGGGTTTGGGGGTTTAGTGGGTACTGTTAGCCCCTCTTGCCCCCCTTTTAGGGGGGCCCTCGAACACAGTCACACTAGACCCCCAAGATGGCGGACCTGCTTGAACATATTATTGGGATTCACGCCATGGAACCTACGGCTATGCAGCTATCTTTTCATCTGTTGTGCAGCTCTGGAATTTTGTATATTATATACTGTATATATATATATATATATATATATATATATATATATATATTATACAAAACATCAGAGGGTATTTAGTAAAGTCCAAATAACAGTCAAAATAAATCTCACCTATTAACCCCTTCACGCTCCGTGGCGGATATATACGCCACGGAGCGCAGTGACTTAGCGCTCAGTGGCGGATATATCCGCCACGGCGCTTATGCCGGCTCGGCTCTGGATCAGAGGCGAACCGGCATCGGAAAACATGGGGTGCCGGCTGTAACTAATAGCCGGCAGCCCAGTGTAACACCCGCGGTCGGGCATCTAACATGTCTCTGGGGGGTCTTTCCCCCACGATCGGCCCCCCGGAACCGTTTTCGGGGGGCACCGATCGCTGCTATGGAAGTGCTGGGGTCCGATCTGGTCCCCAGCACTGCCTGCAGGCACTGCCAGTAAGATGGCATCTGTGACGTCATCTTACTGGCATAGTGCCAGCCTATGCAAGTGCATAGGCTAACACTGATAATACCCTGCAATACATGATTATTGCAGAGTATTATCATGAACAAGCAATCAGATGATTGCTTGGTCATTTCCCATGGTGGAAAAAGTGAAAAAGTAAAAAAAAATGTTATTCAATAAAAAATAAAGTAATAAATCAATAAAAATGCCCATAAGCCACATAACATATAAAGAGACATATAACCCCAAAAAAGTCTAAATCATAACAAAAACCCCACATATATAATATCACCGCGTCCGTAACAACCCGTAGAATACAAGTAAATCATTATTGAACCCGTACGATGAACGCCGTTAAAAAAAACTATTGAAAACCCACCAAAAATTAACATTTTTACCTATTCAATCTTACAAAAAATGCCCTCAAAAGTGATCAAAAAAACATATGTACTCCATAATGATACTGCTGCAAAGTACAGCATGTCCCGCAAAAAAAAAAGCCATCAACCAGCTCCCAAGTCAAAAAAGTAAAAATGTTATGCCACTTGGAAGACAGCAATGCAAAAATGATCGATTTTTTCCCACATTACGGTTTTATTTGACAAATTTAGTAAAATGTAAGAAAATATATTCAAGTCTGGTATCCCCGTAATCGTATCGTCCCATAGAATAAAGCTAACATGATTATTAGGCTAAACGGTGAACACGAAAAAAAAAAAAGTCAAAAATCCAGTACAGAATTGATGCTTTTCTACTCATACCCTCAAAAACGAGTTCCTAAATTTTCAACAATAGGTGATACCAACCCCAAAATGGCAACACTGGAAAAAGCATCTCATCCCGCAAAAAAAAAAAATGCCAGCACATGGCCCCAATAACGAAAAAGCGAAAATTTATAGCCTACAAAAGGGACCAAAGAGGAAACTAAAATCCTGGCAGCTGCAGGTCCCTCCTTCCATTCTGCGCCTCACTGTGCGCCCATAAAACAAGTAACGTCCACATGTGGGGGGTCTCTGCACTCGGGAGAAATTGCAGAACAAATTGTATGGTGGGTTTTCTATCTTTATCTTTTGGAAATGTGTAAATTTTAGGGCTAAATGAGCATATAACCGGAACAATTTGACCAATCTAAATTTCACCTCCATTTTGATTCAATTACTATGAAGATCTCAAGGGGTTAACAATCTTCCTAAAAGCTGTTTCTGATAGTTTGAGGGGTGCAGATTTGAAAATGGGTTGATTATATACGGGGGTTTTGATACTAAATATGTAACATTTCATTCAAAACTGTATTTATCCGCAAAAGAGTAAATTCTGAAAATACGGGAAATCGCTATTCGATTTGTAAGCCGAGCGACATCAAAATATATTATCCAGACATTTCAAAAATTATGAAAATGTAAAGTAGACATATGGGAAATGTTATTCAGGAACTTATTTAGGTGGTAAATCTATCTACCTGAAAATGTAATGATTTTGAATTTCAAAAAAGTGAGATTTTTCTAAAAATTCAGCATTTTTTCTTTTTTTGGAAAATAAACGCAAAACTTATCAGCCAACATTTACCACTAAAATGAAGTACAACATGTGGGGAAAAAACAATCTCAGAATCGCTTTGATAAGTAACAGTGTTCAAAAGTTATAACCATATAAAGTGACCCAAGTCAGAATCCAAAAAATGGGGCTGAGCCTTAAGCTGTAAAATGGCTGCGTCCTTAAGGGGTTAACTACAGTATACATTATGATCTAGCAGAATGTGGTACGTTGTAACAATCAATAAACAATGGAAGGATTCAGGAACTTTCCAAAAAAGCTAGAAGCTTATCTATAGAAAAATAATATTCCAAAGATTCCACCATGTCCCCAAGCTTTATAATATGTTGGCAGCATATTGTAGAGAAATATTATTTTGTAAAGAAAAATCACCTTTATTATTTCTATCCATGAATTTGTGCAGACCTTTGAAATGGACTCATATGCTTGTCTGATCCCACAGACTGCTCACATTGCCCGGATGGGCATCCTTGCATCATACAGCCCATGATGATATAAATAAATAAGTACAACAATACTCAATTTCATCCGTCACAAAACTGAGCTTAAAATTTTTGATTTTATGATTTACAAGTAGGTGGAGTTATCACTAAGATGGCCGCCACTAGAAACTACAAGTCCCATGATCCTTTAGTTCTCAGTAACTCCTCCTGCCTCTTATGCTCTGCTCCCTGTGATGATGTAACAGGTTTTCTTTCTCCGTTACCATAGTAATGATGTGTAACTGCCATCAGCTCAACACTGGCCGTACTGGATGCATTGCAACCAACCGACTACAGCCAAACGTAGTGGTGATCACATGACCTGCCCAGGCAGGTGCAGAACATGTGATGTGGACATGTGACCAGCGGCCATCTTCTGTTCTGTGTCTGATTCACAACGGACAGCGCGGGGGAAATTAACGGACTGATTAAAGGGCCAGTAGCATTTTAATTCTTCTGCTAAGGGGAGCACAATTTTAAATAACAACTAATTACACACTAGCTTATATTTTGAGTACCCATTTTTATATGAATTAAGCTTATTCCTGGAATACCCCTTTAAAGCAAAAGTAGGCCTCCATAATTTAGAACAGCCAATAGAAACTTGAGCTGGCCATGTCATCAAGTACTGGGAATAATGCAAATATGTTTTCCAAGGTGTTAAATGGAAAACAGTGCCTCCTTTAGCTACCATGAAAGGCAGCCCCGTTAACACCAAGTATGACCTACAAGAAGTCTAAAAGCATGGTGTGGGATTAAGCCAAACCAGTATATCCATTCCAGAAGGAACAGACTCCCAACTGCAGACAGCACTTTTTCGACCTGGTTGGGTCTCCTCAGTACAGCGTAGGGAACTGAGTTGGCTGTGTGAGAGCCTATGGACTAGGGTCAGACAGTAGGTTTTCTCCTTAAGGAGAGATTGCCAATTAAGGCCACCTTAAAGGCCTGTGGAGACTGAAAGCCATAGATGCTCCACTAGGGAATTGTGGGAAAAATGCAAATATGTTTTCCAAGGTGTTATATGGAAAACAATGCCTCCTAGACAGCACTGTTTCGACCTGGTTGGGTCTCCTCAGTACCAGTACCACATGCCTTTATGGTGGCCTTAATTGACGATCTCTCCTTAAAGAGAACACCTACTGTCTGACCCTTGTCACCAAATAATCAGGGAAATAGATCTCTAAGAGAAGTTCCTGAAATACAATGGTCACTCTGGTTGAGCTCCACAGATCCTCTATGCAGATGAGGAAAACTCCCAGAAGGTCAACCATCATTAACCAGTTCGCGACCGCCCGCCGTGTATTTGCGGCGGTCGGGTCGCGCTACATGGAGAGGGCTCATGGGCTGAGCCCTCTCCATAGCCGGTAAGTTTTTGCTGCATATTGCTAGCACCGATCGCGGGTGTTTTCACAGCGATGGCTGCCGGCAGCCTCAAAAAAAAGATAGAGGAGCATGGGCGCCGCCATCTTACCTGGGATCGCCGCTCCATGTGACGTCATCGGGGGGTGGCAATCCAACTCCATGGTAGCCTCGGGTCTTCAGAAGACCCGAGGCTATTTCGTTTTAACCCCTTCATTACAATGTGCTGATAGCACATTGTAATGAATGAGGAGAAAAATCCCCATATACTGCCATACTGTAGTATGGCAGTATATGATAGGATCGATCAGACAACCTAGGGTTAAAGTACCCTAGGGAGTCTGAAAAATAGTAAAAATAAAAAAAGTTAAAAAAAAAATTATAATAAAGAAACCTAAAATTTCAAATCACCCCCCTTTCCCTAGAACTGACATAAATATAAATAAACAGTAAAAATCATAAACACATCAGGTATCGACGCGTCCGAAAATGCCCGATCTATCAAAATATGATAACGGTTTTTCAATGCGTTTAACCCCGTAACGGAAAATAGCGCCTATAAAATCTATAATCTATAAATCTATAAAAAGTGATCAAAAGGTCGTACAGTCCTAAAAATATTATTGAAAATATTATCAAATTTCGCAAAAAATGACACCACCCACAGCTCCGTACACCAAAGTATAAAAAAGTTATAAGCGCCAGAAGTTGGCAAAATAAAAAAAATTATTTTAGTACAGGAGAATTTAATTTTTGTAAATGTATGAAAACATTATAAAACCTATACAAATTTGGTATCCCCTTAATCGTACCAACCCAAAGAATAAAGTAGACATGTCAATTGGGGCGCTCAGTGAAAGACGTAATATCCAAGCCCACAAGAAAATGGCGCAAATGCATTTTTTCACCATTTTCACTGCATTTGGAATTTTTTTTCCCGCTTCCGAGTACATGGCATGGAATATTTAATACCATCACTATGAAGTGCAATTTGTTACGCAAAAAACAGCTCTTTACGGGTAAAAATAAAAAAGTTATAGATTTTTGAAGGTGGGGATTGAAAAATGGACATGAAAAAACAAGAAAGGGCCGGTCCTTAACCCGTTAAGCACCCCATCAATCTTGGTTATTTTATGGTAGAGTGGGCAGAAAAAAATCCTGCACTTAGTAAAATACACATAAAAGTCCATCTGAAGTTTTCTAAAAATCACATAAAGGACTCTCAGACTGTGAGAAACAAGATCACCTGGTCTGATTAAACCAAAATTTATCTTTTTGACTTTAAAAATGTTGTTCATCCCTTCAATGAAGCATGGTGGTGAAAACACTATGCTGTAGAGTGGTTATTCAGAGGCTGGAACAGGGAAACTGGACAAGTTTGAGGGAACGTTGAATGAAGCAAATTACAAATACACTTTTAATGAAAACCTGATCCAAAGTGTTGTGGACCTTGGACTGGGCCAAAGGTTCAATTTGCAGCAAGATAGTGACCCTAAGCTCACAGTTATAAAAACACAGAAGTGTTTATAGGACAACTCTGTAAATGTCCCTTTAGTGATGCAGATCAAGCCCTAACTTCACAATCAAATTCAGAGAGACCCCCCTCCATGCTGACACAGTTGATGGCAATAATAATAATAATTCCTTTTTTTATAAAGCGCACACAGATTATGCAGTGCTACACAGATAAGAGATGAATAGCCAAAAAGAATATGAAAATGTCAACAAATTAAGGTGTACAGACTGTGTGCATCATAGAAGAACAATGGAGACTATAATCACTGCCCAAGGTGCTTGAGAAAGGGCCTGAATATTTATGTCAATTCATATTTTATGTTTTTTAAAATAAAAACATATATATACTGTATATATGCATTTAAGTGTTTGGAGGGTTAATGAATCACATGTAGATGAAATGGCAGGGAAGTTTCCTCTGTTTTGCATGAATATGTCTTGATGAAACACTGCCTTGCTTGACAAAGGAATCTGATCAAAAACGCGTGCAATTTTAAAGTGCTAAATTTTATTTATCACCTTTGTGTTTTGTATTTTTTAGATGTGTTAATCATTAAAGCATGATGTTTTAAGGAAGCTGGATCTCTCTTTTGACCTGCAATCTAACTTTTATGTGCTTCTACGCCAGTTTTCTGCAGGCAGTAAAATTGCAATTCTTACAGCGACAACGCTACCTTGTGGGTGTGGAGGGGGCATAGAGGGGCACGGGACATTCTAGCATTCGTTTGCAGGTTTTTGCACAAAACAATGCCAGGTCGGTCCTGGTGTAATTTTTGCTTGGCGGTCGCCTGATGAGTTCAAGGGGCCTAATTGTAGTAATAGGCAGGGTGCCAGCATATGATATATCTCCCTTAATCTGCTTGTCTGGGTTTGTGTCCGGTACTCTGTGTCCTCCACACTCTATGTACTTAATAATATGGAAATTTAATAGTGAGTGATGACAATGTCTGTAAAGCACTGCAGATTATGGAACTAAATAATATGTGAACCAAAATCTCACTGTTTAACCTCTTCCAAACCCCTGACGTAACTCTATGTCATAGGATGCACCTTGACGTAGAGTTACTTCATGGTGACAGCCAGGCTCAGAAGCTGAGCCTGGGAGATCACCATGGGATCTTGGCAGTATGTGATAGCTGGGTTCCCACTGTAACAGCTGGGATTGCGACAATCGGGATCCCAGCTATGTAACACTATAGACGCTGCGGTCAGGGTGACGGAGGCGTCTAGGGATGCCAGCAGTAAATGCCTGTTAGATTGTGCTGAATTCATTAGTATTGCAGATCAATATTGCAAATGATCACTTGTTCATGTCCCACCCTAGGACAAAATAAAACACGCTGAATGCCGTAAAAAAAAGCAATATTATGTTAAAATGTTCACATTATTATGAAATGTGCACATCTGACCTTGTAAAAACAAGATAAAAAGTGATCAAAAAGTAACATTTACCCTGACATGATACCAAGAAAAAGTACAGCTTGTCCTGCAAATAAAAAACCCTAAAACAGGTCTGCATACAAAGCAAATTTAATACATGCAAATTTCTTACAAAATGAGTTCTATATTTTGCAAAATAAGTTAACCATAAAAAGCTATGTGAAAAGTTGATCTCCGCCGACAAAAAAATAATCCTCCACATGTCCAGAAAAAAATAAAAACATTTTATGGCCTGTAAAATGTGATAATGCAAATCTCATCTGAATGTCGCTCCTTCCCTTCTATGCCCGTGTGCCTGTACAGAAGTCACCACCACATATGGGGCATCCTTGTACTGGGGAGAAATTGGGTATCAACCTTTTTTTGTCACTTAATACATTGTGACAGTTTATTTTTTTGCCAAAATTAATGTATTGTCTAAAAAAAATTTCCATTTTGTAAATTACACCTCCACCTATAAAAGGGTTAACACACTTCTTAAAACCTCCCCAAAATTCTGAACCTGCTTACAATCTAGAAAAAAAAGCCATGCCAATATGAAGCAGACATTTGGGAAATGTTAGTTATAAAGTTACTTGGGTGCTATGACTATCTGCCTGAAAAGCAGAAAATTTAGAACTTTGAAAATGAATAATATTTAAATGTGTGGCAAATCTCTATTCTTTTCATAACTAAACACAAAAGATATCATCCAAATTTTTGTATTAATTTGAAGTACAATGTGTAATGAGAAAACAATCTCAAAATCCCCTGGATATGTTGAAGTGTTATAAAGGTATAACCTCATATTTTTAACATCATTCCGGTGAGTGCTGCATTTTCCTCTCTTTTTTTGCCTCATTTGTCTGCATATATTGGACGTGCACCCCGGACTGCTTTGATTTCCCTAAAGCCCAGTCTCCTGCCTTTGGTCTGCAGAAGGTGTTTGTTAATTTGGTGTGAGCAGTGCCGGCTATTGGACTTTCTTTTCTCCTCTCCCTCATGAATAACCTCATATAATGACACAGGGCAGATTTTAAAAATCAGGCTTGGTCCTTAAGCCCTAAAATGGCTTAGTCACGAAGCACCATGTCCATCACATGACCATGGGCAGATTTCTATGCACTGTAAATTAAGCATAGAAGCTTTCTATAGAAGGACAGCAACCAGAGATATTGAAAATCATGAGGAATTAATACAGAAAGTATACTAGAAAATTGTATAACTTTTCATAGTATCATAATATATACTATACAAGTCCATCAAGTCCAACGTTTAAGAATTAAACAAATGTTTTTCCCCCATAACCCGTGATATTCCTTATGTTGTATATCTGGACTTTTCAAAGGCATTTGACACTGTACCGCATAAAAGATTGGTACATAAAATGACACTTCTGGGACTAGGGGAAAATCTGTGTATTTGGGTAAGTAATTGGCTTAGTGATAGAAAAAAGATGGTCATCATTAATGGCACATTCCCAGATTAGGTTGATGTTACCAGTGCAGTGCTACCGGGGTCAGTATTGGGGCCACTTCTTTTTAATATTTTTATTAATGACCTTGTAGTGGGTTTACACAGTCAAGTTTCAATATTTGCAGATGATACTAAGCTGTGTAAAGTAATACATACTGAGGTAGATAGTTTTACTGAGGGATTTGTGGAAGCTTGAGGAGTTGGCAGAGAAATGGTTGATGAGGTTTAATGTAGATAAATGTAAAGTTATGCACTTGGACCATTGAAACAAAAAGTATAATTATGTTCTAAACAGTTCTAAAACTGGAGCTGAAAAGGACTAGGGGGTATTGGTGGATAGTAAACTTAATTGAAGTGACCAGTGCCAGGCGGCTGCTGCTAAAGCAAATAAAATTATGGGATGTATCACAAGGGGAATAGATTCTCATGATAAAGACATAATTTTGCTCTTATACAAATCCCTGGCAGACCACACATGGAATATTGTGTACAGTTTTGGGCACCAGTGTATAAAAAGGATATAGTAGAGCTGGAACGGGTGCAGAGGAGAGCAACCAGGATTATTAGGGGAATGTGGGGATCAGAATACAATGACAGATTACAAAATTTGGGATTATTCAGTTTAGAAAAAAGACGACTGAGGGGAGACCTCATTACAATGTACAAATACCTGAACGGACAGTACAAGGATCTATCATCAACATAGACAAAGGTTCTCTACTGTAAGAGCAGTGAGACTATGGAACTCTCTGCCGCAGGAGGTTGTTATGGCGGACTCTATGTATATGTTCAAGAGAGGCCTGGATGCCTTTCTGGAGAGAAAAAATATCACAGGTTATGGGGAAAAGGTTGGACGTGATGGACTAGCATCTTTTTCCGGCCTTATATACTATGATATTTTTGCTCTCCAGAAAGGCATCCAGGCCTCTCTTGAACGTGTACATAGAGTCCGCCATAACAACCTCCTGCGGCAGAGAGTTCCACAGTCTCACTGCTCTTACAGTAAAGAACCTTTGTCTATGTTGATGGTAGAATCGCCTCTCCTCTAGGCGTAGAGGATGCCCCCTTGTCCTGGTCACAGGCCTAGGTATAAAAAGATCTTTGGAGAGATCCTTGTACTGTCTGTTCAGGTATTTGTACATTGTAATGAGGTCTCCCCTCAGTCGTCTTTTTTCTAAACTGAATATTCCCATATTTTGCAATCTGTAAGTGTATTCTAGTCCCCCCATTCCCCTAATAATCTTGGTTGCTCTCCTCTGCACCCGTTCCAGCTCTACTATATCCTTTTTATACACTGGTGCCCAAAACTGTACACAATATTCCATGTGTGGTCTGACCAGTGATTTGTATAAGAGGAAAACTATGTCTTTATCCTCACACAAACAATACCAATTATTTGCTGATGGTGGACAACCCCAATATAATCATAGCGCCAGTAAAGAAATTCATATATGTAAAATAGTATAATAGATAATAATCAATTCATAATTAATTCATCCAATGTCTAAAAAAATTCCTTTTAGTTTGACATGTAATCAGCACGTGCATATGTTTAAGTGTCCTCCCATCTCCTACATAGATCCAATTCATGTATTCCACGGTATGTGGCCACCATTAGGGGCTACCGCGTAGGTCTATGCAGCGATGATAATGTGACATTAGTTAGTACACGTGCCGCACATAGCATAAGAGATTTTGTATCTGCTGAACTACCTATAATTTCATTCTAAATTCACAAAGGAGACCAAATAAACAGCATAATATTTTATTAATAGATTTCATTTCACAGTAAATGAACATTACATAAGATTCAGTAACAAATGACAACCTTATGTAGTCTATAAAAACAAGTCTAATTATTGTATCATTGTTTCCAAGCCCCAGAAGAATAAATTATAATCCCAATCTCCTGGGAAGCATATAAATAGTGCTCTGCTGTTCAGAAAGCTTATAGGATAAAAGTATTAAATGAGGACAGACAGAGAAAGAAGAGAAGAAAAGCAAGCTTATATATTTGCATAACTTATTTGCCTGTGGATAAAAAATAAAAAAAAGTTTTATCCTTTGCTAAAAGGCTTTCCAAATATGAACTCAAAAGGCACTGATACATAATAGCAATTTAAATATTGAGCTTAACAGCAAATAACAGGACAATTCTTCAAATGTTTCTTCATTGATGGGTAGTTATCTTCTTTTGGGAGAAATTAAGTTTCAGGGTAATAGAATCTCAGCGCAAATGTTGGCTGACAAAATATTTCCAAAAGGTCGCTTTCACACACTGCATATGAATTGCATATAGAGGGGAGGAGTTTCTCTCAATTGTATATATGTGTTTGGACCTTTAGGCTACATGCACACAACCATAATTGTGGCCGTGATCTGGCCACACCACAATAAAGGTCTATGGTACTGGGTCACAACCTCAACCTGGCACCCGTGCCTCAAAAGTCAAAAGATAGGACATGTCCTACCTTTTGCCGGATGGTGCACGCGGCCACTTGGCTTGGCTTTCTATGGAGAGGTGTAGATTACGCCATGTACAAGGCTTAAATCCTGCCAACCACAGTGGCCAACGGCTACACGATGTTGCAGGAAGATCTGAGATAATACAACATCACACAGAAATTGTCACATCTGTGTTGACTGTTTCCATCCTTTGGAGCCTAATCACAAATTGCAGTCATATGTATTCCTTTCTAGAAATTTTCATGAGGTTATAAAAAAACTGCTAAAATTTAGCAAAGCTAAAATTCAGTATTAAACATTTCATGGTTCATGAGTTTTTTTTCTTTACCACAAGATGGCGCCATTTCTTTAGGATTTTAATAGATCATGTATTGTTGATATCCCCAAACAGGGAAATTAAATGATATGAAACTATTTTCTTAGTTATATTCTACAACTTGATGGATTTAGCTTGCAGAGTTGTAGCTACACTGACAGACTTGTCAGCTATGAACAAGACTCAGATTAGTAATGGGATGTAAACAGTCAACACATGATCTGCAAAGTGACAATTTCTGTGTGATGTTATAATATCTCAGTTTTTCCTGCAACATTGTGTAGCCGTTGGTCACTGTGGTTGGCAGGGCTGCAGCCATATGCACTTATGCATAATCCTATGCGCGTTTCCTTGTGTTAATTCACAAAATACACAAAGAAGTAGATTCACCTAATACACAAGTAAAGGAAATATATTATGGAGAATCTACTTTCTGAAAGATTCCCCATCCCTGCAGCAGCTGCATCCTGTTTTTCACTCATTCTTTGATGCAGTTGTTGCAGAAATGAGGTTCAATCCCTAAATATGGTAATTAATTTCAGAGACTACTGGGTGAGTGGCAGCTCCAAGGTCAAAAGCTACTCTACGCCCCCAGTAGCCACTACAGACCCGCCTTTGCGTGCTCCAGCCAGTTCTCTTGGTGTATCTCTGGCAGCAATCGAGCACTGCACAAGCACAGCAGCTTCTCTTCATGCGCAGAGCTTCCCCGCAGGTGGCACATCCCTGGCAGTGTGGAAACTCTGCGCCTGAAGTGGAGCTACTGCACTTGCACAGAGCCCGATCATAACCGGAGGTGCCAGAAGAACGGTCCGGAGTGTGTAGAGGTGGGTCTGTGGTGGCTACTGAGAACATGGAGTAGCCTTCGCCCCTGGAGCGGTCTGAGGCTACTTCACGCCCCCAGTAGCATCTGAAATACATTTGCATATTTAAGTATTAAAACTTCAAATACGGGATAGAACGTCTGCAGAGACTGGGAATATACCACAGGGAATCTTTCCAAACGTAGATTTCCTTTAAAGGACATCTACCACCAAGATGAAAAACCGTATGCACTGTAACACCTCAGGCTCATTTGCATACATCATCCTGGTGGTAGATGCCCTTAAAGGGGTATTTCGGGAATATGAACGTCTCATACAAAAACCCATGATGCCATAAATAAATGAAAGTAACAAAACTTGAGACACAAAATGGAGACAAAATAGTTTGAATTTATGATTCACAAAATTTTAAGTAGGCAGATTTATTACCAAGATGGCTGCCACTGGAAACTAAGTCCCAAGATCCTTTAGTTCTCAGTAACTCCTCCTACACACTGCTCCTCCTGCACATGTGACCAGCGGCCATCTTCTGTCCTGTGTCCGCTCCACAACAGACCGCACGGAGGAAATTAACGGACTGATTAAAGGGCCAGTAGCATTTTAATTCTTCATTAGTCTATGTCAACAGCATTTTTCTGCTCAGGGGAATTATGCCGATTCCTGGAATACCGATTTATGTGTTGTGCATTCAACATGCTTTATTTGTTAAGCTTCAGACACTTTCTACTATTCATTAGATGGTTTCAAGATAAATTCTACCAGATTTGCTTTGCCATATATCTTAATTTGCAATATATTGGTGAGCTAGCCTACATGAAAAGTGTATAGCAAGATGTGTCAAATGTATCTTTGTGTGGAATGGAAGATTTGCAGTTTGTTTGTCACCTAATAAACAGAAACAAACTTCCCTATTAAAGGCTGTTCTCGAACCTTATCCTGCTTGACAGCCTGTGTGGGGTATTTACAATGAGCAGGTGATTTGGTTTTGCATCTAGGAAACATGCAATTTTCTGGAACAGGACAAGGAAAACATTGCCTCTTGGCTACCTTGTAAGGCAACCCCTAGTGGAGCATCAATGACTAAGTCTCCAAGTGCCAGCAGAGGTTGTCTTTCATGACAAAGTCTCCTTGAAGGAAAACTACCACTTGGATAGGCAGGATTTAAACCACACTACACTTGTTTTCTTATTGATCCGTGATATCTAGGCCAGATTAAAACACTATTGCCTTAATAAATGACTTAAAAATATACTAATTAGCCTTGGGTGCCTCTTTGGGTTGTTTGCATCTGGAAGCTGGATTTGATTCAAGATTTGCACTTGTGACTTTTTTTTTTTTTTTACCTTCAGTTGTGTGTATAAGCGTACTTTTACTCAAATGTGTGCACTTGTTCGGGCCACAAATATTCGATCAATGGACAGTTTGCGGCTTGCGCAACATCGGGGTGTGGGAGTTCCGATCACGTGACAATGACTGCCCAAGCCGCAAACGCCGATAAGTGTAGGAATTGCTCTAATTTGTAGCGGTGGTTCACACATACAGGTGGTACTGCCTGTACATGGGTCATGTACTAGTGGTTGAAAAAACGGATAGCACGCATCCTAAAAATGGTTGTGTAAAGGGGCCCCAATTCGGGAAGATTCTTGTTGTATACCTACAACAGATGGCTGCACAGTATCCCACTGTATAATCAAATGTTGAGGGTTTCTTCCTAATTACACAACTGTGAATTTATGGACAGTTTGCACACAAACTCGATGTTCACAAGATAAAGTCTTATGTTTATTGCAGTTTCTTTGCAACCCAAGATGTTACCTTGTTACATTGGTTTTTAAACAGCTTTGTCTACAGTTAATTGTTTTGGCCATTATATTATGTCTGACACTTCCTGAAAGTCAGACATAGGGATTGGTCTTATTTGATGTAGTACTGGAGGTATTGTTTTCCATTTTCTCACCCTTGCATATTACTTACCCAAAATTCTCTCTGGAGGATATATGGCATTTAAAACTTTAAAAGTGGCCTCCAAAGACAATCCATAGAATGAGATTGATTTCCTTTCTGACCCATGTCAAATATTTTTGTGTGAATGATTTACATAACTAGTATGTTTGTATATTAGATCTCATGTAGATGGCCATAATCAGGCCATATTTTATGTCTCCGCTTCTAACGATCTAGGAATCTATGACCTAGAATGCTGACAATAGAATCATTTTACCTGTGATCATAACAGGATTTTCAGCTTTTAAGACATAACATAACAGCTGTCTAGAAAAGCCCCATTTCAATAAAGATATCATGAAACATAAGCAAACAGGAGTTAAGGATTGAAATTCTTGAGACAAAAGATGCATAGCACAGCATGTCACTTTATTAAGCATAGATTTGGTTCTGAGATTTACAACCCTCGTATCATAACACAATAAAACAATTATATTACAGCAAATATAAAATAGTAAAATGGAAAATAAAATAGGCTCCCTTTATATAAACTAGTAAAGAACAAGATTCTTAAAATTGCAATGAAAATAGATTCCTATTCAAAAGAAGAGGCATATACATATCCAAAATGCAAACAAAAAAAAATAATAATAATAAACTTCACATTTGCCTCATGTCGGTGAATAAAAAAATAGTTCAAAATCGACCTGAATCAATCGAATTCCACTTATGGTAAGTAGGTTTCTCAAAAAGGAATGTAACTCAATATTCATTAGTGACTAATTACTTTAATAACTGAATAGAATGGGTTGAGTAAAAACAGTTCCCCTGAGACAGAAACTTTATTTTATATAAAAGAAACATTTTTATTTGCGGAAATAAACATTGATGTGGTCAATGGACAATAATTGGTGGCAGTTGTTTTCAATATGGTACATTAGACGAAATGATTCTTAGAGCTCTACATAAGAAACCTGAGTCAAATAGCCCAAGTATCAGATAACTTCCAGCGACTTCCTATGCCATGCTCCGCCACCTCAATCTGCCCACTAGGTATAACATTGAATTAGTTTTACCCAGAGTCACTTTGGGTCCTCAGCCTCCATTAAGTTTATAATAATCAAATGATATTGGAGAGGAGATACCTATAGATTAATTTCTGCAAAGCTACTATGCTATATAATCAACCTTAGGCTTCATGCACACAAGCTACAAACCAGGGAACGTGCTTTCTCGTTTGCGGCCTATATAACACAGATGTGTGAGCACTACAGCACACTGCCCATGTCAACAGAAAATGACTGCCCAAGCCGCAAAGACAGACAGGAAAAGGACCTACCCTTTAACTTGTGGCAAGGGCAGTCAGCTCGCCAACGGCAATGTGCACACACAGCGTGCAGTAAATTAATGGGCCTTTACAGCACAAAAATGGCTCGCACATGGACCTATAACATGTTTGTGTGCATGAGGCGGATGCGCTTCATATATTCTGTCCAGTTTAGTGGGTGGAAAAAATTGACATGTGGTATTTTTAAGCCAATATACCCAGTTATACTGAAGATTATAATCTGCTTATGAGATCCTTATAGAAGGGACAACTCTAGTTTTCTGTTACAAAGCTTAAAATCGCCTTAACAGCCACAAGTTGATTGGAATTCTGGTGGAGTCAAAGTGCCTAATATATTCAGTCAAAAGGAAATCTACCACTGGGATGAAGGGTGGTAAACCAAACACACTTACATCCTAGTGTGTTCCCCTCTGGCAGGATCTTCTTTTAGCTTCTTATGCCCTGGTTTTTACCAAAAACACATATGGAGCCCAGAGCCCCTCAGGATCATTTGCATAATTTATAAAGCCTTTTCTTGTAAAAACAAGGGCATAATAAGCTAAAAGAACAGCAGATCCGAATTGGGGGGGGGGGGCTGGGACGATGACGACATACACACCAACATATAAGTCTGCTTGGTTTATAATCCATGACCCTGATAGTAGATATCCTTTAATAATCTATTTTGTATATTTGTGTATACCTATATCTATCCATATTGAACGCTATGAACATAGCCATTAGGTCCTCATGCACACGGCAGTGAATTATACCCCATGCATAAGCTGACTGCCTAGTCCGCAAAAGATAGGGCAGGTCCTATTCCTGCAAATATTGTGGCCCATACAGTGTTATTATTGTCATCGATATGTGAACGGCACTCACCTGCAAATGACAAACATGATGCAAATAACAGTCCATGGGACCAATGGCTGTGTCCCAACAAAAATTGTCCCGTGTGCAGGAAGTCTAACTCCCAAGGTTCAGCTTTTGGTCATAGATTAAACAATTTATTTATTGTCACTATAAAAAGGATTTAGGGCTTTGTAACAAAATATTAAAGGACCTCCTATAAGAATGTGTTAAAATGTAAAACAGCAGAGAATTAAGGAGGTGGACACTCACATTGCTAAAGAGGTTGAGGACTTCACATCTCTATAAGGAAGCAGAATAACATCCTAATGAAAAGAAAGTCAAGATCTTATAGATCTGACTTCCTAAAAGAATTCACAGCTTTGCTGTTTAAATAAAAAGAAAAAAAATTCTCTAGTGGAGCGAATATTTCCAGTACACAGAAGCTAATAACCCACAGGTTCATCCTATAATCTACAATCACAACTGGTTGGGTAAATAAACTATAAAAACCTAGGACTGAGCGCATGGTAAAACATTGACAAATACAAGTGAACTACTGTAGGTGGTGAGGAACTATCTACACACACCTATGTATAAGTGAGTAATACAGACCTCAGGAAACAAACAAAAGGATGAAAAGAAACTATAAAAAAAAAGGTTAGAGTGTAAAATAAGCAAAATATGTACAAAATGGAAAGCTATTTCCTCCTACCACACCTCAAATATGCAAATGGCACTGTAAGTTTCAGTAAATGTGAAAATGTAGACTGGCTACAACACATGAGGATAAAACAAACGCTCTCAAAATCTATGGCACACGGAGAGATAAAAACTTGGCTTTCCACTTACCTATATAAAAAAAAACAAAAAAAAAAAACACTTTATACACAGAATACCAGCAATTTGACCAACCGTGTTCAAGTCTGCAAGGATCAAGTAAACAGTACAGAGCACAGTATGCTAAACCCAACACATATTGCACCCTACAAACTGAACAAGAAAAATCTGACCTCTAACCAAAATAGGATTGCCCAAAATATTGCTAGTATAAATAGAAGGAAAGTTAGGGGTGACCATGTCTATGTTCACTCTACTCAACTCTAGAAAGTTCCTGGAAATTTATGGTCAGCAATTCAAAAAATATCAACAAGATGATTGTCTGTTCAAGGAGACACAGAATGCATAGGAGTAGTTAGGTTTACTTTTGGATTCATAATAAATCCAAAAATATAAAATATCATAGGGCCAAAAATCCTCTTGCAAATTACATTCCAAGACTACCCCAACTGCCATAGAAGAGAAAAACATGAGGCAAAAGATGCATTTTGCATCGATTGTTAACCACAATCGATGCATTACTTAATAAAATAGCAAGTAGCAAAATAGTATAGGCCGTCATGCAATTATCCCTAGATAGAAATTTTAAACAAGACCTTTCATTACTATCTAGAAAACAATCACCAATTGGTACTGATGATAAAGGGACATACACTTCCCCAGACTAAAGAGATCGATAGATACATTATCTAGGGTAAGAAAGAGTAGTGGTCAGAGGTAAAAGGAAGTCAGGGAATATATAAAAAAAAATCAGCAGTACCACCATTTGGCCAACTAATAATCTATTACTGCAAAATAGGAAAATGGAAGTCAAGTAAAATATATATGAAAAAAGTTTATTAAAAAGAAAAAAAAATGTACATGATGCCCTTTTATTTATTCAAGGTAATATTCAGAAGGTGAAACCACACCACTCAATATACTGTAACATTTGTCTTAAGACTTCAGTATGAAACCAGTGTAGCAGATCTACCTCAATCCTAGGAACACTTAAGGGTAAGAGTTGCTTTCAGGCCTTTTCCTTAGCATAAAAAAATATTTTAATTCAAGACATTAAGACAAGACATAACGCTGCAAAAACTAGCTTAAAACATAGGGGATGCAAGAGTGCAAAGAGGATCGCCCTCTGCAATGCAGCTCTTTGCACTTCTAAACAAACCATTCATTACAGCTTTATTTCAATTAAAAGGTCACTTTGTCAGCTGGCAGCTCTGTATTCACGCTCCACAATTAGCAGTCTTAGCCTTTTGGAAAGTGTTTCTACTGGTTAGGTCCCAAAAAGCTTTAAGGATAAAATGTTCACTTTGAAAATATCCATTAAGGCAAGCCTCCAACAAAAGATCCATCTTAAATCCAGTGAAACTGCATTTCCACAGTGAATTAGAAAGCCCTTCATGTCCCTGGGTCTAAGAACTATTAGAGTTGGAGATTTCCTGATTCATTTTACGAAGGTTGCCTTTGACTTTGAGAAACTCTGGTTTGTTTTCTTGTTCTTCTTCAGTCTTATTCTTTTCCATTTCCATCTGTAAGGAAGGTAAAAAAAATAAAAATAGTTCTAACAAAATTGATCCCTGTTAAGGCTTAGTACATTTGTAAACCTAAACCTGCTACTACAATCTGTCAAGATGGAAGGTGCAGGAAAGTGGAGTCTAGTGACAGTCATTCACAGTTTGGATAATCTAACACTTCAATACCTCTTTGAGAGCAAAAGTTTCAGTACTTTCATCACAGCATATAATATATAAAAAGTGCAATGGATTAGTTTATTCTAATTTCCCACCTTGAGTTCCAGGATCACAGTGATGTCTTTTTCTGCATTATGCTTAATCTTCTAGAATACAGAACTTTGATCTGTTAAGAGTCTTGGGGTTGGAGAAGAGTAATGCTGGCCTTTCCTGGCTTAAATTGTGTCCCACTAGACTAGTATGTCATAAATTACCACACCTTCAAGTACCTGCCACCTAGATGTCCATATATGATAATCTACCTGCCCCAAGGGGCAACATTCAACCCCTGGGACCAGGCCCTAGTGACTCTTCTCCACTCCCTTTTAGGTCTTGCAGGTCCATGATAATACAGAGTTTTAGAATTTATTCCAACATAACGCTAAATCGCCATCATTGTGATCCTGTCACTCTACTGGATAGAAGATTAGTGGCAGTTTTTGGGCCTGAATCACGACAGATTCCCCTTTAGGCTAAGCGCACACTTCCATGTGCTATAAACTTCCCCCGGATTGCGGCCTGTTGGGAGAGGTGAGGATCACTTGCTCCTCTCATCTCAACCTCCATTGGAGCTGAGTAGCCGCGCCCCAAACCAGTTCACTTGGGAGTCCATGGATTGGCAGAAGTCTGCCCAGGAATCCACAGGAATCTAGAGAAGTGCCCTATATGAATGTTGCATCGGTGTGCATGCTCCAACTTTCTTCACACCCAGTCCCCCAAGATGTGTAGGTGAATGATTTACCTCTTCCAGTTTCTGATGTCGCTTCTGAAGTTCTAGTTCAAAATCGGACTTTTTCTGTTCAGCTTCTTCTTTTTGCTGTTTAATAACTTGATCTCTTTTCCTTTTTTCCATCACTTTTTGAAGCTCTGGTTTATTCTGGGGCGAGAGACCTCTAAAAACATAAGATAGTGTGAATTAATGAAGGTGGTAACAAGTCTTCTTTAATATTGGCTTCTTTGGCTTTATTTAGAGTATGAACTCCAATTCTTTGCATCTTTTAACATGTATTAATCGTTAAGGTCTTATTTAGTCTGAATATGTACCCCCTGATCTGTAAAGCACCGTGGAATAGGTTGGCACAATTTAAAGATTATAATAAACTAATTCCTGCACAGTTATGTCTCTATGACTGCCTGTTCACAAGAGGTTGGTGCTTTATTTTTAGCTCCAGTAAAGGTCTGTCCCCCTGTTAGAGAGCCTATAGCAGTGGTAGCGAACCTATGGCACGGCTGCCGGAGGTGACACTCAGAGCCATTTCTGTGGGCACTTAGACCATCGCCCCAGGACAGAGTTCACCAAATAGGACCAAATCCTCCTGCAGTCCCAGGCAACTTAAGCGACACTTCATTGACTGTTTGGAACTCTGGGAAAAGTGAGAAGGTGTGACAGAACCGCATTATCTGTGAAGTTCAACCTGCTGGACCCACCATTCTTTCTCTACAGAGAGACCCTGGAGAGAAGCTATAATGAGAGTCTGAATTTGCCCTACTTCTTTCAACTGTATTGGTGGCCTCAAGGGGCTGATATGATTGAAAGATGTGAACAGGTAGAAGTAAGTTACTGCTTAAAATGCCATGTTGGCACTTCACGGTGAATAAGTGGATTTTGGTAATAGTTTGGGCACTCCAAATGGTTCGCCATCACTGGCCTATAGCATACTTAAGGCTGCAGTTAATGGCACTGATTGCTTAGAAACAAAGGAACTGAACAGCACACAATTTGGTGTATGCAAAGTGTTAAGAGTTGGTGGAGATCCTGGAAGGCTCTCTAGCTCACAAAGATGGATTCGTATGCAGTCACAGTTGCATGCCACTTGTTTGATCACCATCATCCATTTAGCACAGTTCCCCTCCCAGACTGACTGCAAAAAACTTCAGAACCCTAAACAAACACATTAACTTGTGCTTCTCTCATTACCTTTTTTGGTTCATTAACAATTCTCTGTGAAGATCCTGGTGGTTTCTGGACCCTTTTACTGGGTTTACTAATTTATGTGGCTTTATAAGTTCTGGATTATCTGATTCAATATAGTCCGGCTCAGCCATAATGCTCTTTACAACCAGGTAAGCGTCCCCACACTCCAAATCAGTCAGACTGTCACCTAGAAGAATAACACAAGTCAGGTTAATAACTTTATTTTCATAGAATGACAAACACAAGTTACAAATGAGAAAATTTATATTATATCATTTTATAGTAACCTTTGGAACTCTTTGTCAAAACGGTTATATTTGGTGATAATGGTCTAAAATATAAACTTGCTGTGCTTGACTTGGGCAATAAAAATTGAATCTACAATTCTGCAATAAATGGTGCCCAGGGTCTGGTTTCCTTTAAAGGACACCTGTCATCAGGTCTGTCACTAGTCCTCTCACCACAACCTGTTGGAGCAGCTCACAGGGATCCCATCCCAGCCTTTATCTAGTTATTTCATACATTAATCATAATGTAAAATCATAATTTCTTTATTATGTAAATGAGGCCGGTCACATGGTCAGAGGCAGTGATGTCACCCATGTTCCCCCTCCCCTCTACACACAGACATGAGCAGGGGGAGGAATGTATAGTAAAGCATAGTTAGTGCATCTGCTGACATGTGATACACAGACATCAGCTACACAAGTACCTGACATGTTCTCCTATACACATGGCTGCCTGGAGCTGTTGTATCTCTCCTATACACACACAGGCTGCAGGGAGTGTGGCCACCAGCAAGCACATGTAGCAGCCATCACAGCATTACACAGGCTGTCAATTAAGCACTGGGGGTGTGGCTGTGCCTCCCACTCATGAATAAGCTGGACAGCTTGAATATGCTAATGACTCACTGGACATTTCACAGGTCATTTGCATACAGCTTTAGGACCTCATTGCTTAGGTTTACAGGCATGTATAGGGACAATGTAGGGATAGAGGCAATGCTCTCTAATGGCAGTTTATGAAAATATATTTAGATTAGAGGGGTTATTGTGCATGACGGGTTCTCTTTAATATCAATGACCTGTTAATTCTATAATATTTCCAAACAGAAAGAAGGTAAAGGGCTTTCTTCATGTATGTATTACAGAAGAGATCGGTTTAGCTTCCTACAATAGTTTTATATACTATATTACTGCACAGAAGCATATGTTATTTACAACCAAGAATTGTAAAGATCTACCTACAACAGGTTTATAGGCGCCATTACAGACACTAATAGCTTCCTCTAAAAACATTATTGCAGGGAGATTTGAACAGTAAGACATGGAGTAAAAAAGATCTAATGACCCCTGGAAGTGTTTTAGTAAATAGTTTTATTCCCTGTGAAATCATGTGAACTACTGTGCAGCAATGTTTCTTCATATAACATTCTGTCACAACTGGGAATAATTTGACAAAGTAAATGTCATTGCCGATCTTTCAAAAGATTTCTCTACCTGGTCTGGTAACAACACTACTGATTTGCCAGTGTCAGTCTTACCCCCAACAAGTGGGGACAACCAATTTGTTTATTTATAGATTTCTACAATGTATAACAAGTTAAATTATGGAAAATAGTCATTGTAGTAGAAATTGAATTCAAGTATTTACTTGCAGGCATGTCAGGAGAGGTGAATGCTTCTCTTTAACCTCAAATTAACAGCAGTATGATAAAGAGGCAATATAATAATCATGACACAGATGTGGAGGTGATCAAACATGGACAGGTCACCTACAAGATTGAGTCATTTGTCGGTCTGGAAATCACAAGATAAAGTTATCACAAAGTGTTGCAAGCGCTTGCAAAATCTCCTTCTGCAAACTGGACTATTCAGAGAGAACAGAGTAAAGTTTTATTTATTCAAAATAAATGTGTCAATCTTCTTGGTCCCAGTTGTGTGTTTTTTTTTTTCAATAAAAAGAACCCCATTATGTCATATTTCAAGATCCCCATTGAGCAAGCTCCTTTGACAACAACAAAAGAGGGTAAACAAATCCTAACACTCTTAGGTGACCGTCTAAAGTCAAATTATTTATTGCTGTAAAATAATTTTCCCACAAGTTTTCTCATGTTGTATGCTATAAAGTTCTGTTGTGTATCTTAGTCCTTACATCAGTTATTCTCAACCACTCTAAAGAAATGTAACCAATAACATCAGTATGCTATCTGAGCCATTGATTTCTATGGGTCTGCTCACATTTCCATTTTCTTTTTATCGCAGATGTGCAGACTGAGAAAAAATATGTGCAATATTTTTTTCTCTCATGCAGACAATGGAGCTCCATAGAATCATTGGATCCACAAAAAAAAAAGAAAAAATCAATATGACATGTTTTTAAGCAACCAGAAAATACATTAGTAAACTATCACTTTTTTCACGTCCACAATGTATTAATGTACAACAATGTATGACATACGGATGATAAATTGATGTGAAAAAAAAAAAAAACCACATGTGGATATAAAACAGACTGCACGCTGACATCATACAGCAGACATGTAATGGACACATACGTCTGAATGAGCCCTAAAATCCTATTACATAGGCCACTGATTGGAAACAAGAGGTTACAGAAATGGTTGCCCAATATGTGCCTATGGTAAACAGGTCCCCAATCAGTAGATGTGATCATTTATATAGGCATGATGTTCAGCAGCACATTGCCCCAATGTCTTAACATAGAGCAAGCTGCCCATGTGCAGAACGATGTTAATAGTCATTCCTCCTATGCAGTGTGCATTGGCTACAAAGTCATCACATTCAGAAATCTGAATAATGCCCGAGATTTGTGCCCTTCTCCCCCCCCCTGATCAAGATTCAAGGAAATCCAGAGGTGTAAAAATGACTCTTCTGTGAAAGTGACAATTTATAATATATTGCTTTTCTAATGACTGATGTTCATTGAAAGGTCTAATGTATAGTTGCAAAATTTATTTTCTGGGTGCGAAGTAGAACTCAGCCTGTCACAATGTCCCTAAAGTTCCCCAAGCGGTCACTAATAAAACTCTTTATAAAATGTAGAAGCTACTTGATGCCAGTATACACATACCTTCCTCATGGGTATACCAGTACAGCACAGACATTTTAGTAAAATGTGAATTCGACAGCCAGGGTCAAGCACGATCCGTACAGCAGTGGAACTTGGTTTCTTTTTGTTGTGTTGCTCATATATATCAGATGTCAGTTACTTATTAAACTGACACAAGTACATGTCACCTTTTAAGGAATACAATCACGACCTTAACAGCTACATTATTGTGCAATGCACAAACTTCCTGGGTAAAGTAGGTCCTTGTGATAGCAGAGAACTTAATGATTCAAGAAATACTGATATAAATACTTCAGGAAGGCAGACCATGCCATAAAAAGGGGCCAAACATCTTTGATTAAAAAAAAAAAAAAAAAAAATGGGCACTTGAAAGATTTTTAACACATGCAAGACCAATCAGGAATAATATTGACTACAAAGGACTGCCAAAAGTATAAAGTACAGTATAGAAGTATAAAAACTTGCAGGTTGTAGCAACGGTACAGCTTTACACAGAAAAACTTATATGTAACCCCTAGGCACACCTGGACGTTATAATACGTCCCAGTGGCTAGATACTTAGAGCACCAGGACGCACTATAACGTCCTGCTTCTGGCACTGGCTCACAAACGGAGTCAGTACCAGATGCAGCGGCTGTCAGTACACACCCGCGATAGGAACCGGCATGCATGACTGCGGCGTGAAAGGGTGTTTCTGCTATCCCCCGTAAGCGGCATGGGGGATCCGATCCTATTCTGGGCAGCCCCGAAGTCTGCCTAATGCTCCGGGGCTGCCCGATGTCCCTGCCAGTCATATCCCTTCCGGAACTGACTGTAAACTGTCTGAGCATGTGTCTGCATACTCAGACAGTTTACGCTGCTCTACAATGAAGAAGTATTGTAGAGCAGTGTATTGGACTTGAACCAGCGATCAGAGCATCACTGGTTCAAGTTCAACTATGTAAAAGTAAAAAAAAGTGAAAGATACAAAAAGGTAACACATAGAATAAATAAAAAATAAAATACATTAAAATATAAGCCCCTAAAATGTCACTTTCCCATAAAAACACTTAACTATAAAAAACTCAAACACACAAAAAACCGCCACATACCATATATACTCGAGTATAAGCCTAGTTTTTCAGCACAAAAAAAATGTGCTGAAAACCCAAACTCTGATTATACTCGAGTAAAAAAAATATAGGTTTTACCAGGTTTTTGTGGTAAAATTAGGAGCCTCGGCTTATACTTGGGTCAGCTTATACTCGAGTATCTACGTTATTTGGTATTGCCACGTCCGTAACAATCTATATAATAAAACAGAATCGTTACTGGACCTGCACGGTAAACGCAAAAAACGTTCCGAAAAAAGATAATTTCTAATTAATTCCTTTAAAATAAAAATACACTAAAAAGCGATTTTAAAAAGTTACAGACTCTAAAATGAGACCACTAAAAAGAACAACTCTTCTCGCATAAAATAAGCCCCTAACCAGATTTGTCAGCCGAAAAATAAAAAAGTTCTGCATATGAAAAGATGGTGATACAAAAATGAACAAAATTTTCTCCAAATTAGTTTTTATTCCATATAATTGAATAAAATACACAAAACCCCCACATATTTGGTATCGCTACATCCGTGACAATCTGCATAATAAAACAGAATCATTATTGTACCCGCAAAGTGAACCTCGTAAAAAACAACCTCAAAAGAACTCTCAAAAAAAAAGATGATTTTTAATTAATAGCCTTTAAAAAATGCTCTAAAAAGTGATTTTAAAAAGGTTACGCACTCTAAAATAAGACCACTAAAAATAACAATCCTTCTCGCAAAAAATAAGCCCTTAACCAGATTTGTAAGCCGAAAAATAAAAAAGTTAATAAAAAAGCATATGAAAGTCGGTGATGCTAAAACTAACATTTTTGCCAAATTACTTTCTATTCAGTAAAAATGAGGTCTTTTTGTAATCGTGGTGACCCATAGAATAAAAATAATATACAATTTTTACGGTATGGTAAACAGGCAAAAAAAAAACAAACAAACAAAAAAAAAAACACAGAAAAAATGTTCCTAAAAATTGATGATTTTCATTTCCTCCACCAACAAAGAGAATAAAATCTCACTAATTAGCTATAGATGCCCCAAAATTATGTAGCAGAAAAGTGCATCTCACGTGGGCAAAAAAATAAGCCCCTGTAGGTCCACAATAAAAAAACAAAAAAAGCCTGTACAATGTGCCATAGCAAATCTGATCTGCATGGCGCCTCCTTCCCTTCTATGCCCGGCCGTGCGCCCATACAGCAGGTAACCACCACATATGGCGCATCAGTGTATTCGTGAGAAATTGGGTATCAAACTTTGGTGAGCTTTTTTAATCCATTTCAAATGTTTTATTTTCCACCCAAAATGAATGTATTGTCAAAAAATACAATACAATTTGTAGACCACACCTCCATTTTGTTTTAACCCCTATAAAACACATAAAGGGTTAACAAACTTCTTAAAAGTGGTTTTTCATACGTTGAGGTGTGTAGTTTCCATAATGGGGTCATAAACAATTCTAGCTATTATTTAGGCCTCTCACAGTAAATTAAAAGTTGAGCAGGTCCATCTAAATATTAGTTTTGGCGATTTTCCCAAAAATCTGAAAAATGGCACCCAAATTCTGAGCCTCATAACATTCTAGTAAAATATGTGGAATCTTCATAAACCATGCCAACATAAAGCAGACATTTGGGAAATGTAAGTTATGAATTTATTTGGATGCTATGACTATCTGCATCAAAAGTAGAGAATTTAGAACTTTGAAAATAAAGAATTTCTCCAAATCTTTGCCAATTTTTTTTTTTTCATAACTAAACACAAAAGATATCATCCAAATTTTTAAACTAATTTGAAGTACAATGTGTCACGAGAAAACAATCTCATAGCGTTCCAAAGCTAAAAGCACTTATAGTGACACAGGGCAGATTTGAAAAATGGGACCGCGTCCTTAAGGCCAAAAGAGGCCGAGTCCCATAGGGGTTAAAGATGACCGTCACCAGAATTTTACCCCTCACACCTGTATTACCCGCTGGTAAAAGCTTAAAAGAACCCCTGATATCACCTAAGGCACTATACCGTAATGAGAGCTGTTTATCTGATATGCAGATGAGCATAGAAGAGTCATATTTTGAAAAGTCATGTTTTCTCCAGGCTGCCAGTTAAAGGAGTTCACCACTCTTACAATAATTGCCCATGTGCCTTTACGGTGTTAATAAAAATCCCTGAATGTTCATCAATTGAATCATCATCCATCATACTTTAGTGATATATGTAAACTCTCTGTGGATCCTTGTCTCTGCACTGATAAATAGGAGGGACCAGTAGCAGGAGATAATGACTCATCCTGCTCCTCCCTCCCCTCTCCCTGTGTCTGTCAGTGAGACGGACAGAGAAAAGAAAAAAAAAAAAAAACCACACTGGAGGCTGCCAATACTGACAGACTGAATGAGTGAGAAATATTATATATATATATATATATATATATATATACACACATATATATATATATATATATTATATATATTTCTATCTATCTATCTAGAGAGATAGAGAGAGCAATACAATAAAGACTGAAGCTCTCACAGGGGCAATGACACAGGTACATAAACCTGTAGAGACATGTCTTATGGAAGAGAGTTATTGAATAGTGACCACCCCTTTAAAAATTCCTCCTTTTTGCTTGACAGTTCAGCGTCTTAAAATCTCAGCCTGAGCAGGCAGGAGGTAGGTGAATAAAAGCCAACTACTTCCTTGGAATCTCTTCATGTGGTTGTACTAGACAGAGAAGTTTAGCCTAGCCTCAAGTGTGCACCCAAATTTAGGACTTGATCCTTCACACAGTGCTGGCCTGATTTTCGGTGGATACTTCTCATTATCTATAAACTTCGACCTGTTCTATGGCTTGACTTTTCATGTTGATTACTGTTATCCATACATCTTTATTAATCCATACCTGTCACTCCACAAAATTATTTCTGAAGTTCCATAATTTTTATGAGTACAGCCTATGACAGTGGTGGCGAACCTATGGCACAGGTGCCAAAGGTGGCACTCGGAGCTCTCTCTGTGGGCACCCAGGCTATCACCCCAGCACAGAGCTTCCAGATAGGACTCTGGAAACCTCCTCCTGGCCACCCAGGATGTGCTGTGATCAGGGCTATCCTTAGCTGCCTATAACTACAGGAGAAGCAAGGAGGTGCAGACAAGGCTGCGATATTATTGGAGCTCCTGCTCTGGGCCCCGCAGTTCTTCCTTTTCAGGGGACCCCGGAAAGAAGCTACAATGATAATCTGAATTCCTCCTCTTTCTTTCAACTATAATGGTGTCCTCAGGACCCAGATACAATTAAAAGCAGTGACAAAACAGGTAGAAACAAGTTCCTGCTTAAATTGCCCTGTTGGCACTTTGCATTTAAATAATTGGGTTTGGTTGTAGTTTGGACACTCGATCTCTAAAAGGTTCGCCATCACTGGCCTATGAGATACAGTCAGAGAATTTTTGCAAATGAAACAATTTAAAGGGAACCTGTCACCAGGGACCTCGTTTTCACCAAAAACAGGTTGCAGAAAGCCATTACAGCTGCATTGCAAATATGTCTTTCTGCTTTCTCTAAGTATTTGCATTACAACATAATTATGTGTTATAACTTACCTTGCATCCTGACAGAATCCTAAGTGTAGTACCAGGGCTCGGGTTTTGGTTTGGATGCATTTCAGAAGACAATATGTGACTTGTCTGTGCTGCTCACTCCTTAGTTCTCAGATCCCACTTTTGTGCTTCTGTACAGCTCCTCCCTCCCCCACTGATGTAATCTCACCACACTGTGCTCCTGTACCGTTCCTCCACCAAGAGCTGAGCAGTCTACAGGACAGACAAGTCACATGTGATTTTGAAATGCATCAAAACCAAAGCCCAATCCTACACAGAGGATTCTGTCAGGGCGCAATGCAAGTTATAACACAAAATTATATTGTAATGCAAATGCTTAGAGAAAGCAGAAAGGCATATTTGCTATGCAGCTGTAATGGGCTTCTGTAACCGGTCTTTAGTGAAAATGAGGTCCCTGGTGACAGGTTCCCTTTAACAAAAAATCTACTGTTGAATACAGAATGTGACATGACGTCAGATTACTTGAGATCCTACAAATGTGAGATGGAATGCTCAAGTACAGGCATGTGTTTTCTTACAGGAATTGCTATTGAAAACCTTAATAGCTGGATTTTCACTTTCTGAAAACAAAGGAAAAAGCAGACAGGAGGCTAGCTCATTGCCATGAATCACTTATATGGAATGCTCATGGGCAATAGTAACACTTAAGAACATTCTTCTGCAAACGGCGAGCTAGAGGGGAAGTTACATAATGACTTGGGAAAGGCAACGCCAATTACTAAAGTCCAATCAATTAGGATGGTGATGACAGTAAATGTGCAGCCAAGGAAATTAAATGAAGTAACTAGAAGTAAGCAGCAGTTTATTTTAACAACAACATCATCATCTACAGTCTTGTACAAAGTACAAGGAGTTTGAACCATAACATAAATATAGATACATGTGCACAAACTGTATCAGCATGCCAATATTCAGGACCGATGAAAGTCAAGTGCCCAGAGTGAGAGAGTGGCGAGTACATATCAGCTGTTCTGTACTCACTGCCTAGGTTGCTACACTGCCCTGGGTCCCAACGCCAGCACATAATTGTTTTTATATTTTAATAGATCAGACATTTTGGAATGCAGCAATATCGAATATGTTTATGATTTTACTTGTTTATTAATACGTGTTCTGGGGTGGGGTTTTTTTCATGTTTTTTAAACTTTTGTTTAATTTTATTTTTACTATAATTTCAGCCCCCTAGGGTACTTTAACTCTAGGGGGTCTGATCACATACTATATACTGCAATACAACAGTATTTCAGTATACTGTAGATATAATGCTTCTAGATTACAGTCAGCCTCAATTAGTAAAATAGAATTCACCAATCAGCACCCTTCAATGACGTCCCGGAATGCGCTGACTGCCATTTAAAGATGGCGGTGCACAGCAGCATACCTGTTAGGTGCATAAAAGGTCAACTGTTGCGATCATTGCAAGAACCTACTGCAACAATACATGGCAGGTGTCAGCTGTGTAATATAACAGACACCCACTGCATATGGAGATGGCTCCGCCTGTGAGCCCTCTCCAAACGCTCCTTCACGACCGCCTAATTTATATTTACCATGGGCGGTCATGAAGGAGTTAAAAAGGAACTCCAGTTTTTTACTACACTAAATTACTAGCACTCTCAGGTTCTAGAATTCCCTCTTATGTGAAAACTAACCCATTTACACATAAAAATAGGGGCATCTGTAGTGATGTTCCCCATCCAGCCCATCAAAGTTTTGATATACTGCAATATTATTGATAATGATATAGGAGGTGCTAGGACTTTTCTAGCACACAAGCCCTGAAATGATCAAAATTCCTCGTGAACCAGCAGGAATTGTGACTATTTCCCCCTTTATGTCATCTCCACACCAACTTTGGATATACAGGGGACCTGCCTGGGGGCAGAGTAGGCTGGCGCTCTAAATTTGTGCCCTGCACCTGTGCACTCGCTATAGACTGTGCCCATTAAGGCCTTAAAGGGGTTTCTCCCACAAAAGAAAATTGATGGTAACACAATAAAGATCACTTTAACCCCTTACATTACAATTTTATTCAGTGTTATTTCTGTTTTAGCTCCTATCACTCTCTAGGCTGCTCAGTGCAAGATTCAAGGGTGTGGGTGGGGACTCTATAAGAAAACACATTACTGTATTATCCATCTAGTTTTGTGGGGTGACAATGTGGTTACATTATCAGGGTACAGGTGTAAATACACCTTTATCTGGCTTCTGTACTAACACACTGACAAATAGAAGGAGATAAGACAGTTCAGAGATGCATGAGATGCATGATGCCTTTTACAGAGGCTGCCAGACACAGACTGACAGATATTTACACTATGAGCTCTGCTACATCTCACAGATATGTGCATGACTCACCCTTCCCCCGGATCACTTCTCTCCTTGTAGCTTGCAGCCTCTCTCTGCTCACAATCTCCTGGCAGGAGGTAATCAGTGAGCGTCTCTGAGCTCAGTGCAGGAGGCGTGGCTTCAGGCACACACAGAAAGACAGAAATCTCCGCTCCACAATCTCACACACAAATCCACAATGGCGGCGCATCGCCAAGTCTGTAGTTACAGGGTCGTATCCAGGGTCAACTGAAATTGTGTACAACAGGACCGATAAGAGACAGGTTGGACTTATTCTCCAATTCACTGTTTTTAACAAAAATGCAGCATTTCACAGAGATGTGTTATTTTGTTATCCTGAGTCCATACAAGAAACTTGTCTTCGTGGGAATACCCCTTTAATGAATGAAGGCAAGTGCAATTCTATGCCAGGCCCTATCCAATATATCAGAAGGTCGGAGCCTTCTGATATATCATGCACAGCGAAAGGATAGGGTTTCCATCAAATCCTGGTGCACCAGACACGTATGATAAAATACCCCTACTTTGTCTATGTAGCTACTTCTATTGTCCTTATAGGTTCTAAAAAATATTTGCACAAATACACTTAACGAGAGAAAATGATCAAATATGGGACATCATTTTCTCATTTACTATTATATAAACACAGCCTGACACAGAAGCATTATTAAAACCAGCAATAGCACAGGAAAAGGAAACTTTGGTTGAGATTATCAATATGCTTACACACAGATCTGTATCCTAACTGACAGAAGGAAGCTGTAACCACAAGGTTACATTTCTCTAGAAAATGACATCCTAGCAGCTTCCCCTCTGCTACAGTGTATGAAATATATATGATGAGAACACAGTGGGGAAATTATTTTATTGAAAATTAACAAGGCAGCACAAAATGTCTTCATAAGAAAATAAATGTTGTGACCAAGTCGAGTTTCGTTACATACAACCATGAGACAAACCACACACCTTCATTCTACTCCGCTTATGTCTGTGAACCTAAATAATAATTATGTTGTCCTCATCAATTTCTATATCCTTACATACAACCTGCAACTATCATTTCAACATCTCCTATCTGTAAACCACCAATAAAAGAAACCAAAATTAAGTAAAGCCTTCTACAATTAACCCCTTCATGACCAGACCCTTTTATCATCTTTGCCTCGGCTTTACACTTCCTGCATACTAAAAGCCACTATAAGGACTGTTTTCTGCTGCATTTCCCAGCAGCAGCATTTAAAAGGACATCTAGTCTAGTAGACTAGTGCTACTAACCAGTTCCTGAGCATCTTTCTTATAACTCTATATGCTGCAACTTCGGTAAGAAAGATTTGCAACAATTATGGTAAGGAGTCTGGGGTGCTCCAGGTACGTCACCGGAGTGCCTCTTCTTATAATTTAGAAAAAAAAAAAAAACACAAAGTTCGATGTATATGTATATTTAGGACACAAATATTTTATTTAACATTACATGAGGTTAAAAACACTTAAAAATCCAGAGCATACTGGACACAGATGAATACAATCCCAGGCCAAATGTGGTAACAAATGTAGATATCTGAAATAATGTACCAGAAGCAGCCTCTAAAAGATATATATATTCTAATAAGTTTCCATAAAAGGAATAAATAATAATATTATTGGAGCTAGAGTCTAATAACAGTAAAATTATTATTTATTCCTTTTATGGATACTTAGAAGAATATAATATAATATATCCTTTGGAGGATGCTTCTGGTACATTATCTCAGATATCTACATATTTTACCACATTTGGCCTGGGAATGTGTTTGTTTATCTGTGTCCAGTATGCTCTGGCTTTAAGTGTTTTTGACCTCATGTAATGTTTATAATATTTAAATAAAATATTTTGTGTCCTAAATATACATATTGAACTTTCAGTTTTTTCTTTGTTATATGGTCACTACGATGCATGGACCAGATATTAAAGGCAACTAGCCCCATCTCTGCTTGAAAATCGTCTTATAAATTTATTCACCCCCCTATTTCACAGGGGAGTGAATAATTTATAACACAAGGCTCTATAGGATACATCATCAGAGCCCCCCAGATTGATTGTCCTCATTTATAGGACTCATTATTATTATTATTATTATTATTATTATTATTATAAGATTATTATTATGGGCTGTAATAGATATTATTATTAAAACATAATAATAATATTACAAGAAGTTTGTAGTAAAACTAATAGCAGATGTTCTTTAATATTCAAATGCAATGTAGTGAGCAGCTAAAAAAAAAAAAAAATGAAATGCAGTACAGTTGACAAAAGAAAAAAAAAAAATCAACATGTCTGCGCCATTTTTTATGACCTTTGTTTTTATAAAACTCACTGTGTGGACCAAAATACACATCTTTATTCCGTGGGTCAGTAATATCACAGGTACCGGGCTTTCTACAATCCATCATACTGAACTGTATTACACTCTGTATGTTAGAAATGGCAGACTATGGAATGTGTAAAGAGACGGCCTATTTCCTCCCCAACCCTTGGTGTTTGCAGGAGCTTTTGTACTTTTTATTGTCTGTATACTTCACAGCTGTGCTCTGACAAACAGTTTCAGTGTAAGTCTTCTTTTTTTGTTTTCCCGGCCCTAGGCCTTTAGGAGGATCTGTCACCTCTCCAGACATGTCTGATTTAGTAAACATATGCATTCTCAGATTACTATGGAGCTTCTTCTCTTATAAATTTATTCTGTGGGTGTGGAACAGGATGAATATATTGACCTTTGATTTGTCTGTTTGCTTAATAATCTAGCCCCATGGGGCACTTTAACATGCTGTTCTGTCACAAAGAAAGTATAAGTGTAGATGGGAAACTTGTGCACACCCCATGCCACAAGACAATTTGTTACATCATGTACAGGCTCCATTAAAGGAGGAATAGCTATGGACACCTGATTAAAAAGGTTTTCCAGCACTAATATGTTAATGAGCTACCTATAAAAAAAGTGATCAGTATCAGTGGAGGTCTAAAGATCCTCATTGCCTCTAGCAGTTGAATCGAAACAGAGAATGGTGCTGGAACGAAAGCTCCATTCTCTGTGTAGTGGCTGATGCGCGCTACTGCAGCTAATCTAGCATTGATTTGGGAAGGAGCTGATATACAGTTACCTAATTTGGACACTACACATAGAAATTAGCTTTTCTTCCTGCTACATTCCAGCTCATTCCAAGGAATGTTCGCTAATTAAAGAAATTGTTGCTAACATAACCGACAATTGTACAAAGTTTGCTGACACATTTTTTTTACTACGCAGGAAGATCAAAGGTTGGGCTTTGGGCTCCAAGCTGTTTCCTACTTTACCCAGTGTCCACCACTCCCATTACAGAAAGGGTGTTAATATAACATTGTCTATATCCATCCATGTGTATTCATGGGACGATTAAACTGTATGCAAGGGCAGTCCCGAGGCGCCTATTACTAAACCCTATATACACAAAAACAGTTTGTTCTAAAAATAGACCATGTCAACAAGTACTCTGAAAAAATATGCTCAATTACTGTAGTCTGAAAGACTTTAGAGACATTACTTCATGGGTCACAGCTGCTGTGCCATTTCCCATGATCTTAAACTACTTTGTTAAGGACTTTATTTGAAACCAAAAAAGTATCCAGTGCTGTAAAACAAGTACTTGATATACGAAAATATATATATATATTTTTTTTTTAAGCATGGTAATTAGAATAGATGCACAAGTTCAATCTAACACATACCTGGGTTTAGTACTTTTGCCAGACCATTGATTTGTAGAGCGATGACATATACGATGACACTATAAACGATTTGATACTTAGACCATCCAATCATAATAGTGTAAGCATTAACAGGTCTAGGTCAAATGTGGTATCCAAGAGGGCAGCAGTGAGCCAGAGGCATTCACATAAACTAGTGAAAATAGAGTGAAAATCCAAGGACATACAAGAATAATGACTGCTGGCGGTGTTAAAGTCTGTCCAAGGATTCCTCCGGAAAACTGGAGAGGAGTACAAGTCCATTGAGACATACTGTGATTTCATGTGATCAGATATAAGCATGGTGTACAGTTTGCTAATGTTATGAGGCGAAAGGACCCGAGATGATGTCACCCTGGTCACATGACATTACTGCTGAATGCCGAGAAAGCATGGGGAGTAGCTGCTAGATAAAAGTCAGAGGAGGCCATGCCCCCCTTGACTCGCTATAGATATTCCTGGATAACAGGTAAAATTATAAAGTTGGTTATATGGTGATCTGAGGGAAACAATTTTAGCTAAAAGAAGGTTGTCAGTTAGTTAATAGCTCTCTATGGGAACCTGCCACTAGCTGTATTGCTGTGAAAGGTTCATTTTAAAATAGGTTGTAGCCATCACATGGCAAGAGAACATCTAAACTGCAAAATATTGTTGATCCTTACAGGCACAATCTTGATAGTCAGGGACTGAGGACAATTCATAACTAAAGGTATTGTCCCCTCCCCAAAAATTAGACTAGGTATTGTATAGTTATAGGAATGGGACATTGTTCCAAATCTTCAAAATTGTGTTTGTTAACATGGCAATAGTTTCAAATTTATAGTACCATACAGTAATATCCAATTATTATTTACAGCAACAATGACAAACTGCCTTTAGAACATATTTTACACGAATTATCGGCATAACTTAGTTTATAATTTAGGTCAAAACTTAAAAAAAAAATTGCAGTATTTTATTTTATTCTCAATATAATTTATGTTAAAAAATGGGTGCATACTGAACAGCAGAATTCTCCATTTTCCAAGGTCATGGGAAATCAATTCTGTCAAGTTATATACAAAGACAACCCTCCTGCCAACAATCCCAATAACCTCAACCAATTAGTCATGTCAAGAATAATTAATACAACGGTTTAATAAGGAAGATGAAGATGTAAAGAGTAAGCAGTACTAGCAATACATACTAACCATGACACAAGTAAAAAAAAAACTGAAATCACAGACAACAAAGGAATAGCTTTCCACTATCTCTAGACTGATGTTCTGCAAAAACACACATTGATAAACAGTCTGCAGGCTGGATTTAACCCCTTAGAACTATTAATGAACAAGCAATTATTAGAATTTTTTATCATCACATTCCAAGAATTGTAACATTCTCTGTCTGAGCAACAGCATGAGGACTTTTTTTGTTAGAGAAATTAATTTTATTTTTTAGTGCTATTATTATACAAATACGATAATTATTTAGTTCATTATGTTTTCAATGGAAAACTACTATGCATGAAATTATTTTATTATAAATTTTTTTAATTTCAGCTTAACATGGAATTACTCATCATCATGAATTCCATCATACAATCTTCTTTCATGGGGTGATAAAATATTTTCAGTACAGTATTGGTTTTCATTCTAGAGTCATACCAGTAGGTTAATACAAGATTAAACATGTCATATGCTAGAAAAGGTAGATATGAGTGCCAAGTAAATCTATTCTAAACAGTGAGAAAAAGTTCAGCAAAATTTGTACAGCACAGAAACCATGCAGATGTGAATCCATCCAGCTCTTATGACCAATATCCTTCCCGTCTGTCACCGGGAAGCAGTTCAAGGAAAATGGAAAAAGTTAGTCATGTCACTGAAATCTTCAAGACTCCACTAAACACTTACTCACTAAAGTTCCAGGAAACACTTTTCTAGATGAATCTATGCTGACTTATTTCAACTGCTGAACTTGAAAAGTGATGTCTAATCTTTGTGCCCGCTATTGATCAGTGAAATTGCAGGTCTGTTGAGAATATCTGTTGGTTCCCACGTAAACATTCTTTATGTAGACCTCACACCATTCCCACAGACTCTTCAATTAGTTCCAGACGTTCAAAATGACTACAAGGGCTATAAGAATTCTCAACATGACAAAGTCTGGAGACCCTGCTTGTACACAAGGACAATTACTTATCACAATCTTTCTCAATGCAATGATAACATTAAAGGGGTTCTCCACTGGCAAAGTTTCCCTTCACACAATTAAATCAATGTACACATTACAAATATGGAATTTTTTAAAATCATTTTAAACAGATCTCCCTTTCTGTTTTAATCAATTTCCAGCATACAATTTCCCATCATCTGTCGCACATGTGCCGTGTTCTCTCCCTTTTCTCCTGGCTTGGGTGACCACTCAAACCTCTGGTTGTGGTGAACAAGCCCATATGCCAGTCATGGCGAACCTTTTAGTGACCAAGTGCCCAAACTGCAAACCCAAATCCCCTTCATTTATCGTGAGGTGCCCACCAAAATTAGAGCAGTATCTTATTGCTCCCTATTCTTCAGCAACGTTCAATCTTCCTGACCTCCTGAGGACACCAACACAGTAGAAAGAAAGGAGGGAAAATTTGCATCATTTTAGCTTCTTTTCAGTGTCCCTCTGTACACAGAGAATCATGGGGCCAGCAGGAAGTCCTTCAGAGATAATCAGGCCCTGTCTACACATTCTCCCTCTTCCTACAGTCCAAAGTAGCCAAGTAAGTTACTAAAAAGATGCTGCTTTCAGTGATATTTTAAAGTTGCTTGGAACTACAGGAAAATTCTTTGAGTCCTGTCTGGTGTGCTGAGGCCATGGCCCGGGTGCCCACAGAAAGAGCTTGGAGTGCCGCCTCTGGCACTTGTGCCATAGGTTCGCCACCACTGCCATATGCTATATGCAACCACATGGTCCTCATTCAGAGGCAGAGTGATGTAGGAAGTTGCTTATAGGAGGGATCACACATGCGCTCGCTGTTATTGTAGGTACACAACCAAATGCTGCGCAGTGCGCAATGTGAATGAGCACTGCCGGCAGGAAAGTGGAAATGCATCAGGGGATTTGTAGTATAACAACTGAGCGGTGCAGCCATCTTTGAGGGCAGCAGTATCGGGACACAGCAACTATGCTACCAAACATCAAGAAACAACATTTTTAAGAGCTAGTGGTATTATCATGGATTTTTTAACAGGATAACAATAAACAAATAGGTACAGTGACCGGTGAAACCTGAGTGAAGTTGGCCCCCCCACCACCTTGTCCAAATCAAACAAAATTGGTGTCAAACGTTTGTGCTACGTTTGTGCAGCAGAAATTTTCTTTTGTGCCGCTATCGTTTTTAAGATATTCATGAAAGTTTCCAGAGGTCATCAGAGGTCAACCAGCCCCCCCCCCCACATTGCCCAAACCAAACTGGTGCCGAACAATTCTGCTACGTTTGTGCTGCTCAAATTTTTGTTTGTGCTGCTTTTGTTTTGAATAAAAGAACAAAAAATTAAAAGGTCAAAAGTTCAACTAGCCCCCCCACATTAACCAAATCAAACAAAACTGGTGTCAAATGTTAGTGCTATGTTTGTGCAGCAAAAATCTTCATTTGTGCCGCTATTATTTTTAAGGTATGTTCAGGTGTTTACATAGGTTAAAAGGTGTTTAGGATGAACTGGCAAAAAACAAAACCTAGTGACACTTCCCTGGTTTGATCACCACGGGGAGCTAGCAAACACATTGTACTTTGGAAGAAATGAACTCTGATGACCTCTGGAAAAAAGTATGAATATATTAAAAATGATTTCGGCATAAACGAAAATATTTGCTGCACAAACCAGCACAAACATAGCACTAACGTTTGATACCAGTTTTATTCGATTCGGTTAATGTGGGGGGGCTGCTTGAACTTTTGACCTTTCATTTTTTATTCACATATTCAAAACAAAAACAAAAGCAGCACAAACAAAAATTTGAGCAGCACAAACGTAGCAGAATTGATTGGCACCAGCTTTGTTTGGTTTGGGCAATGTGGGGGGGGGGGGGGAGGGGGCTGGTTGACCTCTGATGACCTCTGGAAACTCATTTAAATTTAAAAAACGATAGCGGCACAAACGAAAATTTTTGCTGCACAAACGTTTGACACCAACGTCACTCAGATACCGGTGAAACTCTTCAAGTCTACCAATATCAAGTAATTGTGCTGTATGCATCCAGCGTCTCAAACTTGTGGCTCCATCTCACAAAGTATAACCAGCAATAAAAAAAATTATAATAATAATAAATAAATCTGTATTTAGATTGCGCCATCATATTCCACAGTGCTCTACAGAACAGGTGTACAATCGAAATAAGACATTGCAGGGGAATAACAATCATATGAAACAATATGAATGAGGGTCCTGCTTACAAATAGATTCATTCCTTCATACACATATTCTATCCCCAAGTTTTATGGATCTTGGTAAATAGTTGTGGATGTAATGTTTATTTCCAATTAAGAACAACTGACCCCATGCTTAGCTCCATAAAAGCACCTAAAAAGTTGCAAAAAAATAAAAACAACAAAGACTTTAAAAAGTGGCAAAAGAAATTAAAAGGGGTTTTCTCACAAACAAAAGTTAGGCCCTATCGCGTGATAACTTGCTGATCAGAGGGCGTCTCAGTGCTCAGACACCCACAGATCACGAACACGAGTAGTCCAACGGGGTCCCACATACCTCCATTGGACCCCTCGTCGCTCCGTCAGAGTAATGGAGCAGAAGACTGTGCATGACCATTCTGCTCCATTAATCTCTATGGCGCTCGATTATCTCCGTCAGCTTCATAGAGATTAATGGAGCAGAACGGTGCTCCAATTACTCTGACGGAGCAACAAGGGGTCCAACAGAGGTACGTAGGACCCCATTTGATCACTGGCTCATGATCTGTGGGAGTCTCGGCACTGAGACCCCCTCTGATCAGCAAGTCAGGCCCTATCTACAGGATAGGGCCTAACTTTTGTTCGTGGGAAAACCCCTTTGATGAACGTTCCCCACAGAATCTTTACTTTTGTCTGGCTTCTATCTTTTTACAGTGCTGCTATGTAGATTGCCATTAACATTATACATAATTTATGTGATGGTAAAAAGGTTGATAATAGGATTGGTGTAAATGAAATTAGAGTTAATAAGCAATGCCAATTTACTATAACCCATACACTAAGGCCCATGATGGTGAGGGTGCATCATGGTTTTTAGATGCAGTTTTTGATGTCTTTTTTGTAGTGAAAATAGAGGAGGAGGAGTGTCTATACATTATGATTTGCACCTGCCTTTGGCTTCAAAAACTGGATCTGAAAACCTGAATGTGTGGACGCACCCTGAAAATTATTCTGCATATGAAGACACTCATAGAACAGCTCACTAACTGCTCAGATACATTAAATGGTCTGCTATGTGCAAAATTTTTGTTGCTCGATTATTAGAATTAGCAGATGTCAGAATAATGGAATTCTATTATACACTATAAAAGGTCTTTATATTTAATAAGCCGGTTTCTCTAAGAAGCCCACTTGTTAATAGGTTCCAAGCAAAAACACCCGAGTGCAACAGGCATTCAATGCTCAGATTACATATTCCATCTCATCTTGTGACTGTGCCGTTCCCTTGTGATGCAGGCACCACATACATGCCTTGCTGTAAGAACGCCTCCATACGAGGAAGACATAAAGAGGAGCCATCATGTAGGAGGTTTAATAGGGAATAATGTACCGCATCCATGTACCCTACTATGAAAAATAGAATTTGTAAAACAAAAAAAAAAAAACTTCCTTTAAGTGAATGCGTATTTGTTCAATTCGCTACATGGAAATGGAAAAAAAAGCATTAGTAAACCACAAGCATCCCTGTTACTGACACAAGTGCTTTTCTAAGTGCACTCAGAATAGATGGCCACAGGGGTTTGCTATATTGATTGTTTTCAACAGGTTTTTTTTCTCATTTCCATTTTCTTGTACCTTGTGGCTGTATCCATGGTCTAATCTCATAATACATGCACACTTCATTAAAATGTCCATCCCAAACTATATGATTGTATCTAGGACAGATACCAGACACAACATACCCTCTCTGTGGTAAGTGATGATCGAGTCTCATCTAAAACTAAATGAAATCACACGGCTGTAAGACTGATAGAGAAAACCCCTTGTCCTCTGAATGACTGATGGAGGACTGCAGGTTCTTGCACAGAGATTCTCGTTACACATCCACATGTATTATGAGGATGTACTCTGCTCGCCCCCTGTCCCAGCGGAACGTTACTGGAAGAGGTGGTCCCACTTCAGATGAATCATTACTTGTTACTATTAGTCACTTTTTCAGTTGACAGAAAGCAGTTCAATCCATTTCCATAGTCTTAGGTTAGTATAATGTGCATAGAAGTGAATTGTGGAAGCTGGGCACCCAAAACCAAATCTCTATTCATAGCTGCCACAAGACAGGGGTTTAGGCACCGCCATTATCAAGATAGGTGGGGAAGCTGAAAATATCAGACATTTACACCATTCTGTGGATATGCCATGAATTTCACAGACGGAATAACCCTTTAAGCCATTTCTGCAGACTGTTACTGCAAATATATTTTATTAGGCAACACCACATTATTTATAAGAGCAAATTCTCTGTCACATTCCCTACACATACTCTATTCCAGTGGTGGCGAACCTATGGCACGGGTGCCAGAGGTGGCACTCAGAGCCCTTTCTGTGGGCACTCAGACCATCACTCCAGGACAAAGTTCACCAAATAAACTGACCCTTCATTGACTGTTTGGAACTGGGGGAAAAGTGAGAAGGTGTTGACAGAACTGCAATATCTTTAGAGGTTCTCATTCTGGACCCACCATTCTTCCTCTACAGAGAGACCCTGGAAAGAAGCTACAATGAGAGTCTGAATTTGCCCTCCTTCTTTCAACTGTATTGGTTGCCTCAGGTGGCAGATACGATTGAAAGATGTGGAAGAACAGGTAGCAATAAGTTACTGCTTAAAATGCCATGTTGGCACTTCATGGTACTTCAAGTAGATTTTGGTTGTAGTTTGGGCACTCTGTCTCCAAAAGGTTCGCCATCACTGCTCTATTCTATACCCCTGAGAATGAGATTACAGGTGAATTTCAGATTTATGACATTCAATTCCAATTTTAGACAAAGTGGGGCCCTAAAATAAAACTAAATTCTATACATCCATAATAATTGTAGACAGCAAATGCATAACATTCATTCTGTTCATATGTCATGGTTGCCATTAAAGGGGTATTCCCGCAAAGACAAGATTCTTAAATATACCCAGCAGTATTTCACAGGATAGAATTTGAACCTGTCTATCAGTCCTAGTGTTTACAATTTGGTTGTCCCTGGATCTGACTGTAAATCTTCTGACTATGGTCAGATTCTTGTCATGAATAGCTTCTCATGTCTGCACGCTGCAGTGCTCTCTGCCTCCTGCCTCTCCTCCTGCATTACAAGACTAGATCACAGGCAGGCACTTCCTGCCAGCAAGTATCATGCAGAGACTTACTCTACAAGGTCCTTATCCGGGAGGGAGGTAAATGGACTGACTGCATGTTATAGGTGAGTTAGCAAAGCTATATAGCCATCATCTCATGGATCTCATCATCTATTTTTTTTCTATGTGTCAGATACTAGTAGAATGTTCAGAAGCTAAATAAAAAAAGTGTAGCTTAACCCTGAACCTCGATAATCTAAGCACATTGTTAGCACAGAGGAATCATGAAGTGTCTGCTTAGAGAGTCCCCGCCCACACTCTGGAATTTTACCCTGACCATCACTGAGTTATAGGAGCCAAAACACTGATAAAACTGTATAAAATTGTAAGTAAGGAAGTTAAAAATGGTCTTTATTGTGTAAATATCACTAGTGGGATTAACATTTGAAAACTGTCTTTCATGGGCAAACCCTTTTTCTTCACTGCATGACCTTGTAAACATACAAATTCCCTGTCCTGGTCCCTCTGCTTCCTTGTTGCATCAAAGATCAAAGATTTAAGGGCAAGAGCACCAAAGTCGATTGTGTCTGCCTCAAAATAGAGCACACTCCGTGTGATAAAGGGTTATTTCCCCCAATGAGAGTAATAAAGAACAGACTAAAAACATGACTAAATATGCAGTGGGGGTTTCCTAATTTATGAGTTCAGCATGGATGTTTTTACTCCCAATTGATTTCTCCAATTGATCTCCGAGCAATACAGAAAATGTCTGATGATAACTGAGCTATGGACCCAAAGAAACCCCAGCTATCACAAGTACAGAGGTCAACAAGTGTCCCCTAATGCCTAAAATGGTACAAGGTAGAGAAGCTGTGTGGTGTATGAAGTTATGACTTGCAGAAAGATATCTCAACAAGGAACAAAGTAAAACCTGACAGAACTGCTAGAAGAGAAAGCAAGTCTACATTATCCCAGCCTCAAAGGCTGATCAACAGCGATCCCTGTGTGTGTGTGGATGAGGCGGACAACCACTGCATGTGAGCAGAGTAGAGAGGACTCATGGTCTTTTCCCGCAGTCCTGTCAGGATTGTTTCAGCTTTTAACTCAAAAGATCACATTCCATATCTTATAACAGAGCTCAATCACACCCTGACCTCCAATAGAACAGCAAATATCACCCAATAACCTGGCACTGCTGTAGCATTATCTAATGCACAAGAGATCTATATACATAAGTTATGTAAGGTCTGTAAACCCCAGCCAATGGATACTTTTCTGTTATTCACCCAACCTTTGGGGACACTTTCCATGTTTACTAGTATTTTAACAGCAAGGATATCTTATTTCATCAGATGAATCCTTTTACATAGTTAGAAGTGCATTGATTGAAAGTGATAGGCATCATCTAGTGCTCTCCAAAAATAAAAATGTTATTCATAGTCTGATCAATAAGTATCATCATGACAAGTTAAATGGACATTCTCTAAAATTATTGTGGCTGTAAAGGATGTTATTCTTATAAAGGGTCAAATAAAAACACACTTAAAGGTAGTCTTTTAAGGGGTGTTATTATCAAACGTAATGGTCTAGATATATGGTGGTCTGTATAAGGGGTCTTGATTAAAAGGAAGTGTTTTTGAAAGGTTTTCTGTAGATGTTAACACACATGCCTAATGGAGTCCTAATGTTAAAAAAAAAACGGTCATAGGTTTGCATATACTAAGTGTGCGGTCATTTCCTGATCACATAAACTAGATGCGATAAATTCTGTACATAGTACATTGTAAAGCAACTAACATTTGACACAGAAGGTGAATGTGACCTTGTGGAAGAATTGCATAGTCAGCTAATAGTATGTGCTGGACTGCAGCCGTTTATTAAAGTAGATTATCTGAAACTTATCTAATTGATGGCTATTCAGGGTCATCTCAATAACAACTGAAATAACCTACCTTATCTACGCATGTATGTTTGTATGTGTAAATGTATATATGCATACATGAAGGCAAAGCACACACACACAGTTGAAGGACCAGCGCCAGTACCCAGGCAAGTGTCGGGCCCACAGATGCAGTTTTAGCAGCCATTCCAGGAGCGCTATGCCTGACAAACTTCATGTTTTTATGTAAATATTACATGGGTTTCTATTAACACACATTCAAGAAAACATCATAAGAAAATCAATTCAAGGGAACATTTGAAGGTTACTTTAAGATCAATAAACAAAGTGGTAACCTTTCATCTGTACCAGCTGAGCAAAATGTAAGCCATAGTGGCACATGCATCATAGTTTTTCAGCTGCCACTTTATCAAGTTTCCCGTAGTTGGCCTACTTAATCAATGCAATGTTTTTTTCCCCTTTGTGATACATGTGATGAGTTGCCTGTTTAGTCTCACTTTTGAGACTTTTCGTGGTGGGCAATTTTTCAGTCCCAAATAGTAGTTTACCGAAAGGAAGACAATGTCAGAGGCCAAAAATCTCACAAGTTAATTAAACACCTGGGCTACAAAGATAAATATGGCTACTGCAGGTAATGAGGTAGCCAACCTTGGTCGGCTGCTCGATTCTGCACCTAAAAAGTATCAAACTGAAAAGTCTCACAAAAAAAGAAAGCAATAGGAGTGATACATGTCCCCCATAGTGTGACAAGAAGGCAACATTGTAGGAGTTCTCTCTAAACACAAGGAAAAATGGAAGGAAACCACAGCTGTTTAATTTACCACGGGTATCACAGTGCTGGATCATACACTGCATTTACCATGCAAAATGCTTTTCTCTCAGTCCAACTATGCTCAGAATGCCATGCTCAGGATCAGCGTTAAATGCGGCGTGAGGTCAAACCGACGGCCAGACACGGGCAGCTTTTCCAATATCTAGAACTAAATGCGATTGCTAGAAACACACAGAAAACATCAGTTTAATAAAATAAGCTTAGGTAGCCACATGGGTAAAATTCCCGTAAGTTTTTCCTAAGACATTATTTATTTGAAGTCAAATTTTCCTACAATCTTTAAAGTAGAGAGAATTACATATCTAGGAAGTAACTGTAGAATATGCAATTGCTTTTAAAGAAGGTCTAGAAGCAGTTTTGACCATATAAAGCTGCAAATAGTATTAGGTACAATCCCTGAGCTCTGTGTAATTATACCTGTGTGTTAGTATTAGCAGGATTATGAAAAATGGATTTATATTTCAGGATTGTAGCTGGACTTTAAGCAAAGGTCTTCTCAAACAACTCTTTTTATCTCTGTATTAGACTACTCCACAGTTTCCCCCCCCCCTGCTATAATATCTAACCAGAAGCCTACTACTGCTCTTACTCTGCTCTACTTCTGCCGTGTGAAGTGAAGAAATCTAACAAAGGAGACTCTCCCAGTGCACCAAGTCAAGTTCTAATCCTGGAATATAAATTCATTTTTCTTGCTCCTATAATAAAACAAAAAAGTATGGCTACACAGATCTCCAGGGCTACTACCTAGCATGGTCAAAATTTCTGTTAGACTCCCTTAACACCTTCCCAACATTTGACGTACTATTACTGCATGGCGGGAGGTGCGTTCCCGCAAAATGCAGTAATAGTACGTCAAGGTTCTAGTGCCGGCTCCTGAAGATTTCTCTGATCGCTGTTGTTAACCCCTAACACGCCGCGGTCGCGCTGCCAACGGCGTGTCAGGGGCATTTAGCAGGAATCGGACAACCCCGCGGCGCTTACTGGGGGGGGGGGGGGGGGGCTGCTCCGACCGCAGCCCTGAGACTGCCGGTGCCCGGGGCTGTGCGATCCTCCTTCCGGGAGCCGGATCCTGCGTTCTGGCAGGACCCGGCTGTGACACTCTGAGCATGCGCAGCTCAGCGTGTCACATAATACAGTGTAATACATCTGTATTAGGTGAAGAATAGCAATCAGTGGATCACTTGTTCAAGCTTACCTGTAAAAGTAAAGAAAAAAAGTAAAAAACACTAATTCAACACACTTTTGAATAAAAAGAATGAATTAAATAAAGTTAAAGTCCCCTAAAACACACTAATAAAGTGAAAAAACCTGAAAATCACCAAAATACCCCACATATTTGGTATCGCCGCATCCGTAACAATCTGTACAATAAGTCAGAAACATTATTAGACCCGTACGGTGAACGCCATAAAAACAAAACGCGAAAAACTCTCCAAAAATGTACATTTTCATAAAATCCCTTCACATGTTCCAAAAAGTGATAAAAAAAAAAAAGTTATGTGCACCAAAATGGTACCACTAAAAAGGACAACTCCACACGTAAAAAAATAAGCCCTAAACTAGCACTGTCAACCAAAAAATATTAAAGTTATATCTCCGAAAAGATGGCGATGCAAAAACAAATGAGATTTTCTTTATATTCATTTTTTTCCTGTAAAATTGTAAAATATATAAAAAAACTATATAAATGAGGCATCACCGTAATCCTAGTGATCTAGAGAATAAAAATATTATAGTATTTAGTGTATGGTGTACGACCCCCAAAATATACAAAATAAAGAACCCAAAATTGACAATTTTCTTTTCCTCCATACATTAAGGCTATATTCACACTGCCGTTGCCCGCCCGTACCGTACCGTAGCGGGCAACGGCAGTGTACGGGGAGAGGAGGAGGAGGTGAGCGCAGCTCACCCCCGCCCCTCTCCATAGCAACCTATGGCGCACGGCGCCGTATTACGGGAAAAGATAGGACATGTCCTATCTTTTTCCCGGGTACGGAACGGTATGGTGCCGCACGTGTGCTGCACCGTACCGCTCCCGTAGGGTGCCGTGCGCCCATAGAAGTGTATGGGGGACGTATATCGGCCGTATATACGTCCCCCATACGTTCGTGTGAATATAGCCTAAGAGTTAATAAAATCTCATCAAAAAGCTACAGACCCACTAAAATGAAGTATTTGTAAAGTGCATCTCATGTCGCAAAAAATAAGCCCTTATATGTCCAAATTGCCAAAAAAAATAAAGATTGTATAGCCATTATAAAGTGACAATGCATAATCTGCTCTGAATGGCGCAGCTTCCCTTCGATGCCCTGCCGTGTGCCCATACAGCAGGTTACCACCACATATGGGGTATTATTATACACGGGAGAGATTGGGTATCAAATTTTGTGGAGCGTTTTGGTATTTTATCCACTGAGAATTTGTACATTTTATGAAAAACTTAATTAAAATAAAAGTAAAAAAAAAAAAAAAAAATTAATTTCAAAATTGCATCCGATTTCATAAAAGTTGTTTTACGTACGTTGAGGGGTGTAGTTTCTATAATGGGGTGATTTATGGGGTATTACTTTTATTTAGGCCTCTCTTCAAACCTGAGCAGGTCCCTCAATAGCAGGATTTAGCTTTTTTTTTATGAAAATGTGAAAAATCGCACCTGACGTTCAAAGCCCCATAACATCTTACAAAAATGATAGTATGTATCAAAAACCACGGAGGCATAAAGTAGACATTTGGTGAATGTCAGTTATTACGTTTTCTGGTGTTATGACTCATGTGTGGAAAAAGTAGAACATTTTGAATTTCGAAAATTGAGAATTTTTCCAAATTTTCACCAAATATCTTTTTTTTTTCATAAATAAATGCAAAACATACCACCAAAATTTTGTAACTAACATGAAGTACAATGTGTCATGAGAAAACAATCCAATTTCAAAATCACTTGGATATGTTAAAGCGTTCCCACGTTATAACCACTTATAGTGACACAGGGTAGATTTGAAAAAAATGGGCCGTGTCAGGAAGGTGAAAAGTGGCTTCGGGGTTAAGGGGTCAAAAATGCAAAAGATAAAGATTATAAATTGGCCAAAGTAAATGAAGTGCATTACGTTACATTCACATATTCAGCATGAACTTCAGGAAAGCTCCTGACAAATATACATATAGAAGCCCAAACAATGCCCTTTCGGATTGTCTGGCAAGTATACAGCTCGAATCAGGATGGAATTTATATATATTGACACCATTTCAACCTGGGGTCCATAATTGCCTATGGGAGACAGATGGCGTTATAAGGCATGCATCCCCAACCACTGTGAAACGGAGACCTTAGAAGAGTCCCAGTAACCTGTTGCAGATTTTCTGGAGCGTAGTGGGGGCATATGACAACATATCCCACTATGTAAGTAATAATAATAATAATAATAATCTTTATTTATATAGCGCCATCATATTACGTAGCGCTTTACAAATCAGTATTAATCAGTACAAATCAGTAAGTATTAAAGAGGACCTGTCTCCTGTAAAAAAGGCACTAGGAGCAGCCCATTTTTAGCAGTGATAAAGCTAGCAGAGACTGCCGCAAATAGGAACGCCATACCACGCTCAAAGCGGTCCTGCGTATTCATGAAAGAACGGTCCGAGGCGTGCCTCTTCCCCGGACCTCCCATCCCACTCCATAGGCCGGCGGTGACTGCCAGGCTTCATGCGGCAGTCCCGACCCCCCTCAGGAATACACTGGACCTCTTTAAGCGCGGTCCGGTGTTCCTATTGTACATCGCGGCAATGTCTGCTAACTTTATCGGAGGGTTAAGATAAAGCTAGCAGTTTATCACGACTAAAAATGGGCTAGTGCTAGGAGCTGCTTACTTTGGTAAGCAGTTCCTAGTGCCTTCTTTATAGGTGACATGTCCTCTTTAAGTGGAATGCTTAAAGGAAACCTACCATCACAGATCTACTCATTAAGGTAGATCCGGTGGCAGGTTCCACTTATCTATAGTAGTGTGGCCCTTTTTAGGGCTAATCCTCTAGTTGCCCAAATCTTATAATTTTTAATGCTCCTAATATGCACATTTTTTAAAATGGATACTGGGACGTGGAGGAGCTTAGGCTACACAGTGCAGCTATCCCACTTCGTGGCGAAGCTGCATGTGCACTGAAGCTAGATTGGCAGGCGGAACGCAAGAGGCTACTGGGGCATGGAGTAGCCGCTTCATGTAGCATCAGCTCCGGCTACTCATCATTAGGGGAATTTAAAAATTATAAAAGATTCGGCAACAAAAGGATTAGCACTAAAAAGGGCTATGCTGTACTCCTATAGATTAGAGGAACCTGGCATCAGATCTACCTTAATAGGTAGATCCCTGGTGGTAGGTTTCCTTTAAACGGAATCCTCCAAACATATACTTACTACTGAAAGCAAAACAAGATGTGAACCAAGCCAAAGCTTTACAATTTACTTTGTGCCATTTGTTCCTCAACGATAATCCGGGTGTGTAGGTACCATGTGTAGCTGTTACTATAGATAGGTAAATACATTATTTTCTATTACAAAAAGAAAGACAAAAAATAAGACTATGTAACATAGAACAGGCTTACCCTGTAACTAGGAATGTACAATTTATAGATCATTTTACTCTCTACAGTACGCCTAGAGTGTTTTTCCTAAAACGCATCTGTACAGCATATTGATTGCTGAAACATGTATGTCATATACAGGACAATCTACAGCATAGTGGATTGGATTTCTACAGTTCTCATCCACATGCTGTATAAAATGATTTATTCTTGGATTGTGGTTGATTATTTTTGCAGATTCTGTGTAGAGTTTACCTCTTGCAACGCAAAGATTAAATTATGTCCCCTATCACAGCAATTCAGTCCCTCGTGTGCCTGGATAAAACCATGTCAGAACATGCACTATTGCAAAGGGGGCAGTTACGCAACTACAAAAACTATATTACCACAAAAACACTGAAATTGCATTAATTAATACAAGATGAAACCTCAGTTATATTCACATAAAGCCTCCTTGCAATGTGTTTGGGGCTCCCCGACTCTGAACAGCCCAAAAACAACAGCATAGGGAAACCCATTAACAATGTCTGCAGAAAAGTTTTATTGCTTCCTACAGCCCTGTGTTTGTTATCCATCTTATCAGTTTGTATAATAGGTACGGCAGGATATTGTAATTCATTAATCTGCTTTTTTGGCCACCGCTCGATGGACTGGAAAGAAATCTAACGTACAAATACTTGTGTGACACAAATTAATCATACATTGTGCCATGCTAGACAAGTAATGCAGGCGCCAGTATAAACACTGCTCATTCACTATGGCAGACTACATCCATGGTGGGAACAGCACCAGCAATGGCAAAACTAATATCGGCGGTTCCCAGTTTCCCAACAAAATCCTGACAGGCTAAACACAAAAGGTGTTTTGATGGCCTATCCTCAGAATATGCCCTCAATATCTGAATGCTAGTAGTATATATACACATATATGATCAAGGTCCTGGTAGGGTGATTATTTATGTACAGATAGGATCAAATGACCCTCCATTTGCATCAATTTTATGGACAGGAATGTGTGGCTGATGGAGTAAAAGTCAGGAGGCTTCACTTTATCAAGAAAGCGGTACAGAACTTTTAATAGATGTATATTGGTAAATCACACATTACAAAAACATGAGGTAATGAGGGGAGGCAATCCCCTTTAATAACAAAAAAAAAAATGTTTCTTGGCACTATAGAACCAATTTCTGAAGTGACACTACCCTTGCAACTACTAAACTTGACACATCTCGTGTAAAAATAGGATGAGAAGAGTCATATTTGCCTTACTTTCGGGGGGAATTTCTTAAAGGTAAACAAAGAAAAAGAGGGAATTCTAGACAATTTGTAAAACTTGATGATGGGTTCCCTTTAAGTAACGAAGTGAAAAACACTTTTTCTAATCTATTATTATTTTGTGATTATAGAATTTTTTTTAATCTATTTTCTGTTCATAATTATGGGAGCTTCCATTTTGCCTGAGGTCTAGAAACAGAATTTAGTGATATGCTTTACACCAACCTCATGGTCAATGGCAGCAATAGGCTGGAGCAGACTTATTGTAGTCTATGGAGAGATTTCTGGGCATGCTCTGTGCTCTGTGGAGGTGTTAATAAGCTGATGGCTTATTACCTGGATAACAGGTAAAATCTGAGAGAAACAATTTTAGCTAAAAGACGGTTGTCAGTTAGTTAGTAGGTCTCTATGGGAACCTGCCACCAGCTGCATTGCTGTGAAAGGTTCCCTTTAAAACAGACTACAGTCATCATTTGCTGCATAGAATTCCCCTACAGAATTACCAAGTGTCAGATTACTACCAAGGCTAGTGTCAGATTAATAACTGCAAGATATAGAATTTATGAAACACAGGAGAAAATGTTTTTTTTAAAAAACTATCAAAATTCCTGAAAATGTGTTGAATAGAAGAACTTGATAAAAAGATCCTATTCTAGCATCACTGTATTTCCAAAGATCTCCGTTATAACAGACTGCAGTTAGTCAACATTTTAGGCTTGTGTAAAGTTTCCACTGTAGTGTTGGCACTTTGGAAGCAGAACAAGTTACGGCATGGAAATGCTATTTCATACTTTAAAGAACCACTAAGTTTTATAAAAGAATGGAAAACTTAAAGAAATTTCGATATACCAACCTCTAAAATGCATAAATTCATGACCTTATACCAAACAAAGTCCCGCAAATCCTGACTTGGATTGGTTTAGCAGTACCAGTGGCAGGTCTGAAAACACATGCTGGAACTTCTCTTATCCACATGGTATTCAACGGAGAACCTGTCACCTCCATAGAACCACAAATGGTCTGCAGAAGGTGATTTTATAGTTTCTCAACATTGTGGCATGCTTTTAAAAAGTACTTTTATTCCTTCCCTCTCCAGTCAAGAAGGTGGATGAGCAGTCAAGCAACCCCTCCTGATGGCAGTTTGTACTCCTCACTGGAGTACTTGCGCATGCACACAGCTCCTCTGATCACAACAATTGTTTAGCACGTACCCGGCCGCCTTCAGAGGCCCACCAGGCATGCCATACACTACTGCACCGCCGGGGCGTCACTCAGCTAGTCGACTGTGATAGTGTGCAGGTATGCGATGGGCTGTCACAAAGATCAGAGGAGCAGTAGTCCAGCGAGCAAGAGAGCAATGTCAAAGATAGTGGACAGTTGGGAGTGCAAAAAGCAGTGGACTCTACACCTCTACTTCACTGAGTGTCTATGCATGTGCTAGAGCAAACTCACGAGCGGTATACGGACTGTTTACAATGAAGACTCTGGAACTCGGACTGCTCACTGAAATGCGCACATAACTCAAGTATTGGTGCATGCCTGGCACGTAGCCAGGCACGATTTCAAAGTTTATCTTCTGCACAACAGAGTTGTGGACTTTTTAGCAAAATACATGGTTAAGACTTGTGGGCTGTAAACTGCAGGAACCTGAAAGTAGCTCCATCGTTCAAAAATGATGGCAATAATCCATGAGCACCAACAAATCAAGAAGTACAGAATTCTAGAAAAAAATTAAATGTGTTCAACACACAGATGAAAGTTCATTGGGGTAAATACCCTATGTGAAAACTAAAGTCTCGAAAGAGGTTTCCAGCAAATCATGTGCAAAAGTTTTTCCACAGTTAAAACCAGTAGTTACATAAAAGTTCTGCAGGAAAAAAAAACATTTACCAGCAGTGAGAGGCTTCCATAAACATGTTTACTCAATTAAAAAAAAAAAAATTTAAAATAGGGCCACATGACAACTTCTTACATACAACATTTTACAGACTATGGAAATGTGAATATGCACTGACCCTACCAACTGGAAACATGAAAGTTTATGAATGAAAGTAGCACATCTTCAATAGACACAAATTGTTTTTAACATTGGTCTTCAGGACAGAGCACTTTTTTCATTTTTCCCATGCTCAACTTCCAACTTTTTTCTTTTTATCTGACACAGGCATATTCTGCCAATTGTTTTTTAATTAAATATACACAGTTCACCATACAAAAGATATGTATAAAAGACATGGTAAAATTATTCTGTAGGTTCATACTATTAACCAAACACCATAAATGTACAAGTTCTCTTATATTTTTCAAATTTAGCAAGGAAAACAACAAAAAAATAATACCTTATATCAGTGATGGCTAACCTATGGCACTGGTGCCAGAGGTGGCACTCAGAGCCCTTTCTGTGGGCACTCAGGCCATCACCAGAGATGACTCCAGGTATCTTCCTGCAGTCCCAGACAGCCCAGGACTTACTGTGCATAGAGCTATTTTAAAGTGACAGAGCTACCTGGGAATACTGGAGGAGTGGGAATTTGTGGACAGATCTGGGTTATCATTGTAGCTCTAGAGGAAAGCTACAATAATCATCCAAATTTCTTCTATTTTCTGCTTCATTGGTGTCCTCAGGGTGCTGGTATCAATGAAAGCCTTGACAGAGAAGGGCGTTTAAATCACTAAGTAAATTTCTGTGTTGGCACTTTGCGATAAATAAGTGGGTCATGGTTGTAATTTGGGCACTCGGTCTCTAAAAGGTTCGCCATCACTGCCTTATATACTCGAGTATAAGCCTAGTTTTTCAGCACAAAATTTGTGCTCAAAAACCCTAACTCGGCTTATACTCGAGTCAACTAAAAACATAAAGACAAAACTCACCTTTCTGACGTCACCCATAGGTCCTACTACAGGGGATGGGCAGGCTGTGTGCTACAGGGGTTGGGCAGGCTGTATGCTACAGGGGCTGGCAGACTATATACTGGGAGGCTGTAACCAATGCATTTCCCACCCTCGGCTTATACTCGAGTCAATAGGTTTTCCGAGTTTTTTGTGTTGAAATTAGGGGTCTCGGCTTATACTCGGGTCGGCTTATACTCGAGTATATACGGTAATATTTCGCCATATTCTAAAAGCTATAAGCTTTTGTATTCCTCAGTGAATGCAGCATTTTAGGGTTTCTTTATTGTGAGATATGATAATGGTTAGATTGGACTTTCTCCAAAATAGTACCAACTCTTTTTATCACTTTTTAACCCCTTAACGAAATAGGTGTGACATATTACTACGTGATGTGTTGGCTGCGGTTGTTTGGAGAGGGCTCACAGGCTGAGACCTCTCCATACCCAGTGAGCATTTGCTGCACATTGCAACGGTAACATCCACGATCGGTGACAGCACCGACTGTGCCGCCTCGCAACATGTGACTGTGGCCTTTAAGAATTAAACATATGGAAATGACTTTGTAGCATAGGTTGTCAGATCTTCCCAGAAATTGCACATGCTATGTCAAGAATACACATACCAGCTTATAACCTTAGGCAAGGACAGATGTGTTGCCCATCCAGGTCCAAAACATCAAAGGGAATGTATATTGTTTACTTTTTGCTGATATGACGTTATGAGGAAAGAAAGAAAAAAAAACAAGGGCAAAAACACATAAATTCCCACTGTTAAAACTATACATTGAGTTTTAGCCAAACAATCTTTAGGCAGGGCTCTTGTATGAAGTATTACGTCAGCAAGTAATGACTGGCCTCAATGCTACAATAACCTGAAGTAGATGAAAACTGCAAAGCACAATGCTCTGATGACTCAAACTGAAGTCTCTGAAAAAATAAGTTTAATGACATATGACAGATATACTACAGTAGACTTTAGTTACCATTGTAAAAGTTTCTAGCAAAGAAGAAATATTTTGGGCTGGAGGTTGCACTCATAAGGAAAGACAGGACACACAGTCACACACTTGTTGCAATGCGCCGCAACGTTTATCAAGAAGGTGTGAAACAGATGACACTGCAGTGGCCACAAAACAGAGGATGTTTTACTAAAAATATTTTTAAAAAGTAGAAGTTTAATTTTCTAAATAAAATGCTTTGCCCCAGTACTTCCTTTCCTTTAGATATACAATGATAGGGGTTAGAAGCTATGCTGTCCCTTCCCAGCCATTCCTGAACTGCAGCTCACCCCAGCCAATGACAGATCAATGCAGCTCACAGATACTGAGTAGATGCTGATCACACAGATACACCTTCAATGGTAAATCCGAGAAGTCCTATGACACCATCTGACTGTAAGGCCACCTCAGTGCATGAAATGGAGATGATACATACTATGCACTACAATTCTGGGTTATTAGTATTTTATTATAGGGGGCCCCAAAGAAATCCATAGTTATACATGCAAAACTTTGTGGTGCTGGAAACAGTTCTGGGGGCTTTACTAATGATCTACATTATGGAGTAATGATCTGAGAATGACACAAGACAAGTGTGTAGAAAAGGGATAAGACATGATCCATCTGATGTGTCACGTCCAGCTCTGCAACCAGTGGACAGTCACATGAGTGCAGCAGGGGGTGTCATAGCACATGTCCCCAGCACATAGTAATAGCTCCCCTACACTACAGCATAGCGGGGCAGACTCTGGCATGGAGGGGCTCCTGCCCTTCTGATAACATCTCTGTTCACACAGCACAAAGTTTCCTCACCTCACACTGCATGACATGTGCCCGCAGCATATGTGAGCCCCCGGGTAATCAAAAGCACATGTAGCAGAGCTGAACATGTCATTACCTCCACCATGTGTTCTCACTATACACACAGCTCTGCTTCATCCAATCTACAGCATATGTACAATGCATCGCCGTCATCCCGACCATCCCTACAATGACTCCATACTAATCCTCCGAGTGTCCCGGCTCACATACCTCCCGTGCTGCCTGTGTGCTCGGGCAGCGGGACCGTGTCACCCGCTGCAGCCCTGATGTGTCCGCTTCTTCCTTCCCCCGCCCGGACACTTCTGCTCCTCACAATAACCTCACGCAGCAACTCCAAGGGGAGGAGAGGGAGTTCCCGGCCCCGCCCCCACTGGCACCGCCCCCCGGCTAGGCTGTAGTGTTCCCATCAGCAGCAGAACCCCTGCGTGTTGTGATGTCTGTAACTCATTTACCTCAGCTCTAATCTGCCTCATGGCATTGTATGAGGGGCGGCTGTGCCCCCGCCCGTCTCCAGCCTGAAAGGCCCCGGGCTGTAAATAATAAACATGTCTAGTCTTCTGCATGGCTGACCGCTCATGCTGCCAAATGCATCTATCAGGCTGTGCCCTGCCACTTACAGTCACTATTTCTCTCAGGGGATGGAGCTAAACTTGTGTTGTGTCTGCGACCTTAGTTAGGCTCTATTCACCCACCATATGGGGGTCATATGTACAAGTATTCACCCACTGTATGGGGGTCATATGTACACGTATTCACCCACCGTATGGGGGTCATATGTACAAGTATTTACCGACCGTATGGAGGTCATATGTACACGTATTCACCCACCGTATGGGGGTCATATGTACAAGTATTCACCAACCGTATGGGGGTCATATGTACACGTATTCACCCACCGTATGGGGGTCATATGTACAAGTATTTACCGACCGTATGGAGGTCATATGTACAAGTATTCACCCACCGTATGGAGGTCATATGTACACGTATTCACCCACCGTATGGAGGTCATATGTACACGTATTCACCCACCGTATGGAGGTCATATGTACAAGTATTCACCCACTGTATGGGGGTCATATGTACAAGTATTCACCAACCGTATGGGGGTCATATGTACACGTATTCACGCACCGTATGGGGGTCATATGTACAAGTATTTACCCACCGTATGGAGGTCATATGTACAAGTATTCACCCACCGTATGGAGGTCATATGTACACGTATTCACCCACCGTATGGAGGTCATATGTACAAGTATTCACCCACCGTATGGAGGTCATATGTATAAGTATTCACCGACCGTATGGGGGTCATATGTACAAGTATTTACCCACCGTATGGGGGTCATATGTACACGTATTCACCCACCGTATGGGGGTCATATGTACAAGTATTTACCGATCGTATGGAGGTCATATGTACAAGTATTCACCCACCGTATGGAGGTCATATGTACACGTATTCACCCACCGTATGGAGGTCATATGTACAAGTATTCACCCACTGTATGGGGGTCATATGTACAAGTATTCACCAACCGTATGGGGGTCATATGTACACGTATTCACGCACCGTATGGGGGTCATATGTACAAGTATTCACCCACCGTATGGGGGTCATATGTACACGTATTCACCCACCGTATGGAGGTCATATGTACAAGTATTCACCCACTGTATGGGGGTCATATGTACAAGTATTCACCAACCGTATGGGGGTCATATGTACACGTATTCACGCACCGTATGGGGGTCATATGTACAAGTATTTACCCACCGTATGGAGGTCATATGTACAAGTATTCACCCACCGTATGGAGGTCATATGTACACGTATTCACCCACCGTATGGAGGTCATATGTACAAGTATTCACCCACCGTATGGAGGTCATATGTATAAGTATTCACCGACCGTATGGGGGTCATATGTACAAGTATTTACCCACCGTATGGGGGTCATATGTACAAGTATTCACCCACCGTATGGAGGTCATATGTACACGTATTCACCCACCGTATGGAGGTCATATGTACAAGTATTCACCCACCGTATGGAGGTCATATGTATAAGTATTCACCCACCGTATGGGGGTCATATGTACAAGTATTTACCCACCGTATGGGGGTCATATGTACAAGTATTCACCAACCGTATGGGGGTCATATGTACAAGTATTCACCCACTGTATGGGGGTCATATGTAGAAGTATTCACCAACCGTATGGGGGTCATATGTACAAGAATTTACCGATCGTATGGGGGTCATATGTACAAGTATTCACCCACCGTATGGGGGTCATATGTACAAGTATTCACCAACCGTATGGGGGTCATATGTACAAGTATTCACCAACCGTATGGGGGTCATATGTACAAGCATTCACCCACCGTATGGGGGTCATATGTACAAGTATTCACCCACCGTATGGGGGTCATATGTACAAGTATTCACCAACCGTATGGGGGTCATATGTACAAGTATTCACCCACTGTATGGGGGTCATATGTACAAGTATTCACCAAGCGTATGGGGGTCATATGTACAAGCGTACATCCTTAACCCCTTAAGGACGCAGCCATTTTGTAGCTTAAGGCTCAGTCCCATTTTTTAGATTCTGACTTGCGTCGCTTTATATGGTTATAACTTGTGAACACTGTTACCTATCTGAGCGATTATGACATTGTCTTTTCCTCACACAATGGACAGCAAAGGGTCTGAATGCTTATGACCATGTGATATTTCAGTTTTTCTTGTTTAATAAATTAGCAAAAATATCTACATTTCAGTTTATTTCTGTCAAGATGGGATGCAGTGTGTACATTAATGAACAAAAATTAGAACTTGTTTTTGCTTACCTATTGGCTGCAATGAAACAGAGTGAAAAATTTTAAGGGATCTGAATACGTTCTGTACCCACTGTAATTAGGCTCTCTCCACTGTCAGATGGGTGGAATAGCACCTACTTAAAAGTTTATTCTTGGGAATAATATTAATTACATCTATACATTGGTGTGGCCACTCTTTATTCAAGTCTATAGGAGCATTGAAATTAATCAATCGTGGAAGGAAAGTCTTGGTGATAGAGGTAAAGAAGAACCCCAAGATCACTGTGGCTGACCCCCCATAGATGCAGTAGAGAGATGGGAGAAAGTTTCACAAAGTCAACTATCACTGCAACCCTGCACCAGTCAGGGCTTTATGGCCGAGTGTGCCATGTCTGATTAGACATTTTGGTGTTAATTCTAAGATAACATAAAATAATCCTTTATTAGTCCCACAGTGGGGCAATTCCCAAGGTTACAGCAGCAGAGCTAGTACAGAGAGTACACAGTACAAACAATGAGAGAACAATAAAATTAGGGAAGAAGACAAGTAATGAACGGCAGTTTGATATTCAGTCTGTGGATGGGACCAGCAGGACTGGTTAGGTGGTGAGCACAGGTTACTTCCGTTGAGGCCTTGTTGGTTGAACAGCCTGATGGCAGCGGGGAAGATAACATTCCCTTTCACACTTGGGTTGAAGCAGTCGGTCACTGAAGGTGCTTCCCAATGCCACCACAGTTTCATGCATGGGATGGGAGCTATTTTTCAAAGTATTTATTAACCTACACAGTATCCTCCCCTCAGCTACCACCTGCACTGTTTCAAGAGGACAGTAGTATGAGTGTCGAAAAGCAGTCACTGCTCATCAACAGTGAAACATGGTGGTGGCAGCATCGTGTTATGGGAGTGTTTTTCAGCTGCAGGGACATGACTACTGGTTGCAATTGGAGGAAAAAGGAATGGGGCCAAGTACAGAGATATCCTGGATGAAAACCTCTTCCAGAATGCTCTGGACCTCAGGCTGGTCAAAAGGTTCTCCTTCCCACAATATAATAACCCTAAGGCCTCTTGCACACTAGCGTTGCGTTTCACGTCAGGGTGCAATGCGTGAAAAACTGACGTTTTGGCTGCGTTTTTGTTCCATTTTTCCTTGGAGTAATTTGCGTTTTTGCGTTTTTCACGCGCGTGTTGTTAGCGTTGTTTTTGCGTTTTCGGCGCATTTTTGACGCGCGTTTCAATGGGAGACTCGAGCAGTTTTCAAAGGGACCATGATTTGGGATTAAAATGTGTTATTTAATTGAAAAATAATGTCTTCTGATAATTTGCAAACATCTGCGATCTATTCTTCACTGTTCCGCGCGTATATTATCTCCCGACAATTTAGCAGATGTGAAGAACAGTGAAGAATAGAATAAAAACAGTGAACACAGTGAACACAGTGAACACAGGATCATTTAAGATAAAAACACAGTGCAGAACACAGTGCAGAATAGATTACAGATGTTCGGCACATCTGCTTACTTGTCGGGAGATACGCGCGGAGCGGTGCGAACAAAATAGCATGTGAAGAACAATATATATGTGTGTAAAGAACACATTGCAGATGTTTCCATACATCTGCAATGTCTTCTTCACACATATATATTGTTCTTCACATGCTATTTTGTTCGCACCGCTCCGCGCGTATCTCCCGACAAGTAAGCAGATGTGCCGAACATCTGTAATCTATTCTGCACTGTGTTCTGCACTGTGTTTTTATCTTAAATGATCCTGTGTTCACTGTGTTCACTGTGTTCACTGTTTTTATTCTATTCTTCACTGTTCTTCATTGTGTTTTTTTAATTAAATGATCGTTCGCGAGCAGGGGAAATACTGTTATACTGGTCACCTAGCAACCCTTACGTTTAAAACGCATTGCACTCGCATTGCACTTGCAATGTTTGCGAGTGCAATGCGTTTTTGATACGTCCCCATAGACTTGAATGGGGCGTGAAAAATGCGCGTGAATCGCAAAAATAGAGCATGCTGCGATTTTGACGCGCGTGCAAACGAACGCAAGCACGCGCGTTGAAAACCACGCAAATGGAGAAAGACCCATTGAATACAATGGGACAGAGTGCAATGCGAGTTCTGAGCGTCAAATGCACGCGCAGAACTCGCGCGTGAAAAACGCCAGTGTAGAAGGGGCCTAAGGCTACATTCACACTAACGTATGGGGGACGTATATACGGCCGACGTATATACGGCCGATATACGTCCCCCATACACTCCTATGGGCTCACGGCCCTGTACGGGAGCGGTACGGTGCAGCACACGTGCGGCACCGTACCGCTCCGTAGCACAGGAAAAGATAGGGCATGTCCTATATTTTCCCGTATTACGGCGCCGTGCGCTGTATCTCCCTATGGAGAGGGGCGGTACGGCGGGCATACATCGTGTGAATGTAGCCTAAGCACACAGATAAAATAACAAAGCAGTGGCTTCAGAAAAAATCTGTGACCATTCCTGTCTGGCCCAGCCAGAGCTCTGACCTAAACCTAACTGAGCATCTCAGGGGACACTTGAAAATGGCGTTTACAATCCAACCTGAGGGAACTGGAGAGGATCTGCAAGGAAGAACGGCAGCGGCAGACCTGCCCCAATCCCGATGTGAAATACTTGTTGCATCTTTCCCAAGAAGACTCATGGCTGTACCAGCTCAGAAGGTCCTTAACCAGTTTGCGACCGCCCGCCGTGTATTCACGGCGGCGGTCGGGTCGCGCTGCATGGAGAGGGCTCACGGGCTGAGCTCTCTCCATAGCCGGTAAGTCTTTGCTGCATATTGCTAGCACCGATCGCGGGTGTTTTCACAGCGATGGCTGCCGGCAAAGCTGCCGTCCGAAAATGCCCGATCTATCAAAATATGATAATGTTTTTTCAATGCGTTTAACCCCGTAACAGAAAATAGCGCCCAAAGTCGAAAATGGCACTTTTTTGCCATTTTGAAAAATATAAAAAAATCTATAAAAAGTGATCAAAAGGTCGTACAGTCCTAAAAATGATATCATTGAAAATATTATAAAATTTCTCAAAAAATGGCACCACCCACAGCTCCCTACACCAAAGTATAAAAAAGTTATTAGCGCCAGAATTTGGCAAAATCAAAAAAATAATTTTTGTACAGGAGGTTTTAATTTTTGTAAATGTATGAAAACATTATAAAACCTATACAAATTTGGTATCCCCTTAATCGTACCGACCCAAAGAATCAATTAGACATGTCATTTGGGGCGCTCAGTGAAAGACGTAATATCCAAGCCCACAAGAAAATGGCGCAAATGCGTTTTTTCACCATTTTCACTGCATTTGGAATTTTTTTCCCGCTTCCGAGTACATGGCATGGAATATTTAATACCATCACTATGAAGTGCAATTTGTTACGCAGAAAACAAGCCGTCACACAGCTCTTTACGTGTAAAAATAAAAAAGTTATAGATTTTTGAAGGTGGGGAGTGAAAAATGTACATGAAAAAACAGGAAAGGGCCCGGTCCTTAACCGGTTAAACTCAATATTCAGAAAGGGATATTTCAGGGTTTTTTTGTTTGATAAATTAGCAAAAAATCTACATTTGTTTTTTCTCTGTCAAGATGGGGTGCAGAGTATACAAAATGAGCATTAACCCCTTAAGGACCAGGCCCTTTTTCGTTTTTGCGTCTTTATTTTTCACACCCCACCTTCAAAAATCCATAACTTTTTATTTTTCCATGTAGAGAGCTGTGTCATGGCTTGTTTTCTGCATAACAAATTGCACTTCATAGTGATGGCATTTAATTGTCTATGCCATATACTGGGAAGCGGGAAAAAAATTCTGAATGCAGTGAAAATGGTGAAAAAACGCATTTGCAAGGATTTCTTGTGGGCATGGATTTTACGTCTTTCACTGTGCGCTCCAAATGACATGTTTAATTTCTTCATTGGGTCAATACGATCACATGGATACCAAATTTGTACAGGTTTTATAATGTTTTCATACATTTACAAAAATTAAAACCTCCTGTACAAAAAAAAATTCTTCATTTTGCCGTCTTCTTGCGCTAATAACTTTTTCATACTTTGGTGTATGGAGCTGTGGGTGATGTCATTTTTTGCAACTTTTGATGACGTTTTCAATGCTTTTATTTTTAGAATTGTACGACCTTTTGATCACTTTTTATTGAATTTTTTATATTTTTCAAAATGGCAAAAAAATGCCATTTGCGACTTTGAGCACTATTTTCCGTTACAGGGTTAAACGCAGTAAAAAAAAACATTCCTATATTTTGATAGATCGGGCATTTTCGGACGCGGCGATACCTAATGTGTTTATGATTTTTACTGTTTATTTATATTTATATCAGTTCTAGGGAAAGGGGGGTGATTTGAATTTTTAGGTTTTTTTTATATAATTTTTTATTTTTTATTTTTTTTTATTAAAATTTTTTACTATTTTTCAGACTCCCTAGGGTACTTTAACCCTAGGTTGTCTGATTGATCCTACCATATATTGCCATACTACAGTATGGCAGTATATGGGGATTTTGCACACCATCTATTACAATGTGCAGATCACACATTGTAATAGATGGTCTAAAACATGATAGCCTCGGATCATTGTGTGATCCGAGGCTGTCATGGCAACGGATCACCGCTCCCCGATGACGTCACGGGGAGCGGCGATCGGAGCCGGCTCGTTAATGCCGCCGGCAGCTTTGCCGGCGGCGATGAAAGGGTTAACACCCGCGATCGGTACAAGCACCGATCGCGGATGTTAGCGACGGGTGCTTGCTTCATTGTGAAGCAAGCACCCGGCGTGTATGAAGAGGGCTCAGCCCGTGAACCCTCTTCATACTACCCCATGCGCAATAAAACGTACAGGTACGTCTTATTGCGCTATGGGGTTAATAATTGAAATACTTATAGGGTTCTGAATACTTTCCGTACCCACTCTAACTATGCTAATGAGACTCTGCTATCAGATTGGTGGTCATGGGCTGTAGCGGACAGGCTCCACCCGTCTGACAGAGATATAAAACTAATATAATTGAGTAATAGGAAACTGTGGGCATTAGAGAAATTGTCCACTTTAAGTCACCATATTTGTATATTTATTCTGTGTTTGAATTGTATTTTCTTACCCTGTTTGCTGACTTTTGTAATTTGGTTGTAAAAAGTCAAGTAGGTGGAAAGTTTAGCAGTGAAGTAAAGATCTCCCTGCCTCAGATTGAATGCCCTTTCTGATTTGTTTGATGGCCCTACATCAAGGGAGCTCACTAATGGGCTCTCTTTGAAGTCTGGTGTTATTATGTCATAGCAGAGGGGGCGTTCTGAGGTGAGGAGAGCTTCACTTCAGTGCTGAACTCTCTATCTCCATAACTTTATACAACTATTTTACATCTCACTGCAAAGATGATTTTCTGAGTGATGCCAATATAGTGGACCAAGTAAAAAGTATTATCTGGATGGTGTTAAAGGGGTTATCCGTGTTTGAAAAATTACTGAGGGCAGGGCTGGGGAGGGCTATTTAAAAAATAATAAACATGTACTTACCTCGTCTGGAGCCGCCGATGTCCAGCGCGGTGGCCGGTCTTCTCTGTGGCCCGGTTTCATTACAAGGGTGCACGAGGAGCTTCCGGCTGGCCGGAAGCTGCCATCCGACACCATCTCCCAGCGCTTACAACGCTGAGAGATAGGGACGGATGGGAGGAGCCAGCCACATCTTGGACCGGAAGCTCCCTGTGTGCGGCTTCCAAACAGGGAAACAGGGGTACGGATCGAAGGGACTGCGGCGTGGGACATCGGCGGCGCCGGAGGAGGTAAGTGCAGGTTTATTATTTTTAAATAGCCCTCCCCAGCCCTGCCTTCAGTAATTTTTAAAACCTGTATAACCCATTTAAGCTGCTTCACATCATATTGGTGGTCGATTATTAGGTCAATATATGCTGACAGGTTCCCTTTAACTCGTCTATAGACTTATACTGGCAGACATTGGCATACTTTTTTGCCTCCGTCTGCCAGTATACGTTGCATCCATCAGGAAGCACTAGAGGACAAAAGCTCAACTGACTCCATTATAGTTTTATGAAATGGAAGTGCCATGGATTAATTCTCTCACCTTTTCCCACCTGGAGGTGGGACAGTCTCTACTATTATAATATACAATTTACATATGTATTTTATAGATGTTATGCTCTGCCAAATTCCCTTTTGGATACATAAACAGTAGCTTTATATATAAGATGTTTATATAATTGAGTACAACAGCAAATACTCTATTCCTTTAGCAAATAGCTAAATGCAAGCCTATATTGTGCATGGACAAGTACAACTGCATACTGTATGTTTGTACAACAGTAAGAGAACAATATAGTACAGTACAATGATCTGCTGACTGTTGCTACATAAATTAGGGATTAGGCACACTGATTACTGACATACATTTTCAGGGCTTTGATGTTATATGTAGAGGCAACAGAATATTCTAATATTCTGATGTGCAATAATTTAAATAAACATAAAGGAACATACAAGAATAAAGAATTTCTCTATTGATTTATTAAATCACATTCCTTGGCCCTTTGCAAAGCAATAGAGCAAATTAAGATCAGGAGATATATTTTATAGTACTGGCCTTCCCAAATTAGGAAGAGAATTAATAGACCCCCTAAGTCTCAAGGTTGTGGGTGCACCCCTCACATTCCTGAAGGTAAATAAGAAAGAATCTCCTGCTATAAAGGAACATTGGACTTTTTTTGGAAAATAAACTCTTCATTTATATCAGATTCACCATGTAGCTGTATGAACCTATGAACCTTGGTACTTATTAATAATTACGATACACTGTATATCCCTGATCCTTCCCAGTTAGAATTTCCTTACCAACAGAAAAATCTAATTTTTCAGAAACACTGATTGCTCTAAGTATTGACTGACCTACAAGGGTATCAATGCAATAGGACATATTTTATGTGGCAGTTTTGATGACAGAGCTCAGGTCTGGTACAAAGCAAATGTATATATATTAGAAATGTGATTTAATCCATAATAGATTTATGATATTTCCTGCTTATAGTCATATAGTTGTCTAATGGTATCCAAACCATAAGCAGAAGAGGATACTCATCAATGGATACCCTCCTAATAGTACATGTGTACACTATTATTAGAAATAGAGCTTTTAATATAAATAGAGCAATCTGGGGTTTGGCACATTGCCATTAATGCATTACTTTGATTGCCTTGAGCACATGTAAGAAGATTTATGATGTAAGAGGTAAATTAGTCTTGCACATCATGGCATATAGTGCTGCTTGTATGGTCTGGAATGTTTTATATTATTTAATGCCAGTAAGTCTAGTATTGAAATCTCACTTGATTCTCCTGTATTGCCATATTCACAAAAAATACCTAGAAGCCTCAGCAACAGTAGAACAAATCCAAGTGCTCAAGTCTTATGGCGTCAGCTCAATAGGAACAGAATAAAACGTCAACTCATAGTGGTCCTGTCAGCTAGTAATGTGATGAGCAAAGCCAGCCAAGTTTTATCTACAGAATATTAATCTAATTTAATGCAGTCTTTAGGAATATTGTGTATCTGCAGTAATTTTTCATTTACTGTTATAACTGCTGGCAATAATATATATATATATATATATATATATATATATATATATATATATATATATTATATAGTACAGACCAAAAGTTTGGACACACATTATCATTCAAAGAGTTTTCTGTATTTTCATGACTATAAGAATTGTTGATTTACAAAGAAGGCATCAAAGCTATGAATTAACACATGTAGAATTATATAAACAAAAAAGTTTTAAACAACTGAAAATATGTCTTATATTGTAGGTTGTACAAAGTAGCCACCTTTTGCTTTGTTCAATGCTTTGCACACTCTTGGCATTCTCTCGATGAGCTTCAAGAGGTAGTCACCAGAAAAGGTTTTCACATTACAGATGTGCTCTGTCAGGTTTAATAAGTGGGATTTCTTGCCTTATAGATGGGGTTGGAACCATCAGTTGTGTTGTACAGAAGTCAGGTGAATACACAGACTTGTTTGAGCTAAAGAACACAAGGAATGGACATTACACCAGTGGAAATCTGTGCTTTGGTCTGTTGAGTCCAAATTTGAGATCTTTGGGGCCAACCACCGTGTCTTTGTGTGACGCAGAAAAGGTGAATGAATGGAATCTACATGCCTGGCTCCCACTGTGAAGCATGGAGGACGAGGTGTGATGGTGTGGGGGTGCTTTGCTGGTGACACTGTTATTATTATTATTATTCAAAATTGAAGGTATACTGAACCAGCATGGTTACCACAGTATCTTGCAGTGGCATGCTATTCCATCCGGTTTGCACTTAGTTGGACCAACAGAGTGAAGACAAAAGAGCCAACAAGTGCTAAGCATCCCTGAGAACTCCTTCAAGATAGTTGGAATACCATTTCAGGTCACTACCTTTTGAAGCTCCTCAAGAAAATGCCAAGAGTGTATAAAGCAGTAATCAAAGCAAAAGGTGGCTACTTTGAGGAACTTAGAATATAAGACATATTTTCTGTTGTTTCACACTTTTTAAGTATATCATTCCACGTGTGTTAATTTAATAAAAATACATGAAATACATAAAAAATACAGTAAACTCTTTGAAGGAGAAGGTGTGTCCAATCTTTTTGTCTGTACTGTATATGCAGTATATATATATATATATATATATATATATATGCAGGCAGGGTCAGGACAACTAAAGAAAGGACAAAGACATATCCCCCAGCAAGAAATGGGTGAGGGGGCCTATCATTTAGGCTATGTCCATAACATGGCCGCCAACTTTAAATCAAGAGCAAATTTTTTTTCTGATGAGAAGGTAGGATGGGATGATGGATTGGTGTGCAGTGCATTCAATATACATATAAAACTAATATACCTCAGCTAGACCCTGATTCATGATACAAAAGTTGGACACTTAATTCAATGTCCAGATAATTCAAGATGAGAAGAGGTGGAATTGTTAGAGGTGTTGAATTTTGTTGTCGTATTTGGACTGTGTAGCCTGAGTGAGCCTAAACAACCACTCTTTCTTGCATAAAGAGGTAAATAGGTTGATTGAAATTTGAAAACTTGGGGGTCCTCTTAAATATTTTGAAACCTAGGTGTATTAAAGGGGTATTCCCAGAAAGATAAGTTTCTTAAATGCACTCAGGATAACAAAATAACACATTCTCTAATTCACTGTTATTAACAAAAATACAGAATTTCCTCATATAATTCCAACGTGTCTTTATCAGTCCTGGTGTAAACAATTTCAGTTGCCCCTAGTTTCCTACCCTGTAACTACTGAATTTAGGGCCTGCAGCAATTTTGCTTTTCTGTCTGACACCATAGAGCTGAGATATTTTCTGCTCTCTGCAGGGGCCCCTCCCCTTACATTATAGGATGGAACTGTCACTGATACACGGATGCTGATTTCCTGCCAGCATCAGCAGCCAGAGGAGAACTACAAGCTACAGGCCGATAAGTTCTTTATCCAGGGGAGGGAGGCACATAAGCTCTGACAGTGTGTGTGTAGCTGTCATTGTGTTTAATATGCATCTCATGGATCTCATCGTCTCTCTTCTCTGATCTGTCTCTCTTTAGATACTGTTAGATACTAGCAGGGCCGGCGCTATGGGTAGGCAAAGGTGGCAATTGCCCAGGGCCCCTGGGAGAAAGGGAATCTCTTCTTTCAAATGAATCTTGAATTTTGTTTCTAGATGCTATGGATCCAGAGATATTCAGGTTTAAAGTGAGAATATCAGGTGCCATTTTTATATATAAAAATCACTCTCAACGGCAGTTTAACAGTTAATATCTCCATTTTCCTACATTTTAGAAACACACATTTTCATATAAAAGAGGAGACTCTCTTCTTTCATAGGAAAAAAGAAGTGAGGTTCTATGTGTCACAGAGCCAGAGATACAGCCCCCTGAAATGAACCCCCCCCCCCCCCAATCCAGATTCTTAGCCATCAGGCTGCAGGGAGCATTTGCTGCACACAGGAGCTGCTGAACCTCACAGATAATGGAAATATTCACTTTATATGTTGCTACATTTTGAGAAGGGATAATATCAACTAATATTCATGTTTTTAACCCTTCTCTATGCAGAACTATCTAAGAACACACTTTGGGCCACATTTATCAATCGTTTTTTTCTGTTGTTTTTGCGCCTTTACATTCAAGCGCACCGTTTTTGTGCCATTTTTGCGACTAAACGCCAAACTAGCTGCGCAGCAAAAATAACCAGCTTTCCCTCATTTATCCTAGCAATCCAGATGTTTTGCTGCGCCTAATGATAATCATCATAGACCACAAAAGCAAAGCAGGATGTATGCAAACATATGAAACTTTATTGAGTCAAAAAATATACATAAAAGCTATTAAAAAGCACTGCATGTGCTACAGTCCAGCAAGCATCCCTGATCTCAGTGCAACAGAATATATAAATATAATATATGTTCCAGGGTATAAAGCCTGGTATGACTCAAAACCACCAACAACAGTTTAGTGTTACCATGTGCAAAATGTACAGCACAATGTAGACAGAGTGGTTTAGCCATAAAGATAACAGTAGAAATAATTACCTAAAGTGCATGGTGTAGTCAGGGAGGGAGCTGGAGAAAGGATTCCCCACGCGTATCGCTTGTCTATGCAGGCTTCCTCAGGGGTAATGATAATCAGCACTTGCGATTTTTCATTTAGGCGCAAAAACGGGCGCAAAAACACTCCAGCCCGAAGGTGGCGTTAACTGATAAGAAAGCACTGAGCCCCTGTGCAGAACAGCTCATTTCTAGCAGCGAAGCTCTGCCAGACACTAGAACAGATAATACAGACATTACATACACTACAGACACTAGTACAGACACTACAGACACTAGTACAGATAATACAGACACTGCAGACACTAGAACAGATCATACAGACATGAGATACTCTGCAGACAGGAGCTGCAGACTCTATTTACAGTTCATCACCTTCTATTTACAAAACATTCTGCAAACTCCTGAGCTCACAGCAACAGAGAAGAGAACATTACAGATTGTTGCAGATACTACAGACAAGTGTCCCCAATGTAATTCTGCACAGTATCACCAGTGTGTCTGAGGGGGATACTGTGCAGAATTACAGGGGTGCAGCAGGAGACCAGCACTTGGGGATCCCCTCCAGGAGAAGCCACTGCTGAGGAGATCACTGGGTGCTGGGTGTCACACACCTGGGTGCTGCTGTGAGTGTTATCTTCATGCTGGGATGTGGGAGAAGCAGAGAGGAGCTTGTAGCAGTGCCTGAATCTAACATTGCGCCTAAACTGCGCCAAAATTGTGTCTAAACTGTGTTAAAGTAAAGTGATTAATAAGAGGCAAAAAATATACTTATCACAGATGGTTGTAGCTTGTGATAATTCTCCCAATACAGTGCGCCAGAATTTAGGCGCAACTACTACACTTAGGCGCACAAAAGTGATAAATGTGTCCCTTTCTCTCTTATTCCCTTATTTTGTGATAGTTATTTTTTGTTGGGAAAATTGACTGATACGATGAACATTCAATCTTCTTGCCTAATGTGACTACACCGCGACCAGAACATGTCCATAAAGCTATATGTAACACCAAAAACACACACTTGTCCTGGAATAAAGTTTTTATTTCCCATCATCCTCCATTATTTACACCCATGTTATGACGTTCTCACTCTCATTCTTATGAAGTGCGGAGGGTTCTGTTATTGTGCAGCTAATACAATGGCGCACATCTAAACGTGACTTTTGTTATCTCATTAGAGGGGTTTATGGATATATAGTTATTTATTTGGGTTACCATTGTCTAAGGAACAGACAATGATACGTCTGTGTGAATTTTCTGCAGTTCCCTTTGCTGCATATTTTGGTGAATATACACATGTGGGGTCTGTATGCTCTCCTTGCATCTTACTGTTTTAGGAAAGTAGATTTTCTTTATATAAGTATTCTGGATTTGTACATATTTTAGAGGAAATTTTGAATGTTAATTGCCAAATGCATCGCCTGGTTGTCTGCTTTCAAAATTATATAGGTTTTATGGCGCCTTTACTTTTTATTCTGTTTTATTGATATATTTTGCAGGTTGTGACTGTCTAAAAATGTCTAGCTGAAAAGCAGATATCTATTTATTACAGTTTTAGTGATATTATGTGGATTTATTTATGTGAACATATCAATAGGGCACATTTGTGAACTCTACAAATGTCCATGTATTACATTTAGGAGATGTGAAGGTAAACATTTTCTGTTTGGATCAAATTTTTTGCCATCAAAGTAAAATTTTAAGTATTTTTAATAAAATGTTTCAATTGGAATCAAAATTGCATGAAGGCACCTATGTCTATAAAATCTTTGATGCAATTTTGAAAATGGGGCAAGTGTCTGCTTTCAGAAAATATCGGTCCCTCTCCCCAATGGGCCTCACAGTCTAATCAACCTACCAGTAATTTTTTGGAGTGTGGGAGGAAACCGGAGGACCCGGAGGAAACCCACGCAGACAGAACATACAAAATCTTTGCAGATGTTGACCAGCGCTGCAAGGCTGTAGTGCTAATCACGGAGCCACCATGCTGCCCATAAATCTCCCTATCATTTATCTATCTCCTATAAAATTCTCCCAAATTACAGTTTGTTTTACCATACTAAAGGAGCCTCTTGCTGACTGTGACTGGTCATAAAATAGTTTTATTTTGGGGCCCCACTTTTAGTTTTGCCCAGGGCCCCACTTTGTCTAGAACCGGCCCTGGATACTAGTACATAGTATAACTTACCGCAAAATATCAGAGTTCTGTAAATCCCTGAAAATGCAGCTTGCTCCTCAACTAAACAATAGTTCAATACAATACAGCCCTATAAATGGCTTCTCTCCTCATCCTCTATAGTTGATACATTAATTTAGTAGAACTGTAGATTAACTTAGCTTTTAACATTCTGGGAGAGATCTGGCCAAAGTAAATTGTTTTGAATTATTGATCCTGCAATGGTGCCAACTTAAAATTAGAGGAAGTGAACTAAATTAAAATGACTAAGCTGAAATGTCTTCAGATTATGATCCATTCCTATTTTCTTTGTTATATAGCTTGATTTCCAACTAAATTTAAAGGGCACCTACCACCACAAATCTACCTATAAAGGTAGATCAGGTGGTAGGTGAATCAATGGGACGTGAGGATAGCCCTTTTAAGGGCTAATCCTCACGTCCCCGCACTGTTTTATAAACTTTTATTACATCAATATGTTAATTTACTTATGCGGCTACTGGGGCGTGGAGTAGCCGCATCTGAGGTTACACGAGGCGGCTACTCCACGCCCCGGTAGCCACATTACCCCTCCTACTCACCATGTTCGGCGCGCAGCTGCTCGTAGCTGCGCGCCCTCGTCCGCCGATCCTGCCGTCTGCGCATGCGCAGAACAGCAGGCCCGCGCCTGCGCAGCCCCGGCTTCAGAGCAGTGACCGCGCAGGCGCGGGCCTGCTGTTCTGCGCATGCGCAGACGTCAGGATCGGCGGACGAGGGCGCGCAGCTACGAGCAGCTGCGCGCCGAACATGGTGAGTAGGAGGGGTAATGTGGCTACCGGGGCGTGGAGTAGCCGCCTCGTGTAATCTCATATGCGGCTACTCCACGCCCCGGTAGCCGCATAAGTAAATTAACATATTGATGTAATAAAAGTTTATAAAACAGTGCGGGGACGTGAGGATTAGCCCTTAAAAGGGCTATCCTCACGTCCCATTGATTCACCTACCACCCGATCTACCTTTATAGGTAGATTTGTGGTGGTAGGTTTCCTTTAAGTAAAGTTGACCTTAAATTTTGATAGGGTTTTCTGGAAATTGTAGATATTCTGTTTGAGGATAATCCACAGATGCTCAGTAGAGTTTAGGCCTGGAGACATGCTTGGCTACTACAGCACTTCTACCATTAGTTCCTTTAATAAGGCAATGAAGTTGTGTTTGAGGTCTTATCATGTTGGAATATTGCCCTGCAAAATAATTTCCAAATGGGATCATGCTCTGCTTCAGTAAGTGCTAGTACATGTTGGCATTCATGGTTCCATCAATGAACTGTTGCTCCCCACTGCCAGTAGTGCTCTTGCAGCACCAAACCATGACCATGCTTGACGGTTGCCTTTTTAGTCCTCACCAGATTGCTGACACACACACTCGGCATCATCTGAACCAAATAAGATTATTTTGGTTACAATACAGGAATGCACATTGTAATGTCACAGTACAGAAATAATGATATATTAACAATAATATCACAGTAGAGGAATTATGTCACAGTACAGGAATACACATCGGGGGTCATTTACTAAGGCCCCGATTCGCGTTTTCCCGACGTGTTGCCCGAATATTTGCGCCGTTTTTCCCTGTATTGCCCCGGGTTTTTGGTGCACGCGATCGGATTGTGCCGCATCGGCGCCGGCATGCACGTGATGGAAATTGGGGGGCGTGGCCGAACGATAACCCGATGGATTCGGAGAAACCGCCGCATTTGGAAAAAAAAAAGTGTTGCAGGACCCGCGCTTACCTTCGCCAAGTATAGGATGGTGCACTCTGGCAGACCTCAGGGAACTTCAGCGCAGCAGCGACACCTGGTGGACGTCAGAGGAACTGCCTTAGTGAATTGCCGGCAGACCCGAATCCACCACACAGAACGAGCCGCTGGATCGCGAATGGGCCGGGTAAGTAAATCTGTCCCATTGTGTCATCTTCCAGGAATAATAATAATATAGTAACAGCCAAGTCACAGTGCAGGGATATAACCACAATGATGTAGCAATACTGGAATATACACTGGAATTCAGCAGTGGTCGGGATGGCACCACTGGCCCCCGTAGTGATGGGCTGCAACATGAGTGTACAGGAGCGGGGAGAGAGGTGAGTAAAAGCTTTTTATTATCTTAAAAGTCCCCGCGCCTTTATTACACGTATGGTGGTCATGCGACCTGATTCAAGCCCTTTGGAATTTAATCTATAAAAAACTGACAGAAATCATTCCATACCACATACCCTGGGGCCCAGAAGTAGCCCTCTTATCATTAAGATTAGAAGAACTACCCCCTTCTCATCTTACCACTATCATACATATGCTTAATTCCACAAGGAACCTAATAGCCAAAAACTGGAACTCAACAACAGTACCCTCTATTCACCAGATTTTATCTGTGGTACAAAGCAACTATAATTTGGAATCCCTACTAGCATACCATAAAGGAAATGAAAAATCTTTTGCAAAAAAGTGGGGGGACTGGATGGACTATGTCTCCAAGCACAGACCTTAACATAACCTGATTTCTTTTATTATATATGTTGTATAACTCCGAAACAAATACCTTTAATGTACATTAAACAGCAGGCACTGTTACCTTTTCTTTTATTTGTTCATATATGTTTATACTACATATGCAATGTATCATATGTCAACAATGTATCACGTTTCTTAATGTCATGACACTCAAGATGATACACATATGTGTTGTTCTTTGTATTAAATTTAAAAAAAACAAATAAAAATAAAGTCATAAAAAAAAAAAAAAGTCCCTGCGCCCCCTGGGCAATATAAAAAATATTTTAAAGACCTGAATAACCCATTTAATGCTGCAGTAAAGGCATGACTAATTCACACATGAATGTAATATTACATTTTGCATGCCCCCTTTTATTGTCATCACTAATTTCCTATAAGGTAAATGGGCGCCCTTTGTTGATGTGCCACATATCTATACTGTGCCTGTTACCCTGTTAGTTATGCCATTTCTGCATAAATCTGTAAAACTGGTAAAATTTGCAGCAATTCTGTTCCTTAATGGACTTACCATAACATAAGACTAATAGCTGAACCTCGTCTTGAAGTGTTATTACCAAACACATCACATTTCTTCTTTACACATTAAACTGCTGTAAAGTAGTGGGGGTTAATGAACTAACAGTAGCAAGGTTATGTCATGTAATGTAGCAAAAGTAAACAGTGCAATGTAAACTGTAAAGTACAGCAAGCTGCTGTGTAAATTTACTGTGTGGAAATAATGTAATCCATTTCTTTAGCTGTCTCCCTACCAAGCCCTTGGAGATTTCATACACACAATGCCAAGCATATGAGTGTAGCTGACAGCAAGATAAAACAAGTTGTAAATTCTTGTGCTTTTAAATGAGAAACCTTTTGCTCTTTCAGATAAACGACAGTCCTGCAGCCTTGCTTTGCTTTATCCCTGCTACGTACTGATGGACACATGTACATTGCTTTAAAATGAACTCTTTACTCAGCTGCACGTTTGACCAGGGCCGGCGCCAGCACTGGGCCTACCAGGGCAAGTTCCGGGGCCCAGAGCAGCACATAAGGAATCCATGGGGGTGAGGGGGGCTGTGTGTAATGATTCCATAGGGGGGTTTTATATATTATTATGAGGGAGCTGATTGGTATAATAATAATAATAATAATAATAATAATAATGTCCTAACTAGTAATAGTGTCCTAGCTAGTAAAAATACATAAAAATACAAATACCGTACAGGTCCAGTGTATCCTGAATTTCAGAAGTCATGAAGTGAAATGTACACCTGGGCCAGAATGCCACAATATTATCTACCACATATACTCGAGTATAAGCCGACCCAAGTATAAGCCAAGGCCTTTAATTTTACCACAAAAACCTGGGAAAACCTATTGATTCGAGTATAAGCCGAGGGTGGGAAATGCATTGGTCACAGCCTCCCCATTATATAGCTTGCCGGACTCTGCCCCATAGTATATAGCCAGCACCTGCCTCCCAATATATAGCCTGCCAGCCCATATCCCCCAGTATATAGCCTGCCAGCCCATATCCCCCAGTATATAGCCAGCCCCCTGCCCCAGTATATAGCCAGCCCCCTGCCCCAGTATATAGCCAGCACCCTGCCCCAGTATATAGCCAGCAGCGGGGGAAGCTGGAAAGGTTAGTTTTGATATATTTCTTTAACTCGAGTATAAGCCGAGTTTGGGTTTTCAGCACATTTTTTGTGCTGAAAAACTAGGCTTATACTCGAGTATATATGGTACATAAAAACATACAAAATATAAATCAACATATAAGACTACTATTCGCCTAGTTTTGTATCACCTGCTTGAACCTGAAATAACGTGTATATATTCACAAAATTTACATGACTGCTTCTGTAAAATGATTAACTAGAGGATATTTTAGGGAACAGGAGACTGTTTTAGTTTCTGAATTTTTAATGCTGCCACTGAGGCTCTGACCCCCAGGAGTCCACCCTGTGTTTGATGAGACTTATTTGGTACCTTACAGAGCATCTAACAGCCCCAAACCATCTCTCAAGTAACACTAATATTGTGTACAGCACTTTATACTCTTTCACACCATCTCAGATTTTATTGTTGAGTGAACAGCTACACATGTTTTCTGTTTTGGTCAGTGCGGTAGAGATGAAGTATTACTGATCATTGATAAAAAAACATAGTCTGACTAAATATCTAGAGAAAGATATCTTTCAAGCACTGGAGGGTCTGAACCCCCTCTGAAGTTTATGGTGCCTATGGATAGGACAGTCCTACTGAAATTGCTCTTTTGAGTGTTTATTTACATCTGTGCAAGGCTGTGGTAGTGTTTTGTATCCCTTTTGATGGGAAAATTTATGGGAAAATTTAAAAGTATTTACCATTAGACTCAGACTTTTCTAACAAGGGAACAGATACCCCTGAATATGTGCTGTACATTTTCAGACTACTGAAATTACATCTCAGAGTAGAGACAGGTCAACCAGTATTCTCCCCCGCTAAGCCCAAACTTTTTAATGTAGCCCTCAGGTCCCATTTTGAATTATTTCAGCATCTGATTCTGTGTGAGCGTGTTTATTTGGCTCACAGGGGTTCTAGTTGAAGGCAAGAGCTTGTCAGCAAGTTAATGACAGGGCCTAAAAAAGGCTTTAGCTACAGCAGGCAGAAATGTTGGTAGTGCCGTTTCAGAATTTTGCAAATGGGATCAGGTAATATTTGCACCACTTTCCTAGGTTTTTTTCTTTCTGGCATAGGTAAATGACCTATCACCCAGTGCCATCATTTTCCCCTAGCAAGATGAGCAACTTGGCACAAATCTGCCCAAGTTCTTTATATATTGCTGCAGTGCTAAGCTAAACCTAACACTACATGTTGTTCCTAGGAGTGTTGTAGCATTTGTACATCTAGTTATTTGTTCACTGTGTTCACTTCTCCTGGAATTACATCTGATGCTGTGTCTGTTAGATGCATTTAATGAAGAAAATAAAAATGCTTTCACATAAGGTATAATACAAATACACATGAGTTTCAGTTCACAGGAAATAGTTGAGAAAATTCTTCACCACTGCTATATGACACACACAGCTCTTGACACACCCTTATCTCTTTGCTTCTCTTTCAGTCTTACTCGCCCTTCTGCATGACGACAGATTGAACACATATAGATCATCAATGTTTCAGAAATATAGCAGAACTAAATATAGCAGGAAAATCTGCAGTAAACTCCTCTTGTTGTGTGGTCAGCTCTAATGAACCACAATCTTGAGAGAAACAGTTAAAGGAAACATGTCATCATTCTCATGGTGTCCTAACCATAGGCAAGAGTAAAGGAAATGGTACACCATGAGACACAAAAATGAAGCTAAGCACACTTATTGGTGGGCGTGTGTCGGCTGAATCAGGATATTCTCAAGATGCTGCACTTTGAAGAAAGTACAAATATGGTAATTAGTCTCAAGGGCTACTGTCTACATCACAGTAGCCTTTGCTTGTTTCACCTTGTGTAATTTTTAACTCCTCTTCATACATTCATTCCCTCCCCCTCATCCTGGCCAAGAGCTGGTGTACATTGGAAATACAGACCAAACACACGTAGGAATTCCTGAGAGACGGTTTACATCACCAGCTCTTGGGCGGGATGTGGGGGAGAAGGAGAAAGGCAGGAATGCATGAATAATTACAGCAAGAGGAAGCCTATGCTGTGATTTCATGTGATCAGATATATGCATGGTGTAATGTTAGGAGACTAAAGGACCTGAGATGATGTTACCCTGGTCACATCCTGGTTACATTACTGCTGAGAAAGCATGGGGATAATAATAATAATATGAGTTGCTGGCTCAAGGAGGCCACACTCCCCTCAACTCGCTATAGAAATCACTGGAAACCAGATAAAATTATAAAGTTGATTATATGGGGATATGAGGGAAACAATTTTAGCTTAAAGAAGGGTGTCAGTTAAAAAAGGGGTCTATGGGAACTTGCCACTAGCTGTATTTGTGAAAAATTTGGTGACCTTTTCCCTTTAAATAACTTTCAGGTAGAAAGATGCAACAAAACTAGGTAATATTGGCTGCATTATATAAAACAAACATACTTAGAGAATAAAACATTTTACTGGAGCACTGTGGATAGTGAATCCAAGCATTTATTAATTTTTTATGACAGCTTTAACCCCTTAACGCTCTGCGCCGTAGCTCTACGGCGCAGAGGTATAAGGAGTGTATGAAGAGGGCTCACGGGCTGAGTCCTCTTCATACAAAGGTGGGGGTTTTTGCATATTGCAGCACACCCCCACCGCTAATAACCGCGGTCGGTGCTTGCACCGATCGCGGCTATTAACCCCTCCGTTGCCGCCGGCAAAGTCGCCGGCGGTATTTAAAAGACGGCGATCGGTTGCCATGGTAGCCTCGGGTCTTCGTTTGACCCAAGGATACATGGCTTCTGCATATCCATTATAATGAGCCTGTGGCTCATTGTAATGTATAGTGTGCAGAAATTCCATATACTGCGATACAGAAGTATTGCAGTATATGGTAGGAACGATCTGACCATCTAGGGTTAATGTACCCTAGATGGTCTAAAAAATTGTGAAAAAAAAAAGTTAAAAAAATAAAAAAAAATTATAAAATATTAAAAATTAAAATCACCCCCCTTTCCCTAGAACTGATATAAAACATAATAAACAGTAAAAATCACAGACACATTAGGTATCGCCGCGTCCCAAAACGCCCAATCTAACAAAATATAAAAACGGTTACGGCCGGCGGTGACCTCCGAGACGGGAAATGGCGCCCAAATGTCCGAAATGTGACTTTTACACCTTTTTACTTCACATAAAAAATGGAATAAAAAATGATCAATATGTCGCACAGACCTACCATTGGTAGCAATGAAAACGTCGGCTCATTTCGCAAAAAATGACCCCTCACACATTTCCGTGCGCCAAAGTATGAAAAAGTTATTAGCTTCAGATTTTTTTTCTTTTTTGTACACATTCGTTTAATTTTTGAAAATGTATTAAAACACAATAAAACCTATATAAATTTGGTATCACCGTGATCGCACCGAACCAAAGAATAAAGCTGAGCTGTTATTTTGAGTGCACAGTCAAAGTCATAAAAACTAAGCCCACAAGAATGTGACGTTTTTTTTCAATTTTTCCACATTTGGAATTTTTTTTCAGCTTCGCAGTACACGGCATGTCAAAATAAATAACAATACGGGAATGTAAAATTTGTTACGCACAAAATAAGCCCTCACACAGGTCTGTACACGTAAAAATGAAAAAGTTATGGATTTTTTAAGGTGGAGAGCGAGAAATGAGCGAAAAAACCCTGCGTCCTTAAGGGGTTAAGAAAGCTTTGTCATCATATGGTGCACATGGATGCAGCGCTGTACAGCTAGTGACGGAAACTGCTATAAGCAGTATTCAGCTACATATAATTAGGATTAAGTAGTTATGTAATAATAGTAAAATAATAGCCTTTTTTAAACATAGTTATATTCTATTACATAAATCCTAAATAAGGGTTTTAACATCTGTAATGGTTATTTTTCCATATAATGAGAATCATTCGCCAGTTGTAACTTGCCCATGCTTGAGTACTAGATGATTAGTGAAACATTAGTGAGTTTCCATGGTAAAACTAAAACTTTATTTTGCCTCCTAACATTGAATTTCCATTATTTCACATCATCTATTTATGAATTGTTCTTCATCCCTCTATATATCTTAATATATGTAATGTAGGTGTTATAATCATTACTAGAGTGTTTAAACCTGGTTATTACGTACCCTAAAAGAGTAGCTTAACATACTGTACTATATAGACATACATTCATAAAGATACATACCTGATAGCTTTCCTTCAGTCTAAAAAATGATCTACAAATTTGATTATGTAATTAGATGGCAACATAAACCAACTCTGTATTGTGTCACTTCCTCTTTCAGTATAACACATAGCTTGTGTTTTTTGACTGGTGCATGAAATTTAGCCAAGAATGCCTAGAAACTCATAGCAAGTGACTATGACAGATAATATGAACATGGAAGAAAGAAAAGCATAGTGTATTTACTGTATATTGTTGCATTTAATATGGAAAATGCACTATGTAACCTATACACCATCTTGTAAATGTTGCTTGAGCCTAATGCTGCACTAAAGAATGCAATGTTCTAAACATAACTGAATTTGTAATATCTCCTAATTAGATTACACAGAACAGATTCTATGGCACTGGCTGGCACAGAAACTGAAACCCTTTAGTATAAGGGATCCATATAACAACAGCCTAGAGCTCGGCTTCCAGAAACTTGGAAAATATATAATGATATAAGCTAATAAGGGAGGGGTTGATGGTTGTCTTTTATTACTTCATGACCAGGCTGTTATAGCTCTCATTGACCAACTTTGTTTTTGGGTTTGTGCTTTCACATACCAAATGCCTTGACTTTTTAAAATCAGTGTCAGCATTTAATAGTATCATCTCAGAAAGCATTTAAGGTATCTCATTGGTTAACTTCCATTTTCCTTTCTTTTCTAAATGGGTACTACCTTTGTACAATAATAATATTTAGTTCTTTATTTTTTCTGATATTTTTATTCGTGCCATTTTTGCTACATATGTATTATTGATTTCATTTTATACATGGTGGTGTATACACTAAAACAGTAATTGTGATAATCTTAGTGGTTAAATGCCCAAGATCAGAGTTTCTGGTAAAGCAAAATATGGTTGTCCCCTCTGATGAGATTATTGAGAGAATGTTTTTAAAAACAATAAACTGTATTATCACTGTGACAGACTGTCACCTACTTTGTGGTCTCTGGGTGGCAGCTGTTGGCCTCACTGTCAATAGCAGGTCAAGAAAATTTGGTGTCCCAGACAGACAAGAAACCCCCCCCCCCCCTCCCCAAGCCATAAAGTCAATTCATAATTATAGCATGATTGGCAGAGAATAATTTGCAGGGAAACCTGTCAGCAGTTTAATGGTTAGAATGAATACAGATAGGCTTCCCATTATAACTATGTGCCACAAGGGCACATGGATCTTGAGAACAGGCACACAGCAATCTGAAGAATGGAGGTCACATTCTCACTAATGAGTGCAGCGTCACATTATGCATCATGCCACTGCATTCATTTATGTGGTATTGTTGGACAGAGTTTGTCTATCTCTAGCACTCCCAGACAATGAATGATAATCAAACATTGCTCTCTGCAATTTCCGGCACTCCCGTACAATTGAATGGCACGACAGGGCGATTGCTCAACCTGTCTGCATTGTCTGTTTTGAGGGGGTTCTGTTCTCCCAAACAATGAAGGTCCCGGGAGACGGACTCCCGCAATCAGCTTGTTACCCCTTATCCCGTTGATAGCTTAAATAGTTGGCGCAACTCCTTTAAACAAAACACCTTACTGTCACAGTAGGAGGGTGATCAATTTTAGTCCCATGTGGTTGCCAAAAAGTTACTGCTCTTTGTTCTGTCTATCTACATATGTCACTTGCAGTTGAGTTAATAACAGGTAACTGTAGGCAATGCTTATGTTTCAACAAAAAAAAATTTTCCATGGGATAAATCATTTTTAATTATCAACACTTTTGGTATTTCTGTAAATCTGTAACTATCTGACACACAAAAGTGTTTATTGGTTATATATTTAAAGTTTTCTATTATAAGGCCTTATTTCTTAGTTGTTAAAGGAAACCACTTGAAGTGGCAGGTTTCAGAGGAAAACACCGAGCACCAGCTCAGGCTGAGCTGGTGCCGGAGCTTATTTTTGTTAGTGTTTTAAACCGCGGTATTGCGGTTTAAAACACTTTTTAAACTGTATAGCCGGCGCAGGGAGGTACGCGCTCGGCGCTTACCATGCGCGCGACCGTGCGCGCGGCTACATAGGAAGTGAAGGAGAGCCACGCGCATGGTAAGCGCCGAGCGCGTACCTCCCTGCGCCGGCTATACAGTTTAAAAAGTGTTTTAAACCGCGATACCGCGGTTTAAAACACTAACAAAAATAAGCTCTACTAGCACTACTAGACATTCTTAGATGCCAAGCCCCGGGCCTCAGATGCCATTATATAACACATTGCATATGCTTTTCAATGGACATCTTGATAAATACCCCATTAATATTTTTACACAGTAATTTTGCTATTTGGGGAACATGGATTCACTAAGGAAAAATCCCTGGAATGAAGTAAATTATCCCAGACAGTGTCCACGCTTGTTCTGGCAAGCAATGTGTCACAGCTGTGCAGCATAGGAAGACTAGTCCCTCTTGTCTTTAGAGCACTTGCCAGAACAGATGACTAATTGATACAAGATCTCATGTGCAGCAGTTGTGAGACCTGGTCACCGAAAATACATCAGCACTGGGTGAATTGTACATTACAATTTCTTGGGTTATTAATAAAAAAGAACAAAGAGGAGAAAGGGAGAGAGAAGGAAATACTGAATCTTCCGGGTTTTCAATTAGTTTAGCACATAGGCACCATTAACAGCTAAGCAACAAAATAAAGAATGCTTAATATTTTCTACTCCAATAAGAATTCATAGTGTATATACAGTATATACGTGAATATCACTAATGCTACCTGCAGTGCATTTCACTATGGCCCCCAGCTGTACATTTAGTTGGCACATGACAAAAACTACTAATACACCATATGGATATGTAAATGACATGTCCTGCACACTATATTGTTGCAATAAATCTTTAATATTAATATGAAGATCTGTGTGTCTTTGGTCCCCTAAACAAGTGTATTGCAAAAGACACTTTGGTTCCCACTCACAGCCTCCTGATTTGGTCCATAATTTGCCCCTTTCTGAATATTTTTATGTTCCCCAATTATAGTGAGCAATATAGATGTCCAAATTCTAATTAGTGTAGTGATCTATTTATTCAATATGAACCATGGTTATCATTAATCTTCTTTAACATTTTACATAATTTACATCATAGGAAACAATAGGAGTGAGGGCCCTGCTCACAAGAGCTTACAGTCTATGAGGATGAGGGTGCAACACAAGAGGTATAAAACACTTTAACTAAGGACAATTTGCTCTGATGTTTTTGAAGTTACCTATCTGAATGTTTTTACCAAGGTAGAATAAAGTAATGAAATGTTATACATAGTACTAGAGCCAACCCTGATATACAGTGCAGGGGTATAACTACATTGGTAGAAGCCATAGCAGCCACTATGGGGTCCACAGTGCAAGGGGGTCCAGCATCTGGGATATTGGGCTTGTATTAGGTCTATGCTGTATGTGTGTGTATATAATGTATGTGTGTGTATATGATATATGTCTGTATATAATATTGTATGCATGCGTTTAATTGCTGTATGTGTGCTCCATGGGTGTGTATGGTACTGTATGTGTGTGTATATGTGCTGTATGTATGTGTGGTGTGTGTATACTGTATGTATGTTTATGATGCATTTGTGTGTATATGGTGTGTATATGCTGTATGTGTATATCCTGAATATATGTATTTTAATGTGTGTTTAAGAGGTAATAGGGGGCCAATTCTTAAATCTGCTATGGTACCCACTGTCTTCTAGTTACGCCCCTGATACAGTCTGTTGACCTCCCGCTGCGTAACACAGACACCTCACCAGACCTGCTCACAAGAGATGTTCTGATTGTCACAATTTTATCTGTTTCACTCACATTTTTACACTGTTCCATTGTAACGTCTCCCATCAAATCAACATCAAGAAGTGGCTGTTCTCTTGATAAATCCCTTTGATGACTGATGCCATTTTTACAAAGCAAACAATGTTATTCACGATTTGACTGGTTTTAATGTTATGGCTAATAGTTGGATTTGTAAAAAGAGAACTATATATGACATTAAAGGAGCAATAAAATCAAGACTGATACACATAAATGACCTAAGGAATCCCTTTTATTTCCTAAACTTTTGATATTAGCTGCCCTGCAGTCATGTAGTTAGCACATAAATTCTTATTCATCATTGTTGTTCATCAAACCATGTATTGTTATATTTTTCTTCTGAAAAATCCAAATACTATCTGATATATAATATATGTACCATATAGTATATTTACTATTAATATAGATACTCTCATATGAGAGTCTGCATTCCCTTCCCCTTTGAAAAGGATGGACAGCAGATTGTGAAAACATCCTTTCCCTGCTTCCTTTGCATCCTTTCCACATGCTGCAGTTGCTGGCAGACCTGAGGTCCTATCATAGCAACAGATGGTGAGTCTTGGCAATGGTCCCATCACTGGTCTCTCAGCCTTCTCTGCTACTATGACATCACCAAGGGAAAGCATAATCTGACTGGTCTGCACCAAAGAAAGAAGGCAAACATGCAGCATGACTTTTTGGCTATGTCTATAGTTACACAGTTATTTGACTACCCTAATCGAGATTCCTCTCAGAAGAGTTATACCTCACATATATTCTGGAGTAAGCCCAAACTTTCCTGCTGAAACACAGTTGAACTATAAAGTTGTGAATAAGGAACCACATTTACCATTTGTTCGACAGTTTGCTTCAGGATTATTTGCTGTTTCACACTAGCAATCCCTCAGATAGGGATAAGTGACCCCTGACCTCCGCTAGTGTTTGATCTCAATATTGTAACTTTAAATGTTAAACTTGGCCAGGAATAGAACTTGCTCCGTCTTTTGACCAGCAGTTTATAATCCACCGCCATATGCATAAGCTCATAGAAGTAAAATAGAACGTCTGCTAGTTGCTGGAAAATTGGCTAGCACTCACCCCATTTCCTGGGCGCTTAGGCCCAGTTCACATGTTCACATCTTGTTTCATTAGTTTTTGCATCAGTTATGTAGCCAAAATCAGGATTGGTTAAACTACATCCTAAGCCCATTACATTACCCCCCACAATCCCTTATCTACTTACATTAGATAAGGGATTGTGTTTTAGAGCACCAGTTGCATTTTTTAATTGGCATCATGTATGTGGTACATAAAGCTTGAATAACATAAGCTTGTTGAATAACTTTTCTTGAACCCTTACTGTTGGAAGATAGACAATAAACTGCAATTCTGGTTTTGGTTTTTGTGTTTTAAATGTTGTGCCATTTACCATGCCGGTGATTGCCCCAAGCATACATTTGCCCAGTTGGGTTAAAGTGGTTGTACCAACTTATATTGTGATCCTTTGTTTACAGAATAGATGTGAGAGAATCCACTTTCTGATCTATAATAAATATACACGTGAGCGTGTATACTATATGTGGTCATGCACAGAAAAAAGGAAATGAGACTGAATCGATAATGTTCTCCACTGAACATACCTTGCAAACCATCAATAATGCTACATTCTTACAAAGTGGAGATATTGGTGCGTGTAGTTTCTATGACCTACATCAATTTCTATAGATTTCCTGGGGATTTTTACAAGCCTAGAATAGTTCCCTAAAATAATCTGCTGTGGTTATAAATGCTATTAATATTATTGTAAATGTCAATGTACTGTACATTTTAATTAGGTACATTCAATATTATAACAGGTAGCTACTGTTTGAGTTATGCTTTATAGCAAATTGATTTGGGTTTCTAATGTGTACAAACGCCTAATAGAAAAGGAAGTGTACATATAGTAACGGAAATGGAGCTTGAAACAATGTTTTCAACCTGACCGGAGCTTTGAACAGCATTAGACCTAGGGTGACCTCTTTTCCTGATGTAGCTCGGAGCTTCTATTTGCATGTTCGCAGCTGTGTCAGATTATCCAGCATCCTCCAGGCTGCATAGGAACATTACCACAAGACTGTTTCCCACAAACCTACAGCGCCATTCACAGAGAGAATTTTCCATCATTGTGATTTTACAATATAAGCTTTTCTTTCATCCTGTCTGAAATATTACACTGGAATTAGGTCTATTTTGCCGAATATTACAACATTTATGGTTTAAAAATGAGCCTATGTCGATGCCCTAAAAGATTATAGGATATTCATCAAAACTACACATTCTAACACACTGCGGTAGAGGTCACACAGGTCAAGTAAATTCTCTTCTTACTAGCTTAATTCTGTATTCACTGCATTTGAGCTCTAATTAAATAATATACAGTACACTGGGGGAAACTCTTGGTATACACATTTATTTATCATCCTAAAAACAACATTTATATATTATCCATTTTGTCTCCAACAGGCTGATAAATGAAAATGTTAAACAGTTTATTCCAGCAGGAGATCTATCTACATGGCAAATTCCTAACCATTTAAAGGAAATCAACCATTTGTAAATACAAAAAATTCTTAGATATACTCGCTTCCACCCCTCTTGATGTTGATCCCAATGCTGTTCTCCACTAATCTTGACAAGCCAGGATCACCTAGAAAACAAACTTATAATTAGTAGCACAGAGCGTGAGGACAAGATGTCCGGCGCTCCGGGCTGCTAATTTTGCATGCCCCTGTTCCTTCCTCTCCCATGCTGGGAGCATGGAAAAGGGAGATGATGCATTAATTCACGCCCCTCATGTGATTTCACCTCCCTCTCCTAGCATGGGAGAGAGGTGCGGAGGCATGCATAATTAGCAGCCCAGAGTGCCTGACATCTTGTCCCAGTGCTCCAGGCTGCTACCTATAACTTTCTTTTTTAGGTGATCCTGGTGTGTCAAAACTAGTGGAGGATAGTGACAGGATCAACATCAAGAGGAGCGGAGGTGAATTATTTCTAGGTGTTTTTTTTTTCAAATGGTCTATTTCTTTGAAGACATGTGTCTGGTGAATTATACAGCATATGTTCACACCTGCAATTGGTTTTGACAAAGAACAAGGGTATTAACCTTTTAAATGTCACAATTGTCACAACATTTAACCCCTTCCCGACATTTGACGTAATAGTACTGCATCGCGGGAGGTGCGTTCCCGCAAAATGCAGTACTATTACGTCAAGCTTCTGGCGCCGGCTCCTGAACGGAGCCGGCGCCAGAAGCTGCGGGTGTCGGCTATATATTATAGCTGACACCCGCCTCTAACACCCGCGATCGGAGATTTCTCCGATCGCGGGTGTTAACCCCTAACACGCCGCGGTCGCGCTGACCGCGGCGTGTTAGAGGCATTTAAAGGTACTAAAAACTGAATCGGACCCCCCCGCGGCGCTTACCGGGGGGGTCCGCTCCTCCGATCGCAGCCCCGGGACTGCCGGTGCCCGGGGCTGCGAGATCTTGATCCGGAAGCCGGGTCCTGCCTTCTGGCAGGACCCGGCTGTAAGACACTGGGCATGCGCAGCATGCTCAGTGTCTTACATTACACAGTGCAATACATCTGTATTGCACTGTGTAACCTGTAAAAAAAGCTTGAACAAGTGATCAGAAGATCACTTGTTCAAGCTTAGATGTCAATTACTGTAAAAAAAGTAAAAATAAATAAATAAAGCTTTTTTACAATAAAAATAAATAATAAAAGAAAGTGAAAGTCCCCCCAAACACCACATTTCCCTTTACACAAGTAATAAAGTATAAAAAACACTAAATCACGAAAAACCCCCACTTATTTGGTATCGCCGCGTCCGTAACAATCTGTACAATAAATCCTAATCATAATTGGACCCGCTCGGTGAACGTGGTAAAAAAAAAAACCCAAAAACTTGCCAAAAATTAAAACTTTTTATCAAATTGCTTTACAAAAAATGTTCTAAAAAGTGATCCGAAAAAGTTACAAGCACCAAAATGATACCAATAAAAAGAGCAACTTGTCACGCAAAAAATAAGCTTACAAACAGCTCCGTAAACCAAAAAATACTATAATTATGCCGCTATAAAAATGGCAATACTAAAACAAATGCAATTTTTTCTATTCTAGTTTTCCTTCAATAAAATTGGACAAATAAAAATAAAACTATATAAATGAGGTATCACCGTAATCGTAGTGATCCGTAGAATAAAGATAATATATTATTGTTATGCTACAGTGAACACCCCCCCAAAAAAAATGCTAAAAATCCAAAACAAGAATTGAAGATTTTATTTTCCTCCACACGTAAAAAGTTAATAAAATTGCTTCAATAAGCTAAAAACCCACTAAAATTAAGTTTTTTTTACAGTGCATCTCGTCTCGCAAAAAATAAGCCCTTATTTGTCTAAATTGCTTAAAAAATAAATAAAGATTGTATAGCCTATTCCCAACGAGCGTTGTTATAGAACGGTGCGGCGAGTAGTGACTTTCCAACACCGGTCAGGGTAAGACGGCGGCTGTTCACTGATCGGGGTAAGACGGCGGCTGTTCCTCACAGCCATCCATCCTGCCCCATGGACCAGAAGGGTTACGTTCCCCCCACACACCCCCAGTTTATTATCGCTGCTATTGGCTCATCAATTCAGACGAGCCAATAGCAGCGAATTTACTTATGACGTCAGTAATACCGGTCACCATGTCTGTAGACACGGTGATCGGGGCAGGGTGGCGGCTGTTCCTGACAGCCACCAATTTTGCCTTGCGGTCCAGAGGGGTTTTGTTGCCCCCCTCTGTCCATGTTTGCCGCTATTGGCTGGTCGATTTGGTCCAGCCAAAAGCAGCAATATTCGTCACAATGGGCATCGCTAGGGTGAATAAGAGCAACACTTGGCGATAATTTCCCTACTAAAACGAAGAAAAGCGCTGGCTGTGCACATTGTACAGATGATGCTGTACAACTCTTACAAGCTGTTCCAATGTGCAGGTCCTGCCGTATCATTTCTCCGTTTTCAAGAGGAACATATTAGGAAACTAATATTGGGACAAGAAGGACGGGGCCCCAGTACCTCTGGTTTAGATGTTCCTGTGTTTTGCCAGGACAGCATTTTCCCGGTGAATTCTGCTGCTTCTAAAGGTAGGACTCAATAAAGAGTCTGTTCCAAAAGAGGAGTTAGGATGGACACTATATACTACTAAGAGACCTGCGACAACTCCAGAGTGACAAAAGTTTAGTTGGTCCCTTGATATATTCTACCTCCTTATACGCAACACATTCATAATTCACGCCCAACCTATTGTGAATTAATTTCAGTAAAATGAATAATTGTAACAACTGTTATGTCCCGTTGCTCCCTATACCCCTCCATTATTTCATAAGGGGCGCCACATAGCGGGCACTGAACTTTCCAGAAATAATTGCAATTTCCATCTTGGACTCCATTGCACATCATATTTGGAAACCACCTATATGTTCAAAATGCTAATTTCACCACGTGTATTACACTACACCACATATTACACCTTGCTAAATTCCCCAAGGGGTGAACATTCAACAATTAGGGTCACTTTTCGGGTTTTCCTCTGTTTTGGTACCACTACGGCTCTCCAAATGTATCCTGACACATGTGAAGGATTTCTTGCAAATTTGGCCTCTAAAAGACAAACATCCCTCTTTTCCTCTACTGTACCCCCATAAAGCATTTTATATGCACATGTTGGGTACTTCTACACTCGGGAGAAATAGTTTTACACCTTTTTTGGGGTTATTTAATATATTATCCCTTGTGGCTTACATAAATTAGGGGTAAAGTGACATTTATAGGAAAATTTTCACCTTTTTAATGATTAGGGCCTAATTGGATCATTCACCTGTAGGGGCAAATACATATATTACACATTGCAAAATTCTCTAAGGGGTGTGCATTCAAAGATTAGGGTCACTTTTCGGATTCTTCTCTGTTTTATACCACTAGGGTTCTCCAAATGCATGTCAAACATCTCTGTCAAATTTGGCTTCTAAAAGGCAAACATTCCCCTTTCCTTTTACTGTGCGCCCATACAACATTTTATATACACATGTGGGGTACTTCTACACTCGAGAGAAATAGGTTTACACATTTTGAGGGGTTATTACATATTTTTATCCCTTGTGGCTATAAAAAATTAGGAGTAAAATGACCTTTATAGGAAAATGTTCACCTTTTATCTATTTAAGTCCTAATTAAATCAAACACCTTTACGGACAAATACACATATTATACCTTGCTAAATTCTCTAAGGGGTGTGCTTTCCAAAATGGTGATACTTGTTGGGGTTCCGCTCTGTTTTGGTACCACTACGGCTCTCTAAATGCATCCTGACATATGTAAAGGATGTCTGTCAAATTTGGCTTCTTAAAGGCCAACGCCCCTCTTTCCCTTCTGAGCTTCACTGCGTACCCATACAACATTTCATTTGCATGTGTGGGGCAATTTTATACTCGGGAGAAATGCTAGTACACATTTTTTGGGGTTGTTTCATCTTTAATGCCTTATGGGATACAAAAATTAGCCGTAAAAGTGACTTTTTTGGGAAAATGTTCACCTTTTTCCTTTTAGGGACCTAATTGAAGCAAACACCTGTAGGGGAAAATACACATATCACACCTTGCTGAATTCTCCAAAGGGTGCACTTTCCAAAATGGTGACACTTGTTGGGGTTCCCCTCTGTTTTGGTACCACTAGGGCTCTCCAAATGCATCCTGACACATGTAAAGGATGATTATCAAATCTGGCTTCTAAAAGGCCAAAGCCCCTCTTTCCCTTCTGAGCCCTACTGTGTACCCATACAACACTTTATATGCAAAAGTGGTGCAGTTCTGTGCTTAGGAGAAATAGTTCTACACATTTATGGGGGTTGTTTCATCTTTTATCCCTTGTGGCTTACAAAAATTTGGGGTAAAAGTAACTTTTTTGAGAAAATTTTCACCTTTTTTCACTTTTGGGGCCTAATTGAATCAAACACCTGTTGGGGAAAATACACAAATTACACGTTGCTAAACTCTCCAAGGGGTGTACTTTCCAAAATGGTGTCTCATGTTGGGGCTTTCCTCTGTTTTGGTACCATTATGGCTCTCCAAATGCATCCTGACACATGAAAACTTTTTCAGCCATATTTGCCCTGCAAAAACGAAACAACGCTCTTTCCATTCCAAGTGCCCCCCTGTGCCCGTACAGCAGGGTACAGTGACAAAATGGGTATTGGCATGCTCAAGAGGAATTGCCCTCAACATTGTAAAATGCATTTTCCTTTTTAACCCATTGTGAAGGTGCAAATTTTAGTGTTCAATGAATCTATAGTGAGATAAAATTACATTTCTCTAATTTCACTTTCATTTATCTTTCACCCTCATGAAACGCTCAAAGGGTTAACAAAATTCCCAAAGGTTGTTTTGAATATTTTGAGGGGTGTAGTTTCTAAAATGGTGTAATTTGTGGGGGTTTTCTGTCAAGTAGGCCTTATAAAGTCACTTCTAACTAAATTGACCCTCCAAAAGTAGGTTTTGATGATTTTCGTGAAAATCTGAAAAATTGCACCTAAAGTTATAAGCCTCCTAACATCCTAAATAAAGGAAAAGATGTTTGAAAAATGATGCCAAGTTAAAGCAGACATATGGAAAATGTTAGTTATCAAGTTATTTTAGTGATATGACCAACTTTCCAAAAAGCAGAACATTTTGAATTTGGAAAACATTGTTTTTCTCAAAATTTTTGCCAAATTTCCATTTATTTCATAAATAAATACTAAATATATTGATTAAATTTCTCAACCAGCATGAAGTACAATGTGTCACGAAAAAACAATCTCAAAATCAACTGGATATGTTAAAGCGTTCCAAAGTTATAACCACTTAAATAGACACATGTCAGATTTTAAAAAATGGGCCGTGTCAGGAAGGTGAAAAGTGGCTTCAGCGTTAAGGGGTTAAACAGCAGCAACATACTGGTGCCAATCTCCTCCTTCCATAATGTCACTTTGTGATATTGAATTGAATACTGAAGGATATTTTTTTTACTTTTATCTGGTTTTGAGGTCTGTAGCCTGCTGGCCTGGTGGGCTCTTTGCTCCTTGTTTTCTACTCAGCTCATCAGTGCTCCTGTAGGCAGCAGACTCCTTTCTCTGCTATTCATAACGCAGCTGTGTATTAATGTCCCCTTGTCCTATGCTTGAGACCCCAGAAATGGCAAATCTGCCCCTGCATAAATAATGCTCATATCATCATCACTAAAGATTGTACACACAGTTTTTTCTTCATTTGTGTATGAACTTCAAGGTTTCCATTCCCAACTGCAAAATAAACACCAGAAAGTGTAGGACGTTATCAATTTCCGTGGACTTTGTGTAAACAATCTTCCTGTTTTTCATCTGGGGAAGTGTCATTCTTTTCCTGTTAGAAGTGTTCAAACGAAAAGGTTTTTTTTCCTCAGGAATAACTGTTTGTGCTGCTGTTAATAGTCTAAAATTGTGGGGGGGTTTTAAGCTCAGTAACTCATTACTTAGTGTTCCAGATTCTGTTTTTCTTCACAGAAGTAATACCAATACCAATGAAATGAGTTACTTACTAACATTTCCCATAGCTCAATTTTATGTTTTCATCATTTTTTAAAAGTCTTTTTTATTTATATCTGACAGAAGACAACTTACAAATTGAACAGAGATTTTAATTTTTTTTCCAAAATTTCAAAATTTTTGGTATAATTTTTTTTAAAAATGAGTTTGAAATATAAATTATTATATTCCCCCTATGAACCCCCCCCCCTCCCCTATTTTCAAAATTACATCCCTCAAACTACTAAAAACTGCTTTTGGGAACATTTATAACCCTTTGAACGCTGCATAATAATTAAAACAATAAGGTAATATTTAGAATTTTGTCAGTAAATACATTAATTTAGCCCTAAAATTTACACATAAAAAGAGAAAACCCACCTTAAAATTTGTTATGCAATTTCTCCCGAGTAAGGAAGCATGCCACATGAGGAGGTTTCTTGTATGGGCGCACAGCGAGCCGCAGAAGGGACGGAGCGCCCTGCAGCTGCCAGTTTTGTCCTGCAGAACATTGACGCCCTTTTGTAGGCTATAAGGTTTTGTAGGCTATAGGTTTTTAATACACATTTTAACACTCTTATTTGTTTTTGGCTACAGAGCTGGTTGATGCCTTGTTTTTTTGTGGGATATGTAGTACTTTGCACCAGTATCATTCTGAAGTAGATATGTTTTTTGATCACTTTTTATTGCAGGTAAAAATCATCATTTTTGGTGGGTTTTTAACTGTTATTCTACAGACACAGTGATACTATATATACAAAGTTTGTTTTATGATTTTTAGTTTTTTCACATTAGATGTATCTTTATATGTTGTTGGGGCTTATGGGAAGTTTTATTAATTATTTGTATTCAATAACATTTTTAGCACTAACACCATGGGATATGAACAAGCAAACTGCATCATCCTAGCTGTTAGCCACACTGCCAAATAATGCATTAATATGCTCAGCAGTACACAGAACAGAAGATTAGGAGAGATCATATACACTTTGTTATCATGTTATCAGGCCTGAGGTCAGAAAGGGTCAGTGGAGGAAAGTGTGACATGGCTGAATGATTACCACCAGCATTACTGTTTAAAATTAGGTAATAGCCCACTACTCACTGGTATTTCATGTGGTGCAGTTTTACCCAAATTTTCAGATTCTTTGTAAACAGAAGGTAAACAGAAACAGATGCCAGAGTACAGCAGGGAGTGCACTGAAGTCATTTTACAAACACCAGCTGGTGCGATACTAATTCTAAGTCTAATTATAAATATTGAGAACACACCTTTATGGGAACAAATGAAAATAATATGTCCTTTGAGGAAAAACATAAAATACCTTTCCTCCTATCTAAAAGGTGAGATGGGTGTTACTAAACAGAACCCACGAACAAAAATTCACCCAGGGGTGATGTTCGTCTGCCAATTTCCCTAGACACCATAGCCCACATTTATTAAAGTGTTTGCACCAGTTTTTTTGTCTGACTTTGCACTAGAAAGAACGTGCCAACTACTTGTACATGTATTTATAAAGTGTCTGTGCCAGTTTTGTGCCCCAAAAGTGGGGTGTTAGTGCTTATTCTGACTGTGTGCCACAATTCTGTACAAAGTTCATCACAATTGTACAGCATGAACAAAGTGAACTAAAAAAAAGGGTGCGCACCTCCAGAGCAGTGCAGGGGACGCCAGATTCATGAAGAACACTCTACAGGCAGATTGCACTATTTTTGATAGATGTGGGCCAATGCATTTTCAGCTTAGCCTGGGAGTGCAAGTGTAATGAATGGCAAAGGGAAATAAGCTGTAGATTGGTCTCTCCAGATACCCAGTGTGGATGGAGCATTGAAGTCCTTGCTCAGCCAATGCTTCTTTCTACTGCAGACACATAGAAGCAAATTAAGCATGTATACTAGCTGGAACTCCCCATAGCAGGGGCATAACTACAGCGGTAGCAGTCATAGCAGCCGCTATGGGGCCCGCAGTGTCAGGGGGCCCTGTCATGTGACCTGACACAATAAAGAATGGAGGACGTGCACCATTATATCCATATTGTACTGAACATTGTCCAGCATAATCTGTATATAACATCTGTGATGTGTATATGGTGTCTGTATACACTGTATGTGTGTGTATATGCACATGAGTGTATTTATATGTGAGTATACTAAGTGGGAAGGGGGGCCCCATGCAGTAGCCTGCTAGGGGGCCCAGTCTCTCCTAGTTACGCCACTGCCCCATAGATAAAATAAATGTCATTGGAGGCAAACTACTATAATACCTCTAATCCAGTAAACCAAAATCTGTATCTAATCACATTATTTCACAAGTCTGTATTGAATAAAACATTTGAAACAATTGTACTATGTATTTCTTATTAGATGAAACAAAACATTCTTCTCCTAATAAGACCTGAAGCAACACACAGTCTATAAATGAGATCCCATTAGAGGTACCAAGTAAATGAATTGTCATCTTACACATAGGATGGACCTATCGCCACAAATCAGCTGCTTTCCAGTTGCTTATAAGTCTACTTATAGTCCATCAAATTCATCCGGTAGTGGAAAAGAGATGATACTTTGGAGTTCAGCATTACAGAGATATTTTTTTTTTACTATATGCTTTTAAGAATAGTGGTATAAACATACATTCGTATCATACTGTGGTCTATCAATTTTTGTAAATCAAAATGACAGTTCATGAAAATTTCTACAATCATATTATAGCAGTTTCCCCTGTGTGCTGACAGCTCATGCATGTTTACCAGATCTCCCCTGTAACTGCTCATACATTTTAGATAGTCTGGCCAACCACAAGTTTGATTTCAACTTTCCAAACCATTGGTTCTCTACTAATTGGATATATACTTTATGACACATAATATAAAATATATTATATATTAAATATATTATTATATAAAATATAAAAAGCTTAAAATGTATTGGTCTGTTGTGTGATCTCACATTATTGTTACTAGATAGCAACAATAAAAGACTCACACTGAGGATCCACGCCATTGACATCATTTTATAAAATTAAAGTTCCTAAAACATGAGAAATTATGTAAAAACTAACATAGTAAGTAAATATTGATTCTGTTTATAAATTCTCACTCCTTAAAATGTTTTCAAGGCTGCGTTTACACACTGCCGTCACATAAATGAGCTGCTGAATTGTCACAATACCCTATTACAATATGATATATTACCTTCACAATATTTTATACTAAATTGAATGAATTCATTAATTATAATGAACACAACAATATTGATATATGAGTACTAGAGATGAGCGAGCACTAAAATGCTCGGGTACTCGTTATTCGAGACGAACTTTTCCCGATGCTCGAGTGCTCGTCTCGAATAACGAACCCCATTGAAGTCAATGGGAGACTCGAGCATTTTTCAAGGGGACCAAGGCTCTGCACAGGGAAGCTTGGCCAAACACCTGGGAACCTCAGAAAAGGATGGAAACACCACGGAAATCGCACCATTATGCCAAAATTATGGGCAACAGCATGGCCATGACAGAGTGACAGAATGAAGCTAGATAGCATCTAAAACATGCAATAATTGACCCTGACACTATAGGGGATGGCATGCAGAGGCAGCGGCAGCAGGCTAGAGAGTGGCATGGCGACATACCCTAAATGGACTCAGGCTTCAAACCAATGGGTGGCAGAGAGGAACCAAAGGAGGTGAGCAAGAAGCGCTCAAATAATATCGGTACATGATAAAAGTTTGCCAGTATATTTTGTGGATTACACAGCAGGGTGGCGACAAAGTTAACATGGAAGCCATGAAAACAACCCAAAATTCTGCCTGACACAGCTCGTTTGATAAGTCGACCATGTATGGAGGCAGTGAACTAGTAGTAGATTAAAGGTTCTGCAGTTAAAACTATGTTAGTTGGATCTTGGCATGGAGTTGGCGCTCCGCTGCCAGGCGAGCTTTCGCCAATCCAAGCCCCTGTCTCTAGGCTACTCCCCAAACAGCACTTCTAAGAACCTTTTGTATAAGATCAAGTGTAGTAGCGTTCTTATAAGTTTAGGATATGGCGGGTGAGGGGAATGTAAACAGATGCGCAAGAAGCGCTGCAATAATATTGGTAAATGATAAAAGTTTATTAGTATATTTTGTGGATAACACAGCTGGGTGGCGACAAAGTTAACAACTTTGATGTGGAATCCATGAAAACAACCCAAATTTCTGCCTGACACACCTCGTTTGATAAAGGGACGATGTATGGAGGCAGCTATATGGACGACTTTTGGAGGTAGCAATGGAGACAACGTGTGGAGGCTGCTATGGAGACAATTTAATTTGGATAGTGCCTGTATGTGGCAGTCCCAAAAATTTTTCAAACCAGAGGAGCAGGTAGGTGGCCCTCCAGAAAAATAGAATAGATTGAGTGCCTGTATGTGGCAGTCCCAAAAAGTTTTCAAACCAGAGGAGCAGGTAGGTGGCCCTCCAGAAAAATTGAATAGATTGAGTGCCTGTATGTGGCAGTCCCAAAAAGTTTTCAAACCAGAGGAGCAGGTAGGTGGCCCTCCAGAAAAATTGAATAGATTGAGTGCCTGTATGTGGCAGTCCCAAAAAGTTTTCAAACCAGAGGAGCAGGTAGGTGGCCCTCCAGAAAAATTGAATAGATTGAGTGCCTGTATGTGGCAGTCCCAAAAAGTTTTCAAACCAGAGGAGCAGGTAGGTGGCCCTCCAGAAAAATTGAATAGATTGAGTGCCTGTATGTGGCAGTCCCAAAAAGTTTTCAAACCAGAGGAGCAGGTAGGTGGCCCTCCAGAAAAATTGAATAGATTGAGTGCCTGTATGTGGCAGTCCCAAAAAGTTTTCAAACCAGAGGAGCAGGTAGGTGGCCCTCCAGAAAAATAGAATAGATTGAGTGCCTGTATGTGGCAGTCCCAAAAAGTTTTCAAACCAGAGGAGCAGGTAGGTGGCCCTCCAGAAAAATGGAATCGATTGAGTGCCTGTATGTGGCAGTCCCAAAAAGTTTTCAAACCAGAGGAGCAGGTAGGTGGCCCTCCAGAAAAATAGAATAGATTGAGTGCCTGTATGTGGAACTCCCAAAAATTGTTTAAAACAGAGGAACGGGTCGGTGGCCCTCCAGAAAAATTGAATAGATTGAGTGCCTGTATGTGGCACTCCCAAAAATTGTTTAAAACAGAGGACCGGGTCGGTGGCCCTCCAGAAAAATTAAATGCATAAAGTACTATAGCAAGAGCCAGTGGGCCCTGTCAAAAAATAGCCAGTTTCCTCTGCTTTACTGTACAAAGAGGAGGAGAAGGAGGAAAATGAGGAGGAGGAGGAGTGGATCAATTATTCAGGTTGAGCTTCCTTCACCTGGTGGAGATTGGAAATTATGAGAAATCCAGGCTTTATTCATCTTAATAAGCGTCAGCCTGTCAGCGCTGTCAGTCGACAGGCGTGTACGCTTATCGGTGATGATGCCACCAGCTGCACTGAAAACCCGCTCGGACAAGACGCTAGCGGCAGGGCAGGCAAGAACCTCCAAGGCGTACAGCGCCAGTTCGTGCCACATGTCCAGCTTTGAAACCCAGTAGTTGTAGGGAGCTGTGTGATCATTTAGGACGATGGTATGGTCAGCTACGTACTCCCTCACCATCTTTCTGTAAAGATCAGCCCTACTCTGCCGAGACTGGGGACAGGTGACAGTGTCTTGCTGGGGTGACATAAAGCTGGCAAAAGCCTTGTAAAGCGTACCCTTGCCAGTGCTGGACAAGCTGCCTGCTCGCCTACTCTCCCTCGCTACTTGTCCCGCAGAACTACGCACTCTGCCGCTAGCGCTGTCAGAAGGGAAATACTGTTTCAGCTTGTGCACCAGGGCCTGCTGGTATTCATGCATTCTCACACTCCTTTCCTCTGCAGGGATGAGAGTGGAAAGATTTTGCTTGTACCGTGGGTCCAGGAGAGTGAACACCCAGTAATCGGTGCTGGAATAAATTCTTTGAACGCGAGGGTCACGGGATAGGCAGCCTAGCATGAAATCTGCCATATGCGCCAGAGTACCAACGCGTAAGAATTCACTCCCCTCACTGGCCTGACTGTCCATTTCCTCCTCCTCCAACTCCTCCAACTCCTCTTCTTCTGCCCATACACGCTGAACAGTAAAGGACTCAACAATGGTCCCCTCTTGTGTCTCGCCAACATTCTCCTCCTCTTCCTCCTCATCCTCCTCCACCTCCACCTCCTCCGATATGCGCTGAGAAACAGACCTAAGGGTGCTTTGGCTATCAACAAGGGAATCTTCTTCCCCCGTCTCTTGTGACGAGCGCAAAGCTTCCGACTTCATGCTGATCAGAGAGTTTTTCAACAGGCCAAGCAGCGGGATGGTGAGGCTGATGATGGCGGCATCGCCACTGACCATCTGTGTTGACTCCTCAAAGTTACTCAGCACCTGACAGATATCAGACATCCACGTCCACTCCTCATTGTAGACTTGAGGAAGCTGACTGACCTGACTACCAGTTCTGGTGGAAGTTGACATCTGGCAGTCTACAATGGCTCGGCGCTGCTGGTAAACTCTGGATAACATGGTCAGTGTTGAATTCCACCTCGTGGGCACGTCGCACAACAGTCGGTGAGCGGGCAGTTGGAGGCGGCGCTGCGCTGCCCTGAGAGTGGCAGCATCTGTGCTGGACTTCCTGAAATGCGCACAGATGCGGCGCACCTTCGTGAGCAAATCTGACAGATTGGGGTATGTCTTGAGGAAACGCTGAACTATCAGATTTAACACATGGGCCAGGCATGGCACATGTGTCAGTCTGCCGAGTTGCAGAGCCGCCACCAGGTTACGGCCGTTGTCACACACAACCATGCCTGGCTTCAGGTTCAGCGGTGCCAGCCACAGATCAGTCTGCGCCGTGATGCCCTGTAATAGCACTTGGGCGGTGTGCCTTTTATCGCCTAGGCTCAGCAGTTTGAGCACCGCCTGCTGTCGCTTAGCAACGGCACTGCTGCTGTGCCTAGAGCTACCGACTGATGGCGCCGTGCCCACGGATGGTAGTTCGGAGGAGGAGGTGGAGGAGGGGTGGGAGGAGGAGGAGGCATAGTAGGCCTGAAACACCTGGACCGAGGTAGGCCCCGCAATCCTCGGCGTCGGCAGTATATGACCAGCCCCAGGGTCAGACTCGGTCCCAGCCTCCACCAAGTTAACCCAATGTGCCGTCAGCGATATATAGTGGCCCTGCCCGGCAGCACTCGTCCACGTGTCCGTGGTCAGGTGGACCTTGTCAGAAACGGCGTTGGTCAGGGCACGGGTGATGTTGTCTGACACGTGCTGGTGCAGGGCTGGGACGGCATATCGGGAAAAGTAGTGGCGGCTGGGGACCGAATACCGAGGGGCGGCCGCCGCCATGAGGTTGCGAAAGGCCTCGGTCTCTACTAGCCTATAGGGCAGCATCTCCAGGCTAAGCAATCTGGAGATGTGCACATTAAGGGCTTGGGCGTGCGGGTGGGTTGCACTATATTTGCGTTTCCGCTCCAGCGTCTGGGGTATGGAGAGCTGAACGCTGGTGGATGCTGTGGAGGATCGTGGAGGCGACGATGGGGTTTTTGTGGCAGGGTCCTGGGCAGGGGGCTGACTATCAGCTGACACAGGGGAAGGAGCAGTGGTGTGCACGGCCGGAGGTGAACGGGCTTGTTGCCACTGAGTGGGGTGTTTAGCATTCATATGCCTGCGCATACTGGTGGTAGTTAAGCTAGTAGTGGTGGAACCCCTGCTGAGCCTGGTTTGGCAAATGTTGCACACCACAGTCCGTCGGTCATCCGGTGTTTCCTTAAAGAACCTCCAGACTTCTGAAGATCTAGCCCTCGCCGCAAGAGCCCTCGCCACGGGAGCTTCACTAGTTGACACATTTGGCGCTGATGCACCAGCTCTGGCCCTGCCTCTCCGTCTGGCCCCACCACTGCCTCTTCCAACCTGTTTTGGTCGAGGACTCTCCTCCGTCTCAGAAGCACTGTGTTCACCCGGCCTCTCAACCCAGCTTGGGTCTGTCACCTCATCATCCTCCGATCCCTCAGTCTGCTCCCCCCTCGGACTTCCTGCCCTGACAACAACTTCCCCACTGTCTGACAACCGTGTCTCCTCATCGTCGGACACCTCTTTACACACTTCCACTACGTCAAGAAGGTCATCATCACCCACAGACTGTGACTGGTGGAAAACCTGGGCATCGGAAAATTGCTCAGCAGCAACCGGACAAGTGGTTTGTGACTGTGGGAAGGGTCCAGAAAACAGTTCCTCAGAGTATGCCGGTTCAAATGCCAAATTTTCCTGGGAGGGGGCAGACTGGGGGGGAGGAGGCTGAGGTGCAGGAGCTGGAGGAGTGGCGATTTCGGTGACATGGGTGGACTGCGTGGAAGACTGACTGGTGGACAAATTGCTCGAAGCATTGTCAGCAATCCACGACATCACCTGTTCGCACTGTTCTGGCCTCAACAGTGCTCTACCACGAGACCCAGTAACTTCAGACATGAACCTAGGGAGTGTAGCTCTGCGGCGTTCCCCTGCTCCCTCATAAGCAGGTGGTGTCTCACCCCGGCCAGGACCACGGCCTCTGACCCCTGCAGTAGTTGGACGCCCACGTCCCCGCCCTCGTCCTCTACCCCTAGCCCTCGGGTTAAACATTTTTAAAATGAGAGTTATAGCTTTAATTTTTTTTTAACTTTTTTTTGTGTTTTTTTTTTTTTTGTGTTTTTGAGTTTTTAAAACCAAACAATGCTATCCTATTGCTATGGCTATTTTCTAGCCAAGTATGAAAGCACACTACTATGCCAGATGAGATGACACCGAGTTATTAAACAAAATAAACGTAAAATAAAAAAGGACAAATGGCAGACTGTGCCTAATTGAAATCCAACCCCTACTAAATTTTCCCACTTCGGTCTTTGCAATGGATATGTGCGTCACTAAGCGCAAAACACAGCGGTCGCAAGTCTCACTACAAATTGCTGACAATTGGCTAGTAGATGCACTGCAGCAAGTACAGCCACCAGCAGATCAACCAGAAATCAAATATATAACGCTACTGTAGGCGTAAGCCGTTTGGATTCTCCTATGGCTATTTTCTAGCCAAGTATGAAAGCACACTACTATGCCAGATGAGATGACGCTGAGTTATTAAACAAAATAAACGTAAAATAAAAAAGGACAAATGGCAGACTGTGCCTAATTGAAATCCAACCCCTACTAAATTTTCCCACTTCGGTCTTTGCAATGGATATGTGCGTCACTAAGCGCAAAACACAGCGGTGGCAAGTCTCACTACAAATTGCTCACAATTGGCTAGTAGATGCACTGCAGCAAGTACAGCCACCAGCAGATCAACCAGAAATCAAATATATAACGCTACTGTAGGCGTAAGCCGTTTGGATTCTCCTATGGCTATTTTCTAGCCAAGTATGAAAGCACACTACTATGCCAGATGAGATGACGCTGAGTTATTAAACAAAATAAACGTAAAATAAAAAAGGACAAATGGCAGACTGTGCCTAATTGAAATCCAACCCCTACTAAATTTTCCCACTTCGGTCTTTGCAATGGATATGTGCGTCACTAAGCGCAAAACACAGCGGTCGCAAGTCTCACTACAAATTGCTCACAATTGGCTAGTAGATGCACTGCAGCAAGTACAGCCACCAGCAGATCAACCAGAAATCAAATATATAACGCTACTGTAGGCGTAAGCCGTTTGGATTCTCCTATGGCTATTTTCTAGCCAAGTATGAAAGCACACTACTATGCCAGATGAGATGACGCTGAGTTATTAAACAAAATAAACGTAAAATAAAAAAGGACAAATGGCAGACTGTGCCTAATTGAAATCCAACCCCTACTAAATTTTCCCACTTCGGTCTTTGCAATGGATATGTGCGTCACTAAACGCAAAACACAGCGGTCGCAAGTCTCACTACAAATTGCTGACAATTGGCTAGTAGATGCACTGCAGCAAGTACAGCCACCAGCAGATCAACCAGAAATCAAATATATAACGCTACTGTAGGCGTAAGCCGTTTGGATTCTCCTATGGCTATTTTCTAGCCAAGTATGAAAGCACACTACTATGCCAGATGAGATGACACTGAGTTATTAAACAAAATAAACGTAAAATAAAAAAGGAAAAATGGCAGACTGTGCCTAATTGAAATCCAACCCCTACTAAATTTTCCCACTTTGGTGTTTGAGGTGGATATGTGTGCCACTAAGAGCTAAACACAACGGTAGCAAGTCCCCCTGCTAATTCCTCACAAAATGGTACTAGATGCAAAAAAAAAAAAAAAAAAGTAGAACGTTATTGTAGCCCTAAGAAGGGCTGTTGGGTTCTTGGAGAATCACTCCTGCCTAACAGTAAGCTAATAGAACACCCTAACGCTTTCCCTGACCAGCAGCAGCTCTCTCCCTAGCGGCATCCAGACACAGAATGATCCGAGCAGCGCGGGCAGCGGCTAGTCTATCCCAGGGTCACCTGATCTGGCCAGTCAACCACTGCTATCGACGTGTAAGGGTACCACGTCATGCTGGGTGGAGTGCAGAGTCTCCTGGCTTGTGATTGGCTCTGTTTCTGGCCGCCAAAAAGCAAAACGGCGGGAGCTGCCATTTTCTCGAGCGGGCGAAGTATTCGTCCGAGCAACGAGCAGTTTCGAGTACGCTAATGCTCGAACGAGCATCAAGCTCGGACGAGCATGTTCGCTCATCTCTAATGAGTACCAATCTTTTTTCTTTATATTGATAATGTGCCAATAACCTTGTGATTTGTAAGCTTGTGAGCTAATGCAGAAAATTTTACTCCAGAATCATGAGATATTTGAGTTAGTATATGGGCAAACTCAGCAGTCTTTATAAGAAGTGGAGGGTCATCATCCATTTTTCATTAAAAGTTTATCATACTGAATTCTACTATAGTTCAAAGAACAGTAAATTCTATCACTTGTAAACTACTAGGTTTGTGAGGTAATTGCCTTGTTCAAACCTGTTATATGTCATCTGTCATACACATGTCTCTTCTAGTCAAATAAAGATATACAAGTCTTTTAACTTGACAGTAACAGAGCCAATCCCACATTCAGCGAATAGCAGAGCGGAAATGGCAGATAAGAAGCCTTAACAATGTCTTACCTGATAAGGCGTCTCCACCAGAAACTGGTCCATCCAGTTTACTGATAGACTCCTCTCTTTGGCCATGCTAGAAGGGAAGATAGAAGGGAAAATTATACTAATTATATCTGATGTAAAAAAAAAATAGCATGTTTGTGATTTATTTACAACTACTTGTTTAGAAATGGAAAAAACAAATCTTTAATCGTGTGCCTGGGATTTCTGTTATACTCTCATGTAAGGAGTTTATAACGTAAACTAAAAACAGAAGGTCTTCCATTCACCAATCGTTCCCCATAGAACTTTAGTTACTTTTTGTTACTAAAAGATTTTCCGCTATTAATAACAGAATGTGTAATGGAACCTGAGCAATTCATTTGTGAATTTAGATGTTAGGCTACATGCACAATAACATGCTTTTTGCATTGTTTCAACGGCTAGCACATGTCTCCATATCTTATTATGGGCTTACACTTGGCCATTGTTTGATAGTCCCATGAGCTGACTGCCTGGGCCACAATTTAGGGAGTACCATATATACTCGTGTATAAGCCGAGTTTTTCAGCACAAAAAATGTGCTGAAAAACGTTCCCTCGGCTTATACACGAGTCAATGCAGAGTAAAAAATACTTAAAAAATAATAAACTTATATACTCACCCTTCGGTGGCCCCGATGTGCAGCGCTGCTCCCCCGATGTCCGCGCCGCCTGCCTAGTATGATGTCAGCAGCGGCGCGTCATACTATGCCCCTGCCGGCCGGGGGAGAGCAATGGCGGCGCTCAGCAGAAGAAAGAAGACGGGAGCGGAAGCCAGAAGAGGAGCCGCACTGACATCAGGGGAGCAGCGCTGCACATCGGGGCCACCGGAGGGTGAGTATATAAGTTTATTTATTTTTTTAATGCTGGGCAGGCTGTATACTACTGGGGGCATGCTGTATACTGCTGGGGGCAGGCTGTATACTACTGGGGGCAGGCTGTATACTACTGGGGGCAGGCTGTATACTACTGGGGGCAAGCTGTATACTACTGGGGGCAGGCTGGGGTGGCTGTATATTACTGGGGGCAAGCAGTATACTACTGGGGGCAAGCTGTATACTACTGGGGGCAGGCTGTATACTACTGGGGGCAGGCTGTATACTACTGGGGGCAGGCTGTATACTACTGGGGGCAAATTGTATACTACTGGGGGCAAGCTGGGGTGGCTGTATACTACTGGGGGCAAGCTGTATACTACTGGGGCAAGCTGTATACTACTGGGGGCAGGCTGTATACTACCGGGGGGCAGGCTGTATACTACCGGGGGCAGGCTGGGCTGGCTGTATACTACTGGGGGCAAGCTGGGCTGGCTGTATACTACTGGGGGCAAGCTGGTCTGGCTGTATACTACAGGGGGCAAGCTGGGCAGGCTGTACACTACAGGGGGCATGCTGTATACTACTGGGGGCAGGCCGTATACTACTGGGGGCAGACTGGGCTGGCTGTATACTACTGGGGGCAAGCTGGGCTGTCTGTATACTACTGGGGGCAAGCTGGGCAGGCTGTATACTACTGGGGGCTGGCTGGCTATATACTGGGGGGTCTGTGACCAATGCATTTCCCACCCTCGGCTTATACTCGAGTCAATAGGTTTTCCCAGTATTTTATGGTAAAATTAGGAGTCTCGGCTTACACTTGGGTCAGCTTATACTCGGGTATATACGGTATGCCCTACTCCTGGCCATGTTTGCAGTAGGACAGTGGTTTGCGGGCCATGAAAATCAGACATACATCTGTTTGTAGTCTTATATTGCTATCACATTTGCAGATCTTGTGGGAGCAATTTTCAAACCCCAATTATGTTGGGGTAGGAAGGGAAGCATAGAGGCCAGGTTTTCTTATTGTACTTTTTTGATGCCACTCATTCTTTTGGCTTCCAAAACTGCAATTCAAAATACTAAAGGGATAGAAATATTTCTAATATTAGGGACATACTGGGTATACTGCTACTCTTGCATTAGAAGCATTTAGCTTATTTCTGTTTTTTTAAGCAAACATTGCATAAAAACATCTGACTGCTGAATGCGGCAATTTCTTATATATTGTACAAATCTACAAAGCTGCTTTAAAACAAATAGAAATCTAATTTACAATGGGGATTCTGCAAATCCTGCACTTATGTAGTGTTTTTAACACTGGAATCTCCTTAAATGGTCGGGCAGCCTTGTGCCCCTCAGGCTTCAGAGTCTGGTAGTACCTGATACCTCTGTACTCCCTATAGCTACAACCTTTATCAGCAAACATTTTCACATGAAAGAGTTTTACTAATTTTCAAGTTGATTTGTAGTTACAGATTTTGGTAATTTAGGGTTGTGTCTCTAAACAAGCCTGAGATTGATCAAACAATACTTACTGTCAGACACTGTGGAGACACAGCCTTTTTGGCAACCAGAATCATAACACAGAGTCTTGAATTTATTTATACATATCCTGGAAAAAAAGATTGATTGCAAAGGAAAATTACAGACACATCTTTGGAGCAACACCTATTAACTGATGCAAAAAGCTGAAGTTGGAGGAGGTGGTGAAAGGTAAGGGCTCCTGCACATGTACTATCTGTTTTTGCAGCTGCTAGTACAGATGAACTTTTACTATGATAGGCTCATACACACACATCCCCGTGCATGCGTCCACTACTGCTCAGACAGTTGTCTTCCATTTTAATTGTTGCAAGAGCATCATGAGCAGGTAGGTGTAACATCTGTTCCCATTAGGTTAGGTAGGGCAATTAGGTAGGGACAACATGGTAGGGTGTTTAATAATAATAATAATTCCGTTATTTATATAGCACACACAGATTATGCAGTGCTGCACAGAGTTTGCCAAATCGGTCTGTCTGTCCTTCCAGCCTAACCCTTCCAGGGTGTAGCAAAACAATGCATGACGTGGCCACATTTAACCCTTTCACGACCCGTGACGTAATAGCACGTCACGGGTCGGCCACGGGTGCATGGAGAGGGCTCACGCGCTGAGCCCTCTCCATAGCCGGTAAGTCTTTGCTGCATATTGCAGCAAAGGCTTACCGGTAACACCCGCGATCGGTGCTAGCACCGATCGCGGGTGTTTTCACCTCGATCGCCGCCGGCAATGCTGCCGGCGGCTTTAAAAGCATGGCGGCGCGTGGGCGCCGCCATCTTTTCGAGGATCGCCGCTCCCCGTGACGTCATCGGGGAGCGGCGATCCGTCGCCATGGTAACCTCGGGTCTCGCGAAGACCCGAGGCTACTTCTGGTTAACCCATGCATTACAATGTGCTATCAGCACATTGTAATGTATGAGGAGTAAAATCCCCATATACTGCCATACTGTAGTATGGCAGTATATGAAAGGATCGTGCAGACCCCCTAGGGTTAAAGTACCCTAGGGAGTCTGAAAAGTACTAAAAATAAAAATAAAAAAAAGTTAAAAAAAAAAAAATTATAATAAAAAACCCTAAAAACTCAAATCACCCCCCTTTCCCTAGAACTGATATAAATATAAATAAACAGTAAAAATCATAAACACATTAGGTATCGCCGCGTCCGAAAATGCCCGATCTATCAAAATATGATAACGGTTTTTCACTGCGTTTAATCCCGTAACGGAAAATCGCGCCCAAATTCGAAAATGGCACTTTTTTTGTCATTTAAAAAAATTAAAAAATTCTATAAAAAGTGATCACAAGGTCGTACAGTCCTAAAATTGATAACATTGTAAACGTCATCAAAATCCGCAAAAAACGACACCACCCACAGCTCAGTACACCAAAGTATAAAAAAGTTATTAGCGCCAGAAGATGGCAAAATCCCCCCAAAAATTTTTGTACAGGAGGTTTTAATTTTTTTAAATGTATGAAAACATTATAAAACCTATACAAATTTGGTATCCCCGTAATCGTACCGACCCAAAGAATAGAGTAGACATGTCATTTGAGGCGCACAGTGAAATCCGTAAGATCCAAGCCCACAAGAAGGCGGCACAAATGCGTTTTTTTACCAATTTCACTGCATTTGGAATTTTTTTCCCGCTTCCTAGTACACGGCATGGAATATTCAATACCATCTCTATGAAGTGCAATTTGTTACGCAGAAAATAAGCCGTCACACAGCTCTTTACATGGAAAAATAAAAAAGTTATGGATTTTTGATCATGGGGAGTAAAAAATGAAAATGAAAAAACAAAAAAGGGCCAGGTCCTGAAAGGGTTAAAAGCCATTAAAAAAGAACTGGTGCAAACGCTTTAATAAATGAGGGTAACATTGTGTAAATTAATTCAAGGATCTTTGATGCAATGCAGAATTGCACCACTAATATTAAAATGTTATTTATAATGTTTTTCATATCATGTTAAAACCTCTCACACATTACTGATACTTGTTTAGGCCTCATGCACACGAAGAAAGAAAGCCCAGCATGCGCCGCCATAATACTAGAAAATATAGGACATATCCTATAATTTTTTGTACATGGTCACGGTGTTGTGAGGCAACTTGTGCTCATCACATCGTGACTTGGTGCCATAGGCGTATGTGGAGACCGTGAGCTAAATGAGGGCCTGGTCTCTTGTCTTCTCTGGATATAAATTTAGTGATAGTATAGGATGCTTGCATTCCAGGTTGCTTGCATTCCTTGTTTGCTTAGCATAATATTCTGCTAAGTACAATAATATTCTGATAAGTATGAAACTGCAGTTTGACATTACAGTTAGACAGGGCAGGAGACAGGTAAGATGGCAGAGAAAAATGAACAATTATGTTTGTCTCAAAATGTTTTCCATTTTCTCTCTGTTTGCTATGGTTGTTTTACTTGCCCACCGTCCATCTATTCCCCCAGTACCAACTATCCATATCCATGCCTCCCTTCTTCACTCACCTTTCTTTACCACTCACACACTCTATACTTTATGTAACCAGACTAACTTATCACAGTCTTCTGCTGTGAAGCAAGAAATAACTTCTTATAAATCTCTAAAGCATCTTTTGTCTCTTCTCATTCTCCGTCTGCTTGCTGCAGGGGACATCTCTCCTAACCCAGGCCCACCTTCTGCTTATTTTAACACTTCACACAGAAACCCTGCTAACCTTATAAAGATTCAGTGTATCCCCTCTTCTCCTCCTCCACCTGTAACCCCTTTTAAATGTGCCCTATGGAACGCCAGCTCTGTGTGTAATAAACTAGAATCAGTTCATGACCTCTTTCTTTCTAAGTCTTTTGACATGCTTGCCATTACGGAAACATGAATCCAGCAGGATGACTCTGCCTCCGTTGCGGCATTGTCTTATGGTGGTTTACATTTTTCTCACTGTTCCAGACCTGAGAATAGGCAGGGAGGTGGGGTAGGCATACTCCTCTCTCCGCAATGCACTTTCCAGGTCATTCCTCCTGTACCCTCTCTTACTTTCCCATCTTTTGAGGTCCACACTCTTAGACTTTTCCGCCCATTCTCTCTTCGTGTGGCTGTAGTATACCGTCCCCCTGGCTCACCCTATCAGTTTCTTGACCACTTTGCTTCTTGGCTCTCTCATTTTCTATCCTGTGACATTCCAACCATCATCATGGGAGACTTCAACATCCCTGTTAACACTCCCATTTCCCCTCCTGCCTCTCAGCTCTTAGCACTGACTACTTATCTCGGTCTTTCACAACTCTGCGTTTCCCCCACTCATAGTGAGGGAAACATCCTCGATTTGGTCTTCTTCCGACCATCTTCAATATCTGATTTTACCAATTCCTCCTTTCCACTTTCAGACCAGATTCTCCTTTCTTTTACTTTCAATAATCCTTCTCATTCTCAGAAACCTTCCACTCATCATTCATACCGGAACCCACGTGCAATAGATACTCATCAACTCACAGAAAACTTACAGACTGCACTGTCCCCCATCTCCTCTTTCACCTGTCCAAACCTGGATACTAACCACTATAATCACACTGTCAGAAGCGCCCTAGATGAGATGGCACCACTCACTATCCGAAATTTTCAACACACACGCAGGCAACCTTGGCACACTGAACAAACTCGTTTCCTTCGGCAGTGCTCCAGGATTGCTGAGCGTCTGTGGAGAAAATCGTGCACATCTGCAGACTTTCTTCACTTCAAATTTATGCTAAAAACTTATAACTCTGCCCTTCACCTTGCTAAACAGGTCTATTTTACTAATCTCATATCCTCTCTCTCTAACAACCCCAAAAGGCTCTTTGATACCCTTCACTCCTTACTAACACCAAAGGTGCAGCCACCTGTCACAGACCTTGGGGCTGAAGATCTTGCCACCTATTTTAAGGATAAAATTGATTGTATCCGCCAGGAAATAATTGCTCAATCCACTCACCCCTCCAATCCCCTTCCCTCCGGTACCTTATCTTATTCACTCTCTTCCTTTGAGCCAGTCACAGAGGAAGAAGTGTCTAGGCTCCTTTCCTCTGCTCGGCCTACTACCTGCATCAGTGACCCCATCTCCTCACATCTGGTACAGTCTCTCTCCCCAGCAGTCACTTCTCACCTAACTAAAATTTTCAATCTCTCTCTCTTCTAGCAATTGGAGGGGTGAAGCGACACTGTGAATACGGATTATATCCGAAGGTAGGGTGCAGGCTTGTAAAGGTCCGACTCAAGGATCCCAAACATCCAGTAAGCAAAGAATAGGAAAGCAGCACTCTGTGACAAACAGGTGTTTATTTCACCGGTGGAGGTTACAACGTTTCAGCTATCTCAATGTAGCCATTTTCAAGTAATGGTATCAGTGTTACAGGGCGGGTTTATATCCCCCGCAGGATGTGACATCATCAGTGAACATACATAAAAAACAATTCATAATGTGACATCGTGGTCCAATTATGGTGTACAGATAACAATAGTGGGTATACATATCATAATACATCAATATTCAATAAGTAAATGAGTAAATATTGCCACTCTCTCTCTCTTCTGGTGTTGTCCCCTCTTCTTTCAAGCATGCTATTGTTACCCCTTTACTAAAGAAACCTTCACTGGACCCATCCAATGCTACTAACTACCGACCAGTTTCTAACCTCCCTTTCATCTCCAAACTCCTGGAACGCTTGGTCTATTCTCGACTGACCCGCTATCTCTCAGCTAACTCCCTCCTTGACCCCCTACAATCTGGTTTCCGCTCTATGTATTCCACTGAAACTGCTCTTTCTAAAGTCTCCAATGATCTCCTCACTGCAAAATCCAAAGGTGACTATTCTCTCCTCATTCTCCTGGATCTATCGGCAGCGTTCGATACTGTGGACCACCACCTCCTCCTTAGGATGCTTCACTCCATTGGCCTAAAGGACACTGCACTCTCTTGGTTTTCTTCCTATCTCTCTGACCGCACTTTCAGTGTCTCCTTTTCTGGATCTTTCTCTTCTCATCTTCCTCTCAGTGTCGGGGTTCCTCAGGGATCAGTCCTAGGTCCTCTTCTCTTCTCTCTCTACACTGCCCCCATTGGACAAACCATCAGCAGATTTGGTTTCCAGTATCATCTCTATGCTGATGACACCCAGCTATATACTTCTGCACGTAACATCACCCCTGCCTTAATCCAGAACACTAGTAAATGTCTCTCTGCTGTCTCTAACATCATGTCCTCTCTCTTCTTGAAACTTAATCTTTCTAAGACTGAACTTCTTGTCTTTCCATCATCTAGTAACCAAACCAACCCTGACCTCTCCATCTCGGTCTGTGGGATCACTATAGCACCGAGGCAGCAGGCCCGCTGTCTTGGGGTTGTGCTGGACTCTGACCTTTCCTTTTCACCATATATTAATCTCTTGCTCGCTCTTGCCGTATGCATCTCAGAAACATCTCCAGAATCCGTCCGTTTCTGACATTTGAAACTTCTAAAATGCTAATTGTTGCACTTATTCACTCTCGACTAGACTACTGTAACTCCTTACTAATCGGCCTCCCACTCACTAAACTCTCTCCTCTTCAATCTATTCTTAATGCAGCAGCCAGGCTCGTCTTTCAGGCCAAACGCTACACGGATGCCTCCAGTTTGTGCCAATCACTGCACTGGCTACCTTCCGTATTCACTTTAAAATAATAACCCTCATCCACAAAGCTCTGAATAATGCTGCACCTCCCTATCTCTCTTCTCTCATCTCAGTCTATCGCCCTTCCCGTGCTCTTCGATCTGCCAGTGACATTAGATTAATCTCTACCTTAATTCGAACCTCCCATGCACGTCTCCAGGACTTCTCCCGAGTTGCACCAATTCTCTGGAATGCCCTTCCCCAGACTCTGAGACTAATACCCACCCTCCAAAGCTTCAAACGTGCTCTTAAAACCCATCTCTTTAGGCAAGCCTATCACACTCGCTAACTGCTTGAAATGTCAACTCTCCCTTTACTAATCCATCCTATGTCCTATCTCCCATCTGTTATCTGGCAAACAGCTGATATATACCAAGCTCCAGGCTTCTCTGCAGTCTCTTTCACCTAGGACCCTGTAAATAAGATGGCGGCTGATGGCTGGTTCAAGCAGCAACATCGTTGTTTAGTAAATTATTTATTAAATTATTTTATATTGGTCCCTTATGAAGAATGGCTGGACCATTATACAACCTCTTGTGTCACCCCCTCATCCTCATAGTCTGTAAGCTCTGACTCCTATTGTTCCATATGACTGTTTGTTCTTTGTAATGTAATATAGTTGTATATGTCCCCTATGATTTGTAAAGCGCTACGGAATTTGATAGCGCTATATAAATAAAGATTATTATTATTATTTATTATTATCCAGCTACACGTTGTGGGGCCTGATCACGGTCCCTATTACATTCATGTGCATGAGGCCTTAATGTCACTATCCTGGATAAATTTCATCATAATGGAAATAAGATGAGCGGCTCCTTCTAGTTAACAACTCGTTATATCCACAAACTAGAAATACATTTCTGCTGGTTACAACTTAGCCTATTCTTATCCTTAGTTACTCCTGAGTGAACGACAGGTGAATGGTAACAACAATCCCCTTACATTTGACACTTCTGTAATAAGATTACATGAAGTTCAGGTACCATGCGTTGAACTAGATAAGACATACATTAAATAATGCAGAGTCTGAAAGCATTGTGTGATAATATTATTCATGGAGCATTGGGTCCCATAACTTCATTTATATTTCATAAACAACAAAAATCTAACACACTTTCAAGACGTCCGCAGTTGCTGTTAAATGGCTTTGATGATGTTGAACAATGTTGAAAGCATGAATATTCTCATTATCCATAATTTATAGCCAAATAATATGCGCTAAATAAATCAGACAGCTCCTAGTAAGACATAGAAAAATAACTGGAAATAATTTATTCCAATAATGGACTTTTCCTGAGTAATGTGCCGTAAACAATGCTGGCTCCTGAATACAATTAAAGCAACGGGAGAATGACAGTGTGGAAGAAATAATGCACAATCTTTTTTTCCTGGCTGCTTACTGCTGGTAATGATTCCTACCACTGATAATTTGCCAAAAAAAATTTAAAACATATCCTTAGTCTACTGCAGCCTCTTGACTCCTTAGTACATAACTGTACATTCTTGGTGACTGTGCTTGTTATACAGCTCAGCCTAATTCACTGCAAATAGGCATTTTGAACAATGAACATAACTATACATGCCATTGGAAGTCAAAAATAACTTTTCTTACAGCAAGCAACCCCAACAATCAGCTTTATGAAGAGGCAGCAGAATATGGATGAATACTCCTTACCAGTACTATACATTGCATATAGACTGTGCTTTGTATCTCAGCACAGCCTCAATCACTTTAATGAGACTGAGCTGCACACAGGCTTTTTGACTAATGATCATGATGACGTAGGCCTATTTAGTGGAAGTGGCGCTTTGAGCAGTACATTAGTGGGGGTTCTGGATTTTAGACCCTCAAAAATGTAATATTGTTGATCTTTCGGAAAATATGGTTATGTAGTTTAAAGGAAAATTTTTGTTAATAATTAGCTTAGATGTGAACATATGCTTCCAAATATATATATATATATATATATATATATATGTATACATACATATATCTAACATAGAAAGCTGAGTGTATGTATGTGAGTGTGTGTATGAATGTCCACTTTTTTGCTCATTAATGTACACGCTGCCCCCCATCTTGACAGAAAAAAACTGAAATATAGATATTTTTTCTAAGTTATTAAACAAGAAAAACTGAAATATCACATTGCCCTAAGTATTCAGCCCCTTTGCTCAGTATTGAGTAGAAGCACGTTTTGAGCTAGTACAGACATGAGTTTTCTTGGGAATTATGCATGTTTTTCACACCTGGATTTGGGGATCCTCTGTCGTTCTTCCTTGTAGATCCTATCAGGTTGGATGGTGAGCGTTGGTGGACAGTCATTTTCAAGTCTCCCCAGAGATGCTCTGATAGAGACTGATAGAGGACTGTTAGAGGTTATATGTGTGAATTGCTGTATTTTTGTTAACCCCTTAACGACTTGGCCTTTTTTAGTTTTTTCACTTCCATTTTTCACTCCCCACCTTCAAAAATCTATAACTTTTTTATTTTTCCACATAAAGAGCTCTGTTATGGCTTATTTTCTGCGTAACAAATTGCACTTCGTAGTGGCGGTATTTAATATTCCATGGCGCGTACTGGGAAGCGGGAAAAAAATTCCAAATGCAGTGAAAATGGTGAAAAAACACATTTGCGACGTTTTCTTGTGGGCTTGGATTTTACAGCTTTCACTGTGTGCCCCAAATGACAGGTCTATTTTATTCTTTGGGTTGCTACGATCACAGGGATACCACATTTGTACAGGTTTTATAATGTTTTCATACATTTAAAAAAATTAAAACCTCCTGTACAAATTTTTTTTTTTTGATTTTGCCATCTTCTGGCGCTAATAACTTTTTCATACTTTGGTGTACAGAGCTGTGGGTGGTGTCATTTTTTGCGACTTTTGATGACGTTTTCATTGCTATCATTTTTAGGACTGTACGACCTTTTGATCACTTTTTATTAATATTTTTATATTTTCCAAAATGGCAAAAAAATGTCATTTTTGACTTTGGACGCTATTTTCCGTTACAGGGTTAAACGCAGTGAAAACCCGTTATTATATTTTGATAGATTGGACATTTTCGGACGCGGCGGTACCTAATGTGTTTATGATTTTTACTGTTTATTAATATTAATATCAGTTCTAGGGAAAGGGGGGTGATTTGAATTTTTAGGTTTTTTTAATATAATTTTTTTTTTTTAACTTTTTTTTACTTTTACTTTAACTATTTTTCAGACTCCCTAGGGTACTTTAACCCTAGGTTGTCTGATCGATCCTACCATATACTGCCATACTGCAATATGGCAGTATATGGGGATTTTACTCCTCATTCAATACAATGTGCTGATAGCACATTGTAATGAATGGGTTAAAACGAGACAGCATCGGGCCTTCGTGAGACCCGATGCTGTCATGGCAACGGATCACCGCTCCCCGTGACGTCATCGGGGAGCGGTGATCCGCGGCAAGATGGCGGCGCCCATGCGGCGCCATCTTTTTAAAGCCTCCGGCAGCATTGCCGGCGGCGATCGCCGTGAAAGCACCCGCGATCGGTGCTAGCACCGATCGCAGGTGTTACCGGTAAGCCTATGCTGCAATATGCAGCAAAGACTTACCGGCTATGGAGAGGGCTCGTCGGGAAGGGGTTAATAACAATGAACTAGAGAATGTGTTATTTTGTTATCCCGAGGATATGTACAAGATTGGTTCCATAGGTTTGTTCTTAAGTTGAATTTGTATGTAAGTTGAAACTGTATATTTTATGATTGTAGTTCCAGACAAAAATTTTTTCGCCTCAGTGACAATTTGAGTTTCAAAATTATTTGCTATTAGTGGAGCAAGAACTATGAATAAAGCTTCATTACAGACACCTTACAGCTGATCATTGCAGTCTGGGACTATAGTAAAGCATTCACCAGGGGTCACAGTGGGCAGAGGGGTTGACTGTAAGTCGGGTGTCCTTAAGTAGGGGACTGCCTGTATATTTAAGAATCTTGTCTTTGTGGGAATATCCCTTTAATGACATGAACTGGTTAGTCACCAGATGGTTTCTTCAGCAGGACATTTTTATGATCATTGGACAATAGTCAATCTTACTACTGATACAGAAAAAGATGGATTGCAGTTGCTGAGGTATGTAACAAGGTTTGCTTTTGTGAACCCACAGAAACAGATGTGAAGTCACAAAGGCTATACTAATCATATCTTGCACCTACCTACAGCTGTCCAATAACCATAGCACAAACCTCTGAGCTATAAAAGTATATTTTCAACCCCTTAACGACCAGGTCCTTTTTGGCTTTTGCAATTTCATTTTACACTCCCCCCTCCCTTCAAAAATCCATAACTTTTTTATTTTTCTATGTAAAGAGCTGTGTGAGGGCTTGTTTTCTGTGTAAAAAATTGCACATCATAGTGACTGTTTTTAATATTCCATGCCATGCACTGGGAAGCAGGAAAAATATTCCAAATGTAGTGAAATTGGTGAAAAAATTTATCTGCGCCATTTTCTTGGATTTTACGATTTCATGATTTGTCAGGTCCCTGATGACAGGTTCTTTTTAAAGTCGTGAATATGGCCAATTGCCTATCCTGAAAATCTCATTATTCCTGGATATTTGGCAGGCGGAGGAAGAAGAGCAAATATTAAGGTGAATTATAGCTCAATACGTATAGAACTATTAATCAATTTAATAGTAATGTCAAGCTTCTACATTCACTACTATCTTCAGTACTATCACATTCTTCAATACATTTACAGTTGCTCATTCCAGGCATTTATATCATCAGCTGATATGTACAATTATAGATCAATGTGGGCATTTACAATGTAAAATGGAATTAAATGTGCTTTCAATTAACAAATGGATGTCTATAAACACTTAACATAGATACAGTTACCATTTTGTTCCATTTCAAAGCATACATACAAATTTGTCTTACCTGGATAGAAATACTTTGCATGCATTCAGTTCACTTTTCAATGATATGCAAGTGTGGTCATTACATCATGGAAATAAAATATTGATCTACTCTGAGTGCCATTGTTCTACTGTCATGAAGTCCATTAATAGTTTGTACTATTTACCTTAGTCAGTGACTGGGGCACATGTATCAAACTTTAGGCTTGCCTTTTTCTTTCATTTTTAAGACTTGTGCTCATTTGCGACTTTTTCATGGGCCTAAAACGGTCTTCCTTCAAAGTTCGCCTTTGTCTAGTTTTCTGCAGTGTTCCCAAATCTACGGCTGCCCCTGACCAGGCGTAGAAATTAGAGGAAATGTTTGTGACTTTTGGAGGCTACATTCATATTCACTACAGTCCAAACGCCACATTTATCAATAAGGAAAAACTGTTAAGATACATCACACCAGCAGAAAAGCCAAGAAAAATCTCAAAACACAGATGGAAAAAGCCAGACTTATGATACATGTGCCCCACTGACTGCAATAGTTACTTTGAATATTAAAGGGAACCTGTCAACAGACATTGACCCAATAGGGGATATTTAACAAGGCCTCTGCGTCACAAGAGTGGCGTAGAAGCCCTGAAATAATAGCGAATGTTAGCTTATTGCTAGCATTTGAGATTATTTTCACCTGACGCAGGGCGTTACTGTCCACACAGCTGTGCACTCGCTGCAACTGGCAAATTTTCACAGGGCCTGGTGTAGAAATAAATGCTGTGGGGATGCCGCAGTATACAGCAAGAGGCCGGAGCCCCTTGATGTATCGGGCTGCGCAAGAGCAGAGGCGGGGCTATCATTCACAACATACTAGTAATGATTTATAGGGAGTTATTTATCATACTACAGGGCACATAATAAATAATACCCTATAAATCATTACCAGTATTGTTATGAAGCAGATTATCACCTTCCAGCTCATGTTTCTTTCAATGCCCAAGATGGTGGCATCAACCAAAAACAACGGATGAGAATTGTGGCATATATTCAGCTTTTTTTTAACAGATTGAAATATGTTACAAATTCGGATGGGTTTTATAGTTGGCATGAATGTATACAATTTAGGCTAAATTCAGACAAACCTGTGCCTGCCATGCCGTAGCCCCCAGGCCCCTCTCCATACAGATACATGGCGCACGCACTGTATTCCTGGGAAAGATAGGACATGTCCTATATTTTCCCCAGCTATGGAACGGTAAGGTGCCGCCCATTGCCGGCCTATGGGGAACCTATATCCGACGTACATATACATCGTCCATAAATACATCCCCCAGTGGCCATCAGAATGCAGCCTTTAAGAAGATTTTCGACTGCATTTGGCCAGTGCCGCACAAGGAAGAGGGGACATTGCTAGTAATCGCCTACTGTTTTTAGACATAGACCCAAATTTATTAAAGCCTTTGTGCCAGTTTTCTACCTGACTCTGCACTGTGTCTGATAAGATAGGAAAAATGTCCACCAAAAGGGGTGTGTTTTTGCTTCATTGGAAAGTGTGCCACAGTTCTGTGTGACATGCCCCACAATTGTGTCTGCGCCACAATTGAAGATTTAGATTCATGAATATGGTGCCTCTTGCACACTCCATAGTAAATTTAAAAAACTCTAAACATTCAAATTACCCCACCCCCTTTCCCTAGAACTGAAATAAATATAAATAAACAGTAAAAATTATAAACATGTTAGGTATCCCCGCGTCCCAAAATGTCTAATCTATTAAAATATAATAAGGGTTATTCCTGGCGTTTAACAAAAAATAGCACCAAAAGTCGAAAATGACACTTTTTTGCCATTTTGCTAAATATCATAAAATTCTATAAAAAGTGATCAAAAGGCTGTGTAGTCCTAAAAAGGGTAGCATTGAAAACATCAAAAGTTGCAAATAATGACGCAACAAACAGCCCCGTACACTGAAGTATGAAAAAGTTATTAGTGCCAGAACATGGCAAAATGAAGAATACAGATTTGGTATCCCCATGATCGTACCGACCCAAAGAATAAAGTAGACAAGTCATTTGGGGCGCTCAGAGAAATCAGTGATGTCAGCTCACCAGGCTGTGAGCTCTTTGGAGGAGCAGGAGAAGGGAGCTGTATAGGAGCACAAAGGTGGGGGCTGAGAGCTCAGCTGTCTACAGCACAAAGAACGAAGCAGAAAAAGTCACAGAGAAGCTGCTTTACTTAATGAAGTATATTACCAAATGTGATAATTGTTATTAATATTATTATGGTTGTTATCAACTGCTTTATTCAGTTCTTAAATAAATTCGTCAAACATTTAGTTACACTTTAACTGTCCAGAGCTACTAATCTGAAGCAAATAACTTAGTTTGGAACTTATATCACATGCTTTAAATCTGTACAAGATCTAAACATTACACACATATGTAATTTTCATGTAATATCTTCTTCCGACTCATCCTTTCATAAATTCTTGTGTCAACTGTGTGCTGCAAAATGTGGTGGGTGGGATTGATCATTACGTTGTCTGGTTTCTTGTTCTACTTTTTGAGACTTTTTTCTGTTTTAGTTGAGGCCTGTCTCAAAAAATAGAACAAGAAACTAGACAATGTGGTGATATATTTTCCCCAGTGACTTATTACTTATATCAGTATTTGAGTTCTGCCATATAACCTTAAAGTTTTCCACCACCAAAAGTCCTTGTGGATCTTGGTTTAAAAGATGTCATCAGAATTTGATAAAACCACTGCGGTACCATAAGTGTTACAAACAGGGGACTGGAGTCCAAAACTGCCAATCTAAAGTAATTCTTTTAACCTAATTTTGATGTCTTTCTGTCTTTTGATAGCAGACAGGAAAGGTGCTTAATACTATACTATACATCAGTGCCAAACTGTAATCATGATTAAAGGGTAAGAAAGGACTCTGTGCAAGGAATCCTGTACCCGGCAATGTGGGAGCCTTAATGTTGTGATTTTGCTACAGAAGAAAGTGGAACTCAACCCTTGCAAAGATTGAATTTCACCCAATTTTTTCCACAATTTTTGTTTAGGATTGTCATGAATCCCTTAAACTACAATGCTACCCCATTACCTTGAAGATTACATAGTACACAACTTTAGTAGATACAAGCCTGGTCATTTAGGAGTTAATAGTATGGCTTCAGTTTACAAGTAATTATATCAGTTATAATAAATTACATAATTTAGCAGACAGAAGGGTTAGCAAAGCATACTATCACATAGCTCTCATTGCTTGGCTATATATACAATATGTGACTTTTACATCGGAAATGTAATCATACGTTGTGAAAATTACAGGTAGCTATTTTCTATAACTACCTTCAAAAATTCTTCTTTTGTCAAGTAAAGGCTATACTTTAGTTCACAGTAATACATAATTTCATTTTGCCTGAATGTATTTTCCTAAAAGGAAATAGTCTAGTTTAGTGTATTTTATAGACAGAAGTTAGTAACTTCTAAGACAAGGGTGGTGGCTTGAAAAGTAGAAGATCCTTTGCAAGTATGTATATAGCCCCTTGAAATTTACTTGTAATTGTGAGCTGCAGTATGCTGTTGTTGGTTTGCAATAGACCAACTTACCAACCTATCCAGATCAGTAGTATAGACATTATGCTATGAAATGTATCAAATCTATAAAATTTGCAATATTAGTTATTTTCTTTATTGATATACCCTGTGTCAGGGCATAGCCTTAATATTACACCCATGTGGGCCCTATATTCCCTTTAGATTAGATGTGGAAATACTGTATATACTCGAGTAAAAGCCGACCCGAGTATAAGCCGAGACCCCTAATTTTACCACCAAAAACTGGGAAAAACTACTGACTCGAGTATAAGCCGAGGGTGGGAAATGCATTGGTCAAACCCCCCCAGTAGTATACAGCCTGCCAGCCCCAAGTAGTATACAGCCTGCCAGCCCCCATGTAGTATTTAGCAGCCTCTAGTAGTATACAGCAGCCCCTAGTAGTATACAGCAAGACATCGGGGACATCGGTAAGCCGCGCCGACATCGGGGAGCCGCGCTGACATCGGAGGGTGAGTATTTAAGTTTATTTTTTTTTAAGTGGGTAATTTTTTTTGTTATAGACTCGTCTATAAGCCGAGTGAACGTTTTTCAGCACATTTTTTGTGCTGAAAAACTCGGCTTATACACGAGTATATACGGTAAGTATAGAGCACACACAGATAAATGGCCCCTATGGCTGTAGGCTACAAGTGTTTACCAGAATGAATGGGAGATTACATCATTCTGATTCCACCAATGATTTTGACAAATCTTTACTTAGCACTGACAAAAATCATGGAGAAGTGGCAATAGACTTTTAATATCTGAATCAGTTGTGACATTAGAGGAGATGAGTTTTTTGGCAGAGAATGCATGTAACAAGCCCCGTTTCCTTTGTTGGAATTCCGCACTGGTATGCCCAAATTGTTTGGTGGGCAGGAATCCCCAGGCCAACATATTTACTATAGTCTCCACAGGAGTCTGTACCCAAAATCTCCCCCAGGTCAGACCTGGACTAAACAGGAAATTGCTTCTGGATCTGCCGAGAGGCCAGAATCTCTTAGTAGATCCAGTCTGCAGAGCGGCACAGGAAGTATAATATAAAGACTGGTGTCAAAAATGACAATCTTAATAGATTCCCCACATTGTGATCTTATTTTACATATTTATGATACATCCCCAAATCTTTTTGGAATTTCACTTTAATTCCAAACTACTTTACATTCAATACCTGAAATACAATGCGGCATCAGTCTAACATACTAGGGTCCTCTGGCAAAAAGAACTGGCTAGAATTGAGAAAGTTTCCAAATGTCATATCCTACCAAGTTTTGTAGCTGAAGAGGGCTTCAGGACCTAAAAGTGTGCAGTGGTGTATTGACTCTCTTGACAATATGGAAAATCTAATATATAAAGCTCAGTGTATGTGTGTGCGGGTGTCCACTAAAAGGAATCTGCACCATCACATTTACAATCAACAAATTTTGCACAGATGCTCCCGGTGATTCTAAGAACGTTATGGACTATGTTTTGAGTGAAGATTTTGAACCTGCGCTCCAAAATACACTTAGTAATTTAATGCCAAACTATAGAAGCCATTGCTTGTTGGCTCATGTGGTAGTTAGCCTGGATAGCAACTAATCACAGCATAGCTTCTATTTTGATATAGGTCATTAATATGAGAGCTGAGATTTGTTTGTTTGTTATAGGCAACAAAAGGACATTGTTAGTATAAGACCTCTTACAGTATTTGTAAGTTAAAGGGGTTATGCCACGAAACAATTGACTACAAAAAGCTGTCAAAGAGGTTAAAATATTTCAAAAATCTATTTGTAATGGTTACCTGGAATTAAAGATACCTTTCTATTTGTTATTATGATGCTTGTTCAGCCTCTATACTGCTCCACACAAAAGCAGATGTGGGAGGGGCCTAGCCAGGCACATGCACAGCACTGACAGCGGCAGTTATTGCACAACTCAGTGCTACAGAGAGCTCAGCCTTCAGTCTCCTTCCACCTGCTGTGCTAAAATAGTCCCTGCATTTACTGATCCAATAGAAGTCCAATAAAAATGTGTCATACGCCCCATGTTAAAAGTGCACCAAAAAAGTTGGTGCAGTCTGTCAAAGAAGTGCAGGGGGCACCAGATTCATGAAGAACGTGTGCCAGAAATCCTGAATCTGGCGCCGCCTGCACACTACACTGCACATAGTACACATGTACTATGTATTCTCACAGCATCATGGTCGGTCAGGCTGACATGCATGGTGGAAGTCTAGGTGGGTGCAGGGGAGGCAAACCCCACTTGTATCGTCACTACAAAGTGACAATTACCCCTGAGGAAGTCACTTCGAAGTGAGGATGCGCATGGAGTTTGCCATCCCTGCATTTTTCTAGACCTCCGTCCGCCGGGCGACTGTGATGCTGTGAGAATACATTGTTTTGCTCTACTTGTATACATTGATTGTACAAAATTAGGTGCAATAACATGGACCTTTTTAGATGTTTTTATGACTTTTACTAATAAACTGTTGTATTTTTGTATGTTACTTTGGGGCCGTTAATTGCATCTCTTTCTGTGTATTTTGTAAGGATTTGCAACTAAATCAAGAGATAGAGAGATAGATTTGAGATGGATGGATGGATGGATGGATAGATAGATAGATAGATAGATAGATATGTAAAACAAGAGAAGTCCAAGGCAGCACAACCGGGAGGCCTGGGTGCAAAAATCTGCATGTCCGTGGCAAAGACCAAGTGGTATATACGAGGAAGGCAGCAGCACTCCAGTAGGTAGATTTTAAATCAGGGTGATCTTTATTTCAGATGCGACATTTCGGTGTATCCACCTTTTTCAAGCATACAACATAGTGACCAGCATTTCTATATATGGACCAACCCACTTTCTGATTGGTCAGACAATTGTTTGTGCCATGAATAAATACAGATATAATTTTCTTTATACAATAATGTGATACATCATAGATGGATATATACAAGTAAAGTGCAAGTGCTACAGTGAAAACATTAAAGTGCAGTGTATTTTAAAAACAGTAGTAGTTCGCTACTAGTATAGGACCGCCCCATCGTCATTGATCAAATTCATGCAAATTAGGCTGTAGCTGCTAAGGAAAACATACCAAACCCGGGAAAACAGCGCCTCGTATGTCACTTCCGGTGGAAACCGGAAGTCAGGTGTGTCACCTGATCGGCCGCAAGCCGCGCATGCGCACGGCACCTCATCGGAGCTGGGCGGCCATGTTGGTTCAGGGAACCAAAAAGAAGAATAGAAGTGCTGTATATAGGTAAGTATAAAAGAATTATTATGGAGACCGGAACCCACTGTGTGAACAGTGAGTAATTATGGGACAAGTGGGACATTGAGGAGCCGCTAAGTGGCAGCTCCCTATGTACCCGCTTATCGTCCCGTCGGTTCCTATTGCAAGAGGAAAACATGAGACCAGGTCTGTATAAGTAGAAGTCGCAGCAAGAACCGGACACACACTGTGTGAACAATGTGTAGATGCTGGGACTAATGAAGCACTACAGAGCCGCGAGTTGGCAGTTCCGCATGTGTCTCCTTATCGTCCCATCGGTTCTCACTATCAGCGAGCGTAATAAGGAGGAGAAGAACAGTAGGAAGAAGAGGTCACTAGAATTCCGGGAGGAAGTTTTCGATGCAGCCGGCACCAATTTGAATTGTCGAGAAATTTTACAGACGTGTGGGGTCTCCGGGTCCAACCGTAGGAGGATCTAGAGTAGAACAAACAAAAGTACAAGATTAGTATAGTAGGGTCAGGAGGGGGATAACCCCTACATAAATTCACTTATTACTTTTGGAGAAGCCAAGTAAGGACATATCAAGGTGTACTGAGGGACATCAACCTGTATAGTTAAGCATATTAGATGATATTGGTTAGGTTAAATTCAATATTTAGCCCCTGTGGTTGTAATGACTGTAAGCGGTATATCCACTCTAGTTCTTTTTTCCTTAATATGGATTCCCTATTTCCCCCTCTCCTAGGGGGGGGGGGATGTGGTCAATTATTTGACATTTCAAGTCACATTCTTTGTGGCCCTTTTCGGAGAAGTGTCTACTCACTGGTAGATCAAGTCTCTTTTTCCGGATGGTGTATCTGTGTTGTGTCAGTCTGGTTTTTAGGTCAAGAGTGGTTTCTCCCACGTAAATAAGGTTACATGGGCATGACAACTTGTAAATCACAAAGTCACTCTTGCAGTCCAGATAATGTTTGATTTTGTATGTGACATTATTGTGAGTAAAATTGTTTCCTTTAATAATGTGTGAGCAATTGACACATGAGCGGCAGGGGAAACTACCCACTCTGGATGCGCCAGTTAGGGTTTTCTGTATAGTTTTCCTCAAAGGGCCAACATCTGACTTTACCAGGCGGTCCCTGATGTTTTTGGACCGTCTGTATGACAGAAGTGGAGGATTTTTGAACTCCGGAATGTCGGAGGGGTCACTGGCCAAAATCCGCCAGTGTTTACGTATTATGTTCGAGATTAGTATGCTGTTATCGTTGAACGTGGATACGAACGGGATTCTAGGGGTACCTTCCTTTTTTTGGGCCGGTAATAGAAGTTCCTGTCTGTCTTTATTTTGTGCAGCAACCAGATTTTTGTCAATAACTCGTCTCGGGTAACCCCTTTGTCGAAATTTAGTGACCATTTGTCCTATGTTCTTCTGGTACTTATCGCTATCCGAGGAGATTCTTTTTACCCGTAAAAACTGGCTAAGGGGTAGTGAATCTAGCATGGGGCGAGGATGACTACTCTCGTAGCGCAGAAGGGTATTCCTATCGGTCGGTTTTGTGTATAGGTCTGTGGTGATACCATGGTCGGTAAGTATGACTTGTACATCCAAGAACTGTATCATTTTGGTAGAGTGGACTAATGTAAACTTAATGTCTTGGTCAATCGTATTTAGAAAATCATGGAACTCAAGAAGTCCCGTGAGTGGGGCAGTCCAGAGGAGGAACACGTCATCTATGTATCGCCACCACGGCCGGACATGTTGGAAGTGGTAGGACACATAGACGAACTCCTCCTCTAGCGCAGCCATGACGATGTTTGCGTAGCATGGGGCCATGCTGGCCCCCATGGCGACCCCTTTCTGTTGAATAAAGAAGTCGTCGCCAAAGAGAAAGTAGTTGTTAAATAAAACCAATTGGAGTAATTCAAGAATAAACAGTGCTTCTTGCTCATTAAAGCGTGATTGCCGAAGGCATTTTTCTACCACTCTTAGGCCGAGTTGGTGATTAATAGACGTATACAAAGAAACGACATCGAATGAGGCAAGAATGATAGTGGATGTGTCTTCTATCGGAGTGTTCTGTAATTTACATAAAAAATCAGATGTATCTTGTACATATGAGCGGCTGGTCACTGCGAAGTCCCTGAGTACCCGGTCTAGAAAAATTGTGATGTGAGAAAAAATGGAATCATTACCGGACACAATCGGGCGTCCAGGGGGATTTTCTAGGTTTTTATCTATTTTGGGCAAAATATATATAACCGGGGTCACCGGGTCAGTGATCAGAAGGTATTTGTGTAGCTCTTCGCTAATTATGCCTGAGTGCAAAGCCTTATCTAGGATGGATCTGATCTTTCGTCCTAGTTCAAATTTGGGGTCTAGAGAAACCTGCTTATAGGTAGTTGCATCAGCAAGTTGGCGACGAATCTCAGATATATATTGGACTGCCCCACTCACGGGACTTCTTGAGTTCCATGATTTTCTAAATACGATTGACCAAGACATTAAGTTTACATTAGTCCACTCTACCAAAATGATACAGTTCTTGGATGTACAAGTCATACTTACCGACCATGGTATCACCACAGACCTATACACAAAACCGACCGATAGGAATACCCTTCTGCGCTACGAGAGTAGTCATCCTTGCCCCATGCTAGATTCACTACCCCTTAGCCAGTTTTACGGGTAAAAAGAATCTCCTCGGATAGGGATAAGTACCAGAAGAACATAGGACAAATGGTCACTAAATTTCGACAAAGGGGTTACCTGAGACGAGTTATTGACAAAAATCTGGTTGCTGCACAAAATAAAGACAGACAGGAACTTCTATTACCGGCCCAAAAAAAGGAAGGTACCCCTAGAATCCCGTTCGTATCCACGTTCAACGATAACAGCATACTAATCTCGAACATAATACGTAAACACTGGCGGATTTTGGCCAGTGACCCCTCCGACATTCCGGAGTTCAAAAATCCTCCACTTCTGTCATACAGACGGTCCAAAAACATCAGGGACCGCCTGGTAAAGTCAGATGTTGGCCCTTTGAGGAAAACTATACAGAAAACCCTAACTGGCGCATCCAGAGTGGGTAGTTTCCCCTGCCGCTCATGTGTCAATTGCTCACACATTATTAAAGGAAACAATTTTACTCACAATAATGTCACATACAAAATCAAACATTATCTGGACTGCAAGAGTGACTTTGTGATTTACAAGTTGTCATGCCCATGTAACCTTATTTACGTGGGAGAAACCACTCTTGACCTAAAAACCAGACTGACACAACACAGATACACCATCCGGAAAAAGAGACTTGATCTACCAGTGAGTAGACACTTCTCCGAAAAGGGCCACAAAGAATGTGACTTGAAATGTCAAATAATTGACCACATCCCCCCCCCCCTAGGAGAGGGGGAAATAGGGAATCCATATTAAGGAAAAAAGAACTAGAGTGGATATACCGCTTACAGTCATTACAACCACAGGGGCTAAATATTGAATTTAACCTAACCAATATCATCTAATATGCTTAACTATACAGGTTGATGTCCCTCAGTACACCTTGATATGTCCTTACTTGGCTTCTCCAAAAGTAATAAGTGAATTTATGTAGGGGTTATCCCCCTCCTGACCCTACTATACTAATCTTGTACTTTTGTTTGTTCTACTCTAGATCCTCCTACGGTTGGACCCGGAGACCCCACACGTCTGCAAAATTTCTCGACAATTCAAATTGGTGCCGGCTGCATCGAAAACTTCCTCCCGGAATTCTAGTGACCTCTTCTTCCTACTGTTCTTCTCCTCCTTATTACGCTCGCTGATAGTGAGAACCGATGGGACGATAAGGAGACACATGCGGAACTGCCAACTCGCGGCTCTGTAGTGCTTCATTAGTCCCAGCATCTACACACTGTTCACACAGTGTGTGTCCGGTTCTTGCTGCGACTTCTACTTATACAGACCTGGTCTCATGTTTTCCTCTTGCAATAAGAACCGACGGGACGATAAGCGGGTACATAGGGAGCTGCCACTTAGCGGCTCCTCAATGTCCCACTTGTCCCATAATTACTCACTGTTCACACAGTGGGTTCCGGTCTCCATAATAATTCTTTTATACTTACCTATATACAGCACTTCTATTCTTCTTTTTGGTTCCCTGAACCAACATGGCCGCCCAGCTCCGATGAGGTGCCGTGCGCATGCGCGGCTTGCGGCCGATCAGGTGACACACCTGACTTCCGGTTTCCACCGGAAGTGACCTACGAGGCGCTGTTTTCCCGGTTTGGTATGTTTTCCTTAGCAGCTACATCCTAATTTGCATGAATTTGATCAATGACGATGGGGCGGTCCTATACTAGTAGCGAACTACTACTGTTTTTAAAATACACTGCACTTTAATGTTTTCACTGTAGCACTTGCACTTTACTTGTATATATCCATCTATGATGTATCACATTATTGTATAAAGAAAATTATATCTGTATTTATTCATGGCACAAACAATTGTCTGACCAATCAGAAAGTGGGTTGGTCCATATATAGAAACGCTGGTCACTATGTTGTATGCTTGAAAAAGGTGGATACACCGAAACGTCGCATCTGAAATAAAGATCACCCTGATTTAAAATCTACCTACTGGAGTGCTGCTGCCTTCCTCGTAGATAGATAGATAGATAGATAGATAGATAAAGTAAAAAGCGGGCAGCACTCCGTGGTTCAAATTTCAAAATAAAAGGTGAACTTTATTGAACAAGTGGCGACGTTTCGGTGTGTGACACCTTCATCAAGCAACAGACAAGTGACCCACATTGGATATATATAGCAAAACATAGTAAGTGATTAGCATAAAGAGGCGTGTCTTAAAGTGTCTGTGCAATATTGTGTTATTCATCATTGTACAAAAATATATATAAAAATACATTCAAAGATAAAGTGCATCGGTTTCAAATACATGTATATAACAATGTCGTTGTTCGCTGTACAATTATACAGTACAAAGTGTAATCATAAAGTGTACAAGTGCAAAGACTGGCATGTAAAGAAGGGGTTAAAATTACCCAAACCCCCCCCAGACGAGGTGGTAACTGTGAAAAAAATGAACTGAACTGGACTCATAGATCAAAAAATGACACTAAACTGGATTTTTAGACTAAACCCCCTCAAGCTGCATTAGTTTAACCTGGATAATGTTTTATAAGGAATGTATATAATCCATTTGTGATTGATGTTATATCCATGTAACAAGTGACTGAGATACAACATGAGTATTGATCTTTACTTCTTCAGATTAATTTGTTTACCATCTATATATGTTCAGATGATATTGAAAAAATTCCTTTGCCCAATCGGATGGATGACATCTCTTGGTGGACGATACTTAAATTTTTTTTATATATGAACCATTATGATGTTTTCTTTTGTTGTTGGTTTCTCTTTTACATCTTGTGCCCTGTGCCGGCTGGTTGACAACTATAACATATATCTATATAATATATCCATGGTTGTGTAGGGATTAAGCGCCAAATTGTGCCACAAAATACCCACATATATGTGGGACTGAGTAGGTTGCCAGCTGCAGTGGTTTTGGATGCCCACGCTGGAGGGTGTGAGCGTGATATATGCTCCATCTCCCCTGTGGGATCTTGCCACCTCCTTGGGATGTGATTATACTCACTAAATATCCCACTGACACGCATTCTTATGTGCTGTACCTATCTCTCATTAGGTGATGCATCACCATAGTGGGCACCTGGCGCAAATCACCTCGAATCTATGTATATTGCGTAGAGGTGTATATTACTATCTTGCCGCCATGGTAATGAAAGCGATCCTCTTATCCCCAACACTTGGGTTAATGTGTATGTGCTCATTTTTCCCTTTTAAGCTGTTGTCACAGGTCATTTGTTGTTCATTTTCTTGGCCTCAGTGCACACTGCATTGAGGGCTTGGTTGCCCTTTTCCAAGATGTCTTCTCGGCAGCCTCAGGGCACCACTGCACATGTGCAGGTTGGATTCACACACGCTAAGATTGTATCAGCTGTGGACCAGAAGCTCCCACCAAGAAAGTTCTCTCCAGAGCCTTTTGGGTAATTTTAACCCCTTCTTTACACGCCAGTCTTTGCACTTGTACACTTTATGATTACACTTTGTACTGTATAATTGTACAGCGAACAACGACATTGTTATATACATGAAACCGATGCACTTTATCTTTGAATGTATTTTTTATATATATTTTTGTACAATGATGAATAACACAATATTGCACAGACACTTTAAGACACGCCTCTTTATGCTAATCACTTACTATGTTTTGCTATATATATCCAATGTGGGTCACTTGTCTGTTGCTTGATGAAGGTGTCACACACCGAAACGTCGCCACTTGTTCAATAAAGTTCACCTTTTATTTTGAAATTTGAACCACGGAGTGCTGCCCGCTTTTTACTTTATTTATCTACAAGAGGATCAGGCCAGAACCTTTGGGGGCGCTGCACCCCTCCTTATTAGGAGTCCATAAGATTGTGCTGACTTGGATTTTACTTCTTCTAGATAGATAGATATACAGGTGATAGATAATAGGACTTGGATAGATAAATAGGTGACAGCTTCTCACATATTAGCTACTTCCCTGCTAGTCAGGGACAGGGGCCCCTTTGCAGGACAGCAGTGTAGCATGGGGGGACAGTGAATGGTGGAGAGTACAGGTGGAGGACTGCATCAGGAGAGATCAGAGCTCAGCCTGTTACTTGTGTTATCTCTGCAGCCTCCTGTGTGACCTGACTAATGGTGGAGGGAGGAGAGGGCTGCCATATTGCTATGATCCATGTTGGGAGAGGACTCCTCTGAGCTGCAGATAGTCATGTCTGGCTGCATTTACCTTGTATCTGCTGCTGTAGGCTCCTGTGACGCTGGTAAGCAGTGGACATCACAGCACAATCTCTGCCCCTCCTCCTCTCTCGCCTCCTATTGGCTGCAGTGTGTCAGCTGATCTCTCAGTGTGCAGAGGAGCTGTGAGCCCTGTAGTGGAGAACAGCTGACTGACTCCCTGTGCGCAGACTCGGCCAGATCAGCTGTTGCTCAGGAGGGGACACAGCTACCACCTGGGGGCGCCAGCAACTAGGACAAAAGGAGTTATCTCAGTAAGGCTACATTCACACTGCCGTTGCCCGCCCGTACCGTAAGTACTGTAAGTAAGCAAGTACTTCTTTTCAGGTGCACCTTTAATATACAGAGTGCAACACAATTCTGATGAGTCGCTGTATTAAATGTGTTGCAAACTCTGACTGAGCACTAACACGCCCCCCTTGAAAAAACTACTTGAAAATATTTGGCACCTTGTGAGCACTGTACATATTACCTTATATACTCGAGTATAAGCCTAGTTTTTCACTACAAAAATATGTGCTGAAAACCCAAACTCGGCTTATACTCGAGTAAACAAAATATAGGTTTTACCAGGTTTTTGTGGTAAAATTAGGGGCCTCGGCTTATACTTGGGTCGGCTTATACTCGAGTATATACGGTATATGTGCATTAACTGAATAATTGGGGACTGCATGAAACTCTCTAGGCAGAGCATCCCACATTTATCTATGGACAGCATAGGGGAGATTCACCACACACTGGCCCAGGGGTAGCAGTCACCCCCCCCCCCCCCTCATCGTGACGAATACATTAAGAGGCTTAGGTCCCTTGATGTATCTGGCAGGTAGTGCGGTTGGACCTGGCGTAATTTTTAAAAATTTTAAAATTTAACTTCAGCAACCAGGTTAGGTGGTTGACATTTTGGGGAGATCTATCCACACCTTGCCTACAACATTTTATCACAAAGGCATGTGTGTGGTGGGGGCAGGTCATAAATTTATCATAACATACAACAGATTTCTGGAATAAACTATGGGGCTTATTTACTAAGGGTCGCGCACTGCACTTTTGTCGGACTTTGCACCGCTTTCGAGATTTGCGCTGCATTGACGGGTATTTAACAGGTGTCTGCGCTGGGATTGTGTCACAAGCGATCAGATTTTGGCGCAGAAATCGGGTCCATGCCGTCATACGATCCGACTGATTCGGACTGAGCGTGGGATTTAACTTTCAAATAGTGTTGCAAGACAATGCAATTACATGCACCAGGAACAGCATCAGCGGACAATGCACTTTCTGCAAACTCCGTCGGACGAGTAAGTAAATGCCCCTATGACTAGAACGTACACCACCTGCAAGCTTGGACCCAGCTCCAGCTCCTGCTTACCATTTCTTCTTACCATCTCTCGGTCACAAATTTCTGTGTAATCTTAATTGTTTATGTGTTATTTTATAATGTTATATTTATCGTCATAATAAAGAAATAGTATTTAGAGAGAATTTCTATTTAACTAGTACAAATACTTATTACCAAACATATTTATGAATAAAATTATTTGCTATTCTATGATGTTATGTTTAACGTCATAATAAAGAAATACTATTTTCACTTGAACTATAACTTAACCTGATTACCAAACATATGGAATATTTAAGTTACATAATTTTTTTTTTATTGAAATCAATATTACTTTTGAACCGTGTAGTTAATAATGAAAATCCTTTTTTTCACACATTGTGACTTACCGTTGGCACAGTAATGATTGTAGGCCTGGGAATGTGTGTATGGATAGATACTACATCAGTGTCCACTTCAGGTCCTGATGCCTTAGCGTCATCATAAGAAGCTCTTTGTAAAGAACAATTCTTAATGCCATTCCTCTCTGAATGACAACATTGACTGAGGTTGTCCTCTGGAACACAGCCCATCTTTCTGTTTTGCCCACTAGATACATTTGTGCTTGGCTGCTTGATGACAACAGTGCCCATATCTGACTTTTGCACCTCAAGCGAATTGTTGCCAGCTGCGTCAAATGCAACATTTTCCCTTTCATGTCCAAAGCAAGTAAGAAACCCCGAACAGGGAAAAGCATGCATCTTGTATGCAAGATGCCGTATCTTCACCTGAATGTGTTCTGTAAGTGTCGCTGCTCCCTGTCCACTTGGGGGTGAGGTATCACCATTTCATCTTCTTTGAACATGAACAACAACTTCCTTCATGTTGGCATCCCAGATTAGTAGAATTCAAAATTAGAGATCTTGCTTGAGAAAGATCTACTGCCGTTCTGTAATCCCCTCAGACTGTGAAACAAACAGCTGCTTTGTTTTATCTCATTCCCTAGCTTCAGCCACAACAGCACTACCATTGAGGTAACCAGTGGGAAAAGTACAGAAAATTCCTTTCATCGTGCTCCAAGCTCTTAACAGCTAGTAAAATAACCAGCAAAGCAGCTTGAAAATTATCTCCGACTCCAGTGGTAGTTCAGGAAGCAAGTGACTGCATATGGAGTTACCTTGCTCCATGAGGATAGGCAGTGTAGCCTGATCGTTGTAAGCCTACTAGTCTCCAAGTGTGTATCAGTGACATCATAACAAAAGAATAACCTTCTCTTGTTACCCCCTTAAAATATGCATGAACAAAAATATATTGAAAATGATATTGGTAATGAAGATCAAGATTACACGTTTAGGGTCTGTCACAGCCCTGAATAATTAACCCCTAAACTGGAGGACTTGCATCAGGTTTCACAGTGCTGTGTGCCATGTTCATGAAAACTTTCACTGAATCAGGAACCATGCTATGCCATTTAGTTTCATTTCATGAATGGTCGTTCCTATTGTACAAATTCTGTAATCGGGTTTTCTGTAGTGAAAACGTATAGGTGTAGATAAGCATAAAGAAAGATGCAAACGTACATAGAGTATCTAACCAGTAATTCATTCCATTAACATTAAGTCATTACCAGGGTCAAACATAACGGTCAACTATTGTAAAACAGAGGCCACTTTTCTTTGTAACTTTACTATTATTTCGTAAGGTAGGGAACGAGCGGTAGAGCACATTTACTGTAATTGTATGACAGCAGTTGCAAAAATATGTTAAGTTGCAAAACAATGTGTTACTTCATATACACTGGAGATCAAAATTAAAGAACAAGACACAATTTCCTAAATGCCAAGGTCATTGTGTAGTCCTGTGTGAATAAATCTTAAAGCTAGTAAATAGCATTATTTTAAGCTTATTTCATAAATCGTATATATTCTAATAATACACAGAACACAGAATAAAAATGTAAATGAGATCATTGTAAGGGTGCGTCCACACGTTTTTGCAAGTTATTGGTGTTAGCCTGGCACCTGGTGCTAATTTCCTTAATTATCTGAGAAATCCTATCTAGCTTACAGTCAAACTTTCCGGTTTTTACTGACTTTGCATATATGGTGTGTGGTTCCAAAGTGACTGAAACCTTCCGGTAGCAGGTTGTCCAAATGAAGGCCAAAGGGGTGACCCTATCAGCCATACCAGGAGAAGTTGGTTATTCCAAGTCTGTTTCTATTTATATATTCTAGAATATTTCTAGAATATTGCATCTTTACAACATTACAGTTTCATTCAAGAACCCCAAGAGGGCTGGTTGCCCTTAAAAGACAAATGCAAGAGAGGACAGGATAATGTGGAAAATCTCCATGGGTAATCATTGCTACAACACTGTAGCTGGATTATTCGCCAGTTCAGCACTAAACAGGGTAAGAATCTATATCATCATACAAAACATAAATCAACTTCTGAAATTATGTTTTTTTTCTTTAATTGTCATTTCTGTATAGGCCTCAGCTCTTTGTCATCTCTGTTAAGCGGCAGTCACCCAGTCTAACCACTGCACACAGACATTCAGGAATCTGAAGAGTTGTATTTAGTTACTTAGGACAATGATAATATACAGTAAGCCTTATTTGGGTAGGAGACATTTGCCTTTTTTTTTTTTACAAAAGCAGATATTTCACAATTATTTTCTCAGAGGTTTACCTGTCTACTTGCCATATCCAGTATACAGTTGAAATCAATAAAGGACATTAATTAATTTCTTTTTGTGTTTTTTAGTATTTCATTTTGTCTAGCTCAGGTTATGGGAGATTTCTGCATGCACAAATTATGAATATCTAAAACATTCACGTGAAATAACATTATTGTATTGTAGTTCCAATCTAGTCTATTATCTATTGTTCACAAGCAAGTTCCATAGTATCATCAGATATCCTGTACCAGGCGGATTGACGTATTTCACATCCAAGTTTTCCTTCAAGCCCTTCTAGCTTGTCACCACAGGAAAGTTATATTGTTCCTCTTTTCCACTATGTAAAACACATTTCATATCCTCCAAACAGATTTGTTTAGACAAAAAAAATCATAGGGCAAAGTTTGAGAAAAGCTAGTGCTAAACTTTGTGAATTGACTTTTACATTGATATTATTAAACCACTCGGGGACCCAGAGCCAATGAAAAAACACACTTGATAATGGATATCAACAAGTCACACATATATCATTCATTGCTCTAATAAAGGAAATTCATAATTTATTTTAGATATTTCAGTTAAAGGGGTTGGACACTCTTTTACATAAGTTGCCCATGTGTCTTTACTGTCTTAACAGTTATCCCTGAATGTTTATCAAATGATCATGCATTCCTGCTACTTACTTTTGCGCTGTCTGCAGACTCTCCATGATTCTGCCTGAGCACTGATAAATAAAAGTGGCTGCAGCAACAGAAATATGATTCATCCTGTCTGTGAGGGCGGACCGTGATAGAGAGGAAGTTATATATATATATATATATATATACACACTCACCGGCCACTTTATTAGGTACACCATGCTAGTAACGCGTTGGACCCCCTTTTGCCTTCAGAACTGCCTCAATTCTTCGTGGCATAGATTCAACAAGGTGCTGGAAGCATTCCTCAGAGATTTTGGTCCATATTGACATGATGGCATCACACAGTTGCTGCAGATTTGTCGGCTGCACATCCATGATGCGAATCTCCCGTTCCACCACATCCCAAAGATGCTCTATTGGATTGAGATCTGGTGACTGTGGAGGCCATTTGAGTACAGTGAACTCATTGTCATGTTCAAGAAACCAGTCTGAGATGATTCCAGCTTTATGACATGGCGCATTATCCTGCTGAAAGTAGCCATCAGATGTTGGGTACATTGTGGTCATAAAGGGATGGACATGGTCAGCAACAATACTCAGGTAGGCTGTGGTGTTGCAACGATGCTCAATTGGTACCAAGGGGTCCAAAGAGTGCCAAGAAAATATTCCCCACACCATGACACCACCACCACCAGCCTGAACCGTTGATACAAGGCAGGATGGATCCATGCTTTCATGTTGTTGACGCCAAATTCTGACCCTACCATCTGAATGTCGCAGCAGAAATCGAGACTCATCAGACCAGGCAACGTTTTTCCAATCTTCTACTGTCCAATTTCGATGAGCTTGTGCAAATTGTAGCCTCAGTTTCCTGTTCTTAGCTGAAAGGAGTGGCAACCGGTGTGGTCATCTGCTGCTGTAGCCCATCTGCCTCAAAGTTCGACCTACTGTGCGTTCAGAGATGCTCTTCTGCCTACCTTGGTTGTAACGGGTGGCGATTTGAGTCACTGTTGCCTTTCTATCAGCTCGAACCAGTCTGCCCATTCTCCTCTGACCTCTGGCATCAACAAGGCATTTCCGCCCACAGAACTGCCGCTCACTGGATGTTTTTTCTTTTTCGGACCATTCTCTGTAAACCCTAGTTGTGCGTGAAAATCCCAGTAGATCAGCAGTTTCTGAAATACTCAGACCAGCCCTTCTGGCACCAACAACCATGCCATGTTCAAAGGCACTCAAATCACCTTTCTTCCTCATAGTGATGCTCGGTTTGAACTGCAGGAGATTGTCTTGACCATGTCTACATGCCTAAATGCACTGAGTTGCCACCATGTGATTGGCTGATTAGAAATTAAGTGTTAACGAGCAGTTGGACAGGTGTACCTAATAAAGTGGCCAGTGAGTGTATGTGTGTATAACACAGGTACATATATATGCAGAGATATGTCTAATGGAACATTTTTATTGAAAAGCGGCCAATCTTAAAGGCGTTACTATTAGCTAATGAGCCAAGTATGGCAGTTATTTCTAATATGGCAGCCTGCTGTGGTTAAACTGTAGGAAATGGTGCTGCTTTTTCAAGAGAGTCATGTGTTCAGCTCCAGCAAATAGATAACTTGACCACTGATATCTCTAAAAGGTACTCCCTGCTTATTTTGGTCTACCCCACAGAGAAGATCAGGTGATCATTATAATTTAACTTGACAATGTTCCTCAATAGACTTGTTGAAGGTAGGAATAATGCTTTAAAGCATGAATGCTACTTAGCACAATTGTGATTTAGACATCCAAAGTGACATTGGTTGAAATGCTGGAGCAACAGAGCATGCAACTTGTAACAAGCAGTGATGAGTGACTAATTGATACGGGACTGTATGCTGGTCTACCTAGTCATGAAAATTGGAGTCCCCTGTACCTATTTAAAATGATCACACACATTGGTGCACCATTTAAGGTATATTGGACTGTAATTGATAGCCTAGTCACTAGAGATGAGCGAACACTAAAATGCTCGGGTACTCGTTATTCGAGACGAACTTTTCCCGATGCTCGAGTGCTCGTCTCGAATAACGAACCCCATTGAAGTCAATGGGAGACTCGAGCATTTTTCAAGGGGACCAAGGCTCTGCACAGGGAAGCTTGGCCAAACACCTGGGAACCTCAGAAAAGGATGGAAACACCACGGAAATGGACAGGAAACAGCAGGGGCAGCATGCATGGATGCCTCTGAGGCTGCCTAATCGCACCATTATGCCAAAATTATGGGCAACAGCATGGCCATGACAGAGTGACAGAATGAAGCTAGATAGCATGTAAAACATCCAATAATTGACCCTGACACTATAGGGGACGGCATGCAGAGGCAGCGGCAGCAGGCTAGAGAGTGGCATGGCGACATACCCTAATTGGACTCAGGCTTCAAACCAATGGGTGTCAGAGAGGAACCAAAGGAGGTGAGCAAGAAGCGCTCAAATAATATCGGTACATGATAAAAGTTTGCCAGTATATTTTGTGGATTACACAGCAGGGTGGCGACAAAGTTAACATGGAAGCCATGAAAACAACCCAAAATTCTGCCTGACACAGCTCGTTTGATAAGGGGACCATGTATGCTTACAGTTCATGCCAGTCGCTGCACTGGCTGCCAGTCTCCTTTCGAATACAGTTTAAAATAATAATAACCCTCATCCATAAAGCTCTGTATAATGCTGCACCCCCCTACCTCTCCTCTCTTATCTCAGTCTATCGCCCAACCCGTGCTCTTAGATCCGCCAGTGATCTTAGATTAACCTCTACCCTAGTGCGGACCTCCCACTCGCGTCTCCAAGACTTCTCTAGAGCTGCACCAATTCTATGGAATGCTCTGCCCCGGACTATCAGACTAATACCTAACCTCCAAAGTTTCAAACGTGCTCTTAAAACCCATTTCTTTAGGCAAGCCTATAACACTCATTAACTGCATGAAGTTTTAACTCTTCTACTAACCCGTCCTGTGTCGTCCTCCCATCTGTTATCCAGCAACCAACAGGCACCAGACTTCTCTGCAGTCCCATTCACCCTGGACCTGGTATATAAGATGACGGCTGAGTGGTTCAAGCGACAGCAATTCCATTTATTATATTTTTTTCTATTCCCTAAGAAGAATGGCTTGACCATTAAATATTCTTTTACCTCGTGTTACCCCATCATCTTCATAAACCGTAAGCTCTGGCGAGCAGGGACCTCACTCCTGTTGTTCCATACAAATGTTGTGCTCTGTTACATTACATTTGTATTTGTTTCCTATGATTTGTAAAGCGCTACAGAATATGATGACGCTATATAAATAAAGATTATTATTATTATTATTATGGAGGCAGTGAACTAGTAGTAGATTAAAGGTGCTGCAACTATGTTAGTTGGATCTTGGGATGGAGCTGGCGCTCTGCAGCCAGGCGAGCTTTCGCCAATCCAAGCCCCTGTCTCTAGGCTACTCCCCAAACAGCACTTCTAAGAACCTTTTGTATAAGATCAAGTGTAGTAGCGTTCTTATAAGTTTAGGATATGGCGGGTGAGGGGAATGTAAACAGATGCGCAAGAAGCGCTGAAATAATATCCCTAAATGGTAAAAGTTTGCAAGTATATTTTGTGGATTACACAGCAGGGTGGCGACAAAGTTAACAACTTTGATGTGGAATGCCCTGTAATAGCTCTTGGGCGGTGTGCCTTTTATCGCCTAGGCTCAGCAGTTTCAGCACCGCCTGCTGTCGCTTAGCGACGGCACTGCTGCTGTGCCTAGAGCTACCGACTGATGGCGCCATGCCCACGGATGGTAATTCGGAGGAGGAGGAGGTGGAGGAGGGGTGGGAGGAGGTATAGTAGGCCTTTGAGACCTGGACCGAGGTAGGCCCCGCAATTCTCTGCGTCGGCAGTATATGACCAGCCCCAGGGTCAGACTCGGTCCCAGCCTGCACCAAGTTAAGTGTAGTAGCGTTCTTATAAGTTTGGGATATGGCGGGTGAGGGGAATGTAAACAGATGCGCAAGAAGCGCATGATGCGCATGGAGCTGGCGCTCCGCTGCCAGGCGAGCTTTCGCCAATCCAAGCCCCTGTCTCTAGGCTACTCCCCAAACAGCACTTCTAAGAACCTTTTGTATAAGATCAAGTGTAGTAGCGTTCTTATAAGTTTAGGATATGGCGGGTGAGGGGAATGTAAACAGATGCGCAAGAAGCGCTGAAATAATATCCCTAAATGGTAAAAGTTTGCCAGTATATTTTGTGGATAACACAGCAGGGTGGCGACAAAGTTAACAACTTTGATGTGGAATCCATGAAAACAACCCAAATTTCTGCCTGACACACCTCGTTTGATAAAGGGACGATGTATGGAGGCAGCTATATGGACGACTTTTGGAGGTAGCAATGGAGACAACGTGTGGAGGCTGCTATGGAGACAATTTAATTTGGATAGTGCCTGTATGTGGCAGTCCCAAACATTTTTCAAACCAGAGGAGCAGGTAGGTGGCCCTCCAGTAAAATGGAATAGATTGAGTGCCTGTATGTGGCAGTCCCAAAAATTTTTCAAACCAGAGGAGCAGGTAGGTGGCCCTCCAGTAAAATGGAATAGATTGAGTGCCTGTATGTGGCAGTCCCAAAAATTTTTCAAACCAGAGGAGCAGGTAGGTGGCCCTCCAGTAAAATGGAATAGATTGAGTGCCTGTATGTGGCAGTCCCAAAAATGTTTCAAACCAGAGGAGCAGGTAGGTGGCCCTGCAGTAAAATGGAATAGATTGAGTGCCTGTATGTGGCAGTCCCAAAAATTTTTCAAACCAGAGGAGCAGGTAGGTGGCCCTCCAGTAAAATGGAATAGATTGAGTGCCTGTATGTGGCAGTCCCAAAAATGTTTCAAACCAGAGGAGCAGGTAGGTGGCCCTGCAGTAAAATGGAATAGATTGAGTGCCTGTATGTGGCAGTCCCAAAAATTTTTCAAACCAGAGGAGCAGGTAGGTGGCCCTCCAGTAAAATGGAATAGATTGAGTGCCTGTATGTGGCAGTCCCAAAAATTTTTCAAACCAGAGGAGCAGGTAGGTGGCCCTCCAGTAAAATGGAATAGATTGAGTGCCTGTATGTGGCAGTCCCAAAAATTTTTCAAACCAGAGGAGCAGGTAGGTGGCCCTCCAGTAAAATGGAATAGATTGAGTGCCTGTATGTGGCAGTCCCAAAAATGTTTCAAACCAGAGGAGCAGGTAGGTGGCCCTGCAGTAAAATGGAATAGATTGAGTGCCTGTATGTGGCAGTCCCAAAAATTTTTCAAACCAGAGGAGCAGGTAGGTGGCCCTCCAGTAAAATGGAATAGATTGAGTGCCTGTATGTGGCAGTCCCAAAAATGTTTCAAACCAGAGGAGCAGGTAGGTGGCCCTGCAGTAAAATGGAATAGATTGAGTGCCTGTATGTGGCAGTCCCAAAAATTTTTCAAACCAGAGGAGCAGGTAGGTGGCCCTCCAGTAAAATTGAATAGATTGAGTGCCTGTATGTGGCAGTCCCAAAAATGTTTCAAACCAGAGGAGCAGGTAGGTGGCCCTGCAGTAAAATGGAATAGATTGAGTGCCTGTATGTGGCACTCACAAAAATTGTTTCAAACAGAGGACCGGGTAGGTGGCCCTCCAGAAAAATTAAATGCATGAAGTACTATAGCAAGAGCCAGTGGGCCCTGTCAAAAAATAGCCATTTTCCTCTGCTTTACTGTACAAAGAGGAGGAGAAGGAGGAAAATGAGGAGGAGGAGGAGTGGATCAATTATTCAGGTTGAGCTTCCTTCACCTGGTGGAGATTGGAAATTCTGAGAAATCCAGCCTTTATTCATTTTAATAAGCGTCAGCCTGTCAGCGCTGTCAGTCGACAGGCGTGTACGCTTATCGGTGATGATGCCACCAGCTGCACTGAAAACCCGCTCGGACAAGACGCTAGGGGCAGGGCAGGCAAGAACCTCCAAGGCGTACAGCGCCAGTTCGTGCCACATGTCCAGCTTTGAAACCCAGTAGTTGTAGGGAGCTGTGTGATCATTTAGGACGATGGTATGGTCAGCTACGTACTCCCTCACCATCTTTCTGTAAAGATCAGCCCTACTCTGCCGAGACTGGGGACAGGTGACAGTGTCTTGCTGGGGTGACATAAAGCTGGCAAAAGCCTTGTAAAGCGTACCCTTGCCAGTGCTGGACAAGCTGCCTGCTCGCCTACTCTCCCTCGCTACTTGTCCCGCAGAACTACGCACTCTGCCGCTAGCGCTGTCAGAAGGGAAATACTGTTTCAGCTTGTGCACCAGGGCCTGCTGGTATTCATGCATTCTCACACTCCTTTCCTCTGCAGGGATGAGAGTGGAAAGATTTTGCTTGTACCGTGGGTCCAGGAGAGTGAACACCCAGTAATCGGTGCTGGAATAAATTCTTTGAACGCGAGGGTCACGGGATAGGCAGCCTAGCATGAAATCTGCCATATGCGCCAGAGTACCAACGCGTAAGAATTCACTCCCCTCACTGGCCTGACTGTCCATTTCCTCCTCCTCCAACTCCTCCAACTCCTCTTCTTCTGCCCATACACGCTGAACAGTAAAGGACTCAACAATGGTCCCCTCTTGTGTCTCGCCAACATTCTCCTCCTCTTCCTCCTCATCCTCCTCCACCTCCACCTCCTCCGATATGCGCTGAGAAACAGACCTGAGGGTGCTTTGGCTATCAACAAGGGAATAATCTTCCCCTGTCTCTTGTAACGAGCGCAAAGCTTCCGACTTCATGCTGACCAGAGAGTTTTTCAACAGGCCAAGCAGCGGGATGGTGAGGCTGATGATGGCGGCATCGCCACTGACCATCTGTGTTGACTCCTCAAAGTTACTCAGCACCTGACAGATATCAGACATCCACGTCCACTCCTCATTGTAGACTTGAGGAAGCTGACTGACCTGACTACCAGTTCTGGTGGAAGTTGACATCTGGCAGGCGCTGCTGGTAAACTCTGGATAACATGGTCAGTGTTGAATTCCACCTCGTGGGCACGTCGCACAACAGTCGGTGAGCGGGCAGTTGGAGGCGGCGCTGCGCTGCCCTGAGAGTGGCAGCATCTGGGCTGGACTTCCTGAAATGCGCACAGATGCGGCGCACCTTCGTGAGCAAATCAGACAGATTGGGGTATGTCTTGAGGAAACGCTGAACTATCAGATTTAACACATGGGCCAGGCATGGCACATGTGTCAGTCTGCCGAGTTGCAGAGCCGCCACCAGGTTACGGCCGTTGTCACACACAACCATTCCCGGCTTGAGGTTCAGCGGTGCCAGCCACAGATCAGTCTGCGCCGTGATGCCCTGTAATAGCTCTTGGGCGGTGTGCCTTTTGTCGCCTAGGCTCAGCAGTTTGAGCACCGCCTGCTGTCGCTTAGCGACGGCACTGCTGCTGTGCCTAGAGCTACCGACTGATGGCGCCGTGCCCACGGATGGTAGTTCGGAGGAGGAGGTGGAGGAGGGGTGGGAGGAGGAGGAGGCATAGTAGTCCTGAAACACCTGGACCGAGGTAGGCCCCGCAATCCTCGGCGTCGGCAGTATATGAGCAGCCCCAGGGTCAGACTCGGTCCCAGCCTCCACCAAGTTAACCCAATGTGCCGTCAGCGATATATAGTGGCCCTGCCCGGCAGCACTCGTCCACGTGTCCGTGGTCAGGTGGACCTTGTCAGAAACGGCGTTGGTCAGGGCACGGATGATGTTGTCTGACACGTGCTGGTGCAGGGCTGGGACGGCACATCGGGAAAAGTAGTGGCGGCTGGGGACCGAATACCGAGGGGCGGCCGCCGCCATGAGGTTGCGAAAGGCCTCGGTCTCTACTAGCCTATAGGGCAGCATCTCCAGGCTAAGCAATCTGGAGATGTGCACATTAAGGGCTTGGGCGTGCGGGTGGGTTGCACTATATTTGCGTTTCCGCTCCAGCGTCTGGGGTATGGAGAGCTGAACGCTGGTGGATGCTGTGGAGGATCGTGGAGGCGACGATGGGGTTTTTGTGGCAGGGTCCTGGGCAGGGGGCTGACTAGCAGCTGACACAGGGGAAGGAGCAGTGGTGTGCACGGCCGGAGGTGAACGGGCTTGTTGCCACTGAGTGGGGTGTTTAGCATTCATATGCCTGTGCATACTGGTGGTAGTTAAGCTAGTAGTGGTGGAACCCCTGCTGAGCCTGGTTTGGCAAATGTTGCACACCACAGTCCGTCGGTCATCCGGTGTTTCCTTAAAGAACCTCCAGACTTCTGAAGATCTAGCCCTCGCCGCAAGAGCCCTCGCCACGGGAGCTTCACTAGTTGACACATTTGGCGCTGATGCACCAGCTCTGGCCCTGCCTCTCCGTCTGGCCCCACCACTGCCTCTTCCAACCTGTTCTGGTCGAGGACTCTCCTCCGTCTCAGAAGCACTGTGTTCACCCGGCCTCTCAACCCAGCTTGGGTCTGTCACCTCATCATCCTCCGATCCCTCAGTCTGCTCCCCCCTCGGACTTCCTGCCCTGACAACAACTTCCCCACTGTCTGACAACCGTGTCTCCTCATCGTCGGACACCTCTTTACACACTTCCACTACGTCAAGAAGGTCATCATCACCCACAGACTGTGACTGGTGGAAAACCTGGGCATCGGAAAATTGCTCAGCAGCAACCGGACAAGTGGTTTGTGACTGTGGGAAGGGTCCAGAAAACAGTTCCTCAGAGTATGCCGGTTCAAATGCCAAATTTTCCTGGGAGGGGGCAGACTGGGGGGGAGGAGGCTGAGGTGCAGGAGCTGGAGGAGTGGCGATTTCGGTGACATGGGTGGACTGCGTGGAAGACTGACTGGTGGTGGACAAATTGCTCGAAGCATTGTCAGCAATCCACGACATCACCTGTTCGCACTGTTCTGGCCTCAACAGTGCTCTACCACGAGTCCCAGTAACTTCAGACATGAACCTAGGGAGTGTAGCTCTGCGGCGTTCCCCTGCTCCCTCATCAGCAGGTGGTGTCTCACCCCGCCCAGGACCACGGCCTCTGACCCCTGCAGTAGTTGGACGCCCACGTCCCCGCCCTCGTCCTCTACCCCTAGCCCTCGGGTTAAACATTTTTAAAATGAGAGTTATAACTTTATTTTTTTTTTAACTTTTTTTTGTTTTTTTTTGTGTTTTTTGTTTTTTTTTGTGTTTTTTGTTTTTTTTTGAGTTTTTAAAACCAAACAATGCTATCCTATTGCTATGGCTATTTTCTAGCCAAGTATCAAAGCACACTACTATGCCAGATGAGATGACACTGAGTTAGTGCCTAATTGAAATCCAACCCCTACTAAATTTTCCCACTTCGGTCTTTGCTATGGATATGTGCGTCACTAAGCGCAGAACACAGCGGTCGCAAGTCTCACTACAAATTGCTCAGAATTGGCTAGTACATGCACTGCAGAAAGTACAGCCACCAGCAGATCAACCAGAAATCAAATATATAGAACGCTACTGTAGGCGTAAGTAAGCTCTTTGTATTCTCCTATGGCTATTTTCTAGCCAAGTATCAAAGCACACTCCTATGCCAGATGAGATGACACTGAGTTAGTGCCTAATTGAAATCCAACCCCTACTAAATTTTCCCACTTCGGTCTTTGCTATGGATATGTGCGTCACTAAGCGCAGAACACAGCGGTCGCAAGTCTCACTACAAATTGCTCAGAATTGGCTAGTACATGCACTGCAGAAAGTACAGCCACCAGCAGATCAACCAGAAATCAAATATATAGAACGCTACTGTAGGCGTAAGTAAGCTCTTTGTATTCTCCTATGGCTATTTTCTAGCCAAGTATCAAAGCACACTACTATGCCAGATGAGATGACACTGAGTTAGTGCCTAATTGAAATCCAACCCCTACTAAATTTTCCCACTTCGGTCTTTGCTATGGATATGTGCGTCACTAAGCGCAGAACACAGCGGTCGCAAGTCTCACTACAAATTGCTCAGAATTGGCTAGTACATGCACTGCAGAAAGTACAGCCACCAGCAGATCAACCAGAAATCAAATATATAGAACGCTACTGTAGGCGTAAGTAAGCTCTTTGTATTCTCCTATGGCTATTTTCTAGCCAAGTATCAAAGCACACTCCTATGCCAGATGAGATGACACTGAGTTAGTGCCTAATTGAAATCCAACCCCTACTAAATTTTCCCACTTCGGTCTTTGCTATGGATATGTGCGTCACTAAGCGCAGAACACAGCGGTCGCAAGTCTCACTACAAATTGCTCAGAATTGGCTAGTACATGCACTGCAGAAAGTACAGCCACCAGCAGATCAACCAGAAATCAAATATATAGAACGCTACTGTAGGCGTAAGTAAGCTCTTTGTATTCTCCTATGGCTATTTTCTAGCCAAGTATCAAAGCACACTACTATGCCAGATGAGATGACACTGAGTTAGTGCCTAATTGAAATCCAACCCCTACTAAATTTTCCCACTTCGGTCTTTGCTATGGATATGTGCGTCACTAAGCGCAGAACACAGCGGTCGCAAGTCTCACTACAAATTGCTCAGAATTGGCTAGTACATGCACTGCAGAAAGTACAGCCACCAGCAGATCAACCAGAAATCAAATATATAGAACGCTACTGTAGGCGTAAGTAAGCTCTTTGTATTCTCCTATGGCTATTTTCTAGCCAAGTATCAAAGCACACTACTATGCCAGATGAGATGACACTGAGTTAGTGCCTAATTGAAATCCAACCCCTACTAAATTTTCCCACTTCGGTCTTTGCTATGGATATGTGCGTCACTAAGCGCAGAACACGGCGGTCGCAAGTCTCACTACAAATTGCTCAGAATTGGCTAGTACATGCACTGCAGAAAGTACAGCCACCAGCAGATCAACCAGAAATCAAATATATAGAACGCTACTGTAGGCGTAAGTAAGCTCTTTGTATTCTCCTATGGCTATTTTCTAGCCAAGTATCAAAGCACACTACTATGCCAGATGAGATGACACTGAGTTAGTGCCTAATTGAAATCCAACCCCTACTAAATTTTCCCACTTCGGTCTTTGCTATGGATATGTGTGCCACTAAGAGCTAAACACAACGGTAGCAAGTCCCCCTGCTAATTCCTCACAAAATGGTACTAGATGCAAATTAAAATAAAAAAAGTAGAACGTTATTGTAGCCCTAAGAAGGGCTGTTGGGTTCTTTGAGAATCACTCCTGCCTAACAGTAAGCTAATAGAACACCCTAACGCTTTCCCTGACCAGCAGCAGCTCTCTCCCTAGCGGCATCCAGACACAGAATGATCCGAGCAGCGCGGGCAGCGGCTAGTCTATCCCAGGGTCACCTGATCTGGCCAGCCAACCACTGCTATCGACGTGTAAGGGTACCACGTCATGCTGGGTGGAGTGCAGAGTCTCCTGGCTTGTGATTGGCTCTGTTTCTGGCCGCCAAAAAGCAAAACGGCGGGAGCTGCCATTTTCTCGAGCGGGCGAAGTATTCGTCCGAGCAACGAGCAGTTTCGAGTACCCTAATGCTCGACCGAGCATCAAGCTCGGACGAGCATGTTCGCTCATCTCTACTAGTCACCTTAACAGTCTAATAGAGATATAATAGTGACAGGATGCATATTCAGACATCTCTCTATTCAATCATAGGACAACGGACACCCTTTTTCTTGATTGGTGAGGTGTCAGCATTTGGACTCTTAGTATTCACGGACCTATCACTATGACATTAAGCTTCATCTTAGCCAGAAGGCCCATAAGCGGATAAATATACAGCAGTAACAGAGTGTTTTAAATTTTCAAATAAAATTGGTTATCACTATATAATTAAAGGGTACATGTCAGCTGAAACTGACCAAATAATAGTCTACCAGCATGTTATAAAACAGATTAACACCCTCCTGAGCACGTTGTTTTCATAACCTAGAATAGGGGCATCTCCCAGAAAGTTAACTTTGAAGTGAGATATAAATTGTTGTATAACGTCATGGAGGTGGAGACTTCAAAATTAAAGCCAAGCTCTCGCCACCTCACAACTTCCTCACTGCTGTTATTGACATCATGAACTACACTTCTGGAGATCTGGTTAGTGATTACAGGGAAGGGGGTATTCTAAAATGAAGAGAGCTTGACTTCAGAACTAAATGCTGTGCCTTTATACATGCAATGAACATCTCACTTCAAAGTTGATTTCCTGGATGATGCTTCTATGCAGGTCCATGAATGAAATATGATCTGGAAGGTGCTAAGCAGTTTGACAACATACTGGTTGTGGTTTCATAGGTTAATTTCATCCGACAGGTTCCCTTTAGGTGTCACAGGTAGTCTTCATGTTCTCAGATAATACAAAAACAGGATACACAGTGAAGACCTTTTGACAAGGGTTGTCCTCTTATGGAAGATGTAGATGTAGAGTGGAGAAGGAGTTGTTATCATCTCAAAAAGGTGGTCTTTTGTTTGAATATGTATGTACGTTTCTCACTTCTATAGGTGTAGAATATTGAACATAGTTCCTGAGTCCAATAATCAATAATGGAAGTTCTATAGTGAGTATATAACACATTTATTTAAGCTATATTTATTTATTCCCAGAGGACACCTATAACTGCTTTTATCTGCTTCCAAATCAGACTTTCTCATGGAATGTGAATTATTAGTATCTATTAGTAGACTGGAGACCCAGACATTGTGCTCAGGCATGCACTGTAATTTCTTCCTAGGTCTTACTCAGCAAAATCTTTGTGCCTGGCAGACTGCATAAAATAAGGATTAGACATGAATCATAGCAATGAATGCATTATCATTACTCAGCCACTTACACTTAAAACAAATTATGCAGCATAAAAAATCCATATTCCAATATGGAATGCAAAATATGTCAGGGACACTCAAAGATCAAGGCAATTCTTTAATTGGTTATCCATGGCCTCCTTCCTCCTAAAATCAACTTTTAAAATAATGCTAATGAGCTTGAAGGGCACCTAATGGTGTTATCAGAGCCCCTCCATGCCGCAGCTTAACAGGCTTTTACAGTGACAAGGAGCACTTCCCCCCTCCAAGTGTGTGCTAAAGCGTTCTCTGCTGCAGTGAGATTACATCAGGCAGAGAGAAGGGTGAAGTGCTGAGGGAGCAGAGGGTGAGGGAGAGCCAGTTGGACAGCCTTTGAATCTAAAGCATGGATGGACTCTGGTAAGAGCCCAAGAGCTAGTCTGCCTCATTAGCATAATTTTAGTTGACTCAAGTTAATTAAAGTTGATTATTAGATGGAGAAAGCCAAGGATAACAAATATAAAGATATTTTCACAGTCACAGTGCCTGAATCTATGAGTAAGTGATCCTGGTTATCATGCTTGATTTTTATGGTAGATTTCCTTCAATAAAATCAGTTGTGCGGCTTTTAAAGATAACATACCTCCCAACCATTTCAGATCCAGCGGGACAATCACAGATTTTGGGCGGGCGGCAGGATAGCAGCGGGGAGCGAGAAAAGGTGATGCAGATTATTATTTTTTTTTTCAACAAAAAAGGGGCAGAGAGAAAGGCATATTAAGGAAGCGAAGCAGAAAGGAGGGGCACAATAAGAAGAACAGCAGAGAAGGGGGCGTAATATTAAAGGGGAGCAGAAAGGGGGAGCACAATATGAAGGACAACAGAGAGGGGGCGTAATATTAAAGGGGAGCAGAAAGGAGGGGCACAATAAGAAGGACAACAGAGAGGGGGCGTAATATTAAAGGGGAGCAGAAAGGGGGAGCACAATAAGGGAAGCGGAACGGAGGGCACAATAAGAGGGGGAGCACAATAAGAAGGGGAGCACAATAAGAAAGGGGGGTCACTCATTCTTCAACCTCATTCTTCAACCCAGAGGGTGGAAGGTATGAGATACCATAATACCATGGATTGTTACATTATTTAACCTGAATTGTGAGGTAAACATAACTTTCAGTATAACTATAATTATGTATAATATTCCACTGACTTACTGGTTTGACTTTTATCCCATGTTATGTCACTAGGCTTCTTGAAAGTCTGACATTGATCTATGTGGAAATAATGTAGTTATTCCACACTCCTGAAAGGATGGGATGTTCTGGAATGGTTCCATAGATCCAGGCACACACATATAGAGCTTTTGAAAGTATGTAGAACTCAGTTCTCAAGAAAGATGTGCAATACTATACAGCGCCAACGGCATAGATCCGACTTCCTTCTTCTCTTTCTCCAGTGGTAACATGTTTGGCAAAGTCTGACTTAAACTGAAACATTGTGTATTTGTTTTTCCGCAATAAAAGTTTTACATACTTTCACAACCTCTATATGTGTGTGCCTGGATCTATATTAAACATTGATCCATGTGGAGTTTATATAAAGGGGTTCTCAAGTGACATACAGGTCCTGCAGATAGGGGCTAACTTGCTAATCAATGGGGTTCTCAGTAATGGGACTCTGATGGATTATGAGAATGGGGGTCCATTGTACACCCATCGTACCCCAGGATGAAGAGAGCAGCCAGTCACCGCCATAAAGATGAATGGAGCAGCTGGCTCATGTGTGACCATCAGGGGTACAACAGACCCCTGTTCTCGTGATCCATGGGGGTCCCATCACTGAGACCCTCACTGATCAGAAAGTTAGCCCATATTCAAACTTATATGTCACTGGTGAACATCTTTTTTTTTTTTTTTTATATCGCTTTATTGGCACAGAAATGAAACGGTGCAACATCACAACACAAGGAGCATTAGCTGAGGTACATCAGATATAACAACATATATCTTTACACAATCATTTGTTATGTGTGATAACATCTGTACAAAAACAGCGATCCAATAAACCCCTCCCCAACCCATACATAGAACAGTAACCAACCTGGTCGAGTGGTGTCAAGAGAGAAATGGAGTTAAAGAAAAGGTAGTAACAATGGTTAGGCAACGAGGTAACCTACCACCCTATTTCGGGAGAATAAGGAATCCCTCCTGTCGACAGTGCACAGAGGAGTGCAGGAAGGGTGCCCAACTGTATTATGTAAAATTATAGTAATATCACCTACAGCGAGGTGAACATCTTTAATGGGAACCTGTATTTTAACTACCTTATATACTCGAGTATAAGCCTAGTTTTTCAGCACAAAATTTGTGCTCAAAACCCCTAACTCGGCTTATACTCGAGTCAACTAAAAAAATAAAGACAAAACTCACCTTTCTGACGTCACCCGTAGGTCCTCTTCTGTCTGAGACAGTCTGAGATCTATGGGGGACATCGGAAAGATGAGTACAGTGTTATTTTTTTTCCTACTACAGGGGTTGGGTAGGCTGTTTGCTACAGGGGTTGGGCAGGCTGTATGCTACAGGGGCTGGGTAGGCTGTATGCTACAGGGGCTGGCAGACTATATACTGGGAGGCTGTAACCAATGCATTTCCCACCCTCGGCTTATACTCGAGTCAATAGGTTTTCCCAGTTTTTTGTGTTGAAATTGGGGGTTTCGGCTTATACTCGGGTCGGCTTATACTCGAGTATATACGGTATACATTATTACCATATATTTTCAACAAGGTAACAGTCTTATTAAACAACCATAGTCTCATTAAAGAAAAATGTTCCTTTGTTTAATTCTCAATTTTTTACTGTATTTTGTAGTGTGATTTTTAAATTAGTTTTCCCTACAGTACAGACACAAACAGCTGATAAATAATTCTGATTACATGTAATTGCCAATTGAGGATGCACAGCCCAGTTTACATTAGTCATTATTATTCACTAACCTTTCTTACAGCCTTGGCTGTATATACATTCAGTGGTCATTTATTCAATCAAATATGTCCTTCCTAAAACCAACTTTATTTATCCTAAACCAAATCTCTAAAGAAGACAATTGCACATAAAATCTTAGTGTGGTTTGTTATAGAAATAATTTGTTTACAGAAGCAGTCCAGTCCTGATCTAGATTCTGTTTCCATATTACCTAGAGTAGATTCTTTAACCAATGTAAGTTTCAGAGATCTGCCTTTTGACTTTTTACAGCATACTTTGGAATCAGTTCCTTTATGAGTAGCACATAGTCAGTTTTCTCGATGCAAGCTATGCAAGCTTCTCCCCATCGGTCTAGTATCTTCTTCAAGTCTGCCACCTTCAACTTAGCGAGGTCCACAGAGTTTAGATCTATAATCTTATCTATGTGACATAATAAAAAGTGTAGGAGAAAATATTTAGTATCCATACCACACAGAATGTAAGATTGTACTTATATCTCTAAAATGAACAGAATTAATTATTGCTCCTTATATATATCTTATTCTCACCGATGAAGCCTGTATCCAACTGCATAGTGAAAAAGTGAAATTTTTAAAAGGAACCTATCACCAGGCAAATAACTATGAAAATAAATGGAAGCTTCCTACATGATGACAATAAGCAGAGATCTAGAAAACCAGGAACACTTACTTATAGATGCAGGAACCGTGACTGTAGTAATCTTCTTATATTTTTTTATCCATGGCCTACATTCTTCTAAAATCAACTTTTAAAATTATGCTAATATTCCTGAAAGGCATGAAGAGCCTCTATGCTGCAGCTTCTCAGGCTGTCTCCCCCTGCTCCCTCAGGACTTCACTCTCTCTGTATGTGATGTAATCTCACTGCAGAAGAGGAAGTTTTAAGCGCAGAGTGGGAGTGGTAAAGTACCCCAATATAGTGTAACAGCCTTTGAAACTATAGCATGGAGGGGCTCTGGAAATACCCCCAGAAGCTCTTCAGGCTCATAAGCATAATTTTAAAAGTTGTTTTAGAAGGAAGGAGGATAACAAATATAAGAAGATTACCAAAGTCATGGTGCCTGAAATATCATGCTTGATTTACTTTCATTTTGATGGGGCATTAAAAAAAATTCCTTTTAGGATAATTTCCCTTCACATATTAAATAAACTACCATACAATAGCACACACACACACAAATTGTGTTATTGTGTCTGTGCTATTGTATAGTATGTTTTTCAGTTTTGATATATGGTACAAACAATTTTGTATGTAGAGATGTGGCTGATGAATGTGGATGGAGCTTTCCAAACTGAAGCAAAAAATTTACTAAAGCCCCTGCGCCAGTTTTCTGTCAGACTTTGCACATTCTTTTATGTGCAAACTTCTTGCACATGTTTTTAAGAAGTGTCCGTGTCTGAGGAGGGCGCTAGATTCATTCAGAACAGGCGCAACAATTTCGGAATCCCTGAAAGAAGATAAAATCCACATCAAACTTTGGGTATATGCACATGTGTGCAGTGAATTTAAAACAGATTCTGAGGTAATCTCTACTATCATTATGCAAAAGTTTTAGTGCACCACAAGTGGCTGCCATGATACGCACCATACTTTAATTCACAGATCTGAAGGTCAATCTTCCTTAGTTTGTCACAGATTTTTTGTGCTGGAACGTGGGCACTCATTGGACGAGTAACTTCACTGAGAATCTTTGTAGCTGCATCATTTGTGGCCCCTAAATAATAACACTTACAAAATAGAATATTTGAATTAGAAGCCATTCATATCAATCAAATCATTATATAAATGAATAAGGAATAATAAAGAGGCATAATTACATCATTATATGTTGTAAAGAGACAGATAATTTATCACCATACGCTTAAAAGACTAACTGGTAAACCACTTGGTCGTGGGAGTTATAAATTAAAAAATAAATGAATAAATACTCATCCAACTCCGATGCTTTGCTCCTTTTGCACTGCCGCTGTTACCTTTGCCTATGGATCCCAGTAAGAATGGTGGTGTATTAGTAGGGACGTCAATGTTCTTGCACATCAGGGCCAGATTGTTGCTTTGCCAAAAGTTCTTTTTCTCTTGGTCCTCCTCCACCACTTGGAAGTTTTTTCTAACGTTTCAACACCTTCTAAATTTGCATCATGATGCCAGCATTGATTGTTATAAAAATAGTTTTAGAATTTGAGCATTATTACAAAGTACTGTTATTTTGATATTTTATAATACTGAGGTACAGCAGCTACATGGCATAATGATTTAGATCTTCTGTAATAGTATTATGTGGGCAGTGTAAACAGAGACCTGGCAGTGACATACGGCCCCGCAGGTAACTATAAGATGATTATTGTTTTACTAGCCCCCCAAGATCATAGATAGCATTTTTGAAGTCCCATAAAGTAGCTGTCTCCTCTGGCTGTGCTGGTTATTTCTATGAATTGGTAGAGTTGTATACAGGATGGTTTCACAGAGAGGAGGGGTTGCTGCACTTTGCTCACTCAGGGGGGAGAGGTCATGTGTTGCTCTATGTGTAGCTGGCAGTAAAAGATGAATATGTTCAGATCTGTGGATGCAGAAGTCTCCTACAGAAAATAGTGATTTCCCCTGTTACCCATTAGTCTCTCCATCCTAGTCTGTAATTCTACAGAACCTCTTTTGTCTCTTGAGACCTCAAACTGTGTCATATCTGTATGGTATCTTCATGGATTCCAAGACAGCCCAGGACTTGTTGCGCTCAGTGCTATCTCAGCGCTGCCTGGAATAAGAAGGTGTGGGCAGATCTGGATTATCATTGTAGCTCCGGCTCCAGGCCTGAAAATTCTTTCTATTCTTCCTATTAAGGGGAACCTGAAATGATCTACTTCGTTCTACTGTATTGGTGTTCTCAGGATACTTATACGACTGAAAACTGTGACAGAAGTTACTGCTTAAACTGCCATGCAGGCACTTCGCGATAAATAAAACAGATTTTGGTTATAGTTTGGGCACTTAGTCCCTAAAAGGTTTGCCATCACTGCCCTTGGGGGTCTGAAAACATTTTTTTTTAAATTAATTTAAGAGGGGCGTGTCCGGATGCCGAGAGGAGAAGCCACAGGTTAGCTCGGCTCCTTCTCCTGAAGGTCCGTTAGCCGCTTTCCAGCAGCCTACCTCCGAGCCATTGGCAACAAGAGAAGGGCCAAGCTCCCCACTACCCCTCTGAACCGGTCCGGGATGCCACAAGCAACCACACTGGTGGATTTCTTCATCCGGGCATTCACCAACAAGATGGCGCCGACACGTGCAGCAGCGCTGCACACAGAGGACACTCTCCGGCAGACTCCACCGCTGTGCCTGCTACTACAGCCCTCATCACCAGACCAGCACCTCAGGACCTCAGCTACCACCCGCCCCGGGACTGCAGGTACAGTGGGAGAAAGCAGGCCTTACCATGAGGCCGAACCGCGGCCTTCAGTACCAACTCCACCCTCTTTGCAGCCAAGTGCTGAGCAAGGAGAATGCCATGGCAGCCAGAACCCACACCCTGCCCTATGGAGCCAGCCGAGCTCAGCTGTAGGGCTTCAGGCACCCCACCAGCCATTACTTATAGACCTGATCCCCCCTCGGGCCCTGTTGGCCTACTGCCGCCTGTGCATGCAGGGGCTGCAGCTGCTGCGCAGTCTACACTACCCCTGCCTCAGAGGGACTCTGTACCCCAGTGGCACACTCCCGCAGGCCCTGACCTAGAAGTGGCAGAATATGCTGCCACCCCGCTAACCCTGCTGCCATCATCACCCCATCGCAGCTGGTCCCCTGCCTCTGATGGATCATTTGCCACAGAACCACCTGCTGACAACAGGGGGAGAAGGCATAATATATGTGTCCGGGCAATAGCAGAAGCTACAGGTCAGGAGAATGTATTTTCTATCTTACAAGGACTCTTCAACTCTATTCTGGGTAACCCCCCGACGCCCCCGCTAAAAATGGACAGGGCACATAGGGCACTGCCCCCAAGTCAGCGTCTAACCATCCTAGAGACATTATCTGCTGTGTTACAGACTTCCTGCTCAAAGAGGAAATCATGACTAAAGTCAGGCGGCTGCCAAGTGTGGACTATCATGGAACACAGGTCCATCTATTTCAAGACCTCTCTTGGGTCACCCTGCAACGGCGTAGGGCCCTACATCCACTACTGACGACTCTACAAGAACGTAACATCCCTTATGGCCGGGGTTTCCCTTTCAGTCTCAGCGTCCATAAAGACGGAATCACCGCAACCCTTTGAAGCTCGAAAGATCTGCCAGATTTCGGCAGGACACTGGACATTCCGATCCCTATGGCTACTCAAGTGGAACCCGTGTCTTCAACCCCTCCTTTGCCGCCAATATGGCAACTTGGATCAGCTCGGAGAACTTTTCACCTCCTCCCCGTCGGGCGCAACCCACCCCACGCTATGAACTTTGGCTATATTTTCCTTCATCCTCAACCTAATGTTTCTCCTTTTCTTTTCTCCATCTCCCTTTAAATAGCGTAAATGTGGTGTTCTTTTCTTCAATGCCAGAGGTAGGCACTACCATTTTGCATACATAGGGATTACCGGGGAGCTGGCTGCATTAGATACCACTCTCCCGGGATTTGCCATGACCCCCCTTGGCGGGCGTACTGGATGCCTTGGTGAGACCCCGATTTTGAGAGGTGCCCCCACCGCATCACGAAAGAGATCTGGGTACGCTTGTCTGCTGGACATTGACTGGGAACCACCTCAGAGGGGCCTCCTTAAAGGTCTAAGTTATGTCAAAACTTTGTGTTTCTTTGTTTACAGTTATTTAAATGTGTTTTTAAGTTTTTTCTGTTTTGTTGCATTCTCTAAATTTGGATCCGGTCTCGCTGCGGCACAACTGGTGGACAATGAAGGAGCAGTCTGGCATAGCGACACAGGGGTTTTACCGCAAGGTTACATTGATAAGCGCCCTTTCAGAAACTGTCTGATATGGTGAGATTGCTGTCTCTAAAATGCCATTTACTGTTGCAGGAGTTGAAAAGGTTATCCCCAGATATTGCATTCCTCCAGGAGACTCACTTTTCTAGTTTGGGCTCCTGTAGATTTGCAAGACGACAATATACCCAGACTTTCCTAGCATGTTCCCCAACCAAAAACCCCATAATACATACACGCGCATTGACTATTTTTTCGGTGACATTCCTATCCTTAGATCTTTAAATACATCATCCATTGAGCCAATCACATGGTCAGACCAAGCCCCTGTACTGCTTGACCTGAGCCTTACCTCTTCCCCAGCTCACCCTCTTCAATGGAGACTAAATGAAACATTGCTTTCCGACCCTGCACTGCGGGCTGAACTGCACCAATACCTGCAATATTACTTTGCAGAAAACTCTCCTTCTGCTCCCTCACACATGATACTGTGGGAGGCGCAAAAAGCTGTTATCCGCTGTGATTGTGATCTATGTTGCTTCCAGGAAAAAAGAGCTAGATTGCGTGAACATCTGCTTATGAGTAGCGAGAAACTGCTCTGCTACTCTCACAGACGCTTTTACGAGTATGGCAATAAGGCCCACACCCTACTGGCTAATCAACTGAGAACCCAGGCAGCTGATAACAACCCCTATGGCATAAAAGACCCCTCTGGGGAAATCCAATATAACCCAACAAAAGTAGCTCAACTCTTTGAGGATTTCTATAGCAATCTATATGCACTTCCCCCCAGATCTCCCGGGGATTGTACGGATGCGACTGACTGACTACGCTAATACCTAGCCCATGTGCTCTCTCTCTCTGCCCTCCTTGGGGCTTGTGTGTATGTGAAAACTAACCTTAAAAATAAAAATAAAGAGTTGATAAAAAAAAAAAAATTATTCAATCACCCCCCCATTTTCCTAAACAGTAAAAATCATAAACATGTCAGATCTGTCAAAATATAATATTGTTTATTCATTGCGTTTAACCCCGTAACGGAAAATAGCACACAAAGTAGAAAAAACTTGTAAGTGTGCACATATCCTCATATTTCAAACATTAGAGTAACATATTCAAATAGGACAATTGATAAGATATTCCAACTGATAAATTGAATGTTGTGTAAACAAGATGCCGAAGTTCAACAGCATGAAGGCTTATATTGATAAAAACCGCTAAGAATACGATAAAAGCTATTCAATTAAGGAAATACATTGGACTAAATATAGAAAGCCAGATACCTTCAGCAGGCTATAAATGGAAAAGATAAAGTGCTCTAATTTTAGAAGCAGGTTTATGTTTATTGTAGTGATTGCCAATGTTTTTGAAAGGTTTAACAATATATTTATTTGTATTAATATTAAATCTAACAACAATTATTATGTATTTTATCTTTATTAAAATATTATTTATAATAAATGAACTAAAATATGACACAATTACACGCATTAAACTAATGCAATCATTGAAATCTAAGGCTGTAATATATACTGTGTTATGTTATAATACTTAGCTAAACTAAAAGCTTTGTGCGCTGTACAAGACAATAAGTAGATTTATTATGTTTATTATAAAATTTTCAGCTTGGAAATGTCACCTGGGTCTAAGTATTCTATAAATAAACACTACAGGAAAGTACCTGCAACATACATAGTCTGTATTTAATTGACTACTTAACTGTACTTAGGATTTTATCAGAGGTTTGGTTATGTTTGGTCCATAAATTAAGAGCAGAAGTAAAGTAAATTAGGAAATAATATTTTTTTACAGTTTATGGCTTAAAGGGTTTTACTAGGATTAATACTGATCATCTCTTCTCTAGAAGGGCTATCAATGTTTGATTGGTTCCATGCTCTGCCATAGACGATCGCATGTAAACAAAATCAGCCTGTAGCAGGGTGCCGCCATCTTTGTTTACATCCGATATCGCGAGGGAAGATGAGGACGGCGAGCATCGGGGGAAAGATGGAAGGTGAGTAAAATTTTATTATTTTATATATGACTGTATATACCGTATATACTCGTGTGTAAGCCGAGTTTTTCAGCACAAAAAATGTGCTGAAAAACGTCCCCTCGGCTTATACACGAGTCTATTACCCCAAAAAAATTACCCACTTAAAAAAATAAAATTAAATACTCACCCTCCGGCTCCCCGATGTCGGCGCGACTTACCGATGTCCCCGATATGGGCGCGAGAAGAGTGAAGAGGAGCCCAGGAGAAGAAAGAAGACGGGACGCGCTGACATCGGGGAGCCGCGCTGACATCGGAGGGTGAGTATTTAAGTTTATTTTTTTAAGGGCCGTGGGGGCAGGCTGTATACTACTAGGGACAGGCTGTATACTACTAGGGACAGGCTGTATACTACTAGGGGCTGCCGTATACTACTGGGGGGCTGCTGTATACTACTGGGGGGCTGCTGTATACTACTGGGGGGCTGCTGTATACTACTGGGGGGCTGCTGTATACTGCTGGGGGCTGCTGTATACTTCTAGGGGCTGATGTATACTACTAGGGGCTGCTGTATACTACTAGGGGCTTGCTGTATACTACAGGAGGGCTGCTGTATACTACTAGGGGCTTGCTGTATACTACTAGGGGCTTGCTGTATACTACATGGGGGCTGCTGTATACTACATGGGGGCTGCTGTATACTACTAGGGGCTTGCTGTATACTACTAGGGGCTTGCTGTATACTACAGGGGGGCTGCTGTATACTACTAAGGGCTGCTGTATACTACTAGGGGCTTGCTGTATACTACTAGGGGCTTGCTGTATACTACATGGGGGCTGCTGTATACTACTAGGGGCTTGCTGTATACTACATGGGGGCTGCTGTATACTACTAGGGGCTTGCTGTATACTACTGGGGGCTGCTGTATACTACTAGGGGCTGATGTATTCTTCTGGGGGCTGGCAGGCTGTACTACTGGGGGGGTTTGACCAATGCATTTCCCACCCTCGGCTTATACTCGAGTCAGTAGTTTTTCCCAGTTTTTGGTGGTAAAATTAGGGGTCTCGGCTTATACTCGGGTCGGCTTATACTCGAGTATATACAGTAGTTATTATAGGGGGATTGTATATATTTATTATGGGGGGCTGTATATAGTAGTAATATAGTCTGCATATAGCTATTTATTATAGGGAGACTGTATATAGTTGTTATAGGGGGACTGTATGTAGTTAGTTATTATAGGGAGGCTGTATATTCTTATTTTAGGGGGTGTATACTGTTATTATAGGGGTTGTATATAGTTATTATAGGGGGACTGTATATAGTTATTATAGGGGGGTGTATAGTTATTATAGGGGGACTGTATATAGTTATTATAGGGGAATGTATATAGTTATTATAGGGGAACTGTATATAGTTATTATAGGGGGTGTATATAGTTATTATAGGGGGATGTATATAGTTATAGGGGAACTGTATATAGTTATTATAGGTGGCTGCATATAGTTATTATAGGGAGGCTGTATGTAGTTATTATAGGGAGGCTGTATATAGTTATTATATTATATTAAATTTGGAAAAATTATCGATTTTCTGAATTCAAAATGTTCTGCTTTTTTTGAAACAGCAAATACTAATAGCTAATATTTACCGAATGTCTGATTTATGTTGCCATGGTTTTTTTGCATCCTCTCATTTTTGTGGGATGTTATGGGGCTTTTCACATTTTCATAAAAAATGCTAAATCATTGTTTTAAGGGACCTGCTGTCACGGGTGCTCCCGCGATCCCTGTCTCGGATTGCGATCGCACCCGTGCTCCTATAAGTGCTCCCGTGGCCCCCGCTTCCCCGGACTCACCTGTCCCGGCTCCTGATCTCCGTCGGACTGCCGTGCGCGCGCCTCCCCGCCTCCTAGACAGGGTCGGCGCTATGGGTAGGCAAAGTGGGCAATTGCCCAGGGCCCCCTGAAAGATGAGAATGTCTTCTTTCAAATTAATCTTGAATTTTGTTTTTAGGGGCAATGGATCCAGAGATATTCAAGTTTAAAGTGAGAATATCAGGTGCCATTTTTATATATAAAAATCACTCCCGACGGCAGTTTAACAGTTAATATCTCTGTTTTCCTTACACTTAGAAACACAAATTTGGATTCATATTAAAGAGGAGACTCTCTTCTTTCATAGACAAAAAGAAGTGAGGTTCTATGTGTCAGAGAGCCAGAGATATAACCCGACAGCCGACAGCTACAGGGAGAATTTGCTGCACATAACGCACATCTAAACGTGACTTTTATTATCTCATTAGCTTGGTTTATGGATTTATCGTTATTTATTTGGGTTACCATTGTGTAAAGGAGAATACAATGATAGATCTGTGTGATGCTGAGTGCAATTTTCAGCAAAAATAGTTTGGTGTCCCCTGTGAATTTAACGTTCCCTTTGCTGCATATTTTGGTGAATATACACATGTGGGGTCTGTATGATCTCCTCACATCTTACTGTTTTAGGAAAGTATATTTTATCTATATAAGTATTCTGGATTTGTACATATTTTAGAGGAAATTTTGAATGATAATTGCCAAATGCATCGCCTGGTTGTCTGCTTTCAAAATTATATAGGTTTTATGGCGCCTTTACTTTTTATTGTCACGGTTACACCCGCGATCCTCGGTACGGATTGAGGGTGTACCCATGCCTGCTGCCGCGGTCCCCACTCCCCCAACTCTCACTTACCTCTCCTGGCTCTGGCCTGCACTCTTGCTCCCAGAGTGTAGGCCGCATGCTGTTTCCATGCAGTCGCTTGCTCCTGCTCCTGCGCAGACTTCTCCCAGCCTTAAAGGGCCAGCGTCCTCCTTATTGGCTCTGGCATTCCTGGCTCGGCTATATAGCCTGGCGACTCCCAGCATCCCCTGCCGGATCTTCATGTCCTGTTACTGAAGAGAAAGCCCTCTGTGTTCCCGAGTGTTTCCAGACGCCACTGTGGATTCTGTGATTCCCGTGTTCCGTGGTGTTTCCGTGTTCCTGGTTTCCTGTGTTCCCTTGTTACGTGGTATCCTATTGTGATCCTGTTATCCTGTGGCGGTCCTGCATTCCTGTGGCGGTCCTGCATTCCTGTGGCGGTCCTGCATTCCTGTGGCGGTCCTGCATTCCTGTGGCGGTCCTGCAATCCTGTGGCGGTCCTGCAATCCTGTGGCGGTCCTGCATTCCTGTGGCGGTCCTGCATTCCTGTGGCGGTCCTGCAATCCTGTGGCGGTCCTGCAATCCTGTGACGGTCCAGTATCTTAGTGTCCTTCAGAGGTCCTGCCAGCCGTTCTTCAGAGGTCCTGCCTGCCTGCCTTCCCGTGGTCCTGCCTGCCTGCCTTCCCGTGGTCCTGCCTGCCTGCCTTCCCGTGGTCCTGCCTGCCTTCCCGTGGTCCTGCCTGCCTGCCTTCCCGTGGTCCTTGTGTCCCTACCTTGGCTGCCACCGCGGGCCTAGTCGCACCCGCAGAGCGACCTGGTGACCCCCGCCGCAGCAAGACCATCCCTTTGCGCCGGACTCTGGCGAAGACCAGGAGTTCACTTAGACTCCGCTCCCGGGTGCGGCTAAGGTTGTTATCTCCCGCGGTGGTCCAGGGAGTCCACTTACTTAGTCCCAAGGGACTAATCCCCATAGACTGTGACATTTATTCTGTTTTATTGCTATATTTTGCAGGTTGTGACTGTCTTAAAATTTGTAGCTGAAAAGCAGATATCTAGTTATTACAGTTTTAGTGATATTACCGTATAAGCCGACCCGACTATAAGCCGAGACCCCTAATTTTAGCACCTGGGAAAACTGGGAAAACCTATTGACTCGAGTATAAGCCGAGGGTGGGAAATGCATTGGTCACAGACCCCCCCCCCAGTATATAGCCAACCAGCCCCCTATAGTATACAGCCAGCCCAGCTTGCCCCCAGCAGTATACAGCCAGCCCAGCCTGCCCCCAGTAGTGTACAGCCAGCACAGCCTGCCCCCAGTAGTATACGGCTTGCCCCCAGTAGTATACAGCCTGCCCCCAGTAGTAAACAGCCTGCCCCCCAGTAGTATACAACCTGCCCCCCGTAGTATACAGCCTGCCCCCCAGTAGTATACAGCCTGCCCCCCAGTAGTATACAGCCTGCCCCCCAGTAGTATACAGCCTACCCCCCGCCCCCCCCCCCCCCGGTAGTATACAGCCTGCCCCCAGTAGTATACAGCCTGCCCCCAGTAGCATACAGCTTGCCCCCAGTAGTATACAGCCTGCCCCCAGTAGTATACAGCTTTCCCCCCAGTAGTATACAGCTTTCCCCCCAGTAGTATACAACCTGCCCCCAATAGTATACAGCCTGCCCCCAATAGTATACAGCCTGCCCCCAATAGTATACAGCCTGCCCCCAGTAGTATACAGCTTGCCCCCAGTAGTATACAGCTTGCCCCCAGTAGTATACAGCCTGCCCCCAGTAGTATACAGCCTGCCCCCAGTAGTATACAGCTTGCCCCCAGTAGTATACAGCCTGTCCCCAGTAGTATACAGCTTGCCCCCAGCAAAAAAAAAAAAAAACTTATATACTCACCCTCCGGTGGACCGGATGTGCAGCGCTGCTCCCCCGAAGTCTGTGCGGCTCGTCTTCAGGCTTCCGCGCCCGTCTTCTTTCTTCTGCTGGGCGCCGCCATTGCTCTCTCCCGGCCGGCGCCTAGTATGACGCGCCGCTGCTGATGTCATGCTAGGCGCCGCCCGGAGGGAAAACATGGCGGCGCCCAGCAGAAGAAAGAAGACGATTGTGGAAGCCTGAAGACGAGCCACGCGGACATCGGCGGAGCAGTGCTGCACATTCGGGCCACCGGAGGGTGAGTATATAAGTTTATTATTTTTTAAGTATTTTTTACTCTTTATAGCCGGATATTGACTCGTGTATAAGCCGAGGAGACATTTTTCAAGACATTTTTTGTGCTGAAAATCTCGGCTTATACACGAGTATTTATGTGAACATATAAATATGGGACATTTGTGAACTGTACACATGTCCATCTATTACATTTAGGAGATGTGTAGGTAAATATTTTCTGTTTGGAGCACATTTTTTGCTATCAAAGTAAAATTTTAAGTATTTTTTATAAAATGTTTCAGTTTAAATCAAAATTGCATGAAGGCGCCTATTGAAATTTTGAAAATGGGGCAAGTGTCTGCTTTCAGAAAATATATGGTTTGTTGGGTTTACTTTAATTCTTTTTGCGGTAATTACATTTTAATTGTCAACATTTAATTTTTGAATGTCAACATTGTAAAAATTGCTCTGGTCAATAACGCGACAAAATATCCAGAAATTCCGGGCGCTGAAAGGGTTAATACCCTTGGTTAAATTCCCGGGTGAAGATGCTTATTATCTATCTTCTGTCTATATATCGGTCATCTATCTGTCTAGTTACCCATATCCTATAATCTGACCATTTATATATGTCGCTTTTTCTCTATCTATTTACTAATCAATCTTCTATTTCTCTTCTACTGTATTTATCTCTCATATCCATCTACTGTATATATCAACTACTATAAAGTTCTGCATCTAGAAATCTCTATCATCTTTCATATTTATCTTCTATTATAATGATTATAATTAATAATTCTTTATTTATATAGCGCACACAGATTACACAGCGCTGCACAGAGCTGCCAGATCAATCCCTGTCCCCATGGGGCTCACAATCTATTCAACCTACCAGTAATTTTTTAAAGTGTGGGAGGAAATCAGAGGACCCGGAGGAAACCCAAGCAAACACAGAGAGAACATACAAACTCTTTGCAGATGTTGACCAGCACTGCAAGGCTGTAGTGCTGACCATTGAGCCTCCGTGCTGCCCATAAATCTCCCTATCATCTATCTCCTATAAAATTCTCCCATATTACAGTTTGTTTTACCATACTAAAGGCAGCCTCTTACTGACTGTGACTGGTCATAAAATTAGTTTTATTTTGGGGCCCCACTTTTAGTTTTGCGTTCCTGTGTATTCCTGCGCTCCTGTGTATTCCTGCGCTCCTGTGTACTCCTGCGTTCCTGTGTACTCCTGCGTTCCTGTGTACTCCTGCGTTCCTGTGTACTCCTGCGTTCCTGTGTACTCCTGCGTTCCTGTGTACTCCTGCGTTCCTGTGTACTCCTGCGTTCCTGTGTACTCCTGCACTCCTGTGTACTCCTGCGCTCCTGTGTATTCCCGCGTTCCTGTGTATTCCCGCGTTCCTTTGTATTCCTGCGTTCCTGTGTATTCCTGCGTTCCTGTTTGTTCCCGCTCCTGAGTCCTGTGTTGCCGTGTTACCTAAGTTCCTCCGTGTTGCTGTGTCCCGTGTGCCTGTGTTCCCGTTCCCACCTGCCTGGACCTCCTGTTGCTGACACCGGACTTGGACTTGACGTTGCAACTCTGCCGCCTGCCCTGACCCTGTGCCTGGACCTGACTACGAGATTGTCATCCGCTAAAGCAGTGATTTTCAACCAGTGTGCCGTGACACATGGTCGGGTGTGCCGCGGGGAAAGTTCCCCAAACTATGGTGCCCCCTGTGTTTTGTTTCCCGACAATGTGCAGCGATGCGCAGTCACGGCTTCTTACAATGTAGGAGACGTGTACAATAACACAAAAATGACGTCACCGAGGCCGGCGCATCATCCTGAGAGCGTAGAGACTCTCGCATTTGCCCACCGCCAAGGTAATGCCCACCAAAAATGCTGACTATATGAGCTTTTGCCTGAGTTTATGAACTGTTGGCAGAATACTCAGCATATGAGCTGGTACTTTTAGTACTTCAGCAGTATACTGCATATAACAACGAGAAATGTAAATTGAGAAATACTATAGTCATGAGGCTGGAGTACTACAAGTACCAGCTCATATGCTGAGTATATGAGCTGGCACTTGTACTCTGGCCTCATGGCCATAGTACTTCTCATTGTACCCCTTTATATTGCAGTATATGAGCCACATAATAATCAGCACCATATACTAAAAACAGGGAGAAACTGAGAACTGTTGAGGAAGAGCTTCGTGTGTGTCTTTCCACCATTCCTGCCAGGATATCCCTTTTGTGTTTATCGAAACAGGCCCAGGTTTCACAATGAGTGAGTAAAATAAATTTAGAATCTATATTATCAACTATATGTATAATATGACTGTTTTAGTGTCATTTTGTGCTATTTTGGTTGGTGGTGCGCCCCAGGATTTTCTAAGTATAAAAAGTGTGCCGCGGCTCAAAAAAGGTTGAAAATCACTGCGCTAAAGTACCTCGACCTCGACTGCCACCGCAGGCTAGTGGCACCTGGGAACGACCTGGTGGTATCCTGCCGCAGCAAGTCCAACCCGCTTTGCGGCGGGCTTTGGTGAATACCAGGTTTCACCTAGACTCTGGTCCCAGGTGTCGGCTAGTTCCACCTCCCGCGGTGGTCCAGAGGATCCACTGATCCTAACACCTGCCTTAATAATAGTAAAACCCCATAACTTACCCCATTATAGAAACTACATCCCTCAACGTATGTAAAACAACTTTAAAGAAGTTTTTTTAACCCTTTAATTGTTTTACAGGGTTTAAATCAAAATCATGTGCAATTTTGAAATTTTAATTTTTTTTGTCTAATGAATGTATTTTACAAAAAATGTACACATTCTCAGTGGATAAAATACCAAAACACTCCAAAAAGTTTGATACCCAATTTCTCCCGAGCATAACAATACCCCATATGTGGTGGTAAACTGCTGTATGGGCAAACACCAAAATACACTTTAAAAATATTTCATTTTAGTGGATCATTAGCTTATTGATGAGATTTTATCTTTTATCTTTACATCTTGAATGTATGGAGGAAAAGAAAATTGTGAATTCTGGTTTCCTTTCGTTTTGTATTTTTTTGGGCCATACCATAAAAATAATATGTTATGTGTATTCTATAGATCACTACGATTACGGTGATACCATACTTACATAGTTTTTTATATATTTTTTACAATTTTACTGAAGGCAAACTAATATAGAGAAAATCTCATTTATTTTCTTATCGCCATCTTTTCAGAGACAGAACTTTAAGTTGACAGAGCTGGTTTAGGGCTTATTTTTTATGGTTGAGTTGTCCTTTCAGTGGTACCATTCTGGCACAAAAATAAACTTATTTTGATCACTTTTCAGAACATTTTAGTGAAGGGATTTTATTAAATATTTTCATTTTTGGCAAATTTTTCGGGTTTTGTTTTTACGTCATTCACCAAGTGGGTCCAATAATGTTTCCGAGTTTTTGCTCAGATTAATACGGACGGGTGCGACGATACCAAATATGCAGGGTGAATTTGTGTTTTTTTTGTACTTTATTTGATGTGTATAGGGAATGTTGGTGTTTGGGGGACTTTTACATTATTTAATAATTATTCTTATTAAAAAAAAACTTTATGAAGTGCTTTAAACATTTTCTTTTTACAGTTTGGCCTGAACAAGTGATGCTCTGATCAGGGCCGGCTTTTCCAAATAGATTACGCAGCCCCAGGGCACTGGCAGACCCCCGGGGCTGCCATTGGAGCCACGGAACCCCCGGTAAGCGCCATGGGAGGGGAACGATCCACTCTAGAGGCCCCTTACAAGCCGTGTAAGGGGTTAAAGCCCACAGTTGGAGGAATCTCTAATTGCAGGTGTGATAAATAGAGGCTGTATAGTGAGGGGGGGGGCATTATATTCATCAGTGTTGGTAGTCACTGGTTGGTTAGGTGGTACTTTCAAAGGTCCTGAAATGTCTCTTGTGAACAAGTGTGTTGGGAGCAGGAACAGATGTAAGAGGATTTCATGGGAGAAAGGTCCATCTCACTATCAAGTTTGCATTTTCCACAGTTGTTCCATTTTCTTACAAGCTTTGTTTTTACTGTTTTCACCGTGCTTTTTATTTTTTGGATCATTATGGTCGCAGAGATACCAAATTTATAATTTATACCAAATTTATAGTTTTACTTTAGTTTAGTATATACCGTAGTTCAGTTTGACCACTGCACTTAAATAGTCAGCACGGACTGCAGATGTTGGTGGTATGAAACAGCAGATACCCACTATGTGCAGAGAGGTCTCAGCCCCATGGTGCATTTTTTTAAAAGGTTAATTTGATATAAAAAATATTCTTCCTTCTCTCAGCATGAGGTAGTGCTGTAAGAACTTGTACCGTGTGAGGTCATTGTACCTGCCTTAATGTTACATCTGAGAAAGCATGTCATTTTCATACAAAGCAGGAAAGCAGTTTGCATATTCCACTGCTGATCAATGTGTTCTGTACATGGGCCATGGGCCAAGTGTGCTTTGAACTCCAACCATTCAGATAGATGGGATCAAATATAGACATGATTCTTACCAGGCGGTTTTCTTTTCCTGTAGCATCTCTGCATGTGTTGATTAATTCTCTCTCTATGGTAGCTGGAGTAAAGTCAATATTTCCTTCTAGTATAGACTGGTAAAATCTGTGCAGAAATTCCTTACAGACTAAAGACAGAGATAAAAGAAAGACATTAGCCATGATTTTGCTACCCATCAATCTGGGAAGAATTATACAGTCATTTCCACATAATTTCACAAAACACAGTTTCTACAGTGACAAAACATTACTCACAAGTGGAAAACATGCAGCACACAAAAGTTGAACTGTGATTATACCCAAAGAATTATTTTATGGTTCCCCTAACCCTAGATAATGCACTGTGCCCATTATAATAGCAGTAGTAGCAGCAACAGTACCACTGCTTGTGTAATGAACAGGTTGGGAGTGAAAAGCAGAGAAAGGTAGAAAGGGTGATTGCCACTTGCTGCACCAGGCTGTGTCTGTGCCATTTTATCTTTAGTTCCCCTGAAATTAGCTTGAACTTGATATACTTATTTTCAGGTCAAGAGAGGGAGAGTGAGTACTGATACAAAGCCCTTTGCTGTCGCTGCCTACTTGACGACCACCTCAGATGACAGGCATAAATAAGAACAAGGGAAAAGTACATCAGAGACTAAATTGTAGTCACAACCAGATGACAACAAAGTACAAAACCAAGGGGTAAGTTGTGGTCAGTAAACAAAGCAGAAAGCTAATAGGTAAGCTAATAGCTGGCAGTGAAATCAAGTGCCAATGAGGTTTTATAGCTGGCCAATAAATTTACTGTTAGCAACTCAGCCAACCACTCATGGTTTAAACCCTCACTTGCCTCTCAGAGCATCACTACAACAGGAGATCTGATACAGGGAAATAGCAGGTAACTGCCACATGTATGTAAGCTAAATAACTGGCAGGGAAATCCAGTAGCACAAAAGCTTTATAGCTGGAAAATAAAATTATTGAGAGCAAATGAGCCAACTGTCCAATGTTTTAACCCTCATTTTCATTTCAGAGCAGCAGTCCAAACAAGAGATATGATATATGGCAATAGCAAGTAACTGCCACTGCCCTTTTTATTATCATACTACAAATAAAGTGGTTGTTAAAATAGAACTACTGTGTATTTAGGAATTGTTGCATATTTTGATTTTCTATGCTGAGCCAAAAATGAACCTTTACTTAAAGGGGTTAACAGGATCTTCCCTCAGACATGCAATGGTGTGCTGACCTTGGGTCACTCCTCCCAGGAGTCGGGGATCTTCTTGAATCCTGCGACATCATGGATCTCCTCAGCAAAGCAGGTAGAATCCAGTCCCCTACGCACATGATGTACCAACTCTCAAGAAGTGGAGGCCACATGACCCAGAGTCAATATTTCATTTCATCTCTTTGAAAAGATTCTGCTTTCTAGTCCATGTTCAATTGTTTTAAATTCTAGGGAAGACTTGGATCGGACATCGATCTGCAGTAATTACGGTGCTGTGTTTTGATGTTTCCCCAGATACAAATTTGGGGTTTTATGACATCTGCAATACTTCACAGCCACATATCCACAATGTAACAATTAACTATTTTGAATGATTAGTTGCTATGTGAGTTTTTATGTGAGTGCGATTGCATGTCTTTCCTTGTCCAATGATGTTTACTTCACAAATCACAGGCAGATCTACCTAGTGCACTGCCCAAAACTGACCATCAATGTATATTCATGAAGTGGTGTCTATAGTGTGGTTGAAGTAGTGGAGAAATGTATTAATTAATGATGTGGTAATCCTGATTCACATGTCTGAGGGTCATGCACTAATTACAGCTGTTTAATGGGGCTTTGGGGCCATCAATATATGCATTACTGAGTGTTGTTATTAGCTAACTTGGTTATCGCTTCTTAGTTGCTCTAGGATTAAAAAAAAATGTCTGGTCTGGGGGATCAGCATGCATTGCCATTACACTGCCGTGAACTGATGCTCTTTCTTTCCTGGTGTGAGAAAAACTTAGGCAGACATTAAAACCTCTTGCCCCAGTGGGGCAGATTTATCAAGCTGTCTGAAAGTCAGAATATTTCTAGTTGCCCATGGCAACCAATCACAGCTCAGCTTTCATTTTACCAGTGCTCATGAATATTTAAAAGGGAGCTGTGATTGGTTGCCATGGGCAACTAGAAATATTTTGACTTTCAGACAGCTTGATAAATCTGCCCCACTATGATAAATCTGATATGCAAAACGCACCCATAGAACTGCATAATGATAAATCTGCCTGACTCTCAGTCATGGGGTTTAACCAATGTTAAAGTTGGGAGCCCAGGACCCACCAGTGAAATTTATTCTGGGGGTTCACCTGCTACTACATGGAAATATTACATGTATATTTTAAGGCTGGGTTCACACAATGGGGCACATTTACTTGCGCCGTAGTCCGCCGAGGTGCCCCGGAGTTCATCGTCTTCATCGTGATGCATGTGAGTATGGTCCGTGCGACCAATTTTTTTTTTAAATGCGGCGGTTTTTCCGAATCCGTCGGGTTACCGTTCGGCCACGCCCCCCGATTTCCGTTGCGTGCATGCCAGCGCCGATGCGCCACAAACCGATCGCGTGCGCCAAAATCCCAGGGCAATTCAGGGAAAATCACGCAAATCAGAAATATTCGGGTAACACGTCGGGAAAACGCGAATCGGGCCCTTAGTAAATGACCCCCAATGTGTTTACATTTTAAAACAAAGCGCATCCCAAAAAACATCATTATTAATGATGGTAAAAATGCAGATGTGGTTTGAGTTGCCTTTTTACCAATATGTTTGCAATGCATTTTAAAACATGTTCACATAATGCTCTTAAATTGCATTTTGAAATATATTTCAATTGCATATGAAGTTACTCCTCCCTGAACATGAATGCATTTGGAGATGAATACTTGTGTTCTATAAGAAGCAACATGTGTTTTGTCGTGTAACAAACACTTATTGCTACTTTCCAGACGCAGTCTTTTTACTCTAAATACATATGTGTTCAGGGAGGAGTAACTTCTGATGTGCTTGAAATGTATTCCAAAATGCAGTTCAATCACATCTTGTGAATGTAAAGATTTTCCTTATTGCATGATGTCAAATCTCCTCAAAACAGTCTTTGCAAATGCTGCTTTTAAAATGCAATGTAAACCCCAAGTGTGATTGCAGCCTTATGATCTAGGATTATACAGGACTAGAGATGAGCGAGCACTAAAATGCTCGGGTACTCGTTATTCGAGACAAACTTTTCCCGATGCTCGAGTGCTCGTCTCGAATAACGAGCCCCATTGAAGTCAATGGGAGACTCGAGCATTTTTCAAGGGGACCAAGGGTCTGCACAGGGAAGCTTGGCCAAACACCTGGGAACCTCAGAAAAGGATGGAAACACCACGGAAATGGACAGGAAACAGCAGGGGCAGCATGCATGGATGCCTCTGAGGCTGCTTAATCGCACCATTATGCCAAAATTATGGGCAACAGCATGGCCATGACAGAGTGACCGAATGAGGCTAGATAGCATCTAAAACATCCAATAATTGACCCTGACACTATAAGGGATGGCATGCAGAGGCAGCGGCAGCAGTGGCAGGCTAGAGAGTGTCATGGCGACATACCCTAAATGGACTCAGGTTTCACCAAAGGAGGTGAAATGATTTCCTATGTGAACAAAAGGTTGACGGTATATTTAGTCGATAACACAGCATGGTGGCGACATAGTGACCAAGTTCCATAACGTATCTGGTGAAACACCCGAAAAATGAGGCTGACACAGCTCTTTTGATAAGGGGACGACATGTGGAGGCAGCCATGGAGACGACTTCCATGATTAAGAGCGACAGTATGGGGCATTCATATTGCGCTGCTATGATTGCAACTTCAGGTCTCCAGCATGGCGGCGACAGATGGGCCGAGTTCCACTATGTATCTGGTGAAACACCTGAAAATTCTGCCTGACACAGCTCGTTTGATAAGGGGACCATGTATGGAGGCAGTGAACTAGTAGTAGATTAAAGGTGCTGCAGTTAAAACTATGTTAGTTGGATCTTGAGATGGAGCTGGCGCTCCGCTGCCAGGCAAGCTTTCACCAATCCAAGCCCCTGTCTCTAGGCTACTCCCCAAACAGCACTTCTAAGAACCTTTTGTATCAGATCAAGGGTAGTAGCGTTCTTATAAGTTTAGGATATGGCAAGTGAGGGGAATGTAAACAGATGCGCAAGAAGCGCTGAAATAATATCGGTAAATGATAAAAGTTTGCCAGTATATTTTGTGGATTACACATCAGGGTGGCGACAAAGTTAACAAGTTTGATGTGGAAGCCATGAAAACAACCCAAAATTCTGTCTGACACAGCTCGTTTGATAAGGGGACCATGTATGGAGGCAGTGAACTAGTAGTAGATTAAAGGTGCTGCAGTTAAAACTATGTTAGTTGGATCTTGAGATGGAGCTGGCGCTCCGCTGCCAGGCAAGCTTTCACCAATTCAAGCCCCTGTCTCTAGGCTACTCCCCAAACAGCACTTCTAAGAACCTTTTGTATAAGATCAAGTGTAGTAGCGTTCTTATAAGTTTAGGATATGGCGGGTGAGGGGAATGTAAACAGATGCGCAAGAAGCGCTGAAATAATATCGGTAAATGATAAAAGTTTGCCAGTATATTTTGTGAATTACACAGCAGGGTGGCGACAAAGTTAACAAGTTTGATGTGGAAGCCATGAAAACAACCCAAAATTCTGCCTGACACAGTTCGTTTGATAAGGAGACCATGTATGGAGGCAGCTATATGGACGACTTTTGGAGGCAGCTATGGCGATGACGTGTGGAGGTAGCAATGAAGACAACGTGTGGAGCCAGCTAAAAAGACGACATGTAGAGGCTGCTATGGAGACAATTTAATTTGGATAGTGCCTGTATGTGGCAGTCCAAAAAAGTTTTCAAACCAGAGGAGCAGGTAGGTGGTCCTCCAGAAAAATTAAATAAATTGAGTGCCTGTATGTGGCAGTCCCAAAAATTGCTTAAAACAGAGGACCGGGTAGGTGGCCCTCCAGAAATATTAAATACATAGAGTACAATAGCTAGAGCCAGAGCCAAAAAATAGCCAGTTTCCTATGCTTTAATGTACAAAGAGGAGGAGAAGGAGGACAATGAGGAGGAGGAGTGCATACATTATTCAGGTTGAGCTTCTTTCACCTGGTGGAGAATGAAAATCCGGAGAAATCCAGGCTTTATTCATCTTGATAAGCGTCAGCCTGTCAGCGCTGTCAGTCGACAGGCGTGTACGCTTATCGGTGATGATGCCACCAGCTGCAGTGAAAACCCGCTCGGACAACACGCTAGCGGCAGGGCAGGCAAGAACCTCCAAGGCGTACAGCGCCAGTTCGTGCCAAATGTCCAGCTTTGAAACCCAGTAGTTGTAGGGAGCTGTGTGATCATTTAGGACGATGGTATGGTCAGCTACGTACTCCCTCACCATCTTTCTGTAAAGATCAGCCCTACTCTGCCGAGACTGGGGACAGGTGACAGTGTCTTGCTGGGGTGACATAAAACTGGCAAAGGCCTTGTAAAGCGTACCCCTGCCAGTGCTGGAAAAGCTGCCTGCTCACCTACTCTCCCTCGCTACTTGTCCCGCAGAAGTACGCCCTCTGCCGCTAGCGCTGTCAGAAGGGAAATACTGTTTCAGCTTGTGCACCAGGGCCTGCTGGTATTCATGCATTCTCACACTCCTTTCCTCTCCAGGGATGAGAGTGGAAAGATTTTGCTTGTACCGTGGGTCCAGGAGAGTGAATACCCAGTAATCGGTGCTGGAATAAATTCTTTGAACGCGAGGGTCACAGGATAGGCAGCCTAGCATGAAATCTGCCATATGCGCCAGAGTCCCAACGCGCAAGAATTCACTCCCCTCACTGGCCTGACTGCCCATTTCCTCCTCCTCCAACTCCTCTTCTTCTGCCCATACACGCTGAACAGTGAAGGACTGAACAATGGTCCCCTCTTCTGTCTCGCCAACATTCTCCTCCTCTTCCTCCTCATCCTCCTCCACCTCCTCCGATATGCGCTGAGAAACAGACCTAAGGGTGCTTTGGCTATCAACAAGGGAATCTTCTTCCCCCGTCTCTTGTGACGAGCGCAAAGCTTCCGACTTCATGCTGACCAGAGAGTTTTTCAACAGGCCAAGCAGCGGGATGGTGAGGCTGATGATGGCGGCATCGCCACTGACCATCTGTGTTGACTCCTCAAAGTTACTCAGCACCTGACAGATATCAGACATCCACGTCCACTCCTCATTGTAGACTTGAGGAAGCTGACTGACCTGACTACCAGTTCTGGTGGAAGTTGACATCTGGCAGTCTACAATCGCTCTGCGCTGCTGGTAAACTCTGGATAACATGGTTAATGTTGAATTCCACCTCGTTGGCATGTCGCACAACAGTCGGTGAGCGGGCAGTTGGAGGCGGCGCTGCGCTGCCCTGAGAGTGGCAGCATCTGTGCTGGACTTCCTGAAATGTGCACAGATGCGGCGCACCTTCGTGAGCAAATCAGACAGATTGGGGTATGTCTTGAGGAAACGCTGAACTATGAGATTTAACACATGGGCCAGGCATGGCACATGTGTCAGTCTGCCGAGTTGCAGAGTCGCCACCAGGTTACGTCCGTTGTCACACACAACCATGCCTGGCTTCAGGTTCAGTGGTGCCAGGCACAGATCAGTCTGCGCTGTGATGCCCTGTAATAGCTCTTGGGCGGTGTGCCTTTTATCGCCTAGGCTCAGCAGTTTGAGCACCGCCTGCTGTCGCTTAGCGACGGCACTGCTGCTGTGCCTAGAGCTACCGACTGATGGCGCCATGCCCACGGATGGTAATTCGGAGGAGGGGTGGGAGGAGGAGGAGGCATAGTAGGCCTTTGAGACCTGGACCGAGGTAGGCCCCGCAATCCTCGGCATCGGCAGTATATGAGCAGCCCCAGGGTCAGACTCGGTCCCAGCCTCCACCAAGTTAACCCAATGTGCCGTCAGCGATAGTGGCCCTGCCCAGCAGCACTCGTCCACGTGTCCGTGGTCAGGTGGACCTTGTCAGAAACGGCGTTGGTCAAGGCACGGATGATGTTCTCTGACACGTGCTTGTGCAGGGCTGGGACGGCACATCGGGAAAAGTAGTGGCATCTGGGGACCGAATACCGAGGGGCGGCCGCCGCCATGAGGTTTTCGAAAGGCCTCGGTCTCTACCAGCCTATAGGGCAGCATCTCCAGTCTAAGCAACTTGGAGATGTGGACGTTGAGGGCTTGGGCGTGTGGGTGGGTTGCGCTATACTTCCTTTTGTGCTCCAGCGTCTGGGGTATGGAGAGCTGAACACTGGTGGGTGCTGTGGAGGATCGTGGAGGCGAAGATGGGGTTTTCGCACGGGAGGTGTTTGGGCCGTGGTCCTGGGCAGGGGGCTGACTAGCAGATGACACAGGGGAAGGAGCAGTGGTGTGCCCGGCCGGAGGTGAACGGGCTTGGTGCCATTGAGTGGGTGTTTAGCATTCATATGCCTGCGCATACTGGTGGTAGTTAAGCTAGTAGTGGTGGAACCCCTGCTGATCCTGGTTTGGCAAAGGTTGCACACCACAGTCCGTCGGTCATCCGGTGTTTCTTTAAAGAAGCTCCAGACTTCTGAAAATCTAGCCCTCGCCACGGGAGCTTGACTACGGGCAACATTTGGCGCTGATGCACCAGCTCTGGCCCTGCCTCTCCGTCTGGCCCCACCACTGCCTCTTCCAACCTGTTCTGCTATAGGACTCGCCTCCGTCTCAGAAGCTCTGTGTTCACCCGGCCTATCAACCCAGCTTGGGTCTGTCACCTCATCATCCTCCGATCCCTCAGTCTGCTCCCCCCTCGGACTTCCTGCCCTGACAAAAACTTCACCACTGTCTGACAACCGTGTCTCCTCATCGTCCGACACCTCTTTACACACTTCTTCCACTACGTCAATAATGTCATCATCACCCACAGACTGCGACCGATGGAAAACCTGGGCATCGGAAAATTGCTCAGCAGCAACCGGACAAGTGGTTTGTGACTGTGGGAAGGGTCCAGAAAACAGTTCCTCAGAGTATGCCGGTTCAAATGCCAAATTTTGCTGGGAGGGGGCAGACTGGGGGGAAGGAGGCTGAGGTGGAGGAGCTGGAGGAGTGCTGATTTCGGTGACATGGGTGGACTGCGTGGAAGACTGACTGGTAGACAAATGGCTAGAAGCATTGTCCGCAATCCACGACATCACCTCTTCGCACTGTTCTGGCCTCAACAGTGCTCTACCACGAGTCCCAGTAACTTGAGACATGATCAACCTAGGGAGTGTAGCTCTGCGGCGTTCCCCTGCTCCCTCATCAGCAGGTGGTGTCTCACCCCGCCAAGGACCACGGCCTCTGACCCCTGCAGTAGGTGGACGCCCACGTCCACGCCCTCGTCCTCTACCCCTAGCCCTCGGGTTAAACATTTTCAAAATGAATGTGTAAACTTAAAATTTTTTTTTTTGTGTTTTTTTTTTTTTAAACAAAACGATGCTATCCTATTGCTATGGCTAGTTTCTAACCTACACTGACAGCACACAACTGGATTTTGGCCTAAGTAAGCCGTTGGGGTTCTCCTATGGCTATTTTCTAGCCTACAGTGAAAGCACACTGCTTTGCAATATGACTTTGAGCTATAAAAATAAATAAAGGTAAAAAAAAAAAAATCAACAGACTCTTGCCTAATTCTAATCAAACCCCTAATAAATTGTCCCACTTCGGTGTTTGAGGTGGATATGTGTGTCACTAAGAGCTAAACACAAGGGTAGCAAGTCTCCCTGCAAATTCCTCACAATATGGTACTAGCTGCACTACTAATGCCAGCAAGCCCAGCCACAAGCAAACAAAAGAAAGGAAAATATAACGCTATTGTAGGCCTAAGTAAGCCGTTGGGGTTCTCCTATGCCTATTTTGTAGCCTACACTGAAAGCACACTGCTTTGCAATATGACTTTGAGCTATAAAAAGAAATAAAGGTAAAAAAAAATAAATCTGCAGACTCTGCCTAATTCTAATCAAACCCCTAATAAATTGTCCCACTTCGGTGTTTAAGGTGGATATGTGTGTCACTAAGAGCTAAACACAACGGTAGCAAGTCTCCCTGCAAATTACTCACAATATGATACTAGCTGCACTACTAATGCCAGCAAGCCCAGCCACAAGCAAACAAAAAAGAGTTAAATAAAACGTTATTGTAGCCCTAAGAAGGGCTGTTGGGTTCTTGTAGAATCACTCCTGCCTAACACTATTCTAATAGAACAGCCTAACGCTTTCCCTGACCAGCAGCAGCTCTCTCCCTAGCGGCATCCAGACAGAGAATAATCCGAGCAGCGCGGGCAGGGGCTAGTCTATTCCAGGGTCACCTGATCTGGCCAGCCAACCACTGCTTTCGACGTGTAAGGGTACCACGTCATGCTGGGTGGAGTGCAGAGTCTCCTGGCTTGTGATTGGCTCTGTTTCTGGCCGCCAAAAGCAAAACGGCGGGAGATGCCATTTTCTCGAGCTGGCGAAATACTCGTCCGAGCAACGAGCAGTTTCGAGTACGCTAATGCTCGAACGAGCATCAAGCTCGGACGAGCATGTTCGCTCATCTCTATACAGGACCTATTATTAAAAGCAATCTGTACTTCCCTATCATATTGTGCCCCCTCATCACCACTAATATTGTAACCCCCTCATATTTTGTTCACTGAATCCTGATGCTTTAGGCATAAATAAAATACCTGAAGCAGCTGGCTTTATTTCAAACTTTTCCACATTTCACAACTATTAATTACAGAAGTCACTAAATACACAGATCATAATTAGAGATGAGCGAGCACTAAAATGCTCGAGTGCTCGTTACTCGAGTCAAACTTTTTCCCGATGCTCGAGTGCTCATTTCGAATAACAAACCCCATTGAAGTCAATGGGAGACTCGAGTATTTTTCAAGGGGACCAAGGCTCTGCACAGGAAAGCTTGGCCAAACACCTGGAAACCTCAGAAAATGATGGAAACACCACGGAAATGGACAGGAAACAGCAGGGGCAGCATGCATGGATGCCTCTGAGGCTGCCTAATCGAACCATTATGCCAAAATTATGAGCAACAGCATGGCGATGACAGAGTGACCAAGTGAGGCGAGATAGCATCTAAAACAACCAATAACTGACCCTGACACTATAGGGGACGGCATGCGGAGGCAGCGGCAGGCTAGAGAGTGGCATGGTGACATACCCCAAATGGACTCAGGCTTCAAACCAATTTAAAAAATTCCTTTCGGCGAGGATAACATGTAGTACTGTACGTATCAGTATTTGGCCTGGTTAAGGCGGCAGAGAGGAACCAAAGGAGGTGATTTCCTATGTGAACAAAAGGTTGACAGTATATTTTGTGGATAACACAGCATGGCGGCGACAGAGTGACCAAGTTCCATAACGTATCTGGTGAAACACTCAAAAAAATGAGCCTGACACAGCTCGTTTGCTAAGGGGACGACATGTGGAGGCAGCTATGGAGACGGCGTGTGGAGGCTGCTATGTAGACGACGTGTGGAGGCAATCGGGACGCTTATGGCACCTGAGGTGAACTAGGGAGGTGAGAAAAGAGGAGTGAAAAGATAGATTTTAGAGGTAAAAGGTTATAGTAGTAGAATAAAGTTGCTGCAGTTAAACGATGTTAGTTGGATCTCAACGTGTGGAGGCTGCTAAGGAGACAATTAAATTTGGATAGTGCTTGTATGTGGCAGTCCAAAAAAGTTTTCAAAACAGAGGAGTGGGTGGGTGGCCCTCCAGAAAAATTAAATACATAGAGTACCTTTATGTGGCACTCCCAAAAATTGTTTAAAACAGAGGACCGGGTAGGTGGCCCTCCAGAAAAATTAAATAGATTTAGTACTATAGCTAGAGCCAGTTGGCCCTGGCAAAAAATAGCCAGTTGCCTCTGCTTTAGTGTACAAAGTGGTTTGTGACTCTGGGAAAGGTCCAGAAAAAAGTTCCTCAAAGTATGCCGGCTCAAATGCCAAATTGTCCTGGGAGGGGGCAGACTGGGGGTAAAGAGGTTGAGGTGGAGGAGCTGGAGGAGAGCTCACTTGGGTAACATGGGTGGACTGCATGGAAGACTGACTGGTGGACAAATTACTTGAAGCATTGTCCGCAATCCACAACATCACCTGTTCGCATTGTTCTGCCTCAACAGTGCTCTACCACGAGTCCCAGTAACTTGAGACATGAAGCTAGGGAGTGTAGCTCTGCAGCGTTCCCCTGCTCCCTCATCAGCAGGTGGTGTCTCACCCTGCCCAGGACCACGGCCTCTGACCCCTAACCCACAGGTTCAACATTTTCAAAATTAAAGTCTATTTTATAGACAAAACAGAAATATAAACTGTACATTTTTTAATTTTTTTTTTTTTTTAAATAGAACAAAACGTGCAGAAGAAATCAGACAGCAACCACAGAAGATGATTGCTATCGCTAGTTTCTAACCTACACTGACAGCACACAAAAGTACGCTAATGCTCAGACGAGTATGTTCGCTCATCTCTAATCATAATCTTTTAGAGTCGTTTTTCATATATTACTTTTTGTATAGTGGTTTAATTCCATGTGCAGTCAAGCAAAGTGTTAATACTGCAGCGCCATCTGGAGGATAGTTTTGGTAATGAATTTCAACTATAGTAATATACAGTACCAGTGAAGGCATCATGGGATTTGTGATGGATCATTAAAGGAAACCTACCACTTGAAGTGGTAGGTGTAACAAGGCAATACAGTGAACCAGCTCAGGGAGCTTATTTTTGTTAGTGTTTTAAACCGCTGTACTGCGGTTTAAAACACTTTTTAAACTTTATGGCCGAAGCCATAAGCGTGTAGTTGCACGCATGGTGCGCCGAAGCAGCTTCGGCCATAAAGTTTAAAAAGTGTTTTAAACCGCGATACAGCGGTTTAAAACACTAACAAAAATAAGCTCCGGCACCAGCTCACCCTGAGCTGGGGCTCGGTATTGCCTTCTTACACCTACCACTTCAAGTGGTTAGGTTTCCTTTAAGGATTCATGATGCTGTAAGTTTGGGTCATATTCATATAGTTCTTTTATGTAATGGTAGCTGTCCAGAGTCATTCCTAGTACCAAACAGAAGGTGCCAAAGCCATTTGGAGCAGGGGGTATCTTTTTAATAATTCTTATATATAATTATCATTCTTTATTTATATAGCGCACACAGATTACGCAGCTCTGCACAAAGCATGTCAAATTGGTCTTTTAAGATGTGCCCATATAAATTTCCTAGTAGTTGTAATCAGCCTATGTACTTTCAGAAAGAAAGTAAATACTGGATCCATGCAGATGGAGGTCAAACTTCCCTTAGTCCTCATATAAAGTAAAAAACTTTAAAAACTGTATTTTATTAAATTAGTAAAAATTCCTGTAATTTAAATTGTAACTTAACTTTCAACACAAGTTTATAAATTCATAATACGGATGATAACGTTAAACTTCGTAATATATTTTAATAAAGAAATATGTTTCCGGTCCTTTTTCCTCTGCCTTTCTTCCTTATTTAATCAGTTTTGTGTAAAGAAGGTTTCTGTCCTGTATCTGAGAGATAAAGGAGCCTGATAATGGTTCTAATTACTTAAATACTGTGAGTATTCTACTATCAGAAGTAGATCTGAAGGTAGATTCCTCTTACCTACCTAACCTGCCTTTATAAAGAGGTTGGATTTGCTGTATATTGCAGCAAACACCCACTGCTAATACCCGTGATTGGTCTTAACTTTTCCAATGCCACCGACAGCATTTAAGAGACAGCGGCATGTGGGTGCCACCATCATCTGTTGCAATCAACGCTCCCCGGACGTCATCAGGGAGCAGTGATCAGTTGCCATTAAAGCCTCGGATCCCTGTCAGACTTCTGAAGATTCACTACAATGACCCTGTGGCTATTTTTTACTATGTAAAAATGCTATATACTGCAATACAGTAGTATTGCATTATATGGTAGGAATGATCAGACCATCTAAGATCTGACATAAAATGTAATAAACAGTAAAAATCACAAACATGTAAGGTGTCGGCGGGTCTCAAAATGCCTGATCTATCAAAATATAAAACCGGTTATTCCCAGCAGCGAACCCCACAACGGAAAATAGCGTCCAAATGTCCGAAAAGCTCCTTTAACCCTATTTTATATCACATAAAATATGTACTAAAAATTGATCAAAAGGTTGCAAATTGTCAGCTCATTTAGCAAAAAATGACACCTCACACAGCTCTGAACACCATAGTATGAAAAAGAGATTAGAGTCAGAAGATGGCGAAACCAATTTTTTTTCATACACATTCATTTCATTTTTGAAAACGTATTAAAATGTATGAAAACCTATATAAATTTGGTATCACTATGATTGTACCGAACTTAAAAAAATAAAGTAGACGTATCATTTGAAGTGCACAGTGAAAGTCATATAAACTGAGCCCACAGGAAATAAATTTAGCCTATATCCTTGCTGGCTTATTAACATAATTTTACAAGGTGATTGTTAGAGGGAAGCAGGCCATGGATAACAAATATAAGACAATTACCACAGTCACTGTGTCTGGTTTTATGATATAAGTGTCCATGCTTCATTTCGATGGAAGATTTTCTTTAAGGTCACATCCACACACTACAATTTGAAACACAATTGAACAGATTTGTTCTGATAGATGTGTTCTAACCTAAACACTTGTGATCAGGAACTAGCAACCCGTGTTTTACCCCGTTAACTGGCAAAACAAGCATTGCTACTTATAGAATAGAAGCTTTATGTGTAAACATATGTGCGTTGGTAGTAACTGCTCCCCCAATACAATTCAAGCGTTTCAAAACGCAATCCAGATGCAGTGTGTGTACGCAGAGAAGTCCTAATAAAGTGCAGTGAAAATAAAGGGATTTGAAAACCTTTAAATTTTGTTATAAAATTGCAACTTAACTTTTGACCCAAAACAAGAACACACCACACACAAGCAGATTTTATTTATACAGCTGATTACAAGTATGTAACATACTGAATCACAATCCTTACAGTGAGTGGAGGGGCTTACAGTTATAACTGCAGGGTCTTACTCTGAAACCTAAATCATAGTTCAGCTATCTGCTGCGGGGAAGTACTGTAGATGAAAGTATGAGGGATGAGCACAGAAACCGGTTTTCCCAGAACTCTGACCGTCATAAAAGACAACAATCATTTGTAGGTGATATGTTGCCCATTTACCAACACCTCTGGTAATAGCGAGGGCGATCCCAGGACTTGCTGCAGCCTCCATGAGGCTCATACATGGGGCCTAGAGACAGGGCCAAGTACCTACACTGCCTCTATTCCCTTTTACCTGGAGGAGGGTTTCTAGAGTTCATGAAAATCCCTTGAACGCATTTTTCTGATTCTACCAGAATGACCCGGCCATAGTTATATGCCTGGTATATGGCCCTATCCCCACTCACTAGTGACAGACACATGATACGAGGCAGAGGGCACACAGCTATTTCCATATAAGTGAACGGGAGCTGTGGACAATGCTGCCTCCCTATACGGACATGCGCATGCTGTCTGCAGGCCATGCAGCAGGGCGCACACCTGCCTCACCTTCACACTCAGCCTCAGGGGCTGCCCTCACTGATAGAGCCCACAGAAGGCCCAGGCCCAGCCACTTCACCAGCTCTGCACGTAACATACTGCTAGGCCGGCACCGGGAGTCTGCGCAGGCAGATGACGTCATGTATTGTAGCAAGTGTCACTCCGCCCCTTCAATGCTCAATCCGTTCGTGATTGGTCGGTTCTCGCGCAATGTGACGTCTCCTCCACGCTCCCATTGGCGGTTGCTTGTCACGGTTGTGTTCCCGCATTGGCCGGCGGAGGGTTTCCTTAGTGCCAGACACCGGTATGGCGGCGATCGGTGTCCACTTGGGCTGCACGTGCGCCTGTGTGGCAGTGTACAAGGTATGTGATGTGGGGGCGGTGGTCTCTTTCTTCTGGCTGCAATGTGCCGGGAAGGAGCAGAAGTGGTGCCCTGCGCATAGGATCCGCTAATGTAACAAGTTCGGTGGCAGAGGGGGTGAATGACTAATGGGTCATCTAGCGGGGAGCCACAGCTGCCTCCTCCTGCCATTGCATAGTGGAGGGAGAAGACTGTCAATCAGCAGCACGTGGGGGCAGACCTGACTATGGAAACCTGTCCATAACCATTTAATAATAGGCTACGTTTCCCAACACAAGGAGTGGATTTTTGCTTTGGCAGTATCTATAGTATAAGCAGAGCTGTAATACTGCAGGGTAAATAAATAAGTGCTATAATTTATCATTGACAATATATTTCATACAAATTGGTTGCATTTCTTTTCTTCTTCATATGTTTGATATACAGTGTTTTCACTCTCCAGGATGGACGCGCTGATGTGGTGGCCAATGATGCAGGGGACAGAGTCACACCTGCGGTTGTGGGCTTCTTGGAGAATGAAGTGGTAAGATTTCACTCAATTTGTTTCTTCTGCTTTTTTTAAACAGGTTTATCTGTTTTAATTTGATGTTTTTACTTATGTTCAACAGATTGTTGGCCTTGCTGCAAAGCAAAGTAGAGTAAGAAATGCGGCAAATACTGTAGTAAAAGTAAAGCAAATATTGGGAAGAAGGTAAGAGATCAATCAAGTCCATACATTTTGAAATTTCTCTGCATATTTTAAGATAATCAACCATCAAAATCCATCACGATAAAGCAGGGACATTACTCATAGATCCAGGCACCATGACTGTGGTAATCTTCTTATATTTGTTATCCATTGCCTCCTTCCTTCTAAAATCAACTTTTACATTTTATGCTTATGAGCCTGAAGGACTTTGGGGGTGTTACCAGAGCCCCTCAGTTCTGTAGATTCACAGGCTGTTACCGTGAGCATGACATGTCTCTCCATACTCCCTCTGCCTTTTTTATGTAGCAGCAGGAAGTGCAGGGGGAGGGGAAACATGTTCTGCTCATTGTAACAACCTGTGAAAAGACATCCTTGAGGGACTCTGGAAACACCCCCATTACCACAGTCATGTTGTTTGAATCTATACGCAAACGTCCCTTGTTTATCATGATGGATTTTTATGGTTGATTTTCTTTAAAGATTTGAAGCAAATTTACCCGTCCAAAATAAATCATTCATTTAAAAACTATGATTGAAAAGCATTGCCCTTATCCCTAAATGTTACCTCTCCATGGCTGCAATAATGAAAAAAATCATTTTGTAAACTTATATGCAAATCACCTAATGTGAGTACAATGACACTATGTGAGTTCAATGCAGCCCTGCATATTCATGAGTTACTTGCATTGCCTCTTCGTACCTGATTGACAGGTCTCACTGCTAGGACATGCTGCTGTGTGGAACGTTTATAGAGAGCACTGTTACATAATTGGCCACCTCATGTCATGTGACCAGGGTGATGTCATCTAAGGTCTTGTTACATTTGCAGTCTACCCCATGTATGTAATTGATCTCCTTAAGGGATGGGGAGGAGAGTCCATAGGAGCATGCTGTGATCATGCATGGGTTGGATGCTGCAAACATAAATTATATACAGTAACCCCCCCCCCCCAGTATAAAACAAATCTGGCAGCATAAAATATATACAGATCCTCAAGCCCCCCCCCCCCCCAGTATAAAACAATTCTGGCTCCATGTAATGTATACAACCCCCCCACCACCACACAGTATACAACAATTCTGGCTCCATGTAATGTATACAAACACCCCCCCCCCCCCCCCACACACACACAGTATACAACAATTATGGCCACATATAATGTATACAGTACAGGAAAAATAATAAAATCATACTCGCCCGCAGGCAGCTGCTCCCTCTGTGCGCGGGTCCTGTCTTCACGCGACTCTTCTGTGAGCCGCGGCTCCGCACAGTGACACAGGCGGCGTGACGGAAAGGCGCGATTTTTTTAGCTGGTGAGCGTTAACGGGCACCCGAATCGCCCACTTTAGAGCGGCGAATTTCGCCGCCCTTTACAGGGTTCCGCATTCTGCCGCCCATGGCACATGCGGCCCTGTTTATGGGGATCTAAGGGAACAATTTTTAGCTAAAAGAAGCATGTCAGTTAGTTAATGGGCCTCTATGGAAACCTGTCACTAGCTGTATCTGTGAAAATGTGGCAACAGGTTCCCTTAAAAAAAGAGGAGGCAATTGTTTAAAGGGCATCTACTGGGATGATTGTATGCAAATGAGCCTGAGGTGCACCAGGCTCCATAGGTGTTAATGGCGCACTTCATGCTCATTTGCATACAGTATTTCATTCTGGTGGTAGTTGACCTATAATATTGGGGCAGACAGTGCATTTTGCCAGTATAATGATGGACTCTATTCTGTATCATTGCAGCTCTGATGACCCACAGGCCCAGAAACACATCTCTGAAAGCAAATGTCCAGTAAGTAATGACTGTGGTTTATTTCATTCTTACTTTGATAATAACATTAACTAGTGCAAGTTCACATTCCTATCTCCACGCCTGGTTTTGGCTCATAATAACTAAAGCAACAAACTGATTAAATAACTGACAATTATTTTTTTTTTGGATGTTCCAGAACGGCCTATTGCGGGAGGGGGGGTATGAATAGCACGGGCTGAACCCTCTTCATACTCACCAGGTGTTTGCTACATAATGCAGCAAACACCCGTCGTTAACACTCGCAATTGGTGGGGACACCGATCCTGGGCATGAATGAGGTGACATTTGGAGCACACAGTTAAAGTTGTAAAGACAGAGCCCACAAAAAATGAGTTTTTTCACCAATTCCACCACATTTGGAATTTTTTTTCCAGCTTCCCAGTGCACGGCATGGAATATTAAATACTGTCACTAGGAAGAACAATTTGTATGTTTTAATAGTGGGCAGCAAAAAATGGAAATCGAATAATGAAAAAGGACAACGGCGTAAAGGCTACAAGGAAAATTGACAACATGTCCTATACAGATGTTACAAGCCTGCTATAACAACTCTGCCCTAGTGGGGGAGAGGTGGGAACGTTGCAGGCATTGAGGAGAGGAGGTCTTTGTGCAGGAGCAGCAAACTGTAAAATATCTTTTTTTTTGTTCTCTCATCACTATTAATGAACTAGAATGTTAAACATATATATATTAATATCTGGAAGCAAACTTTTGTCACAATGTGTATGTGAAACATTGTATGAAACAATGAGGCAGGAAGTTGAACTTTGTTGCAGAAAATGTAGAATTCTGTTTTTTCAGGAAAAAAACAAAATAATTCCACCTGCAGAATATGGAACAGGAAGCCTCATGGTTTGTCATTCTATAGGACTATGTAAAGGCAACAGTCCATGGCAAACAGACAAGCTGTTGGATAGTTCACAGGGCAGTGACTAAATCCACTGGTTAAGGAATGTTTGTTTCCTAGTAGCAAGATTAGTCCTGGTCTTAAAAAGATATACTGGTACCTATTATAGATGGTCAGTGGGGATCTTATTCCCACAACCCCACTGATCATCTGAAGAGAATGCACAATTTGATCAAGAGCTGCAGCCTCTTCTTTTTTCAGAGTTCACATGATCAATAAAATTGATAATATTTGTGTTGAGATTCTGTGGCATGACCCAAAGATGGATGTACTTAGAAGGAATCTCAATGGTAAACTGAATCACATATTTTGCTCCTCCTCACAATGTCTCAGGCCCAGTTCTCACTTGCTTCAGGGCTTTCCGGAGACTGTAACGGAAACTAAAAATGGAACAGCTTTTAATTAACATTCTGTTCCAAGTTATTTTCCTTTTATAGTGGGAAAAAAATAATGAAGACAATTGTTGCTAAAGTTGAATTGACAGGTTTTTACATTAAAGGGTTCACTTAATTTTTCACATTGTTATCCATAAAAGACACAACTGTGTGTGATATTTGTTTGGTTGGATTGTAGATATTTCAGGTGTTTTTTAATTCTCCTAAAATTAAGTCTCCTTTTTAATTTTCATGTAAAATGAATGTTTGCTTGGATTTATTGCAATTCCAGGTGGTTGAAAAAGGAGGGAAGCTCAGATATGAAATTGACACTGGAGACACAGTGAAACTTGTGAGTCCAGAAGATGTTGCTAAACTGATCTTCAGTAAAATGAAAGGTACCTATACCATAAACTGAGCAGTCTGTGGGCACTTGTCAGCCATTGTTAGTTATATGTCCATTATTATCTGTATCACACTGACTATGTACTTTTGTCTGGCTACCTAGAAACTGCTCAGTCTGCTTTAGGATCAGACGTGAACGATGTGGTTATTACTGTACCATTTGATTTTGGAGAAAGTCAGAAAAAATCTCTTGGGTGAGAAACTATTCCATAGTATATTTTTGTAATTTATTGGCTCTAATGTCTCCAGCCTTGTTTTCTGGCTTGGAACTGCCATGCACGTAAAAAAACTTCTTAATAAATGCCCACGATTAATGAGGAACTGTTCCAGCTCTTGGTGGAAGAGTGGAGATAACCCCATAGATATTAGACCCCAACAAAATCTGAGGAATAATGATCTATTGTGTAAAGCCAGCTTAGGCCCAGTTCACACCTGCACATGAGCATAATGGAAGGTGACGTGAAGGTCTTCCATTTCCAATAGGATGGTAGGCACTACTTTTTGTGCTAGAAAATAACTTCTAGTGTAAAGGAAACTGCTGAACACAGGTGTGAACTTGGCCTTAGCTGTTTAGAGAGGACCTTCACCACCTAAGCCAAATTCTAACTATTTGCATGGTTTAATAGAATGAATGGTGAAGGTAGTGAAAGTTCCTCTTTAACAGCTTGTTCGCCAGTCCTTGTAAACTTTGATTTGGTTGAATCATTTGTTATATATTTTAAGCATATAGTTAGATGTAATCTTAATGTTAATGTCATCATATTCTGTTAATCCAGGGAAGCGGCTGCAGCTGCTGGATTTAATATACTGCGTATGGTTCATGAACCTTCTGCTGCTCTCTTGGCCTATGGAATTGGGCAAGATTCTCCCACTGATAAAAGGTACACGCTTGCTAGATATTATTACATTGCACATTTTTGATAATCCCTGATTATCGTCAGTGCATCCCTGACTCTGTTTACTCTGTACAGAAAGTCTATGAAGATATGTTATCGTACTGAATGCTCTTTGGCACAATGTATCATCGTACTTGATAACTTGGATTCACATATTTTCTTTTATTTACAGCAATGTTTTGGTCTACAAGCTGGGAGGTACATCCCTTTCGGTCACTATGATTGAAGTTAATAGCGGCATATATCGAGTCCTTGCAACAAAGACGTATGATAATATTGGTGGAATACGATTTACAGAAGCCTTAGCGCAATATCTGGCGTCTGAATTTCAGAGGTAGAATACTGTTATTTATGCTTAATTTATGGATTTTGTAACAATATTGCAAATGAAGGAGGAGGATGTTCTTTGAATTTTTTTTTTTAAAGGACACAGATATCAGTCTTATTACAATGTAGAAGTGGCCACTTCATTGAAATTGTGTTCCAGTAGATGTTTATGACATTTTCAGTGTCAGATGGGTGCCTGTTTTATAGGGATCTAAAATAATTTAAAGTGTAACCGACATTTCAAAAAACTTTTGATATGTTGTAGGGCAGGTAATTTTAAGCCCTTTTGCAATTGGATTAGTTACCCGAATCTTGCTCCTTCCTCTTGTATTCTGCAGACTTCCCCTAGATGGCAGTGATCTTTCATATGTCTGTTACTATGGACATTCCGTCTTCAGAAAGAAGACTAAGGAACAGGAGACACGCCCCCCCTGTCCCTCACTGCAGACAGCTGATCACCTCATGGCTCAGTGCTGCAGCAGTCATGTGCAGGGAGAAGCCATCACAAAATGTAGTAACCAAGCACCATCATCTTCTCTCCCCTCAGCTTGCCCTACACTTATACACACATAATCCACACTGACAGAAACTGCAGCGTCCCTCCCCCCATCACCTTACACAAGGAAGTGGCAGGAGACTCTCCAAGTCTTCGTGCTGTGCCCCCATGTGCTGTGCCCCCATGTGCTGTGCCCGAGTATTACATAGACAAACAGATAAGAGATAGACGGATAGCTCTGGTCTCATTGGTCAGCAGCAGGTGCTTGTGATGAGGTGACATGGGGCAGGCCCTGCCCCTCCATCTTGCTGATTGTAGTTTTTTTTGAGAGCTGGAAACCCTGGTTGCTATGGGCCAAAAAGGTACTAAATGAGGACCGAGAGGGAAAATACTTTGAGGAATGATTCCCTGGGACACCGGGAGAAGAATTATGTATTTTAGTTTTTTGTTTTTTTTTTTTTGGTTCAGAATGACGGTTACACTTTAAGTTTTGCACTCTACAGGAAAATTAAGCCTGTTCCGTTTATTAGGTAGTCATGTCTGGTAGACTTGTGCTACGATGAGACTGCACAGGCTTTCCATATACCAGTGTATGATCATTCTGCACTTCACTCACAATGTGCAGCAAAGAAATGACATGGCCTTTTTTAAACTGTTAGAGAAATCAATGAAGATATTGTAGCATCACTGAAGAAAATGAGCTGGGCTCTATTGTTCTGGTATACACTCACCGGCCACTTTATTAGGTACACCGTGCTAGTAACGGGTTGGACCCCCTTTTGCCTTCAGAACTGCCTCAATTCTTCGTGGCATAGATTCAACAAGGTGCTGGAAGCATTCCTCAGAGATTTTGGTCCATATTGACATGATGGCATCACACAGTTGCCGCAGATTTGTCGGCTGCACATCCATGATGCGAATCTCCCGTTCCACCCCATCCCAAAGATGCTCTATTGGATTGAGATCTGGTGACTGTGGAGGCCATTTGAGTACAGTGAACTCATTGCCATGTTCAAGAAACCAGTCTGAGATGATTCCAGCTTTATGACATGGCGCATTATCCTGCTGAAAGTAGCCATCAGATGTTGGGTACATTGTGGTCATAAAGGGATAGACATGGTCAGCAACAATACTCAGGTAGGCTGTGGCGTTGCAACGATGCTCAATTGGTACCAAGGGGCCCAAAGAGTGCCAAGAAAATATTCCCCACACCATGACACCACCACCACCAGCCTGAACCGTTGATACAAGTCAGGATGGATCCATGCTTTCATGTTGTTGACGCCAAATTCTGACGCTACCATCCGAATGTCGCAGCAGAAATCAAGACTCATCAGACCAGGCAACGTTTTTCCAATCTTCTACTGTACAATTTTGATGAGCTTGTGCAAATTGTAGCCTCAGTTTCCTGTTCTTAGCTGAAAGGAGTGGCACCCGGTGTGGTCATCTGCTGCTGTAGCCCATCTGCCTCAAAGTTCGACGTACTGTGCGTTCAGAGATGCTCTTCTGCCTACCTTGGTTGTAACGGGTGGCGATTTGAGTCACTGTTGCCTTTCTATCAGCTCGAACCAGTCTGCCCATTCTCCTCTGACCTCTGGCGTCAACAAGGCATTTCCGCCCACAGAACTGCCTCTAGATCAGCAGTTTCTGAAATACTCAGTCCAGCCCTTCTAGCACCAACAACCATGCCACGTTCAAAGGCACTCAAATCACCTTTCTTCCCCATACTGATGCTCGGTTTGAACTGCAGGAGATTGTCTTGACCATGTCTACATGCCTAAATGCACTGAGTTGCCGCCATGTGATTGGCTGATTAGAAATTAAGTGTTTACGAGCAGTTAGACAGGTGTACCTAATAAAGTGGCCGGTGAGTGTATATCAAAATGTATAATGTTATTGATAATAAAGTAGAATGGTAATGTTATCCCTAGTTTGCACCTTATAATTTACCTGCAGTGGGGTATACTTCTGGAACTCTAGTTGGTCAAAAGAATAGGGTTCTTCCTGTTCAATGGTGTGTTGCTTGTGGTAGCTGTTAGACTGTGGAATAAGCCATTGCTGCATCTACCTCCAACACTTCTGTAAGCTTTGGATAGTGCAGCTACAGTGACCAATACACACACAGTGATCAGACAACTACAGCTATGTATTTGATCTCGGGAGAGCATCTTTAATTGAAGTCCTTAAGTTTCACTTGATTTATAGAATGCAAAAATAGAATTTTGGTGTGTGTAATATATATAATTTTTTTATTATTTATAAGGGGAACTGACATAATAATGTTTTCTTTTTTTTAATTATAGATCATACAAACAAGACATCACTGGAAATGCCAGAGCAATGATGAAACTAATGAATAGTGCTGATGTCGCCAAACATTCTTTGTCCACTTTAGGAAGTGCCAATTGTTTTGTGGATTCATTGTATGATGGCATGGATTTTGACTGTAATGTTTCTAGGTAAGATTTTTTTCCCCTTTGTTAGGGTGTATGGTGGGAGGCAATGGCAATACTGAATTTTAATCCTTTATCAGCTATATTGAATTGAAATTGATAATTTGGTGAATGTATACTCACAAGAGCCCACCATAACCCAGGAAGATCCTAGTATACAGATTTTACACTGCTGTATGCATTCCGTGAATACAGCAGTCTGTGAATTGCAGACTTTGCTGTGTCACAGGATGACCACACTCCCAGAGATGGTATTTCTTGCATCATAGTGATATATGATGCAGAGTTTCCCTTCTTTATTATTTTTTACTGGAGCTCATGTCTCTTTTTTTTTTTTAAATGACTAGGAACTGATCTGCAGTAACATTGTCTGACTACTAAGCAGAGAATGGAGCTGTGTACTTTATTCTATTCTTTGTTTATCAGCTGTTGAGAACAAAAGTCCCTTCTTTATTACATTACTGCAATGCTGTTTAACAAGGAAAAAGAGGTTTCTTGCATCATGCACCACTATGATGCAAGAAATCTTCCCCCTGGCAGTGTGGCTTGGCTGTGACTTACGGACTGACTATGGCAGTGGACCAACTCCAAATCTGCAGGGAAGGAAGAGCAAAATGTGAATTTCTGTTGGGGTTCAAAGGATGGCCTATCCTAGCAATAAAAAAAGCAAGGAAAAAATGTGGAGCAGCACAGCATGTACAATGGATGAAAGCCCAGTATGGGTGCAAGCCACCAACAATCCCGATCCAGAGGAGTGTTACAAATAAAAATCCAGAAAGAAGCAGAAACGGCACTCCTTGAAATTTGATGTTGTTTTATTCGTCCATGGCAAAAGGTGCACCTCAAGGAATGCTGCGCCTCAGCTTCTTTCTGGATTGGCATATCCTAGCAAGTTGTCATAAGCTCATTAAGATGGTATTTTTTGTTTATTGTGCATCTGATTCCTCATTTATAAACTGTTCTGTTATTTCCCAATAATATCTTTCTGATGTCTCTGATCTTTCTTGCAGGGCTCGTTTTGAGCTCATTGGCTCTTCGCTGTTCAACCAATGCATTGAGCCAATTAAACTTCTACTGGAGCAAGTTGGTGTTAAAGCAACCAGCGTGAATCAGGTATATATGTGGTCAGTGTTAAAGGACCTTAGAATAGGTCATAAATATTTTAGCTTGGATAACCCTGAAATTCATTGTTATAATGTGAAAACCAAACAAAATGCAAAATTTTTTCTATTACTTATTTTTTAAAGTATTTATAGTATTTGTAATAAATCACTGACTGATGACTTAATGCATCTTGTGTTGTAGGTAGTTTTATGTGGAGGGTCAGCTCGCATACCTAAACTGCAGCAATTGATTCGGGATTTATTTTCTGACGTGGAACTTCTCAGTAGCATCCCGCCAGATGAAGTTATTCCAATTGGAGCTGCTATAGAAGCTGGAATACTACTGGGAAAAGAAAATCCAACAACTGATTTAGACACCATTACTATTGAGTGCTCTGCCAGCGACATATTGGTTAAGGTTTGTATTTCATGAAATAGAGTGCAAAGAGAATCTTAAAGGTGGATCGCTGTAGTTATCTTGAAAATGGCTCCATTGAGGAGCTGAAACGTTGCACTATTCACATTGGGTGAATGAACACCTGCTATTTCTTGGAGTGCTGCCTCGCCTCTTTATTTTTTTGGTTATAGTCTGCTCACCTCGAGTCTGGCCAGCAGAGGCTTGCACCCACATCGGGACTTTAGTCCCTTTTTATACAGCGCTGCTCTACTCTCTACCTTTTTCTTCATCAGGGTTTATCAGCATATAGCACAGATGAATCATGAAGTGTCTTAAAAAGTTTTGAGGCTCTTAGGGAGATTTATCAAATACTGTATACCACGTTTTTTAGGTATCTACATCTGCATGTATATGACTCATGGCTCATTTATAATATGGAGCATTACACACCGCAATTTCTCAAGGGGGTCACATTTCCTAGTAGGCCTAAATGGGAGGCAGATATAGGACCAATTACTGATGCTCACTGGGATACTATTCTTTCCCAGTGCTCTCCCTCAGTGAAGGCAAGTGATTTTCACATTTGCTGTTATTACGTAGGGTTTACAAAACGCTCAGATTAAAACTTTGCAAGATGTAACATGCTTGCTTGTTTTCTGAGGTATTATCTTGATTTAAAAAAGCTGAAAATCCATGTTAGATGCCTCATTTTTAATTTCAGTTTTTGTTACAGTTGATGGTGGTTTGACAATCTATATGCAAACCAGTAACTAGTTAATTGTAATGGAAACTTAATTTTAAGTCTCACTTGCCAGATATAGGAATCCTGGAAATTTAACATGAGATCTGTGAGTAATGCACAGCACTTTTGCTACTCTATCTTCACAATTAAGTGAAATTAAATAGTCCATACATAAATATGTTGGAAAGTTGTTCTAGGTTTATTCAAATCAAAAGACAAGGGGGCACTGTCTGGAGAAAACAAGTTTTAATCACCAGAGGAGACAGGGCTTCTTTACTGTGAGAACTGTCATCTGTGGAATAGCCTGCCTCAGGCGCTAGTCACAGTAGGGACAGCCGAGAGCTTCAAGAAGGGCCTAGATGCCTTCTTACACCTAAATAACATTGATGATCATGTTATAATATAGAATAGTTTTCCTTACATCTCTTCCATTTCTTGGTTGAAAAACAACATATGTCCATAAAGTTCAATCGTATTAACTATGTAATCTCTGAACTGTATAGAGTACCGTAAATGTATTTCTGTGTCTTTACAGGAAGCTGATGAGTCGGGAGCTGATAAATTCTCTGTGCTACTACCTTCGGGTACACCACTCCCTGCCCGGAGACAGCACACATTACAGGCACCTGGGAGCTTTACCTCTGTTTGTTTGGAACTGTATGAGTCAATTCAGAAATCAAGTACACCTCAAGAAAATTCAAAATTTGCACAGGTAAGATATGGAAAAGTACTGGAGCATATAATGGTGTTTCAGGTACTAGGGAGCACTGCCTGATGTAAAAGACCAGCACTAACCAGGCATTCGAAGAAATCATTTATTTGTGTCTGCACATTGTTTCAACGCTCAAGTCGTAGATAACTAGCCTTATTGCCATGCATGCAATGCAGCATTTCCATCTGCACTGTGCATAGCAACACATGGATTCCCTATGTCTCCAAATTACAAGTTTGAAAAAAGTGGCCAGCTTGTATCAAGGATCACACAACATTACTATTTTTAAAGCAAAATTGCATATTCATTATTAACTTTTATTAATTGGTGATCACACATCAAAAATATACAGAAGGTGTAGTAATAATGACATAACGTTCACATTTCATTTCTTTCAGATCGTACTTAAAGATCTACAGAAGAAAGAAAATGGTGTGCATGACATAGTGACTGTACTGACAATGAAGAGGTAACTTTCCTGTTCTTCTTTGATGATTATAGCATAGAAGGGTTTACCGATTGCACTTCATTCCACTGCATAGGGACTGTAGCCAGAAATAGGATATTCTCAGCCGATGGGAGGAGGATCTAAACATTCAGAAGTGACCCTAGAACAGAATCAATTAGCCTAGGACCCTCCTCCTCCACCACCATTGCAACATGTCTACACTTAGAGATAAGCGGTCCTTGTTACGTTTCCTCATCACCACAGCATGGTCTTGGATTCGGGTTCTGTGGAAACAAGCCTCACCACCTACCTCCTTTTTGCTCTTCTCTCCTGCTCTCAGACCTGTCTGAGCGCTTTGCCTTTTCACTTAGTGACTTTCTATTTTAAGCTATTGCTTTTCTGTTTCTGATCCCTATTGGGCCCCTAGGGACCATTGGGTTCGTTGTTCAGTTATACAACATATAAAATGTTGAGTAAGCGGATTGGGCTTGAATGTAGACTTTTATTTGACTTGTATAAAACATGCCGATAACATTGTCGTTTTTGATATATTACACATTGTTTCTGTGCATGTCTAACGCTGCAATGCAATATCAGAGACTGCATTCTGGTTTTCTGCCTGTTGCTGATCACCAATAAAAGAAAAAGAAATAGTAGGATATTTTTCCTTTTACCACAGTGCCAACAAACTAGCCATACGCTTTAGATAATTATTAGGGCCCATGGAGTCTGACAAACATAGTCTTGTGTCGGCTGAATTCCTGGACTGATACAAATATAAATATTACAAAATATTTTTGATTCTATGGGGCACATTTACTTACCCGGTCCTGCGCAATCCCTGCTGTGCGTTGTTCGACAAGAATGAACTTTCCCGCGATTCACAAAAATCGTGCGCCCGATTTCCTGCATCTGTCGCTTCCCCGCTCAGGTCCACCGGAGTTCACCTTCTTCTTCCCGATGTATGTAAGCACCTTGGTTGTGACACAATTTGAATATTGACTCCCGCGCTCAGTCCGAATCAGTCGGAACGTCTAACGGCCCACCCCCGATTTCTGTTGCATGAAAGCCAGCTCAATTACGCCACAATTCGTTTGTGTGCGACACAACCCCCAGCTAAATACCTGTCACAATGGCGCAAATCCCCAAAAATTATAAAATCCAACAAAAGTACGATCCGCGGAGCCTTGGTAAATAAACCCCTATGAATTCAAGCCCAACCATTGCTCTTCTGCTTTTGAAACACAGCATGACTTGCTGTTGTCATTAATTAAGTGGACTTGCCACTCCATTGAATTGCCAGTACAGCCCTCGGTTATCTCTGGAATGTGTGCTCTATCTATTAGAGAGAAACTGATCCGTTTTTGTGATTGTGAGGTCCCAGCAATCAAATGGATAGGTGATAACAATATACATTGGTACAACCCCATTTAGGGTTTCCTGTAAGCTCTGTAGACAACAGTAACTAGAGTGCTGCAGGGACAAAGACTTTAGGGCTTGTAGAGCACCTTCTTTAACTTGTAATCCCCCCCTCCTCCTTACAAACTTAAATCATTATTTATTTTTCAACAGGGATGGCTCCTTACACGTTACTTGCACTGACAAAGATACAGGACGAACAGAAATGATCACTGTTGAAGATTCATCCTAATGTTCTTGAGCATGGACCAGCCACATTAATAGAAGGCAAACAACAAGTTGTCATATATTTAAAGTGATGGAAATGTACATTCTAAATGCAAGGAATTAACTTTTTAGTATTTACTTTTGTATGGAGCTTTTGATTGATTGTCTCTTTAAGTGCTTGTATATACATGGTCTATAACATTGCAATTTTTTTCTGGTGTTTAAAATAATGACTTCTCATTAGAATTTGTTATAGGTTCATCCCCACTGATCTGGTGATCCTATTGTTAGCCGTACCAGAACTGCACACTGTTTGAATATTAAAAAGATCAGTCTACATAGTGGTAGCTCTGTAGTTCCAACACCACAACTACTGAGAATGATTGTGCTTGGCCACCAATGAGCTGATATAACCAATCCTATTCATGTCATCAGTATTTAAAGCTATAAGACCTACTTTAATAGTAATTCATTTTTTAGAAACTACAGCCCATCCAAAAGGCTATATTTCAGTATTCAGTGCCTCATGTAGGAGGAAAGTGTGAAGTGTAGACACTGAATTAATATAGTCATAGCTCTTATTATAATACAAAAGATTTATCAAAATTCTTGCATAGAACAAATGGAGTATTTGTCCATAGCAGCCAGACTGGTTGTTGCCTTATTTTTTACTAGAGGTCTTTGGAAACCTATATACAGTATACCATTGTGATGGTCATTGACTTTATTGTAAAACCATTGTAAAGCAAACTGACAAATATAAAGTAAACTCATTTACCATTTTGATATATAATTGTTTTTATTCTTTTCGTTTTGTATCCATATGTGTCTCAGGCCAAAATTCACTAAATTATATGCTGTAAAAGTAGTACAGCAGATAATAACACCATATGTAAATTCTGAGATCTCTTTTTACCCCAAATTGCACGTTATGTTGTGAAATGTTTAAAGGCTCATCCTCTGCAACCTCTCACTAGTGTATTCCTGTTCCTACCTAAAGTCAGAGTTGCAACTCCATCCTTCCTAGGGGGATGGGGGGGAACGTATTTGAGTAAACGCCCCTTTCCTGAGCCTGGAGTCTAACTTGCTTTCCCCTTCTTGCAGCTTCTAAACAAATGCTGGGGAAAGTTTAGCCAGTGTATATGGCAGGTACTAAGCATTCTCCTTCAGAGCTGCTAAAACACCGTTACTTGATGCAGAGAGCCAGTGTTCAGTCTCCGTGATATATTGCAATGGCAGAATAGTGCCGCGCGGTTCACACATGAGCAGAAAACCTGCAATCCTGAAAGTGTTCCTTCGGCATGTCGGCAGCGTTCTGTGGAATGGCTGGCAAAGAGGCAGTAAGTTGAAATTTACCGGTTGTGTTTACTGCTGTGCCACCAACGTCTCTACGGGCTGGTGCAACGCTGTGTATTCTGTGCTTGTGAAGGCGGGCTACTTGTCTTCCCTTATTATCGTGATTCCCAATGTGTGTGCTCCCTCCTGGAGGGTTTTATATTCTTTATATATAGATGTATATTGATTGTGATAAAGTTCCTTCTGGTCCTAGGACAGCCGAACATAAAGACAAGGAATCTGCAACTCCTTCTTGTTCCTGGAAGGACTCGCTCAATGGTTATTCTTTTTCAATTTCACTTCTCTAATGATGAGTTAGACAATCTTTTAACCCCTTAACGCCGCAGCCCTTTTTCATTTTGCGTTTTCATTTTTCACTTCCCACCTTCAAAAATCTGTAACTTTTTTTTTTTTATTTTTCCACGTACAGAGCTGTGTTATGGCTTATTTTCTGCATAACAAATTACACTTCAAAATGTTGGTATTTAATATTCCATGCCGTGTACTGTGAAGCCGGAAATAAATTCCAAATGCAACGAAATTGTTAAAAAAAAAGCATTTGTGCCGTATTCTTGTGGGCTTGGATTTTACGGATTTCACTGTATGCCCCAAATGACATGTCTACTTTATTCTTTGGGACGGTACGATTACGGGGATACAGGTTTTATGTTTTCATACAGTTACAAAAATTAAAACCTCGTGTACAAAAATTTTTTTTGGTTTGTTGCCGTCTTCTGGCACTAATAACTTTTTTTATACTTTGGTGTATGGAGCTTTGGGAGGTGTCATTTTTTGCGACTTTTTATGACGTTTACAATGGTATAATTTTTAGGACTGTGCGACCTTCTGATCACTTTCTATAGAATTTTAAAGACTAACGGCAAAAGAAGGTGCCTTTTCAAATTCTCTCCATAGGGTAGTCTGATTACGTGAATGGGGAGGAGATGTCCGGTCTAAGACCCATTCATGCAGCATACCCTTTACAGGAAATTATATGTTTTTAGCGGAGCTAGACAGCCTTCTATTGAGTAGCTGACAAAAAAAGAAAGCCTACTACCCTCCTCTAGTTCTTGTGAAAAAGCCGAATGGAGCCTTTTGCCTAATCATTAATCTCAAACGGTTAAACAAGAACGTGATTTACAAAATTTCAAAATGGAGTCAATCAAATCGACAGTTCCATTAATTCCCTTGGGGGCACACAGGTGCAACTTGGATCTAAAGGACTCTTACTACCACGTCCCAATCCACGGTTCTGTCCTAAAGTACCTGAGAGGCAGTTCCTGCAATACTAACCTTTTTATTCACATTGAAGGGGTCTGCCCATGAAAGTTCTTTGTGTTAACATCACTAGGGGATTAAAATTCAAAGATACTTACTTTACAATTTTAAAATTCTAGAGTGTGGGCAGGGACTGTCTAAGCAGAGAAGTCATGATCGATCCCTCTGTGTTATGAGTGCTGTATGCTTAGATTATCAGGGTACATCTACACTTTTTTAGCTTCTGAACATTCTACTATTATCTGACACATATTCATCTCACGATCTTTTTCTATAAGACACAACGAAGTAATCCAGCTCAGCCTCCGTCCCTCTCCTGGGGCTAAAGACCTTTTTAGTCTGTAGCTTGTGGAGTAAGCCTCTGCTGCTTTCAGGAAGGAAGTGCCTGTGTTTGAGCTGGTCCTGTAATACATGGGGGAGGTGCAGAAGGCAGAGAGCGCAGACAGGATAAGCTAATAATAGAATCTGATGGATCCAGAGACAACCAAAATTGTAAACACTGGATGACAGGTTGGAATTAGAACTGTGAAATGCTTTAGTTTTGTTAACAGTGAATTAGAGAATGAGTTATAGTTAAAGGGGTATTCTCGTCTGGGCATTCACATCCAGATTCATTAATCTTCCATATATAAACATTTCTTCAATTAGAAGTCATTAAAAGAAATTACCTGTGTGAAGATAATTTCTCATAAATGTAGTGATATGGTCCCCTAGAAACAAGACTGTGTCCTTGGATACAACCACCTCTGCTGGAGGGATTGCCCAAAGAAACAAAGTTTTTGTATACGAGATGTCCGAGAGTTACTGCAGGTCCCACAGTCGTTCTGTGGTAATGATTGCTGAAGCCAGGTGGTCAGGCAGGACTCAATACCGTATCTCTGGCCATTGCTGCCAAAATGTGAGGTGGTCCTATCCGAGGAAGCGATCTTGTTTAAGGGACAACATTGATACATTTATGAGAAATTAACAGCATCCTCTTAAAGGGTCATTCCCATTTCTGGTATTACAGGCACATCGGCTGGTAAAATGTGAAACGAATATTGGAGGATACCCAGTACTCAACAATATACCCCTAAATTTCATACACACATTTGCATTGAGCCGCAAGCCAGGGACCAGAGAAGGAGGGAGTACCCTACCCTCTTTAGGGAAGCCAAGCGGCTGGCTCAGACAAAAATGTGCTCAACACAGCTGCATGCAATGCAAAAGTGAGCTAGCTGCCAGTTTTAGTTATAACGAACTACCACATTATTAATCCCTTAAGTTTTTTCACTTCACTTCCACACCCCCCCCCCCTTAAAAAGTTATAGATTTGTGATTTTTCCACATAAAGAGCTATGTGATGGCTTATTTTTTGCGTAACAAATTGCACTTCAAAGTGACTGTATTTAATATTCCATGCCGTGTACTGGGAAGCTGGAAAAAAACTCCAAATGCAGAGAAAATGGTGAAAAAACGGATTTGCGATGTTTTCTTGTGGTCTTGGATTTTACAGCTTTCACTGTGTGCCCCAAAATGACAGGTCTACTTTATTCTTTGGGTCAGTACTATTACGGGGATACCAAATTTGTATAGGTTTTATGTTTTCATACATTTAGAAAAATTAACCTCCTGTATAAAATTTTTTTTTTTAAATTTTGCCATCTTCTGGTGCCAATAACTTTTTCATACTTTGGTGTACGGAGCTGTGGGTGGTGTCATTTTTTGCGACTTTTGATGGCATTTTCAATGCTCTAATTATTAGGACTGTGCGATCTTTTAATCACTTTGTTTATTTTTTTTTATATATTTTCCAAAGTGTCGAAAAAGTGCCATTTTTGACTTTGGGCGCTATTTTCCGCTACGGGGTAAAACCCAGTGAAAAAACCTTTATTATATTTTGATAGATCAGGCATTTTCGGACGCGGTGATACCTAATGTGTTTGATTTTACTGTTTATATCAGTTCTAGGGAAAGGGAGGTAATTTGAATTTTCAGGTTTTTTTATTAATTTTTTTTTATTTTTACTTTAACTATTTTTCTAGGTTGTCTGATCAATTCTATCATATACTGACATACGACAGTATATGGGGATTTTACTCCCCCATTCATTGCAATGTGCTGATAGCATAATGTAATGAATGAGTTAAAACGGAAGACCCGAGGCTACCATGGCAATGATCTGCGACAAGATGGCGGTGCCCATGTGCCGCCATCTTTTTGAAGCCTCTGGTACCATTGCCGGCGGCGATCAGCAGGAAAACACCCGTGATCGTGGGTGTTACCGGTAAGCCTTTGCTGCAATATGCACCGGGACTCGGCTTGCGTCGTACTAGTATGCCGCAAGTTGGGAAGGAGTTAAGCAGCCTACATTTTCAGCCAAAATGGGAAACAAAGAGGATATGTCAGCTGCTGAGAAGCAACAAGTTGTGGAATGTTTAGGTCAAAGCATGACTACAATCAACACCGCACAATCAAGATGTAGCCGATTCACAGCACACACGTGTGCATGCTGATAAGGGACAATTGAGGGTGCTTTCCAACAGGCAATTACGTCAGGTTAAAAGGGCAGCTGCAAAAATGCCTTGTCATAGCAGTAGACAAGTTTTTGAAGCTGCTGGTGCCTCCAACGTTCCACCGAACAACAAGATACAGGGTCCTTCAGCAGAAACAGCTCCAGTGGGCCAAATAATACAAGAAGAGTGACTTAAACGGTTTTGTTCACAGATGAGGGCCGTGCAATGCTCGATGGTCCAGATGGATGGAGGGGTGGGTGGATGGCTGGCTGATGGACACCCCATGCAAACACGGCTATGGCGGTAACAAGGAGGTAGGTAGAGTAATGTTTTGGGCTGGAATCATGTGAGATAGTCAGCCCCTTTGGGATCCCTGAAGGGGTAAAGATGAACTCTATGATGTATGTGGAGTTTTTCAAACAGTAGTTCTTGCCATTGTTCAAGAAGAACCACTGTGAATTCTGCGGCAAGATCATTCATGCATGATAATGCACCATCTCATGCTGCAAATGACAAACTTATGGTGTGGCCCCCATGCTCCCCTGACTTGAGCCCCATTGAGAACCTCTGGAGCATCATAGTGTCTATGAAGGCAGTTCACATCTAAGCAACAGTTCTGGGAGGGTATTCTGTCCTCATGCAACTGAAGCAGAAACCATCCAAAAACTGACAGTCAATGGCCAAGAGAGTTCAGAAACTCCTTTCGCACAAGGGGTCCCATGTGCAAATGTAACATCGCCTAGAATAAATTTTTGACTTAAACTGTTTGATTTCAATTTGTAATAACCTGCTAATGCTTATAATGTCACAAATGACTTTTGTTCTTAATAAAAATGAAAAAGGTTGAAAACTCTGCATAATAATTTACAACATGCATTTCAAGTGTATTTAAAAAATAGTTATATATACTGTTATCATAGGCAGTTTGTTCAAAAACATTTCAATTGTACTTGAATAGTTGATTACAATGACTGCAATTCATATAGGTAATTTTGGAAAATGAGAAAATATTTGCATAATAAATTGGAACAGTGTAGATTACAATCTTTCTCTCTACTGCAACCAACATCTGACTTTACCTACAGCTGCGGGTGTCATGTATGTATGCAAGTAAAGCACAAGGCACCTTTCAAATCTCTACATGATATATTCAATTAGAGGAACCCCTGTTCAGATGCCTTATCCAGATAAGCAAGACATGCATCTAACAGAAGGTAAAACCTCTAATAGGTAGTATAAACATAGGCTTCACTGTCTAAAGATTGACCAGATTTATCACCCAGCAACAGCTACAAGGATAAATCAATTGTATTTGCAGACTAAGGCCCCTTGCACACGGATGTTATGGGGACATATATCCAGTGACACTATTCATGGGCAGATCTATGTCCTGATAGACGCCTGGCTGCAGTATGGTGAGCGCACACACACGTATTCACCATACTGTTGCTGGTAAAAAGATAGCACATATGCACCTATGGAGCAGTGCTCATCCCTCCACCTTTCCATCCAAACGCTTGCATGTAGCCCAAGGCCGACTACACATGAGCAGCCAGCAGCAAAATGTCCGTATAAAAATGTTTAATAAAGATCAGTACATTATAGTTCCATTTCCCTCATTTACAATTTTATTCTTCTACAGTTTGCTATATAAATAGGTTGAACAAAATAGTTTAAAAAAAAAAAAACACAGCAAAATAGATTGATGTACATAGGAAAAGCAATATCGTTATCAAAACACAACATTAAACTATCTTCTTTTTTAGCTGCAGTTTGCGGACATGAGCACAACAGTTTGCCGTCCTCCGATTTATGACCCTGTACCTGGCCGTATGTTTTATGAAAAAGACACTTGGACACAAAAACAGGAAAATGTGTCCTATGTACAATTATATAGTTCATCCCAGACCAAACTATTCAGATAGAATCAGTTCAAATATAATTTTGCAGCTTATAAAAACTGTATCCAGAAAAAGAAAAATTACTAAAAAATAAAACTCTGCCTTTTTAAAAAAATAAACCTTGTCACAGCATAGTAAAATATGTAATTTATTAATTCATCGCTTAAATTAAAGGTATCCTCTACAGTCAGCAGCGCCACATCTGCAAGTCGTCCTCGCCCTCTTCTTAGCTGGGCTCAGCTCAATAGAATCTGTGCTGAGGTCTCCTGAACCTATAAGAACCATAAAATGTGAAAGTAGCACCTAACATACAAGTAATAGTTAGTAACACAATGTAAATGCAGCTTCGTCAGCAGGTAGCATGTAATAGAGCAGATTGATATATTCTAGTTTTCTAGTGAAAAAGACTCAGTATAACGTGTTATTCTTAAATAGTGCAACTGGAAAAGAATATCTAAACTTAAAATGACAATACAGATACAGGCAGTCCCCAGGTTACGTACAATTTTTTTGTTTATCCCGATCAGTATGACAATTGGATTTTCAATATTTTATACTGTCATAGGACCAAGGATTATCAATAACTCTTCATTACAGTACCTTACAGCTGATCATTGCAGTCTGGGACTAAAATAAAGCATCCAGAGAGCTTCACCAGAGGTCACAGTGGGCAGAGAAAGCAGTAACTTTTATCTATTTTTTGGACCACAAGACATACTTTTTCTTGCTAAAAAGTATTGTGTAAAAGTTCCTGCATCAAAAGGTCTCAGCACTGCAGGACCCTCCTGACCACTGTAATGGAGATCAGGTGAAGTGCTGACAAAAGATTTTACCCAATCTTTGAGAGGGCAGAGCCTCTGCACTGATCTCTCCCTCTTACTGCCCACATACTGTATATCAGCAGCATTAAAGAAGTTAACTTACAGTAATGTCAGATGCATGTGACTGGATGAATGAACACCGCTAAAGCTGTATGCGTGAGAGTGAATGGATATATAGTAGAACTGAGAATTTTCAATAAGTATAATTTTTTCCGGATTTTTGATTACTAAAACCGGGCTGCATTTTACAATGGTCATCTTGCAGGTCAGGCATGTTTTGCCTTCACTTGGTTAAAGCTTTAACGGGAAGTGTATCTGCAAGATATTGTATGTGAATATTTAATGAAATTAAAAAAGGGCTCATACCTTTCATTTGATAATCAAAAGTAAGTTCTTCTCCTGCTTTTATCGATCTTGTTGAAAATAACGCAATTCGTGGAAGGCGCACATCCAAATTATCTATAAATACATTGTATACCTGAAGATTGGGGTCACACTGAAACACAAAACATGTAAGGTCCAAGTTCAAAATATCATGTTCATATACCATGTCAATCAATAACAAAAAGGTACAAATAATTAGAATAACCCCTTAACGCTCTGCGCCGTAGCTCTACGGCGCAGAGGTATAGGGGATGTATGAAGGGGGCTCACGGGCTGAGTCCTCTTCACACAGAGGTGGGGGTTGTTGCATATTGCAGCAAACCCACACCGCTAATAACCGTGGTCGGTGCTTGCACCGATCGCGGCTATTAACCCGTCAGTTGTCGCCGGCGGCATTTAAAAGGCAGCGGCGCGCGGGCGCCACCATCTTTATTCCGATCGTCGCGCCCCCGAACGTCATCGGGGGGCAGCGATTGGTTGCCATGGTAGCCTCAGTTCTTCGTTTGACCCGAAGCTTAATGGCTTCTGCAGATTCGTTACAATGAGCCAGTGGCTCATTGTAATGAATGAGCTGCAAAAATGCCATATATTGCAATACAGAAGTATTGCAGTATACGGTAGGAATGATCTCACTATCTAGGGTTAATGTACCCTAGATGGTCTAAGTATAGTATAAAAAAAAAAGTTTAAAAAATAAAAAAAATTAATATTAAAAATTCAAATCTCCCCCCTTTCGTTAGAACTGATAAAACATAATAAACAGTAAAAATCACAGACATATTAGGTATCGCCGCGTCCCAAAATGCCCGATCAAAATATAAAAATGGTTACGGCCAGCGGTGACCTCCGAGACGGGAAATAGCGCCCAAATGTCCGAAATGCGACTTTTACACCTTTTTACATAACATAAAAAATGGAATAAAAAAAATGATCAAAATGTCGCACAGACTTCAAAATGGTAGCAATGACAACGTTGGCTCATTTCGCAAAAATTGACACCTCACACATCTCCGTGCGCCAAAGTATGAAAAAGTTATTAGCGTCAGAAGATAATATCACAATAAAACCTATATAAATTTGGTATCACCGCGATCGCACCGAACCAAAGAATAAAGCTGAGGTGTTATTTGGAGCGCAGAGCGAAAGCCGTAAAAACTGAGCCCACAAGAAGCGTGACACATGTGCCGTTTTTTTTTTTTCAATTTTTCCACATTTGGAATTTTTTTTCAGCTTCGCAGTACACGGCATGTTAAAATAAATAACATTACGGGAAAGTAACATTTGTTACGCACAAAATAAGCCCTCACACAGGTCTGTACACGTAAAAATGAAAAAGTTATGGATTTTTGAAGGTGGAGAGCGAGAAATGAGCAAAAAAAAACCTGCGTCCTTAAGGGGTTAAACTCAGTCTATAGGGTCATTTGTTCATGAATGAGTAGCGGGGGGCGTACTTAGGAACTGGCACTTAGTACATCTCTCTTTGCAATTTCTATTTTTCTGCACAAACTACACAAAATGTATGACAGGCCTGATAAACAGGTGAAGGTATTACATTTCTACTTACACTGTGGTTTACGAAGTGTGAGACATTCCCATATCTAGCAGCATCGACCGTAAACTCATCTGATTCATAGTCCAGATCAAAGAGGTAAGTTATTCCTGTATTATCATACTGTTGTCCCCGTCTCTCAGCCTCTTCACTTGTTATTACCTAAAAACAGGAGAAACAAAAAGACTTGCTTGTGATACTTCTGTACAAAGCAGGATCCAAAACATTAGGACCATAGATTATAGAACATGCTGCTTCAAGATGTTGTAGTGGATGACACATTGTAGACGTTCAAAAGGGGCCAGGATTCCTAAAATTATGTTATGGAAACCAGATTCTTCTTTCCTAGGATCGGATTATAGGTTGGTCCTACTTCTTTATTAAAGGGGTATTCTCAGCTGGGCATTCACATTCATTAATCTGCCATATATAAACATTTCGTCAATTGGATGTTATTTAAAAAAAATGTTCCTGTGTGCAGATAATTTCTCATAAATGTAGTCATATGTTCCCTTAGAAACAAGACTGTCCCACCTCTGCAGGAGGGATTGCACAAAGAAACAAAAAGTTTCTGAATATTAAATGCCGAGGAGTTACAGCATGTAACATATCTGTCCTGTGGTAATGAACGCTGAACCCAGCTGGTCAGGCAGGGCTCAATGTCTGGCCACTGCTGCATATAATGTAAGGTGGTCGTATCCGAGGAAGCCATCTCGTTTCTAAGGGACAACATGATTACATTTATGGGAAATTATCTTCACACAGGAACTTTGTTTTTAATAACATCCAATTTAAGAAATGTTTACATATGGCAAATGAATTTAATTACGTGTGAATGCCAAGATAGGAACAACCGTTTAAACCTTAACAGTGATCGGATACCATTTAAAGTTATCTTTGACTACATCGCCATTTTCCTATTATTGGAAATAACATGCTATAAATCTATAATTGACAAAAGTAGATAATACCCCTTCATGATTGCAATATGGCTATATACATCTTATTTGCATATACCCCACGCAGAAAGACATTTATAAAACATGACCGTGGCCAACTTCAAAACGGCTATATCTCCTGAGCCCAGGCACTTAGAAACACAATTCTTTGAAATATCCATACAAAATCCTAAAATATTAAAAGGGAGATTCTACTGTTTCGCATCAGGAATACCACCGCCTCCTTCCTACCAGAGAGGCAATACCTGCCCTGCCTCCTGAATCTCCGTGCCTCCCCGTCCTCTGGCGCTCTTCTTTGAAATCTTTCGCACACGCAGCGGGCATTTCTCCCTCCGGCAGGGAACACAAGACATGCACTGCGTAAGCGAGAGTTTTCAAACAAGAGCGCCGCAGAGCCATGGAAGAAACAGGAGGGAGGTCAGGTATCGGCTCTCTGGTGGGAAGGAGGCAGGGTTTTCTTGAGGCAGCAGCCTGGAGGGTGGGTGAGCACATGACTTCTACTCTGAACCCCACCATCCTGACTGGTACCCTATGTGAATATAAGTTTATATTTTAGCATAAAGCCAGCTTTGAAGCATTAGAAGACATGTTAGAAGAAACTCGGCACTCCTGTGTTGTTCAATTTGCATGATATATTTTTTTTTAAAGTCAATCAGCAATCCAAATTAATGAAGCGTTTTGGTCTTATAACATCAGACCTTCTTCAGCCACGGATTGCTAGGCATAAGTAGCTAGGATACGGTACTATGACCGTTAAGGCGCTAGTAGGCTGGGAAAAGCGGGGAGACCCAGTGACAGAGAAGCTGCACAGATTTTCTGTCATGGGGTCTCCCCGCTTTTCCTAGCCTAACAGCGTTGCCTAGCAATCCATGGCTGAAGAAGGTCTGATGTTATAAGACCGAAACGCTGCATTAATTTGGATTGCTGATTGACTTTAATAAAAAATATAATGCAAATTGAACAACACAGGAGTGCCGAGTTTCTTCTACCGTGTTCTGTAAGGTGTTGTAACCTACTTGTGCACCCGCACCACCAATATTGAATGATGTGTACTACTCTTACAATTGAAGTATTAGAAGGACATGCCTGGACAACACTTACAAGGTGTGTTTGTGGGTTTACCAGCCATGCAGCTAGTAACAGGGTCCCTTAAAAAAAAAAAATGTAGTTTTTCTGTATGCAATTGAGCTTGAGGCTCATTTGCATAGTCTTTCATCCTGGTGGTAGATGTCCTTTAAAGTAAATTATGGGGGTCAAGCTGCTGGAACATCACATAACCCTAATTGATGGGAGTGGCAGATGGAGCATGTGTCCTTCACTTAAATTTAATGACTATAAGAGTTCCAGAATTAGACGAGTATATCCTGTGGATAAGGCACAAGTCAAACACACGACAATCCTGTTAAAGGACACCTGTCATCTGGTCTCCTTAACTAATTCTGTCATCACTACCTGTTGGAGCAGCTCACAAGGATTCCATCCCAGCCTCTATCTAGTCATCTATAAGTCATGAACAACCACCCGCTACCTACCATACACATGGCTGCATCCTGGAACTTAGTTGTATCTCATACACACACAGGCTGCAGGGGCCGCCAGAACCAGGAAGCACACAGAGGAGCCAGCACCAAGACTGTCACATCATTATATAGGTTCTCATACACACACAGGCTGCAGGGGGAGCAAGCACCAGGAAGCACAGAGGAGCCAGCAGCAGGAGTGTCACAGGACCTATAGGTTGCGATTCATGTGTACACGAGTATCTCATACACATAGGCTGCAGGAGGCGTGGCCGCCAGAACCAGGAAGCACATAGAGGAGCCAGCACCAGGAGTGTCACATCATTACACAGGCTGTCAATCAAGCAGAGGCTGTGCCTCCCAATCGAGAATAAGCTGGACTGCTGAATACGATAATGATTCATTGGACCCATGTCAGGTCATTGGCATACAGCTTTAGGACCCGATTGTGTAAATTTACAGGCACGTAGAGGGACAATGCTCTATAATGAGTTTATGAAAATATATTGCATTTTGGGTGGTTATTTGGTTGGAACCCAACAGGTTCTCTTTAAGATCTAAACTAAGCAGCATTTTTACGGATGCTTGACATTTAAGCAGCAGCAACTACGGAACATGCACCACCAGTCCTAAGGCGATTTAAATTTACTGTATATACTCGTGTATAAGCCGAGTTTTTCAGCACAAAACGTCCCCTCGGCTTATACACGAGTCAATGGTAAACGGAAAATGGAAGTAATGGACTTAAAAAATAATAAACTTATATACTCGCCCTCCGGTGGCCCCGATGTGCAGCGCTGCTCCCCCGATGTCGTCATGGCTCCTCTTCTTGCTTCAGCGCCCGTCTTCTGTCTTCAGTAACGTAGTACTGGGCGCCGCCATATCTTTCTCCCGGCGCCTAGTATGACGTCAGCAGCGGCGCGTCATACTAAGCGCCTGCCGCCCGGGAGAGAGCAATGGCAGCGCCCAGCACAATGTTAAAGAAGACAGAAGACGGGCGCTGAAGCAAGAAGAGGACCGGCCCGGACATCGAGGGAGCAGCGCTCCGCATCAGGGCCACTGGAGGGCGAGTATACAAGTTTTTTGTTTTGTTTTTAATTCGGGGCATGCCATATACCACTGGGGGCTGGCTATATACTGGGGAGGGGGTGTCTGACCAATGCATTTCCCATCCTCGGCTTATACTCGAGTCAATAGGTTTTTGGTGGTTAAATTAGGGGTCTCGGCTTATACTCGGGTCGGCTTATACTCGAGTATATGCAGTAATAAGAATTGCAAGAAAGGGACCGTTTACAACCACTGTACACATGTATATTTAGTACAGAAATTGGAGGGGGGGGATTAATAAAAGTTGGCAAGTATTAGAACTGAAAAACATGCAAAAATATACCAATGCAGCAGTTTTAATTTCAAAGGATAGTAGTGTTGCACGATGTATAGAAACCTTGGTACTTGTTTGATACTTTCAAAGTCAGAACGGTTCAATACTGGGTTTCTGTCATTTGCATTTCTGAATGACTTCTACTGTTCTACAGACTCCTTGGGAGAGATTGATCAGAAGTGTCTGGAGGTAAAAACTGTTCTAGTTGCCCATGAAAACCAATCAGAGCTCAGCTATAATTTTATAAAGAGCTGCGTAAAATTAAAGCTGAGCTCCAATTGGTTGCCATGAGCAACACATGTTAAATCTCCCCCTTGTATCTGTCTGTAGGGGATTCCCCAGAGGAGACATTGGGGTAGGAATCCTTTGTATAGATGTGAGGGGCTGCAGCTAAATATCACCATTTCATATATCCATATATGGTATCTCTACATCTCCCAGGGCTCCCCCTTACACAAGGCTCTAAATTATTCAACTCGAACTCACAACCTCCACACGCTACCTGCCATTGAGATCCAGGACAGAGCCTCTGCCCACTAGGCTTACTGGTTATCAATGAGGGGATTTTATGCAACTAATATCTTCACTTCAGCCTCCACAGAGTTACACAAGCTTAACACACTGGCATAGATGGTATCACTACATTATAATTATTTTAAGCATACATATACCAACATATATTATAGTAAACAAAGCTGAGGAAGGATCAGTACTGCAGTTTGAGAAAACTTCCTAGCAACCAATGCCATTGACAACCCTGGAATATAAAGCCATTATTCACCGGATCAAGGGGGGGGGGTCTATTTTTACAATGGAAGTGATAAATTGAATGTCTATGAGAGTGCCACAAATAGCTGAACAGAGCAATTGCTTAACTTTCTTACAGTGATGTATGAGAGTGCCAATGTTTATCATTCCTGCCTTAGACAGTGTAAGGAGCAAAAGGTTGGATACTTGACCTACTAAATAAGGAGAACAGGACCCAATTTGACATCAGTAGCGAGTGCCAGCAATGAGACCCTCACCAATAGGATTGCTTTTCCCTATCCTGTGTATTTAAATGTACAATCCTGCCCTCACCGCACCACTAACTTGACAGTAATAAAGATAAAGAAATTCCATGGCATACCTCACCAACATATTCCATGACAAAGCTGTTCTTCTTGATTTTCTGGAGTGTTTTAACCCCCCAGCCACGTCCATTGTGTGTCCTAAAGATACACAAAGAATAGGGAGGACCATTCTGTACCACACGATTTGGACATTCCGGACCACATCTACATCTAGAGTTGCATTCATAAATAGGTCGTCCAGGTTGTATCTTAATCTGACTGTGTTCATTGTAAGCAAAAACCACCCCTGCCTCTGTAGGGCAACATTTATCGTTGAAGCAATCTGTACATTCACAGCCAACAATGGCTTCGCCCAAAGTGTTCACTCCAGGAGTGGCTTTATAATCGTTTATATAATAGAAGTCTCTGGGTGGACCCTCAAGGTCTACATCATTCTCCACATACAGCATTCCATTGTGGGTTTTTTTCCTATTTAGATCTTCTTCCCATCGTTTGAGTGCAATTCGTTGTTTAGCCTTTCTGACTATGTAATCAGCAACAGATCGATCCAATGATTTTGTGTTTTTAAGCAGACTGGCTTTACTAGACTTCATTTCAGATACATACTTGTAGAGGTCACTGTAAAACTGCTTTACAAGTGTTGCACATTTTAGGTTGTGTTTGGGTTCCCATGTATTATGCGACTCCGGCCATCCTTTCCACTTTACAAGGAAATATTCTTTGCCCTTTAAAACAAACAAAATAAAGCAATGAACAAATTGGGAAGGTTTGCACAAAAAAAAAAAAAAGTCTATAGACATGCAGTACATTTATCAAGGATTTCAGGCAGTTTTTCTAAGGCACATATGCAGCTGGTATGACAACAAGGACACATCTAGGTAGAATATTTCTGGTATGAAGCAATCCACCTAATAGGAAGCAAAAAGTTAGACTCCAGCATTTGGTGCAATATAAAACAGTCTCTCTCTGCCATAACTTTTAGACTTTCCTACACTTAGTCTGCCAATGCTTGCCTTTATTTCTCTCAATCCTTCTAAGAAGATGGATGTGTGGTGTAGCGGAGCATGCCAGTGCACTCAGTGGGGAAGTCTGCTTCTAAGCATAGATAGATCAGGAATATAAAATAAATAAAAATTAAAAAAAAATTACATCTGCTTAACTCTTCCTAGTCACATTCTACCAGCAAATTTGACTGGACATCTATAGTTCTTATAAGTTTTTTCATAATATGTTAATAAGGATGAAAAAGACAACATTAACTCTACAGTGCTGAACCATAGGAAGGCAAATATTCTTAAAGGAACTACTTTTACTCCACCACAATGTATGCCACATATTTACCTTTTCTATTTTGTGGTCACATATATATTCCACTTCATAATTGTTAAGATTTTTCCTAGTGATTCCAAGGCATTTGCAGATGAGCAACTCTTTCCGGCATAATTCTTGAAGCGTTTCATTGGAGGCAAGACACGGCACACACCAAGCTGTAAAGAAAAAAGAAAATAGGTACATACACACGTTACAAGGGGCACTGGTAAGCCTGGGGTCACATACGTTTTTTTTCTCCAGTCAAGAGCTTTTACTCCTGTGACAAACGCATAGTTATTAATTACTGCACTGGCAATGAGTCTATAGAGGGGCAGAAAACAGCTGTTTTCAATATTTTTGGCCTGTGTCAAAACCAATGTTCCTGATGCCAAACAATACTTTTATACGGCCACATACTTGTTCTCTCTATGACCCTTTTTACTCCACTTGTGTGTAAGCTCCTGGTAGATTAAACAGCAGCATTTGGACACTTATTGATCATCTATATAAGACTTGTTGGGTTTTAATATTCATCATCTCAGTGATTAACTGATCACAGGGGCCATGCAGTAAATAAAGGTGGAGGCTGGCGCCAGGTACTGTAACTGTGGTAATATTCTTACATTTGCTATCCATGTCCTCCTTCCTTCTAAAATAAAGTTTTACAATTATACTAATTAGCCTGAAGGGTTCTGGGGGGTATTACCAGAGCCTCTCCATGCTGCAGATTCACAGACAGTGTGAAAGGAGCACTTCCCGCTCCCGCCATGTGCTGAAAATTTCTCTGCTGCAGTGAGATTACATGAGTATGGATTTTTGAAGATGGAGAGCGAGAAATGAGCGGAAAAACCCTGCGTCCTTAAGGGGTTAAGAGTTGATTGTTAGAAGTAAGGAAGCCATGCATAAATATAATGGTGGCAGAATCTATAAGTATCTCTCAAATCCGCAGATGCCACGCCGGTGTCTCTTCTTGCGTTGTGAAGTTGGGATAATATTCAGGCTTCATTATTAGTGCTTGCGCAATGAAGACGGCGTTTACTATGCCAGCTTCACTTGCCATGACATGTAGGCGCCAAATGCTCCGGACAAAGGCAAATATAAAAGGTTTTCTTTTAGTGGTCCCAACGTGACCTGACAGATTCCCTTAATATGACATCTGTACATTTATGAAAATAATTAAATGTCGACAATAATGGTGAGACGGACAGCGCAGTGCCTGCCAACTGAGTACATGCCACTGATCACCCACACCCCTGTCACCAGCAGAGTGATAAAGGACCTGCTGACAGATCCTCCTTACTAGCTCTGATGGGCATTAGGACTTCGGCACATGGCAACCACTTACCTATTGTAGTGGAAAGTTTGTGCGATTATTATGGTCCCTGGTGCCCATAACAAAGGCCCCTCAGCCGCTGCCCTGTCAGCTGTTTCTTCTCCATAGGGAGAATGCAGGCAGTGTCCTGAGGGCACAGAAGCCCCGGGGATGGCACAAGAGGTGCGGACAGATGGGGTCTTACCGATGTACCATGAAGACATGTTCATCCCCTCACACAGCTTGTATCTGCCCCGTCCTCATAATGGGGGGCACAGAACCCTGGACGCCACACAACACTACAACTGCAGCCCATTGCACTGCAGGCAGATGAGGCGGATAACGCAGCGACTACAGCAGCAGCTGCCGGCCCGTCCTGTGAGGGCAGGCGAGTACACAATGGCGGCCCGGCAACTGAACACACACTGCTCACGTTTCACAGTTTGTATCCCGCGCGTCTATGTCATCACTGGCGAAAGCAAATAGACGCAGAGCCAGACTCACCTCCACGCGTAGCGGCCATCTTGTCCCCCGCCAATCACATCTCCTTGTCGTTACGTCACAACCCCGCCATCCTCTCCACACAACCCGCCCACTACAGCCAATCCCCTCACACTAGGGTCCCGGCTGCGAAGCTACCAACGTTACACGTCACCGGGGGCGGGGTCACCAGCCAGAGCGGTTAACTCGAATGAAACTTGTTTGCCGCCAATTGTGTTTCCTGTTCTCACTGAAGAAGAGGATAATATACCGTGTAATATAGTAGTACTAGTACATACACATAGCAAGTTATATACAGTGGCATATAGTAGTACTAGTACATACACATAGCAAGTTATATACTGTGTAATATAGTATTACTACATACACATAGCAAGTTATATACAGTGTAATATAGTAGTACTAGTACATACACATAGCAAGTTATATACAGTGTAAGGCTAAATTCACACTGCCGTGAGCCCGCCGCACCGTAGTACGGCGGGCTCACGGCAGCGCGGGGAGAGGAGGAAGAGGTGAGCGCAGCTCACCCCCGCCCCTCTCCATAGAAACTAATGGCGCATGGCGCCGTAATACGGGGAAAGATAGGACAGGTCCTATCTTTCCCCGGGCTACGGAGCGGTACGGTGCCGCACGTGTGCTGCACCGTACCGCTCCCGTACAGGGCCGTGAGCCCATAGGAGTGTATGGGGGACGTATATCGGCCGCATATACGTCGGCCGTATATACGTCCCCCATACGTTCGTGTGAATGTAGCCTAATGTAGTAGTACTAGTACATACACATAGCAAGTTATATACAGTGTAATATAGTAGTACTAGTACATACACATAGCAAGTTATATACCGTGTAATATAGTAGTACTAGTACATACACATAGCAAGTTATATACAGTGTAATATAGTATTACTACATACACATAGCAAGTTATATACAGTGTAATATAGTATTCCTCTCGTCCTACAGGCAGCACTGATGGGTAAGAGTCTGGAGTCCTAATTATGACAGAAGAACACAATAACAATGTTAATTAACAATAAATCAATTAACCGACTGCCCTATAAGTATCCTAGGAGTCAAGGAAGAGGCGTGTTTTTTTCTTCTGTCCTAATTAGGTTTACTGCCAGTATCCTCTTGCTCCCCTGAGGCCTGGGCTGTGGTGCACGTCCAGCAGGGTAGAAGCAAATGTCTTACCAGTGGCAATCCTGGTGAAATTACATTCTGAGGCTGTCCTTCCCCCCGTGGTGGCGGAAGTCCAGTATTTTCGGAGTTTCTGGATAAACTCCCCTCCTACTGCGTCTCCCATTGGAAGCGGGAACCGCTGTATTCTCAGGTACGGCTTTTGAATAAGCAGAGAAGTGGAGGTCAGATTTGTGTTGCACTCAATACTTTGGGGTATAGCTGCTGTATTGCCGCATCTCCCCTTCCTGAAGCCACCATCTGCTATGTACCATAAGGTGGTTTCTATATTGTTTTGAACAAAGCTTGCTAACCTTAGGGCTCAGTGCGTCCCCTGCATCCTTTTCTTATGTTAGAAGGATTTGGTTGTTAGCCCGGGTGTCGCCTCTGACCAGGTGCATTGCATTTCCTGTTGGGATTGTTTTAAGGCTGTACTGTTGAGGTATGCTCTCTGCACCTGCCAGGCAGCAGAGTCAGTCTGAGCTTAAGGTTTGTTCCTTTTATGAGTGCCCTTGTTTCTTCATTTGGCATGTCCTAACACTTGTTGTTTGTGTTACAGATGTCCAGCCTTGGTAAAAGGAAGAGAAAGTCTCATCATAGAGACTGTATTAGCTGTGAGCAGCCTATACCGGATGATTGCCCTGATGATGTTTGTGCCCCTTGTGCAGCTCCTGCTCAGACTTCAGGAGGAGATGTCTTTTTTCAGTGGATGAAGGAAAAGATGTCTGCTGTATTTGATGAGATGAGTTCAAAGAAAAAGAAGTCTAAAAGACATCATAAACGTAGAAAACATCATAGGCAATCATCTTCTATATCTTTGCCTTCTAGTAGCTGCTCAGAAGCCCAGATAATTTCTGGGGATAGCCCTGAATCGGAAGGTTCTGGGCCAGATGTATCTGAGGATTTTTTTCTGTTTCACAAAGATAAAACCTCTAAATTGATCAAGGCGGTTAAAAGTGTAATGGAGACAGATGAGAGTCATAATGACTCTGTTAACCAAGATGCACTTTTTTATTTTCCCAGAAAAAAAGCCAAAGTATTGCCTAGTCATCCTGATCTTAAAGTCCTCTTTGAACAGGGTTGGTCTAAGCCTGAAAAAAGATTTGATTTAGGGTCTCGTTTTCGAGCAGTATACAAAATCGACCCTAAAGAATCTGAAGAATGGGAATTGCCTCCCAAGATTGATATCCCAGTGGCTAAACTATCTAAAAAATCTATTTTTCCTGCAGATGAATCTTCTTTACTTAAAGACCCTCTTGACAGGAAAGCTGACGCTATGCTCCGCAGAAGCTATCAGCTCTCAGCAGCCATGGCTAAGGCATCTCTTGCTACTGTGCCTGTTGCACAAGCCTTAAGATTATGGCTAAGCCAGATTGGTCGGGACATTTTGGATGGAGTCCCTAGAGAAGAAATTTATGAGAATTTGTCTTCTGTTAAACTTGCAGGCGATTTTCTGTGTGATTTTTCTCTTGACTCTTTAAAACTTGCATCTAAGAACATGCTAACGGCTAACTCTGCACGTCGTGCCCTGTGGATAAAGCCCTGGACAGGGGATGTAGCTTCCAAACATCACTTCTGTTCACTTCCCTTCCACCCATCTTCCTTGTTTGGGAAAGACCTGAAGGAGGTGTTGAAGAATCTTAGTGAAGATAAGGGGAACTCTTTTCCACAAGTAGCCAGTACCTCCAAAAAACCGAGCTTTCCACCTAGAAAAGCAAGACCTGAAAGACCTTTTCGTGCATTTCGTAACCGACGTAGAGGAGTTCAGAAGTCTAAAGACAGAACTATCTTCCACAGTAAAAAAAACGAGAAGCCTGACTTCTGACGCCATGCCAGGTCTGTCTCCAGTAGGTGCAAGGGTGGCAGACTTTGCTCACTTATGGACAGACATCACATCCGATGCTTGGGTACTGTCCACAGTAAAAAACGGATACGCTTTGGAATTCGACAAGATTCCGCCAGAAAGATTTTTGAGTACAAAAATCGAGAAATCTCAGATCCTTCCCTTGTTGCACGAATTTATCCAAAAAAGAGCTCTAGAAGAAGTCCCTTTGTCAGAAAGAGGAAAAGGAGTGTACTCCGCCATATTTGCTGTACCAAAGCCAAACAACAGGTGGAGATTAATTATAGACCTCCGCTATCTAAACAGATTCTTGACCAAAATTGCATTCAAGATGGACTCCATAAAATCAGCCACCGCCATTCTACAGCAAAGCAACTACATGGCCAAAATAGACCTGGCCGATGCTTATCTCCACATTCCCATCAGGAGAGGTCACAGAAAATATCTGAGAATAGCAATTGTGACCAATTCAAGAACTCTTCACTACCAGTTCACCTGTCTGCCATTCGGCATTACATCAGCCCCTTGCGTCTTCACCAAGACCACCATAGTTCTGGCGGCTGCACTGAGACTTCGGGGGATACAGATCGTGCCCTATTTGGTCGACTGACTGATTATAGCAGAGAATCAATCTCTCTTGAAACTTCATCTTCAGATGACAATCGATCTTCTACAACAACTGGGTTTCCTAATCAATTGGGAAAAATCCCTTCTTATTCCAACAACCAGAATTCAGTTCCTGGGGTTTATTCTCGACTCGTGCAGTATGACTATTCATCTTCCTCAGGAGAGAATCTTGAAAATCAAGCAGTCCGTGCACTACCTTATCAAGACAAGATGCACAACGGTCAGAACAGCCATGAGGGTCCTGGGTCTGATGACTTCAATAATAGAAGCAGTTCCTTGGGCAAAGGCACATTTCAGACAGCTACAACTCAACATTCTGGCTGTTTGGAACAAATCTCCAGCAGGATTCGACAAACCGATTGTACTAACTCCTCAGACCAGAGTCAGCCTCAGTTGGTGGTTGAGGAAGAATTTGGCGTCCGGCAGATCTTTATGTTTTGTTCAACCCCAGATCCTGACAACCGATGCCTCATCCTCAGGTTGGGAGGCCCACCTCGGCAATCTCTGGGTTCAGGACAAATGGAATTACACAGACAGGACTCTGTCCTCAAATCAAAGAGAATTGAAAGCCATTTATTTAGCCCTGAAATTCTTTCGGACCCAGCTGAAAAAACAGCATGTGAAGGTACAGACCGACAATCTGTCATGTGTTTATTACATAAACAAGCAAGGGGGTACCAGGAGCACACCCCTCATCAAACTGTGTCAAAAGATTATCTCCTGGGCCGAGGAAAACCTTCAGAGTCTGTCAGCAGTCCACATTCGAGGGTTTCTGAACACTCGGGCAGACAATTTAAGCCGCTCTCAACTAAGACCAGGGGAATGGTCCCTGAACAGTGTTATCTTCCAACAGATTGTCAGTCGGTTCGGTTGTCCACAAATAGACATGATGGCGACCAAACAGAACTCGAAGTTGCCAATGTTTTGCTCTCTTTACAGGTCAGACCAACCCTATGCAGTGGATGCCCTGTCTCTTCCCTGGACCAACCTGTTCATTTACATATTTCCTCCGATACCGCTCATTCAGAGGATACTTTACAAAATCAAAGAAGAGAAACCGAATGCAATTCTGATCCTACCATTTTGGCCACGCAGAGTATGGTTTCCTCTTGTAATGAGGTTGTCCAAGGGCGAATATTGGAAACTTCCTGCAGTTCCACATCTCTTGGAACAGATGGGGTTTTTCCATCCATCACCACAGAAGCTACAGCTTACGGCCTGGAGATTGAGAAGAAGACCCTAACAGGTCTAGGTCTTGCATCCAGAGTTATAAACACATTGTTGTCAGCTAGAAGACCAGCGACCATTAAGTCCTATGGTAGAGTTTGGTAAGTCTTCACATCCTGGTGTTCAGATAATTCTGTATCTGAACCTTCAGTCTCAGATATTCTTACTTTTCTACAGGATGGCCTTGATAAAGGTTTAAAACCTGCTACCTTGAAGCTTCAGTTTGCTGCAATCAATGCTTTAAATAACAATAGATTCTCATCTAATCATTTAGTACGGAGATTCTTCAAGGCTTTACGGAACATCAAACCTCCTATTAGACCACCATGTCCACAGTGGGATCTTGCCTTGGTCCTACATCATCTCACAGAACCTCCCTTTGAGCCTATACAGGAAGCTTCTCTCAAATGTTTATCGTGGAAGACCTTCTTTTTAGTTGCCGTTTCCACTGCTAGAAGAATTTCAGAGCTGCAAGCCTTATCCTGCAAAGAGCCATACTTACAGATAAGACCAGACTGCATCATACTAAGAACCGTTCCATCGTTTCTTCCTAAAGTGGCCTCAGTTTCTAATTTAAATCAGGAATATTATCTTCCAGCTTTGTGTCCAACTCCTGCTAATGCTCATCAGCAAGTTCTGCATCTTCTGGATGTTAGAAGATCCGTCTTGACTTATCTAGAGAAGACAAAATCTTTTAGAAAATCTCTGTTTCTCCAATTTCAAGGTCCAAGAAAAGGGATGAAGGCCTCTGCAGCCTCTCTCTCTCGATGGATAAAGCAGAGTATTTCTATGGCTTACAGAGCCTTGGGACAACCTTCACCTTTACAGATTAGGGCTCATTCTACAAGATCTACTGCTACTTCCTGGGCAGAGTATGCAATGCTCTCTATAGATCAGATCTGTCAAGCAGCTTCTTGGACTTCTTCTAATACTTCTGCTAAACATTACAGGCTGGATGTCTCCTCAGCTGGCTCAGCCTTTGGCGTATCGGTGCTATCTACAGTGGCTTCGAAAATTTGTCCCCCCCCTTTGATTTGCTACCTAAATCCCATCAGTGCTGCCTGTAGGACGAGAGGAAGATCTAAATTTTGCTTACCTGAAAATTTCTTTTCCTCGAAGTCCAAAGGCAGCACTATTATATTCCCTCCCAATAAAATAATTTTTTTTTTTTGCTGCATAAAACACGCCTCTTCCTTGACTCCTAGGATACTTATAGGGCAGTCGGTTAATTGATTTATTTTTAATTAACATTGTTATTGTGTTCTTCTGTCATAATTAGGACTCCAGACTCTTACCCATCAGTGCTGCCTTTGGACTTCGAGGAAAAGAAATTTTCAGGTAAGCAAAATTTAGATCTTACTACATACACATAGCAAGTTATATACAGTGTAATATAGTATTACTAGTACATACACATAGCAAGTTATATACAGTGTAATATAGTATTACTACATACACATAGCAAGTTATATACAGTGTAATATAGTATTACTACATACACATAGCAAGTTATATACAGTGTAATATAGTATTACTAGTACATACACATAGCAAGTTATATACAGTGTAATATAGTATTACTAGTACATACACATAGCAAGTTATATACAGTGTAATATAGTATCATACCTCCCAACATCTGTGAAAGGGAAAGAGGGACAAAATGGCGGCACGCGTAGCGGCGATCCCCCTAAGCCACACCCCCAATCACTCCCTGGCCACGCCCCAAATTTTAGCCATATTATAATAATAAAAATTATTTCAATTAAAAAATAAAAAACATTTCCTCATTGGGATTTGAACCTAGAACCTGCAGTTCCATGAACAATAATAACACAGCGCCCCAACCCACTGAGCTATTAGCTCTGTGATTATCAAGGATTAGAATTTTGGTAACTAACTCACGGGCTGAGTCCTCTTCATACAAGAGTGGGGGTTGTTGCATATTGCAGCAAACCCCCACCGCTAATAACCGCGGTCGTTGCTTGCACCGATCGCGGCTATTAACCGGTCCATTGCCGCCACCATCTTTATTCTGATCGCCGCGCCCCCGAACGTCATCGGGGGGGGGGGCGATCGGTTGCCATGGAAGCCTCGGGTCTTCGTTTGACCCGAAGCTATCTGGCTTCTGCAGATTCGTTACAATGAGCCAGTGGCTCATTGTAATGAATGAGCTGCAAAAATGCCATATATTGCAATACAGAAGTATTGCAGTATATGGTAGCAGCGATCTGACCATCTAGGGTTAATGTACCCTAGATGGTCTAAAAAATAGTGAAAAAAAAAATGTAAAAAAGAAAAAAAATTAATAAAATATTAAAAATTCAAATCACCCCCCTTTCCCTAGAACTGATACAAAACATAATAAGCAGTAAAAATCACAGACATATTAGGTATCAAAATATAAAAACGGTTACGGCCGGCGGTGACCTCCGAGGCGGGAAATGGCGCCCAAATGTCCAAAATGCGACTTTTACACCTTTTTACATCACATAAAAAATGGAATAAAAAATTATCAATATGTCGCACAGACCTCAAAATGGTAGCAATGAAAACATCGGCTCATTTCGCCAAAAATGACCCCTCACACATCTCCGTGCGCCAAAGTATGAAAAAGTTATTAGCTTCAGAAAATGGCAAATTTTTTTTTCTTTTTTGTACACATTTGTTAAATGTTTTTAAATGTATTAAAACACAATAAAACCTATATAAATTTGATATCACCGCGATCGCACCGAACCAAAGAATAAAGCTGAGGTGTTATTTTGAGTGCACAGTCAAAGTCGTAAAAACTGAGCCCACAAGAACGTGCACGTGCGTTTTTTTTTTTTCAATTTTTCTACATTTGGAATTTTTTTTCAGCTTCGCAGTACACGGCATGTTAAAATAAATAACATTACGGGAAAGTAAAATTTGTTACGCACAAAATAAGCCCTCACACAGGTCTGTACACGCAAAAATGAAAAAGTTATGGATTTTTGAAGGTGGAGAGCGAGAAATGAGCGAAAAAACCCTGCGTCCATAAGGGGTTAATGCCTTGGTATATAGGGAGGGATCTTCTCAGAGATTATTGTAATTATTGCGACTATTATTATTATTATGGAGATTATTATTATTATTGAGATGATTATTATTATTTTTTCTATTATTAATAATCGTCTCCATAATAATAAAAATAATAAAATTTATAATAATAATAGTCTCAATAATTACAATAATAATCTCTGAGAAGATCCCTCTCTATATATCAGTACATTAGTCTGTGTCACAGTGTAAATGGCAGATAACATGTCTTAGTTACCAGAAATCCTCAGCTCTGTATCACTGGGCTTATAGCTCAGTTAGTTAAGCTCCTGTCTATGGTGCAGAGGGTCCCAGGTTTGGATCTCAGCCTGGGCAAAACTTTATGTAATTTAATTAAATAAATAGCTTGTGTCTGGGGAAGCCCTGGAGACCATATATGGGCAGATGGTGATCTGACCTGATGACGTGGTCCCTGCTCTCTCTGCTAAGCCGACACTTCTCTGAAAAGGATTCCCTCCCGATGTGGTCCCTGCTCTCTCCGCTAAAGCCGACACTTCTCTGAAAAGGATTCCCTCCCGATGTCTGTAGAAGCCATTCTGTATTATCAGTTCTGGCTTTCAAAGTATTTACTATACGGACATCGGGACCTGGGGGGAGAATCCTTGACAATCTCATAGCTGCCAATCTCATAGCTGCCCGTGACGCGGGGCAGAGGTACGAAAAACGGGAAAGGCCTGTCAAAATCGGGGCAGTTGGGAGCTATGTAGTATTACTACATACACATAGCAAGTTATATACAGTGTAACATAGTAGTACATACACATAGCAAGTTATATACAGTGTAATATAGTAGTACTACATACTCATAGCAAGTTATATACAGTGTAATATAGTAGTACTAGTACATACACATAGCAAGTTATATACAGTGTAATATAGTATTACTAGTACATACACATAGCAAGTTACATACAGTGTAATATAATAGTACTAGTACAAAAGTAAAAAAGAGATATGTAGTTCCTGCTCACCTTCTGGCACGATTGGCCCCCAGCGCGAGATGCATCCAGTAAAGCCCCACGGACCACAGGCACGAAATCCACAAAAGAAAAAACGATGTCCGCGCTTCAGGGGATATGCAGATAAAACAAAGTTCCTTTATTTTGTATTCATGTAAAATCCAAAATTGGCAGGTAACAAAGGTGTGATGGCCCAAATATGGTGATGTTAGGGTAGGATTCAAGACATCCTCTTTTAGTGTGCATTGGCTGTGTGTTTCTAATCAATAAGCATGCGTGCACATCATAAGAAATTAATTCAGACACATTTGCTGATTTAAATCTCACTCATGCGATCATGGCCATGGCAAATCTGCACTGCTAGAACTTTATTTGGTTTCACAAAACTATATAGAAATTATGGAAGAAGCAGAAGGGGCGGAGAATTCCCAGCTCGTGTAGTCTCTTGATTGGAGAACTTCCTTGCTGTTGCTTATTGACGTCAGGATTGAAGTCTTGTTGACATTCTTTAGCTTTAATTGTTTTCGTTATGATCACGATGCCGGCGCCATCTTATAATGAAGTCTCTGTTACAATGATTTTAGGAAAATAGAATAAGTAGAAATGACAGGATTTGATCTATCAGCAGGTTTACCTTAACAGTCCCCCCTAAATCCTGGAATTTCTCTCAGCTACTCTTAGTCTAGAAGGACCTACAGATCTGCCCATATGTGCTTCGTTCTCCTCTTCACCAGTTGGATGACAGCAGACCCCTTGTTGGGTGTGCCCCCATTTAGTGGACTTTCACATATGGGAATCAAATCTCTACTCTACCTCTCCCTACTCCAGGGGGCTGTTTGATATGTTTCAGGGGTGGTTGATCTTAGAGGAATATCTTGATTATGCAAATTTAGGTAACTTGAGTAAGGGGTCTTTGGCTTGTCTAACTACTGATACCCATGATACTAAGTGGACTTGATGGGGGGGACCACATAACACACACTAAGTGACAAGAGCAAAATCACAATCCCCAATATCATCCGCACTTAAAGGAAACCCTTCCAATCCCCCATCCACAAAGTGAAGGATATAGCGTCCACTTCTGAGTTTCTTTTGAGTTCCCTGGACAGTCCTTCAATCTTTTCAAGAGCATGGGTAATCGATCCATAGGGGGCGATGTCATCCGGGATGTAACAAGCCACTCCCACCATCTTACAGACTCCTCCCTTCTCAGCAAGGATCATGTCCAAAGCCATGCAGTTCTGGGAAGCATCTCGGATATAATTCACAAATCTCTGTTGATTACAATAAAAACAGTTAACCCAACCAACATCTTTGCTCATAGCTCTCTGGGGAATAATGATCTGTCATGGGGAATACCTGTCCATATCTGATTGTGGGCCTTGTACTCATCTGGAACCCCCCCATTGGTGCTCCCACTGTATCCATATAAACGTTGTCATCTAGGTGCTTCTCTCTGACCTTCAGAATCCTTTGGGATTCTCTACCTTTTCTTATGTGTCTGATCAACCTTATCCCTGGGGATCACGAGGAAGGAATGCACAAGTCTTATCACCGTACACTCACCTTCCCAGGCTCTAGGCCTGACCTGACTCTCCTATCCCCACAAATCCAGTCCACATCAGACACTGCTATACAGGGTTACCTGTACTGTCAGTGTTATAGAAGGTCATGGTCTTGTTGCACCAACCGTAGGTAAAGTCTCCTACCCTGGGGGCATCCTGGTCACCCCTATAGATACAGTGATAGTCATGGTTGGGGTGTCCCTGAGCATACAGTCAGTCAGAAGAGACCGGCTAGCAAGAAGAATAGGTTAATCTGCAATAGAAAGCATGGAAGCGTGCTGACTTCCCTCTATCTTCACAGACGTGGCACTGGTCAGCAGGACTTGGAAAGGACCATCGTAGCGAGGCTCCAGACTCTCTCTGGTGTCTCTTTACCACCACGTAGTCTCCAGGCTTCAGGTTATGCATCCTGAGGTCTCTGCATCTGAAAAAGGAATCAGAAACACTTTTGCATACCTTCTCCAAGGCCTGGCTCAACTGTGGCATGTTCCACCTGGTTTCCTGCCATCAGCTATAGAGCCTGTGGGAAGTAGAGGCCTAATCTGGGTGCACAGCCGAAAAATACTTCAAAGGGGGACAATCCCATCTTTCTGGTGGGTGTGGTCCTAACTGAATAGTGGGCAGCAGGAAAGCACTCGTGCCATGGTTTCCCTGTTTCTTGCATGGCCTCCCGGATCTCTAACTTAAGAGTGCTGTTTAGGTTTTCCCACTAACTTGGGAAGGGCAAGGGGTGTGCAGGGCCTGTTCTACACCCAGGAGGGACAAGGTTTCAGTCTTTACCTGTCCAGTGAAGTGGGGTTCTGCGACCGGACTCTATGGTCTCCGGAAGTCCAAACCTGCAGAAAAATCTCACTCACCAACTTCTTGGCTGCAGCTCTAGCAGTAGCCTTGGTCATGGGAAAAGCTTCTGGTCACCCTGGAAAGAGATCAATGCACACAAGCATGTATTCCTACGCACCACTTTTTGGTAGCTGGATACAATCCATCTGCAGTCTTTGGAAGGGATACAGCAGCTTGGGTGTCACCTTCTGTGGGGTCTTTACCACCTTACCCGGGTTGTGGCGGGCACAGACTATAAAGGCTTTCACTAGTCTAGTGACAGGGGAAGTAACGCCCGGGGCAAACCACTGGTGGTTTATGTGCACTAGCATGGCCATTTTGGATACGTGTGTGTGTGTCCGTGGGCTACTTGACTTACTGTCGGGTGCAGGGCTCTGGGCAGGCACACCCTCTCTCCCAGCATCCAGGTCCCATCGGCATCTGGGCTCCAGCTTTCCTCCACACTTCCTTCACTTCTGATGACTCTCGGGCCACCAGGGACTGGAGCACCTGTGGACAGCAGCTTTTAGCTCAGAACTCAGCGCTGAGACTTCAGGAGAGTCTCTGGGCTCCATCTGTGCAGCTGCCTTCACCATCCCGTCAGCCACATACTTGCCCTTGGCTTGTGGAGTTACCAAATTGTGTGTGCTTTTACTTTTATTATCCCCACCTCTTGTGGAAGTAAGAGAGCATCCATGAGCTCTTTAACCAACGTGCCATGCTTAGAGGGGGTTCCTGCAGAGGTGAGGAAATCTCTAGCCTTCCATATGGGTTCATAGTCGTGTTTAGACCCCAGAACTATACCTTGAGTATAGATGTTTGTCCTTTTACCTTACACCAGCTGTAGCGCTTCCCTGAGTGCCATCACTTCACCTCCTGCACTGACCTGTGTGGAGGAAGTGGTTCTGCTTGTACTACCTCATGTGCGCCACTGACCACTGTATATCCAGTATAGAACCGTCTGTTTTCTCCTGCAGACCTGGAGCCATCTATGAGAAAAAACTCAACATCTGCATTAATCACCCTTCACTCCCCCTTCTCTGAATCCTGGAAGACTGGCGATAGAATGAAGGATTCAGAGCTGTGCACCTTATCAGTGTATCCTGGGGCATCAGGAGTGCACACTGGAGTCTGAGCTGTCTGGCCTTGGCTCAGATGCTTGGGCTGTACTTGGGTGAGGACACTGTGCAAGTCATGTGGGGTTTGCACAGTAACTGAGTGATCTAGGGTCTAGGATCAGCTCACTGGCCTTGCTGAGCAGATTGCTGGCTGCAGCTACTGACACATGAGGGGCTCCCCTCACGACTGAGTCTAACCGGGCCTAAGAGTGGGTCACTGGGAGGGCACCACGTTCCTGGGCTAAGACACCTGTGGCCTAGATACTCCGTGTAAAATAAAATAAAAGGTCTGGTTCAGTGGCATGTGCCTAGGGCTGGGGCAGACAGGATTTACCAGCTTAAGGATATGGAATGCATCAATTGCCTCCTGACTAAGGGCAAATGGGGAAGAGGCAATTCAGTCAGAAAGGGGCAACATCAGGCTGGAGGCAGCAGACCTTATCCCAGGCTGCAGGAGCTGGCCAGTCCTAGAAACATGTGAAGAGGCTTAGGGCCTCAGGGCAGGGGCACATTCTGGACTGCCAGCTTTCTTTCCTCTGTCAGGTGTCTGCCTGTGGCTGAGAAGCAGTGGCCTAGGAAGACCACCTTCTCCTGGCAGTACTGGAGTTTGTCTCAGGAAACTTTGTAACCCTTCTGGAACAGAAAACACATAAGGTCAATAAATGCATCCTGGCAAACAAAAACAGTAGGTCCTCCGCATACTGGAAAGGAGAACATCCAGTAAGGGGCTAGTCTGCCAGTCTACTCCCTGTAGGGCCGTGGGGTATTGGCTGGGTGAGTTTTACCCCCCTTGTGGGAATCTACACCAGATATACTGGAATACTGAACTGGTAAAGGCAAATAGGTCCTGGCAATCTTCATGCAGGGGCACAGAGAGGAAAACATTTGCCAAATCAATAACCGTGAATAATATATCACCCTGGGGACTGCTGCCAGTTTGGGCTAGGGACCACTCATTGGCAGCTTGGAGGTCATAGACCATCCTACAGGTATCCAGCTGTTCTTTCTGGGTCTTTTCCTTGACCGGGAATGGGCTAAAATCATCATCGGGCTAGCAGTGGAGAGTCACACATCAGTTCTACAATGAAAGGCACTAACTCTGTTTGGGGGGGCCATTCAGAAGGGGGACTGTTCTCGCTGACATCCCTGTCCATTACCACCACCCCTTGTCCTGCCCTGTTGGGGGCGTCTCCGCCACTCACTATAGTAATGTCTCCTCCCCACCGTCGAAAACACGCCCACTTGGGTCGGTCGGTTGAGACTATTGGAAATGTTGTCAGTGTCACTTTGCCGTGGTCTGTGAAACTGGTCTCTGTTTCCCTCTGGCTTTCAGTCACAATCTTATCAATCCCTGTATACGCAAATCTGGTAGAGATGTCTCTAGTCCGTTAACACCTTTGGTAACAACCCACTACACCACACTGTCAGGTCATTCCCCATGTGTCCCAAAGCTGCAAACTGTTCCCATGGGACTCTTCCATTACCGTGTGCGTCTCCGCTTTATCTCATCCAGACATTTAGGATTCTCTTAACTATCTATAAACTTTTGGCCAGACTCCAACATTTCAACAAAATCCAGGTACACTTATGTTGGTTTTTAATCAAAAAGGAACAAAAGTCAGTCATAGGCTCTGTAATACAGTCGGGGGGCTTGTTCTTGCTTAGTCTGTTCATGGGGTACACAGGAGGACATCACATCATACTGTATCCCTGTTCCACAACCAAATAAATTCCTTCAAGTCTTTTTTTTTTAGATCGTCAGGGAGAAGTCTAAACGCAGCGATCTACCCCTCCCAAATGTAAATGTTCTCACTAGCCTGTAAACCACAAGATAACAGAACACAGATTCCAAGCAACTCAATATGGAGAAATTCAGTTTTCCGTGAACATCAAGGTCACTATCGTCTCTCTCGTAAGACAGACACAGCACATGTCAGTTCTTCACAAAACAAAACGCAGCTCCAACAGCCCCCACCCTTTTGTTAACCCCTTAAATGCCAGAAAGCAGGTACCAGAGACATTGTAACACTTTTTATAGTAATTTTTCTCTAATTGTCGGGGTCAATAAATTTTAATAATACTCAAACAACCTCCCACACTCCAAGATCCCTAGCAGACGTCCGAAAAGGTGAAATATCACCAGCCGGCATTTGTTTTCAAACGTCTGGCAGGACGCCCCAAGCATGGTCAGCTGTTATCCTACAAAGCATAAAATGGCTGCCACTGAAAAATAAACTGACTTAAGATGGCCGCCACTGAAGAATGGTAGGGCGTGTCATCTTCTCTAACCACCAGATACAGGGGTGGAGTCTGGATTACAGGGGCCATTTTTCACTCCAAGGAAAATATAATTGAATCTATTTTTCTCAAATTCTTTCCACATCAAAAACTTTGAAATGTCCCTTATCACCTGTCTCTTTCTTAAACGGCACTCTGAAGGATCCCTGTCACTCTGTCCTGGTCCGTCCGTTAAAGTCATAGGCTCTAAGTGTCTGATCAAGTTTTCTCACTTGTACAATCATCAGATCTTCTAACACATCCCAAAATTCTCAAACCTTCACTATTACTTTTCTTTCCAGCACATGCTACCAGCCCTTCTGTCCCATTATATCAACTTTGCACTTTTCCATCAGTCCTACTTAACTCCACCACCTTCTGTCTACTTACATCAAGCCAATCTTCTGTCTGTGCATCTTTCCCTTCTTTGCACTGAACTATCGCTAGCTCGCCAGCGACTCCCTCTGGGAGGACGTTCTTTCTCTTTCGAAACCGCAGCATAATTTGTCTGAGACCCTTACCGTGCAGCTGCTCACGGCTTAAGGGTTGACCTTCAAGCTCCCCGATCACCAGTTATAGAGACTTAACTCACTGCGTGTCGGTTAGAGGTTTATCAGAAGGTCTGACCTTCAAGCTCACTGATCACGAGAAACAGAGACTTAGCTCACCGCGTGTCAGTTACAGAGGTTTATCAGAAGGTCCCCGCTTAACGATCTCCCTTTTCTCCTAATTCCTGTCAGATCCCCAGACACCCGTTCTCGGCCCATATGTCTGATCTTCACTGCGGCTTCGCTACACTCCTCTCTATATGAACTTCGAACGTCCTCCCCTTCCCTTTCTGTTCTGGCTCAGCAAAGCGCATACACACAGCAGCCAAGGCACTTCTCATACAGAGCTATATAACAATTCAGACCCCGATGCAGGACACCAGGTGGCTATACATATTTACCCTCCAATCCCAGCTGTCTACAGCCACAGGTATCACCACTCCCCGAGTCACAGGCAAGTCACAGGTTAACATATGTTATCCGAAACTTACCGTGATCGTAAGCTGATCTGACCCAGTCGGGAAGTGGTAACCCCGAGGCTGCAAACGGTGCTGGAACGAGGGGGCGTCCTGGTCATCCTGATCGCGAAATCTCAGCAGTGCCTCCAATGTTAGGGTAGGATTCAAGACATCCTCTTTTAGTGTGCGTTGGCTGTGTGTTTCTAATCAATAAGCATGCGTGCACATCATAAGAAATTAATTCAGACACATTTGCTGATTTAAATCTCACTCATGCGATCATGGCCATGGCAAATCTGCACTGCTAGAACTTTATTTGGTTTCACAAAACTATATAGAAATTATGGAAGAAGCAGAAGGGGCGGAGAATTCCCAGCTCGTGTAGTCTCTTGATTGGAGAACTTCCTTGCTGTTGCTTATTGACGTCATGATTGAAGTCTTGTTGACATTCTTCAGCTTTAATTGTTTTCGTTATGATCACGATGCCGGTGCCATCTTATAATGAAGTCTCTGTTACAATGATTTTAGGAAAATAGAATAAGTAGAAATGACAGGATTTGATCTATCAGCAGGTTTACCTTAACAGTGACCTACGCGTTTCGCCCTCTCTCAGGGCTTAATCATGGTCTTTGACCATGATTAAGCCCTGACCAAGCCTTTGACCATGATTAAGCCCTGAGAGAGGGCGAAACGCGTAGGTCACCATACTTGGGCCATCACACCTTTGTTACCTGCCAATTTTGGATTTTACATGAATACAAAATAAAGGAACTTTGTTTTATCTGCATATCCCCTGAAGTGCGGACATCGTTTTTTCTTTTGTGAATAGTACTAGTACATACACATAGCAAGTTATATACTGTGTAATATGGTAGTACTAGTACATACACATAGCAAGTTATATACAGTATCATATAGTAGTACTGCGCCGGCAGCGCACATGACGTTTTAAACACCTTTTTTGGGCAGTTTTTAAGCAGTCCGTTAAAATTAAACAGTCAGTTAAAATTAAGCAGTCCGTTTTTATTAAGATAATTGGCAAAATTGGTCGCATGCGTTTTTTAACTGACTTCTTAAAGACGGCCCAAAAACGGGTTCAAAACGCCACATGTGCGGCCGAGCTTAGGGATATTGCAATCATTCTTAGAGCACATCTTCCAGAACACACTGGGGGAGATTTATCAGAAGCGTCTGAGAGCAGAACTGTTCTAGTTGCCCATGGCAACCAATCAGCGCTCAGCTTTAATTTTTACACAGCTGTTTATAAAATTAAAGCTGAGCTCTGATTGGTTTCCATGGGCAACTGGAACAATTTTACCTCAGACAATTCTGATAAATGTCACCCACTGAGTGACCCCAGCCTGGACTTACTTCCATGACCACTTCAGTAATCCGGAATCTCTCCAGTAATTCAGCATCTGTTTCAAGATCGTTTTGGCCCGTTGCCTGCAGTTGTTCCAATAAAGAAACGTTATTTTGCACATCGTCGCCTCCGTCAATTCCCTGTATCACCACCAAGGGCTCCCCATCCATTACCCAGGGACATATATTACGGAAACAAAGGGGTTGCCCCAGGGAGAATCAGTACCTCAGCCTCTCCCTTCATATTTTCTTGCACACACCACCTGCTGGAGACCTGCCAGGCTGTAGGACAGCCCTCCGGTCCCCATACCAAGCACTGTGACACTAGCGTGCCTAGGCCACAATCGCCAGCCAGTCCTCCCCAAGAAAAGGCTAGGCCCCGGTAGGGAAGGTTGCAATAGCAAGTTATATACTGTGTGATATAGCAGTATGAGTACATACACATAGTGGGGGAGATTTATCATTAGGCAGGATTATAGCAGGATTTATTGTCCAGTGTATGTGCAGTGTTAAATGCCTTCTGTGTCTTCTCTATGCGAATAAACTGCACCAGTCGCACGTATATTTAAAGAGAACCCGTCATGCAAAATAACCCCCCTAAAATAAATATATTTTCATAAACTGCCATTAGAGAGCATTGCCTCTATACCTTCATTGTCCCTCTACATGCCTGTAAACCTAAGCAATGAGGTCCTAAAGCTGTATGCAAATGACCTGTGAAATGTCCAATGAAGCATTAGCATATTCAAGCTGTCCACTCTATTCATGAGTGGGAGGCACAGCCACACCCCCAGTGCATGACTGACAGCCTGTATAATGATGTGAGGCTGTATAATGATGTGCTTCCTGGTGCTGGTGGCCACACCCCCTGCAGTCTGTGTGTGCATGTGTGTATAGGAGAGATACAGCAGCTCCAGGCAGCCATGTTATAGCAGAACATGTCAGATTCATGTGTAGCTGATGTCTGTGTCTCTCACCTGTATATTAGGAGGATGCAGCATGTCAGCAGATGCAGCACACACACTAGCCAATCTTTACTATACATTACACACAGACATGAGCAGGGGGAGGAGAGGGGAGGAGTAACAGGGGTGACATCACTGCCTCTGACCATGTGACCAGCCTCATTTACATAATAAAAAATAGATGATTTTACAATGAATAATGTATGAAATAACTAGATAAAGGCTGGGATGGGATCCTTGTGAGTTGCTCCAACAGGTAGAGGTGACAGGACTAGTGACACAGACCTGATGACAGGTGTCCTTTAACATCTGCTCATTTTCTGCCTTTTTGCAATGTTTTTACACAGGAAATTCTCAGCTACCTCAAACATAAAATTGAGCAAAAACTTCCCCCTGTAGTAACAATGGACCCACATACACCACCTCCTATGTGGTGTAGTTTTGCAGATTAAATTTGCGTTCTTTTGAAAAATCTCAGTTGATAAATGATGTGTTGCACACTCTGTGGTGTATTTTTTTCTGCCATTGTGTGACTTTAGAGTTGCGCAAAAATTTGTGACAGTTATACGCCAAAAAGCTACAAAGGACTAATGATAAATCTCTCTCATAGAGCGGAATCAGTGCTGTGTATTATCACAAGATATCACACGACCAGTGTCCCCTGTGTGCCCCTCTGCATCACTCACCTCTCCGGGTTCCAGCACCGTCTCCTGTGGCTCGGTGTACACGTCCACGCCTCCTTGGGCTTGCCGGCTCTGTAAAATTTAAAGGCCAGTGCGCCGCTAATTGGCGCTGGCCGACTGCCATTTCTGTTAAATAGCCAGCCCCCCTGTGTCCCATGCTTTGTTCCTATGCCTTGTACTGTTATTGCAATTTCCTGTTGTGACCCCAATTCCGTTATTACTTCGATCCCGAGCTGCCTTTCATGACCTTCCGCTAAGTCCCCAACTACGATCCTCTGCTGCCTGTCCTGACCTCCTGCCTGTCCTCGACTATGATTCTGCTCAACATTTTTGTACCTCGCCTTGGCCGCCACTGCGGATAAAGTTGCGCCCGTGGAACGACCTGTTGGTACAATGCCTCAACAAATCCAACCTACGGTACTTTGCGGCGAGAGATCTAGAAAAGTATGATAAATTGATACGGAGAGAATATTGCAATTGAAATAATCGTCTATTGAAATTGAAAGTTGTTTCTACCACCAGGGAAATGTTCCCCACCACACTGCTCCTGATCTCAAGGTCTCAGTCCAGTTGAGTATTTGTGAGATGTGCAAGAAAATTGTTGGATTCATTGAAACCCAACATTACAGTTTACAGGATAAAAAGGATCTGCTGGTGCCAGATAATGTCAGAACATCTGAAGATTTTATTAATTTTTTTCTTTGGGATGTGAACTTAAAGGTGTATTCCCACAAGACAAGTTTTTAAAATGTACTCAGGATAGCAAAATTACACATTCTCTAATTCACTGTTATTAACAAAAATACAGAATTTCACAGATATAAGTCCAACCTGTCCTGGTGTACACAATTTTGGTTGCCCCTGGACCCAACCCTAAATCTTCTGAGTTTAGGGTTGGCAGACATCTTGTTCTCCTGTCTGATGCTGCAATGAGCTCCTCTCTGCTCTCTGTCTCTAGCCCCAACCCTTGCATTCTAGGAGGAGCTCACACAGACATTGGGGGTCATTTACTAAGGGCCCGATTCATGCTTTCCCGACGTGTTACCTGAATATTTCTGATTTGCGCCGATTTTCCCTGTATTGCACAGGCGCGCCGGAAATCGGGGGATGTGGCCGAACGAAAACCCGACAGATTTGGAAAAACCGCCGCATTTAAAAAAAAAAGTGTTGCGGAACTTGCACTTACCTTCACCAGGAATAGGCCGGTGAACTTCAGGGCATTCCAGCAGGCCTCGGGGAACTTCAGCGCAGCAGCGCCACCTAGTGGACGTCGGAGGAACTACCTTAGTGAATCCCGGCCGGGCCTGAATCCACCGCAGAGAACGCGACGCTGGATCGCGAATGGACCGGGTAAGTAAATCTGCCCCATTGACTTTCTGAAGGCAGACAACTGCAGCATCATGAGGAGAGTGAAGAAACAGGCATGTTAGTTCTTTATCCAGGGGTAGGGAGGCATATAGCAGAGCTGTGTATGTTATGGCTGTGATAATAGAGCTGAGAATTTTTATGTGTAATATGCATCTCATTGATCTCATCATCTCTCATCTCTGATCTGTCTAATCTCTATTTCCAAATGTCAAATACTAGTAGAATGTTCAGAAGATAAATAAAAGTGTGTTTAAACCCATACCCTGATAATCTAGCCATATTGTCATCACACAGAACTAAATGAATCATGAAATGTCTGCTTAGAAAGTCCCCACCCAAACTCTGGAATCTTACATTGACCATCACTGATTTATAGGAGCTAAAACAGCAATAAAATTGTAAAATAAGGGGTTAAAAGTTATCTTTATTGTGTAAGCATCACTAGGGGATTGAAATTTGAGAATTTTCTTTCATGGGCAAACCCCTTTAATGTAATATTAGGCGGTAGTTGAAATGTTCTAAGTCAATGTTCTAAGTAGTTGAAATGTTCTAAGTCAATGATCATGTATATTTTAAATTCTAATTCCTTTCACCAAGTGGCATTTGGAAATATACTTAAAAGGAGTGCACTAGCAGTTTTTTACCATACAAAGCTATGTAGCTTCTCTGGAGATCTGTCTAAACAATACCATTGTGTGTTTTTCACAGCAGGAATGTCAATAGTGCCTTTATATTCCAGGAATGTAGCTGGACTTGATATACCTTGGTGCAGTCCTTTGTAAGCACAACATCTCTTCTGTGTAAGAGTGTAGCAGGCTTCTGGTTAGCTATTAGAGGGAAGGAGAAAGGTATTAGAGGGAATGTAGCCATGCCTAGCTACAATCCTGGAATATAAATACATTTTTAACGGTCCTGCTACTACTAACAAATACACAAATCGTCATGGATCGTCATACTCATTACTTTACACAATCTTCAGTGTTTTATTGTCAAAACTGCTGGTAGTTTCATATGTTTAATGTGAGATGTTGTGATGGTGTAACAAATCTGACTCAGGCTTTATCAGGCTCAAAGCCATACAAAATCCCGATGGGCACAGCAGCTACTGGAATATGGATGTCTTAGCACACTTACCAGTCTGTTCAACTGTCCAACAACTTTCCCATCTACATACAGCTAAGGGCTCATGCACACGACCGTCCGTCAGGGGGACGTATGTACGACCTATAGACGGCTATGGCGCACGGGCTTGTTCAGAGCCGTAGTTGCATAAAAATAGAGCCTGCTCTATCTTTGGCTGTATCGACGGCCATGCGGCTACTATTTTCTATGGGGAAGGGCAAGCAGCGCTCACCCCCCCCCTCCCCCTCCGACGGCCTACAGCGCGGTGTGCTAACGTTAGTATGCATGAGCCCTAATATGTAGGTGCAACATCCCCCACCGGGGCCTAGCCTTTTCTTGGGGCCTGGAGTCAGCCGGGGCCCGCAGTACCTGAGTGGCTGGCGGTTGCGGCCTAGGCACGCTAGTGTCACGGTGCTTGGTATGGGGAACCGGAGGGCTGTCCTACAGCCTTGCAGGTCTCCAGCAGGGTGGTGTTGGCAAGAAATGATGAGGGGGAGGCTGCTATTGCGGTTCTCCCTGGGGCAACCCTTTGGTGTCAAGAGTATGAGTCTCTGTGTGGTGGACAGGGTGCTTGTGATGATGGCAGCCGTAGTAGTAGGGACCAGACGGAGGCAGACGTTGAACAAAAACAACTTACAGTTCTTTATTGGAACCGACAGGAACCGTAGCAACGTGCCTTAACAGGATGGTGGAGTGCTGGAGATGTAGTTGGAGGGAGCCACAGGATGTAGATCACCAGCCTGGATGCAAAGGACAGGCTGGGAGGTAGCTGTGTCATGGAAGGATGCTTCAGCTTTATCCTGGATTGCTTCAGGTATCACCCTTAAAGGTAGGATGATACCCCTTTTCTCACTAACTAGCTATTAGCTCCACTCTTCAGGCAGGGAGCTGGCTCACCTGCTCTTGGTCTGGTGTGCTAGCTGCACAGACTCCTCTGAGTCTCTAATCTGAGAGAGTGAACTCTCTCCTCACACTGCACTCTCTTCTTTTTTTCCAACTTACTTTTTATTATTTAACCAAGAATAATAAAAACAGACATGTACATTATGGGGGGGAACAAAGACATATCTAGTATTATAAGGCAAATAATCACTTCCGGGTCGCGCAGGACCCATCTAGACTCTTTAAGCTAAAGGATCGTAGGTCAGATACATCTGTTCTGAAAAAAAGGAAGAAAAAAGGGGGGTCTTGCCACCATTCAGAGATCGTGATCAATGACAGGACAACAAGAGCCCGCCACTTACAGTAGTGCCTGTTAATCAGATTTACATACAGTATTACAAACATAAATAGCACAGAGGTAAACATGGACCTTAGGAAAGAGGAATTTAAAAAAATTACTTTTCCATGGGTCCAACTATACAAAAAGTTCAACCTAACATGTCCATGAGCCTCTAAGCGGTTAAAGATATAGTTTAATAGGGAAAGTTGTCACCAATCGCATCCCAAGGGGACCAGACTTTAAGAAAGTGATCCGACCTTTCCTGTAGGGTCGCAGCCATGGATTACAGCACAAAGTATGTGTAGAAACAATTTAGAGTGAGGTTTGCCCAGATTGTTAGGAGGGAGGCCTAAAAGGAAAACGACAGGGTCTTTCTCAAGTGTGACTCCAAGAGTTTTTTCCAACACATTTTGGACCTTGTATATGGGGGCAGTCCCAGAAAATATGAAACATGGAAGCTCCATGTGCATCACACCTCCAACAAACATCTGGTATTTGTGGATTTAGTTTATGAAGCAGTGCTGGGGTGTGATACCACTGCATAAGGATTTTATACTGGTTCTCCTTGTATAATGCTGATAAGGAACCTTTAGGGGCCCTGTCCCATATAGCTTTCCAAATGGGTTCCGGTAACCGTCTCCCCAGCCAGTCTTCCCACCTTTGCATATATGCATGTTGAATTGGTTCTGAGTACGTCTGGGTCAGTAGTAGGGCGTAAAGATCAGAAATCAAACGCCTAGATGAGGAGCTCCTAAGACAAATCCTCTCAAAGTCTGTGAGGGGTGGTACTATAGTGGAGCCCAATGTCTGGGAGCAAAATCGGTAAATTAGAGGGTAGGAGTCTGTTACTTGGCTAAACTGGTCAGACGCCGCGCAGAGATCTGAGAGGGTAAATAGCTGTTTTGACGTCGGATGAGCAACGTCTTTAATGCGAAAGGCCTGCATGGGTTTCCAGAATTCCACGAAATCGGAATTCAGGCTCTGAGGTAGGTTTGGCGTATAAAGAAAGGGGGTCAAAGGTGACTTCAATGTAGCCAAGGAGTATCTAATGCGACATCTACGCCATATCTCTCTAGTAAAGGACATTGGGGCCAGTAAAGATTTAGATGGAATCTCTATAGGTGGTCCCCAAACTAAGGCGCTAGGATGTGTTGGAGCTATCCAAAGCTTCTCAACCTCTGTCCACCTATTAAAGGCAGGCAGGGAAGTCCAAGAGGTAATATGGCGTAGATGGGTTGCATACTAGTACAAGGTTAAGTCCGGTAGACCTAATCCACCTTTATACTTTGGCGCTACCAGCACTGTTTTAGGAATTCTATGCCTCTTGGAGTTCCACAAGACGTCCAAAAACAGTGTTTGGATTCTGCGTAAGGCAGCTACTGGAACTCGAACCGGAAGGGTCTCAAATAGATAGAGAAACCTGGGCAGGACAGACATCTTAATCGCCGCTATTTTACCTAGCAAGGATAAGTATAAGGGGCGCCAGCTCTGGAGTTGTTTCCTAACATCCTGGATTAAAGGGGGAAAATTTTCTTTATATAGGGAGGATACTAATGGCGTAAGTTTTGTCCCCAAGTATTTAAGAGACGAGCTACACCAGGAGTAGTGGAAATTATCCTGTAGGGTCTGCAGTAGTGAGGCAGACAAGTTCAGAGGCAGGGCTTCAGACTTCGCATGGTTTATCTTATATCCTGACATCACACTATATTCTGTAATAATCGAGTGCAAATTTGGTAGTGATATCATGGGGTCTGTGATGGTGAGTAAAACGTCGTCTGTGAACAGAGCAATTTTAAACTGCTTATCCCTTACTTGAATACCCTTAATATCGGGGCAGTTACGAATAAGAGCTGCTAAGGGTTCAATACTCAGGACATACAACAAGGGGGATAAGGGGCAGCCCTGGCGTGTCCCGTTTCGAATAGGTAGGGAGGGAGAATGAGTAAGCCTAACTTGCGCCGTAGGTGAGGCATACAAACCATGTAGCGCCTTTATGAATGGTCCTCGGAAACCAAAACGAGCAAGGGTTCTGAACATGAACTGCCAATTTAACCGATCAATGGCTTTTTCTGCGTCAAGACTAAGGAGCAGAGCCTCTGATTTTGTTTTTTGGACCACATCTATTAAATCTATGGTGCGACGCGTGTTGTCCCCTGCTTGCCTAAATTTAACAAACCCGACTTGGTCTTTATGCACCAAATTCGGGAGCCAATCGCCTAGTCTGTTAGCCAGTAGTTTGGTGAAAGTTTTGAGGTCGGCATTGAGCAAACTAATGGGCCTATAGCTAGAGCACTCAGATGGGTCTTTTCCCAGTTTGGGGATTACTGTGATATGTGAGGATAGCATCGTCTGAGGAACTGGCTCGCCCTGGAGAAATCCATTGAAGAGTTCAGTCATATTAGGGAGCAAGAGAGGGAGGAACGTCTTATAATATAGGTACGTAAACCCGTCTGGGCCAGGGGCCTTACCCCCGGGCAAATTCTTTATTGTATCCTCTATTTCCTCTGCCGTGATGGCTTGATTCAGGTGAGTCAGTGCCTCAGACGACAGCTGGGGAAGAGAGCATTGAGACAGGTAGCGGTCTAGTGTAGCGTTTTGCTCTAAAGATGAAGATGGCGAAGGGGAGTCTAGAGAGTAAAGAGCGGAATAATAGGTGTGGAATAGTTCAGCTATTTTGGAGGGATGGTAATGCATAATACCCTTTTTATCTCTTATGGCGAAGGGGGCTTGGGAGGATGATTTATGTTTAAGCTGACGGGCCAGTAGTGTGTGAGCCTTATTACCGAATTCGTAGAATTTCCGTTTAGAGTATTTTATCATGCGCTCCACATCTAAAAGGTCTAACTCCCGAAGTTTAGAACGTAGAACCTGGATTCGTCGTAGTAGAGAAGGTGTAGGGGAGGTGGCTAGATCTCTTTCAGCCTGTCTAAGATTCTGTTTATATCTAGAGTAATTAAGTAATCTATCTCTTTTTATCTTAGTGGCTATAGATATAGCCTCACCTCTAAAAACTGTTTTGTGGGCCTCCCATAGAATTGGGACGGATGGCGCCGTTGGGGTGTTTTCCTTAAAATAATTAAGCAAAACCGTCCTCAGGGATTCTCTTGAGAGTGGGGAAGAAAGGAGGGTTTCATTAAGACGCCAATGGGGAGATCTAAGTGGGGTATCTTCCAACCTCAGGTCCAGGGAGATCGGGGCATGGTCCGACCATGTTATTTGGCCAATTTCAGCATCCCCTTGGGCTCGTAATGTCGGGTAGTTGCCAAAAAAATAGTCTATTCGCGTATGAGTCCTATGTGGTGGGGAGTAAAATGTAAAGTTCCTGGCCGTCGGGTTATTCACTTGCCATAGGTCATACAGTGAGCTTTTACGGATCAAACAGCGGAACCCTGTAGCTAACGTTTTCGTCCCCTGAGGTGTCGGGCAGGCCGGGACTGATAGGCGATCTACACTGTCCGAGAACACAACATTAAAGTCACCACCCAACAAATAAAAGTTCGTGTTGATCAGATGCTAATCCAGAAAGGACCTTATTGAGAAAGGAGAGCTGGCTGGAGTTTGGAGCATAAATATTACATAGTGTCATGTGAATGTTCATGAATGATCCCTTAATTATGATATATCTGCCGTGGGGATCTGCTACGGTTTCCGTTAGCTGAAATGGGCAATGCCTAGAAATAAGAATAGCTACACCTGTCTTCTTAGTGGGAGCATTAGCCAAGAAAGACACGGGGTACCAGTGGTTGGCAAAGTGAAAGGAACTCGTGGATGTGAAATGTGTTTCTTGGAGGAACACTATGGGGGTCATTTACTAAGGGCCCGATTCGCGTTTTCCCGACGTGTTACCCGAATATTTCCGATTTGCGCCGCTTGTACATGAATTGCCCCGGGTTTTTGGCGCACGCGATCGGATTGTGGCGCATCGGGGCCGGCATGCGCGCGACAGAAATCGGGGGGGCGTGGCCGAACGAAAACCCGACGTATTCGGAAAAACCGCCGCATTTAAAAACCGAAAATGTGTCGCTTGGGGAGCGCTCACCTTCACCTTCTACGGGATGGTGCATTCCGGGGCGTTAAGATTATTTTCGGCGCTGCAGCGCCACCTGGTGGACGGCGGAGGAACTACCATCTTAAATCCCAGCCGGACCCGAATCCTGTGCAGAGAACGCGCCGCTGGATCGCGAATGGGCCGGGTAAGTAAATGTGCCCCTATGTCTGCTTTGGCCTGGCGTCATTCTTTCAGAAGAAGCCGCCTTTTCACATCTGAATTGTGACCTTTAGTGTTTAGGGAAAGTATTTTAACCATAATCTGTGTAAGTTAGCCTGTCAGCTATATGGAAAATTTTTGTAGGTGACGGAATCGCGGCCTTAGAGCCTCCCGGGGGAGCTCGGCCGGGTTCTGTTTCCGTCACACGGTTGGGTGGATCGGGAGACAACTTGTATAGAGACTCATGGACCAACACATGAAGTAAAACCAAAAACAAAAATAAAACAACATTAACATATAACAATTGCAAAAGCGAGGGTAGCCTACGGCAGGTCTCGCCGTAAATCTTCCGAAGTGTAGTCCCGCATTTCTCCGGGGCTGACATTGTCAGTTACTGGGAGCAAACCTCTTTGGGAAGATTTACCCTTGGGGAGGAAAACGTACACTGGAATACCAAATGGATAACGGAACAGTAATCTGGATGAACCCGCATCCCTGAGCCCTTATGCAGGACACCGACATGTAGTTAAGCTATAGTAACCTTTATGGCAATTAACCTATGTACAACAACTAGAGAGGTAGAGCCAAATAAATTTAACATATAAGGATTAGGATTAACCCGAGCATATATCAATATACATTAGAAGGAGAATGGCGATATTTTGTCGATACTTATCGTCCATTGGACTGTCTACTCCCATTGTCCAGTGCTCTCTGTCTCTTCTTTGACGGTCGGACCTGTTGCCACGTAGGAGGGAGATCCACTGGGGATGGATGTTGAGGCCAGTCCGGGAGATCCAGGAGGGTGAGCTGGAAAGTGTCACAAAAATTTTTGAGATCTTCTGAATATCGCAGGACAGCTGAATGGCCATCCTTTCTTGCCGTCAGGCTAAATGGAAAGCCCCAGCGGTAAGGTATGCCTTGTTCTCTTAGAAGGTCCAAGAGCGGTTTCAGGGCTCTGCGCTGTTGTAGCGTAATCCAGGAGAGATCTTGGTATAGTTGGAGCTTAGCCCCCAAGAAAGAGATGGATTTCATCAAGCGAGACCGCTTCATTATTTCCTCTTTTAACATGAAGTCATTCACATGGCAAATAACATCTCGGGGAGGACCTGCCGTCTTAGGGCGCAGTGCCCTGTGAGCTCTGTCCATCTTAATGGGGGTGTCTAGCGGTCTGTCAAGGATAGTGTTGAAGAGGTGTTGTAGGTAGCCTTGAACATTCTCCTCTCCCTGTTGTTCTGGAATGCCACGGATTCTAATGTTGTGTCGGCGACCTCTATTATCTAGGTCTTCTATGTGCCTTCTCAGGTCTCTAATAATGGAGTCTTGCATTGAAACCTGCTGTTGTAGAGTGGAGACCGCTGTTCTAGCCAGATTGTGGTCGTCTTCAAGTACATCTACTCTCTGCGCCACTTGTTGAACTTCTTTATGGACTGTTGCAATTTCTTGCCGGCAAGTCTCCTTCACTTCCTCTATCAGCTCCCTGAAATCTTGCTTGGTGGGCATTTGTTGGATATAAAGCCATAACGGGTCATGCAAGGGTGGAGAGATTTGTGAAGGGACCGAAGAATACAGATGCGGGGAGGCCGGTGGAGAGCTCAGGGATTCCTGTGCTTGCTGTATACATCCATCTCCAACTGGAGAGCGTAATTGAGCTTGAGTGGCATAAAATGTGCTTTTTCGCAGTGCAGCAGCATATGATACTTCCAGCTTTTGACTGGTTGAGATATCTGGGGAACACAATGTGTGCTGTAAGGCAGGGGAGGGAGGCAGTGAGGGGTGCAGGATTTGTGGTCCCAGGTCAGGGGCTGGTGAATGGCTGTCTCCCTCACTTAATGGGAGCTGGTACCCCGGTGTTGGAGGGGTTAATGATGTAGCTGGGGAGCCAGGCTGTGGAGGGGAGGCCTTCTGTTGGCTACATATGTAGCTAGGGTGTCGGGGAGCTACCTCTGACCTTTCTCCGGGTCCAGTAGGGGAGCTGGGCTTTTCCCCTACCTTTTCATCCGCACTCCGGTGCCGAGGTAGAGGCTCGAGCCCCTCACACGAGTTCTGCGGCTCCTCGTATGTGCTGTGTCGCAGCGCCGAAAGTGGCGCCTCGTGGCTGGCTCGGGCCAGCGCCATCTTGCCATTCCCCGCCGGCACTTCCGCGCTTCTTTTTTTGAAGAAGTCCGCCGCTGGCTGGGTTGGCGGCGGCCTCTCATCACTCCTGGACCTCCCCGCCGATGGTCCCCTCCGGTTCCCCATTGCGAGGTGAGTCGGGTCCGCTTATTTAATGCTTAAGCAGCGCTGGTGATGCGGAGCTCACTATCTGTGCGTCCGCTCACATCGGCTTCCGGGCACGCCCCCACACTGCACTCTCTTCTGAGAGAGAACTGACTTCTTCTGCACCCTAGAAGTTTCCTGAACAGGGGTTTTGTCACTCCCACTGGTCAGGTGGTGGCTACTCCTCCAATCTCAGCTCACAGAAACAGAGTGTAACACATGTGATTGGCTGACACATATGACATCACACAAAACACTTAACTCCTGCCTTACCAGGCAGATTCTACCACTGCAGTGTTCCCCTGTGTTATCTAAGGACTATGTAGTGACATGCTGTAGGGCTAGTCAGACCCTACACAGGCTGCAAGCTACATGGTGGGACATATTCACAAACACAGCTCTGCCTTGCATCGGCGAAGGTGTTGCATAGGCTTTGTTTTTTATCCCCAAAAGGAAAATCAGTCAAAGAACACAGTACATCACATATGTCTTGCAGAAATGAAAATAATTTGTGTTAATGGATATATCAGTAGAACATATTTTGTAATCAGAGTTGTAAAGTTTTCCAGATGTTCTCCTGTACATAGTTCCTTAAGAAGCACATTTTCAATTGCACTTAATGAAAATAATTTATTATAATTATGATAATTTTATGCTAGGGAAGCTGCCCCTGTATAACCATTTAATTTACAGAACATTATAGGACTTTCTGTCTACAATGGCCATAACTGTTTAATATAGTTGTGGTGTTCCTATAAAGACTTTGGTGGAGATTGTGTGTGCTCTATGTGAATAGACTGCACCAGTTGCACGTATGTCTGACATCTGCTCAATTTCTGCCTTTTTGCAATGTTTTTGCACAGGAAATTCTCAGATACCTCAAATCTAAAATTGAGCAAAAACTTTAGCCCCTTCCTGCCGATGCCCTTTTTCCTTTTTGCGTTTTTTCCGATTTCCGTTGCGTGCAAGCCGGCGCCAATGCGACACAAATTGATCGTGTGCGCAAAAAACCCAGGGCAATTCAGGGAAAAATGGCGCAAATCGGTAATATTCGGGAAAGCCGGCGATTCGGCCCCTCAGTAAATGAGCCCCTGTATGTTCTCTCCGTGTTTGCGTGGGTTTCCTCTGGGTCCTCCAGTGGTAGGTTGTTTAGATTGTGAGCCCCATGGGGACATGGACCAATTTGTCATGCTTTGTTCAGCGTTGCGTAATCTGTGTGCGCTATATAAATAAAGAATTATTATTATTAATGTGCTGATAGCACATCATTGACAGGATCCCCCCACTTACCAAAGGTGGGAATAGAGAGCTGACATTAAAATGAAGGGAAGTACAGTGGATCCACAGGTTAGGGTCCCTTAGCCCTCACGAGACTTTCCTTTAAATGTGTTCTTGTGATAATATTTGTGCTACCTAAAATGACAACATGATCCGGTTTTATCTGATTCCCCTTGTGTAATGTGACTTAAAATATTTGTGTATTTAAAAAAGAATTTGCATCGCAAGATCAAGCACTTACATGCACCGGGAAGAAGCAGGTGAACTCCGACGGACTTCGACGCAGCTGGATATCGGGCGCAAGGACCTTAGTGAATCCCGGCAGGCCCGAATCAGTGTCGGACAACGCGCCGCGGAATCGTGACTGGACCGGGGAAGTAAATGAGCCTCAATATGTTTTGGAAGTTTTTACCCAGACATACAGGAAAGATGTATCTCTTTTTTTGAGTCTTTTTCTTTGCATTCTTGTGGCTTTGAATTCTAATTTTATTCTTTATACTTTCAGCGAATATTGAACATGGTACTGGACCTGGTGGCTAAACACGGTGACTCCTGGGTGATCGGGATACACTGCTGCCGGTGGATTGGTTAGTGGGAGCATCGATCCCGAATGGGACTTATTGCTGGCAGGACGTCTCTGGCCGTACGGCAACATGTTTATATCCGAACCTGATATTGGCTTACCTCCGGTCTACTTGGATTTTCCCCATAATGCCCCTTTGGTGTCCCGTGTGGATCGTCTTCCTCCTTTCCCGGTTCATCGCTGTTAATGGTTTGACTTTCCAATACACTATATGGCGACTTTTGACTCACAGTTCCATTCACGCATGCACACTCACTTCACTCCGATTGCCTATCATGGATATAAGGATCTTTATATATACGTGCATTGCTGTATATTCTGGGGTCCCCCTCTTTTTTAAATTTCATTTCCTTATGTATTCTTTGCACTGTTCACTTTTTGGCCTCCGCGTAGAACGCCGTGGTAGTTACCATGGGCATATGTGAGCTACCTCTTACGAGTTTAAAACCATTATATTCTAATTTGATTATAACTATCAAACACTCTTCTATTTTACACAGTATACGTAATGCTATGTTCATGTTTTTTTTAAATATTGTATTATATTATGTCACTTGTTCACATGTGTTGGTGATTATTTAAGTCAGCTGACTTTTTACCCCACTATGATTGAAAATGTCTGTATATACTATACATTGTAATATAATAGTACTGGTACATAAACATAGCAAGTTATATACAGTGGCATATAGTAGTACTAGCACATACACATAGCAAGTTATATACCGTGTAATATAGTAGTACTTACAAAAAAGGCCTTAGGCCTCACTGAGACTCATTAGTCATAAAACTTCACTTTTATTGAAATTCTATTTAAAAATATAATCTTTTTCACACACTTCAGTGAGTTTTATTATGAACAATTCCTAATTTACATTAAAATTATGCAGACCATCGTGGAGACTTTAATGTGTGGCATTCAATAGGAGGAGGAAGATTGTCTTAGAGAATCTTTGGGATCTCACTGTGTACCCAGAGGCACCACTAGATGTTGCTGTAGTGCTGTTGATTTGATGGTAATTTATAGTTTTATTTTTTGATGGTAGTGGCTACAATGTTGCAAGTCTCCCTGTTCTATGAATAGATACAGTAGCAGTTCGCTCTCATATGTAATCTCAGGCACATGCCAAATACCAATTGCATTGGGCCATCTCGTTTTTCATCCCATGCACACAGTGGCCCCTAGGGTACTTTCTACAGACGCCACTGCATTCATAGACCCACTGTATCGCTTGGAACCAGTGAGCGTATCGCTGGCAGTTAATATTCACTGCCAGTCAGCTCGCTCCACTATAAGAGTGCTAGAGATCCCAAGCTGTTCTCATTTGTTCGTCTATAGTCCTGACTTCCTTTTGCGATATAATTCGCTCTCTATTAGACTCTTCCTCACTGACATTCATACATTTAGAATCCACACACACACTTTATCTGCTTATTAAAAACTCATTCACACTAACGCCCTCCCGACATGTTTCGCCACATTAGTGGCGTCCTCAGGGGTGCCGGGGCTAGAGTGTGCTTGCCGAGTTTGAGCTCCGATTCTTCATACCTCCGTCTATGTCGTCACTGTGAACTCCCTCTCGTTGCCAGCCTATAGTGGTTGCCGTTCAGTCAAAGTTATCCAATCCAGAGTAGAGAGTTAGAGGTGTGACCACCTGGTCACACGCCTACTCTGAATACCTCACATCTGCGTACCGATCAAGATATCATGCGTCTGCGCACTAGTCCTTTTCATCCTCCGACGCATGCTTGTTGAGCTGCGCGTGCGCGAGAACTTTAAATTCTACGCTTAAACTCCTGCTATTGTGCGCATGCGTGGGGACTTAGAATGTAACACTGCCTCCGTGTACCTGAAGCGCAGGCGCGGGGACTTAGAATGTTAAGGCGTAGGCGCATGGACTTAAAGTTTACAATGGTACAGTCACTGTTTGTCTGCCATAGTCCCTAGATGCAGGAATTAGATACACATTGTTGTTAACTTAGTATGCACTACTTATCGTGCTATCATCTCTCCTTATCAACTTAGTATGCACTACTTATCGTGCTATCATCTCTCCTAACAGGGCAGATCAGAGGGGTTATTCACAGTGAGTATGTAAGTATTAATTTTAATATTATCAGATATTTTATAGAAAAACCAACATTGGAGTTATTTATATTTTTGTGTACCCACATATTATTTTCAAGTAGAATAATTTTACAGGTGATATGTGGAGATAAATTGTACATTGAATATTTTTATATACATCGGTATTATTTTTAATTAATAACCCATCAATTTTAGGTTTTACTAAAATGGAAACAATATAGGAGCTCAAAAGCAAATTTCTGTATAAGGATTTGTCCATAATTTTGGGGTGTATAATAGTCTTAAAGTATATACTTCTTCATTTGACCTCCTCTAATGATATTGATAAAAATTCAATTTGGTATCCTAACTCTCATTAACTCTAGAGAGGTACTATAGTGATACTGTTAACGCATGATATCTTGATCGGTACGCAGATGCGAGGTATTCAGAGTAGGCGTGTGACCAGGTGGTCACACCTCTAGCTCTCTAGTCTGGATTGGATAACTTTGACTGAACGGCAACCACTATAGGCTGGCAACGAGAGGGAGTTCACAGTGACGACATAGACGGAGGTATGAAGAATCGGAGCTCAAACTCGGCAAGCACACTCTAGCCCCGGCACCCCTGAGGACGCCACTAATGTGGCGAAACATGTCGGGAGGGCGTTAGTGTGAATGAGTTTTTAATAAGCAGATAAAGTGTGTGTGTGGATTCTAAATGTATGAATGTCAGTGAGGAAGAGTCTAATAGAGAGCGAATTATATCGCAAAAGGAAGTCAGGACTAGAGACGAACAAATGAGAACAGCTTGGGATCTCTAGCACTCTTATAGTGGAGCAAGCTGACTGGCAGTGAATATTAACTGCCATTAATACGCTCACTGGTTCCAAGCGATACAGTGGGTCTATGAATGCAGTGGCGTTTGTAGAAAGTACCCTAGGGGCCACTGTGTGCATGGGATGAAAAACGAGATGGCCCAATGCAATTGTTATTTGGCATGTGCCTGAGATTACATATGAGAGCGAACTGCTACTGCATCTATTCATAGAACAGGGAGACTTGCAACATTGTAGCCACTACCATCAAAAAATAAAACTATAAATTACCATCAAATCAACAGCACTACAGCGACATCTAGTGGTGCCTCTGGGTACACAGTGAGATCCCAAAGATTCTCTAAGACAGTGATGGCTAACCTATGGCACTGGTGCCAGAGGTGGCACTCAGAGCCCTTTCTGTGGGCACTCAGGCCATCACCAGAGAGGACTCCAGGTATCTTCCTGCAGTCCCAGACAGCCCAGGACTTGCTGTGCACAGAGTTATTTTAAAGTGACAGCTGTACCTGGGACTATTTTCTGCTTTATTGGTGCCCTCAGGGTGCTGGCATCAATGAAAACTGTGACAGAGAAGGGAGTATAAATCACAAATTAAATTTCTGTGTTGGCACTTTGCGATAAATAAGCGGGTCTTTGTTGTAGTTTGGGCACTCGGCCTCTAAAAGGTTTGCCATTACTGCTCTAAGACAATCTTCCTCCTCCTATTGAATGCCACACATTCTCCACGATGGTCTGCATAATTTTAATGTAAATTAGGAATTGTTCATAATAAAACTCACTGAAGTGTGTGAAAAAGATTATATTTTTAAATAGAATTTCAATAAAAGTGAAGTTTTATGACTAATGAGTCTCAGTGAGGCCTAAGGCCTTTTTTGTAAATATTAATTGATTTATGGACTCAGTCTAATGTCCACATCTTTCTATTGTTCATATAGTAGTACTAGTACATACACATAGCAAATTATATACCATGTGATATAGCAGTACTAGTACATATGCAACACCCTTGCCAATGCAAGGCAGAGGAGTTGTTGTGAATAAGCCCCTAATATGTGTGTTCCCCTAGTAGAGAGTCTGATCAGCTCATATACATATGCTTAGGTAATATTGCAGTGGTAGATACTGCCTGGATAGGCAAGGGTTAATGTTATTTAATGTTATCATCCAATGATGTTCCACTATTGTAACTGGAGTGTGATTGGAGAGGGAGATCACCTGACCAGGGTTAACAAAACCCTTAGTCAGGGGAGGAGTTAGAGCTCTTGGAATCCAGCTCTCTTACCAGAGACATCCCCTGAGAGCACAAGCTCTTGCTACTGGCCTCCTAGGCCTCAGCATATCAACTGCACACTGAGTGACAGAGACAGCGTGTGTCTCACACACCTAGTGAGCCAACAGAGAAACACCCAGGATAAGGCTGCAGCTTCCATCATTGGACAAAGTTACATCCCAGCCTGCCCCTGCATCCAGGCTGGTGACCCAACTCCTGAGGTTCCCTCTCCAAGATCACTCCAGTAATCTGCCTTAGTTCAGAATCATTTGGCCTGTTGTTGCTGTTGGTTCGAATAAAGAACTGTAGGTTACTTTTATGCACAACATTGCCTCCGCCTGGTACCTGCTATGGCTGTATCACCATCGAGGGCGCCCCATCTACCATACAGGGACTCATACGCATACTCATACACAGACTCTAAGGCAGTGGTGGCGAACCTAGGGCACGGGTACCAGAGGTGTCACACAGAGCCATTTCTGTGGGCACTCAGGTTGTTACCCCAGGACACAGTTCCACGGACAGGAACAAATCCACCAAATCTTCCTGCAGTCCCAGGCAACTTAAGAGATGCTGCTCTCAGTGCTTTAAAGCGACACTTCATTGGCTGTTTGGAACTGTGGGAAAAGTGAGAAAGTGTGGATAGGGCTGCATTAACTTTGGAGGTAATCCTGCTGGACCCTTCATTCTTCTTCTACAGAGAGACCAAGGAGAGAAGCTACAATGAGAGTCTGAATTTGCCCTCCTTCTTTCAACTGTATTGGGGGCCTCATGGGCTTATATGATTGAAAGATGTGGAAGAACAGGTAGCAATAAGTTACTGCTTAAAATGCCATGTTGGCACTTCACGGTAAATAAGTGGATTTTAGTTGTAACTTGGACACTCGGTCTCCAAAAGGTTTGCCGTCACTGCTCTAAGGGTTGCCCCAGGGAGAACCAGTACCACAGCCTCTCCCTCATCTAATTTCTTGCACACACCACCTGCTGGAGACCTGCCAGGCTGTAGGACAGCCCTCCGGTCCCCATACCAAGCACCGTAACACTAGCGTGCCTAGGCCGCAACCGCCAGCCACTCCGGTATTCTGGGCCCCGACCGCCTCCAGGCCCCAAGAAAAGGCTAGACCCCGGTGGGGGATGTTGCACATACACTTAGCAAATTATATACCGTGTGATATATCAGTGCTAGTACATACACATAGAAAGTTATATACTGTGTGATATAGTAGTACTAGTACATACACATAGCAAGTTATATACTGTGTAATATAGCATTACTAGTACATACACATAGCAAGTTATATACAGTGTAATATACTAGTACTTGTACAAACACATAGTAAGTTATATACTGTGTAATATAGTAGTACTAGTACATACACGTAGCAATTTATATACTATGTAATATAGTAGTACTAGTACATACACATAGCAAGTTAATCACAGTAATAATAATAATAATAATAATAATAATAATTCTTTATTTATATAGCGCACACAGATTACGCAGCGCTGCACAGGCATGTCAAATCACAGTGTAATATAGTAGTATTTGTACATACACATAGCAAGTTATATACTGTGTAATATAGTAGTACTCGTACTTACACATAGCAAGTTATATACCGTGTGATATAGCAGTACTAGTACATACACATAGCAAGTTATATAGTGTGTATTATAGTAGTACTAGTACATACACATAGCAAGTGTAACAACCCTGACGATGCATGGGGTGGGTAGTTGTTGTGAATAACATCCTCTCCATGTTAGAAGCTGTCTAGGGAGACTTATCTAGGAGGTCTCCAAAAGTGGGGAACTTTGTAATTGCAGATGGTACCACTGGCTGGGAGCTTAACAGTTGGAAGCTGATTGGAGAGTGCTGTTACCTCACTAGGGGAGTATAAAAACCCTGGGCGGGAGCACATGGTCATATTAGGTCTGAAGTTTTAGTCAGCAGTGAGTGAGGAACAAGTTTCAGTGTGTAGCTCCTGCAGGGCTGCCATCCAGACACACTACCAGGAAGCAGAGGTGTCTCAGGCCTACTGCCTCACACGTGTAGCCAGTCATGAAACTAGGCTAGAGCAGAGATCCACTATTTGGACTCAGCTTCATTTACCCATCCCAGTCAGAAGTTATTACCAGGCTGTGAGAAACCCTTCCTGCGGACCAGCTATCTCCTACCAGCTTTCCAGCCCGCTGAAACTGTTGGTGATGTTATGCCGTTGCATACCTTTGGCACGACGTGTCTACATGTGATGCCTGGATCAGGCTGTTTCACAATCATGGGCTCCCTATCCATCATCACCCAGGGATTCCTCTATAAACCTCGGGGATTGCCCCAAGGAGAAACCTATTCCCTCAGCCTCACCCTCCATTGTTCTTGCACACACCACCTGCTGGAGTCCTGCCAGGCTGTAGGCTTGTCCTCCAGTCCCAATACCAAGAACCATGTGCCTAAGGCCGCATAAACCAGCCACTCTGGTATTCTGGATCCTGGCTGTCTACAGCCACTGAAGAAAGGATAGCCACTGAAGGGGGATGTTGCACAAGCTATATACTATACTGTGTAATATAGTAGTACTAGTACATATAGCAGGCTATATACAGTATGATATAGAAATACTAGTTCATATGCAATGTGGGGGCAGATCTTATTCCTAGGTGGGGAGTGGTTGGCTGATGGATGTCACGGTAGCTCAATCCCAGTCTTGGTTCTCTTCCACTTGGTTCTCTTCCACTTTCTCCCATTTTATAAGGCATTTCCCTGCTGATGTAAAAGGAAATACAACACTAGCTTGTAGACATATTAAATTGTCCGGCGCTCTGGGCTGCTAATTAAAAGGTTTTTTTAGGTGATCCCAGCATATCAAGCTTAGAGAAAGTTACCACCGGAATCAAGAGGAGCTTAGGTAAGTATTTGTAGCAGGGGCATAACTACAGCCGTAGCAGCTGCCATGGGGCCCACAAGGTCCAGGGGCCCATGCTCCCGGGCCCGAATGTGGCACAACTTCAAAACAGGGATCTGCCATGGAGAAGGGAGTGGTTCAGAAATCCGTGCTTCTTCTACCCGCAGGCAGAGGCAAATGATAGGCCCCTTCAGGCTTTTAGACCCTATCCGATCCCATCCTATCAGATCCCATCCAATCTGATCCCCTCTTATCCAATCTTATCCATCCCTATCCTTTCCGTTCACATCCGATCCCATCCCATCCTATCCTATCTGTTCCATTCCTATCCGTTCCTATTCTATCTGTTCCTATCCTATCCCATCCTATCTGGTCCCATCCGATCCGTTCCCATCCTATCCGATCCCATCTGTTCCCGTCCTATCCGATCACATCCTATCCCATCCGATCCTATCCCATTCAATCCGTTCCCATCCTATCCGATCCTATTCTATCCATTCTCATCCAATCCGATCCTATCCGTTCCCATCCTGTCCGTTCCTATCCGATCCTATTCTATCCTATCCATTCCTATACTATCTGTTCCTATCCATTCCAATCCAATCCATTCCTATCCGATCCCATCCTATCCATTCCGATCCCATCCAATCCAATCCCATCCTATCCGTTCCCATCATATCATATCCTATCCCATCCAATCCATTCCTATCTGATCCTATACCATCCTATCTGTTCCCATCCCATCAGATCCCATCCCATGTGATCCGCTCCTATCCTATCCGATCCTATCCATTCCTTTCCTATCTGATCCTATCTGTTCCTATCCTATCCATTAATATCTGATCCCATCCTATCCGATCCTATGCATTCCGATCTTATCCGTTCCGATCCTATCCATTCCTATCTGATCCTATCCCATCCAAACCATTCCCATCCTATCCGATCCCATTCTATCTCATCCCATCCTATCCGTTTCCATCTGATCCCATCCTATCAAATCCCCTCCATTCCCATTCTATCCGTTCCAATCCAATCCAATCCCATCCATTCCCATCCTATCCGATCCCATCCGTTCCCATACTATCCCATCCTATTTCATTCTATCCCGTCCGATCCGTTCCCCTATCCAATCAAATTCTATCTGTACCGATCCTATCTGTTCCTATCCAATCCTATTCTATCTGATCCTATCCGTTACGAGCCCATCCAATCCCATCCTATCCATTCCCATCCTATCCCATCCTATCCGTTCCCATCCTATCCCGTCTAATCCATTCCTATCCGATCCTATACCATTCTATCTGATCCCATCCCATCAGATCCCACCCCCATCCTATCCATTCCTATCCGTTCCAATCCTATCCGATCTTATCTGATCCTATCCGTTTCTATCTGATCCTATCCCATCTGATCCATTCCCATCCTATCCGTTCCTATCCTATCCGATCCCATTCTATCCAATCCCATCCGATCCTACCCCTTCCATTCCCATCCGATCCCATCCTATCCGATCCCATCTGTTCCCACCCTATCCGTTCCAATCCTATCTGATCCCATCCCATCCCATCCGTTCTGATTCTTTCTGATTCCATCCTATCTTATCCCATCCTATACTTTCCCATGCTATCCGATCCTATTCTATTCTATCCAAGCCTATCCTATCCAATCCTATCCTATCTGATCCGTTCCTATCCAATCCTATCCATTCCTATCCATTCCCATCCCACCCGATCCCATCTGTTCCCATCCTATCCGTTTCCATCCTATCCAATCCTATCCCATCCTATCCTATCCGTTCCTATCCTATCCAATCCTATCTGATCTAATCCTATCCGTTCATATCCAATCTTATCCGTTCCTATCCCTTCATAATCGATCCCATCCTATCCTACCTGATCTTAACCGTTCCTATCCTATCCGTTCCTATCCGATCCCATCCTATCCGATCCTTATCTGTTCCAATCCTATCTGTTCCTATCTGATCCTATCCCATCCATTCCATTCCCATCCTATCCGATACGATTCCATCTGATCCCATTCCATCCGATCCTATCCCATCTGTTCCCATCCGATCCCATCCTATCCGTTCCCATCCTATCTGTTCCAATCCTATCCCATCCTATCCCATCCGATCCATTCCAATCCCATCCGTTCCCATCCTATCCGATTCCAGCCTATCCCATCCTATCCATTCCCATCCTATCCGATCCTATTATGTTCTATCCGGGCCTATCCTATCCGTTCCTTTCCTATTCATTCCTATCTGATCAGTTCCTATCCAATCCTATCCGTTCCTATCCCTTCCGATCCCATCCTATCCCATCTGATCCGTTCCCGTTCTATCCGATCCCATTCTATCCGATCCCATCCATTCCCATCCGATCCCATCCGTTCCCATCCTATCCGTTGCAATCCTATCTGATCCTATCCCATCCGATCCATTCTGATCCCATCCGTTCCCATCCTATCCTATCCGGTTCTATCTGTTCCTATTCTATCCGATTCGTTCCTTTCCTATCCAATTCTATACATTCCTATACAATCCTATCCTATCCATTCCTATCTGATCCATTCCTATTTTATCCGATCCTATCCTATCCGTTACTATTCTATCTGATCCTATCCGATGCTATCCTATCTGTTCCTATCCTATCCTCTCCGATCCTATCCTATTCGTTCCTATCCTATCCGATCTTATCTGATTCTATCCGTTCCATTTCTATCCTATCCGTTCCTATCCAATCCTATCCATTCCTATCCATTCCCATCCCACCCGATCCCATCTGTTCCCATCCTATCCGTTTCCATCCTATCCTATCTTATCCGTTCCTATCCTATCCAATCCTATCCGATCTAATCCTATCTGTTCCTATCCAATCTTGCCTGTTCCTATCCCATCCTATCCTATCCCATTCTAGCCGCTCCCATCCTATCCGATCCCCTTCCATCCAATCCTATCCCATCCATTCCCATCCGGTCCCATCCTATCCGATCCCATCCATTCCCATCATATCCGTTCCAATCCTATCCCATCCTATCCCATCTGATCCATTCCTATCCCATCCGTTCCTTCCCTATCCGTTCCTATCCGATCTGTTCCTATCCGATCCTATCCGATCCTGTCCGTTCCTATCCCTTCCGATTCCATCCTATCCCAACTGATCCGTTCCCATCCTATACGTTCCCATCCTATACGTTCCCATCCTATCCAATCCCATTCTATCCAATCACATCCATTCCCATCTGATCCCATCCGTTCCCATCCTATCCATTGCAATTCTATGTAATCCTATTCCATCCGATCTATTCTGATCCCATCCCATCCATTCCCATCCGTTCCTATCTGTTCCTATTCTATCCGATTTGTTCCTTTCCTATCCGATCCTATCCATTCCTATCCATTCCTATCCGATAATATAATCCGATATAATATCTGATCCTATCCGATGCTATCCTATCTGTTGCTATCCTCTCCGATCCTATCATATTCGTTCCTATCCTATCCGATCTTACCTGATTCTATCCGTTCCATTCCTATGCTATCTGTTCCTATCCTATCCTATCTTGTCTGTTCCTATCCTATTTTGTCCGTTCCAATCCTCTCCAATCCATTCTGATCCTATCCGTTCCTATTCAATCCAATTTTATAAGTTCCTATCCAATCCAATCCGATCCTATCCTCTCCGTTCCTATCCTCTCCGTTCCTTTCTTCTCCGTTCCTTTTCTACCCTATCCGAATCTATTCTATCTGATCCGCTCATATCCGATCCTATCCTTATATCCGTTCCTATCCGTTCCTATCATATCCTATCTTATACATTCCTATCCTATCAGTTCATATCATCCGATCCCTTCCTATCCGATCCTATCTGTTCCGATCTTATCTGTTCCGATCCTTTCTGTTCCTATCTGATCCATTCCCATCCGATGCATTCCCTTCCTATCCATTCCCATCCTGTCCAATCCCATTCTATCCGATCCCATCCGTTCCCGATGCTATGCTATCTGTTCCTATCCGATGCTATCCTATCTGTTCCTATCCTATCCTATCCTCTCCGATCCTATCCTATTCGTTCCTATCCTATCCGATCTTATCTGATTCTATCCGTTCCATTTCTATCCTATCTGTTCCTATCTGATCCTATCTGATCCTATCCTATCTTGTCCATCTATCTATCCCTTCATAATTGATCCCATCCTATCCTACCCGATCTTAACTGCTCCTATCCAATCAGTTCATATCCGATCCCATCCTATCCGATCCTATCTGTTCTGATCTTATCTGTTCCAATCCTATCCGTTCCTATCTCATCCTATCCCATCCAATCCATTCCCATCCTATCCGTTCCCATCCTATCCGATCCCATTCCATCTAATCCTATCCCATCTGTTCCCATCCGATCCCATCCTATCTGTTCCAATCCAATCCCATCCTATCCCATCCGATCAATTTCAATCCCATCCGTTCCCAGTTCCCATCCTATCCGATTCCATCCTATCCATTCCCATCCTATTCTATTCTATCCGGGCCTATCCGATCCATTCCTATCCGATCCGTTCCTATCCATTCCTATCCTATCCATTACTTTCCTATCCGTTCCCATCCTATCCAATCCCATTCCATCCGATCCTATCCCATCTGTTCCCATCCGATCCCCTCCTATCCGATCCCATCTGTTCCCATCCTATCTATTCCTTTCCTATCCATTCCTATCCGATCAGTTCCTATTCGATCCTATCTGTACCTATCCATTCCTTCCGATCCCATCCTATCCCATCTGATCCATTCCCATCCTATTCAATCCTATACCTTCCCATCCTATCCGATCCCATCCATTCCCATCCAATGCAATCCTACCTGATCCTATCCCATCCAATCCATTCTGATCCCATCCATTCCCATCCTATCCTATCCGTTCCAATCTGTTCCTTTTCTATCTGATTCGTTCCTTTCCTATCCATTCCTATACGATCCTATCCTATCCATTCCTATCCAATCCATTCCTATTTTATCCGATCCTATCCGTTACTATTCTATCTGATCCTATTCGATGCTATCCTATCTGTTCCTATCCTCTCCGATCCGATCCTATTCATTCCTATCCTATCCGATATTATCCGATTCTATCCGTTCCATTCCTATCCTATCTGTTCCAATACGATCCTATCCTATCTGATCCTATCTTGTCCATTCCTTTCCTATCTTGTCCGTTCCTATCCTATCCAATCCGTTCTGAATCTATTCGTTCCCATCCAATCCAATCGTATAAGTTCCTATCCAATCCTATCTGATCCTATCCTCTCCATTCCTATCATCTCCGTTCCTAAATTCTCCATTCCTTTTCTACCCTATCCGAACCTATCCTATCTGGTCCGTTCCGATCCGTTCCGATCCATTCCTATCCTATCCGTTCATATCCAATCCCATCCTATCTGATCCTATCTGTTCCGATCTTATCTGTTCCAATCCTATCGGTTCCTATCTGATCCATTCTATCTGATACATTCCCACCCTATCCGTTCCCATCCTATCCGATCCCATCCATTCCCATCCTATCCTATCCAATCCCATCCGTTCCCATCCTATCCATTCAAATCCTATCCAATCCTATCCCATCCAATCCATTCCTATCCGTTCCTATCCTATTCAATCCTATCCGTTCATATCCGATCTTATCAGTTCCTATCCCTTCATATCCGATCCGATCCTATCCTACCCGATCTTAACCGTTCCTATTCTATCCGTTCATATCTGATCCCATCCTATTCGATCCTATCTGTTCTGATCTTATCTGTTCCAATCCTATCCATTCCTATCTGATCCTATCCCATCCAATCCATTCCCATCCTATTTGTTCCCATCCTATCTGATCCCATTCCATTCAATCCTATCCCATCTGTTCCCATCTGATCCCGTCCGATCCCATCCGTTCCCATCCTATCTGTTCCAATCCCAGCAGATCCATTCCAATACAGCTGTTCCCATCCTATCCGATCCTATTCTATTCTATCCAGGCCTATCCTATCCATTCCTATCCTATCCATTCCTATCCTATCCGTTCCTTTCCTATCTGTTCCTATCCGATTAGTTCCTATCCAATCCTATCCGTTCCTATCCGTTCCTATCCCTTTCGATCCGATCCTATCCCATCTGATCCATTCCCATCCTATATGATCCTATACGTTCCCATTCTATCCGATCCCATCCGTTAACATCCTATCCATTGCAATCCTATCTGATCCTATCCCATCCAATCCATTCTGATCCCATCCTATCATATCCGTTCCTATCTGCTCCTATTCTATCCGATTCGTTCCTTTCCGATCCTATCCATTCCTATACAATCCTATCCTACCCATTCCTATCCGATCCACTCCTATTTTATCCTATCCTATCCGTTACTATTCTTTCTGATCCTATCCAATGCTATCCTATCTGTTCCTACCTATCTGTTCCTATCCTCTCCGATCCTATCCTATTCATTCCTATCCTTATCCGACTCTATCCGTTCCATTCCTATCCTAGCTGTTCCTATGCGATCCTATCCTATCTTGTCCATTCCTATCCTATCCTGTCCGTTCCTATCCTATCCCTTCATATCTGATCCCATCCTATTCTATCCGATCTTAACCGTTCCTATCCTATCCGTTCATATCCGATCCCATCCTATCCCATCCTATCTGTTCCGATCTTATCTGTTCCAATCCTATTCGTTCCTATCTGATTCTATCCCATTCAATCCATTCCCATCCTATACGTTCCCATCCTATCCGATCCCATTCCATCCGATCCTATCCCATCTGTTCCCATCTGATCCCATCCGTTCCCATCCGTTCCCATCCTATCTGTTCGAATCCTATCCCATCCGTTCCCATCTGATCCTATTCTATTCTATCCGGGCCTATCCTATCCGTTCCTATCCTATCCTTTGCTATCCTATCCGTTCCTTTCCTTTTTGTTCCTATCCGATCAGTTCCTATCAAATCCTATCCGTTCCTATCCCTTTCGATCCGATCCTATCCCATCTGATCCGTTCCCATCCTATATGATCCTATACGTTCCCATCCTATCCTATCCGTTGCAATCCTATCTGATCCTATCCCATCCGATCCATTCTGATCCCATCCTATCCTATCCGTTCCTATCTGATCCTATTCTATCCGATTTGTTCCTTTCCTATCCGATCCTATCCATTCCTATCCAATCCTAACCTATCCATTCCTATCCGATCCATCCTATTTTATATCCATTACTATTCTTTCTGATTCTATCCAATGCTATCCTATCTGTTCCTTCCCTCTCTGATCCGATCCTATTCGTTCCTATCCTATCCGATCTTATCCGATTCTATCAGTTCCATTCCTATCCTAGCTGTTCCTATCTGATCCTATCCTATCTTGTCCATTTCTATCCTATCTTGTCTGTTCTTATCCTATCCGTTCTGATCCTATCCGTTCCTATCCGATCCAATCATATAAGTTCCTCTCCCTTCCTATCCTCTCCGTTCCTATCTTCTCCGTTCCTTTTCTACCCTATCCGAACCTCTCCTATCTGGTCCGTTCCTATCCATTCCTATCCCATCCCATCCTATCGGTTCCGATCTTATCTGCTCCAATCCTATCCATTCCTATCTGATCCTATCCCATCCAATCCATTCCCATCCTATACGTTCCCATCCTATCCGATTCAATTCCATCCGATCCTATCCCATCTGTTCCCAACCGATCCGATCCATTCCCATCCTATGCCATCCTACTCTATCCGGGCCTATCTTATCCTTTCCTATCCTATCCATTCCTATCCGTTCCGTTCCTACTCGATCAGTTCCTATCCGATCCTATCTGTTCCTATCCCTTTCGATCCCATCCTATCCCATCTGATCTGTTCCCATCCTATATGATCCTATACGTTCCCATCCTATCCGATCCAATCCTATCTGATCCCATACGTTCCCATCCTATCCGTGGCAATCCTATCTGATTCTATCCCATCCAATCCATTCTGATCCCATCCCATCCGTTCCTATCTGTTCCCATTCTATCCGATTCGTTCCTTTTCTATCCGATCCTATCCATTCCTATACAATCCTATCCTATCCATTCCTATCCGATCCATCCTATTTTATCCGATCCTATCCTATCCGTTACTATTCTTTCTGATCCTATCCAATGCTATCCTATCTGTTCCTATCCTCTCCGATCCTATCCTATTCGTTCCTATCCTATCCAATCTTATCCGATTCTATCCGTTCCATTCCTATCCCAGCTGTTCCGATCCGATCCTATCCGATCCTATCCTATCCGATCCTATCCTATCTTGTCCATTCCTATCCTATCTTGTCCGTTCATATCCGATACGTTCTGATCCTACCCGTTCCTATCTGATCCAATCATATAAGTTCCTATCCAATCCTATCCTCTCCATTCATATCCTCTCCGTTCCTATCCTCTCCGATCCTATCCGTTCCTATCTGATCCTATCCGATCTTATCCATTCCTATCCTATCCTATCCAATCTTATCCATTCCTATCCTATCCGTTCATATACGATCCAATCCTATCCGATCCTATCTGTTCCGATATTCTCTCTTCCTATCTGATCCATTCCCATCCGATGCATTCCCTTTCTATCTGTTCCCATCCTATCTGATCCCATTCTATCCAATCCCATCCTATCTGTTCCCACCCTATCCTATCCGATCCCATCCGTTCCCATCCTATCCATTCCCATCCTATCCAATCCTATTCTATTCTATCTGTTCCCATCCTATCCGTTCCTATCCAATCTGTTCCTATCCTATCCGTTCCTATCCTATCTGTTCCTTTCTGATCCGTTCCCCACCAATCCTATCCAATCCTATCCCTCCCTATCGTTCCCACCCTATCCATTCCAATCCTATCCGATCCTAACCCATCCGATCTATTCCAATCCAATCCGTTCCCATCATATCAGATCCTATCCCATCCAATCCATTCCTATGCGTTCCTATCCTATCCAATTCTATCCGATCCTATCCAATCCCATCTATTCCAATCCCATCTGTTCCCATCTTATCCGATTCCATCATATCCCATCCTATCCGTTCCCATCCTATCCAATCCTTTTCTATTCTATCTGTTCCTATCTTATCCGTTCCTATCCTATCCGTTCCTATCCTCTCTGTTCCTTTCTGATCCGTTCCCCAGCAATCCTATCCAATCCTATCCCCTCCTATCCGTTCCTATCCCATCCGATTCCATCCTATTCCTTCCTATCAGTTCCCATCCTATCTGATCCTATCCAATCCAATCTGTTCCCATCCTACCCATCTGTTCCCATCCTATCCATTCCCATCCAATCCTATTCTATTCTACCTGTTCCCATCCTATCCGTTCCTATCCAATCTGTTTCTATCCTATCCGTTCCTATCCTTTCTGATCCGTTCCCCACCAATCCTATCCAATCCTATCCCTTCCTATCGTTCCCATCCTATCCATTCCATTCCAATCCTATCCGATCCTATCCCATCCGATCCATTCCTATGCATTCCTATCCTATCCAATTCTATCCGATCCTATCCAATCCGATCTATTCCAATCCGATCTGTTCCCATCTTATCCGATTCCATCCTATTCTATCCCATCCTATCCGCTCCCATCCTATCCAATCCTTTTCTATTCTATCTGTTCCTATCTTATCCGTTCCTATCCAATCTGTTCCTATCCTTTCCGTTGCTATCCTATCTGTTCCTTTCTGATCTGTTCCCCACCAATCCTATCCAATCCTATCCCTTCCTATCGTTCCCACCCTATCCATTCCAATCCTATCCGATCCTAACCCATCCGATCTATTCCAATCCAATCCGTTCCCATCCTATCCGATCCTATCCCATCCAATCCATTCCTATGCATTCCTATCCTATCCAATTCTATCCGATCCTATCCAATCCGATCTATTCCAATCCCATCTGTTCCCATCTTATCCGATTCCATCCTATCCTATCCCATCCTATCCGTTCCTATCCTCTCTGTTCCTTTCTGATCCGTTCCCCAGCAATCCTATCCAATCCTATCCCTTCCTATCCATTCCTATAATATCAGATTCCATCCTATCCCTTCCTATCAGTTCCCATCCTATCTGATCCTATCCAATCCAATCTGTTCCCATCCTATCCGATCCTATCCCATCCAATCCATTCCTATCCGTTCCTATCCTATCCAATTCTATCCATTCCTATCGATTCCTATGCATTCCTATCCTATCCAATTCTATCCGATCCTATCCAATCCGATCTATTCCAATCCCATCTGTTCCCATCTTATCCGATTCCATCCTATTCTATCCCATCCTATCCGCTCCCATCCTATCAAATTCTTTTCTATTCTATCTGTTCCTATCTTATCCGTTCCTATCCAATCTGTTCCTATCCTATCCGTTCCTATCCTAGCTGTTCCTTTCTGATCCGTTCCCCACCAATCCTATCCAATCCTATCCCTTCCTATCGTTCCCACCCTATCCATTCCAATCCTATCCGATCCTAACCCATCCGATCTATTCCAATCCAATCCGTTCCCATCATATCCGATCCTACCCCATCCAATCCATTCCTATGCATTCCTATCCTATCCAATTCTATCCGATCTTATCCAATCCGATCTATTCCAATCCCATCTGTTCCCATCTTATCCGATTCCATCCTATCCTATCCCATCCTATCCATTCCTATTCTCTGTTCCTTTCTGATCCGTTCCCCAGCAATCCTATCCAATCCTATCCCTTCCTATCCATTCCTATAATATCAGATTCCATCCTATCCCTTCCTATCAGTTCCCATCCTATCCGATCCTATCCCATCCAATCCATTCCTATCTGTTCCTATCCTATCCAATTCTATCCATTCCTATCCGATCTAATCCTATCAGTTCCAATACTATCCGATCCTATCCCATCTGATCCATTCCGATCCCATCCATTCTCATCCTATCCGAATCCATCCTATCGAATCCATCATATCCGTTCCCATCTTATTTGATCCTATTCTATTCTATCCGAGCCTATCTTATCCATACCTATCCTATCTGTTCCAATCCTACCCGTTCCAATCCTATCCATTCCTATCCGATCCTATCCGTTCTCCCATCCAATCCGTTCCCATCCTATCCTTTCTGATCCCATCTGTTCCCATCCTATCCATTCCAATCCTATCCGATTCTTTCCCAGCCGATCCATTCCAATTCCAACCGTTCCCATCTTATCCAATTCCATCCTATCCTATCCCATGCTATCCGTTCCCATCCTATCCGATCCGATTTTATTCTATCTGTTCCTATCCTATCTGTTCCTATCCAATCTGTTCCTATCCTATCCGTTCCAATCCTATATGTTCCTTTCTGATCCGTTCCCCACCAATCCGATCCAATCCTATCGCTTCCTATCCCATGCGATCACATTATATCCCTTCCTGTCAGTTCCTATCCTATCTGATCCTATCCCATCCGATCCATTCCTATCCGTTACTATCCTATCCAATTCTATTCATTCCTATCCGATCCAATTCTATCGGTTCCAATCCGATCCGATCCTATCCCATCTGATTCAATCCCATCTGCTCCCATTCAATCCGTTCCCATCCCATCCGATCCTATCCATTTCTATCTGATCTGATTCTATCCGATCCTATCCGTTCCTATCCATTCCGATCCTATCCGATCCCATCCTATTTGTTCCCATCCTATATGATCCTATCCCATCCTATCCGTTCCCATCCTATCTGATCCTATTCGATCCTATCCATTCCCATCCGATCCTATCTTATCCTTTCCTATCCGTTCCTATCTGTTCCTATCTGTTCCTATCCTACTCGACCCTATCCTATCTGTTCCCACCCCATTCAATCCTAACCCTTTCCGATCCTATCCTATCTGATCCCATTTGTTCCTATCCTATATGTTCCCATCCTATCCATTTCGATCAAATCCTATCCATTCCTATCCCACTCTATTTGATCCTATCCTGTCTTATTCGTTCTTACCCCATCCTATCCTGTCCTATCGGATCCTATCCGTTCCGATCCTATCCTATTCGTTCCCACACTATCCGATCCTATCCATTCCAATCTTATCTGATCCTATGATCCTATCCGATTCCATCCATTCCTATCCAATCCTATCCCATCCATTCCCATCCTATCCGATTTGATCCTATTCATTCCCATCCTATTCCATTCGTTCCCATCCTATCCATTTTTATCCCAGCCTATCCATTCCCATCCTATTCGTTCCCATCCAATCCAATCTTATCCGTTCCCATCCTATGCGATCCTATCCATTCCTATCCTATCCATTTCTATCCTATCCGATCTTATCCATTCCTATCCTATTCGTTCCTATGTGTTGCTATTCTATCCGATTCATTCCTTTCCTATCCAATCCTATCTGTTCCTATCCCATCTGATCCCACCCTTTCCATTTCCATCCTATATGCTCCTATCCCATCCGATCTGTTCCAATCCTATCCATTCCTTTGCTATGCGATACTATCCCATCCGATCCATTCCTATCCAATCATATCCATATGTATCTGATCCTATCCGTTCCTATCCTATCCGATTCAATCCGTTGCTATCCGATCTAATCCTATCCGTTCCTATCCCATCCTATCCGTTCTAATCCTATCTGTTCCGATCCTATCCGTTCCTATTCTATCTGTTCTCATCCCTTCGGATCCTATCTGATCCTATCCATTCACATTCTATCCAATTCCATCCTATCTGTGCCAATCCTATCCGCTCCTATCCCATCCGATCCATTCCCATCCGATCCCATTCTATCTATCCCCATCCGATCCTATCTTATCAGTTCCCATCCGATCCTATCCATTCCATTCCTATCCAATCCTATTCTATCCGATCCTATCCATTCTTTTCTGTTCCGATCCTATCCGTTCCGATCCCATCCTATCCGTTCCTATCCAATCCTATCCCATTGGATCCACTCATATCCGATCCTATCTGTTCCCATACCATCATATCCCATCCCAAGTGATCCGTTCCCATCCTATCCGGTCCTATCCAATCCTATTCGATCCTATCCTATCCGTTCCCACCCTATCCTATCCTATTCGATCCTATCCTATCTGTTCCTCTCGATCCTATCGTATCCTATCCATTCCTATCCAATCCAATCTAATCCTATCCGTTCCCACCCTATCCGATCCTAACACTTTCCGATCCTATCCTTTCTGATCCTATCCGATCCCATCCGTTCCTATCCTATCCGTTCCGATCCTATCCCATCTGTTCCCATCCAATCCTATCCTATCCTATTTGTTTCCATCCTATCCATTTCTATCCCATTCTATCCGATCCTATCCTGTCCTATCTGTTCCTATCCGTTCCTACCCCATCCTATCCTGTCCTATCGGATCCTATCCGTTCCTATCCTATCTTATTCGTTCCTACCCTATCCGATCCTATCCATTCCGATCCTATCTGATCCTATCCGATTCCATTGGTTCTTATCCCATCCTATCCGTTACCATCCGTTCTCATCCTTTCCGATCCTATCCTATTCGTTCCCATCCAATTAGTTCTCATCCTATCCGATCCATTTCTATCCCATCCTATCTGTTCCCATCCAATTAGTTCTCATCCTATCCGATCCATTTCTATCCCATCCTATCTGTTCCCATCCAATCGAATCTTATCCATTCCCATCCTATACGATCCTATCCGTTCCTATCCTATCCGATCCTATCCATTCCTTTCCTATCCATTCCTATCTGTTCCTATTCTATCCAATTCGTTCTTTTCCTATCCAAACATATCCATTCCATTCCTATCCGATCCTTTCCTATCCATTCCTATCCATTCTATTTTATCTGATCCTATTCGTTACTATCCTATCTGTTTCTATCCTCTCCGATCCTATCCGTTACTATCCTATCCAATCTTATCCGATTCTATCCTCTCCGTTCCTATCCTATCTTTTCCTATCTGATCCTATCCTTTACTATCCGATCCAATCGTATCCATTCCTATCCAATTCTATCCGATCTTATCCTCTCCGTTCCTATCTTCTCCGTTCCTTTTCTACCCTATCCAAACCTATCCTATCTGGTCCATTCCTATCCGTTCCTATCCTATCCATTCATATCTCATCCCATCCTTTCCGATCATATCCGTTCCTATCCTATCTGTTCATATCCGACCCCAACCTTACCGATCCTATCTGTTCTGATCTTATCTGTTCTGATCCTATCCGTTCCTATCTGATCCTGTCCCATCTGAGCCATTCCCATCCTATCCCATCCTATCTGTTCCCATCGTATACGATCCTATCCCATCATATCCCATCAAATGCATTCCTATCCGATCCTATCCCATCCTATCCATTCCCATCAGATCCCATTCCATTTGATCCGCTCCCATTCTATTCACCCTATTTGATCCTATCCATTCCCATTCTATCCTATCTTATCCGTTCCTATCTGTTCCTATCCTACTCGACCCTATCCTATCTGTTCCTCTGGATCCTATCGTATCCTATCCATTCCTATCCAATCCAATCTTATCCATTCCGTTCCTATCCGTTCCCACCTCATCCGGTCCTAACCTTTTCTTATCCTATCCTATCTGATCCTATCCGGTGCGTTCCTATCCTATCCGTTCCTATCCCATCTGTTCACATCCTATCCTATCAGTTCCCATCCTATCCATTTCTATCCGTTACTATCCCATTCTATCTGATCCTATCCTGTCCTATCCGTTCTTACCCCATCTTATCCTATCGGATCATATCCGTTCCTATCTTATCCTATTAGTTCCCACCCAATCCGATCCTATCCATTCAGATCCTACCTGATCCTATCCAATCTGATTCCATCCATTCCTATCCCATCCTATCCTATCCCATCCGTTCCCTTCCTATCCGATCCTATCCTATTCGTTTCCATCCTATCCCATTCGTTCCCACCCTATCCTATCCAATCCATTTCTATCTCATCCTATCCGTTCCCATCCTATACGTTCCCATCCTATATGTTCCCATCCAATCCAATCTTATCCGTTCCCATCCTATGCGATGCTATCCGTTCCTATCCTATCTGATCTTATCCATTCCTATCCTATTTGTTCCTATCTGTTCCTATTCTATCCATTTCGTTCCTTTCCTATCCGATCCTATCTGTTCCTATCCCATCCTATTCATTCTCATCCTATCCGTTCCTATCCTATCCAATTCTATTTGATCCTATCTGCTCCCATCCAATTCTATTCCATCTGTTCCTCTCGATCCTACTGTATCCTATCCGTTCCTATCCAATCCAATCTTATCCGTTCCTATCCTTTACATTCCCACCCTATCCGATCCTAACTCTTTCCGATCCTATCCTATCTGATCCTATCCGTTCCTATCCTATCCATTTCTATCCCATCCTATCCGTTCCTATCCTATACGTTCCCATCCGTTCCCATCCAATCCAATCTTATCCGTTACCATCCTATGCGATTCTATCCGTTCCTATTCTATCCGTTCCTATCCATTCCTACCCTATTCGTTCCTATCTGTTCCTATTCAATCCGATTCGTTCCTTTCCTATCTGATCCTAACCGTTCCTATCAAATCTGTTCTAATCCTATCTGTTCAGATCCTATCCGTTTCTATCCCATCCTATCCGATCCCATACCTTCGGATCCTATCTGATCCCATCCGTTCATCCATTCTATTCAATTCCATCCTATCCGTACCAATCCTATCCCATCAAATCCTTTCCTATCCCATCCTATCCGTTCCCTTCAGATCCGATCCCATGTGATCCGCTCCCATTCTATCCATTCCCATCCTATCTGTTCCCATGCTATCCTATCCAATCCTATTCCATCCTATCTGCTCCTATCCGATCCTATCCTATTGGATCCTATCCCATCTGTTCCTCTCGATCCTACCATATTCTATTCTATCCTATCCATTCCTATCCAATCCCATCTTATCCGTTCCTATCATATCCGTTCCCACCCTATCTGATCCTAACCCTTTCCGATCCTATCCTTTCTGATCCTATCCAATCCCATCCGTTCCTATCCATTCCGATGCTATCCCATCTGTTCCCATCCAATCCTATTCATTCCCATCCTATCCATTTCTATCCCATCCTTTCCATTCCTATCCCATTCTATCCGATCCTATCCTGTCCTGTCTGTTCCTATCTGTTCCTACCCCATTCTATTCTGTCCTATTGGATCCTATCTCCTATCCGTTCCCATCCTATACGATCCTATCCCATTCGATCCGTTCCCATCCTATCTTATGTGTATTTATCTGATCCTATCCATTCCTATCCTATGCGATTCTTTCCATTCCTATCCGATCTCATCTTATCCGTTCCTATCTGATCCTATCCGTCCCTATCTTTCATATCCGATCTCATTCTATCCATTCCGATCCTATCTGTTCCGATCCTATCCGTTCCTATCCCTTCCGATCCCATTCTATCCGATCACATCCCTTCGGATCCTATCTGATCCCATCCGTTCCCATTTTATCCAATTCCATCCTATCCGTGCCAATCTTATCTGTTCCTATCCCTTCCGATCCGTTCCCATCCAATCCCATTCTATCTGTTCATATCCGATCCTATCCTATCAGTTCCCATCCTATCTGATCCTATTCTATCCAATACTATTCTATCCGATCCTATCCGTTCCGATCCCATCCTATCTTATACAATCCTTTCCCATCCCATCGGATCCATTTCTATCCGAACCTATCCCATCCTATCCGTTCCCATCAGATACCATCCCATGTGAGCCACTCCCATCCTATCCATTCCCATCCTCTCCATTTCAATCCTATTCAATTATATCCATTCCCATCTGATTCTATCCATTCCTATCAGTTCCTATCCTATTCAATCCTATCCTATCTGTTCCTCTTGATCCTATTGTATCCTATCCGTTCCTATCCAATCTAATCTTATCCGTTCCGTTCCTATCCTGTCCGTTCCCACCCTATTCGATCCTAACCCTTTCCAATCCTATCCTATCTGATCCCATCCATTCCTATCCGTTCCGATCCTATCCTATTCATTCCCATCCTATCCATTTCTATCCCATCCTATCCGTTCCTATCCCATTCTATCCGATCCTATCCTTTCCTATCTGTTCCTATCCGTTCCTACCCCATCCTATCCTGTCCTATCAGATCCTATCCGTTCCTATCCTATCTTATTGGTTCCCACCCTATCTGATCTGATCTTATCCATTCCAATCCTATCTGATCCGATCTTATCCCATTCCTATACAATCCTATCCATTCCTATACGATCCATTCCTATTTTATCCGATCCTATTCTATCCATTACTATCCTATCTGATCCTATCCGATGCTATCCTATATGTTCCTATCCTCTCCGATCCTATCCTATCCGTTACTATCCTATCTGATCCTATCCGATGCTATTCTATCTGTTCCTATCCTTTCCGTTCCTATTCTACCCTATCCAAGCCTATCCTATCTGGTCCGTTCCTATCCTGTCCGTTCCTATCCTATTCTATCCATTCCTATCTGTAGCTATCCAATCCTTTTAGTTCCTAACCGGTTCTATGCTATTCAATCCATTCCTATCCGTTTCTATCCTATTCATCCATTCCTATCCGATCCTATCCATTCCTATCTTATCTGAACCTATCCGATCCTATCAGATCCTATCTTATCTGAACATTTTCAATCCTATCCTATTTATTCCTATTCGTTCCAATCCTATTTGATCCAATCCTATCTGATCCTATCCGATACTATCTGATCCTATCTGTTCCTATCTGATCCTATCCTATCTGTTCCTATCCAATCCTATCCTATGAGATCCAATCCTATCTGATCCTATACTATCTTGTCCATTCCTATCCTATCCTATCTCTTCCGTTCCTATCCTATCTGATCCATTCTGATCCTATCCGTACCTATCCGATCCAATCATATCCGTTCCTTTCCAATCCGATCCTATCCGTTCCTATTCTATCCTTTTCTATCCATTTCTATCCTATCCATCCCGATCCTATCAGATCTGATCTGATCAGTTTCGATCTTATCCAATCCATTCCAATACTATTGTATCCATTCTTATCCGATCATATCCTATCTGTTTCTATAAGTTCCTATCCAATCCTATCCTATCTGATCCAATCTGTCCCTATCTGATCCTATCTGTTCCTATTCAATCCTATCTATTCCAAATCGATCCTATCCTGTTCCATCCGGACCTATCCTATGCTATCCATTCCTATCATATCCGATCCATTCCTATCCTTTCTGTTCCTATCCTTTCATAACCTAAGCGTTCCTGTCCTATCCGTTTCAATCCCATCCATTCCTATCCTCTCTGTTCCTATCCGATCCATTCCTATCCTATCCGTTCAGATCTGATCCTTTACTACTATCTGTTCCTATCCGATCCTATCCTATTCGATCCTTTCTGATCCCATCTTATCCGTTCCTATCCAAAATATTCCATCCTATCCGTTCCTATCCGATCCTATCGCATCTGATCCTATCCTATCCATTTCTATCTTATCGGATCTGATCCTATACTACTATCCGTTCCGATCCTATTGGATCTGTTCAGATCCTGTCGGATCCAATCCTTTCCATTCCCATCCGTTCCTATCAAATTCTATCCTATCCTATTTCATCCTATCCGTTCCTATCCCATCCCATCCTATCCATTCCCATCCTATCAGATCCTATCTTATCCAAACCTTTTCAATCCTATCCTATCTATTCCAATCCTATTTGATCCGATCCTATTTGATCCTATCCGATACTATCTGATCCTATCCGATCCTGCCTGATCCTAACCTATCCTATCTGTTCCTATCTGATCCTATGCGATCCAATCCTATCAGATCCTATCTTGTCCATTCCTATCCTATCTTGTCTGTTCCTATCCTATACGATCCGTTCTGATCCTATCCATTCCTATCCGATGTAATCGTATCGTTCCTATCCAATTCGTTCCGATCCTACCTTATCCGTTCCTATTCTATCCGTTCCTATCCTATCCATTCGAATCCTATACTATCGGATCTGATCCGTTCCATTCCGATCTTACATTATCCAATCCTTTGCTATCCTATGCGATCCGATCCTATCCGATTCTCTCTGTTGCAATCCTATCCGTTCCTATCCGATCCTATCCTTTCTGTTTCCTAACAATCCTATTCATTCCTATCCTATTCGTTCTTATCCAATCTTATCATATCCTATCCTATCCTATATGATCCGTTCCAATGCAATCCTCTCCATTCCCATCCATTGCTATCCTATCCATTCTTATCCGATCCTATCCTATCCGTTCCTATCTGTTCCTATTTTATCCGATTTGTTCCTTTCCTATCCGATCCTATCGATTCCTATCCGATCCATTCCTATTTTATCCGATCCTATCCGTTACTATCCGATCTTATCCTATCTGTTCCTACCCTCTCCGATCCTATCCTGTCCGTTACTATCATGTCCTATCTGTTCCTATCCGATCCTATCCCATCTTGTCCATTCCTATCCTATCTTGTCTGTTCCTATCCGATCCGTTCTGATCCGTATCCATTCCTATCCAATCGTATCTGTTCCTATCCATTGCTATCCTCTCCGTTCCTATTCTACCCTATCCGAACCTATCCTATCTGGGCCGTTCCTATCCTATTCTATCCGTTCCTATGCGTTCCTATCCAATCCAATCCTATCCGTTTCTATCCTATTCAATCCGTTCCTATCTGATCCTATCCGTTCCTATCTTATCTGAACCTATCAGATCCTATCTTATCCGAACCTTTTCAATCCTATCCTATCCATTTCTATCTATTCCAATCCTATTTGATCCTATCCGATCCTATCTGATCTTATCTAATACTATCCGATCCTATCCTATACGATCAGTTCCAATGCAATCCTCTCCATTCCTATCCGTTGCTATCCGATCCTATCCATTCCTATCCGTTGCGATCTGATCCCCTCTGTTCCTATCCCATCCGTTCCTATTCTATCTGTTTTTATCCTATTCAATACTATCCGATCCTATTCTATCCGATCTGATCCTATCCTAACCGAGCCTATAATATCCATTCCTTTCCTATCCTATCAGTTTTGTTCCTATCCTATCTATCCCTATCCATTCAGATTGTATCCTATCCAATCCGTTCCTATCCATTCCTATCCTATCCGTTCATATTCGATCATATCCTATCAGATCCTATCCGTTCCTATCCTATCCTTTTCAAACTGGTCCTATCCTATCCAATACTATCCATTCCTACCCTATCCTTTCCTATCCGATCCTTTTCTATCTTATCCATTCCTATCCGATGCTATACTATCCTATCCATTCCTATCTGATCCTATTCAATCTGTTCCTATTCGATCCTATCCGTTCCTATCCTATCGAATCTGTTCCTATCCTATCCAATCCGTTCCTATCAGTTCAGATCCTATCATATCCGTTCCTATCTTATCCAATCCTATCGTATCTTTGATCCTATCCTTTCTTGTCCGTTCCTATCCTATCAGTTCCTATCCGATCTAATCGTATCCGTTCTTATCCTATCCATTCTGATCCTATCCGTTCCGATCCTATCTATTCCTATCCATTCCGATCCTATCCAATCCCTTTCAATCCTCTACGATCTGTTCCTGTCCGTTCCTATCCGATCTTATACTATCGGATCCGATCCTATCCTATCGAATCTGTTCCTATCCTATCCAATCCGTTCCTATCAGTTCAGATCCTATCATATCCGTTCCTATCTTATCCAATCCTATCGTATCTTTGATCCTATCCTTTCTTGTCCATTCCTATCCTATCCGTTACGATCCTATCAGTTCCTATCTGATCTAATCGTATCCATTCCTATCCGATCCAATCGTATCCATTCTTATCCTATCCATTCTGATCCTATCCGTTACGATCCTACCTATTCCTATCCATTCCGATCCTATCCAATCCCTTTCAATCCTCTACGATCTGTTCCTGTCCGTTCCTATCCGATCTTATACTATCGGATCAGATCCTATCCGTTCCTATCCTATCATATCCGTTGCTATCTGATCATTTCCTATCCAATCCTATCCTATCAAATCCATTCCTATGCTATTCTATCCATTCCAATGCAATCCTATCTGTTTCTATCCTATCGTATCCTATCTGTTCGTATACGATCATATCCTATCCGATCCTATACTATCAGTTCTAAACCGATCCTATCTTTTGCTATTCCTATCCGGTCCTATTCTATGTGTTCCTATCCTATCTTATCCGATCTGATCCTATCCTATCCTATCCGTTCCTATCTTTAATGATGCCTGTTAACTTTCTTGGATCTTTGTTTACATGTCTTAGCACTGATGAATAGGAGGAGCTGGCAGCAGGAGATTATGACTCATCCTGCTGTCCCCATTCCCTGTGTCCGACTGGGAGACGGACTGTGAGACAAAGAGGCACAGTGGGAGGGTAAGACTGAAGGAGTGAGAAACAGGAATTTGTGTAAATATGCAGGGACCAGCATGGTGAGAATAGGGAAAGGCTAAAGCTATCAAACGAGTTAAAAGAGGTTTTCCTGCCACTAAGTCTAAAACATTTTTTTAGCAATAATAATATAACTATATGTAATCGACAAGTGCTTTCTCAAGACTACTCAGGGTAAGCTTGAGCTAGCACCTCTCTACGAGCAAAACGTCCCATTGCCCATGACAAGGCATGCGTCTACCCTGCTCTGTTGCCTCAGGAATGACACTAACATTGATGATCGATGAGTGCCACTCTCTTATCGATTATACTATTACCTGATGTTGTTAAGCACCGCTGACGGCTGTTATATTCTGCTTCCGTGAGCAGCCAGTGCTGTTCCTGCTTGGCCCATTCACAAGATTATAAGCTGTCTGAATCAGATATCTCTCCTTGTTATTTCTAACAATATATAAACACATTATATTGAAAGCAAAGCTGACCTTTTACTTTATGTTATATCTTCCTACATTCGCCCTCCAGTTTCCGACAGCAGTGAAAAGATGGCCATGGCACACCTTCTAGGGAATTCAAGTCTTCAGATTCTACTACCACTCCCCTGAGTGAAGGAGAGCCTCTGCCGGCAAAAGGGTCACGCATGTGCAATCATAGGTTAAGAAATAACAGGTCGTTTTGTAGGAGATCACCATTCCAAGCAAGCCAGGTAAGTATAAATGAATGAGTTACATCTCTAAAATGGATAATTAGAGCAAATTGGTTTGAATGAACAATTTGCTATAGTTGGCAAGATAAAGTGTATTACATATAATCTTAATGGCTACATATAAATGCAGAGTCATGTCTAATAGATGAAATTTATTGGAAATTGGCCAACCTTTTTAACAGTGTCACTTAAATCATTCCCGTGTAATAGCCAAAAGGAGTAATCTTATTAACAAATGAAACAATATTTACAAAAACGACACACAGGTCGGACACAAATGATAAAAACATCTAAAAGGGTCGCCTTGGGGTGACAGTTTGTTGGCATTAACAGGTGCCACTGTCCCCCTCTGTCCATACTTGTGTGAGGGGTACAGCTGGGCTGTATCCCCCTCCCCTTTTAGATGTTTTTATCATTTGTGTCCGACCTGTGTGTCGTATTTCTATATATTGTTTCATTTGTTAATAAAGATTACTCCTTTTGGCTATTACACACATGTTCTTGTGTATTTTCTAATTTGTTGCTTTTCCATGTGTGTAGCTCCTTATATTTAGTTACTTGGTGCCACATTCCCACCACCCCCTAATACTTAAATCATTCCCGTCCACATGTGCATTAGATGATAACCTGCCGGCAGGATGACACCATTTTGGTGAGCAGCTCTGGTTAGTGCTGACATGCACAACAGCGGGTAATTTAACCCCTTAAGGAAGCAGCCATTTTGTAGCTTAAGGCTCAGCCCATTTTTTTGGATTCTGACATGCATCGCTTTATATGGTTATAACTTTTGAACTCTGTTACTTATCAAAGCGATTGTGAGATAGTTTTTTCCGCACACGTTGTACTTCATTATTGTGGTAAATTTTGGCTGATAAGTTTTGCGTCTATTTACAAAAAAAAAAAGAAAAGTGCTGATTTTTTTGAAAAATTAGCCATTTATGAAATTCTAAATCATCGCGTTTTTAGGCAGATTACCGCTGGCATCCTGCGACACCCGATGCCGGCTCGCTCCGGTGCAGACTGAGCCAGCATCGTCTCCGCGTCGTAGCCCAACGGCGCTGTGCGCTAATCGCAGGACCCAGCGCGGTAGAGTTACGGCGCGGAGCGCTAAGGGGTTAAAAGCTGCTTGCAACTTTGCCTGCGGCATTAAAGAGTTAACGCCTGTGGTCAATGCCAGCAGCGATCGAGAATGTAAACGGAGGGAGATTTGAGCCTAATCCGGCCCAAACTTCTAACCTGCAAAGTACAGGCCCGTTCACTACTCCAAATCTTTCCTCCAGCTAGCACATCCCTCCCATCAGAGCCTAACCATCGCAATATACCTAGACCGGAACCTAGTACACGGCCTGAGGGGGGGTAGAGTTGCGCTCCCCACCCAGCCCCTCTCCTTATGAGCTTGAGCAACTGACTCAGTCACGTTGCAGTGTCACGGTGGGGAACATTTACTAAGTACCTTTTTGCACATTCTTTTATGTACAGATTACAAAAAGGAATGCAGCAGATCGGCATGGGCCGGACTGCCATCCGCTATATAGATTACACCAAAATGCTTGGAAAAATAAGTCAAATACGTGACTATCATAAAATATAAACTTTATTAAATGCAAAGCAAACAATTTTTTACACAACACAATAAGGACAAAGACAAAGCATGAAAGAAGCAATGTGGTGTGTGGACCACACAGAGGAATTAAAAGTGCGTAGGTCCCTAGGTAGTGCCACTGAAGGCTGGAGGTAGGTTATACAATCAGGAATACACAAAATGTAAACATAGAGTTGCAGCTTGAATACCGCTCACAAAGTGCAGAGTGATTAAAAAAGAAGCAAATACACATGTTTCGCTGTCGTGCTTTTTTTTTTACATTTATGTGAAAGCTGGACACTTATTCAAGAAATATCAACCCCACATATGTGTTGTACGCGACTCACTTGTGTCACGGATGAACTATACTCGACACAACACAAATTTCTGCACATAAAGGGGTGTTCCGGTGCACAGTTGGAGCGTGCACCATATTTATCAAGTGTTTTGCAATCCCCATGTTAAAGGTGCACCAAAAATAAGTAGTCGGAGCAGTGCAGGGAGTGCCAGATACACGAAGAACGTGTGCCACAATGACTGAATCCGGCTCACTTTGCACACTCCAAAGGCAAACTGTACACAATGCAGTTTGTACAGTGTTTGATAAATGTGGGCCTGTGGGCTCACCTCACCTTCACCGGCTATCATAAGAGGTGCCCAATAGGGTCAAGTGAATTGGTTGCAATTAAGGAGCAGTCATGAAGAAGGATTCCCATAGAAAAGAGAATCAGAACCACCAGCTCATCAATAGTGAGCTCAGAAAATTAAAAAACTGGATCATGTGAATGTTTGAACAATTGAAAAAATACAAAATGAAGTCGTTCCTACCATCGAAAGCCAAAAATGAGACCTATCAGACTTGAGCTACATTCACATGGCCGTTGGGGGATGCATATACGGCCGCCGTACATATATCCCCCCCCCCCCCCATTGTTCGGCAATGGGCACAGGGAGCCGTACGGTGCGGCACTGTACCGTTCCATACCTGGGGAAAAGATTAGCCCTTAACAAGTTGGCTTATCAAAATGTTTATTTGTTGTGGCAATACAAACATGTCAGTGGAACTGGTTTGTATGCTTCATAATAGTGAGATGTAATAGCCCATGCAAGCAACGTGCATTACATAAAGTCTGGAAAAAGGTGAAGAAGGCTCAACTTCTTCCCCAGACCTCAACCTAATTGAACATTAATGGGTAGAGGTAAAGAAAAACTGTATTCGTACACAAGTTGGTCAGTGAGCAGGCACTAAAATATGGAATGTGTATGAAAGACCTGTGATCATATTTTGGTTGAGACATTGTAAAATCTGTGTCAGCATTGCCCACAGACAGTGGTATCCGACTGATTTTATCTTGGTTTTCTATTTGTTCTTTGTTTGTGTGAACAAGGGATTAGGTTGCTGGCTGTTTCGAGTTGATTGCACCACACCTTTCTCCTCCTGCGGCCTGCTCTGGGCAAGCAACAGTTAACAGTTGTGACTTACAGAGCTTTGCTGAAATCATACCCAAGAGTGAGACTTTCCTTACTGCAGTCCTGGTATTTTGATCTTGACTCTATGCAAACTACTCTTGTGCATCTGCATCTCTGTTGTGACCCAGCTTGTCTAATATGTTTCCCGGTTTGTGTTTGTCTTGTTAAGATTTGCACTTTGCTTTGAGAGTCCATCATCTAGTTGTCCTGTACAGGGTACAAGTAGGTAGTGCCTTTTGGGGAGCATGGGTTTAGGGTCCACTGTCTTGTTTGCCTTTCCTTAAACCTGATTGAAAGTATTCCCAGAAGATTGACATTTTTATTTAATTTTTTAGAGTCTAGGAGTTACACGACTAAATCTATAAAACTAAGCATATGCTAAATAGTTTCAAATCAATTTTATCTGTGGTCATCACAGCTGTGCCACTTGTCATTACATCATGGCACAGCCAATTCAGGAGTGCATAGCAGCCCATAGAGGAGGAAGAACCAGTATGCACTGCCACTAGCACTTAATGCAATTATCTAGCATGTACGTCGAATAAACAGGGTGCAAATAGAGTTCTTCCTTGATCTAGGAATGCAGAGTTATCCTGCAGTAGGCAGAATGGCCCACATATATTAAAGTGGCTGTGTCGGTTTTCTCTGTCTTCACTTTGCACTGAAAAGAACATCTTTGGATATTCCACATGTATTTAAAGGACACCTGTCATCAGGTCTCTGTCACTATTTGTGTCACCTCTACCTGTTGGAGCAACTCACAAGGATCCCATCCCAGCCTTTATCTAGTTACTTCATACATCAATTATTATAAAATCATCTTTTCTTTATTATGTAAATGAGGCTGGTCACATGGTCAGAGGCAGTGATGTCACTCCTGTTACCCCTCCCCTCTCCTCATGTTTGTGTGTAATTTAAAGTAAAGCATTGATGGTGTCTGTGCTTTATCTGCTGACATGCTGTCCCTCCTAATACACGTGTGTGAGGCACAGAAATCAGCTACACACGTACCCGACATGTTCTGCTATAACATGGCTACCTGGAGCTGTTGTATCTCTCCTATACACACAGGTTGCCGGGGGTGTCAGCACCAGGAAGCACATGGAGGAGCCATTACACCATTATACAGGCTGTCAGTCAAGCACTGGGGGTGTGCCTGTGCCTCTCACTCATGAATAAGCCGGACAGCTTGAATATGATCATGACTCACATGACATCTCACAGGTCATTTGCATACAGCTTTAGGACCTCATAGCTTAAGTTTACAGGTAGAGGGACAATGAAGGGATAGAGGCAATGCTTTCTAATGGCAGTTTATGAAAATATATTTCGTCAGTCTTTATCAGAGAGGACTGGCACAGAAACCTTCAAATAGACATCTACCTCCAGGATGAAGCATTGTAAAGCAAGCACACTGACATACTGGCGTGTGGCCCCTCTGGCAGGATAATATTGGTGTGTGTCCCCTCTTGCAGGATCTGCTTTTCATTTAAGCTTCCTATACCATGGTTTTTACAAAAAAGGCTTTTAAAATTATGCAAATCTGCCTCTGGGATGACGGGCTCCATAGGTGTTATTGGACCCTAAACTCCACAGGCTCATTTGAATATTTTTTAAAGCTTTTTTTTTTCCTTAAAAACAAGGGCATAGGAAGCTTGAAGAGCAGATCCTGTCAGAGGGGCACACACCAGTATGTCAGTGTGCTTGGTTTACAATCCTTCATCCTGGTGGTAGATGTCCTTTACAGGTTAGGCCACCCAGATCTAGATGTTATGGCCACGTCACTGAATGATTAAGTTCTAAAATTTGGCAAATTTGTCCATCCAGTGGCTTTAGATGGCCTGAGGGCCTCAAAAAGATTATGGAGGAATAAGATACAATGCAGTGAGGAATTGAGAAGGAAGAAGCGGTAATAAACAACTTCCGGAAACCGTTTCTGACAGAGAACCCATCCTGCTCATGGTATCAGCGAAAGAGCAGGAGAAACTGCAGCAATGTCAAGACTCGAAGCCTGCACCCACTGATGTCTAAAGTCACAGGACAGTCAGCACACAGTTAGAGTTGGGTATATCTTTTTTATCATAATGTTCAAAACGTCAACATTTTGGTGGTGTTTATTCAGTTCTGTAATGAAGTTTATGAATTAATATGACTCATATAGCAATGTGGTGCCAAACAATACAATCTTTATTGTATTTCGGAATACAACTAATTGATTCATAGGAGTCCTGCTCCCTTTTATTCACAAATTTATATATAAATTTAAATATTTTCAGAATTTCACAATTATATGAAGTTCAACAAGAAAGTAATGCCTCACTGTCCCCTATAAGTTGTAAAGCGCTACAGTATGTGATGGCGCTATATAAATAAAGATTATTATTATTATTAAAACACAGAAAAGCAGAAAATGTTTGATCTCTTTGTATAGATACCATACAAAACATGGAAGCCTCACTTTTGCTTAGTAGCTGTGACAACGCCCCCTGTGGCCAGGCGTTCATACAGGTGGTACAGCTTTTCAGGTTGAGGCTGCTCAGCCCCGGGTGTTGATGGAATGTCAAAGTCAGAAGAACTCTGCGAGTCTCCTCTGCCATCAATCTGCAGTGCTGCCTGGTCTCCCGTTTGTACACATAGGCGACATTGATTGGTCTCCATTTTTCCCCTTTTATCTCCATTAAAGCAATCACCTTGGTCTCCTTCTGGTTTGGCCTCTCCAGGGTGAGCAGTCCCTGAAGCATCAGGAGCATGAGTACCTCTATTCATACAGTGTGGTTCAGCAGCCCTCCGTTCTTGGGAGGATAGGAGTACTGTGTCCGCCTGACTGTCCCATCCTTGGCTGCCTTGCTCAGAGATGTGGGTTGACTGGGAGGAATTTACAGAGGATATGTGAGTTGAATCATCATCAGATTCACTAAATAGTTTTGGAGATTGAGAATTTTTCTCTCTTTCCTCCTCCTCTGAGGTTTCAGGATAGTATGCACATTCTCCTTTAACGGAGTTAGATTTAAAGAAAAAATTCCACTGAGGCAACGTTTTCTCTGGTATAGTGTCAGCTGGAGGCAATGGACCTTCTTCAGGTAGTGCATTACTTTCATGAAGATCTGTGGATTTAGATGGTGTGCATGTAGTACGATCAGCTGCTTTAACCAACTTTAGACCCTCAGCTTCTTCCTCCTCTTCATCAGTATCTTCTCCATTGGATTCTTCACATTCCAAGAAACCCTCAAGTGTAGCTATAGGCACTGGTGTAGTGGAGGAGATTGTCATGGAACAATCATCACCTTTACACCAATTATTTTCAGATGTAAATTTGTCATGTCGAAGAATTTTGTTCTTTAAATGATTTAATGGATAATCATTGAATAACTCATCAATACTGTCATCTTCTGAAAAATATTCATATAAATAATAAGAAAGCATTAGTTTAGGGGAAAACAAAAATAACAATAAATATGCACATAACATACTGAAAATCGAAAGCTTTCCTGGAACACTAACCAGAAATTGGGTGAATTGGTCTATTGACTATTGATTGACTACTCTAGGGCAGTGATGGCGAACCTTTTAGAGACCAAGTTCCCAAACTGCAAACCAGTAATCATCACAAATTGGGCTAATTAGCTTAAAATTATCGACAATACCTACCATACAGTGCGGGGCGCTACCCCCCATACAGTGCGGGGCGCTACCCCCCATACAGTGCGGGGCGCTACCCCCCATACAGTGCGGGGCGCTACCCCCCATACAGTGCGGGGCGCTACCCCCCTACAGTGCGGGGCGCTACCCCCCTACAGTGCGGGGCGCTACCCCCCCATACAGTGCGGGGCGCTACCCCCCCATACAGTGCGGGGCGCTACCCCCCCATACAGTGCGGGGCGCTACCCCCCCATACAGTGCGGGGCGCTACCCCCCCATACAGTGCGGGGCGCTACCCCCCATACAGTGCGGGGCGCTACCCCCCATACAGTGCGGGGCGCTACCCCCCATACAGTGCGGGGCGCTACCCCCCTACAGTGCGGGGCGCTACCCCCCATACAGTGCGGGGCGCTACCCCCATACAGTGCGGGGCGCTACCCCCATACAGTGCGGGGCGCTACCCCCATAAATTGAGAAATACAAACAGATAGAAATAGTAAAAGACAAAGTTGGGGATTGGATCTTTATAAGCAGCTCATGTCTGGTTTTCTAGATCACAGTAACATAAGCCATAAGATAATATGAGATTTCTTCAAGGAACAAATCACTGTGAAGCAGGAAAGTCATGCAATTTGGGAACTGGTAGATTCCATTTAACCTGATGTATAAAAATATTAATATTTTGCTCCACAAAAAATGCTTGTAGAATAGAGGTATGTTATAAGAAAACAAAAATATGTTGTTTTTTGTCCAGCAAGTCTCACCTGTGGCCTTCAAACTCAAGTTTCTTGTTCTCTTCAGACTACCAAGAGGTTTATACTTTACTTCTGCGCTTTCTGAATAAGATCTACAGAATGGCCTCAAGCTGTGGGATATAGGACACAAATCTTATGTCAGACATGGCCTATCTATATAGCTTTTCAAGAAGTTGTTTTTGACAAAACCAGAAGTAAATAAAAAAATGGATTCCCCTTTTTGCTTAGGTTGGATTTATGTAAACTCACGACATGAAAGAGAAGTGTATGTGAAAAAGGCCACAAAGTGCACGTGTTGATGAACATGGGGGAAACTAAGCGAGCAATTCTACCGCTGATCACATCATGTGCTTGGAAATGTATGAGGCATGAGAAATAATGTGGTTTTCCTATCTACAAATGTAAGAAACATGTGCCCTGCCAGCTTCTTCATCATTATCATCATTTTAAAAGGCAATACACATAGTCCTATTCCCACAATAAAATGGGAGAATTTATCATGCCTTATATTTTTAAAGCTTACAAGGCATGAAATAGTTGCAATTCCTGGTTTTATATGTCGCATGCCACTTTTTTGAAAAATGGGTGTAGTTGGTCACCAGGCATGGCACAGGGCAGGCCATGCCCCCAGCAAATCTGCTATAACCTCAGCTACAACATTGGCACAGGTTAGCTTAAATTCATGCCAGACCTGACCTGGTGTAGAATTAATTCAGGCACTTATTAATGATGTGTAATTGGAAATGGAAGGTTCAAGCACAGGCAAAAAGTGTGAATTCTATGCCAGTTCGTTCTCCGAGAGGCAGTGCCCTACTTAAGAACACCCAACTTACAGACGACCCCTAGTTACAATCAGACCTCTGGATGTTGGTAATTTACTGTACTTTAGCCTTAGGCTATTATAAACAGCTATAACAGTTATCACTGGTGTCTGCAATTAAGCTTTATTGTTAATGCTGGTTCTTATGATCCAACAATCCAACATTTTTAAAATCCAATTGTCACAGACCAAAAAAAAATTTTGGCTGGGGTTACAATGATAAAATATACTGTTTCGACTTACATACAAATTCAACTAAAGTACAAATCTACAGAACCTATCTTGCATGGGGACTGCCTAATATAATAAATAAATATATAATAAATAAATATATATATATATATATATATATATATATATATATATATATATATATATATATTACACATACACACTCACTTTATTAGGTACACCATGCTAGTAACGGGTTGGACCCCCTTTTGCCTTCAGAACTGCCTCAATTCTTCGTGGCATAGATTCAACAAGGTGCTGGAAGCATTCCTCAGAGATTTTGGTCCATATTGATATGATGGCATCACACAGTTGCCGCAGATTTGTCGGCTGCACATCCATGATGCGAATCTCCCGTTCCACCACATCCCAAAGATGCTCTATTGGATTGAGATCTGGTGACTGTAGAGGCCATTTGAGTACAGGGAACTCATTGTCATGTTCAAGAAACCAGTCTGAGATGATTCCAGCTTTATGACATGGCGCATTATCCTGCTGAAAGTAGCCGTCAGATGTTGGGTACATTGTGGTCATAAAGGGATGGACATGGTCAGCAACAATACTCAGGTAGGCTGTGGCGTTGCAATGATGCTCAATTGGTACCAAGGGGCCCAAAAAGTGCCAAGAAAATATTCCCCACACCATGACACCACCAGCCTGAACCGTTGATACAAGGCAGGATGGATCCATGCTTTCATGGACATCCGAATGTCGCAGCAGAAATCGAGACTCATCAGACCAGGCAACGTTTTTCCAATCTTCTACTGTCCAATTTCAATGAGCTTGTGCAAATTGTAGCCTCAGTTTCCTGTTCTTAGCTGAAAGGAGTGGCACCCGGTGTGGTCTTCTGCTGCTGTAGCCCATCTGCCTCAAAGTTCGACGTACTGTGTGTTCAGAGATGCTCTTCTGCCTACCTTGGTTGTAACGAGTGGCGATTTGAGTCACTGTTGCCTTTCTATCAGCTCAAACCAGTCTGCCCATTCTCCTCTGACCTCTGGCATCAACAAGGCATTTCCGCCCACAGAACTGCCGCTCACTGGATGTTTTTTCTTTTTCGGACCATTCTCTGTAAACCCTAGAGATGGTTGTGCGTGAAAATCCCAGTAGATCAGCAGTTTCTGAAACACTCAGACCAGCCCTTCTGGCACCAACAACCATGCCACGATCAAAGGCACTCAAATCACCTTTCTTCCCCATACTGATGCTCGGTTTGAACTGCAGGAGATTGTCTTGACCATGTCTACATGCCTAAATGCACCGAGTTGCCGCCATGTGATTTGCTGATTAGAAATTAAGTGTTAACGAGCAGTTGGACAGGTGTACCTAATAAAGTGGCCGGTGAGTATATATCACAATGAAATATACAAAGTGGTGGTCGGACTATACCTTCTGACATACCTTCATATTTAGCCTTTTCATAATAAATTACATTGTTACTCACATTTCCTCAACATATGCCAATGTTTTTCCAACTGGAATCACATTTGGATAAACATTCATAGGACGGATGTGACTCAAAAAGTCCTTAATCTGAAAAGGTAAACAAAAGTCTCGATTATTTATTAAAATTACAAGTTTATATGTATTCTTCCTTGATGGTTAAGGCCACTTACCACCAGTAATTTGCACAGTATTTTTGAGTACAGAGTAAAACATATAAAATATTATGCTTTTACACTAAAAACACTAATACCTAAGCAGGGCTTCTTTGAAGAAGGGGAAAGTGTGGGACATCTGCTGTCAGTGATCACGAAGGCACAACAGGGGACTTCCCATATATCAGCTATGAAAGACAATAATGGGCAAATACATTGTGATACAACAGGAATAATGAAGGTGCTAGTAGATTTCTATTCCACCCTTTACCAGTCGCAGAGACAGTCATCGGAAGGGGATATAGTAGCGTTTCTTGATATGCTGGCTCTTCCCAAGCTATATATGTTGGAGCAGCCCCTCGTCCTGGAGGAGTTGGAAGATGCAGTAGGAGGGATGGCGAATGATAAGGCCCCTGGGGTAGAGGGCTTACCAGCCGAGATATACAAGCTATATGGGGAGGCCCTTCTCCCTCAACTACTTGAAGTATTTCAGGATGCTTTTGTAAAAGGTTCGCTCCCTCCATCTATGCAGGAAGCTATTATAGTAGTGTTGCCAAAAGAGGGCAAAAATCCTTTGATGCTGGATTTGTACAGACCCATTTCGTTGCTAACATCTGACATAAAGTTACTTGCTAAGGCTATGGTCAATCGTTTAAATAAAGTTATTACATCTATAATAAATGAAGACCACACTGGTTTTATGCCTCAGAAATCCACCTCTATCAATATCAGAAGACTTTTTCTTAGCTTACAGGTCCCATCGGATAATGTAGGTAGGAGAACTATTTTAACGCTAGACGCTGCCAAAGTGTTTGATAGTGTAGAGTGGATATTTCTGTGGCATACCATGGTGGCTATGGGGTTTTAGCCTAAATTTATAGCATGGGTCAAAGTGTTGTATTCGGCTCCAAAGGCTCGGATTAGGGAAACCGGTGCATTATCTGAACCATTTACGCTATTCCGTGGCACTAGACAGGGTTGCCCCCTGTCTCCGTTGCTTTTTGCCATAGCTATTGAGCCTCTGGCGGCAGCGATACACAATTCACCAGAGATCAAGGACTTTCGGTATGGCCAAATACAAAATAAGGTCGCGTTATACGCCGATGATGCATTATTGTTTTTGGGGGATACAGAGACCTCTCTGACGGCTGCCATGGGTCTCTTCGATCAATTTGGGGCTATGTCTGGCCTTTTGATAAATTGGCATAAATCAGCCATAATGGCAGTAGATGCGATAAATGATGACTTGGCGCAGAGGGCCTCCACTATTCCTGTCGTAAACTATTTAGGTGTAAGAGTGTCAGCACTCCCATCACATTTTGAGGAGCTTAACCTTACCCCACGACTGGAGTCTATTAAAGTTAAGATTAAAGCATGGTGCAAGTTACCATTATCTGTCATTGGACGTTTGAACCTTATCAAAATGTTATTAATGCCTCAGCTCCCATATCTTCTTTCTAGGTTCCATAAGATAAATGCTTTGTTTAGAGAACTAATATGGAATAAAGGCCATCCTAGAATACGGCTGGAAATGCTGCTGCGATCTTAAATATAGGGGGGATTAGCATTGCCCAATCCTTGGATATATTACTTAGCGGCACAGGCACAACATCTTAAAGGATGGGGAGTAACTGAGACAGCCGACATGAACTCTCAGATAATTAAGCATCACCTAAAAGTTAAGAATTTACTACAGGCACTGAAAGCGGGGAAATTTAAACCCGGTAGAATGGAACTAAACACTCTATTTATGGTCCATAAAGTATGGGGTAAGGTTTAGCAGATTAGGGGACTGAATGGTTACACCCAGTACACGCCTTTGTGGGACAATCCTGGATTGGTTGAGTTCCAGACGTTGGAGTGTGCATCTTTTTGGGGAGGGATGGGGTTGCTTACACTAGCACAACTGGTAGGTGACTCCCACATTAAGACATTTCAGCAGCTACAGGAAACTATTGCAGCTCATAGCCATTACTTTTTTAGGCATCTCCAACTGAAACATGCCTTTGAAGCCCAGACCAAAGTGGAGCCTCTGGTATACAAGGAGGACCCTTTGCTTCAGAATATTGCTAAGGAGGGGTATTCTTCAGGACTCATCTCTCTTTTGTATCAGCTCCTGTTGTGTAAATTTATAGATGGTTTTCACAGCCCCGCTCGGGCCAAATGGGAGAGGGATGTGGGTCCTATGACGGACGACCAATGGAGTAATATTTTAGAGGTTATACCAGCAATCTCATTGGGAGAAGCAAATAGACTCTCACAATTGTATATAGTCCACAGGGTATACAGAATGCCAAAATTCTTATATGATATTGGGGTGCGCTAAACGCACCATGCCCAAAGTGCTCTGAAGAAATTGCACATATGGCAGAAATGGCACATATGTTATGGGACTGTCCTGTTATACGAGCCTTTTGGGTGAAAGTGTTGGAACTGATAGATAGGGCATATATGATCTCGGTCCCCAGGAATGTCCTTACATGTGTGTTAGGCTGTGATGAGGAAATTACTCTTGAACACCTAGGCAAGATTGCGGTGGGGAGACTATTATACATGGCCAGGAAATCAATTGCAGCGAGGTGGATTCAACCGATTCCCCTTCCGAATTCCTCCAGAAGGTAGAAGGGATGATAATAAATGGGAGGGCTATATACAAAGAAAGGAAGACGGAAGGCAAATATGAGAAGCTATTGGGCCCATGGCTGGATACACCGTGAGTAGTATCAGCAGAGTTACTAAGGGAAAGGCTGTTACAAATTAATGTAGGCCAATAGGCGAGATAAGGTGATTCCTTAAATGTTTATTTAACATATGTAATATTGTACAGTATAAAGCTTATTGTATTTATGAGCTAATCCTTTTATAGCCCTGTGTATAAAAACACTAATACAACATACTAGAAATATTTTACAGGGCTGGGCTGACACTATTATACTTGCCACACATTTGGAAATACGCTGTCCTCCCCCAACGATACATATATGTCACATGGCCTATATGACATTAATGGCACAGAAAAAACTTTGCTATAAACTGGAATTGCCTTTTTGGTGTGTGATTTTTCACTTTTCCCCAAGTGGTTTTCAATTAAAAAAAAAACAAAAAAAAACGTTATACATGTTCGAGCAATATAAGCTGCAGCTCTCTCCGTCACCAAATACGGTAGATCTTAACGTGCACAGGACCAGACGCCGGATCAGCACTTGTTGGGAACTTCTAAAAATTTTTATTACATCCCAAAAAGCCATACAAAAGTACATGGTGACACATTTTGAAGGTATTGAGATTTAATAAAGAGTTGTAGAAGATCCGTGCAAGTGCTGGAATCCATCCTCGCTCTGCGGTTTCTTAGTGCATTCGTTTCACAGAGAAATCCATCAGAAAAGCAGCCCCATGGTCAGTGTGTAACTTATCTCTGCTCTTCTTAGTGGTTACTAACCCTTATTCCGATGAAAGGGTTTATAGACACTTCACAGGTGGTTCCCTACCTGGCATACAGTAGGCTGGACAAAAAGCATCTACATAAGGCAAACCAAGCTAAATATTTAATAAACCTAATAAGGAAATGATTTTACCTATAGTAGATGGAATAAAGTTAAAAAAGGAAATGTATACAGTTATACATAGAAACATCAACCTACCTCACTAAATGATGAATGGAAAGAAAAGCAAGCTCGATATGAGCTTTCTCCTGATCTGGAAAGGAACACAAGATTTCAGTGTGAAAACATCTCTCACAGATTCAAACTATTCCAAACTACCATCTTTATACCAGTCAACTCCTGTGTGCTCTGTATTGCTGTTCGTTCCATGGGAGACCACGGGGCCTTCATTTGGAATAAGATACCAGAATATTTTATTTGCCCCAAGCCCAGTCGTCTGATGTGTAAATTATTTATAGAGTAGAATTCATTAAAAAAAAAAAAAGTTTTGAGATGTTGTAGGGCATGTGATTTAAAGCCCTTCTGCAATTGGATTAGCAGTTATACAACATATATAGAAAAGTCCACCAATGTTGAAATAACTAAATATACGTGATGAATAGATCACAATAAGCCGGTATAGGAGAATAGTCCTCAGAACAAGTCAAGGTATTGCTTACAAACAAGTATTGCACATTACCCAGAGGAATAACAGAGGACAAGGGCACATCCGTACAAAAGGTGGACACCACCCGACACGTGTTTCACCTTGCTTCATCAGGGGTATGTGTGTATGTAGACTTGACTATGTCTCTTGCCCTCTGTTATTCCTCTGGGTAATGTGCAATACTTGTTTGTAAGCAAATACCTTGACTTGTTCTGAGGACTATATCTTCCATGCCGGCCTACTGTGATCTATTTATTATGTATATTTAGTTATTTGGTGGATTTTTCTGTGTATGTTGTCTTTTGAAACAGATTTGTTCATGTTTGTTAATTGGACTTATAAAGTGTTATTTTATGCTTTCTACATTTTGTTTTTTTGTTGCCTTTTTTGGTAACAATCTAATCTAGTGGGGGTACATTGTGTCCATGCCCCCTATTACTTGTACGGGTGTTCACTGTTCTCTACATTTATAAACTCATACATTAACATAGTGCTAACAAATGCATATGTTAATGCATGAGTTAACATGTGTTTGTTAACACTATGTTAACAGCTATGTAATAAGGCAAATCTCCTCTGAAAACGAATGCGTAACTGCCTCCTGTGAATGCACCCTTTTAATACTGAAACTTTTCTTGTTATTGAAAAAAACCTTCATATTTTCATTTATGTAGACTACTCCGCCTCTTAGCTACAAGCTCCACACTCGCCTGTGTGGGTGTGTCTAAGATGCACAAGCTATGGTCCCATAGGTGATAATGTCAGAAGAGGCAGGTTCAGCCCACCATCTGGCCCATTGTAGGTTTTTCAGAGCTGGAAAACATTGTTGCTATGAGCCAAAAAAGTTACTTAATGGGGACAGAGGCAAAATACTTTGAGGAATGAAATTATGTTTTTTTGCTCAGAATGACGGTTAACCTTTACTTGTTACTCAGGGGTGCATAGCCTTCCTACTACCCAAGCTGAACACGGACATGCCCACCCAACCATAGCGTGGGCAGAGCAAACTGCAAAGGAAAAATAAATTATGTCTGACAGATAATATAAATGTTCACATTGTGGCACTTACTGCAGGCTCTGATCCCCTGCACTTTAATTGGAGCGGAGCCTGTAGTACAGAGTCCTTCAACAGCTCTAAATGGGCCTTTAAATTTATGCATATACTGTAAATACCACAAATGCTTCATGTCCCAAAAACTTTAGCAAAATGTAGTCGGCACCCCAGCCTTCAGCATGTGAGGAAATTTGATCCAATGCTTTGAGCAGGGTTTGGATGGGATAAAGCACAACTCGCTGCAGCTACCAAGCTTTGTGCTACTTAACCCCTAGGGGACTCAGCCTATTTTGGCCTAAAGGACGTGGCCCCATTTTTCAAATCTGGTCACTATAAGTGGTTATAGCGTGGGTACGCTATGAGATATCCAGGGGATTTTGAGATTGTTTTCTCGTGACACATTGTACTTCAAATTAGTTTAAAAATTTGGATGAAATCTTTTGCGTTTAGTTATGAAAAAAAACAAAATTTGGCAAAAATTTTGAAAAATTCTTTATTTTCAACGTTCTAAATTCTCTACTTTTGATGCAGATAGTCAAAGCACCCAAATAAATTCATAACTTACATTTCCCAAATGTCTGCTTTATGTTGGCATGGTTTTTTAAGATTCCACATATTTTACTAGACTGTTATGAGGCTCAGAATTTGGGTGCCATTTCTCACATTTTTTGTAAAATCGCCAAAACCCGTACTTAGATGGACCTGCTCAACTTCTAATTGACACTGAGAGGCCTAAATAATAGCTAGACTCATAAATTACCCCATTGTGGAAACTACACCCCTCAACATATGAAAAACTACTTTTAAGAAGTTTGTTAACCCTTTACGTGTTTTATAGGGGTTAAAACAAAACAGAGGTGGAGTCTGCAAATTGTAATATTTTTTCACAATGCACTCATTTTGGGTGGAAAATTAAACATTTAAAATGGATTAAATGAAAAAAGGCTCCACAAAGTTTGATACCCAATTTCTCCCGAGTACACGGATACCCCATATGTGCTGGTAACCTGCTGTATGGGCGCACGGCCGGGCATAGAAGGGAAGGAGGCGCCATCCAGATCAGATTTGCTATGTCACATTGTACAGGCTATAATTTTTTTCTTTTTTTTAATGAGGACCTATAGGGGCTTATTTCTTTTGCCACATGAGATGCACTTTTCTAATACATAATTTTGGAGCCTCTATAGCTAATTGGTGAGATTTAATTAACTCTTTGTTGGTGGAGGAAATGAAAATCATCAATTTTTAGGAAAATTTTTATGTGTTTTTTTTTTTTTGGCCGTTAACCATACCATAAAAATAGTATATTATTTTTATTCTATGGGTCGCCACGATTATGAAAATACTTCATTTATATATATTTTTAATTTTTACCATTTTTACTGAATAAAAAGTAATTTGGCAAAATTGTTGTTAATTTTAGCATCACCGTCTTTCATATGTATAACTTTTTTATTTTTCACCTCACAAATCTGTTTAAGGGCTTATTTTATGCGAGAATGATTGCTCTTTTTAGTGGTCTTATTTTAGATTGTGTAACTTTTTAAAATCACTTTTTTTAGAGCATTTTTAAAGGGCATTAATAAAAAATCATCTTTTTCAGAGAGTTTTTTTAGGTTGTTTTTTACGGGGTTCACTTTGCGGATCTAATAACGATTCTGTTTTATTATACAGATTGTTACGGACGCAGGGATGCCAAATATGTGGGGGTTTTGTGTACTGAATAAAAACTAAATTTGGAGAAAATCTTATTCATTTTAGCATCACCATCTTTTTATATGCATAACTTTTTTATTTTTTGGCTGACAAATCTGGTTAGGGGCTTATTTTTTGCGAGAACAGTTGTTCTTTTTAGCGGGCTTATTTTAGAGTGCATAAAATTTTTTAAATCACTTCTTAGAGCATTTTTTATAGGGTATTAATTAAAAATTATCTTTTTTTGGAACGTTTTTTGCGTTTTTTTCCTCCGGCGTTTACCGTGCGGGTCCAGTAACAATTCTGTTTTATTATGCAGATTGTTACGGACGCGGCAACACCAAATATGTGGGTTTTTTTTGTGTTTTTATGTTTTTTATACTTTATTAAGTTTTTTTTATGGGAAAGTGACATTTTAGGGGCTTATATTTTATGTATTTTTTATTTATTATAATGTGTAGTGTTAACTGTTTTTGCATTTTTTTTACTTATACATACTTGAACTTAAACCAGTGATGCTCTGATCACTGGTTTAAGTCCAATACACTGCTCTACAATACTATTTTATTGTAGAGCAGTGTAAACTGTCTGAGCAAGCTTGCGCATGCTCAGACAGTTTGCAGTCAGACCCGGAAGGGATCTGGCTGCCATGGAGACCGGACAGCTCCGGGGCACATGCCAGTCCTCAGAGCTGCCCGGAAGAGGATCGGATCCCCCGGTAAGCGGCACGGGGGATCCGATCCACAGCAGGAACACCCTTACACGCCGCGGTCATGCTTGACCGCAGCGTGTAAGGGGTTAACACCCGCGATCGGAGTCGGCTCCGATCGCGGGTGTTACAGCGCGGTGTCAGCTGTGATAGACAGCTGACAGCCGCTGCTTCTGGTACCGGCTCCGTTCGTGAGCCGGTCCCAGAAGCTGGACGTTATACTACGTCCCGGTGCGCTAAGCATCTAGCCCCGGGGACGTAGTATAACGTCGTGGCATGTGAGGAAATTTGATCCAATGCTTTGAGCAGGTTTTGGATGGGATAAAGCACAACTCGCTGCAGCTACCAAGCTTTGTGCTACTTAAGAAGTATTACAATAATGAGCGTCAAAAAACTCTGCACTTTCAATGGTTTCAGAACTTTCTTTTATTTCTTTTGTTAATTTTTTTCAAAACATGGTAATTTTATCTAACATTAATGAGAAGAAAAGGAATAAACATTTTATAGTTTCCCTATGCACAGTACGCAGATACCAGTTGCATGAGCAGAGGAGCTCTGTCCGTATTGGATTACAATTGTATTTTAGAACTGCTGTTTTTAGGATTTGTTGAACCCGAAAAAGTATTGTTTTAGGTAGATGATCATTGGAAAAATATGACCAAGAAGCATCTTCCTCTATAAGAAGATAGACATAATTATATGTTCATTTACTATTTCTTGCCTCAAAGGGGTTTTCTAGTATAGTAATAACAATGACCTATCCATAAGGTAGATCCTCAATTTCAGTCCATCAGGAAACCAAAATCGGGATCCCAATCAATCAGCTGAATAAGAGTTGAATTGCAGGTTCCTGTTAAAGTAGCGCTGGACGTGGCTCTTTTTACCTTACCCATTCTGCTTTTTTGGACATCATATATGCCATACACATACCTCACAATCACATTGGTTTTCCTGGTCCTTTCACCAAACCACATAGTTGATGGCTTAATACTGATGACACGCAAAGGGACCCCATCGTGTGAAAACATTCCACAAGGCAATCTGTTCCCTCGCAGAAATTCTTCATGCTACCAGTTAAAAAGAAAAATTCAAAATTTAGTCTCATGCACACAGCTGGCCTGGACCCAGAGTCTGCACCTTGCAGAGGACGCAAGTCCTTGCGTTTTATCAAAATATGATGCAAGGACTTCTTGTCTGCCGACCGGACTAGAGCGGTTTTATCTTTGATAAAAATCTAGCATTTATATTATTAATCACTGAACAATGTCAGGCAGCATAGCTATGAGTGATGGAGGTTGTGTAGGTTCTTGTATAAAGGGATACATAAGCATACCACTTATATTGCTAGGATAAGGAGAACTGAACAATAATGTAGTTATGCAATCTTCACATTCTACACAATTTCCACATTCTTGCCATTTTACTAATCTGAAAAATATTGTGAAATAAAAGTTTTAGTCTTTGAAGGAATATCTACTGCATAAGAAAAATGTGTCACGTCAAAATGAAAGCCTCCTTATTTTGGCCCACAATGTCAGAAGCCTATGTTGTTAGCGTGGCATAGTGAGCGATGACAGTCTGATAAGATATTGCCAATTACTATTATTGCTTTGAATGCACTTTCAGGACAGAGGCCATATCGCTAACAGCAGCTTCATTTACCAACACAGTGAGGCACCCTTTTGAGAGGCACCCTCATAGATATAGCTGGAAATAGATGGCAATTTATTTACCACTGGGTGTCGACACGCATGTATCTGAGTCCGTCTTTCAGTTGTCATGTGGCACAGAATCTCAGGCATGTTCCTGAACATATCTAGCTTATTCACATGAACCTGGAAAGAAAGATGTGCACAAAATCTATAAAAAAATGGCAATGCAGCAGACCTCCGTTGTGAAAATGCAATTCCTTTATTCCACTGTAATAAAAAACAAGCAGAGTTTCGAAACTTTGCTTGTTTTTTTACTATGGTGGAATAAAGGAATTACATTTTCAGATTGGAGGGCTGCTGCGTTGCCATTTTTTATACAAAATATATACGGTATACAAATATATATACAAAAATATATTACAACATACAACACCAGAAGACACTTTTTTGGCATCCTTAGGAGGAATGTTACACTGCAGATATGCAGAGTTTACGAGTTTAGGAAGCCTTACCGAGCCATACACAAGAAGGGAAGTGCCAATATCCAATATCCATTACTACCTTTATAGAAATTACAGCCATTAGGCCAGTGATGGCGAACCTTTTAGAGCCTGAGTGCCCAAACTTCAACCAAAAGCCACTTATTTTTTAGCAAAGTGCCAGCACCGCAATTTATTTCTCCTTGTTCTTTGACAACTTTAAATCGTTCAGCCTCCTAAAGACACCAATGCAGTTGAAAGTAGGAGGGCAAATTTGCCTATCATTGTAGGAAGATTCTATAGGAAGATTCTTTGAGATCTGTCTGGTGACCTTCATGCTGGGGTGATGGCCTGGGTGCCCCCAGAGAGGGCTCTGAGTGCCACCTCTGGCACCAGTGCCATAGGTTCGCCACCACTGCATTAGGCAAATAAACTACATGTAAAAATAACATGCCAATTGATATCTCCTATACCAGTGATGGCGAACCTTTTACAGACCAAGTGCCCAAGCTACAACTAAAATCCACTTATTTACCGTGAAGTGCCAACATGGCATTTTAAGCAGTAACTTATTGCTACCTGTTCTTCCTCAATTTTCAATCGTATCAACCCCCTGAGGCCACCAATACACTTGAAAGAAGGGCAAATGCAGACTCTCATTGTAGCTTCTCTCTGGCATCTCTCTGTAGAAGGAGAATGGTGGTTCCTGCAGGAGGACCTCCAAAGATATTGCAGTTCTGTCAACAGCCTCTCACTTTTCCCACAGTTACAAACAGTGAATGAAATGTCGCTTTAAAACAGTGGGGCAGATTTATCAAGCAGTCTGAAATTCAGAATATTTCCAGTTGACCATGGCAACCAATCACAGCTCAGCTTTCATTTCACCAGTGCTCATTAATATTTTAAAGGGGAGCTGTGATTGGTTGCCATGGGCAATTGGAAATATTCTGACTTTCAGACTGCTTGATAAATCTGCCCCAGTATCTCTTAAGTTGCCTGGGACTGCAGGATTTGGTTCTACATGGTGAAATCTATCCTGAAGTGATGGTCTGAGTGCCCACAGAAATGGCTCCGAGTGCCACCTCTGGCACCCGTGCCATAGGTTCGCCACCACTGTCCTATACCCTGTCCTCAGTTTTGAATTGACAAACGTTGTACATATATATTACATATATTCTCTACATTTTCTCATTTTATTAAAATATTATCCGACCCAGCTTCTACTTGATATAAAGTCAGTAACCATAAGAAAGGTGCAGAAGGAGATGACCAGGCTCTTTAAAAAACAATAAATCACTAGTGATGGAGCCATTTACCACAAAATGGTTTCTGTGCTTCACTTTACCTTTGCTCCAAATTCTTCGCTCAGGTTGGTGAATAGATATTCATATCCATAAGCTGCTTTGCAGTTAAGCCAGACAACATGGTAAGGACTCAGTGTTATCCAGCTCCGAACCAACTCCAAAATACCAACTGAACATTCTTCCTGAAGGAAACAAAAATACAAAAACTAAAAAGAAGAAAACAAACATCACATTAAGAATATGAACGAATGGCCAATTTGTGTCTTAGGGGCAAGCAATTTTATTTCTTTGTCACATGTCCAGAGGGGAGGATGGTTCCCTTATCCTCAATCAATACAATTGCGCTAATGACTGTAATAAAAAAAGAATTGGAAAATATGGGGATAGATTTTGTTAAAAAAAAAATGAAAAAAAAAAAAAGAATGATAACAAATAAAAGAAAAAAAAAATAACAGAATATTTAATGATCTTTCATACTTTATATCGAGTTAGATTGTGGTGCTGCCATCCCATTTATTCTGCACATGACCACTAAGCCTTAGTCATGGGGTGGCCGGAGAAGCCAGGGCTTGGCTCAGCGGCCATCTGCAGAATTGTGAAAGAAGTAAGCAGGAGGCAAGCCCCCTTCCCCTCCAAAAGAGTCATGGATTCTTTTCTCCTATTTGTTTCCTGAAACTGGGCTATGAAAAGGTTTTTGAAAAAAATTTTTGTCCCACCTAGAGACTAGAAAGTGTTACCGCTTGTTCATTTGTGTTATGCTTTCACAATTCTAAGCATTTCATAGCTCTATTAGCCTTATAAGACATCTTTGACAATGCTTAATAGCCATATATGGGTTGAAGGTTAAAGACATGTATAAACTAGGGAGAAGGTGTAAGGGAAGCTCAATGTGTGGACGATAAGAGCATAGAGATAACAAGGAATAATAAAGTTATAGTAAGGGGTGAAGTAAGATCACTAATAAGGAATAGGGAAAACCAGATAATGTGCATCTATACTAACACCAAAAGCCTTAATATCATGAAAAATTATCCAGAATCATTAACAGATCAGGCCTTTCAGAGTAAACATGGTCAAATCTTAAAAAAAAAACCAAACAGTTGCCCAAAGCCAAAAAAAAAAAAAAAGCTAAAAAAACTAAATCTGACATCACAACCAATTTGTCATCCTTCCCAATTTTTTCACCACCTTTGACAAACAGTAATAGAGGAATTAGAAAAATTTTAAGGAAATATTGGGGAATATTACTAAAAGACACTTTTAGGAGGGCATCATCAAAAGGATTGCGTCCAAGTAAATTACGCCAAAAAAGATCACTTTAAATGACACTGTAATAACTAAAAATGTCTTTGTTGCCATATCATCAACCATAAATCCAACTCTTTTAGATGAAATATAACAGGTGAGGATCTTCTTATAAAACGAGATCTGACAAGGTTATATATTTCGTAGATTGCATCTGTAGCCTTCAATTTATTGGTCGCACCATTCAAACTTTGAGGGTGTGCATAAATGGTCAAAGATATAAAACAAAAATAGACTTTCTAAACCAATGAAATCTGAGGGGATCATACTGGATGTTCACACTGAATACCCTGCACCCTTCTGGTGTAAATTAAGTAATAGAATAGATATAATGCTAAAGCTATTTTTCTATTCATCATTTATAATAATTATGAAAGGTGTCTTCTCATTTTATCTTTAGCCATATCTAAAAACTATTAATAGATGTATAATGGGTAATTACCTAATATCCTGCCCCCCACACTTACACACAAACATTACAAAAAAACAAAGTAAAGTGGCCAACCCCTGTAAGTTCTTTTAGGTTGGCTCAGAGATGATAGAATAAGAGATTTTTTCTCTTATGCCATCATTGCTCAGTGCCAACATAAAAGAATTTAAAGGGGTTGGCCACTCTACTTCAAGTAGTTCCTCACAAACACCTGTTGATTCTGCTGATGCACTGTTGTCCTGAAGACGTTTTGAGGTTTTTTTGACCCACTTCAACTTCCCCAGCCAAGGAGTTGCTAAGCAATGTAGAGATGCTACATCCTGGCCTCTAAGTGCATATAGGGACACCGCGTATCCCTTGGTCCAAAGTTATGAAGTTAGCCCCTGTCAGTTAATACTAAGAAATTGAAAATCCTCTTCCTCCTGTTGATTTAATTACTTTGCATAAGTTATGCATATTCTTAATAGTTGTCCCGTCATTCACAGGACTCCCTGGCTGTTCTTTTCCAATGAATGTTACTTTTTTAATGATATGTACACTGTACATGCATTTCTTTGTTTTTAATGTTTTTATAAATCAGATAGCGGGTGTCACGTGACTCTTGCTCTCCCGGGGATTGTTGGATCCGAGGATCAATCATTGAAGGCTGAGGTCCAGGGCAGCAACACATAGAAGTATATTTTAATCCAATACAATAAAACAATACAATAAAAGTTTTGCTTAGTTCTTCAACATTGGAGCAAAGCGTTTCCTGTTCCTGATGTCCACACCGGATGTCCAACGAGACACATTGGATACAGTATTATGCTTCACAACTATTTCACCTGTATTCTGGTCACAATAAGGAGCATTCTCAGGAACAAGCAGTTTGGACACCATTTGTAAAACGCTATATCTAGCATTGCCAGCTGAGAATTCATCTGAAAGCAAGGAGCTTTTTCTTTCTGATATTTTATCACGGTATAAAATAGGGTTGCGCCCTTCTCTCTTTATTCTGTCCTGTGTGCTCATCAAATCTGCACATTCCAGTGGTTTAAGTGCCCCCTTCCCAGGTTTTGTTTGCGATTGAAAAAGCACTCAAGTAATAGCTGTAAACTACTTACCCTACTGGGAATCTGGAAAAATTTGGGGTCGCAGAATGTTGTGTCTAAATAAACGCTGTCAATCTCTTTCACTCTATGAAAGGGAGGAGAAAAAAAACAACAGCAAGTTGTGAAGGCGGTAAATATAAACATGTATACACCACAGGAACCTAAAAAACTGCTTAAATAGGGGAGGTTCCTATGTTCCTGATTACTCTTGTATTCAATACCGGCTTCTATGCTGTATGGCAGGGGGAGGGAACCTATGGCTCGGGAGCCACATATGGCTCTTTTGTTGGCTGCATCTGGCTCTCAGACAGATGTTTAATATATAGTGATGGCTGCTGTGTGCGTCTTAGACTAATCACTGGACACAGCAGTGATGTTACTGCTGCCTACGTCCTTTGTACAACCCAGACGCCATCGTCTAAGCCTAGGTCAAAGAGAAGAGCGTGGGAACGATGAGGAGCTGGCTGCTGGTAAGTGAATATTTTTATTTATTTTTTTTTTTTTGCTGTGACTAAATATCTTCTAGGATGTATCTGGGATGCATGTGGTGGGTGTCAGGATTTGGAGTAGCGAACCCCCTGGACCACCGCGGATAATGATGTAAGCAAACACCAGAATCTAAGTGGCACCCAGTCTTTACCAGAGCCCGCCGCAAAGCAGAATGGTCTTGCTGCAGCGTAGTACCATCTTGTTCCACAGGCGCGACTTGTCCACGGTGGCAGCCAAAGTCGAGGTACAGGATCACTAGGCAGTGTCGTGGCCAAGAACAGGCAGACGGTCAAGGCAGGCGGAAATGACGCAAGGTCGGGGATGCATCAGGAACAGGTTCGGGGTCACAATGGGAGGTCAACACTTGGGAAGGAAACAATGTGGAAAGCTCCCTAATAGGCATAAAGCACTAAGATCTGGCGGGGAATGCTTGGAGCCGCCGGTCTTTATAGGAACCCTGGAAGTGGGCAGCGCCAATCAGCGGCGCACTGGCCCTTTTAATCTGCGAGTGCCAGTGTGTGCACTGGCCGGCCGGGACAGGAGCCGTAAAGTGGGGAGTTGAGTGAGCTCGGAAAGGGGAGCCGTCAGGGAGAGGGGCACCAGTGTGCCTGCGATCCAAGACGTAGATCGCAAGGGCACCTGTGACATTGGGACTACCTATCTACTTGGGGCATGTGCATATTGTACAGCTCTTACGGAATAACATTTTAAAATATGTGCCGTTCATTGCTCTCTCAGCCAAAAAGGTTCCTGACCCCTGCTGTCACCTGCCACACAAATAACTATGGAAAGAAGTGTGGCACACAAAAATGTAGAGGCTATATGCATAGCATTAGCAGGTGTGGAATAGTATGTATGTTGCTATATTGTATATATGCTACACACCTGTTTCCTGAATGTAAAAGCTCCATACGGGTCACTTCTCCTTTTGCAAGTCTGAAGTCTCCAGTGTAAAGAACATTACCATTTTGTCCTTGGAACAAAAACCTTTAAAAAAAAAAAAAAAAAAAAAAAAAATCTCATGTCAGATTGGCTGCAATCAATGGCACTCAGCCTGTTGCTCGCTCCCCACAAAATGCAAACGATCATGTGTATATATAAATAAATTTGGGCCCTGAACCACCAGTCTTGTGGTGGTTTAGTATTTGAATCTAGATAACAGGATCCCTTCAATTTATCTATTATTCATTAACCGTATATACTCGAGTATAAGCCGAGTTTTTCAGCACAATTTTTGTGCTAAAAATTCCCCATTCGGCTTATCACTCGGGCATATAAAAATAAAATAAACCGACTACTCACCATTCCGACGGCCCGGGCAGCTCCTCTTCTATCTCCATGTTCAAGGCGCGTCCGCGACAGCGCCACTTCTTTCTTCAGGCCGGAGGCAGGTCCGTGACAGCTCCGTGCACACGGCAGCACAGCGCACAACTGTGATGAAACTCCGGAATGGTGGGTACGGATTTTATATTTTTTATGGTCAGCCCATATACTACACGGGGGCTGGCCGGCTGTATACTACACCGGGGCGGGCTGGCTGTATACTGGGGCTGTGACCAATGCATTTCCCACCCTCGACTTATACTCAAGTCAATACGTTTTTCTAGTTTTTTGTGTTAAAATTAGGGGTCTCTGCTTATACTCGAGTATGTACGATATGTAGAATTTGTATAATGTATTTAAAGTGCAGCCAGACCATTTCATGTTTCTTTTACATTTAGGTCCTGCCGAATTAAATTCAATCGGCTAATAATCTCAGTCACCAGTCTTTATTTTTTATGTAATAATATTTAAATTTCCATTTTTTATATTAATTGACACAACTAATCACTTCCCATTCATATAACAGAACAGCATAGCCATGCAATTTGTAGTTATCAGGCTTTTAAATGAAAAGACCACCACAAAAGATGAAATATTTCAGTTCCACTATATTTTATGCATACTTTTTCTATAAGCAAACTACATAATGAAGAGAACCCTTTGAGATTTTGGGTTAGTTGTCTTGAAGAGCAGACATTACAATTATAGAAAAAAAGCATGTGAGCAACCTGTCCCCCAATAATACACACACAAGTCACACATAGCTTGTAGGTAACCTGGCAGGTAGCAATGCTGGGCAATATACTGTACACAGGTCTGTTCTACATTTCGTTTTAGTGAAGAATCTTATTGCAAGCCATTATCTGTGGCACTAAACTACTGCACACAACCATAACTACTGACATCTGCTGACATGTACAGACATGTCTCTTATCCTATTGGGCCTCTTCCTGTTTTTACCACTAACGGTAACATAACTGACAGAGGGTAAGGAGACCCCACTGTCCTCAATTTTTCTCACATCAACCTCCACGGATAAAACTTGTTATGGTTCAACTGAAACTCCATTGCACAATACGACTGAACACAAAACATGAAAATGCCACCTTAAAAGTAGTGGCCAATCAGATAGTGAGTTGTCATTTCTAACACCAGTTTCTACAGAGATCTCCATGACTTTTTCTTACATTATTTTCTATGTAGCAATGAAGTGCACCCACAAGAAATGTAGTAATAAGAATCATAGTGTATATTACATTACTGAACCTGGACAGTGACCGGCTGGTAAGAGTGTGACCAGGACATCTTCTTTCTGTAAGAGACATTAAAACGACAGCTATTTCTATACAGAATGTACAAAACATGTATTTGGCACACACCTGATATAAACAAGGTTTTATCCTTTGTAGAAAAAGTAAAAAAACAAAATCACCTGGAAGAAATAAATTATTGCTCCAACACATTAAGTAAAGCATATGCCTTACATATGGAGACTGAATTATTTAGACATTTTCTTGGATTGTTTTTTTATCTACAAAATAACTTGTAAGAAAAATATTAAATAGACAAAAATTTTGCCCAGCAAATCCACAAGTAATATGCTATGTGTATAAGAGCCCTTATGCTTCATGGGAAATCCTTCCCCATCTAATATCTAAAGCCGTGCAGCCATTCCCGTCTATGGGGGAAGTATGTACGCCCGTTCATACGTCCCCCCGACAATCGTGTGAATACAGCTAAACTATGCGTGATGAAGCAATATTAATTCTACGCTGAACCGTGAGAGAAAGTCCTCTCACACAGGGTCTCACTATGGTTGAAATCCAGGACAGCTGTAGAGAAAGTCTGGGGGTCTCAGTCCATCCCACATATAATAGAACAGAGTTTGCTTTTACAGATTCAGATTTAAAATTATTTACGCTGGAATGGGAGAAACAAAAGTATAAAAATGTATTGTCAGTTCTCAACTGCATTTTGATACTTACATCACCAGTAGCTTCATCAATCAGAGAAATCTGTGTCGGGGTATCCACTTCAATTGTTCTCTGAATATTAAACATTAATATGTTAATCACTGGTACATATTGTAAGCATAATACATACTGACTGTTGTCTTATTGATGGGAAAATTTCAAATGACAACTTCTGTCTGCTCTGTAATATATTCACTGCTCTCCTGGCTCCTGCCCCTCCTCCCCCTGATAAAGTGTAAGCCTATGGCGGATCTTCATATAGGTACTATGGGCGGGGTCTTTGGCTTCAGAGGTGCGCCCTTCCATACCCGGGCCCTATATGAAGATCCACCATCAGTCTTTAAAAAAAAAAATCTATACTCCCATTGGGCTTCTTCTTCCCAGCCCCATGGCTCTGTCTGCTCCTCTTCCTGACAAGAAGCATCACTATGATACGACAGTTCCACGGCCGTGTGAGGTCATGGAGGAGAAGTGGAGCCGCAGGGCCGGGGAAAAGAAGCCTAAGGGGAGTATAGAGGGTTTTTTTTTTTTCAAGAGGGCTCTGCTGTGGACATTTCATTAATAGGGTAGGGTAAGGTGGGGGGGGCATTTATGGAAAGGGGGGCATCAGCTGTGGACATTTCTTTTAAGGGGATCTCTGCTGTGGTCACTTCTTTAAAGGGGGACTCTGCTGTGGCCTGTTACAGTATGAGGGTAGTTCAGCTCCAGAGTGCACAGAAGTTGGGCAGTCCACATCTCCTACATTGTCTGGAAGATCTGGTTTGGATGAGAGTCAGGGTAGACGGTCACATGCAGTTAGGGAATATGATTGGCTTTCCTAAATAGATGGATTACAAGGAAACATTTGAAGTTCATCATTAAAATACTTTTATGAACAATATAAAATTAAGGATATAGAAGCAGTACTTAAGTTCTAACATTTGGGCACATGCTGGTTTAGACACTGGGGGAGCCTCTAGTCATTTGAACAGTCCAGGGAATCTGCCTGACAAGAATGTTTAAAATAGTAAATTTTATTCTTCAATAAAAAATGGGCTAATAAATAGCAGTTTCATTTTCACTACACTCAGGCGTTTCACAATGTGAATCCTCTACACACATTTCTGTGCATAATTGCTCATAGGGCACCTAATGCTGGAGACAACACAGTGAACTGAAAAACACCTTGGAGAAACACTATATACCTAGGTGCCCTATGAGCATTTATGCACAGAAACATGTGTAGCGGAGTCACATGGTGACAGGTCCCCTTTAAGAGTGTGCACGACTAAATAATGTGGCACATGTATGCTCATTTGTGAGGCAGAGAAAAAAAGCTTGTGGACAAGGACCTAAAGCACATCTTGCTCTTTTTACAGTTTAGTTGGACAACCCCTTTAAAGTTTTATTTTCTGATGGCCAATGGTTCTCCTTTAAGCATATGTTATGTAGACATAGGGTAAAATGGTCTAATGTGTAGTATTCAAGCTTTAGTTAAAAAAATAAATAAAAACACTTACAATGCGCTTTTCCCAGAATGCATATTTCGGGCTTGTTAGCAGCAATTCCTTTGTGACAGGAGAACAGTACAGGAAAACTTTCAGGCTGTGAAATTCAAAGTGGAGAATCTTTATTTTGCAAACTTGCGCTTATACATTAAGCAGCTTGTTATAGAGCACGATGAGCTGAGCAAACTGAAATATAGTTTTGTTGGAAAACATTCAGTATTTCTTGTATTTAATTATTTATTTGCTTTTATTCTGAGAAGCAGTAGATGGTTAGGGAAGTGGCCTCATCAGTGATTGCCTGACCTACCCATGAGACTGATTATAGAGATAGCCTTCAATCACTGACAGTACCACCAATATGATTAGAGGCCTGCTTTAAGCATAGAAAGCGTAGAAATATAATATTCAAATAATATCACCATAAATCTGCAGATTACATATTACATTTCAGATTATAGCAAGCTATATCCGCTAAGATACTAAGTGGCTCTAAAATTATCTGACTATTCAGTGCATAGGACATCTTGCTGGATCAGTATTCAAACCCTTTTAAATGTTTCACTCTTTGTTTCATTGCAGCCAATTGGGGAAATCAAAAAAGTTCTTTCATTAATGTACAATATACAGCACATCTTCACAGTAGAAAAACAAAAATGTGGACATTTTTGCTAATTTATTTAACAAGAAAAACTGAAATATCACATGGTCATAAATAATCTGACCCTTTGCTGTGACACATATTTATGCATTTATGCTGTCCATTTCCTTCTGATCGTCCTTGAGATGATTCAACTCCTTCATTGGAGTCCAGCTGTGTTTAATTAAACTGATTGGACTTGATTAGGAAAGGCAAACAACTGTCTATACTAGATGCACCTCAAAGCACATGAGAATCATTAAGCCTTAGGCCGGCGGCACACGTGGCGTTTTGAACCCGTTTTTGGGCAGTTTTTAAGCAGTCCGTTTAAAAATGCACGAGTTTTTGAAAACGGCAGGAGGTTTTTGAAAATGCATCTTTTTTTTGACCCGCTTTAATTAAGATTATTGGTAAAACTGGACAAAAAAGGATGAGTTTTCAAAAACCGCGTGTGGTTTTTAATGGACTGCTTAAAAACGGCCCAAAAATGGGATCAAAACGCCACGTGTGCCGCTGGCCTAAGGGTGCGACTACACGTTCAGTTTTTTTAGATGCAATTTTTGATGCCAAAACCAGGAATGGAGTAGCACCTTTCAATTATTTGTCTCAACCCATTATTATCCACACATGCTTTTGGCTACAAAAACTGCAAAATTAATCTGGCCAAGTTTACAAAACAATTTCTGCAGCACTTTAAGAGAACAGTGACCCCCATAAGGGTGATGCCACACATGGCGTTTAGAGCCCGGTTTTGGTCCGTTTTTAAGCAGTCCGTAAAAAAAAAAAAACAAAAAAAAAAAAAACAACCATCCGTTTTTGACAGATTTTACCAATTATCTTAATTAAAACTGGTCAAAAACTGATTAGTTTTCAAAAAACGCATGCCTTTTTTGACGGACTGCTTAAAAACGGCTTAAAAATGGGTTCAAAATGTCACGTGTGACACCACCCTAATCCTTAAATGGAAGCAGTTTGTGGGACGACCACAACTCTTCCTCGGCCTGGCAATCCAGTCAAACTAAGCAATCGTGGGAGAAGAGCCTTGGTGAAAGAGGTAATGAAGAACCCCAATATCATTGTGGCTGAGCTCCAGAGATGCAACAGGAAGACAGTTCAACAAAATCAACTATCACTGCTTTATGTGCAGACTGAAGCCTCAGCTCAGCTGAGTTCCTTCCACCTTGGCTATATTAGGGCGGAAGATTGCAGTGTGGGACGGCGGTGGCAAGTTAATGTTTATTTTTTTTATGCAGCCCACTCCCTGCCACAACGGTATGTGTTGAGAAAACCAGGCACTGCTCATCATCTGCCAAATACAATCCCAAACATGATGGTAGCAACATCTTGCAATGGGGATGTTATTCAGCTGCAGGGACTGGACAAATGGTTGCAATTGATTCCATGTTTGCGTAGGTTTCCTCCGGGTCCTGGGGTTTCCTCCCACACTCCAAAACATACTGGTAGGTTGATTGGATTGTGAGCCCCATTGGGGACAGTGACTTATTTGGCAATCTCTGTGCAGCGCTCGTAATCTGTGTGTGTTAGATAAATAAAGGAATTATTATTATAAATATGGCCAAGTACAGAGATATCATGAAAATCTCTTCCTTCTTCCGGACCTCAGACTGGGCCAAAGGTTCTCTTTGTACAAGACAATGACTGTACACAACTAAAATAACAAAGCAGTGACCATTCCTGACTGGCCCAGCCAGAGCTCTGACCTACACCCAATTGAGTATCTCTGGAGAGACTTGAAAATGACTTCCCCCAATGTTCACCATCCAAACTGGAGAGGATCTGCAAGGAAGAATGGCAGAGGATCCCCAAATCCAGGTGTGAAACACTGTTGCATCATTCCCAAGAAGACTCATGGCTGTACTAGCTCAAAAGGTGCTTCTACTCAATACCGAGCAAAGCGTCTGAATACTTATGACCATGTGATTTGTCAGATTTTCTCATTTAATAAATTATCAAAAATATCTATATTTCAGTTTTGTTTCTGTGAAATGGGGCGCAGAGTGTACATTAATGATCTTTTTATCTTACCAATTGGCGACAGTGAAACAAAGAGTGGAAAATGTAAAAGATTCTGAATACTTTCCGTACATACTGTAAATGAATTAACTAGATTAGATCACAGGTCACAAACTAGAAATGGAGATCACTAATATCGCTGTCCTGTGCACCTTCGTTTTTTCCACAAAGCACGACCACAGAGATAAGGAGTGTGATTGAGTGGTTGTTTTTCAGAGTGTTCCACTTGTATTTTTCTTTCTAAATGGTTTGTTTTTCAGATATGTCCAAAAGGAAAAAAAAAGTCAAGTTTTTTTTCCTAGCAACTTCTGAGGGCATTCATGTGTTTTATTTCACAGACCCGTTCACTTGAATGGGAGTCTAAGTTAGAAGTTTTCTTTGTACAGACCATTGGACAAATAAATGTGACCATTTCATTACTGTATCAGTGTTCAGTTTGTAAGTACAGTATATCAGAAAATGCTGCCGTATTAATGAATACATAGAAAGTTCATGCTTTATCCAGAAACAGAAATACATATGAAATGATTTCACATACCAGGACTGCAGTTTTCGTTTCAAGAGAGGAGCGCGAAGTCCTTTCATATGATCTATAGATGGGAAAAATATAAATTAGAGAAATAAGAAGCAATTCAGGAAAAGGTAAAAGAAGCTTCAGTCACTATGCTGTACCTGTAACTGACTGACCGTACACAATGCAAGGAGGAGAATATTTATAAATGTAATAACACCAATAACATTCCATGATCCTGGGCCATTCTTTCATTCGTCATCAAAGACTTCCAGCATTTTACCTCCAGATGTATGGCAGGTGGAGAGTAGTCAAGCTGCGGGCAGGCCCTCTGTAGGTGTGCTTGTTGCTACTTAGCACTGCATCTCTACACTGGATGTGTTCACACACACTGCAGGATCTAGCTGAGATATGTAGGTTAGCAATGCTCAGGACCCCACATGGTTATGTATCCCAGCAGTCATGGATCTCAGCATAGGAGGTTCCTATAATAGTGCAGATCATATACATCCCTATCACACACAGTCTGGCTGACATCGGAGAACAATAGCTTAGGTTAGACATGCTGCAGAGAGCTGCCCATTTATATTATGAGCGTCACTAGAATACCACAAGCCCCGGGACCCGCTCACCTTTGTGGCAGTGGGAGAGGAAATAAGCTTTGGCGGAGAGGTTCTCTCTGTCGAACCTGTCTATGGAGATAGCAGGATACTCCTTCATCCGGCCCTGGAAGGAGCTCATGTTATCATAGCCCAGCAGGAGCCACGATGGTGCGGGGAGTCCTCTTGCGTTACCGGAAGAGACATGGAGCATCACATGTTGTTCCAAAGTGACAACCCCAGCAAGCCGCACCTTCCAGCCAATCACCACTCTGTGAGCTGCACCCGGCAACCAATCAGATACGAACTCCACAAGCACGCCGCATCATCAGGCAGTAGCTGTGCTGGACCCCTCTACCCACAGCACGGAAGTCCTGGCTCCGCCCATACACTTCGGATAAGCTATTTTGGCCTCTTCTACGGACGCAGCGCGTCAGTTGTTGCTATGATACCGTAGAGCTGCCAACTGTCGCTTATCGGAGCTTCCAGGTAAGTAACGACAGTAACGGGAGCACTTACCGGACACAGCTTATATTACTGAATATTATATCATACATTACTAGATGTGAGTGTATTTTCGGGACTAGGTAGTTCTATAGATCTAGACATAGAACTGTGCAGCCTTATTCACATCAGTGCAGTGATATGATGTACATGTGACATATAATAAATGCTTCCCCCAGTCTTCTTACAGCTAATGGCCAATACACTTTTATTTAATTGGGACTGTTAACAGCACTGTCATGAATCTGAATCTTCAATATGCTTTATGAGGGAAGATATTGTCAGAATGATGGACTTCAAATTGTTAGTAAATGGCCTTATAAACTCTCCAGCAATTGCTTCTGTAATGACAGACGGCTGGGTCCATCGCTATAACTTCTCCTCTTATAGCACTGGTCACACTTGATGATGATGTATCTATCCGGGGCATTAGGTTAGCAGCACTTGACTTTTTACCCTTTTCACTCCTGTGGGATACTTCCAAAGTTTTGTAGCAGCTAAAGAGGGCCAAGAGGGCCCTGCCTGGCGTAGAAAAAAACGCAACCGGCGACTTTTCACGTATGAAAAGTCGCCGGCAGCAGTGAGTGCGCAGGCGCGGGGACAGTAACGCCCCGCGCCGGCCCACTCCCGTCCGGCCGCGCCCCCCGCTCGGCCGGCCGCGCCCCCCCCCTTCACGCCCCACTGGCGTGAAGGTGGCGGATTGGGGAAAATAATCGCAAAAGCTAGCAATAAGCTAGCATTTGCGATTATTTCAGGGCCTGATAAATATGCCCCTTTATCTCTATATTAGACTCTGTTGGCATCGAGAGAATGCTCATAGATTGTAAGCTCTTGCGAGCAGGACCCTCATTCCTATTGTTCCGTATGACTGTTTGTATTCTGTTATATATTTGTATGTGTCCCCTATGATTTCTAAATCGCTGTGGAGTTTGATGCCAATTTATTATTATAGCTAGATTATTATTATAATGCTGACAGAGTTCATGTCCCATGACATACCTCCCGCAGATCGGGACAGTGGGACAGAGCTTACAATCTGGGACTGTCCTGCTGGGTCTGGGACAGTTGGGAGGTATGCTATGGAAACAGTAAGGAGGTACTTTATCTGTTTCTACATAATGACACAATTCAATCTGTTGTGTTGTTGTTTCACTAAGGTCCCATGCACGTGGCTGCAGTGTTTGATACATATACTATTTATTTGCTGATTAGACTCCCAGGCCAGTTTTAATGAACCAATTCATTCAATGAGTGCACACTGGCTGATTTTGTTTGCACAGCCTAAGGCTGGTGCCACACGTAACGCTTTGCGCCTCCAGGGTTACGTGTGCCTCCAGCCTCAGGCTACATGCACACAAGTTTTCTTTGGACACATTTCAACAGTTATCACACATCCACATGTACTTCTATGGCCTCATGAACACTGATGTTGTATGTGCTGACTGCTCCTTTTCCTGTCCATGCAGGACAGTCTTTTCCACGTTTATTGGCACATTAGTGGATTCCACACTCCAGTGACACATGTTCCACAAACAAGGGCCTCATATTGCACATGTTTGTAGATTTTCTATTTTACTTTTTAATGACCAGATTTTCTATTGAAAAGCCCATTGAATTTAAAGGAAATGTACCATTTGAAAATGGTCATTCTGACCAATACCTTTACATTGGAGTAGGTAAGCTGATGCTGGAGGTTGTCTTGTTTAGGCACAGAAATCAGCAGTTCCGTCCAAGAATCGATTTATCCAATAGGCAAATGACCCATTTGGCGCTCCTGTCCTTCGGCACCCTCCTTCCCTCGCTCCCGAGAGCCAGTGACGTCACCGCGCTTTAGGGAGCACTGGCACATGGCTGTCCGCTTGTCCGCAGTGCTAGAGCAGGGAGAACGGAGAGTGGCAGGGTACCTAGAAACCACTTAAACAAGGACATGAAATTTAGGTAAAATTAGTAACTGTAAAGGGTTTTTTTCACAAATCAATACCTCTTGGGATGTCAAACAACTTTACCAATTATCTTTTTTTACCTATATGCAGCAGTTTCCTTGCTATCCCCCTTAGATTATCTCAGAGCTGCAGTAGCTGCTTCTTCTCCCTCCTGGAGTTGTCTAATTAACATCAGATAAACAAATCTATGGTTTCATTGGAGGGGAGGGGCTGCTGCTCCCTGCTCACAGAGAAGGAGGACATGTGCTTTTCGAGCTAGTGACGGGAATGAGGGCTCTTCTTAGAGAACTGGTTCATTAGGCTCCTAAACGGCTTCCTATTAAATATATAATAGGGAGCTGCAGGCCCCATTCCACACCACTTTTAACCCAATTGTTTGGTGAGCCAGTTAGGGGCGGGGTTAAGTGAGTTATCGGTTCACTGAGTTGAGCCTGCTCCCGTCGTTCACGATCAAGAGCAGGCTCTTAGAGCTGACTCGTTCGCTAACGACACTTATGCATGAATCAGAGCTGGATGTGTGAATGCAGATACAGTCTCCTGCAAAGAATAGTGAGATACTGTTCCCTATCAGTCCCTCCATCCCAGTCTGTGATTCAACAGAACTTTCTCTGTCTCTCCTCTCCTCATGCTGCTCACTTCCCCCACTTTGTCATCGGCACTGTGCAGATAAGCTATTAACCCTTAGTGCCCACACAGCACAGGCATAGACTTCATGTAACTGGTTTACTTCTTACATGTTCCCTGCTCCTCCATGTGATGGAAGCTGTCAGGCTGGTCACCATGCGCATCACCTATGTGCATTGTGCAGTGTTTCCTGGATTTACTGGATCGCTACTCGGCGCACACTCACCCCAATACAAAGGAGTCTCTTATCTGACACCATCCGACGCTGATTGGAATGTTGTCAGAAGATTTTAGCATAATCACGCCCCCCCCCCTCCCGTGCTGCAGCTCCTCCTTTCCGACCATACAGACCTCGGAATCGTCAGATCCCGGGGGTCATATCTTTGGAATGGAGGGGGCTCGAAAGAAAATTCCAAGTGCCCGAGAATCAGGATGCTAGAGCCTGCTTTATGGTATGTTCAGTTTGGGAAGTCTGGGGTGGTGAAAGGTCCTCTTTAATGCTAAATTACTTTGAGAGAAAACACTAGGCATTGTGGGATCTGTGGGCAAGCTAACTGCCCTCAGCTTGAGGGCATAGACAGACAAACATTAGTCTCCGCCCACTTCACGTCTAGTGAGAAAGATTTTTGTCAAACACTTTTAGAACAGAAAATGCCAGAACTTCGGAAAGAATAGGATGAGCAGTTCAAAGTAGGCATCGTTCTGTTTTCAAAGGGGAAATCACATATACAGTTACGGTTTTATGTTCCACTTTAAAGAGGTTTGAACTTCTCAAATTGAATTGAAAATTCTCAAATTTCAATCCCCTAGTGATGTTTTCACAGTAAAGATTTTTAACCCCCTTACGGGGACTCTCTAAGCAGACACTTCATGATTATCTTAGAATAGCTTAAATTATCAGGGTACAGGTGTACATACACTACTAGCTGTAGCTCCCGGCATTGCCCGGGATAGTAAATAACTTCTCTTAGCTACAACAAAATAGAATAGGTAATAAAAATTATTTTAGATGTATCTATATACTGTGTCAGACTGTCACTGACTGTCCCTTTTTTTAATAAACTTTTTTTGCATTCTCATTCCAGCGACTGTCTGTCTCTGACACTCTCATTCCAGCGACTCTCATAGCAGTGACTCTCTCTGTCACTTTGTCTATGGGGAGATTTATCAGAAGTGTCTGAGAGCAGAACTGCTCTGGTTGCCCTTGGCAACCAATCAGAGCGCAAGTTTTATTTTTGCACAGCCGTTTATAAAATTCCAGCTGATCTCAGACATTTCTGATAAATCTCCCCTATCTCTGTATCCCTATCAATCTTACATAACACAAAAGTTGTTTTTTACTCATTGCCTGTAGTAGTCAATCAAAGCTCAGAGCTCATATTTATGACCTGTGTCAGGGCAGCAACCAATCATGGCTCAGCTTCCAACTGCCACAGCAGCAGCAGACAAGGGTGGGGGCTGGAGTGCAGAGAGCAGCTCAGTGCAGCATCAGACAGGAGAAAAATATGTCTACCCAACCCTAAAGGGGCAACCAAAATTGTGTACATCGGGACTGATAGAGACAGGTTGGACAAGTTGCTGTATTTTTGTTAATAACATTGAATTAAAGAATTTGTATTTTTGTTATCCTGAGTATATTTAAGAATCTTGTCTTTGTGGGAATAACCCTTTAAGTGTATTTCTATTGGCTGAAATGAGAAAAGCTTTTCTCCTCCAAGCTGAAGTATTCAGGGTGTTAAGGTAAACCGGTAACAGAAAAAAACTGAACGTGGCTTCTATAACTCCCATAGAGGTCAGAGGTAGTTACAGAAACATTGTAGCACAATAAGCTGTGTCCAGAACTCATGTTATTGCTGCATTCAGACGAACATGTGCCCGCCGTGCCGTAGCATGGGAGAGGAGGAGGGGGTAAGTGCTGCTCGCCCCCGCTTTTCTCCATAGAGATACATAGCGCAAGGCGCCATAATCTGGGGAAAGATAGGAAATGTCCAATCTTTTCCCTGGGTACCGAACGGTACCGCTCCGAGCACCCATTGCCGGCCAATGGGGGACGTATATATAAAGTATATATGGCCACCATATACATACATCTCCCAGCGGCCGTTTGATTGCAGCCTAATAGTGTAGCTAGTGTATAAAGCTATTTCCGCACCTGCAGTTTCTTTGAGTGTTCCAGCAACAGCATAGACATGCCGCATTCAGCTATTTCCATAAGTCTCAGACTATTTTAGCACTGTGAAAACAGGGCTATTGTCATCTCAGCCATGGACAGATGAGTTGGGGATATCCCTATATTTTGGAATATATACTGTATATATGTGGTGGTTATTTTATGGGCTTGAATCTTGTTAAACTGATGAAATGCAACAAGAAATTTATTTTTCCAATATGTTCTTCATTCCCATACAGATCAGTTTGGCATAACTGGATATAGACAAAATTCTCAGCACAATGTCTGACACAGAATCTGGTGCTTTCGTCTATGAAGTAAAACCAAAATCAATGACTCGTGCGAAGCAATGGTCAGATGAGATTGAGAACTTGTACAGATTCCAAACAGCTGGATACAGAGATGAAGTAGAGTACAGACATATAAAGCAAGTGGAGATGGTGAGTGCTTTGTGTGTAGATGTATTAGTATACCTAGAACATCTGATATCTGTAGACGCTCTTCAAAAGGTTAAATGTACAATAATCTTGTAGTTGTAGCAATAGTGGTCACATATAGTACTCAGCATTTTTCCCATTGTAATTACTTAGTGGGGAGTACTGAATTGGTTTTCTGGGGTGAAGATATTGATGACATATCTTAACGATATGTCCCTTATTAACTTTTGCTCCCCTTTCTGTAGCCCAGCACCTTACGTCTTTTGGTATCTCCTCCCACCATTTGTCCCCTTTCGTTCGCTCCCTCACCTTATGCCTCCCTTCCTAATCTTTCTTTTCCAATTCCCTAGGGTGTGCTGCACTATTTCAAAATGCCATATCCTGGGCTACTTGGGACTGCAGGAAGAGTAAAATTGTGAAAAGAGGTGGACAGGGTCGAATTATCATTGGAGCTCCTTATCCTGGCCCGTCCTGTTTGGAGAGCCCCAGAGGAAAGCAACAATTCAAATTCGCCCTACTCCTTTCAATTGTATTGGTGTCCTCAGGAGGCCAATATAATTTAAAGCTGTGGCAGAGGAGAGAGCAATAAGTTACTGTTTAAACCTCCACGTTGGCACATAGAGTTTTGGGTTGCAGTGTAGGCAATCGGTCTCTAAAGGGTTTTCCGTAACTGTCATAGGGGATGTATCAAGAAGGTATCTGCACAGAATTAACAGAAAAGATACATCCCTCAATTTTTCCCAGAAAACTCCAACTGTATTTACTTCTTTTTTATACTTTTTAGTAGAAAGTGGAATTTTCCTAGCAGTCACTAGTGACTATTACATTGCCAGCAGTCCCTGTATATGTAAACTGCTATGAATTCTAAAGTGCCACGGAATATGATGTCTGTATAAAGATTTTTATTAACTATAGCTGCTCTAGCAATTGTCAGGCATAAAGACTTCTTGGATTTTATGTTTTGGTACCCAACTGTAAACCACAGATGAAACAAATAACTTGTGCAGCTCTGTATGTTACCAGTGCCGGGGGGGTGGGGGGGAGAGAGATTCTGCAAATACAGGTAGGAACAGGACCTGATCTATTACTTGTGGCACCGTGCCCAAAAGCAGTAAATAGTGCAAAAAGTGCATCCACAACAAGACTTGCCGTAAACTGTAAGACAAAACAAATGGTTGCAAACTCACCTTGCGATATCCTGCCTCTGTTAGGGATGAAAAACAATCCATGGTCTCCTTCCTTCTAAGATCAACTTTTAAAATTGTGCTAATGAGCCCAAAAAGGCTTTAGGGATGTTACCAGAGATCCTCCATGCTGCAGATTCACTGGCTGTTACACTGTGCAGGAGTACTTCCCCCCCTCACACTGTGTGCTGAAACTTTTTCTGCTATTGTGAGACTACATCAGGAAGAGTAAGGGGGGAGGCTGAGGGAGCAGAGGGGAAGACAGTCAAACAGCCTGTGAATCTAAACCATGGAGGGGTTCTGGTAACACCCCCAAGAGCCCCTCAGGCTAATAAGCATATTTCTAAAAGTTGATTTTAGAAGGAAGGAAGAAGGAACATTTCCACCGTCACTAGTATCATGCTTGATTTCGATGGTAGATTTGCTTTAATCATCCTGCAAAGAAAGAGAGAGTAGAACTTAAAGGGAACTTGTCACCAGGAGAGCCATTTTTAGCACTCCCCCAGTCCCCACAAAGCATAGCACATACACTGCCAAAGTGTTTTTGTATAAAAAATAGGTTTTACAGAAACAAAAGCTATGTTATATTGTACCTTTCATTAGCATCTGCTGTGTGACTAGGCAGTTGCCAAATGGGAGGGGCTGGAAAGGAGATGTTCCCCCCCACCCTTGGGAAACAGCTACTCCATGTGACCTTTTCAAATATATGAATAACTCCCCACACTCTGGATTGGCTGTAGAGGAGCAGGGGGCGTCGCTGAGCCAAGTGATGTGTGTTTTCATATATTTGAAAAGGTCACATGGAGAAGCAGTTCCCCAAGGGTGGGGGGAACTGCTCCTTTCCAGCCCCTCCCATTTGCCAACTGTCTAGTCACACAGCACATGCTAATGAAAGGTACAATATAACATATCTTTTTTCTGTAAGACCAATTTTTAATACAAAAACACTTTGGCAGTGTATGTACTATGCTCTGTGGGGACTGGGAGTGTGCTAAAAATGGGTCTCCTGGTGACAGGTTCCCTTTATGGTTTTCTAGATCTCTGATTTCTGTTCTGCTATAGAAAGCTTCTATATTTCCTACCAGTGGGTAGAAATCTGTCCATGGTGATGTGATGGACATTCAAGTGCAGGAGGCATTATTATCACTCGGCTCTGATTACTTGCTGGCTCGTGCACCTGTGTGACATCACATGACCAGGGACAGATTTCTATCCACTGAAAGTAAACAGAAGCTTTCTATAGAAGGACAGCAAGCAGAGTTTGAGAAAACCATGAGGAATTGATACAGAAAGTATGTTGGAAAATTGTTTAACTTTTCATAACACAAACCATATAAAATTTTTGCTGACAACCCCTTTAATTCTCTCCTCGTCATTACACCCACCCTCTGAACTTTGTTGCCCTCTTAATTAAACGGTTAATATGAATATTCAATCTATTTACCAGGTTGTGTAAAATCTCAACACGCTTGCTTTTAAAACCACATCATTGTTTTAATCCTGACCACACCTTCTTATGGTTATTTTCTGACCTTTACTGATACTCGGATTTCACTGTCATATTTTAGTCTTATATTTTTTCTGCACTTAATTTCCTTGTTTACTTGATTTGCATAAATATGATGGAAATTCAAGGTACATTGAGGCACATTTACTAAGGTCCGTGCGCCAGTTTTCTGTCAGACTTTCCGCGTTTTTTTATGTGCAAACTGCTTACACATGTATTTAAGAAGTGTCCACATCACATATGTGTTACCCGTGACCCTTTTGTGTCGCAGCTGCACTATTCTTCACGCAACACAAGTTTCGTCATTGACATAGGCATTCTGGTGCACAGGTGGACCGTGCAACACATTTGCCATTTGCGTTAAAGGTGCATCAAAAGAAAAAAAAAGTTGGTGCACTTTATCGGGGCAGAGCAGGGAGCGTCAAATTCATGAAGAACGTGCGCCAGAAATCCTGAATCTGGCGCCCTCTGCACACTACACAGACAAACTGCACAAAGTTTGCTTTGTTTTTAGTAAGTGCTGCATGTGAACGCTGCCTCACCATATCCCATACATGAGGATCGGTTTTGTAACAAAAAAAATGACATAAATGATAATGGATCTGGTACTTCAAAACTACAGTTCCTATGCAAGAATATACAAACCTAATTGTTATGGTATCAAAACAAAACCTTTAACTGTAATAATAAATTGTTGCCAACAACATCGTTTATGTAATAATAGGAAACTCTTTTCCTTCTTAGGTGGATCGCTGGCCCGACACCGGATTTGTGAAAAAGTTGCAAAGGAAGGACAATACATTTTACTACTACAACAAGAGCAGAGAATGTGAAGATAAAGAAGTCCATAAAGTAAAAGTGTATGCCTATTAAATAAATGCCATACATTACCCGAGCCAGCGCTTATGATTTCTGTTTTGTGTTTTTTATTGAAATTTTACAAGAATGTGTAAAGCCTTGGGGTGCTGCCACACGGAGCATTCTTGGACCATTTTTAAATGTACTGAAAACGCATGCGTCTTGGGGATTTAGTGTCTCAAATGTAAAATCGCTAAACTAAAAAGACATGAAGAGTAGGGTTGCATGATTCATCAAAACCTCAATACTTGTTCGATACTTTCATACTGAGAACGTTTCAATATCTGGTTTCTGTCATTTTCGGTACTGAATAACGTCTGCCGTTCTACAGACGCCTATGGTGTATGATGGTGGTCACGTTCTCCCCCCTCGTCCCATGGCTTAGGCCTCTTGATGTATTTATTGGGCAACCTGGTGTAGTATTGTGTAAACACTGTTAGCAGGTTTCTCAAAAATGACGCAGGCACGGGGCAGAAACGTCACATGCCCACCCTCTCCATTGGCCGCGGCCACATGGTGTTGAGGTGGTGTAGTTGAAGTAAGAATCGTAAATTCTTGGTGATCTTTGCCAGCTCCATAGAGATTAATAGAGCAGAACGGTCATGTACAGCCGTCTGCTCCATTAGCCTGACGGAGTGACAAGGGGTCACCCGTTTTCGTGATCTGTGGGGTCTTAGCACTGAGACCCCCCCACTAATCAGCAAGTTAGGCCCTATCCTGTGGATAGAGCCCAACTTTTGGTTGTGGGAAATCCACTTTAAAGGACATCTACCAACAGTTTTAATGATGGTAGATGTGTCCTACTAAAAAATTGCTCCTCGTGACTTCTTTTATTATAACTACTGGCAGTCCATGGGTTGTGTACAAGATAGGTTCTTTTTAGATTTGTTCTTTAGTTGAATTTGTATGTAAGTCGGAACTGTATATTTTATAATTGTAACCCTGGCCAAATTTATTTGGGTCTCTGTCACAATTGGACTTAAAAATGTTGTTTTGTCATAAGAACCAGGATTAACAATAAAGCTTCATTGTAGACACCTTTGCTATCTGTTACAGCTGTTTATTGTAGCCCAAGGCGAAAATATAGTATATTAGCAACATCCAGAGGTCCGCTTGGAACTAGGAGTTGTCTGTAAGTTGGGTGTTCTTAAGTACCACCTGTATATACACCGCAATTGAGTCATAAAAATTATGCTAATAACGTAGTCTGAAGAGTCCCGGGTAAGTCGCCAGAACGCCTCAGAGCACATAATGTTTTAATTTATTCACTGTTCCGATACAACTTGCTTTATGCTCTGTGCACAGTTGGGACTTTCTGTATCAGAATGGGGAACAAGTGAATAAATTAAAAGACAAGTTGGTCTCAGGGGAGCCGGTGACATAGTTGGAGCAGTTTAAACTAATTTGCATAATTTTGACGTAATTGCGGCATATAGCGTTGTAATAAAAGAAGTCCTAAGGAACATCATTCCTCTGGAACTTTTTAGGACACCTCTAGCATCAGTAAAACTTATGATAGATGTCCTTTATAGTAAGTGTAAGGACACATGGACATGATCGTGTGCTGAAATGAGCCACAAACAAGTTAGTGTTTGTGACCCGTTTCGGCCGAGGTGAGTGCTGCTCATGCCTCCTGCATACGACCTGGGAGGCTCAGTCACAGTGCGGTGTGTCCACCATATCTCACCACACTTTGATGGTGTATACTAAACCTCTAAGGGGCCCGTGAGTTAGCAGAAACTTGTGCAGCTAGGTCATGGCTCCCATATACGGACATATCAGGTTTTGGAAATACCACAACATCTAGAAACTTTGTGTCCATGTCTCGGTTCGCAGGCACACCCATGCCCCTCTCCGTGGCGCAGCGCTCCCGGCCCTCAGTTACCTCTCCACGATCCTGCTCCAGGCTAGGCTGATTGGCGCTGGCCACTTCCGGGTTTCCATAAAGACGGATGGCTCCCATCATTCCTCGTCGGATCTTTGTGCTCATTAGCCCTGGAGAAAGCTTCCCAATGTGTTCCTGTGACTTTCCTTGTTCCTGTTCCCTGCCTCTGCGTTGATCTCTCATTGTGACCTTGGACCTGACCTGTGACCTTGCATCTCTGCCCCCAGCCCTGTCTACCTGACTGGCTTGGCTGCCACCACCGGCAAGTCGCACCTGTGGAATGACCTGGTGGTACCCTGCCACAGCAAGATCATCCCGCTTTGCGGCAGGTTCTGGTGAAGACCAGGTGCACTTAGATTCCGGTCCAAGGTGTCGGCTAGTACCATCTCCCGCGGAGTTTCACCGACCACTAGTCCTGACACTTTGCTTGTATAGCTAAAAATAGTATTGGCAAATGGAATACCCAAGTCATTGTTGTTAATTTGTAGCAATAAACACTTCAAAGGGATCCTCTTTCACATTTTCACTTCAGTTCCTATAGCCCAGTGATGGCAAACCTTTTCGAGACCGAGTGCTCAAATGACAACAAAAACCCACGTGCCAACACAGCAATTTAAGCATTAACTCTCTGTTCTACCACAAATTCAATAGAAGAAGACCTCCATCAATAAACTACCCCTGCCCATACCTTCTCACTCTTTCTACTGTCTGAAGAAGCCGAGGATGTGTTCCTTTGAAATAACACTTTGAGAGTAGCAGCTACATTGGCGGTGCCTCCAGGTGAATTCTTTAAGTCATGTCTGGTGAACTCAGTGCTGGGGAAATGTGGCCTGGGTGCCCACAAAGAGGGCCCTGAGTGCCACCTCTGGCACCCGTGCCATAGGTTCGCCAACACTGCTATAGCCTTTTTAATACTAATTCCCAATATGCTTCTATAATTAACATCTGTGGTTCCACTCAACGGAGTCATCGGGGGATAATCATCATATGCCTGCGCGATACATTGACAGGCGGAAGCCAGACAGGGCCTGGAAAAGAAATAAGTGCAGTCAGCAACTATTCACATGTGAAAAGTCGCGGGCAGCAGTGAATGCGCCGATGCAGGGACAGTCGCCGATGCCGACACAGTGAAAGCAGTAATGCTAATTATAAAAGCAGATTGGAAATTAGAATTAAAAATGATATGGGAACCTGTCATTAGGTGAAAATGTGAAATCCTGATGACAAGTTCGCTTAAAGCTCATCAGAACTCCCATTGCAAATGACAAGTATATCTTTTGTGACTAATTTGTATGTAATGCACATATAATAGAAGAATATATACTAAGAACTCCTAAAAGAACCCCACAAAGAGCTCATACAGTGGACTAGGTCCTCCAGTTCACACCTTCCCCCTAAAAGCTGGAGGAGGAGTGAACATTGACAGGAGTGATTTGCTGCTGCTGCTGTTCATGGATATGCTAGTAGTGCAGATTTGTACCGCCTTAACCATGGAGAGCAGAAGAAGAGTGAAGAAATCAGGCGATACTTTTTGCGGCTAACTGAGTATATTTGATGGTGAGCTTTCGAGAATACTAGTTCTCTTTGTAAGACACGATGTTATGTCTAATGAAGAAAACTAGTATTCACGAAAGGTCATCATCAAATATACTCAGTCACCCTTCTTCTATTCATGGATATGGACAGTTACATCACTGAGGAAACACCAACATTGTACCTTGTGTCCATGATTGCTGCCGACGGAAGAAGAAGATGGGGGGGGGGGGGGGAATTGAGTTTTGACTTTTTCTTGACTCGAGTATAAGCTGAGTTTGAGTTATTTAGCACATTTTTTTGTGCTGAAAAACTCAGCTTATACTCGAGTATATATGGTACATTATGTAACATTGATTTCCCCCGCCACCATCCCGTAAAGGGAACCTACCACCACGAATCGACCTATAAATGTAGGTTGGGTGGTAGGTGAATCAATAGGACGGTTTCGGAGCAGTGACCGCACAGGCACGGGCCTGCTGTTCTGAGTATGCACAGACAGCAGGTTTGGCGGACGAGGGCGCGCAGCTACGAGGAGCTGAACACCGAAGAGTTTGGAGGAACAAAATGGCTACTGGGGCGTGGAGTAGCCGCCCTGTGTAACCTCAGCTGCGGCTACTCCACGCCCCAGTCAGTAGCCGCATAACAAAATTTACATATCTGGCTAATAAAAGTTATCAAAAAAGGGCTATCCTCACGTCCAATTGATCCACCTACCACCTGATCTACCTTTATAGGTAGATTCGTGGTCGTAGGTTCCCTTTAACCCCAGGCTCAAAGATTTATTTAGTTAAATCCCCAAGTTCTGCTTCAAAATTGGAGAGCTACAGAACCATCAGATATTTCTCAAGTTGGACAAAATTTCCCATCCCTCAGAGGGAGGTTATTAGTCCCTATTTGCATGGTGCTAGAGGCGCAAGTCGAAGACCACACATACCACCCCCCTCCCCCCAATGATCACTTATGCCAGTGGTGGCGAACCTATGGCACTGGTGTCAGAGGTGGCACTCGGAGCCCTCTCTGTGGGCACCCAGGCCATCACCAGAGAGGACTCCAGGTATCTTCCCTCAGTCCCAGACAGCCCAGGACTTGCTGTGCACAGCGCTATTTTAAAGTGACAGCGCTACCTGGGACTACTGGAGGAGTGGGAAGGTGTGGACAGATCTGGATTATCATTGAAGCTCCTGCTCCAGCCATGACATTTCTTCATGTTTATGGGACCCTGGAGCGAAACTACAATGCTCATCCAAATTTCTTCATATTGGTGTCCTCGGGGTGCTGCTATCATTGATAGCTGTGACAGAGAAGGAAGTATAAAACACAAATTAAATTTCTGTGTTGGCACTTTGCGATAAATAAGTGGGTTTTGGTTGTAGTTTGGGCACTCGGTCTCTAAAAGGTTCTCCATCACTGACTTATGCCCCCCCCCCCTCTGTCCAGTGCATCAACCCTGACTAACCTCCACGGACCATTCTGGTTGTTCCCACTTATAGCCCCCTTGGTATTAAACCAATAGGTTACATGTTTTTGCTACAAAGTAAAATTTGTACCACAGGTATCAAACTCTCATAGGGGTTATACATGGGTATGTGAATTTTTCCGACAACACTGAGACAGTCTGCCGTCGGGATGGCCCCTGGCTCTTGCCTCTTCGACCTAACCTTTCGGCTATAAGTAATTTATAGGGTGCAGCGCCTGGCGGCCTAATAACGTGGCTGCTCTACAAAACATAAACAAACAGCCGCTCTAGTGTAGGAGCATTGCCGGCCAAGTGACGTAACCGAGGGGCGGGGCCTACGTCCGCCAGACACAGACTAATCACCAATTGGAGGGCAGAGACGCAAATACGCAAGCGCAGACGCCCCCAGCACCGGGCTTCCCTGAGAACGCTGTGCCGGTCACGGTTGCCGGGTAACTATGTGCTGAAGTTGGGGCGCACGTCTACGGGAGTCGCGTTACTTACAGTCGGGATGCTAAAGGTAACGTATGATCTGGCTACACCGTTTCCAGCCCTTACTGTGCAGCAGGGCTGAGGGGCATGGAGACTGCAGGGTGAGCAGGTGATGCTCTCCGGGTCAGGTGATGAGCCAGCATGGGAGGATGACGATGTAGGCCTGCTCGCGGTGCTCTGGCTGGCTGCAGGGAGTGCACCTCTCAGCTCCTATAGAATACTATAGAATACTACTAGGGTCATGTATCCACCTATAGAGAAATAGTGCGTGCACCAGGGGATGTATAGGGGATAGTGCAATAGAAGGTAATGCATATAGATAGTGACGGCATGCTCCGGGGCACGTGTATATAGAAGGGGACGGCATGCTCCGGGGCACGTGTATATAGAAGGGGACGGCATGCTCCGGGGCACGTGTATATAGAAGGGGACGGCATGCTCCGGGGCACGTGTATATAGAAGGGGACGGCATGCTCCGGGGCACGTGTATATAGAAGGGGACGGCATGCTCCGGGGCACGTGCTCCGGCCGGGGCACCCGTACGTAGAAGGGGACGGCGTGCTCCGGCCGGGGCACCCGTACGTAGAAGGGGACGGCGTGCTCCGGCCGGGGCACCCGTACGTAGAAGGGGACGGCGTGCTCCGGCCGGGGCACCCGTACGTAGAAGGGGACGGCGTGCTCCGGCCGGGGCACCCGTACGTAGAAGGGGACGGCGTGCTCCGGCCGGGGCACCCGTACGTAGAAGGGGACGGCGTGCTCCGGCCGGGGCACCCGTACGTAGAAGGGGACGGCGTGCTCCGGCCGGGGCACCCGTACGTAGAAGGGGACGGCGTGCTCCGGCCGGGGCACCCGTACGTAGAAGGGGACGGCGTGCTCCGGCCGGGGCACCCGTACGTAGAAGGGGACGGCGTGCTCCGGCCGGGGCACCCGTACGTAGAAGGGGACGGCGTGCTCCGGCCGGGGCACCCGTACGTAGAAGGGGACGGCGTGCTCCGGCCGGGGCACCCGTACGTAGAAGGGGACGGCGTGCTCCGGCCGGGGCACCCGTACGTAGAAGGGGACGGCGTGCTCCGGCCGGGGCACCCGTACGTAGAAGGGGACGGCGTGCTCCGGCCGGGGCACCCGTACGGTGACGTTTTACACCCTATTCAGGATTCTTTCTCAAGCCTTGAAAAAGGATACTGAATAGGGTCTGAAACATTGCTCTTTGGGTGAATAAAGTACCCATTTATTTTTCACATTATGTCTGGAGTTCAGCCTTTTTAAAAATGTATATTTAGATGTATATGGGATGGTGCCTATAGAAGCCCAAACATGCAGGATCTATATTAGATTGTACTCCCTCCCTTCCACAGACAGAATAATATGGAAACTATTGGAACCTAATATTCAGTCACTGTGACATTGATAGACTGTACTTAACAGCCTTTCCATCCATCACACACTTCTCTGCCTGATATAGCAAGTTGGATGATTCTTTGCTGTGTGGTTCATCACTGCTCTGGGAAATAATTGGTTAAAAATGCACTTAATGTTTCTTGCCACACTGGTAAAGAGTGACCATTAGTGTGATGTGTAATATACTGAGACAATGTGACAATCTTGGAGAGGGGGAGCGTGATTACAACTATTATCTTTTACAAAGGGTGGGGTGTAATTTAGGACAGCTGCTATACCCCTGAAGATGGCCCTCCAAACACTTACAGTCCTCTCAGGCCAAGAAGCAAGAACGTAATCTGTTTCACATGGTGCCAATCCTGCATGCCGTACTCTGTCTGCTTGTGGGTTTCTGATGAAGGAGCCAGGCAGGAGCTGAGCAGTAAATCATGATTCTGCAATAATAGATGAAGAGGAGTCTCTTGGCTACTACATGCTTCTCTCTCCGATGTCATGGGCACATTGATTTTAGTAGAGTGCCAGGGACACTGCTGCCAGCTCAGAGCAATGAATAAAATGAACGATACATATGAGACAAAAAACAATGTGCAGAGGGCGCTGCCAAGTAGGTGACACACTGTGGGGGACAAGTATCGCTCCTATTGCTTTCTTTTTCTTTGTGCAGCTTATTGTGCGACTTTTGCAGTTTGAGACTTTTTAGGTGCAGAATTAAGCAGTGTACCAAAGTTAGCAGCCTCAAGGATTTAATGCAGTTGCCGTATTTATCTTTATCCCATCCTTGCACCTAATAAGTCCCAAAACAGAGCATGATAGACCCAGACTTGCTTTTGGGAGCTACTACTTGGGACTAAAACATTGCACACCACATAAAGTCGCAAAAGTGAGACTAAACAGGCAACTCGTCACATGTATCATAATGGGGAAAAAAATGATTAAGTAGGCCAACTTCAGGAAACTTGAAAAAGTGTCAGCCAAAAAACTATGATACATCTGCCCCAATGTGTAGTATTGTGGATTAGGGTCAAACTACTTGATAAAGCCAGCAAATATAAAAGTGAATGTAAGATGTAGCTTCGTAAATGTTGCTTATAGTTTTCTAGCCTGTAAGCCAATATCTGAAACCTGATTGCGAGTAGTACTAGCCGCCTGACTGTACATTGATGGTCTTGCCCGTTAGGGTGGATTTCCACATGGCGTTTTTATTGCGTTTTTTTTTTTTTTAAACACATCCATAACGCATGTGTGGGAATCCACCCCCTTCTCTATTTTTTTGAATAGTGATGTATCAGTTTGGACTATTCTTTTTATCGCTTTTGCTATCCTATTGTGTGGCTCCTATAGCTTTTCAGAGAATGTAAGTAAATTCTGGTGAGTGGTGCTTTATAATCGCAGTGAATTCCACTGGGATATTATTTATTGACTAAAAAGGTTTAATATATAGATGACCCAAGGGTGAACAGCAAATATAAAGTCATAGTTCTGAGGGCTTGTCGTGTGATCAGTGGGGTCCCATGTCTCTTACAGTAAGTACTGGTGGCTATTCATGTGCTCTAGTACTCCAGTCAGTAAACGATCAGTACAGATTAGGCTACCTGCTCCAAAACCATAGAAAGTGAATTGTGTTACCACATGTCATGGTGTGCCTGCATGCACGTCACTGCCACAGCTTGTACTTTATGGACTATACTATTCTTGCTGCTGTGGAGAAATATGGTAACAGAAAACTCCTAATAAAATGCCTGGCAACATATGTGCAGCTCTGTTCTCTCTGTCAGAATGGTCAGCCGCTCGCCTTGTACTTTACGTATAATGGAAGAGTGAGCCTGGAGCACCTGATCACACGTTTTCTTGTATGTCCACACCATTCATTCATCTCTTCATTCCAGCATTTGACTTTCTATGTTTTTTTTTTTTTTGTGTTTTCAGACCAATTGCCATGAAGTGAACATTCCAAGCATTATTGTGAAAGAAGTGGTGAGACTTCAGTGCTTCCCGTGGGCGCACTTCATGAGCGAGCCTCTGTCATGTTCTGAAGGAACCAGGTGTATGCTCTAATACACAGAAACCCCAAGTTCATGACTGAAGAACACACTCCGTTTATAATGGAGGACTATACCACCAGGACCTATGGAACCGGTGGCCTGGACAACAGACCCCTATTTGGGGAAACCTCTGCAAGGGTAGGTGCTCGTTTTATAGAAGTCTTTTAGCAGTGACATTTATAGCTGTGGTGTCAGCAGTTTTCATGATATCCTCTGATCCCATTAGTTTCAGGGTTTTTTTCTCTTTAAAGCCAGAAATGGGAATGAGAAATAAATATTCTTTTCCTTTGTGATCATGACTTGTGTGTTTTAGTAACTACTGTACTTCCATTGGGGAAAATGGATTATATTTTATTGTGCTGAGCTGTTCCTCTGATATTCCTATTAAATAAATGGACATCTGCCAGTCCCAATGTTAATGGGACATGTCCCACAAAGTATTAAAATTATTAAGTAGTCAATTTTTGGCAGATGTGTTTAAAAAAAAAAAAAAAAAAAAGTTCATCATTCATTATATTTTTTTTGTTTGAATAAAAATTAAACCTGAGCACCACACCCTTACCCCCATATACAGAATACACATAAAAACATACACAACAAAGAAATGTCATGTAGTACATACAAATTATATTGCAGGGTACACCTAGGTGTACAAACAAGCAGTGAGGGAATTGCGATGCAATGACTGTTCTGCTACATCAAGTACTACGGCCTTCATATACATTTGTGTAAAATGGGAGATTTATCAAAAATGTCTGTGAGCAAAGCTGTTTTAGTTGCTCATGGCAACCAATCAGAGCTCAGCTTTTATTTTATTAACTGCTGTGTGAAAACCAAAAGCTGATTGGTTGCCATTAAGTAGAACAGTTTTCCTCTCAGACTCCATATCTCCCCATAAATGCACAATTCTTCTTTTATGCAATAGAATTAAAGGGAAAATACCAGCTCCTCTTTCTGTCTTCATTTTGAAGCAAGGCAAGGTCCTGCAATAAGAGCTCTTGTGTTATCTTGAAATCTTTAGTAAGATGAACATTTTGTGCTGTTTGCCCTCTTGCTTTTTATCTATATATACACAGAACACTTCATACATTGGTAGAACATAATGGGGGATGATTGAGAAATCTAGTAACTTTGAGCAAAGATGGCTTTTCTTTGATGAAGTTTCTTGAAAATCTTGCATCATGTCTCAACATTTACTTTGCTTAGCAGTAAGTAATTTATTTAATTCTCAGTGACCATTAAGGGAACCTGCCATAAAAATTAAACCAGCCAAAATAAATCATTAAACCTTATGGGGGAGATTCATCACTGCTTCCACTACAGACATATACAGCTCTGTTTACTTAATAATAATAATAATAATAATTTTATGGGTAGAAAATACTGTGTCAAATGTTTTAAACCGTGCTTTGCTGAGAGAGCTCTGTTAAATCATTGAGAACTGCATGTCATGTGACCAGGGTGATGTCACCTTCAGGTCCTTGATCCAGTAACATTTGCCAAGTCTACCCCATGTATGTATCTGATCACATGAAATCGCAGCATGGCTCTCTGGAGGATGGGGAGGAGTATGAAATCACAGCATGCGTCCTTTGATTTCTGTGATCAGATGCATACATGGGGTAGTCTTGGCAAATGTTATTAGATAAAGGAGCTTATATTACATGACCCTGTTTACATGAAATGAAGTGCTGAATGCTGAGGAGGCATATGGCTTGGGGTGGGGGATTAGATGGGAGGGTCTGACCGAGCAGGACAGATAACATAAAGTTGATGAGATTCGCCGAATGAGATATGTCCTCAGTTCTAGGAGCCATAACTTCCGATGCCAGGCACCTAGAATCTTAGTTTTTTTTCCCCTCTTTCATATGAACCTAGAATTGTGTTTTAAGGTTCTGGGATCCAGAGATATGTTCATTTAAAGTGAAAAATTTATTTTTTATATATAAAAATCACTTCGGACTACACTTTTACAGTTAAAGGGGTATTCCCACAAATATAAGATTCAATATACTTGCTAACTAATTCATTGTAGTTAACAAAAATACAGCATTTCACAGATATAATTCCAACCTGTCCTGGTATTTACAATTTTGCTTGTCCCTGGATATGAAATTTTCTCACAATAGTCAGATTCTTCTCATGAATAGCTTCTTCTATCTGCACACTGCAGTGCTCTCTGCCCCCTGCAATACAAGACCAGCTCAGACACAGGCACTCCCTGCCAGCAAGCAGCAGTGTGCAGAGACTTGCTCTACAAGCTACAGACAGATTAGGTCAGAGATGTATTTTATTAATTAGGTGAGTTAGCAGAGCTGAGAGGGTCATTGTGTTTTATGCCCTTCTCGTGGATCTCATCTCTATGTGTCAGATGATAGTAGACTGTTCAGAAGCTAAATGAAAGTGTAGACAAACCATGTACTATAACAATGTCAGCACACAGCATCTCATAGCACAGAGAAATCATAGTGTCTGCTTAGAAAGTCCCTGTGATTACTCTGGATTTTTACACTGACCTGTATATGTAGTGATAGGACCAAAAACGGCAATAAAATTGCAAAGCAAGGTGTTAAAATGATCTATTTACTTTATCTGTTGCCAGAATTTTGATAAGGGACAGGGTTCATGTTTTTAACTGTCTCCTTTCCAGAACAATTTGATTGCACACTTGCTCTTTGATTGTAATACAGGCAGTATGTTGGTAATTTACTGTACTTTAGCCCTAGGCTATAATGATCAGCTGTAAGAGTTATGAAAGGTGTCTGCACCTTTCTTGTACGTAGCCCAGGGACTGCCTGTATATTGCGTGATGGTATGTGTATGTATATACCAGCCACTTTATTAGGTACACCATGCTAGTAACGGGTTGGACCCCCTTTTGCCTTCAGAACTACCTCAATTCTTCGTGGCATAGATTCAACAAAGAGTGCCAAGAAAATATTCCCCACACCATGACACCACCAGCCTGAACCGTTGATACAAGGCAGGATGGATCCATGCTTTCATGTTGTTGACGCCAAATTCTGACCCTACCATCCGAATGTCGCAGCAGAAATCGAGACTCATCAGACGAGGCAACGTTTTTCCAATCTTCTACTGTCCAATTTCGATGAGCTTGTGCAAATTGTAGCCTCAGTTTCCTGTTCTTAGCTGAAAGGAGTGGCACCCGGTGTGGTCTTCTGCTGCTGTAGCCCATCTGCCTCAAAGTTCGGCGTACTGTGCGTTCAGAGATGCTCTTCTGCCTACCTTAGTTGTAATGGGTGGCGATTTGAGTCACTGTTGCCTTTCTATCAGCTCGAACCAGTCTGCCCATTCTCCTCTGACCTCAGACCAGCCCTTCTGGCACCAACAACCATGCCACGTTCAAAGGCACTCAAATCACCTTTCTTCCCCATACTGATGCTCGGTTTGAACTGCAGGAGATTGTCTTGACCATGTCTACATGCCTAAATGCACTGAGTTGCCGCCATGTGATTGGCTGATTAGAAATTAAGTGTTAACGAGCAGTTGGACAGGTGTACCTAATAAAGTGGCCGGTGAGTGTATATGTATGTGTATGTGTATGTGTATGTGTATGTGTATGTGTATGTGTATGTGTATGTGTATGTGTGTGTGTGTGTGTGTGTGTGTGTGTTGGGTGAGCGATTTAGATCCTCTTTGCCCAATATTGCTACATATTAACACCGGGACCCAGAACTTGTTCAAATAGTTTTAGGTAACACAGAAAAGCACACCCATTGCTGAATAAAGTTTTTATTTTACACCATCCTGGCATTTTTATTGGTGTTGTACTCAAATTCCATACACTAGTAGCATATACACCATGCACACATATACACATATACAGCATATACAGACACATACAGTATATACACACATACATTCATACACTCATACACACGTGTGTACATGGTCAGCCAGCCTTCTTATTCTTGGGGGGGGGGGGGTGGAGATATTCTGGGATGAGGGAATTTCTAAGCACTAGCGGGGGTAGGGAAATAAAGGATAAGCTAAGCCCTTTCCCCCTCCCTCTCTGCTAGTGCTCGGCTCTTGGTTTGCGTATAGGGGCTGCAGTGGTTACGTTACCTCAGGGCATTAATGTTTGGGATAGTTACCCCTGGTTTCCAGGGCTTTCTGCTGGTTGCTGGGCTGTGTTTAGGGATGTAAGTGTTCGCACTGTATACCAACCTTCCAATGAAACTGATGACAATAACCCTACTCTGGCATCCCTCACCACATAGACAAGTCACACCTGGCTCTCTAACCCTATAGATTTAACCGTACATAAGCTGATAGCTGAGACATACAAGCGGTAAGACACAGAAAAATTGCAGCCGTGCTCAAGGACAATACATGGAACACAATGGGAAGATCTTATCAAAAAAGGTAGGTGTAAGGACTAAGATGGATTGTATAAAATCCTAGAGATACCAGGGTAAGTTGCTGAGTGCAATGAACTGAGATGCCTAAAGTGGCAAGTAAAACGGGTTGTAGGTTATCAAGGATAATGTAACTACCGGTCCTTAACAAATAATGAAATAGGGTGTTCCGGTGTCCGAGACGACTGCAACGCCCCGACGCGCGTTTCGGCTATGCAAAGCCTTCGTCTGGAGGTGGCGTCGTTCGGATAAGGGATCCTATAATAAATAGTAGGTCGGCCAATAAAATTGTTCGTAGGAGCTCATGTGATAGTATAGTGACGGGCGGTGACGCGATATCAAAGTATCGCGAGTGCCGGATCACGTGATCGTAGGCTCTGAGCTATAATGATCACGGGGCCACGAAAAATACCAAGGCAACGGGACAACAAAGTGCGCTAAAAATCTAATCGAGATTGCATTACAATGCAATCTCTTGAGGTAAGCAAATGTGGCCCATACCAACGGAATCACGTTATATTGTTATCATAAGGTATATAGCTCTAAATCTAAATTAAAAATGACCTAAACTGACCCTTAGTGGATATAAGATAGGGCATTTTACGAAGGCTTTGCGTAGCCGAAACGCGCGTCGGGGCGTTGCAGTCGTCTCGGACACCGGAACACCCTATTTCATTATTTGGTAAGGACCGGTAGTTACATTATCCTTGATACCCTACAACCCGTTTTACTTGCCACTTTAGGCATCTCAGTTCATTGCAGTCAGCAACTTACCCTGGTATCTCTAGGATTTTATACAATCCATCTTAGTCCTTACACCTACCTTTTTTGATAAGATCTTCCCATTGTGTTCCATGTATTGTCCTTGAGCACGGCTGCAATTTTTCTGTGTCTTACCGCTTGTATGTCTCTGCATTGTGTATTAAATTTACTCACATCATGTTTTTATATACTTCACTAATAAAGGTTTATTGTGTTTCTAATACTTTTGTTGTTAGTCTTCCCTCCCTATCCCCTTTGGGGGATATCTTTTGGCTTTACAAGTATTTTTGAGGGTTTGACCCTTATGCGTAGACTAAAGGAGTGCCACTAGGCATTTAGGTGGGGTTTGGGTACCTATACCTACATGGTATCCATTTTGTCTCTTTACCCCCCACCTTCTTCTCTAACCTTCGTTCTCCTTCTATACTGTTTCTTTTTGTTTGTTATAAGCTGTCTCATACTAGAAGGTTACTCAGTGACTACAATACTGATCTGACACGGGCAGAAGTTGGATCTAGTACCTCACAGGTGACATGTCTTCTCCTTCACATCCAGAATTGTCGTAAAATTTGATTGCAGAATTTTCTAGCAGATGTGTTCAGCTCTGGGAAGCAGATCCCCCTCACTGCGCCCCTAAAAATACCACAGTTACTTACAGTATAATGTCACCTGGATAAAACAATGTCCCACACTGTACTTCTAAAGAATCTACATAAGAAACCCCTCTATGCCCCCAGCATATCAAAAATTACATGGTTACCCCCAAATATATTACTACACTAGAGTCTGTGAATAAATAATACTGTGCCATTAAAAAGTATGTGTGTAGCATATAGCCAGCCCGCCCCGAGTAGTATACAGCCTTATTGTTGAAGTTGTGGTGTATATAAATCTGCTCGCTTTGACTTATTATTTTTTACATCACAATTTGTGCAAACCTCTGCTTTTGATTATTATTTTTTTTGATGATTTTTTTTTTAATGTAAAAATGTATGTTTTCATTCATACACTTTGAATCAAAATTGCATTACGGAGTCTATAAACTCATTAATGCAATTGAAATGTGGCCAAGTATCTGTTTTCAGATAATATATGGTTTGTTGGGGGATTCTTTATGCTGTAATTTCAGTTTTATTTGTACATGTCAGAATTATAAAAAAAATTGCTTTGGCCAATAACGAAAAAATTTTTTTCCAGAAACGCCAAGCAGGGTTAAATCGTTACACAACCTTTTGGACAGTTTGCCTTAATCAATCATAGTGCAGATGATAATAGTAAATTTTCTTATTATACTTTATGAAAGTAATATGTTGGTGTGTTCTTTTGACTTTCTTCCTTTTATACAAGCATATCGGCTTCCTGTCCCCTTACACCACTGACTGCTGTACAGTCACTGGATAGTCTCTCTAGGAGATATTTAAACTTCAGCCTCCTGTCCTTCTCAAGGCAGTACTCAGCACCGAGATAAGGCTTACAGAAACACTATGCACTAAAGGGATAAAAAGGAGCAAAATATGATCCTTTCCTTTCCTGACCTTTTCGTTATTGAAGTAATGTACATATTCAAGTACAAACCGACCCAAATATAATTTGATACACCTAATTTTATCACGAAAAACTGGGTTTGGTCTTCATGAATCGGGAGCACTCTGCATGATAACGATTAGTAAATGTTGGCCAATGTGTGCACTATTAAAAAGTTTGTGGTTTTTTTATTTTATCCCCTATCGGGATTCTACGGCAGTCATTAAGGGTACTTCTTCTGACACGACGACTTTCTACTGCGGTGCGTCAGAAGATGATTTAGGGACATCTGGTCAGTATAGTGCCAGTGTTGGGCTGTTTCCTTACCGGGGGAACCGATCCCTCCTGCTTCAGCCCCGGGGTCTGGCGAGTGCCCCAAGGCCGTCAGCTTCTCTCCCCGCCGGGTTCCGCCTCCTGGCAGGGCCCGGCTGTATGTAACTGAGCATGCTCAGTTACTTACACTGTACACTGCAATACTATTGTATTGTATTGCAGTGTAAAGGCTTGAACAAGCGATCGGATGAATGCTTGTTCAAGCCAAGAAGTAGAAAATGTAAAAAAGTTAAAAAAAAAGATTAAGTCATTTTATAATATGATTAAATAAAATAAAAACCCAATAATCTCCCCAGTTACACATAAAATGCAAATAAAGTATATAAAACACAAAAAAAGTACATATCTGGTATCACCGTGTCCGTATTAATCTGTACAATAAATCTAAATCTATCCCATAATATACAATTTTCCATCAAACACAATCACAAAAAATGTTCTAAAAAGTGATGGAAAAAAAGTTACATTCCCTAATATGATACGACTGAAAGCAACTCTTTTCGCAAAAAATGAGCCCTCAACTGGATCAGACAATGGAATAATACAGAAGTTATGGCCCTGGAAAGTTGTCAATAGTAAAAACAATGCAATTTCTCCAATATTGGTTTTGCTCAGTAAAATTGAGCAAAGATAAGAAACTATTTAAATCGGGTATCGCCACAATCGTAGTGAACCAGAGAATATAGATAAAATATTATTTTTAGATTGGGTGAGTGGGGAGAAAAAAAATGCTAAAAATCCAAAAATAAAAATTTATTTTGTTTGTGTCCACCTTGAAACAGTTAATAAAATCTCATAAATAAGCTATAGACCCCCAAAACAAATTATCTATACATTGTATCTCATCCCGTAAATAATAAGCCCTCATATGTTCGCATTACCAAAAAAAAAAAAATTTCTAGCTTGTACAATGTGACAATACAAATCTGCTGTGAATGGCGCAGCTTCTATTATATGCCCGGCCGTGCGCCCATACAGCAGTTACCACCACATATCAGTACACTCGGGAGAAATTGGGCATCAAACGGTGCCGAGCCTTTCATCATTTAATTTATTATGAATTACCGTATATGCTCGTTTATAAGCTGAGTTTTTCAGCACACAAAATTGTGCTGAAAATCCTCAACTCGGCTTATACACGAGTCAATAGCGAGCCCAGCTCTGCTCCCCCGATGTCCGCGCGGGTCCTCTTCTGGCTTCTATCTTCTGTCTTCCGCAGGGCGCTGCCATGTTTTTCCCGGCCGGCAGGTGCATAGTATGACGCGGCCGCTGCTGACGTCATACTATGCGACACGGACGGGAGAAGGACATGGCGGCGCCCTGTGGAAGATAGAAGAGGACCCGCGCGTTTTTTTTTTTTTTTTTTTGGTGCTGCGCAGGCTGACAATATACCTGAGGGGGGGGGGAGTCTGTGATCAATGAAATTCCCACCCTCGGCTTATACTCGAGTCAATAGGTTTTCCCAGTTTTTGGTGGTAAAATTGGGGGTCTCTGCTTGTACTCGAGTATATACGGTAATGTTTTTTCCCAAAAAATTCGAAAGTTTCTAAATCGCAGGGTCCATATTGTTTTAACCCATGTGAAACACTTAAAGGGTTAATAGAATTTGTTTTACATGCGTTGAGGGGTGAAGTTTCTATAGTGGGGTAATTTATGGGGTTTTACTATTATTTAGGCCTCTCAAAGTCACTTGAAAGCTGAGTTGTCCCTCAAAATGTGAAAATGAGAAAAATGGCACCTTAAGTTCTGCGCCTCAAAACATCCTAGAAAAATGAGAGGACGCATAAAATATCATCTCAACATAAAGCAGACATTCCGTAAATGTTAATTATCAAGCTTTTTGGGTTATTTTACTTCCTGTCTGGAAAGCAGAACATTTCAAACTTGGAAAATGAAGATTTTCTACTAACTTTTGCAAAATTTTCATTTTGTTTTCTCGTGACACATTGTACTTATTGTTAGTTGTAAAATTTAAGTGATAAGTTTTGCGTTTCCTTCTGAAAAAAGTCTCAAAATCACTTGGATATGTTAAAGCGTTCCGAAGTTATATCCAATTATCGTGACACTGGGCAGATTTGAAAATAGAGTCTAGTTTTCAGCTCAATGACCAGTGTTTTTTTTTTTTTTTGTGTGCTCTGCCCACACACGAGATGATGTCTTCAGGCGGTGAAACCTCTGTATCACAACATGTGCACGGGCAGAACGTATGGTCGCCAACAGTGATGCAACACAGGAAGTCAAGACTGAAGAGAAGCTGTGTGGAGCACTGGAGGTAAGTATGGAGTTAACCTTTTTCTTTTTTTATATACTCGGGTACAAGACAAGTGGGACAGCTGCAGCACAAAATTTTAGCTGAAAGTCTGTTTATACAGTGTATACAGTATAATATAATGTACTATTATCACCTGCTCTCAGCATTTCTTTAATAATTGCTTCAAAGGTTTAGTTAGTTGTTAATGAATAAACTACAACGCTGATTTTGAGCTGTGTGTCCCCTTAAAGGAAACCTACCACTTGTAGTGGCAGGTTTCCGATGGCAATACCGGGCACCAGCTCAGGGTGAGCTGGTGCCGGAGCTTATTTTAGTTAGTGTTTTAAACCTCGGCGCTTACCGTGCACGCAGCTACATAGGAAGTGAATGAGAGCCGCGTGCATGGTAAGCGCCGAGCGCGTACCTGCCTGCGCCGGCTATAACGTTTAAAAAGTGTTTTAAACCGCGATACCGCGGTTTAAAACACTAACTAAAATAAGCTCCGGCACCAGCTCACCCTGAGCTGGTGCCCGGTATTTCCATCGGAAACCTGCCACTACAAGTGGTAGGTTTCCTTTATGTATGTCCTTGCACAATGGCGCCCACCTACGGGCTGTAGGCCTCTAGTATGATGTGAAACGTGTGTTAGTCATTCCACTGTAAACCTGGTTTCTTTAAACCAGGAGGTTACTTATTTGTGTGTCCTCTGCTTTCAGGATAGAATCATCAACCTCATAGTTGGTGGGTTAACATCTCTGCTGGTCCTGGTAAGTGTGATATGTATGAGTAATGTAATATGTGATTCTCGAAAGCTGTTACAGTAGGAGTAACCAAAACCTATGCAAATAATGTGTCGATTACATTGCCCATATATTGGAAAACCAAAATAAGGTGAGCATACAGCAAGAATCCAGCAATAGCATCTAGAACAAACCAGCCTCTCCATAGCAGACGCTGTATAACCGCTGCAAACTTCAAAGTGGCTAAATATAAAAATATCTGTATTAGAATGTTGGCCATGTTTTGGAACACCCACTACCGGACCTTCTTAATTATATATTGGGTGATTGCCTCACAACTTTCTTGACCCCCCCCCTTCTTAACCACACTCATTGGAGGGAGTTCCGTTTTTTAACACTTCTTTAAATCTCCCCCCAACCCCCTTGCTGGCAGTTGTGTGCCCATATTCAGAAGGCTCCGGCCTTTAAGTAAATGTGGGCGAAACTTTGCCAGTTTGGACCGGTAGACCAGATCTGAACTGGCTGAGTTTCTTGCTATACATATACATGCCAGAAAACTGTTGTAGAAGGCATAATGAATCCCCTCCATTATATCTACCGTGTTCAGTTCAGCTGGTCAGTGTTCTGGCCGCTCATTCCAGTGACTGCACCACCTCGCTTGTGTCAAGCTGGCCTAAGTGGCTCCCTCATGGTACATGTTTTTCCCTAGAATCTCTTTATTAGGTATCGCCTTCATTTTTGAGACTAGCACATGATATGTAGTAATACAAAATATACTGACTAATTGGCAGCTCCTCGGCTACACATTTGATGACTATCTTCCTAATTCACCCAATTTGATTGGCACATCCAGCCATCTAATGGGTATAGCCCTTATCAACTCTTCCCCCAATGGCAGAGATCAGGAGAGAAAAGGGTCCTGCTGCCTAATGCTCTTATTGTTGAGGAGATGGGGGACTTTCTTCATTTATTACTCAAGGGAGTCCTGAGAGAGATAGAGAGAGAGATATATGCGGTCCCCTACTTAAGAACACCCGACTTAGACGACCCCTAGTTACAAACGGACCTCTGGATGTTGGTAATTTACTGTACTTTAGCCCTAGACTACAATAAACGGCTATAACAGTTATCACATGTGTCTTCAATGAAGCTTTATTCATTGAATTCTGGTGACAATCCAACATTTTTAAAATCCAATTGTAACAGAGACCAAAAAAAATTTTGTCTGGAGTTACAATTATAAAGTATATGGTTCCGACTTACATACAAATTCAACTTAAGAACAAACCTACAGACCTGTCTTGTATGTAACCTGGGGACTGCCTGTATCTCTTTTGTGAGAATAGTCAGATCTAACACTTTGCCATTTCCTGCCCCACAGGTAACATTTATCAGTGCTTTTGTGTTTCCTCAACCACCTCCGAAACCAGTGAATGTTTTCTTTGCTGTCTGCATATTCCTGTGTTCAATAACTGGTCTTATACTGGTGAGTACAAGATGTGGAAGACCCCTCTCTTACACATGTGGTTGCTAGTGCTTCTATGAATGCAGTTTTACATTGATCTCTCCTCTTTTGTGCTCTTTTTATAACAGATTTTCTGGTATCGACAAGGAGACCTGGAACCCAAGTTCAGGAACCTGATCTACTATATATTATTCTCTATAGTCATGTTATGTATATGTGCCAACTTATACTTTCATGATATAGGTAAATGAAGTGTGGGGAAGAGGCTGCATGTCTTACTGCCACAAAGAGGAGAGAAACAGAGAAAGGACTCTTTAGTTTGTTTGTTTTTTTTCTCCCTTTTTAAGGTGAGAACTACTGCCATAAACTCCCCCCACCTTTTTTTTTTTTTTTTTTTTTTTTAAGCCATTATTGCACTTACTGATCTGGTTTGACCACTGATGGGCACTTTTTTTGTTCTATATACTTTCTTTTTTTTAAGTTTAGAGTAGCACAAATGGAGAAAAAATTCAGAATGTTAAATATTCTTTATTGTCCTTAAATATATTACAGTTTCTTTTTACTATGCAACAGATGTCAGTAGGAACTGTCACATGACCAAAATTGTAATATTAGAAAGACATTTTGAATATAAGAATTTAAATAAATAATTTACATGCCTGTCTGTTCACATTTTGTAAAACTAAACGTATACAGTTAAATAGGCATCTAAGAAGGATCAGAATTGTGCTCAAGACTGAAGCAGGACAACTGTGGCCACAAGGTGACTCTGGGCAAGAATATGAGAGCAAATGTAGAATTTAAAAGTGACCTCTACATTGTCTTCTATTATAACAAATAAAACTTATCCCATTAGTTATGTACAGTACAGCATCGTCTAGTGCAGTGGTGGCGAACCTATGGCACGGGTGCCAGAGGTGGCACTCAGTGATTTCTGTGGTCACTTTGCACAGGACAGAGTTCACCAAATAGGACCAAATCCACCAAAAACTTTCTGCAGTCCCAGGAAGAGATGCTTCTGTCCGCACTATTTTAAAGCGACACTTCATTGTCTGTTTGGAACTGCAGGAAAAGTGAGATGGTGCTGACAGAACTACAATATCTCTGGAGGTGTTCCTGCTGGACCCAACATTCTTCCTCTACATAGACCCTGCAGAGAAGCTACAATGATGAATTAGCCCTCCTTCTTTCAACTGTATTGGTGGCCTCAGGGGGCCTATACGATTGAAAGATGTGGAAGAACAGGTAGCAATAAGTTACTGCTTCAAATGCCATGCTGGCACTTCACGGTAAATAAGTGGATTGTGGTTGTAGTTTGGGCACTCTGTCTCCAAAAGGTTTGACATTACTGCTCTAGTGGGAGCTTTAAACAAAGCCAGCCTCTACACCAGGTTCCTATTAGATGTAATCCTACAAGCAGGTCTTCCCTGTACCAGATATCTGTGAAACTAGTGTACATTATTATAGAACATGAAACAAGTCCTACATTTTAGTAGTGAACTAAATAATATTTCATATTCTTCCAGAAACTTGATGGTCTGATGTATTTATAGGCTTTCTCAATTTCTCTTCTTGTATACTGTAATCACCACACGGCAAAACCTGAACTTTAATGCAAACATCCCTCTGTATCCATCCGAATTCTGCTTTACCACCACAGTGTTAAATGGCAAAATTTTTCAATGATCTTTCTATAGGATGAGTCTTTAATAGATGATTAATTGATGGAGCAGCTTCCTAGTGTATCTGCCATCCTTGTTCACTATGGACGCAGTTCATATTGAATGAGATCGGTACCTGCATGGATGGCCACTATACAGACGTGGTGTTGGATAGCTATACCTTCTAGGTCATATGTAGCTTTTTATGGATGCCAGGAATGGGGCAGGTGAACTACACATAACACCCTTAAAAGACCACTTTCTGCTTGTATGTAAAACTTATTTTAAGGATTTTTTTTTTTCTAAAATGTAATCTTGCCTGGAGAGGTTGAAAAATAATTGGTAATACATATCAGAGTACTTTCACCTTCTCTGGTACTTTTAATACTCAATGGTTGTAGCAACAATCTTAAAGGGTCTATCATCTCCCTGTCACATATAAGTGAATTGTCCTTGATAATAAGCATATCTTTCTGTGATCTGAATCTTTTGGTTTAATCCCTGAACACTTTGATGCACTATGGGTCATAGTGCGAGTGCGATTCACCCTCTACTGCAGGATGTGGTTATTAAACGCTGAATGGCAGGCACTAGGAAGTAATAGGGAGCACTGGATGTTGTTGCCACACCTATAGTGCACCACAATTCTTCTATGCATATAAATGAATTTCTCTGCAATCAAGCCATGGATTTTCTCAAGGAAAGCATGCTTATGAAACTGCACCTACAAGGATATGCTATGCCTAAGAAAGGAGTATACTTTCAGTGACCAAAAATTATTCAAAACGCTCTTCATACTTGTTCACGTTCTGTGTGGGGGTTTTTTTATGCGAGACATGACATTGCTTCTATCATTAGGGTGCTTTCTTACAGTGTGGTAAAAAAAACAGCTGCATGCAGTTTTTAATTACTTTTGAGGTATTGTCTTACTGATGCATATGCGACATACTTTACTCAGAGGGCCTGACAGGTATGGTTTAGAGGGTATGTGTTTCCTACAGACAAGCAGTGGCTGGTGATATTCTGTATACTCTGGACTGATGGTTCACATATCAATGGAACATCTCCACTCAGCCACTGATGTATACAAGCACTAAAGAAAGGCACAACACCAAGAACTCTGGAGACGTGCATCTTCTGAGACTCTCATAAACAGGGACCACTTGATTTATAGGGCATCTACCACCAGGATGAAGGACTACCTGGTGGTAATGTCCTTTTAAATCTACATGAAGCAGAGGGGTGAACTTTTATGTTTTATAGCATTGGGGAGGAAACAAATACTCACCGTAACAGTATGTAAGACCACCAGGCTTATTGTTGAGTGTATTCTTATTCAATCATGACCTACATTATATATACGTTGGCACCATTTGCTAAAAAAAGAGCCCCATTTAGGCTTGCCATTGCTGATGATTCTATACAAGCTTGTGGACGAGATTTGCTTTTAGCAGTTTTCCCTGTTCGTTGAAAAATATCACATCCTTTATCACTGAAACACCTGGAGTCCTCCTTCATTATACTGTACTTCACTACTGTAAACATTTAAACTTGCTCCTGTAAAACACCTAAAACTAGGTGTAGTGTTAAATATTGCTTCTAGCACTAAGCTACAATTGTCACCTCTTGCTTTTAGTGTTCTGATAGATCTAATCCATCTACACCTATAGTGTTGTCAGTCCTGGAGGTACAAAGAAATGGAATGTCACATTGGCCAGACTGTTTTCCTTCTTCCCTTTAAGCTCTAGGCAACCCACATACATGAAAAAAAAAAACTGAAGTTCAGGGTTATGAGAACAGAAGCTGGTACTAATATAGTGCAAATTTTGCTGTGGTAAAATGACACATTTGGTGCCATAAGCAAACTGTAGCAACTCGAGCCATGGGTGTGAGGATGGAATGGGTGCAGCAAGTCTACGCAGAGGGCTACAAGTGCACATTTCCAGAATGTGTTATAAATCCTCAATGTCTTTTGAGTCGTCTGAATCTGGTCCATCTATTGAGGAATCGATTTGGTGAATGTTGTCCCTGTGGTGATGTAAAACTGGATCTGAGAAGACAAAAACATGTTTTAACATATAACTACCATAGAACAATTAGGATGCAAAATATAAAACCTCATTGTGGGAAACCATAGTGCTAATATAGTTTCTACGCAAAATGTGGACCCCTCTCCATTGAAAATATCCCAGAAGACCCTTTAAGGAACGTTGGCAGGAAAAAAACATTCCTCCAAAAGGGCTATAGCGATTTCCCTATTTAAAGGGGATGAATCACCAAATCATTTACTTTTCTATAATGTTTTTCCCTAATTTTCCATGATTATGCGGGTTGCTATTTGGTCTTGGGTCTAATAACAGCACTTAGTGATATGCTTTACAGCCTCATAACCATAGACAGCAGGAGACTAGAGCTATAGAAAAGTCTATAGAAGATTTTGCTAGATGTGCTTCCTACTAAAGGAAATCTACTAGCAGCCAGCTAATATAAAGCAGAATCATTTACCAGTTACTGTGGTCACCCTTGTTCTGCAACTGCTCTCAGATTTAATTTCAATGGCCTTTTCCTAAAAAATATATTTTTAAAAATATGCTAATAAGTCTTATGGGCACTGAGGATGTCACCAGAGCCCCTCTGGACTTTGTTGTCTCACACTTATGCACTTCCTCCGCCGCCACCTTCCTCCTCCAGTCCTGCCTTTCAGCAGGTAAAGTCACACGGCTCTCTCCAGATTCTGCACATGCATGGTAGGCTCTTCATTGGTGGGGACAAGATATTCTGTAAGCAAAGCCACACTGAGGACAGCCCCGGAGGCTCATTAGTGCATTTGTGAAAGTTAGTTTTTATGGCCTTTTTTTCCTAAAACTAAGTATAAAAACAGATTCTAGTTTCTATGGTTAACCCCAGTCTGTAAGTGATACTGCTTTATATTACCTGGTTCTGCTGGTAGATTTCATATAAGTATAGATTGACACATGGAAATGAAAAATAGAAAAAATATCCTAAGACTATGTACAAAACGGAAGAGATAAATTACAGCGAGCCTACAGACATAGGCCTCATTCATGAAAAATGCAGTGTCACATCACTAACCCAGCTGCCATTGGAGAACCCAGACCAATAGCATCTTAAAGGACCTGGGACATGCTCTCGCAACAATACCAATTGGGAATTGTAGAATTCTAGAAAACCGTTCCAGCAATACTTTTGTTGTTGGGAATTGAGTGAGACTGGTATCTCAAATGAGATAATTAGGAATCTACAGGTCTTTCATGAGCTTCATTAGAAGTAAACGAGGGCTCTACCTGCAAGGGTGGTAAGTGGAAGCACAGAATCTCCATCAATCTCATCCGATTGTATATAACTGTGACATGATGGCACTATCAAAACAGTTCCCTCAATTGCAGGTTGACCACTGTGTTCTTCAAGAGAGGAAGGTCTAAGATCCTACATCAAGAGAAAAATATAGGTTGTTATTATTGGTACATATAATAAAGTATATTGCCTTTATTCAACCATTCATGCTTGATGTATTTTTCTCCAATGCATGTAAAATAATGCATTACATCTTTACACCTATAACCCCTTCAGGTCTAAGCCATCTTAGGGCCTGATTTTTTTTTTTTTTTAATTTGCCCTGTGTCATTATAGGAGGTTATACCTTTTGTAAAGCTTTAACATATCTAAGGGATTTTGATTTCTTTTTCCTTGTCATACATTGTACTTCAAACTAATAGAAAAAATTAGATGATATCCTTTGTGTAATTATGGAAAAAAATAGAAATTTGGCAAATTTTAGTTTAATAGCTAATAATCAGATTTTAATAACTTTTTCTTAGTGGTGGTTAAAAAAAAGTCATTAATTCTTGTTTATGGTTTTTAGCATTTTTTTTCCCCAGAAGTTCACTGTATAATAAAAATTATGTGTTATCTTTATTCAATGGGTCATCACGATTAAGGCGATACCACATTTATAGAGATTTTTCCATAGCGTTTTCTCCATGGTGGCACCACCTGGAGGATATGCAGATAGGTTAAATACCCTACCCTGTGCATCCATACTCTCATGTCTTCCTGTCCCTACACAGGGCAGGGAGTAGGTGGACTCATGGAAACCGAATTAACGGTGAGAATAATTCTAATTTTATGGTTAACTTGTTTTGCAGAATATAGAAATAATTTTGTGAGAGATCTGCTTGTTTTCGCATCACCACGTATTAATGGGCATAACATTTTATACTTTTTTGTTTACAGAGCTGTTTTAGAACAAATTTTTTTTTTTTTTTACTTTTTCTTGATAGTATGTCTGGGTAAATGTTATTTTTTGATCACTTTTTATGCTGTTCTCATGAGGTCAGAAGAAAAATTTCACCGTACGGGTTACAGACGTGGCAATACCCGATATGCTATGTTTGTTGTAATTTTTTTTAAAATGCACTTTATTTTCTGTCTTTCTGTCTGCACTTGACACTTCTTTTGATGTAGGAGGATGAAGGACTTTGATGTTACCCCTGATGCCCACAGTTATGGACTGCTCAGTGCAATATAAGGAGTCCTGGCTGGCATTTATTTCCGTGCTGTGCATCACTTGGCGAAGATGTTCCGCTTTTGAGAGACCTCTGAGCACTGTGCAAGTCATTTTGCTGTAAGTGAGAATCCATAGAAAGCTCAGTCTGAGCAAGGGATTATAACCCCAGGTGTATGTCAGTAGACTGTGGCTCCATTACATAAAACTCAGTTTTATTGTAAATTCATTAGGTAAGTTTAACACTAAGGATCCAATTGTCACTGGAACAAAAAAAAAATTATCTGGAGTTACAATTATAAAGTTTACCAGTTCCACCTTACATACAAAGTCAACTTACTACTTTTATTTTTTTGCTTCATATATCAAATATTTCCCTGCCACAGGAAGTGAGCATTGATACTCATATCTTTGTTTCAACAGAAGTGGTATTGTTTGCATGGGGTACATCAACTTGGAGATGCTCATCACCTTCACAAGTCTGTTCCCTCTGAGTTCTAGTGTATTTTGTTAAATGGTGGGGGGTACATCAAACGGTACAAGGACTCCGGTGTTTGGACTATTTTTATACTGAGATACCTGATTGATGAGGATGCCGCTGGAATATCTTCCGCAGTAGTGGGAGCATTAAGGAACTGCAGTTGTTCATGGGTTACACGGGAGATCCACCCACGGGGTGGTTCAGAGACTGCCTCTATGTCAAGAGTGTTCCTTCCCTGTACTATACCTAGTCTGGAACAAGCCTAATCTCTGCTAACAGTGGTGTAGATTGTTTTTCAAACACTTTTCCCCACTCTGTATGCTTTCAAGCTGTGGACTCCCTTTTTTCTGATGTCTTGCGTCTGTCCTCTCCTTTGCCTCCTAGTGAGCGGTCTAAGTGTCTAAAAGTGTCTCTAAAGAGGACCTCTCACCTATAAACAAAAAAAATCTCCAATGCAGCAGTGTTACACTGCTAACGTTATCAGAACCCTACGCTAGCAAACACTGCTGCGTACAATAGAAATGCCATACTGCGCTGAAAGTTGTCCGACATATTCATGAGGGAGCTGTCTGAGGTGCTGCCTCTTCACTGCCCCTAGCTCCGCCCCCTTATGAATACGCTGGACCGCTTGGAGTGCGGTCCAGCATTTCTAGTGTCCAACCAGCGACTACCGAAATACAGACTACCGGTACCACCAAATTCAATGTCACACAGCGGTGAACTTCAGGTCCAGAAGCCGGGGTTGTGAGCAAGGGTATATATAGAGTCCCAACCGCGGTGCTCGCGGAATATAACATGGAGCAAGAATTCAGCAGAAAGAAGTAAGCGGCACTCACCGGTATCAGGGACAAGATTCATTTTATTGTAGGGAATAATTCATAGCAGGGAAGATCCACGCCAAGGTGATGGGCCGTTTCGCGCGATGTGCGCTTTCTCAAACCTCAGACCTGAGCAGCAGTGTTTGCTAGGGTAATTGAAGGGTTCTAATAACGCTAGCAGTGTAACACCGCTGCTTTGGAGATACAGCTAGGAGCTAGTTGCTTTTGTTATGGGTGACAGATCCTCTTCAAGCCCTTCATCCAGATGCCTTCTCTGATATTGTTTACACCTCTCCCATTACGAACTGCATAATAAACATTTCAATATATAACAGCGTAACCAACTATTAAACACATTCTGTTTATTAAATAGGTCCTTGATCCTTCAACTGGTCACCATTCCGCTAGACCCTGTTCTTCTGGGTGTGCCTTCAGGCACGAGGCGGCTGTCTTCATCGAGCAACTCTCGGACAAAGCTTTTCCTCCAGGGCGGCTTCCTGAGGAGGAAAAGCTTTGTCTGATAGATGCCTTGTGTGGGTTGGTGAATGTATGCTGGATAACGTCTTGAAGTGAAGTATCGCTGGGTACGCTAATTGGAAACGGGTGTTGTGTATTATCCGCAAGTTGAATAGTCCACAAATAATAAGACCTTATGACCTCTGATATGCAGTGAGGAGCACAGGTTCCGATAAGCCCGCACCATCTCCTCTTTGTCAGCGTAATTCGCATGGCTATCGCCTCTCTCCTAAGTTAAGAGCTTGTGGCACTTCTTCTTCTTGGATCTTGCCTAGCATGGCCTCTGGAATGTCCTCAGGTAAACCCACCCTTATAGATTGCTGTGTAGAGACCTGTTTTCTAGGTATTCAATGCGATCTTACAAAATCTGCAGTTATTGGTCTACTTTTTGCTAACCCTCAGCCTCTGCCGCCATCTGCAGGATTCCTTGGAACTGTGCTTCCACAACCCATAAATGCTCGATTGCCAGGCTGCTGGCTCCCTAGGGTCTGTTCTATGGGTGGGCTCCGAATCATTAGGAGATGACTCACTGGGGCACATTTACTTACCCGGTCCTGTCGGCAATCCCTGATCCAGAAGGTACGACGAAGATGAAGTCCGCGCGATTCACCAACATCATGTGCTTGAGATCCTGCATCTCTCGCTTCCCCCGCTGAGGTCCGCCAGAGTTCACCTTCTGCTTCCCGATGCATGTAAAAGCGTGTCTTGCGACACAATTTATGATTTTAAATCCTGTGCGTTGTCCGAATCCGGATCTTCCAACGGCCCGTCCCCCGATTTGTGTCACATGAAAGCCGGCGCCGATGTGCCAAAATCCCATTGCATGCGCCAAAAACCCTGTTAAATGCGGCGCTAATCGGAAATCGTCAGGAAACCTGACAAAAATGCGCTCCGCACACCCTTAGTAACTGAGCCCCACTGTGTCCGTGCTCCTGCAAGAGGATCAAGTTAGCTTCTGGCCACTTCAGAGCAGGTATCGCTCCAATACAGTGGGTGCTCTGGTAAAGCCGATCGTTACCCCTGTTTAGGGTGACTAGCAGTCTTGCTGCTATGGGCTGGAGTAGGTTTGCGGTGGAGGCTGTGAGGAGCTCCAACTCACGCTCCCGCCTCCATCAGTGCTGGAACTGGAACTCTCACTGATGTACTCTTTTTGTCATCTGTGTTTACTTTAGTTTAAAGATCAATTTATTTGCTACCCAGTACCGTATTATTGTGTATTCATCCTTATTGTTACATTTTAAATTGAGCTTTATGAAGTATAATGGCGTTTTCTCTCTCTGCATCACTTTTTGGTATTGTTATGTATCGTTTTAGAGGCCAAAGTGATTAAGCCTGCATTATTTACTACATTGCAGCATTTTATACATTAAAGGTCTATTCCCACAAAGTTTCTTACATGTACTCTGAATAACAAAATAACACATTCTCTAATTTACTGCTATTAACAAAAATACAGCATTTCACAGATATAATTCCAACCTGTCTCTATCAGTCCTGGTGTACACAATTTTGGTTGCCCCTAGACCCAACCCTGTATCTTCTGAGTTTAGAGTCGGCAGACCTCTTGTTTTTCTGTCTGACACTGAGCGGAGATTCTCTCTGCCTCTAGCTCTCACCCTTGCATTCCGGGACGAGCTCACACAGAGGGCAAGAGAGAGACTTCCTGCCAGCAAACAACAGCACATAAACACATTGTAAGGAGAGTAAAGCAACAGACAGATAAGATCTTTATATCAGGGGAGGAGGGATAGATAGCAGACCTGTGTGTGTTATATCCATCTCATGGATCTCATCATCTCTCATCTCTAAACTGTCTCTCTTTTTCTATGTGTCAGATACTAGTACAATGAAGCTAAATGAAAGTGTTCTACGTAACCCGGGGACCGCCTGTATACAAGATTTTATAGCAAATACTAAAACATAAAAAGCAACAGTCACCCCAATCCATGTAGTCTCTTAATACGTAATTACTCACAGATAAGGCATGCACAATAATCTGCTCTGGTGATGCTGGGGAGGTGTTTGAGGTCAGGGTCACACCTTGGTTTGATGTCAGCGATAATGGAAGACTTTGGCTAGACCCTGTCTGCAGAATGAAGGTGCCTGAGGTACCACTTGGCTGTAAATAAAAGGACTTGGGGAAAGATAAAACATTATTAATGAAACCTAAAATAAATTTATAGCAGGGGTGTACAACACATAAAATGGAGGAATTATCTAAAATTATCTACTTACTGGTAGGATCTCAAATGTCTGCAGTGTTCCTGCTGACATTGAGTCTGGGTCAGCATTAGGAGATGAGGATTCAGGTGAGGCTATAATAGAGTGATAAAAATAAGCATCAATGTCTGCGCATAAAGAATGGGCAAATATGACTTCTTATATATTGATTTATAAGAGATTACAGAAACTAATTTGTCGGTGTTTAGAATGTGCCAGAAAATATACCTCCTAATGCATTTGTCCCTCCAACATCTATATAACACCTAATGAATAAGCCAAATATGATTTATTCTTCTGTTGTTTACATGTAATGTATATTTTGCAACACTATAAGTGATTATAACTTTCTGCACCATACGTGGACAGATAGAAGGTGAAGAGAGATCTCAAAAAAATATTCAGAAAGGAAATTACTTATATAGCGGTTTGTTTTTAAAGTTGAATTAGTATGTAAGTTGAAACTGTATATTTTATAATTGTAGCTCCAGAAAAAAATTTTTTTAGCCCCAGTGCCAATTTTTTGCTGTAATGTGAACAAGGATTGTAAATAAAACTTCATTACAGACAACTTATAGCTGATCATTGCAGCCTGGGACTATAGTAAAGCATCAAGAGAACTTCCCCAGAGGGTAGAGGGGTCCATCTGTAACTAGGGGTCATCTGTAAGTTGGGTATCCTTAAGTAGGGGACCATCTGTACTGCCACAATTTTATGGAGTGCTAGTACTTATAATAAGGGATTAGTAGTGTGTACTGTATGTTTGTCCTGCAGTATTGTGACTTTTATACAGATTTACTGTGAATATGACTGATTATATGTAAATGTTGTGGAAATAATTTTTTATTCTATAAATATATCATATAATTATGATATTATTATTGGCCATGCTGTTAGCGCCATGAGTCCATTCCCTTTTAAAGCTTGAATTTGTATTAGATCAGTTTCCGCATTCTGGGTCATTCTTACAAAGATGTGTGATCTGTACAGGGATCTGCAGCGCTGCCATTGAGTTCGGTAGACTTGGGCTCTCCTCCAGGTGAGCCACCCTGATCTGTACATGCTGCACACCGGATCCTCCACTCGGCGACTGGATGTCTGCTTTGCTTTCTAGATCCTGATCACCCAAGAGAGTAGTTTGGTTTTCATGCAACTGTCTCAGTCCTTTAATTAATACTGAAAGCAAAAATTGATTATTGTTATTATAACTCAAATCTTCCAAAATTTCCAGATTAAAATTGTAGAATCTAAGCATTCTATGAGTTGCACAGTAGGACAATAGGACAGTATCCTCAATGGCAGACTATTGTACAATCAATGGTGTAAAGAATATTCTTACAAAAGAGAACTGTCTGTATAAAAGGTACTATACCAGGAAAGGACACATCTTTGTGGTTAGCAATCTGCCGTTTGACAGTCCACCATTTACTTCTGAGCCACTGCGGAGATCGAACACTGCTCCAACCTTCTGCCATTAAATCCCAGTTAATGTCATTTTCATCCAACACACCAAGTTCTGCTATTCTAGATAAGAGAAGAGCATAGTAGCAAAATCAATACAGGACTGAAATTACAGTTTGTAATTATTTTAGATTTCATAGAATATAAGGGAGAGGGATTGTTGAAGCAAAAAAAAAAATAAAACACAAAAAAGGGGCAATAAAAGTAAATATGAATGATTGGAAAAAGGAGTTACTCTTGCCCCTATGCAGAAAACCATGAAAACGAAGAAACCCTGTTAAAGAAATCATGTAAATCTTCAGCTCTCTTCTATTTTGGAAGGTTAACAGCTGAGTATTGGCCTAACGCTTTGTACCTAGAAATGTATACTGTTTTTATAAATATAAAAATATCAGGACTACGTGTATTTAAATAATGTTCAAACTCAGGGATTCTGGTTATAATGTGCAATATTTAACCTTTTTTTTAATGCATACGTCATGGAGCAATAAAAAATCTGAAGAGAACTCGCAGACTGATCCCTCTTCATACAGTAATGGGGTTGCAGGTATTAACCCTGGGCGCCGCCATCTTTGTTTTGATTGTCGCTCACTGATCATTAGGGAGCAACGGTCTGTTGCCATGACAGCCTTGGGTCTTTATAAAACCTGAGACGGTCTGATTTCTGTACATCTATTACAATGTGCCAACGGAACATTGTATTAGATTATATGTAAAATCCACATATACTGCCATACAGTAGTACGGCAGTATATGGTAGGATCAATCAGACAACCTAAGGTTAAAGTACCCTAGGGGGTCTGAAAAATAGTAAAATAAAAAGTTTTTCAAAAATGTAACAAAAATTATTAAAAGCTAAAAGTTTTGATCACCCTCCTTTCCCTAGAACGGATACAAAACTAAACAAGTAAAATCACAAACTTGTTGGGTTTCGCATGTCCTGTGTATCAAAATATAATAACGGTTATTCCTGACGCTGAACCTCGTAACAGAAAGTAGCGCCCAAAGATCCGGAACACTTTTTTGCCATTTTGCAACCCAAAAAAAAGTAATCAAAAGGTCGTACAGTCCTCAAAGTCCGCAAAAGATGACAAAGTCAAACTGCTCTGTACACCGAAGTATGAAAAGATCTTAGCTTTAAAAGATGGCGAAACAAAATTTTTTTTTTCATAGACAAGATTTTCATTTTTTAATATGTATTAAATCACAATACACCTGTATAAATTTGGTATCTCCGTGATTGTACCAAACCAAAGGATAAGGTAGAGGTGTCATTTTGAGCGAACAATGAAAGCCGTAAAACTGAGGCCACAAGTAAATAGCGCAAATGCGTTTTTTCATTTTCAATTTCATTGCATTTGGAAGTTTTTCCCACTTCCCAGTATAAAGCCTGTAGTAATAAATACCTTCACTAAGAAGTACCATATTTTTCGGACTATAAGGAGCACCATCAATAAATGACTGCTAAAAAGGTTCATATAAGGCGCACCTGATTATAAGGATGAATGACCAGCAGGTGGCAGACCTGTGCACAGTTCAAGGCAGCTGTTGTCTGTAAGTACGGTTCATATATAAGGCGCATTGGTTTTTTTGTGCACCTTATAGTCTGAAAAATACGGTAGTAGTTTTTTTTACGCCAAAAAAAAAGCCATAAAACAGACATTAAAAAAGTACAGATACAAATCTGTACATGGAAAAATGCAAAAGTTATAGATTTTAGGGATTGAAAAATTGATGCAAAAATGCTGTGTTGTGAAGGGGTTAAAGGGGACCGATCATTATGTCCTATCCCTCTCATTGTTATTCTATATATTTAATAAAACAGACAAGTCATTGGAGGTGACTCATAACCTATCTTGCGTATATGTTACAGTTGTGCTTTCTGTGGCAGTTTCAGGATAAGGCGAGGCGTTAGATAAATTGTCTTATTACAAACCTGGCCGGACAATAACAATTAGCCATACCTTAAAATAAGGTTTATTTCGTCTTCTTTGGTCCATTGTGTACCGCCACTCTGTTTCCAATTCAGATAGTTTAACCACTTGGAGCGGCATTGCTTTTCAGAGCGTGTTCCCACTCTTTCCGCCACTGAAGCCCAGGAGACCCCTTGTGTGACTATATCACCAGTTTCTGTGCCAGTAAGCTCATGTACAACATCAGCTAAACGCCTTTCTTCTTCATCTGTCCATTTCCCTGAGAATCACAAGTATTAAAATTGAATTCCGCACCAAGAATCTGCAGCAATCGGTGAGATGATACAGATGCCAAATCTGTAAAGAAAATCTATTTATGCAGTAGTTTTTTTTTTGCAGCAAGAGCAGCAGCATGTGGATGATTCAATAAATCAGGTCCCATAAATCACTGGCTAACCAAAACAATACCATTTATGTCCTGGTCACCTGTAACCTCACTGAATGGAACACACAACAGCACACTGTTAATAAGCATATAATATAACATATTTTTCTAATACAATCCACGTCAGATTCTGGTTCTAAGTGGCAGCACAGACCAAACATGACCTGTTCTTCAGTCTCCTCATATCTATGCATATGATACAGGAGGTTCTGCTCAGTGTTGAATGACAATACTTTAGAATGACAGTACTCACATGTGAGCACCTTAAAACAACTTAAAGGACACCTACCACCAGGATGAAGGATTGTTAAAACAAGCACACTGACATACTGGTGAGTGCCCACTCTGCAGGATCTGCTCTTCTTTAAGCACCTTATGCCCTGGCTTTTACAATTATGCAAATGAGTCTGAGGGGCTCTGGGTGCCCCTAATTTGCATACTTTGCAAAACCTTATTTTTTCTTAAAAACAAGAGCATAAGAAACTGAAAGAAGAGCAGATCCTGCCAGAGGGGCACACACCATTATGTCAGTGCGCTTGGTTTACTATCCTTGATCCTGGTAATAGATTTCCTTTAAATCGTATTCAACCTTACAACATACTCTGCAGTGGGGAGAAACAGAGTTTCACTATGTGACTTGTAACCTTCTATTTTAACAGCTTTCTCTCTGCTGAGTTTGTCTGTGAAGTTGCTGCTGTCTTAAAGCCTCCTGCACACGATCGTGAATTTATTGTCTACAGACAGGACTGCAGCGCCAGCACTATAACAGTTAATACAGTTCCGACGCTGCATTCCAGCCGGTAGAGGGCAAGTCCTTGCATCATGTTTTTAAATAATTCAAGGACTTACATCCACTGCACAATGTACAGTCTGTGGGGTCTGGCTGAAATTCGTCCCGTTTTCCACAAACTGCCACGATCGTGTGCAGAAGGCCTAGGTCAGTGATGGCGAACCTTTTAGGGCCGAGTGCCCAATCTACAACTAAAACCTACTTTTGTGTTGCAAAGTGCCAACATGACAATTAAAGCAGTAACCTATTGATCCCAGTTGTATCACAAGTTTCAACCATAATGGCGACCTGTGGACACTGATGCAATAGAAAGAAGATGGAGAAATTTGGATTATAGCTTCCTTCCAGGGTCCCCTGAAGAGGAATAATCAGGGGACCCAGAGCAGGAGCTCCAATGATAATCCATCTCTGTCTACACCTTCTCGCTTCTTGTGTAGTCCTGGCAGCCAAGGAGATGTTGCTTTAAAATTGCACTGAGCATAGCACTCAAGCCTTCCTCCTGCGATCCAAGACAGTCATGGGTCCTGGATTGCAGGAGGAAGCCTTGAGTCACATCTAGCAATTTCTGTGCTGGGGTGAAGGCCTGGGTGCCCACAGAAATGGCTCTGAGTGTCATCTCTGGCACCCGTGCCATAGGTTCGCCACCACTGGCCTAGGTGTACAAGGAAGCATTTTTCTCTGAAATATATTACATAATTTCTTGTAGTCATATTGATTTATGCAAATGTAAAAGTCAGTTGAAAAATCAGTGGGGGACATGTATCTTAGTTTTCTTGTCTTTGGTGTATGATTGAGACTTTTTGTAGGTTTTCTTTTGGCACCTTATGTATGATCATATCTTTTTTTCTTGTGACACGTGTTTAGTTTTTGCTTGTCCTGGCAGGTGCAACATTTTGTTGCAAATGTCTCAAATCCACATGGACACAAGCCATGTGAGGGGGTTATATGCAGGAGTGGACACTACTCTAAATTCACAATACTGATGCCGGCACATACTTTAGTTAGGCTCGGCAAACTTTAGATTTGCTAAAAAGACTATTAACTTACATATGTAAATAGCCCTCCGGTGCTACCCCTACGTCATCTTCGTAAGGGCGATGGCTTCCGATGTTTAAATATGCACGCCTCCTTCATTGTACCCGTCCTCCTTCAGGTGCCGAGAGCCGTGACGTCACCAAGCTCTCGGCACCTATCGCGCATGCGCAGATACTAACTCTCGCACGGCCGGCCGGTGATAGGTGCCGAGAGCTTGGTGACGTCACGGCTCTCATCACCTGAAGGAGGACGGTTCCAATGAAGGAGGCGTGCATATTTAAACATCGGAAGCCATCGCCCTTACGAAGTTGACGTAGGGGTAGCACCGGAGGGCTATTTACATATGTAAGTTAATAGTCTTTTTAGCAAATCTAAAGTTTGCCGAGCCTAACTAAAGTATGTGCCGGCATCAGTATTAAATAGCCTACCGGGTGGTCTGCTCGCATGATTTCATCATGCGAGCAGTGTTAGGTTTCCTTTAAGTCTGGCCCTATAAAACCATTCCTATTTGTGAAATGGCCCCATAGGAAAATTAATTGCCCACGCTTAAACACTGACCTGTAATACCTGTGTTAAGGTAAACCTAGCTGATAAATCAAATCCTGTCATTTCTACTTGCTTATTTTACTAAAATATACTTTAATAGAAACAATGAACTTAAGATGGCGCAGAGATCTTAGACCGCACCTAACACTTTGAGGCTGAGGAATTACAGGAATCCACTATGGGCGTGCAACAGCAGGGAAACTCTCCAATCAAGAGACTACATGAGCTGGGAACCCTGATATGTTATGATTTGTATCCTCCTCCTTTTCTGCTTTTCTATTGCTTTTCTATATAGACTTGTGAAACCAAATAAACTTGCGCAGTGCTGATTTTTGCCCAGGGCAATAGCATGAGCATGTCTTGCATCAGCAGTGGTCTGATTCAATTCCTTGCGACCGTGCACACATGCAATAATTTAATAATTTAAAACACACAATTGATGCACTATAAAGAGGATATCTTAAATCCTACCCTAACACCTGTACTCTCAGTATGCTCCCCCTATTGTCACCAGACACCCTTTAAGTCTGATCTAACCACTTAACAGTGACTTTCCTAATAACTACTTTCCAGCTGGTACATAGTGATACAAAGTAGTACTTTAATGTCCACATTGCCAAACTAAGACTGATCATCACTGAATGAGGGAGACGCAGGTACTTTCTGCAAGTGGAAAAGGTGTTTAAAGTCACTTTTATTCACTTAATGCCAGTAGTTTGAATTGCTATTATACACTATGAAATAATTCATAAAAAAAGACTGTACCTGTTTTACAAGTTTCTTTCATTAGTCGGCAGCGATCCTTCACAGATGAGGCACTTCGACCCAGAGCAGCTCCTATTGTAGCCCAGTCATTTCCGTGCTTCACTCGAAGCCTGTATAAGAAAAAAGGAATCACATGGACTTTAAGTAAAAAGTTACAGATTTTTGAAGGTGGGGAGTGAAAATGAAACCGCAAAAACAAAAAAGGGACTGGTCGTTAAGGGGTTAAAACGACTTGTAAGATGTTCCACTGGTCTAACCCTCACATGGTAGGACAAGGATATCCCAGAAAAACTTAATATCTTGCTATGATGATTAAACTACTACCAGAAAATTACACAACACAATGAAGATTCTGTGTTGTACTTACTCTCTCAGCCTTGCAATTTCTGCATGGGTGTACCTGCAACACAACAAACACTCTAAATCACCAAATATCCTGAGGACTAAAATGTTGCATCTCAGATGCTCCAAAAAATAAATATTCTACTACATTATTAAGTACATCTATAGCAATATCTTTCATGGGTTCAGAAATATACAGTGGACTCAAAATATGCCGCTTGTATTTTACAATACTATATTGTATACTATATACAGTAGTATTTATTAGAAAACAAGCCTTACAGTGGTTGTCCAGCTTAAACACAAACATGTTTTAATGCAGCTTTGTCTCAAAATAACAAGAAACTCACCAACCCCCTTTATTCCAGTGACAACGGTCTGCAGGTCCTGTAATCCTTTATCATGCCATTCAACAGCAGGACACCGATGAAGACTCAGTGACCCCTAGACTATGCCATAAATGTCGAGGTCACCACTGAAGCCAGTGATTGGCTGCATTGGTGACCTACCTCGAAAGGCAGATTAACAGGAACAAAAGTATCCAGCACCAAGGTTCAGGTTGTGTGTGAGCTGGGCAATCCCTCTAACAGTATGGAAGAGGCATCCAACAAAGTAGAAACAAATTAACCATCTCATGTACATTGCTTTGTTAATACTTACAATGTAAAAAAAAGTCTTACTTTCCCACATGGTTCCTGTCATCATACATGCGTAGGACCCTCCTGTACACTGCAAAGAGAGGTCGGTTTAAGCCCCATGCGATTGTCCTGTAGAAGTCTTTCCTCTCATCCTTGGACATCTCAAAAATGATTTCAGTGGCATCTTTAATACCGTGGGCCTAAATCGACAATGATACTTATCAGGAAAACAATCAACGAGGGGAAGAAGATTCATTATGCCTTCTTCACCAGTTTTCTGGAATGAATTTCCCCCTCCATGCCAGTTTTCTAACTTCTCTGAACCCCAACCCATTTTGGGAGATTTACTATAGCAAAAAACAGTGCCAGTTCAGACCTGGTCTACAGGGTCAAACTAGCGTAGTTTGAATAAATGGATAGTCTGGTTGCAGCTGCTAGCAAATGCACATTCAGTGTTATGATCATGTCTCTTTGGTTATGCAGTCATACAATGACACATACATACTCATATCTGTTAGTACCTTCAGGTATCGTTCAATGTTGCTCATTAATATTGAAATCTCCTCCTTAGACCACATGCCTTGCTTCCATCTGTGACCTTAAAAATAAGGAGATTTTAATATAAATAGAATAGTTTGTTTTTATTATAGTTAGAAATGCACTAAATTATACATTAGGCAACATACAGAATCCACGTGTTGCCAAACATAAATCTTTAGGCTACATTCACACGATGTATGCCCGCTGTACCGTAGTGCGGCGGGCATACATTGGCGCCGTGTAGAGGATGAGTGCTGCTCCATAGCGATATATTGCCGCTGTGCCGTATTACAGGGAAAGACAGGACATGTCCTATCTTTCTCCCGGCTGCTGCACCATACTGTTCCCGTAGGGCGCCCATTGCTGTGTAGGGGGGAGGGTATATTCGCCATATATACGCCCCCCATACGTTCGTGTGAATGTAGCCTTACAGAAAAAGTTTAAGAAAACCTGGATGCAGCTTTATGCAGCAGAGGTATGGCAACTGGACCTGTTCTGAGAAAGGTGGCTTAAAAGGCTAAATCAAACCATTAACAAACTAAAAATTCTGGAAAGCACAAAGGCTATGGACTCCCACATATATAGATATAAATACCTTGTTTTCAACCTAGTGAGTGAAACAAAAACCTTTTATAAGTATCATGTAAATCAACTAGAAGAATGCAACAAAAACTTTTATTTGTTCTTTAATCTGCCATTTAGTAGAAAAACTTGCCAGCCAGAACCATATTGCCTATCAGATGGATCCCATTATCGCCATACAACAGTAGTACAACAATAAGCGTCTTACAAGGAAGATACTTTCTTATTAAAAACTCAGAATTTTTGTTCCCTATGATCCATGCAAGAGCTCTGTTAGTAAGGATTTTTCGTTGCTCATATTACTGATGGTCCTACGAGCCCGATATCTCTGTAACTATATGCCAGATGCAAATTTATTCTGAATCTTATTCTGAACATGGTTACCCATTATTATCGCTATCCAGGAGACCCATTTTTAGTACTCCCCCAGTCCCCACAGAGCATAGTACATACACTGCCCAAGTGTTTTTGTACAAAAAAAAATAGGTTTTACAGAAAAAAAGATATGTTATATTGTACCTTTCATTAGAATCTGCTGTGTGACTAGGCACTCGTCCACTGGGAGTGGTTGGAAAGAAGCTGTCCCCCCCCCCACCCTTGGGAAACTGCTCCTCCATGTGTGCTTTTCAAATATATGAATAACTCCAAACTTTGTGGAGTTTTTCGTCATTTAACCCCTTCCCGACATTTGATGTAATAGTACTGCATGGCGGGAGGTGCGTTCCCGCGTTTTGCAGCACTATTACGTCAAGCTTCTGGTGCCGGCTCCTGAACGGAGGCGGTGCTAGAAGCTGCGGGTATCGGCTGTATATTATAGCCGACCCCCGCCTCTAACACCCGCATTCGGAGATTCCTCCGATCACGGGTGTTAACTCCTTACAAGCGTGACCGCGGCGTGTACTGGGCATTTAATGTGAAACTACGCCCCTGCAGCACCACTGGGGGGTCTGCTGCTCTGATAGCATTGTGATCTCCTTCACGGAGCCGGGTCCTGCCTCTTAGCTGCCCCGGGCTGTAACATTCTGAATGTGTGCAGAAAACATTATTGAACCCGCTCAGTGAATGCCGTAAAAACAAAACCCAAAAAACTTTTAAAAAAGTGATGAAAAAAATTATGTGCGCCAACATGATACCACTGTAAAGGATGACTCAACATGTAAAAAATAAGACATAAACCTGCTCTGTCAACCAAAGTATATTAAAGTTATATCTCCGAAAAGATGGCAATACTAAAGCAAATTAGTTATTAGTTTTTATCCAGTAAAATTGTAAAAATATATTTAAAGGGCACCTACCACCACAAATCTACCTATAAAGGTAGATTGGGTGGTAGGTGGATCAATGGGACGTGAGGATAGCCCTTTTAAGGGCTAATCCTCACGTCCCTGCACTTTTTTGATAACTTTAATTTCATATTTATTCAAATGTACTTATGCGGCTACTGGGGCGTGGAGTAGCCGCATATGAGATTACACGAGGCGGCTACTCCACGCCCCGGTAGCCACTTTACCCCTCCTACTCACCCATCTTCGGCGCGCAGCTCCGCGTGGCTGCGCACCCTCGTCCGGCGATCCTGCCGTCTGCGCATGCGCAGAAGAGCAGGCCCGCGCCTGCGCGGTCACAACTCCGAAACAGGCGCGGGCCTGCTCTTCTGCGCATGCGCAGACGGCAGGATCCCCGGACGAGGGCGCGCAGCTACGCGGAGCTGCGCGCCGAAGATGGGTGAGTAGGAGGGGAAAAGAGGCTACCGGGGCGTGGAGTAGCCGCCTCGTGTAATCTCATATGCGGCTACTCCACGCCCCAGTAGCCGCATAAGTACATTTGTATAAATATGAAATTAAAGTTATAAAAAAAAGTGCAGGGACGTGAGGATTAGCCCTTAAAAGGGCTATCCTCACGTCCCATTGATCCACCTACCACCCAATCTACCTTTATAGGTAGATTTGTGGTGGTAGGTTCCCTTTAAAAAACTAAAACTATAAATGAGGTATCACCGTAATCATAAAGATAATAAAGTATTTTTAGTGCACGGTGTACGACCCACAAAATATACAAAAAGAAAGGAAATTTATGGGGTTTTACTTTTATTTAGGCCACTTAAATTGACTTCAAACCTGAACAGGTCCATCAATTATGTGATTTTGCGTTTTTTTATGAAAATGTGAAAAATCACACATAACATTCAAAGCCCCATAAAATCCTACAAAAATGAGAGGATGCATAAAAAACAATGTCCACATAAAGTAGACATTCGGTGAATGTTAGTCATTATGTTTATTTGCTGTTATGACTACAAATTTTCACCAAATATTTGAAATGCAAAACATACCACCAAACGTGTCACGAGTAAACAATTTCAAAATCACTTGGATATGTTGAAGCGTTCCAAAGTTATAACCACACAGGGCAGATTTGAAAAAATGGGCCGTGTCAGGAAGGTGAAAAGTGGCTTTGGCATTAAGGGGTTAATACTTTGTAACGGGTTAATTTTTGGCCAAAATTAATATATTGTCTAAAATAAATTAGAGCTTGTAAATTGCACCTCCATTTTGTTTAAACCCATGTGAAGCATCTAATGGGTTAACACACTTCTTAAAGTTGATTTATCACACATTGAGGGGTGTAGTTTCTAAAATGGCATAATTTATGGGGTTTTACTGCTGTTTAGGCCTCCCAAAAGTTGAGCATATTCCTCTAAATAAGGGTTTAGGTGATTTTCATAAAAAATGAGAAAAATTGCACCCAAAATTCTGAACCTCCTAACATCCGAAAAAAGAGAGGATGCATAAAACCCTCTGCCGATATAAAGCAGACACTTGGGAAATGTTAGTTATAAAGTTACTTGGGTGCTATGACTATCTGCCTGTAAAGCAGAAAATTTAGAACTTTGAAAATGAATAATTTTTAGACATTTCTGGCACATTTACATTTTTTTCATAACTAAAAACAAAAGATATCATCAACATTTTTCTATTACTTTGAAGTACAATGTGTAACAAGAAAACAATCCCAAAATCCCCTGGATATGTTAAAGTGTCACAAAGTTCTAACCTCCTATAATGACACAGGGCAAATTCTAAAAATCAGGCCTGGTCATAAAGTTCTAAAATAGCTTAGACCTGAAGGGGTAAAGGGATTAAATCTAAATATGTTTTGTTATCAAAGGATCGAAAGAGAGCAGCAGTAGATTATGGTACAATGACACAAGCAAAGGAAGTGCACCATATAATGGGCTGAAAAATCTTTTAGAAGCCAAAATCCCTGTGTGCCATCCTGTTTAGAGTTATAAACAGTACTACCCTGAGAGAAAACGGTAAGGACTTTTAAAGGAAATTGGTGGTAACAAAAGGGTTCTCATAACATAGGTTTGAAGAGGACAAATTAAGACCCTCCAAAACATGGTTTAAGTGCCAAGATTCCCTGTCCAGTGGCACAGGCTACAAGTAATTAGCCAGTGTATTATTCAACCCCTTAAGGACGCAGGGTTTTTTCGCTCATTTCTCGCTCTCCACCTTCAAAAATCCATAACTTTTTCATTTTTACGTGTACAGACCTGTGTGAGGTCTTATTTTGTGCGTAACAAATTTTACTTTCCCGTAATTTTATTTATTTTAACATGCCGTGTACCGCGAAGCTGGAAAAATTCCAAATGTGGAAAAATGGAAAGAAAACGCACGTGCATCACATTCTTGTCGGCTCAGTTTTTACGACTTTGACTGTGCGCTCCAAATAACACCTCAGCTTTATTATTTGGTTCGGTACGATCGGGGTGATAACAAATTTATATAGGTTATATTGCGTTTTAATACATTTAAAAAAATTAAACGAATGTGTACAAAAAAAAAAATGTTTGCCATCTTCTGACGCTAATAACTTTTTGATACTTTGGGGTACGGAGCTGAGGGAGGTGTCATTTTTTGCGAAATGAGCCAACGTTTTCATTGCTACCATTTTGAGGTCTGTGCGACATTTTGATCACTTTTTATTCCATTTTTTATGTGATGTAAAAAGGTGTAAAAGTCGCATTTTGGACATTTGGGCGCCATTTCCTGTCTCGGAGGTCACCACCGGCCGTAACCGGTTTTATATTTTGATAGATCAGGCATTTTGGGACGCGGTGATACCTAATATGTTTGTGATTTTTACTGTTTATTATGTTTTATATCAGTTCTAGGGAAAGGGGGGTGATTTGAATTTTTTATATTTTATTAATTTTTTTTATTTTTGAAACTTTTTTTTTCACTATTTCTTAGACCATCTAGGGTACATTAACCCTAGCGTTCAGGGTCTCACTGCTAGTATATGCTGCTGTGTGGAACAGAGAGAGCTCATATCACATGACCAGGGTGATGTCATCTATGGTCCTTTACCCAGTTACAAACATGTGGTAGACATTGCAAATGAATCTAATCACATGTATCGCAGCATGCCTACATGGAAGATGGGAAGGAGTATAAAACCATGGAGGCATGCTTTGATTTCATGTGATCAGATAAATGCATGGGGTAGACATTTAAAATCACAAGGATGTGGCAATACGCATGGGCCTTTTCCTAGCCACCCCTATCTGGGTTTCCGGTAAATGTTTATATTGTGCATTAGCATTTCTACTCTTCGTCAAGTAGGTCAATGGCAATTGTTTCTGTATTGCATGACATTATCAAATGTGTTTCCCTGATATTTGCTGTGTATCATATTAATTGTTTAAAATGTGAGGTGTTTATTGAATCCTATTTTGGTCAGGGGTGTAACTACAGGGGTATTACCATAGCAGCTGCTATGGGGCCCAGAGTATCAGGGGGTCACGCATCCGACCTGACACATTGAAGAATAGAAGAATTTAAGAGCCTGGATTCTATATACAAACACAAGGACACAATCATTCTTAAATACCTTTATTAGTGAGAGAATCTTTGTCTTCTTTGCTGGTGAACCAGGCACGACTGACTGCTGACACATCATCACTGCCTGCAGGAGAAATGTCAGCAAGCTGCTGGTTCTGGAGAATCTAGGAAAAGAAGGTGCAAGTTCGTCATAGACTTAAAAAAAAAAAGAACATGTCTGAAGGGATTAGTGCACAAATCTTTACCAACTACTTATCCAGGACAGTGACAAGAGTACATAAATCTCCTTCATATTCTGGGAGATTCAGCATCATTACAAGTAAGGAGTCACAGGGGAGGGGAAGAGTCATGCTAGGATGTTCCAGCACTGGTACATCATCCTAAGTCTGGATGGCAGCTGCTGATGGTAGCTTCATGACAATGTACTTCTTCTTATGGTTATGGGACATTAGTTAAGCCAAGAGTGATCATGCCAGCATGATTCTTCTCTTATCTGTGACTTATCTTAGGTTCCGCCAGTCTCTAGATAGAAATCACTAGTCTTTTGCTGCACCAGATTTATCATTGTGATGGTGAATTCTGGCGCAGTATAAGACGGTCGGTTCCTACGTTAGACCTACTTTTAGTTGGTCTAAAGTGTGCGCCAGAATTTTGGGTGCACTGATGATTTCCCGCAAGCCATGCTCATTTCTAACTAGGCACCACCCCTTTCCCAAAGGCCACACCTCCTTAGTCAGACAACTATGTGGCAAAAAAAGGTCTAAAAACCTTGATAAATGTGTTGCAAGTAGAGATGAGCGAGCACTAAAATGCTCGAGTGCACGTTACTCGAGTCGAACTTTTCCTGATGCTCGAGTGCGTGTATCGAATAATGAACCCCATTGAAGTCAATGGGAGACTCGAGCATTTTTCACTGAAAGAACACTGAAGAACACATTGCAGATGTTTGCAGATGTTTTCACTGAAAGAACACATTGAAAGAACACAGTGAAGAACACATTGCAGATGTTTCCGTACATCTGCTAACTTATGCGAAGACACGCGTGCCGAATGGTGTTCTTCACAATAGTATGTGAAGAACAATATATGTGAAGAACACATTGCAGATGTTTCCATACATCTGCAATGTGTTCTTCACACATATTGTTCTTCACATACTATTGTGAAGAACACCGTTCTGCACGCGTGTCTTCGGATAAGTTAGCAGATGTACGGAAACATCTGCAATGTGTTCTTCACTTAAATGATCCCGTGTTCACTGTTTTCATTGTGTTCTTCACTGTGTTTCCTTAAGTAAATGCTCGATCTCGAGCAGGCGAGCTACTCGTCCGAGCAACGAGCCATTTCGAGTACGCTAATACTCGAACGAGCATCAAGCTCGGACGAGTATACTCGCTCATCTCTAGTTGCAAGTCATTTTAGAAAGTTTTTTGGCGCAAAGCCCAGAGAATTGTGACCAAAGTGTTTTGATAAATTCACCCCTAAATTTCATTTGTTTGCAGTATTAAAAATTCTTTTAAAATGTAATGCTGAGATCCCACAGTCTTCCTATGAACATACCGTATATACTCAAGTATAAGCCGACCAGAGTATAAGACGAAGCTTATTTATTTTAACACAGAAAACTGGGAAAATCTATTGACTCGAGTATAAACCGAGGGTGGGAAATGCATTGGTCACATGCCCCCCCAGTATATAGCCAGTAGTACCCTGCCCACCAGTACATAGCCAGGAGTCCCCTGCCCCCAGTATATAGCCAGCAGCTTAAGTCCCCCAGTTTAAAACCAGCAGCCACCTAGTATATAGCCAGCTCCCTGCCCCTTTGTATGTAGTCAGTGCCTGACCCCTTGTATATAGCCAGTGCATGCACCCCCATATATATAGCCAGTGTGAGCACCCACTGTATTTAACCAGCAGCCCCCTGCCCAGCCTAAAAAATAAACAAAAAACTCTGTATTCATCTTTCCGACGCCCCATTTCAGGTCCTCTTCTATCTTCAGCTCTGCTTCTGTCTTCGCTCCCCTGCGGTCCCGTTGTATACACCATGACATCGGCGCCTTGCTAACTTCATGGTGTGTGCGCCACCATCGGCACACACTATGATGTCGGCAATCGGCTGCCGTCATGGTGTGTGTGACAAAGCTGCCAGGAGCCGAAGAAGAAGCTGAAGACAGTAGAGGACCTGCGGGGAAGTCGTAAAGGTACAGATTTTTTTTTCATTGACTCGAGTATAAACACATTTTTTGTGCTGAAAAACTTGGCTTATACTTGACTATATATGGTAATTGTGATCCTGTAAATGTCCTACATAACAGGACAACTTGTGGGCCCAAATCCTCAGAACATTTTCCATTTATGAATTAATATTTGTCTGTGCCTATAATATTACAGGATTACCAATAAAGAATTATAAAATTAAAAATAGTTTAACAAGTAAAAGTCAATATATACTCAATAATTAATATAGAACAAAATGACTAAATAATTAATAAAGTGCAAGTAAAGAGGTTATCCACCATTAAGACATTGCTGGAAAAAGTACGGAAGAATGAATCTGGGGATATGCTATAACATGTTTTTCTATGTTATGGAATGGAGATATTTAAAGTAAAACTACCACTTAGGTAGTCACAAAGTAAACTAAATATACATACAGGTCAGGCTTTTCTTCCTTATAATGGGGCATGTCTGCATTAGGCTTTCTATAGCTCTATCGCGGTAAAAAATATGCTATTTAGCACCAGGCAATCCTGTGCACATCAACAGATGGCCCTCTTTCATTTCCAAATGATGCACGCCTACTGCGTGCAATTGTATTCATCCACTCCCTCCCACCAGTGTCCGAGAGCTGGTGACGTCTCCCAGCTCTGGGTAAATCTTACGCATGCGTGGTTCTTCACCCATTCAAGCAGACGCAACAGATGGCTTGCAAACGTGAGATTTCCTGAGAGACAGGTGACATCACTGCCTCCCGGGCATGCAGGGGAGGGAGTGGGTAAATACAATTGCACGCAGTAGGTGTGCATAATTTGGAAACGAAAGAGAGCCTGTCTGTCTGTGAAACGTACACAGGAGCGCCTGGCACCAATTAGCATATTTTTTTTTTACTGCGATAGAGCTTTAGAAAACCTGTCGGTCATCAATATCAGATTGCTGGGAATTGGCTAGCAATCTGAGCTCCACCAATCTAGTACATTGGACGTCAATATGTTAAAGTTAGTAAATATCTACAACCCATTATAAAGGCTTAAACAAGTGAGAACAAGAAGACTTGTCTAATTTACATGTTTTACCTGAATTTGTGTTATGGAGTCTTCACTGATGTCATCTTCTGTTACTTCTGTGGTCGCAGTCATGGTCACCTCAAAGCTCTGGTCCTGTTCTGATTCTTAATGGAATAAAGCAAAGAACTGTCATGAAGTGTTTAGGAAATATAGTAGAATCAGTCTCAAAATTTTTCTATAACAATACACACGAAACATATGGTATACACACACTTACCTATAAGTAAGGTTACAAATACAATAGAATACTGGATTTCACATACACAATGACAGACAATTCCGGAGTACAATCACAATAGATGAGCAATTGAGTGAGACAGATATACAGTACAAACCAAAAGTTTGGATGCACCTTCTCATTCATTGAGTGTGAAGCAACTGAAAGTATGTCTTATATTCTAGGTTCTTCAAAATAGCCACCTTTTGCTTTGATTACTGCTTTGCACACTCTTGATGAGCTTCAAGGGGTAGTCACCTGAAATGGTCTTCCAACAGTCCTGAAGGAGTTTTTTAGTGCTCAGCACTTGTTTTCCCTTTTGAATTCACCTTGGGGTCCAACTCAACCCAAACCATCTCAACTGAGTTCAGGTCTGGTGACTGTGGAGGCCAGGTCATCTGGCGTAGCACCCCATCTCTCCTTTTTGGTCAAATAGCCCTTCCATAGCCTGGAAGTGTGTTTAGTTTCATTGTCCTGTTGAAAAATAATGCATGGTCCAACTAAATGCAAACCGGATGGAATAGCGTGCCGCTGCAAGATGCTTTTCAGTATATCTTTAATTTTAAATAAATCCCCAACAGTGTCACCAGCAAAGCACCCCCACAAAATCACACCTCGTCCTCCATGCTTCACAGTGAGAACCAGGCATGTAGAGTCCATTCATTCACCTTTTCTGCGTCACACATAGACACGTGGTTGGAACCAAAGATCTAAAATTTGGACTCATCAAACTAAAGCACAGATTTCCACTGGTCTAATGTCCTTTCCTTGTGTTCTTTAGCCCAAACAAGTCTCTTCTGCGTGTTGCCTTGGTTACCTAGCAGCTTTTTTACCATGAAGGCTGCTGCACACAATCTCCTCCTGACTCTCTAATCTGAGCTGCTGTTACATGCAATTTCTGAGGGTGGTGACTCGGATTAACTTATCATTCACAGCAGAGGTGCCTCTTGGTCTGCCTTTCCTGGGGCGGTCCTCTTGTGAGGCAGTTTCTTTGTAGCACATGATGGTTTTTGCAACTGCACTTGAGGACAATTTCAAAGTTTTCCCAATTGTTCGGACTTACTGATGTTAATTTCTTAAAGTAATGATGGCCACTTGTTTATCTCTACTTAGCTGTTTTTTTTCTAGCCATAATACAAATTCTATTAGTCTATTCAGTAGGACGATAAGCTGTGTATCCACCTGACTTCTGCACAACACAATGGTCCCAACCCGATTTATAAGGCAAGAAACCCCACTTATTAAACCTGACAGAGCACATCTGTAATGTGAAAACCTTTTCTGGTGACTACCTCTTGAAGCTCATCAAGAGAATGCCGTGTGTGCAAATCAGCAATTCAAGCAAAAAGTGGTAACTTTGAAGAACCTAGAATATAAGACATACTTTGAGTTAACACTTTTTGTTAAGTATATAATTCCACATGTGTTAATTCATAGTTTTGATACCTTCAGTGTGAATCTACAATTTTTTATAGTCATGAAAATACTGAAAAATCTTTGAATGGGAAGGTGTGTCCAAACTTTTGGCCTGTACTGCATGTAGTATGTGATGCCAGAACTGGGATATATAAATGCCAGCTAGGCTTAGAATTTTTTTCTGCAAATATAAATTGTGCCCAATAATATAAATGTATACCTTTTACCATTTTACAATGTTTTTAGTGTATGGTGATCCAATGTCAAAAGCAATTGGGATGCTTGGGGTTTCCTGTGCATGAGCCTATTTCTTCCCCAGTTAAGGCTTGGGTAGTCTCTTTTCCTGTCAACAGCATGTGAGCAAATACATGTAACGCAAACCAAGGAACTTGTGCCCCTTGTTTGCGGCATGTGAAATGCATGTTTGTATACAAGAGGCTTTAGTCCTCAACATAGTTATTTGCAGGTGCAATTCGCTGATTCGATAGAACACAAATAAATTCATATCTAAGGGCTCAAAACTCAGGGCAGGTCCTATTCCTGCCCTGTTTGTGGCTTGCATCACACGCCAATGCAAACAGCGAAAAATTAATCTGTTTGCAGCCCTTGAAATGCTGCTGTATTTGGTCCTTTAATAAGGGAACATATAACACCCATATGTCTTGCACTAAGCTCTGCCCCTAGACACTGACTCTCTTCATCATATATCATGCTAGGAGTCCCTGTGGGATTAAAGCTCTATATTGTATTGTATTTTTAGTATAGGTCTGTGGTCACACCATGCAGCAGTGTTACCTAGCATCATATATGACTTTTAGTTCAGGCTTTGGGGCAATCTAGGAAATACACCCTACATATAGCTCTCTATTTTACAGAATGAATGAGCCATGTGCCAAAGGGTATGTTCACACAGAAAATTTTGCTCAGTATTTTACGCAAGTAAAAGGCAGCACATATGTTTTATTGTATATACAAAAAAACAGAGCACAATACAGATGTGTGAACAAACCCTAAAGCTTTTCATAAGACATGTACTGTCCTTCTGACCCTCTAAGTGCCTCTTCATTTTCTTCAAAGGAAGAGTTAAAGTGGTTGTCAGAATTATTACTTTTTTTTTGTCTAGAAAAAAAATAATAAAGCTTGCTTACCTTACTTTCCAAGGTGATTCAGCTCTGCAGCACCCAGTCATTGTGCTGGGTGGCAAATCACATAGACAGTGGCTTGCAGTGACATGGGAATGTCAATGCTCAGCCACGGATTGGCTATGGCAGCCACGTGCCACCTGGTACCTATCAAAGCCAAGGAGCAATGCGGGGGCTGCAGAACTGTGTCACCTGGAGATAAATGATGAATAGATATATATGTAATCTCTATAGGCAAACATTTACCTGATGTTTATGTCACAAGGAAGCAAAGCATGTGAATTAGCCTTCAAGCTGTTAATCTAAATATTATTTGTTTTTATTTACTAAAGTGTTTGTATTGTGTCTGGCTACATTAATGGAGAGAAAATATACAGATATTCCTGGTACCATTTTGAGGACAATGGAGGATTAAATTTCCATCCAGGTCCTGTGTGAGTGTTAGAGCGTTCCTGTTGCTTTGTACTTTCACTTTTCCAGACTCGTCTTCAGCTGTGCTCATACTCAACCTGCATAAAAATACAATTCAGAGACTATATACAACATGGTATACCAACATTATAATAAAGCAGACATGTATGTGATTTATTAATAAAAATTCACGGGTTGTATGTTTTAATCTGTACATGAACCTTCTACCTGACTGATCAGAACATTCTGTATTTGGAACATTCAACAGTTCGTTTCAGTAAAAAGTCTAAATTCCTTTGTATTTCCAAAACTTTTGTCACTTGAGAACTTCTGTTCAGTCTCTTGCAATGTTATAGAGCTGAGCAGATTGATAAATGGTATGTGGCAAAGTTAAAAATCATCATAAACTTATTTTGCATTTAGGGCACATTCACACTGTACAAGGACTTTGCATATTTGAATCGACCGCAGCTTATAAAGGGTTAAAATGACCAGAAACTGACTTATCTACTGTGGTGGAGACTGCAGGCAGGTGCCAGCTGTATAACACAGACCCCATCTGCTGTGTGAGTAGGGGGCTCAACTGTGTCCCAATTCACACACACTCACTTCTAAATAGATTAGAGCCTACAATTACACCAAAATTTCAGTTTTTGAGTGGAGATATATATGGAACAGCCTTGTTGAGATTTGTCACATACAACTTCTATGTTTCCCCTGAGCAGTAGCAGATAGATAACACTTAAAGCAGATCTGGCACTTCTCCTGACATGTCTATTTTGGTAAAATGTGTATAACAATTCTGAGGGTCTTCTCTTAGAATTCTGTGCTGTTCCTCTAAAATCCCCAGGGGATTGTTCACCCATATTTTATTCAGAAATAGCAGGAAAAATAAGAAAAATTACAAGACAGACTTCTAAAAAAAAACGATGCTCCAGAATTCTATGTACACGGAGAATACAAGAATATACAAAACAGGTCTTGAAAAATATATGTATGAAAATGGGATTGAACTTTCAAATTGTGTCGCAAACCCAAGCACTTACGTGCACCAGTAAAAAGATGGTGAACTCCTGAGGATATAGGGCGCACCATCTTGGTGAATTGCGGCACAGTGCATTATAGTCGGACAGTGCACTTTCTGTGAACTCAAGTGCCCGCTAAGTAAATGAGCCCCATTGTTTTTGCTAACTGTGGAAGAAGGCTTATGGATGTTTAGAAAACCCTTGTTCAGGTATGCTAGCAAAACCGAAAACAGTTTGGCTGATTAGAAAAGCTATAAGACAGACCTTCCTTTAAACTGGTTGAAAATAACATTTGTTTGTTCTAAGAAATTCTCACAATGGCCAGAAAAAAAAGAACTTTCATGTGAAAATCAACAGTCTATTCTTGTTGTTAGAAAAGGCCATTCCATGTAACAAATCGCCAAGAAACTTAAGATTTTCTACAACGGTGTGTACTTCTCCCTACAGACGAGAGCACAAACAGTAGAAAGAGAAGTGGGAGGCCAGCTGCACAACTAAGCAACAAGACAACTACATTAGAGTTTCTAGTTTGAGAAACCGACACCTCACTGGTCCTCAACTGGCAGCTTCATTAAATAGTACCCGCCAAAATGCCAGTGTCAACCTCTACAGTGAAGAGGCGACTCCAGGATGCTGGTCTTCAGGGCAGAGTGGCAAAGAAAAAAACATATCTGAGACTGGCTAATAAAAGGAAACGATTAACATGGGAAAAAGAACACAGACATTGGACAGAAGATTGAAAAAAAAAGTGCTATGGACAGACGGATCTAAGTTTGAGGTGTTTGGATCATGCAGAAGAACATTTGATGCGGAACAACTGTAAAGATGCTGGAAGATGCCTGACACTATCTATTAAACATGGTGGAGGTAATATGAGGGGCTGGAGTTGCTTTGATGCTAGTAAATTGGGAGATTTGTACAAGGGGAAAAGGGAGGCTATCCCTCCATTTTGCAGCTCCATGCCATACCCTATGGACAGCGCTTGATTGGAGCCAATTCCATCCTACAACAGCACAATGACCCAAAGTACAGCTCCAAAATCTGCAGGAACTATTTAGGGAAGAAGCAAACAGCTGGTATTCTATCTGTAATGGATTGGCCAGCCCAGTCACCAGATCTCATCCCTACTGAGCTGTTGTGGGAGCAGCTTGACCGTATGGTACGCAAAAACTACCTACCAAGCCAATCCAACTTGTGAGTGGGGCTCCTGGAAACATGGGGTGAAATTCCCCCAGATTACCTCAGGAAATTAACTGCTAGAATGCCAAAGGTCTTCAGTGCTGTAATAGCAGCAAATGGAGCATTCATTGATGAAAGAAACGTTTGAAGGAGAAAATTATTATATCAAATGAAAAAAATGTTTCAAACCTTGTCAATATCTGGACTGTATTTTTTTTATTCATTTTGCAACTCAATTGAAAAAAATGTTTTCATGGAAAACACAAAATTGGGTGATCCCAAACTTTTGAGCAGTGGTGTATATTGAAACTATAAGGGGCTCACATTCTTGATACAAGAGAAAACTGGTGAAACATGGTAAATGCATCCTTATTCATACCTTATTTATCATTAGCTGACGCTAGGTGCAACAGAGTATGATGTTCCCCCGCCCCTCTGGATATATCTTGAGACTTCTGCCTCCTGATGTATCCAGGGGTTGGCTTGGTTGGCATAAAATTCTTAGCCAGGTACTGTCTGGAGTAGAACCATGTTTTATCCTGTGCCTGCTTGGGCCAGGGCGCAGGCTATAGCTAGGGCACAAGTATGGGGCAGGAACTCCCCAACCCACACCACCGCCAAGCATGCCTTGGTGTAAGGGGGGAAACAGTCACAATTCCTAGTGGTGCGCCAGGAATTGTGATCATTTTAGGGCTTGTACGTCATTATGTGTATAACTACAATATAAATAAGGCCATATTTATGGAGTCTGAAGAATGCGATCACTTCATGTTTTAATATGTTATTATTCTTTTTGGTTTTAACTTGTTTTTAATTTGGGCTGGAACCCATTTTTATACATATTTTTTTTCAAAAAATATTTTCGTGTATATCAGGCCAGTGTTGCGACATTCGGGGTACAAATTAGGATTAGGACCACAATAGATATGGCAGGTCATCTCATAAGAGGTTGCATGTGTTATTCTATGTTCACAGAATTTAACCCTTTCAGGACCTTGCCCTTTTTTGTTTTTTCATTTTCATTTTTTACTCCCCATGATCAAAAATCCATAACTTTTTTATTTTTCCATGTCCAGAGCTGTGTGACGGCTTATTTTCTGCGTAACAAATTGCACTTCATAGAGATGGTATTCAATATTCCCTGCCGTGTACTAGGAAGCGGGAAAAAAAATCCAAATGCAGTGAAATTGGTAAAAAAACGCATTTGTGCCACCTTCTTGTGGGCTTGGATCTTACGGATTTCACTGTGTGCCCCAAATGACATGTCTACTTTATTCTGCGGGTCGGTACGATTACGGGGATACCAAATTTATATAGGTTTTATAATGTTTTCATACATTTAAAAAAATTAAAACCTCCTGTACAAAAATTTTTTTGGGGATTTTGCCATCTTCTGGCGCTAATAACTTTTTTATACTTTGGTGTACTGAGCTGTGGGAGGTGTCGTTTTTTGCGGATTTTGATGACGTTTACAATGTTATCAATTTTAGGACTGTACGACCTTGTGATCACTTTTTATAGAATTTTTTAATTTTTTTAAATGACAAAAAAAGTGCCATTTTCGAATTTGGGCGCGATTTTCCGTTACGGGATTAAACGCAGTGAAAAACCGTTATCATATTTTGATAGATCGGGCATTTTCGGACGCGGCGATACCTAATGTGTTTATGATTTTGACTGTTTATTTATATTTATATCAGTTCTAGGGAAAGGGGGGTGATTTGAGTTTTTAGGGTTTTTTATTATCATTTTTTTTTTTTTAACTTTTTTTTATTTTTACTTTTAGTACTTTTCAGACTCCCTAGGGTACTTTAACCCTAGGGGGTCTGCACGATCCTATCATATACTGCCATACTACAGTATGGCAGTATATGGGGATTTTACTCCTCATACATTACAATGTGCTGATAGCACATTGTAATGCATGGGTTAACCAAAAGTAGCCTCGGGTCTTCGCGAGACCCGAGGTTACCATAGCGACGGATCGCCGCTCCCCGATGACGTCACGGGGAGCGGCGATCCTCGAAAAGATGGCGGCGCCCACGCGCCGCCATGCTTTTGAAGCCGCCGGCAGCATTGCCGGCGGCGATCGAGGTGAAAACACCCGCGATCGGTGCTAGCACCGATCGCGGGTGTTACCGGTAAGCCTTTGCTGCAATATGCAGCAAAGACTTACCGGCTATGGAGAGGGCTCAGCGCGTGAGCCCTCTCCATGCACCCGCGGCCGACCCGTGACGTGCTATTACGTCACGGGTCGTGAAAGGGTTAAAGAGAAGAGCATCAGCATATCCCATTCATTACTGGTAGAAATGTGGGGCCTTATTTAAGAGACTTGTTTGACATAACCTGTGCCAGAGACTGTTCATATACTGCCATCCCTGCTAGGACGAAGGCCTCTTTCACACTTGCGTTGCAGATCACGTTAGAGTCTGATCAGGGTGCGATCAGGGTTTGGTCAGTGAAAAACTGACATTTTTCATCAAAGTTCAATCAGTTTTCAGTCAGAGTTTGTTCAATGTCATTCTAAATGCGTTTTTTTACACGCAGATAACATGTGTGAAAACGACTCAGGACTGAGCACTATCTTTTCTATGGCAATTGATCAGTGATAAAATGCATTGCACTTGTCTCAGAGTGTGATGCATTTTTGAGGCATCTCTATAGACTTGTATGGTGCGTTTTTCACACACGTGACTTGCAAAAGTAGAGCATGCTGAGATTTAAACACGTGGGTGCGTGAAAAACAGCAAGTCTGAAAAAAAAACATTAATTACAAATGTGCCAAAGTGCAATGCATCCACAGAACACGCACGTGAAAAACGTGTGAATGGGGCCTAAGGCTACACAAGAGATCCGCAGCCCGCGTCATCGACATGTGATCTCTACTCCCACAGCAATGACAGTAGATGTGTGTACCTCGGGAGTCCCAGTATGGATTGGATGACTGTAGAAGCACATGGGAAAGCTGGGTGTTTACATTGGTGCTGCCTTGATTTTATTGAGAAAACAAGACAAGGCTTCCTGACATTGCAATGAATGGATGAGCATCATGTCTTCTGATAACATCCTTCCTCTTCCTATCCAGACACAGATGTTACTGGACCATCACCTGGGGATGTCAGAAGACATAGTTCTGACCTCAAAACTTGGTCTTCCAATGAATTCTCCTTAAATACTCATTTTTACTATGAGGGTCCTAATACAGTGAGGCAGCTCTGCTGTAAACACCCAGCTTTTCCAGATTCTTCTGCTACTATACTGGGCGAATTTTGTACAGTGGACTATAGAGCATAATGCCCCCACCCTTGATCTCTGTTAGGAGGGTCCCACATCCACTGATATGACTGAGGTGCCATAGGAAGCCTATTCTTTGCTGTGGGGGAGGTGAGCTGGGAGTCAGTATACTGATTTCTTGTGGTGGGGAGGTCCAGGACCCGGTTCTGACAAGTTTAATACTCTCCATTAGTTGTTACTATGTAGCAGGAAGCAGCACTGGCAGCTGGAGGGCACAGCATATGGTGGCTCCGGGGGCTCCTGCCTCTATGGTGTCGGGGCTCCCCTGACTGATAAAGGCGCTCACTGCCTGCTGTCATAGGGCCGGGCCTCATACTCACTTCCTGTTTTCAGTCCGGGCACTTGGCGAGCAGGATGGAGGCTCTGAGATACCAGGATGCAGAAACACAGCAACACATAGAGCCAGGGGAAGCCACGGAGAGGACCACGTGACCGCGGAGGAAGGGGAGGGCCCAGCGCAGCGCTATGGAGGCTACAGTGCTGGGAGATAATGGCTAGAGGCGGGTGGAGGGGGCGACCATGGGGCGCAGCTATGTGCGTGCATGACGGGGAGATGGGGTGCAGCTATGTGAGTGCATGACGGGGAGATGGGGTGCTGCTATGTGCGTGCATGACAGGGAGGTGGGGTGCTGCTATGTGCGTGCATGACAGGGAGATGGGGTGCAGCTATGTGCGTGCATGACAGGGAGATGGGGTGCTGCTATGTGCGTGCATGACGGGGAGATGGGGTGCTGCTATGTGCGTGCATGACGGGGAGTTGGGGTGCTGCTATGTGCGTGCATGACGGGGAGGTGGGGTGCTGCTATGTGCGTGCATGACAGGGAGATGGGGTGCTGCTATGTGCGTGCATGACAGGGAGATGGGGTGCTGCTATGTGCGTGCATGACGGGGAGATGGGGTGCTGCTATGTGCGTGCATGACAGGGAGATGGGGTGCTGCTATGTGCCTGCATGACGGGGGGAGATGGGGTGCTGCTATGTGCGTGCATGACGGGGAGATGGGGTGCTGCTATGTGCGTGCATGACGGGGAGATGGGGTGCAGCATGACAGGGAGATGGGGTGCTGCTATGTGCGTGCATGACAGGGAGATGGGGTGCAGCTATGTGCGTGCATGACGGGAAGATGGGGTGCTGCTATGTGCGTGCATGACGGGGAGATGGGGTGCTGCTATGTGCGTGCATGACGGGGAGATGGGGTGCAGCTATGTGCGTGCATGACGGGGAGATGGGGTGCAGCTATGTGCGTGCATGACGGGGAGATGGGGTGCAGCTATGTGCGTGCATGACGGGGAGATGGGGTGCAGCTATGTGCGTGCATGACGGGGAGATGGGGTGCTGCTATGTGCGTGCATGACGGGGAGATGGGGTGCAGCTATGTGCGTGCATGACGGGGGGGAGATGGGGTGCAGCTATGTGCGTGCATGACGGGGGGGAGATGGGGTGCAGCTATGTGCGTGCATGACGGGGGGGAGATGGGGTGCAGCTATGTGCGTGCATGACGGGGGGGAGATGGGGTGCAGCTATGTGCGTGCATGACGGGGGGGGAGATGGGGTGCAGCTATGTGCGTGCATGACGGGGGGGGAGATGGGGTGCAGCTATGTGCGTGCATGACGGGGGGGGAGATGGGGTGCAGCTATGTGCGTGCATGACGGGGGGGAGATGGGGTGCAGCTATGTGCGTGCATGACGGGGGGGAGATGGGGTGCAGCTATGTGCGTGCATGACGGGGGGGAGATGGGGTGCAGCTATGTGCGTGCATGACGGGGGGGAGATGGGGTGCAGCTATGTGCGTGCATGACGGGGGGGAGATGGGGTGCAGCTATGTGCGTGCATGACGGGGGGGAGATGGGGTGCAGCTATGTGCGTGCATGACGGGGGGGAGATGGGGTGCAGCTATGTGCGTGCATGACGGGGGGGAGATGGGGTGCAGCTATGTGCGTGCATGACGGGGGGGAGATGGGGTGCAGCTATGTGCGTGCATGACGGGGGGGAGATGGGGTGCAGCTATGTGCGTGCATGACGGGGGGAGATGGGGTGCAGCTATGTGCGTGCATGACGGGGGGGAGATGGGGTGCAGCTATGTGCGTGCATGACGGGGGGGAGATGGGGTGCAGCTATGTGCGTGCATGACGGGGGGGAGATGGGGTGCAGCTATGTGCGTGCATGACGGGGGGGAGATGGGGTGCAGCTATGTGCGTGCATGACGGGGGGGAGATGGGGTGCAGCTATGTGCGTGCATGACGGGGGGGAGATGGGGTGCAGCTATGTGCGTGCATGACGGGGGGGAGATGGGGTGCAGCTATGTGCGTGCATGACGGGGGGGAGATGGGGTGCAGCTATGTGCGTGCATGACGGGGGGGAGATGGGGTGCAGCTATGTGCGTGCATGACGGGGGGGAGATGGGGTGCAGCTATGTGCGTGCATGACGGGGGGGAGATGGGGTGCAGCTATGTGCGTGCATGACGGGGGGGAGATGGGGTGCAGCTATGTGCGTGCATGACGGGGGGGAGATGGGGTGCAGCTATGTGCGTGCATGACGGGGGGGAGATGGGGTGCAGCTATGTGCGTGCATGACGGGGGGGAGATGGGGTGCAGCTATGTGCGTGCATGACGGGGGGGAGATGGGGTGGAGCTATGTGCGTGCATGACGGGGGGGAGATGGGGTGCAGCTATGTGCGTGCATGACGGGGGGGAGATGGGGTGCAGCTATGTGCGTGCATGACGGGGGGGAGATGGGGTGCAGCTATGTGATATACACTAATTTCCACATATGTATATGTCCCTGTTAGCGACTTCTCCCTGATCCTGGCACATACCTTCATTAATCTTGTGTACCTGGAAAAACAAATCTGGATACCGCACCGAAAGCTGGAAGGCAAGACTAGATGCTATAATGTCTCACATAGAGAAAATGGAAGAATCTGCCCCATCTCTCTTCTATGCAGAACTCCACAATAAAATTAATCAAAAATGACATCCATCACAATGCAATATACTGTAAAATATACCTGACAGACTAGTCAGTGTAAAGCAAAATGTTTCTTATTTGTTTTATTGAGGTATTTAAAGGGAACCTACCACCACATATCTACCTATAAAGGTAAATCGGATGGTAGGTATATCTATAGCACGTGAGGATAGCCCTTTAAAGGACTAATTCTCATGTCCTCACAATCTTTTGATAACTTTTAATTGGCAAATATGTACATTTTCTAAAGCGGCTACTTGGGTGTGGAGTAGCCGGAGCTGAGGCTACACACCGCGGCTATTCCACACCCCGGTAGCCTCTGATCCTCCTATCAAAAATCTTCAGCCCTCGTCTGAGGATCCTGCCGTCTGCGCAAGCGAGGGCGTGCAGGTACGAGGAGCTGCAGGCCGAAGATTTTTGGTAGGAGGAACAAAGTACGTACCACCCGATCTACCTTTATTGGTAGATATGTGGTAGTAGGTTCCCTTCAAAGGGAGTCTGTAACTTCCACCAACTATTGTAATCTGCTGGCAGCATTATTTCTATCTGTTATGCCATTTCTTCCCTGCAAAGATCTTCACTGACAGTCATTTCTGAAAACTTTGTTGTGTTATTGGGCAGAGCAATTTGGACCAAATAAAACCGAAATTACAGCATAAAGAATAATACTCAACTCAAACAAACCATATATTTTCTGAAAGCAGATGCTTACCCCATTTTTTAAAATTTTATTATATTCATAGACACATTCATGGTTTGTATGCAAAGTGTAAAATTTAGTAAAAAAATATGCCCCAAACTGAAAATAATTAGCTTCACACCTCCTGAATGTAAATGATGAACATGTGTAGAGATATCTTATAGTCATATGTTCAAACCTGGCGATCGTATTTGTCTTGAACAGTTGAATTTTGGCTGATAAGTTTTGCGTTTATTTACAAAAAAGAAAAATGATGAGTTATTTGCCATTTTCAAAATTCAAAATCATTACGTTTTCAGGCAGATAAATTTACTAATTCTAAATAAGTTGCTGAATAGCATTTCCCATACGTCTACTTTACATTTTCATTATTTTTGAAGTGTCTGGATAATTTATTTTGATGTCGCGCGGCCTACAAATCGAATATTAATTTTTCGTATTTTCAGAATTTCCTCTTTTGCAGATAAATACTGTTTTGAATGAAATTTTACATATTTGGCATCAAAAACCCCCTATATAACCAGCCCATTTTAAAATCTGCATCTCTCAAACTAGCTCAAACTCAGAAGCAGCTTTTAGGAAGATTGTTAACCCCTTGAGATCTTCATAGTAATTGAATCAAAATGGAGGTGAAATTTAGAATGGTCAAATTTTGAAGGTTATACTTTCATTTAGCCCTAAAATTTACACATTTTCAAAAGATAAAAATAGAAAAAGCACCATACAATTTGTTCTATAATTTCTCCTGAGTACAGAGACCCCCCACATGTGGACGTTACTTGTTTTATGTGAGCACAGTGAGGCGCAGGAGGGAAGGAGCGCCCTGCAGCTGCCAGGATTTTAGTTTCCTCATTGGCCCCTTTTGTAGGCTATAAAATTTTAACTTTTGCGTTATTGGGGCCTGGTGACGGCATTTTTTCTGCGGGATGAGATGCTATTTCCAGTGTTACCAATTTGGGGTTGGTATCACCTATTGTTGAAAATTCAGGAACTTTTTGTTTGAGGGCAGGAATAGAAAAGCATCAATTCTGTACTGGATTTTTTTTTTTTTTTTTTGGTGTTCTCCGTAAAGCCTAATAATCATGTTATCTTTATTCTATGGGTCAGTACGATTATGGGGATACCAGACATGAATATTTTTTTACTTTTACTAAATTTGTCAAATAAAACCTAATGTGGGAATTAAATCTATAATTTTTGCATTGTCGTCTTCCGAGTGGTATAACAATTTTCCTTTTTTGGCTACGGAGCTGGTTGATGACTTGTTTTTTGCGGGACATGTTGTACTTTGCACCAGTATCATTCTGGAGTACATATGTTTTTTTGATCACTTTCTATAGCATTTTTTTGTGGGATTGAATTGTTAAAAATCATAATTTTTGGTGGGTTTATAAAATTTTTTTTTTAACGGCGTTCATCGTACGGGTTCAATAATTATTTACTTTTATTCTATGGGTTGTTATGGACGTGGTGATACTATATGTGTGGGGTTTGTGTTATGATTTAGACTTTTTTTTTTGCATTATGTCTCCATATATTATGGGGCTTATGGGCATTTTTATTGATTTCTTTATTTTTTATTGAATAACATTTTTTTTAAAACTTTTTTACTATTTCCACCATGGGACATGAACAAGCAATCGTCTGATTGCTTGTTCATGATAATACTCTGTAATAGTGATGTATTGCAGTGTATTAGCAGTGTCAGCCTATGCACATGCACTGACGTCATCTTACAGGCAGTTCTTACAGGCAACTCTGGGGTCCAGATCAGACGCAGAGCGGGAAGAGTTTAGATACACCACAATACACGACATCAACAAGAATTTACTCTTTCACAAACAAAAGCCATGCTATAGTCAGGCTGAGGATCCAAGGCCCCAAAATATGCTACATGGAAATATTACCTTAACACTCTTGGGGTACGTTCACACTATGCATTTTTATTGCATTTTGAAACACACTGGAAATGCATTAGGCAAAATGTATCACAAAACATATCATTATTAATCATGGTAAAAAAGCAAATGTATTTTACTTGCTTAAGGACTGCCCATAGTAATTATACGTCATAAAGAGGTTAGGGCTTTATGGAGAAGACTCTCCATAGGGCTTTTCCCTCTCCATACAGGCCAGGTACCCGCTGTATTATTGAAAGTTATGGCTCCTAGAATCCACAGCGTATCTTGTACATCCTTGGCTATAGAGATGCTGCCCTGTGAGGAACCTCTATACAAAATAAAAAGTATCACAATGTATCACAATTTAGAAAGATACATAGCACTGCTAAAGTATCCTTCAATCAAATTCCCATCCTTCTAGTGCCTGCTTTTCATACTTCTTTTCAAAGTGGAACAGACATTTCTTACTATATTGAAGTCAAGGGTTCTTCACTTCTTTCTGGGGCACCATTCCACCTGTGTAATTTGTGTTGCATGGTGCTTGCATGGACTGCATTAGTTTCCTAATCATTTTACAATTTGCTGGGAATAGTTGAAAAAAATAACAATCTAGACTACAACAATTACTGCTACAGTATTATTTTAAGATGATGAATATCACAAAAACAATGCTATAAATCTGTTTTCTGGAACAATAATATGTAGCTGGCAAAGTGAATAATGCAGTGTGGATGTTGTTACTATGGAGCTTCCCAGCACTTCATTAGACACAATGTACCTGAAGAACTAAGCTTGCATATTAATAAATACATGTTTTATAAACCATGAAGCAAACTCATATGTAACTTAATGCTTCTAAATTCAACAAAATAATCTGTTTAGTTTCCAGACGAAAGCTGCAAAGCAGCCGAAACGCGCGTTGGGGCTGTTGTCATTCCAGGCAACGATCATCTTACCGACATGTGACATAATAGTATCTCACATGTCGGGTCCCGGTGCATGGAGAGGGCTCGCGGGCCATTTGGAGGTGGGCCGATTACTCCCCAGTGTTGATACAAAATCCCTCACTTTCTCCAGCCTTATCCCAAATAACCTAATTGAGCTAAGATGTGTCATAAACCCCACAGGAGGTTTGGCTTCAGAGCATACCCTCAGCCAGCCTAACGCCGACTGTTTAGGAAGCTTCCCTCCATTTTGTTTAGCAACAGACAATGGATTATAAAAAAAATCCAGGTACAACATGGAGTTATGTTCCATCTCAGCCCAAGGGAAAATACATTTTTTGGAATCTGTATTGGCAGGGTATTGCATAGCTATACAACAAAAACCAATAGAAGAGAAGGGAACCTCATAGAATATCACTACAACTCTCAACCAAAATGCAATCAATAACCCAAAAGAGAGCCAGAAAATGTCATCAAGAATAAAATTAATAATATATTTTATTATAAGAATGATGCACAATATATAAGAAAAAATATATCATATAATAGGGAAAGAAATAAGGGGAAACAAATGGCCCCTGATGGAAAATGGGGCAACCACGAAAACCATAAGCGCCCTGCAGGCACCCCAAAACCTATACCTAAATAGTAGTATGAAGACAAAAATGTCTAATATATAATAAATAATGCAGACGGGAATATAGGTAGGGAAATATCTCCTTAGTTGGGTCCTATGTGAGATAGGAACCGGAGGTACCTTCCGGCTCCCACTGTGCACAGAATCAAATAGAGTCCTTACCCGTGAGCATGGTGAAAAGGTATAATGGGGGTCCCCAGGAGGCCAATGAGCTAAACCCCGACGCGCGTTTCGCTGATGCTTCGTCAGGCGTGCGAAACGCGCGTCGGGGTGTTTCTGGTAACTCACTGTCTAGAATTCTTGACTTGTTGAGTTGTGAATACTTGCTCAGATAACAAGTGATAGAAAAGCTTTTGTATCAGGCTGACCTGTACATAGTAACAGCTCACGTGACAATAGAGCATCTGTAAATTATGGAATCCTTGTCAGAAGTGTTAGTTTACAGTTTCAACCGTGTTTGTTGATGTTCATTAAATTTGTTGGCATACCTAACTTTTATGGTGTGTTCATGCATTGCAGATCCAACTGTATTATAAAGAACTGCTCCCAGAATGCACACATCCCCCAAGTATTTGTATGTGCTCATGCCCATTGCTGTATTTTCCATGGCTCACTGTATAAGCCAACTGCCTGTGCTGCAAATTATAGATCAGATATATAGATATTCCTGCCCGTATTTGGGTTGAGAAGTAAGAGTTCTCCTTACGGATACTTTGCCAAATAAGACCTCCTTGTGGAGACCTATGATCATTGATGCTCCACTAGGGGATACTGAGAAAATGCAAAGGGGTAAATATTTTTGCAAATATGCAAAAAATATTCCAGGATGGCATAAGGAAAACAGTACCACTATATCTGCCTTGTAAGGTTGCCTACCAGCAGCCGCGATGAGCCTCCTCATCAGGACAGTTCTACACCTGGTCTGAGTTGGTTTAGAGTTGTGCCCTAGGCTGCACCAGAACTGGCACAGGCTATAGGCAATGCACAGTCATGGGGCAGGAATGAGCCGCCGACCACGACCCCCCTTCACGATCCTTCACATAGCGTAATGGTGCAACTCCTGAAATGCAGCATATTCCAGGGCTTGTACGCCAGATATCTGGTGCATAAGCCCTGATACATGTGGCCCTATGAGTATTATCTAACACTGTGGAGAGGAGATAACAGTTTTAAGAGAGAAAAACCTGAATGGCATTACCAGAGTATTTTGCATAATTTTCTGTGACCACATCTAATCACTCATGTGTATAATGCATTTGAAGATTCAGGATTAATTGTACTGTGACAATGTGATTCAGCACGGGGTGTTTTAATTATATATTGTCACAAAGATAAGAAGTCTATGTGAAAAAAAGCAATTTGTTTTTGCCTTCAGGGAATGAGACTGAATTTATTATATTGTGGACACACCTGTAACTAAAGTCTGCCGCGGAGCATTTTAACAAGGATTTACACCTAAGTTGGAGTTTTATTTTAGAGTTTCATTTTCTTTATTAAAACGTGGTCATTACATAAAACCGGTAAAGGACTTAAGGGATATAATCAATATAAAAATCATATCAGATGTCTTTGTTTGCTGTATTTCATATTTTCTTTATGACTCTACCTACTCACAAGAATTTCTCTGCTGTGTCATACTTGTTTTTCTTGTTCTCGTTCTACTCTGTCTTGCAACGTTTAGATTTTTCCTCTGAATATAGTATCTTGTAAATCTGAGATCTGCAGCAGGGGATTGTTGTTACATTTTATCACCCTGTACTTTGGTTTATGTGATTGTAAGAAGTTGTTTTTTGGCAAAGTATGTGACTGAGGCTGCATTTAAACATTGCTTTTGCATTGCATTTAGAAACACAATGCAAAGGTGGCGCTCAGCCCGATTACATGTGTGTTTCTATTGTAACACGTGTAATCAGTAAAGAGCACAAAGGGGGACATTTTTCATAGTTTTCTTTTGTCTGGTGCTTATTAGCGCCTGTTTATCGTTTTTTTCCCCCAGCCACACTTATCAAAGTTGCTATTGATAAACAAGCGATCAGCTACCAGAACCCAGTGTTTTGCATTGTTTTAATGCAAGACACTGTGTTGTGTTTGCCGAGCCCTTGCCTTTCCACAGAAACGCATACGCGAACGGGCAGAAGCCCCCCCCCCCCTCCCCGTACACTAGCTCTGCGTGTGATTGCGCCCCAAAACAAGAGTCAAATGTGAGAAACAAATCAATCGTTATGCACAGCTACATAAAATGACAATGCTACACACAGTCCAGGCTCAATACACAAATCTTGACAAAATGTCTAGGCCAAGGTCAGCCAGCTGCATTGCCAAATGTTCCCGAAGATGCAGAGTCAAGCATAGAATCATCAACCAAGTACCAATTTCTAAAAAATCCTTTAGGAAAATGATCAATGACACTGAAAGATGCAGTAGTGCGCTGGAGTGTTTTTTTTGCAACTTTTTGTGTGACATTTTAACTGATTTGCGCCAAAATTACGTCATTTTCATATGTCAAACATTTGGAAGCTAGTGACAAATCAGGCGCAACACTGAAAAAACTAACATGGTAAACTTTATACAAAGGCACAAAAAAAGGTTGCTCCACGTCATAGTGTGCATTCACACTGCTGCTGTGGGGTCATATACACGGCCACATGCTTGCGACCGTCTATATGTCGCTATAGATGGCAATAGGCAATGTGCGCGGTATGGTGAGCACAATGTGTGCCCCCTGTGCCGTGGCCGCAAAAAAAAAAGATAGTGCCTGCTCTATCTTTGTCCATAAGAACGGACATGCGGAGCTACTTCCTAAGAGTAGTTGTGCAGTATCCAGGGAGACCAGAACCAAAGAAAGGTGCATTCTGTCAGCCAGCCATCATTTGCCAGCCCACCTTATTTTATACAGATACAGTATGGATACGGTGCCATACATGCTCATACTGGTGAAAAACATCCTAGTAAACACAACAGGAAAAAACATATGGTCGTGTACATTGACAGCTTTTCAGATGCACTTTTTGATGCTCAGACCAGGAGTGCACTGAAAAAAGGTAGCACCTCTTAAAGGAAACCTATACCATGGATCTATCTAAGGTAGATCCGGTGGCAGGTTCCTCCAATCTATAGTAATATATCACCATTTGTGGGGCTAATCCTTTAGTTGCTCAAATCTTTTATTATTATTTAATTTCCCCTAACAAGCAAATTTACTAAAGGGGATACTGGGGCGTGGAGTAGCTCCAGCTATCTTCTTGCATTCCGCCAACCAATCCAGTTTCAGCGCTTGTCAGGGAAGCTGGGTTCTGCACATGCGCAGTAGCTCCGGCTTCGGAACCGACTCATCGTAGCTGTAAGCTAAAGCTTGATTGCAAAAGGCTACTGGGGCTTGGAAAAGCCGTGTTGTGTAGCCTCAGCTCTGGCTACTCCATGCCCCAGTAGCATCTTTAGTAAATTTGCATATTAGGGGCATTAAAACTTATGAAAGATTTGGGCAACTAAAGGATAACCCCTAAAAAGGGCTATACTACTATAGATTAGAGGAACCTGCCACAGTATATAGCAGTGACACAGCTGGACAGGCAGTGCTCTGTACACCCCCATCCCCCTTCCCAAGCACAGTATATAGCAGTGGCACACAGCTGGGCACGAGGTACTCTGTACACCCCCATGTCCTTCCCCAGACAAATGTTATATATATATATATATATATATATATATATATATATATATATATATATAAAATATATGTCCCTCCCCAGGCAACGTATATAGCATGTACATCCCATGTCCCTCCCCAGGCAACGTATATAGCATGTACATCCCATGTCCCTCCCCAGGCAACGTATATAGCATGTACACCCATGTCCCTCCCCAGGCAACGTATATAGCATGTACATCCCATGTCCCTCCCCAGGCAACGTATATAGCATGTACATCCCATGTCCCTCCCCAGGCACAGTATATAGCGGTGACACACAGCTGAGCAGGCAGCGCTCTGTACCACCCGCATGTCCCTCCCAAGGCACAGTATATAGCAGTGGCACCCAGCTGGGCAGGCAGTGATGTGTACCCCCCATGTCCCTCCCAAGACAAATTATATATATGTTGCACACAGCTGGGCAGGCAGTGCAGTGTCTGTCAATGTCCCTCCCCAGGCAACGTTTATAGCATGTACATCCCATGTCCCTCCCCAGGCAACAAATATAGCTGTGTACACCCTATGTCCCTCCCCAGGCACAGTATATAGCTGTGTTCACCCAATTGTCCCTCCCCAGGGACAGTATATAGCATGTACATACCATGTCCCTCTCCAGGCACTCTATATAGCAGTGTACAGCCCATGTCCCTCCCCAGGAACAGTATATAGCTGTGTTCACCCTATGTCCCTCCCAGACACAGTATATAGCATGTACATACCATGTCCCTCTCCAGGCACAGTATATAGCAGTGTACACCCCATGTCCCTCTCCAGGCACAGTATATAGAATGTACATCTCATGTCCCTCCACAGGCACAGTATATAGTAGTGACACACAGCTGAGCAGGCAGCGCTCTGTACCACCACCATGTCCCTCCCAAGGTACAGTATATAGCAGTGGCACCCAGCTGGGCAGGCAATGATGTGTACCCCACATGTCCCTCCCAAGACAAATTATATATATGTTGCACAAAGCTGGGGAGGCAGTGCAGTGTCTGTCCATGTCCCTCCCCAGGCAACGTATATAGCATGTACATCCCATGTCCCTCCCCAGGCAACATTTATAGCTATGTACACCCTATGTCCCTCCCCAGGCACAGTATATAGTAGTGACACACAGCTGAGCAGGCAGCGTTCTGTACACCCCATGTCCCTCCCCAGGCAAAGTATATAGCAGTGGCACCCAGCTGGGCAGGCAGAGCTCTGTACACCCCATGTCCCTCCCTAAGCACAGTATATAGCAGTGTACATCCCCATATCCCTACCCAGGCACAATATAATAGCAGTGTACACCCCATGTCTCTCCCCGGGCACAGTATATAGCAGTGGCACACAGCTGGGCAGGCAGTGCTGTATACACACCATGTCCCTCCCTAGGCACAGTATAAAGCAGTGGCACACAGCTGGGCAGACAGAGCTCTGTACACCCCATGTCCCTCCCCAGGCACAGTATATAGCAGTGGCACACAGCTGGGCAGGCAGTGCTGTATACACATCGTGTTCCTCCCCAGGCACAGTATATGGCAGTGGCACACAGCTGGGCAGGCAGTGCTGTATACACCCCATATCTCTCCACAGGCACAGTATATAGCAGTGGCACACAGCTGGGTAGGCAGAGCTCTGTACACCCCATGTCCCTCCCCAGGCACAGTATATAGCAGTGTACACCCCATGTCTCTCCCCAGGCACAGTATATAGCAGTGTACACCCCATACATCTTCCCAGGCACAGTATATAGCAGTGTACACCCCATATATCTTCCCAGGCACAGTAAATAGCAGTGGCACACAGCTGGGCAGACAGTGCTCTGTACACCCCATGTCCCTCCCCAGGCACAGTATATAGCAGTGTACACCCCATATATCTTCCCAGGCACAGTATATAGCAGTGGCACACAGCTGGGCAGGAAGTGCTGTATACACCCCATGCCCCTCCCCAGGCACAGTATATAGAAGTGGCACACAGCTGGGCAGGCAGTGCTGTATACACCCCATGTCCCTCCCCAGGCAAAGTATATAGCAGTGGCACACAGCTGGGCAGGCAGTGCTGTATACACATCGGGGCAGATTTATCAAGCTGTCTGAAAGTCAGAATATTCCAAGTTGCCCATGGCAACCAATCACAGCTCAGCTTTCATTTTACCAGTGCTCATGAATATTTTAAAGGGGAGCTGTGATTGGTTGCCATGGGCAACTAGAAATATTCTGACTTTCAGACAGCTTGATAAATCTGCCCCATCGTGTTCCTCCCCAGGCACAGTATATAGCAGTGGCACACAGCTGGGCAGGAAGTGCTGTATACACCCCATGTCCCTCCCCAGGCACAGTATATAGCAGTGGCACACAGCTGGGCAGGCAGTGCTCTGTACACCCCATGTCCCTCTCCAGGCACAATATATAGCAGTGTACACCCCATATATCTTCCCAGGCACAGTATATAGCAGTGGTACACAGCTGGGCAGGCAGTGCTCTGTACACCCCATGTCCCTCCCCAGGCACAGTATATAGCAGTGGCACACAGCTGGGCAGGCAGTGCTCTGTACACCCCATGTCCCTCTCCAGGCACAATATATAGCAGTGTACACCCCATATATCTTCCCAGGCACAGTATATAGCAGTGGTACACAGCTGGGCAGGCAGTGCTCTGTACACCCCATGTCCCTCCCCAGGCACAGTATATAGCAGTGGCACACAGCTGGGCAGGCAGTGCTCTGTACACCCCATGTCCCTCTCCTGGCACAATATATAGCAGTGTACACCCCATACATCTTCCCAGGCACAGTATATAGCAGTGGTACACAGCTGGGCAGGCAGTGCTCTGTACACCCCATGTCCCTCCCCAGGCACAGTATCTAGCAGTGGCACACAGCTGGGCAGGCAGAGCTCTGTACACCCCATGTCCCTCCCCTCATGACGTCACCGGCCGGCGTTGTCACTCTGCTATTAGCAGCATGAGCAGGTGAAGGAGCATCATCATCCTCATCGTATGCCTGGAATGGTAAGAGCCTAGAAGCAGGCGGACCCGCTCATCACATCCACCATGGGACTCTTCTGCTGGACTGGATGCTTCGCCCTCTGCCTGCAGCTGGTCCTGGGCACAGCTCTCAGCCATTTACCAGCTTGTAATGAGGTGAGCTGCAGATTTATTCTAAGCCTATTATGTGGCATGCGTCCATAGCTCCCATTGAGCAGAGCAGTCATTGTGCACAACCCTCTGTATGTTTACACTACATCTATTCAGATGGCTGCTGCCTTAGAGAGGAGGCAAATCCCTATTATTAGCCATCTATGGGTTAACCCTCCAGATGCCAGAGAGGTAGTAGCGTATGTGACAGGCCATTCATATATATAATGCTGCTGACTGGCCCTTTAAATAGCAAGACTGTACTATGTGCAAAGATTGTGCATGCTAAATCCTCAATGATACATGTGATCCATTTTATTTGTAGTCATCATTGACTCTACCCCTCCCCAGCAATGTCTGCCTATTATATGGGTGTATGATGGGAATCACATGCATCTACACAACCCTGCACATTTCTGTAACTCAGCACTCTCCACTAGTACAGGGAAAGGGTTGCATTTACTTTGGCATATCCTAACTGGACAAAGGGAGCCTGGCTTCCTGCACGCATTACACAAGCCAAGTTAATGGGCTATGCTGCAGAGCCTGTTAAAAACACAACTTAAAGGAGATCTGACATACTGGTGTGTGCCCCTGTGGTAGGATCTGCCTTTTTTTAGCTTTTTATGCACAGTTTTTAATAAAAAAAAAAAAAAGCTTTAAAAATTATGCAAATGATCCTGAGGGGCTCTGTTGCTGTTAATGGAGCCTGTAGATCCTCAGGTTCATTTGCATAATTTTTAAAGCTTTTTTTCTTAAAAACAAGCGCATAAGAAGCTAAAAGAAGTACAGATCCTGCCAGAGGGGGCACAATATTTCATCCAGGTGGTAGATGTCCTTTAATAATTTTCATGTAAGTCCAGATAAGTTACAGTTACACTATGCTCTGGGGTCTGTGTGCAGTGATTGTATAAAAGGAGTGAGTGCAATTCCCCTTTTAGAAGAGAACAAAGCTGTGGCTATGACCAATAGTTATTGTATCATGATACCTCCTGCCATAAAACTGTTTGGCTGTGACTATGGGCTTGCAATCAGCAATGTCATAAGTATGTGGTATGTGCTGCCTGTTGTAGGAGGGAGAATAATTTTGAGTGTTAAGAGAAGTTCAAGCAGCAGAGAAGCTTCCGATTAAACCAACAAGTGTTTCTGTACAGTCCTTGTATATTTAGATTTTTATCAACACATAAATACAATGTTATTGTGAGGATTGGCCGTACATTACTGGTGGCTAAAGAGGTAACAAAAAGTATAAGAGGGCCAAATCATGATTCAATGATACAAAGGAGTCTTTGTATTTTATCTTTAATTCACCAACCAGGACCAGTTTCCATTTAACTTATTAATGTCATGGGGCTTGGTAGAGGAAAGGGGGATGGGGCCCTGGAGCAATGAATCCCAACAAGCAGGTCTGGCTTCCTCTATAGTATATGCACACAGATAACCCGGAAAATCCTCATGATATGTGTCAACACAATTTGCATATTCTAGGATATTCTATGATATTATTGATACATTGTAGAGTTAAGGTTATTCTGGGGAATTGTGGGAGCTGGGGAGGGAATTTATCAAGCGTGGTTCTCGAAAGTCAGAAAAAAAAGTGTTTTTTTTTTTGTTTTTTTACTATGTTTTGGACTTGTGGGTTGTTATATTCTAAATGTAACAAATGTCCGTTTTTAAGATGCAGCGCAATTTCGCTCCAGTGCGTGGTTAGAAAGTGTAGCATATCAGGATAGATTTGTTAGATTTAAAGATGCATTAACATTATTTGATACTTTAGACACAAATATATGCAAAGTCCCTCTCCTGAGAAATCTTCCTCATAGTGTGACATATGTTAGTAAAGTATGAAAGGACTTAGTGTGCTTGTCATGCAGCAAGCAGTAAGGTGTGTAATATTTACTTTGGGAATTGAATTGGATATTGATATGTCACTAATTTGAGTAAGTACCACCCCAACACATAATCCAGGCACACACATGTGCTAGCCTCATATCACTACTATCAGAAACTAAACAAATGCAAATGCATGTACACACAATGCCCCTCACATCTACAAAGAGTACACCATTAGGGTGTCATAGTAAATAATTTAGCATGGAGACCATATGGCACAGTGTGAGGTATATAGCATTTTACTCAATATGTATTAAATGCAGGAGGGTGGGGGCAGTGAAAATAGAAAGTGGAGAACGCCTGTTATTTGACAAGAATGAGACTCCTATCCTTCCACATATACAAAAAAATACAATTGAATGGTCTTCGTATATGTTAAACTTTAATTGTTAGAAAGAATTTGATGCCTATTTTAGTATCCTTCCAGCTATATAATAGGATTCATGTGACTGCAAGCAATAGTTCTTCATAGCTAGTATATCAAATATTGTCAAACGCACACAACCTATTATGCCTCCAACAACTGATATATGGTCCCATATCATAGCACATATCACACGAAAAAAAACTTCAAATAATTTCAGCAAACCTGCAGTTCGATCAACAGCTTACACCAGACCCAGGGGTAAAAGTCTAAATATTATCACGTTTGTTGTAAGAGCCTATAGCAATCCATCACCTCTACAGTACCTAAAGGAAACCTGTCAGCAGAAATATACCTAATAAATCACTACTAGTATGTTGTGAAACAGCTGAACACCTTCCAGACCGTGTTTCTTTCATGGCCAAGGGTGGTGGCATCACCCAGAAAATCAACTTTGAAGTGAGTGTAAATTTGTTGTATAAGGTCAAGGAGGTCAGAGATTTTAACACTGAATCACTGTAATCGTCCTGCACCCAGACGCATCATAAACTAGATCTCCTGAAGTCTGGTGCATGATGTAATTCACGGGAGGAGGTGCTCAGAGGCAGGGAGAGCTTGACTTCACTGTTAAACTCTCCACCTCCTTGACTTTATACAGCCAATTTAGATTTCACTTCAAAGTTTGGGTGATGGAACTATGATGGGCTATGACAGAAACATTATTTGTAAGGTGTAAAGCTGCTAAACAACATACTGGTAGTAGTTTATTAGGACAGTTTCTGATGACAGGTTCCCTTTAAAGGCATTATATGAAATCAGTATTATGTTATTATTGGCCTCAGGTGGCATAAGACAAACAAAATAGCAAATTTACACCTCTGTTATGACCACTGGTTCAGCTTGGCTCCTCAATCTATAGGGTGTAGCATGTGTGTGTTCTTCAAGTAATGTAGCAGCTAAGATTCTGCAGTTATGGAAGACCTGAGGCAAGGGCAGATGGAAGTCTTAGCTGGCAACACAATGCAAAAAATAAGGAATACTGGATTCAGTTCACCATTGTCTTTACTTCTGTAACAGCCATTGCACAAGATATTAGGGAAAAGCTGAGCTGGGACAGTAAGTGAAATATTCAGCAATGTGGACTCCAGTTAGATTGGTATAAAACTACTTTTTTATTTCATAGCAGTTAAAAAAAAATCTTGGTACCAAACAACACATGAGTCTAGAGGGTCTGACTTAGAGCTGGGACCTGGTTTTCGGTTGGCAACTTATACGAGGGTGGTTCAATAAGTACCTGTGTTTGACGACAGAGGGCGTTCCTGAGGGAAGTTGGTGTTATCATCGTGAGCTGCCATCTATCAAACGATGGCAAAATAAATTGCAGACTGATTGATAGGTTAGTTTGGATTTGGCAGCCATTGAGTAAGACGTGATTTTTGCTAAGATGGAAAAAGAGCAGTATCGTTTGGTAATTTGCTTTTTGTTTTTGGATGGGAAAAAATGCGAGGAGATAAAAGCAAAGTTGGATGCTGTTTATGGGGACACTTCGCCATCTATGACTACAGTTAGATATTGGGTCAACTAATTTAAATGTGGGCGAACATCCGTTTTTTTTGAGGAGCGACCAGGATGCCCGACAGACATGGTTACCGAGGAAATCATTCAAAAAGTCCACGACATGATACTTGCTGATCGACGAACGAAAGTGCGCAAAGTAGCAGAGGCCGTAAGTATGTCGACCAGAACGGCAATTAATATTTTACATGATAAGTTGGTGATAAAAAAATTGTCGGCCCGATGGGTGCCACGATTGCTCATGGTGGACAACAAGTGGATGAGGCTGTTAACTTAAAAGCAGTGTTTGGAGCAATTTAAGCGGGATCCCAAGGAGTTTTTGCATCCAGTTGTCACTGTTGATGAAACCTGGATTCATTACACACCAGAAACTAAGCAACAATCAAAACAATTTATTTCTCACAGTGAATCTGCTCCAAAGAAGGCAAAGACGGTCCCATCGGCTGGAGAGGTCATGGTGACAATTTTTTGGGATGCGAACGGCGTCATCCTCATGGATTGTTTAGAAAAAGGAAGAACGATCACTAGACAATACTAGTGAGTTATTGGACCGCTTCGACGGAATTTAAGGAAACACGGCCGCATTTAGCGAAAAAGAAGATGCTGTTTCAACACGATAAGACACCAGCACATTCACCCGGAGTTGTTGCCGCCAAACTTCATGGATTGCGTTATGAAATGCTGCCGCACCTGCGTATTCACCTGATCTGGCTCCCTGCAACTTTTTCTTGTTCCCTAATATGGAGAAATGGCTCGCAGGAAAAAAATTAAGCTCATACGAGGAAGCCATCGCCGAGACAGAGGTGTATTTTGGAGAGTTCGACTAATCCTATTTTTTGGAGGGGTTCAAAAAATGGCAGGAACATTGGGAGAAGTGTATCTTTTTACAGGGGTCTACATTGAAATATATATATATTTATTTTTTTTTAAAATGTTGTCTTCATTTCTAACATGGGTACCTATTGAACTGCCCTCGTATTGTAACATGTACCAAACATTTTACAGACTACGACTAAGAATCGAAACTCGCTAGACATTCTATTTTGGTGCCCAGATTTTTAACTGCTATAAAATAAAGAAATGTTTTTATACCTACCCTTATTTCGTGTCGACATTTCTAAAGATTTTGCTTATTTGTAATTATTAGCCCTCATGCACATGGATATTTTTGGACCATGTCCTAGCCTTTGTTTCAGTTGATAGCACATGTTCCCATATTTCTATGAGTTCATTCACATGGCCATGGTTTTTATGAGCTTACTGCCCAAACCACAAAACTCAAAGCAGGTTCTATTCCTGCCGTATTCAGGCTGTCTCATAGAAGTCTATTGCAAAGTGAAAAATATGGATACAACAACGGGTGTCAAACTTGTGGCATGATTATACGTCTTACTTTTTTGGGATTTTTTTGTGGATCCAACCCACTAACTGCTGCGATCAAGCACGAGGGAGGCAGCTAATAGACAGAGGGAACTGGGTAGCTAGGAAGTTTTCACGGCATCCGGAGGTCTGACGAAGACCTCTGTGTTTGCAATGTATGGTGGCCTATTAGGCCCGGTACAAGACTGGGTCTAATAGGCAAACTGTTAGTAAAAGACTGACAGAGACACTGCAGTACAGAAGTACTGCAATGTACTGTATGAGGGATCAAGGTATCCGTAGTGTAGGACAGCAAGAAAAAAGTTAGTAAGTTTTTGAAATTTTTCTTTTAAAAAAAAAACAGTACAAAAATCACCCATTTCCCTGTATATAATTACCATATATTGTGTTAAACAAATAAAATAACACCCCCACAAACACACACAAAATTGCTATTGTAGTGTCCGTAGCAACCTGAAAGTATTCGGGTATATTTAGAGGAATTGTCCTGGTAAGCTCTTTTAATTTGACTGATGATTATTTATCTTCAGTTATCATCCATTCAAGGTTTCTGTTATTTTAGTCTATAATGGTATAGACTAAGGGACTTCACTAGCCTAATATATATTCCCGGAGCAAAGTGTTCCCTTGTCCACTTGTAAGCAACAATACAGAAGGCAACTGAGGTGTCAGATTACATAGAAAATGGTGCAGGATGGGAAATTACAAGAACAAAGCCTCCTCCCAGTAACTGAAAGTGCACAGCTAAAGATAGCAGATGATTGGAGAGATGCAACTGCCACCAAACACTCGTTGTGTGCTTGTGAGATGTTCCAGCAGGCACATGATGCGAGTTACACGCATAAAACTCATGAGCAGTAGGCCTAAGCCCTCATAAATGTCCCCCACTGAGCAAGAGATGCTGAGTGTTACAAATTATATGTGTGACCGAATACAGTGAGCACACGAGGAAGTGATGATTTTTAAGGATCTGACTTGCAGACAACCCCTAGTTACGTACGGACCCCTCTGCCCACTGTGACCTCTAGTAAAGCTCTCTGGATGCTTTATTTTAGTCGGAGGCTGCAATGACCAGCTGTAAGGTGTCTGTAATGAAGCATTATTGATAATACTTGTTCCCATGACAGCACAAATTTTTGAAAATCCAATTCTCACAAAAACATTTTTTTCCTGGATTTACCATTATAAAATTTTCCTGTTCCAACTTAGATACAAATTCAACTTAATTACAAACCTAAAGAACCTATTTTGTACGTAACCTGCCTGTGCAAAAAGATTCCCTGGTAAGTAATACTAAGCACTCATCCCAGTAATCCATTAATCCTGGTTCACATACCCGCTCTTATCCTTGTGTGAAAGCTCATACTTTGTAGTGATCCTTGTTTACAATGGTTTCCTATGACCAGTTTTGGCTATTGGTGGTGGTTTATTTTGTAATGGATAGTATTTGGCATGTACTTATTTTGTGACTCTCTTTGGCTAATGTGAGGCACCTGTAGGCAGAGGTCACGCTAACATTTTTCTGGAAGGGTAATAATACTCCTCTCACCATTTTTGAGGAGTATTTTTAGCTGAGGAAGAGTAGGAAATTTTTAGTAATACAAATATATAACTGCTAGTCGTGTATATATATCTATTAATGATCTAATAAACATCTATTAACCCCTTCCTGACGTGCACCGTACTCGTGGGCCGAGCCCTCTCCATAGCCGGTAAGTCTTTGCTGCATACTGCAGCAAAGGCTTACCGGTAACACCCGCGATCGGTGTTTTCGCATGGGTGCCGCCATCTTGTCGCGGATCGTCGCTCCCCGATGACGTCACGGGGAACGGCGATCTGTCGCCATGGTAGCCTCGGGTGTTCCGAATACCCGAGGCTACTTCGTTTTAACCCATGCATTACGATTTGCTAATTGCACATTGTAATGCATGGGGAGTAAAATCCACATATACTGCCATACAGTAGTATGGCAGTATATGATAGGATGAATCAGACTACCTAGGGTTAGAGTACCCTAGGGAGTCTGAAAAATAGTAAAAGTAAAAATAAAAAAAAGTTTAAAAAAAAAATTATAATAAAAAAACCTAAAAATTCAAATCACCCCCCTTTCCCTAGAACTGATATAAATATAAATAAACAGTAAAAATCATAAACACATTAGGTATCGCCGCGTCCAAAAATGCCCGATCTATCAAAATATAATAACATTTTTTCACTGCGTTTAACCCCGTAACGGAAAATAGCGTCCAAAGTCGAAAATGGCATTTCTTTGTCATTTTGAAAAATATAAAAAAATTCATAAAAAGTGATCAAAAGGTCGCACAGTCCAAAAAATTATAGCAATGAAAACGCCATCAAAATTCGCAAAAAATTACACTACCCACAGCTCCGTACACCAAAGTATGAAAAAGTTATTGGCGCCAGAAGATGGCAAAATTAAAAAAAAATATTTTGTACAGGAGGTTTTAATTTTTTTAAATGTATGAAAACATTATAAAACCTATACAAATTTGGTATCCACTTGTTCGTACCGACCCAAAGAATAAAGTAGACATGTCCTTTGGGGCGCACAGTGAAAGCTGTAAAATCCAAGCCCACAAGAAAACGTCGCAAATGTGGTTTTTCACCATTTTCACTGCATTTGGAATTTTTTTCCCGCCTCCCAGTACACGCCATGGAATATTAAGTACTGCCACTATGAAGTGCAATTTGTTACACAGAAAATAAGCCATAACACAGCTCTTTATGTGGAAAAATAAAAAAGTTATAGATTTTTGAAGTTGGTGAGTGAAAAATGGAAGTGAAAAAACTAAAAAAAGGCCAAGTCGTTAAGGGGTTAATACAAGAAAATCATTAAAGCCCGAGTTTTTTTTTTGCCACAAGTGGTGCACAACTTTTCCATTGTCTTAACCTACAGAGCGGACGAGGGCTGACACCGGCCCCCGAAGAAAAAATAACACTGTACTCATCTTTCCAACGTCCCCATAGGTCCTCTTCTGTCTCAGACAGAAGAGGACCTATGGGTGACGTCAGAAAGGTGAGTTTTGTCTTTATGTTTTTAGTTGACTCGAGTATAAGCAGAGTTAGGGTTTTTGAGCACAAATTTTGTGCAGAAAAACTTGGCTTATACTCGAGTATATAAGGTAATTTTTTTTTTAATTACAAATTTTTTTTACAGGGGCAAATATGTTGACTGCTAATCCTATATATAGGTCACAGATAATAGTTATCTAATGGCAACAGTCCATTGGATCACTGTTATCAGTGATGTATATACAGAGACCTGCAGGGAGGAACACACACACACAGCACCTGGCACACTCACTACACACAGCATACCCAATACACATAGGGCACACTCACTACACATAGCATACCCACTACACATAGCACACTCACAGCACCTGGCACACTCACTACACACAGCATACCCACTACACATAGGGCACACTCACTACACATAGTACCTGGCACACTCACTACACACAGTATACCCACTACACATAGGGCACACTCACTACACACAGCATACCCACTACACATAGGGCACACTCACTACACATAGTACCTGGCACACTCACTACACACAGCATACCCACTACACATAGGGCACACTCACTACACATAGTACCTGGCACACTCACTACACACAGTATACCCACTACACATAGGGCACACTCACTACACATAGTACCTGGCAAACTCACTCACGAACCACTCAGCCTGCGCGCTGCAGGAAATAATTGCCATGCGTACTTTGACGCATGGCAATTATTTTGGGGGGTAATGGCACCTCAGCATGCGTCTATGACGCTTGGTGAGGCGTTAATGCGACCTCTGCCTGTGGGATAGGTATTTTACTTTCACACAGTAAAGGACACTTTTACCTTGTGGAGAGGTTATCTAAGCAAGAAGATGTCTGAATGTGTCATATTTCCCCCTGCATAAGAAAGATCAAATGCATAAAGACAATAGAATAAGTTTATAAATCATCACCTATTCACATGATCACAACCAAACTACAGGCATACAAGGTATGTAGGTTTGTTCTTAAGTTGAATTTGTATGTAAGTCGGAACTATATATTTTTGTCATTGTAATCCCAGCCAGAACTTTTTTGGTCTCTGTGACAATTGGATTTTAAAAATGTTGGGTTGTCATAAGAATCAATATTAACACTAAAGCTTCATTACAGACACCTGTGATAACTGTTACAGCTGTTTATTGTAGCCTAGGACTAAAGCACAATAAATGACCAATATCCAGAGGTCCGTTTGTAACTAGGGGTCGTATGTAAGTCGAGTGTTCTTAAGTAGGGGACCGCCTGTAATCTCCTTTATTTAAATCCCATTGTACAAATGACATAATATATAACATGGGTGGAATACAATATACTATGATATTCCATCAATGTTTGATAATACATCCTCAACATCCTCAGGTGGAGAAAGCTGCTTATTGAATAAAGATATTTGTGTGCTTTCGCTAGTTTTCTGGTGCAAATATTGACCAAGTTTCCACTGGATTCTCTGTAGAAAACATCCTTACATTCATCAATGGGGGTTTCTGTCTGGAATCTGATGGAAAGGAGGGCCTGACTTTTTTTTTTTTCCTGAAGCAAATTTTTCAACTTGCAAAGGAAACCCCTGCTGGGGGTGTACCACAGTGAGAACATATCTTACGTCTGTTGTCCTACTTGTGTCACATTTTGTAGAATAAGTTTTATTATTGTTATGAGGGCTCTCCTATTTTCACAGATGCCTCACTGTGCCATGGATTTCTATGGGTATGTTCACATTGGCTTTTATTTTCACTAAAACGTTGTCTGTGGGAAAACTTTGAAACCAGTTCCTTGATTTTCACTGATGCGGGTCATGGAAAGGTAATAGAAGTCTATGGGCAAAAAAATCTGATGACAGGTCAGTTTTTTTTTTTACTGATGAGTCTGAGGCTGTTATGTTTTCAAAGCAATGTTAAACCTTCAGTTGTTTGAGACAAAACGGAGACAGAACCACCCAAACCGCCACCTATATTACAATCCACTACTGATGGATAGATAGATTTAACAATGAGATGTGTTGCCTATGTTATTGGATTTTGTCAGGATTCGAGATGAGTGGATCTTCTGGACCACCACAGGAGATGGTACTAGCCGACACCCGGGACTAGAGTCTAAGTGGCACCTGGTCTTCACAGAGCCCGCCGCAAAGCGGGATGGTCTTGCTGCGGCAGGGTACCGCCAGATCGTTCCACAGATGCGACTAGCCCACAGTGGCAGCCGAGGTCGAGGTACCTTAGCAGAAGATGGTCGGGTCCAGGCACAGGGTCAGGGCAGACGGCAGAGATGCAAAGTCAAGTCCAATCCGTGATCAGCAACGGGAGGTCCAGGCAGATGGGAACGGTAACACAGGCACACGGGACACAGGAACACAGCAACGCAGGAACACAGCAACACCGAGGAACTCTGGTAACACGGAACACGGAGGGATTCTGGTAACACAGTAACACGGCAACACAGGACTCAGGAGCAGGAACACACTGGAACGCAGTAATACTCAGGAATGTCGCAAGGAAGCTTTATCAATAGCGTAAACGCAAAGATCCGGCAAGGGACACAGGAAGGGGCTGGGATTTAACAGAGAAGGCAGCAGGCACCAATTATCGGCCATTCTCCCTTTAAATATTACAGAGCCGGTCCGCACGCGGCCTAGGAGACCGGGAGGCCTGGACAGGTGAGTTAGCCCCCGGAGCCTGCCTGCCCGCAGAGTATGGCACATGAGTGCACCTGCGACCCGGTATATGGGTCACAGGAGCACCCGTGACAGTGACCGATTTGAGCAGAGCTTTTTATATAAGGAGATCTGTAGCCGTCCTGTTTTGTACCAGCAGCTATGATCAAGGACTAGTCTGCATTGTAGTGAGCAGATGTGCTAAGTGGTGTCTGCTCATTTATTTAAATAAATACATTTACATTGATTTTTTTTTTTTTAGAAACTACTATGGTATTAATGGATCGTCTGAGTAAACAGACTGTGTGTAAAGAACATACGAAATCCATTAATGAAGTGCAGTGCTGCAGGTTGTAGTGCTCTCTTCTTTATGAATAAAGGTTACAGTATATACTCGAATATAAGCCGAGGTACCTAATTTTACCACCAAAAACTGGGAAAACCTATTGACTTGAGTATAAGCCAAGGGTGGGAAATGCATTGGTCACAGCCTTCCCAGTATATAGCTCGCCACCCCTCTGCAGTATATAGCCTGCCTGCCTCCCTTAGTGCATAGCCTGCCAGACCCCTGTATTATGTAGCCTACCAGCCCCCTGTATTATGTAGACTGCCAGCCAGCCCCCTGTATTATGTAGACTGCCAGCCAGCCCCCTGTATTATGTAGACTGCCAGCCAGCCCCCTGTATTATGTAGACTGCCAGCCAGCCCCCTGTAGTATGTAGCCTGCCAGCCCCCTGTAGTATGTAGCCTGCCAGCCCCCTGTAGTATGTAGCCTGCCAGCCCCCTGTAGTATACAGCCTGCCAGCCCCCTGTAGTATACAGCCTGTCAGCCCCCAGTAATATACAGCCTGCCAGCCCCCCACAGTATATAGCCTGCCAACCCCCCTTGAAGTACATAGCCTGCCCACTGTAGCGTATAGCTTGCCTGTTATAAAAAAAATAAATAAAGATTACTCACCATTCCGACGGCCCGGGCAGCTGCTCTTCTATCTTCATCTGTGCGTCAGGTCAGCGACAGCTCCATCGGCATCGTCTCTTCTTTCTTCATGCTGGTGCAGGTCCAAGACAGGTCATATACCCAACTATAAGCCGAATGGGGAATTTTCTGCACAAAGAATGTGCTGAAAAACGAGGCTTATACTTGAGTACATTTGGTACACATCTTTTTGCAAATCAACATATAGTACATAATGGGTGACCGAAAGCAACCGTAGCATTCAACTTAATTTGTTGTGACTTTTTTATTTTTTTCATAGAAAATCCTGATGTTGTTTGAAAACAAATTTCTGCAATTAAACTAAGCAAACTTTCCTGGATCAACCAGTTTTACATATGTTATAAGGGGTGGAGACCTCTAGACATGATCTGGAGCCAGGCTTTGTTTATTGAGGTGTGGTGATGTGAGCAGCCTTCTCCCTCTGGCAATTCATTTAGCATAATTTTGTATAAGTTTGTGTGTCTGGTTCAGTAGCCAGGTTCCTCAGTGTAGCCTGTTTATTTAAACCAGGCGTTACCATTGTCCTGTTAATGATTTGGAGCAACCCTTCAATTTCTTTTAAACACAACTCCCCAACTAATGATTAGGTGAAAAGATAATTGCCCTTTGTCTTTACCAGTAGTTGGCAATCTACATAATTTGGAAAACCTACAATGTGTGGAGGAGTCTGTGAGAACTTCATATTGTAGCCAGCAAATGAGTTGTTTCCAGTCTAATGCTGGTCATATTCATCATATCAATAGTGTGTGAACAATGCCCTATGGTGATCTTGCAAATTAGCTGAGCATTGACGGAACCACCCAATCCTGCCCTGACTTTAGAATTAAAGGAAACCTACCACTTGTAGTGGCAGGTTTCTGATGGAAATACCGGGCACCAGCTCAGGGTGAGCTGGTGCCGGAGCTTATTTTCGTTAGTGTTTTAAACCGCGGTATCACCTAGTAAAGGTGATGAATGGATGGTCTTGCATGTTGGATTGTGCGACATGTGAGCTACCACCAACAGCTTGATCCAGTTGTCACATTTAAAACACATGCCTGTACATACTACACTTGTATATGGGAAGGGTTCTGTAAACCTAGCTGAAGACTAGAATTGTGGTCCTTGTGCTACCTGTACATTGTGGGGAATCATTCTGGCAGACTCTAGGTAGAAGCAGGGTCACACACAGGTTTGAATTCCAAATCAAGTGTTTTATTCACATTTCAATGTCAAAACAATCCAGGGCTTTTACCATGCAGCTTTCAGATAGCGGATAGTGGTTCTCCCAAACAACACCTCTCACTTTCTCACAACATGGTTACCAAATGGACCCACATTACACAGATGTGGTAATGAGTGAACTGCTTCATATGCTATTTCTGTTTATAATACACAGATTTAGATACTATTATACAGAATGGGCTCCAATAAACTCCACAGGAATTAAAAATCATACATTTGTTATGGATGCATTTCAGACCATTTTTAAAATGTCCATTTGAATACGGCCTTGGTTAAATCTGATTTTGGGATATGTAATCAGGTGACAATCTGTAGAAATATACAACATACCCCCAATGTTTCTTGGGTCTCCATTTTGGTGTCATTCATTGTACAGAATAGTGAAGTGATTTTCTTTATGTAATCTGCCACAGAGACCCCTAACGGATGAGTATATTTTTTGGATCTTGTAAGAATCCTGTCCATTCTCTTTTCTGGCCTTTTGGTTTTGTGAAAAAGGCTGCTTCTTTTTCAGAATTGTTTGTTCATACAATGGCTGTTTAACATTTCACAGAGATTTTCTAGTCACTCGTACTATCAAAAGCAACATGGCAAGGTGAGATGTGACACAATGTGGCATTATACTGGACAATCTCACATATGTTTAGTAGATGATAACCCGGCAACTGTACATGCTATCTTGTTTTAATAGTTTTACAACATGTTGTAGTTGATTGGAATTCTCATTTATTATGACAGAGCTTAGTACATTGCAGAGATAACATTAGTAGCTTCTGGTGTTGACGTGACATTGTGTCTGTCTACTGATCAAACAAAGAAAGACCTTCCATCTGTGATGCATCTATCAACTTGTTTGGTGATCATTCCATGTGTTAATTCCTTGTTATGCCACACTTAACAGTTCTTCGTTCATTTTGGCAGAATCTGCAAAGGCAGTTCCTTAAGAACCTATATCATCTACTGTATATATGAACATAGTCTTAGAAAGTTACCACTATAGCTGCATTTTAGCAGGCAAAAACTTTGGTGTACTACTCTTAATGAAAGAGAGAACAGGCTTGCCTTCTGTTTACCAGGAAACTGCAGCAAGAAGGAAGCTTGTTTCCAAGTAGTAGTGTAAGAACACAGGGAACTTAAAGTGCTGTAAATGTTTAACCCTTAAACAAGCCAGTCCTTTACTTATGAGTTAACCAGGGAAAACAAGTGCAACGATTGGGGCTATATTCAAACATTGCACTTCTATTGCATTTTAATAAGCAATTCAGGACCATTGAGGAGGATTTATTCCCGATCATAGATACATTTAGACCTAAATGCTGGCAATGAGGAACTGGCAACACATTTTTTTTGTTCCATTCAACAATGGTAATTTTGTGTAGCAATAATTCAGCAGTGTGTGTCCCCAAACTAATACATTCACAACTTATTTTTCAGGCAAATGGGGATTTCCACCCCAATACTATTGATGCCTATTGTAGAGGATTAGCTTTGGCAGAGGTAGGAAAATTGGCTTTGAGAGACCTAGACTGGGAAAAAGACTTAAAAGGTTTCAAAAACAGGACTGGACAGTGCTTTAAAAACACAGTCTTTGAAAGCAAAACACAAAAGCTCGTTGTCCGAGCATTAACTAAATATAAGTTAATCCTGACTATAATAGCAGGTACCTTCTTACCACTCGCTGCCATGTTTGCAGTCCCAGACTTTTAAAGTCTCTGCTCTCATGCAGTGCTCTGCAGTCAACTTCTGGAGACAGAGAGCCAGACCCACAGTCTGCACATTTTTTTATGCACCTGCTTACACTATTGTTAGAGCTTGATCTATCTGTAGAGTCGGATTTGGTAAGCCAAAATTTTGACGACAACACCTACTCTGACTACTCTGACTCCACAGCCCTATTTTCCTGATCACTGTAGCAGTTCTAACATGAGAGCAGACATTTCTTCCCAGTACCTTTTACTCTGATCTGTAGCAGAGGAGCTTCACTACTGTGCATGTACATAATGTGTAGCCACATTCATCTCAATTAGCTTGTCAAGTTGCGTACTGCACCCTGCTGAAAAAGTCTAATGAGCGCTTCCATAACTGATGCAATTGTTCATTGGTGCAGGAGGCCAGGTAGTAGTGAGTGCAGCTGCAAACACTCCCAGGTCCTCTCCTGTCACTCCTCTTTCAGTGTCCAGGCTCCTGATGCTGGCTGAATACACCGGCAAAAGGCCTCAGGAGCAGGAAAGGACCCAGAAGTGGTAAGTACTTGTTAGCTGTACTGCACTGCTCCCAAGTCCTCTCCTGCTCGCAACACGGTTCTTCTCTGGGTGCTAATTCCGGCACATACAACCAGCAGGGGACACAGATTTGAGTGGCACTTAGAAGAGAGAAGATGCTGCAGTGTAGTGCAGGGAGCAGAAGAGGAGCCAGAAAAGGAGAGGTTTTATTTATTTTAGCCCTGGGCAGAGGTCACATTAACACCTGCACAAGGCCCAAGTTCCAGCCGTAGACTCATCTGGGGGGTTGTGGGTGTCAGTCATTGTCTGGGGGGTGTTTAATGCATGATGAAGATTACTACTATTGCTGTAATTGGCTATATAATCACAGAAAACAGTGGCAGTAATTATTTTCTTGTATATTTAGACGACTACCATATATACTTGTGTTTTAAGTCTAGTTTTTCAGTGCAAAAATGTGCTGAAAACCCCCAACTTGGCTTATACACCAGTGTATAAAAAGAATAAAGGCTTAGACATACTTTTCTAGCTGCTTCAATGTAGCACAGACCATAACATACCGTACGTACCATATGATACAACTTTATTGATCCTCGGAGGGGAAATTATATAGCCCCATTCACACGACCGTCGTGAGGAGGAAATTTGCAGCTGGATATACGTCCCCATAGACGGCTACGTGTGGCATCATACCGAAATGTCCAAGGGGAAAAGATAGAGCATGCTGTATCTTTTCCCCCGTACAGGCCGTGCAGCACTGTTTTCTATGGAGTGGGGAGCAGTGAGCAGTGCCCCCCTCCTCCTCTCCAGCGGGTCACTGAATTCTCGGCCTGCTACGAGCCGGGAATGTGGCCTATGCTTGTGTGAATGTGGCCTATGTTTGTATAAACATGAGTGGTGTACCTGTAACAAAAGCTCTGGTGACAGAGGGCATAGATAATACCTGGTGAATAACAGCTGTGTGCACATACTGTATGCTCCTCTAACCTCCTTATCACTATGCGTGACTGCATTTACAGCTACATAATCCTGAATGATGTTGTGTTACACCCTTCCTACTTAAACATAAAATGACACAATTACTAATCTGCTCAATTGTGTACACACTCCCAATAGTTTGTTTGGCTAATGTATGCAAAAGAAAGTCTGTTACATATTTTTATAGGTTAGTGAACCACATGGATTCCATAAAATTGAGGGTACTAAATGAGCTGCCCATTTCACTACAAAACATGTTAATGCGTAAATGCTTTTTGTGGTATATACACTATTTGATTTCTTTTAAAATAATCCAAAGCAAAAACTGTTTGGGCTAGACCACACGGCTATGGTCCATCATTGAATAACGAACAATGGTGTAGCCAGATTTTAAAGGCTGAAATTGCATGAAGCTTAGGATATATTTTGTGATAAAGCCTTTAAATGGAACACTTGTTTGAAATGACCAGAGTTTGCGTTAACGCCTGTAAAAAATGTCATAGGTGCTTGCACTGGCAATTTTACTTCTTCAAAAAAAAGTCTGTGTGATAAATCTGCATGGGACTTTTTTCCACACTTTTTTTCAGCCTCTTTATGTTCCTTCACTGCTACACCTCGTGGCCTGAGGAAAATCTTGTTACTCAATTGTTAGTTATTCAATGTTACAGTCACATGACTTTGTATACAGACCGGGAACTTTACCAGTCTCCATGACACAGGAGTAGAAGTGTGCAGTCAGGCTGTCACACTAGGGCAGCCCCCTGGTTTACAGCACTCATACTGAGCTCTGATGGAGTGGGAAGCATGTAGGGAAGATGGAATGTGCATACAGGACACTGATAGTAGAGATCATATGGAATGTTACCATCATCTGACACGTACATAAAATATATATATAATTCTGCTCTCTACTAGATAGTGGCCCAGTTTAGGAGGGGCACCATAACCCACATTCTGGTCTTGGTGGTGGCTTGACTTTGTCAGTCAAAGTCTAGTCTTAGACATTGTCAGCCATAGTCTTGACTTGGGGGGGGGGGGGCATCATGTATGTCAGCCATAGTCTGATCTGGGGGGTGTAGATAGGATCGGCCATAGACTGGTTTGGGGGGAGGACATTTTAAAAAGTCACAATCCCAGTAAAAGTGCAAAATGTGGAATAAGATCTCAGGAAAGTCTTAGAGGCATAAAGACATAAGGCACATTTCCTTTAAAAGTTGTCTGTATTTTATCCCAGCTCTGTATTCATAACTCTTGCCACAATGTGGATGGCTTCTACACATTACAGTGTAGAAAAGCGCCTACATTTTTCTTGGACAGTTTTTCCCAGTCACTTAATGGAGGTCAAAATTAGTGCATGTGACCAGTCCCATGGTGATATGTAAACCTATTTTCTTAAAGGGATTTTCTGGTCACAGAAAACTATCTCCCATCCACAGGGGTCCTATGACAATTGGGATATGTTGTCCAAACAAATGAATGGAGCTGTAGGAAGAGCCTGCATGCTGCTGCACCATGCATCTATTGTACCACAAGAAGTATCTGCTACATTATGGCTCCAACTGTGCCATAGGTAAATGCCTGTCACCAGAATACCCTTTTAACAGTGTAGGATAAGGAAGTAGATGTGCATATGCTGTTTGTCTATACAGTGATATGTGTCAGGGCCATACACTAGCATGCATAAACTTTTATATTTCCAAGAAAAGAGTCAAGCACATGTTACAGGGAACCTTATTTCTTTTATCTTTTCCAAATCAAACGGTAAGCTATCTACTATTAAAATGAGATATAGTAATAATATAATTTAATATTACACACTGACAATACAAACTATATAAAGCCTTTTGTGTTTCTGCTGTTGAACTGCAATCTGTGTCTATTTCCTGGCGATGAAACAAATTTCCTGGAGAGTTACCTCACTAAATTCTTCTTTCCATAAAATTTGAAGAAAAGCGCACACACCTAAATTTTTGTTATGCCTTATTCCTGTTTTCATATGAAAATCATTTTCAAACATGTATATCACATTATTTTTTAGCATTATTAAAGAGAAACTGTTATCAGTTTTGATCTTACAAAGATGCAGACAGTGTTAAGTAGCAGCCCTGGAGGGCAATCATATCACTGTCTATTATAAGTAGCTGCAGGATTGTGAAAAGTGAATTTAAAATCCAGAATTTCAGCTCCTGCAAGTGCTGTGGCAATAGAAGCTTATGTGGAGCAGATGCAGAAGGCAGTGAATTGCTGGCCATTTGTTTCATTACGCATCAAAAGAAAGCAGACCCAAGACTGTGCTATGAAAATAAGTAAAAATAAAAATATACTGTTTTCAATTTTCTACCTAGAAGCACTCTAAAGTGGACCATACATTTTATTCATCTGTTTCGAAAACTGCCATAAACATTGCATAACACAAGCATATGTTTTCCATATGAACAGGGGGGGGTAATCTGATGTTAGACACCTACCTCTGCTATCGGATTATCTCTCCTGAGAACAGAGGTTTGGCTTGTTCAAATTCAACTTTTACTCAATAGTTGCCATCAAGAAATAGGTTACGCTGCTGAAAATAGGTGAATAGGCCAACATTTTTCAAGATCAGGCACAATGCCTATTATGGTTTCTACTTCCCATGCACCCCTATACACACAAATATGATGGTATCATGCCCAAAATGTAGAACAGACATGTGAACTGGCCTTTGGCATTTTGACTAAGAAGAGTTAGAAATTACATCAAACCCCCTGGCAAGTATCCACTGTGCCACGTATTGCACAGCAAATGTCTTGTTAGTGCAGAAATGTTGCAGTTGAAATACTTAATGAGGTTAGACAGACTAGAAACAATAAGGCACAAAGGAAAACGAGCAATGACCGTTTGTAGAAGTTGAAAATCTTTATTAAATCACACTTGACTATATAGGAAATAATATACCTGTATTTTTCGGCCTATAAAATACTGTAACCAGTTCCACCATTAAAATACACAATGGTGCAATGTAGTACAGTCAGTCCCCGGGTTACGTACAAGATAGGGTCCGGAGGTTTGTTTTTAAGTTAAATTTGTATTTAAGTCGAAACTGTATATTTTATTATTGTAGATCCAGACAAAAAAAAAATGGCCCCAGTGACAATTGGAGTTTAAACATTTCTTGCTGTAATGGGACCAAGGATTATCAATGAAGCTTCATTACAGACACCTTACAGCTGATTATTGCAATCTGGGACTATAGTAAAGCATTCAGAAAGCTTCACCAGAGATCAGAGGGGTCTGTCTGTAACTATGGGTGGTCTGTAAGTCAGGTGTCCTTAAGTAGGGGACCGCCTGTACTATTGAAAGGCATCATGGTGGTAGCTCTTCAAATCTTACTCTTCAAAGTATTTTATTGGGATTAACAGTAGAAAGACTGGACCTAGTGGGTCTATATATGCACCATATATATTTTTATGCCCAAATATGGATATTTAAGTATTTTTAAAAGCTGGAAGAATGGAAATTGACAAGAATGTTCCATTTGCTGCAATTCCAGCATTGCAGACCAAAGGTCTCTAGTAGAGATGAGCGAGCACTAAAATGCTCGGGTACTCGTTATTCGAGACGAACTTTTCCCGATGCTCGAGTGCTCGTTTCGAGTAACGAGCCCCATTGAAGTCAATGGGAGACTCGAGCATTTTTCAAGGGGACCAAGGCTCTGCACAGGGAAGCTTGGCCAAACACCTGGGAACCTCAGAAAAGGATGGAAACACCACGGAAATGGACAGGGAACAGCAGGGGCAGCATGCATGGATGCCTCTGAGGCTGCTTAATCGCACCATTATGCCAAAATTATGGGCAACAGCATGGCCATGACAGAGTGACAGAATGAAGCTAGATAGCATCTAAAACATCCAATAATTGACCCTGACACTATAGGGGACGGCATGCAGAGGCAGCGGCAGCAGCGGAAGGCTAGAGAGTGGCATGGCGACATACCCTAAATGGACTCAGGCTTCAAACCAATGGGTAGCAGAGAGGAACCAAAGAAGGTGAGCAAGAAGCGCTCAAATAATATTGGTACATGATAAAAGTTTGCCAGTATATTTTGTGGATTACACAGCAGGGTGGCGACAAAGTTAACATGGAAGCCATGAAAACAATCCAAAATTCTGCCTGACACAGCTCGTTTGATAAGGGGACGATGTATGGAGGCAGTGAACTAGTAGTAGATTAAAGGTACTGCAGTTAAAACTATGTTAGTTGGTTCTTGGCATGGAGCTGGCGCTCCGCTGCCAGGCGAGCTTTCGCCAATCCAAGCCCCTGTCTCTAGGCTACTCCCCAAACAGCACTTCTAAGAACCTTTCGGATAAGATCAAGTGTAGTAGCGTTCTTATAAGTTTGGGATATGGCGGGTGAGGGGAATGTAAACATCTGCGCAAGAAGCGCTGAAATAATATCCGTAAATGAAAAAAGTTTTCCAGTATATTTTGTGGCTTACACAGCAGGGTGGCGACAAAGTTAACAAGTTTGATGTGGAATGCCCTGCAATAGCTCTTGGGCGGTGTGCCTTTTATCACCTAGGCTCAGCAGTTTGAGCACCGCCTGCTGTCGCTTAGCAACGGCACTGCTGCTGTGCCTAGAGCTACCGACTGATGGCGCCATGCCCACGGATGGTAATTCGGAGGAGGAGGAGGTGGAGGAGGGGTGGGAGGATTTGGAGGTATAGTAGGCCTTTGAGACCTGGACCGAGGTAGGCCCCGCAATCCTCTGCGTCGGCAGTATATGACCAGCCCCAGGGTCAGACTCGGTCCCAGCCTGCACCAAGTTAAGTGTAGTAGCGTTCTTATAAGTTTGGAATATGGCGGGTGAGGGGAATGTAAACAGATGCGCAAGAAGCGCATGATGCGCATGGAGCTGGCGCTCCGCTGCTAGGCGAGCTTTCGCCAATCCAAGCCCCTGTCTCTAGGCTACTCCCCAAACAGCACTTCTAAGAACCTTTTGTATAAGATCAAGTGTAGTAGCGTTCTTATAAGTTTAGGATATGGCGGGTGAGGGGAATGTAAACAGATGCGCAAGAAGCGCATGATGCGCATGGAGCTGGCGCTCCGCTGCTAGGCGAGCTTTCGCCAATCCAAGCCCCTGTCTCTAGGCTACTCCCCAAACAGCACTTCTAAGAACCTTTTGTATAAGATCAAGTGTAGTAGCGTTCTTATAAGTTTAGGATATGGCGGGTGAGGGGAATGTAAACAGATGCGCAAGAAGCGCTGAAATAATATCCGTAAATGGTAAAAGTTTGCCAGTGTATTTTGTGGATAACACAGCAGGGTGGCGACAAAGTTAACAACTTTGATGTGGAATCCATGAAAACAACCCAAATTTCGGCCTGACAAACCTCGTTTGATAAAGGGACGATGTATGGAGGCAGCTATATGGACGACTTTTGGAGGTAGCAATGGAGACAACGTGTGGAGGCTGCTATGGAGACAATTCAATTTGGATAGTGCCTGTATGTGGCAGTCCAAAAAATTTTTCAAACCAGAGGAGCAGGTAGGTGGCCCTCCAGAAAAATGGAATAGATTGAGTGCCTGTATGTGGCAGTCCAAAAAATTTTTCAAACCAGAGGAGCAGGTAGGTGGCCCTCCAGAAAAATGGAATAGATTGAGTGCCTGTATGTGGCAGTCCAAAAAAGTTTTCAAACCAGAGGAGCAGGTAGGTGGCCCTCCAGAAAAATGGAATAGATTGAGTGCCTGTATGTGGCAGTCCAAAAAAGTTTTTAAACCAGAGGAGCAGGTAGGTGGCCCTCCAGAAAAATGGAATAGATTGAGTGCCTGTATGTGGCAGTCCAAAAAAGTTTTTAAACCAGAGGAGCAGGTAGGTGGCCCTCCAGAAAAATGGAATAGATTGAGTGCCTGTATGTGGCAGTCCCAAAAAATTGTTTAAAACAGAGGACCGGAAAGGTGGCCCTCCAGAAAAATTGAATAGATTGAGTGCCTGTATGTGGCACTCCCAAAAATTGTTTAAAACAGAGGACCGTGTCGGTGGCCCTCCAGAAAAATTAAATGCATAAAGTACTATACCTAGAGCCAGTGGGCCCTGTCAAAAAACAGCCAGTTTCCTCTGCTTTACTGTAGAAAGAGGAGGAGAAGGAGGAAAATGAGGAGGAGGAGGAGTGGATAAATTATTCAGGTTGAGCTTCCTTCACCTGCTGGAGATTTGAAATTAGGAGAAATCCATGCTTTATTCATCTTGATAAGCGTCAGCCTGTCAGCGCTGTCAGTCGACAGGCGTGTACGCTTATCGGTGATGATGCCACCAGCTGCACTGAAAACCCACTCTGACAAGACGCTAGCGGCAGGGCAGGCAAGAACCTCCAAGGCGTAGAGCGCCAGTTCGTGCCACATGTCCAGCTTTGAAACCCAGTAGTTGTAGGGAGCTGTGTGATCATTTAGGACGATGGTATGGTCAGCTACGTACTCCCTCACCATCTTTCTGTAAAGATCAGCCCTACTCTGCCGAGACTGGGGACAGGTGACAGTGTCTTGCTGGGGTGACATAAAGCTGGCAAAAGCCTTGTAAAGCGTACCCTTGCCAGTGCTGGACAAGCTGCCTGCTCGCCTACTCTCCCTCGCTACTTGTCCCGCAGAACTACGCACTCTGCCGCTAGCGCTGTCAGAAGGGAAATACTGTTTCAGCTTGTGCACCAGGGCCTGCTGGTATTCATGCATTCTCACACTCCTTTCCTCTCCAGGGATGAGAGTGGAAAGATTTTGCTTGTACCATGGGTCCAGGAGAGTGAACACCCAGTAATCGGTGCTGGAATAAATTCTTTGAACGCGAGGGTCACGGGATAGGCAGCCTAGCATGAAATCTGCCATATGCGCCAGAGTACCAACGCGTAAGAATTCACTCCCCTCACTGGCCTGACTGTCCATTTCCTCCTCCTCCAACTCCTCCAACTCCTCTTCTTCTGCCCATACACGCTCAACAGTGTAGGACTCAACAATGGTCCCCTCTTGTGTCTCGCCAACATTCTCCTCCTCTTCCTCCTCATCCTCCTCCACCTCCACCTCCTCCGATATGCGCTGAGAAACAGACCTAAGGGTGCTTTGGCTATCAACAAGGGAATCTTCTTCCCCTGTCTCTTGTGAGGAGCGCAAAGCTTCCGACTTCATGCTGACCAGAGAGTTTTTCAACAGGCCAAGCAGCGGGATGGTGAGGCTGATGATGGCGGCATCGCCACTGACCATCTGTGTTGACTCCTCAAAGTTACTCAGCACCTGACAGATATCAGACATCCACGTCCACTCCTCATTGTAGACTTGAGGAAGCTGACTGACCTGACTACCAGTTCTGGTGGAAGTTGACATCTGGCAGTCTACAATCGCTCGGCGCTGCTGGTAAACTCTGGATAACATGGTCAGTGTTGAATTCCACCTCGTGGGCACGTCGCACAACAGTCGGTGAGCGGGCAGTTGGAGGCGGCGCTGCGCTGCCCTGAGAGTGGCAGCATCTGTGCTGGACTTCCTGAAATGCGCACAGATGCGGCGCACCTTCGTGAGCAAATCAGACAGATTGGGGTATGTCTTGAGGAAACGCTGAACTATCAGATTTAACACATGGGCCAGGCATGGCACATGTGTCAGTCTGCCGAGTTGCAGAGCCGCCACCAGGTTACGGCCGTTGTCACACACAACCATGCCTGGCTTCAGGTTCAGCGGTGCCAGCCACAGATCAGTCTGCGCCGTTATGCCCTGTAATAGTTCTTGGGCGGTGTGCCTTTTATCGCCTAGGCTCAGCAGTTTGAGCACCGCCTGCTGTCGCTTAGCGACGGCACTGCTGCTGTGCCTAGAGCTACCGACTGATGGCGCCATGCCCACGGATGGTCGTTCGGAGGAGGAGGTGGAGGAGGGGTGGGAGGAGGAGGAGGCATAGTAGGCCTCAAACACCTGGACCGAGGTAGGCCCCGCAATCCTCGGCGTCGGCAGTATATGACCAGCCGCAGGGTCACACTCGGTCCCAGCCTCCACCAAGTTAACCCAATGTGCCGTCAGAGATATATAGTGGCCCTGCCCGGCAGCACTCGTCCACGTGTCCGTGGTCAGGTGGACCTTGTCAGAAACGGCGTTGGTCAGGGCACGGATTATGTTGTCTGACACGTGCTGGTGCAGGGCTGGGACGGCACATCGGGAAAAGTAGTGGCGGCTGGGGACCGAATACCGAGGGGCGGCCGCCGCCATGAGGCTGCGAAAGGCCTCGGTCTCTACTAGCCTATAGGGCAGCATCTCCAGGCTTAGCAATCTGGAAATGTGCACATTAAGGGCTTGGGCGTGCGGGTGGGTTGCACTATATTTGCGTTTCCGCTCCAGCGTCTGGGGTATGGAGAGCTGAACGCTGGTGGATGCTGTGGAGGATCGTGGAGGTGACGATGGGGTTTTTGTGGCAGGGTCCTGGGCAGGGGGCTGACTATCAGCTGACACAGGGGAAGGAGCAGTGGTGTGCACGGCCGGAGGTGAACGCGCTTGTTGCCACTGAGTGGGGTGTTTAGCATTCATATGCCTGCGCATACTGGTGGTAGTTAAGCTAGTAGTGGTGGAACCCCTGCTGATCCTGGTTTGGCAAATGTGGCACACCACAGTCCGTCGGTCATCCGGTGTTTCCTTAAAGAACCTCCAGACTTCTGAAAATCTAGCCCTCGCCGCAGGAGCCCTCGCCACGGGAGCTTCACTAGTTGACACATTTGGCGCTGATGCACCAGCTCTGGCCCTGCCTCTCCGTCTGGCCCCACCACTGCCTCTTCCAACCTGTTCTGGTCGAGGACTCTCCTCCGTCTCAGAAGCACTGTGTTCACCCGGCCTCTCAACCCAGCTTGGGTCTGTCACCTCATCATCCTCCGATCCCTCAGTCTGCTCCCCCCTCGGACTTCCTGCCCTGACAACAACTTCCCCACTGTCTGACAACCGTGTCTCCTCATCGTCGGACACCTCTTTACACACTTCTTCCACTACGTCAACAAGGTCATCATCACCCACAGACTGCGACTGGTGGAAAACCTGGGCATCAGAAAATTGCTCATCAGCAACCGGACAAGTGGTTTGTGACTGTGGGAAGGGTCCAGAAAACAGTTCCTCAGAGTATGCCGGTTCAAATGGCAAATTTTGCTGGGAGGGGGCAGACTGGGGGGGAGGAGGCTGAGGTGCAGGAGCTGGAGGAGTGCCGATTTCGGTGACATGGGTGGACTGCGTGGAAGACTGACTGGTGGACAAATTGCTCGAAGCATTGTCGGCAATCCACGACATCACCTGTTCGCACTGTTCTGGCCTCAACAGTGCTCTACCACGAGTCCCAGTAACTTCAGACATGAACCTAGGGAGTGTAGCTCTGCGGCGTTCCCCTGCTCCCTCATAAGCAGGTGGTGTCTCACCCCGCCCAGGACCACGGCCTCTGACCCCTGCAGTAGTTGGACGCCCACGTCCCCGCCCTCGTCCTCTACCCCTAGCCCTCGGGTTAAACATTTTGAAAATGAGAGTTATAACTTGTATTTTTTTTTTAACTTTTTTTTTTTTTTTGTGTTTTTTAGTTTTTAAAACCAAACGATGCTATCCTATTGCTATGGCTATTTTCTAGCCAAGTATTACAGCACACTACTATGCCAGATGAGATGACGCTGAGTTATGAAAAAAATAAACGTAAAATAAAAAAGGAAATGGCAGACTGTGCCTAGTTGAAATACAACCCCGGGCCCTAATAAATTTTCCCACTTCGGTCTTTGCGATGGATATGTGCGTCACTAAAACACAGTGGTCGCAAGTCTGACTCCAAATTGCTCCCAATTTGATAGTAGATGCACTGCAGCAAGTACAGCCACCAGCAGATCAACCAGAAATCAAATATATATAACGCTACTGCAGGCGTAATTAAGACGTTTGTATTCTCCTATGGCTATTTTCTAGCCAAGTATTACAGCACACTACTATGCCAGATGAGATGACGCTGAGTTATGAAAAAAATAAACGTAAAATAAAAAGAAACTGGCAGACTGTGCCTAATTCTACTCAAACCCCTAATAAATTTTCCCACTTTGGTGTTTGAGGTGGATATGTGTGTCACTAAGAGCTAAACACAACGGTAGCAAGTCCCCCTGCTAATTCCTCACAATATGGTACTAGCTGCAAATAAAAAAAAAAAAAAATTATAACGTTATTGTAGCCCTAAGAAGGGCTGTTGGGTTCTTTAAGAATCACTCCTGCCTAACAGTAAGCTAATAGAACACCCTAACGCTTTCCCTGAGCAGCAGCAGCTCTCTCCCTAGCGGCATCCAGACACAGAATGATCCGAGCAGCGCGGGCAGCGGCTAGTCTATCCCAGGGTCACCTGATCTGGCCAGCCAACCACTGCTATCTACGTGTAAGGGTACCACGTCATGCTGGGTGGAGTGCAGAGTCTCCTGGCTTGTGATTGGCTCTGTTTCTGGCCGCCAAAAAGCAAAACGGCGGGAGCTGCCATTTTCTCGAGCGGGCGAAATACTCGTCCGAGCAACGAGCAGTTACGAGTACGCTAATGCTCGATCGAGCATCAAGCTCGGACGAGTATGTTCGCTCATCTCTAGTCTCTAGCTGTTAATTTGCTGAGGTAATGTGGAGAAATTTCATCCCATGCTTCCTGAAGCTCTGGTGACTGGGCTGGCCAATCCATTATAGATAGAATACCAGCTGCCTGATTCTTCTCTAAATAGTTCCTGCAGATTTTGGAGCTGTACTTTGGGTGATTGTCCTGTTGTAGGATGAAATTGGCTCCAATTGTCCACAGGGTATGGCATGGTGTTGCAAAATGGATTAATAGCCTTCCTTATTCAAAATCCCTTGTACAAATCTCCCACTTTACCAGCACCATAGCAATCCCAGGCCATCACATTACCTCCACCATTCTTGACAGATGATACCAGGCATCTTTCTGCATCTTTTCAGTTGTTCTGTGTCTCACAAATGTTCTGCTGTGTGATCCAAACACCTCATACTTAGAGTCATAACAATCTTCCTCTGTCCAGTGTTTGTGTCATTAATATTTTCCTTTTATTAGCCAGTCTCGGAAATGGCTTTTTCTTTGCCACTCTGCCCCACAGGCCAGCCTCCTGGAGTCGCCTCTTCACTGTAGAGGTTGACACTGGCGTTTTGGCGGTACTATTTGATGATGCTGCCAGTTGAGGACCTATGAGGCGTTGGTGTCTCAAACTAGAGACTCTAATGTACTTATCTTGGTGCTTAGTTGTGCAGTGGGGCCTCTCACTTCTCTTTTTACTCTGGTTAGAGCTGTTTGTGCTCTCCTCTGAAGGGAGTAGTATACACCATTGTAGGAAATCTTCAGTTTTTTGGCAATTTGTTGCATGGAATGGTCTTTATTTCTAAGAACAAGAATAGACTGTGTTCGTTTCACATGAAAGTTCTCTTTTTATGGCTATTGTAAGAGTTTCATAGAGCAAACAAATGTGATGCTCCAGATTTTCAACTAGCTCAAAGGAATGTCCTCTTTATATATTTTCTAATGAGCCAAACTGTTTTCAGTTGTGCTAGCATACTTGAACAAGGGCTTTCAAGGGTTTTCTAACCTTCTTACAGATTTAGCAATCACATATTAAACCTCTGGGTGGTGGTTGTTGTAAATGCGCCTATATACTCCTATGTAGATATTGTTGGAGAAAAATCTCCTTACTCAGATGTGATGTTGGTCCAAATCATTGTATAGTACGAGCTGCTCGGTGAATCACTCAGACCTTCACATGTTTGAGAGGATTCCAATTTTATTTAGTCAAGAGAGGGTTTTTATAGGTTCTTGAGACAGAGGAACCTACTGAGCATGTCCACATTCCAATAGCCATCAAGAGGATGTAACTGAAAGATGATCTGTGTACACGGGGGGATGGTACTTGAGTATAGTAAAACACATGGTATGTGAACACAATAGAAAATGGATTCTATTCCCTCACAATATTGGATTAAAACCCAGACATTTGCAACTAGAAAAGTCATTTGCCAGATTAACAATGTATAGAGTGTATTTATGATTCATTGGCTTCGTTGAAAGAAAGTGTGCTTTTTTTTCAAAAATAAGGAACTTTCTATGTGACCCCAAAATGTTGAGCGGTAGTGTACATTGAACAGATGTGAAATATCTCCTGGTTCTAAATAGATATTGCAATGTTTGACTATTATAAGGAAAAATTGAACCCCTGATATCTTTATCTTAATGTTAACATTGTGTGAGATACAGCATCATTTCTTTTCTTTTTCATAACTAGAATGCAATTGGATTTTTCAGGGAGACTTTCATTATGAATACACAGAATGTGACAGTACTGGATCAAGGTGGAGAGTTGCAGTTCCAAATCTGGAAAAACAGTGTGTTGGATTGCCAGACCCTGTCAAAGGAAAAGATTGCAGTAAGTAGACAGTAACAGTTTAAAGCGCTGACAGTAATTGATCTTTCTAACTTAGCAATAGAAACCCACAGTGTTTAATGAGACAATGTACCCATATTCTGCATACATGAATCGGTGACAATATATATGCTCTTCTACCAAGATACTGTAATTATTGTCATCTGTAGCTTGAAAAATTGTATCAGAAAAATCATACTGCATAATATTTTGCTTCCCTCTAAGGTGAGCATTTTAGAAAGCACTAGTTAAAATAACATGCTAAAGAATCCAACACCACTGGCATCATCTAGAAAATCACTTTGAAGTGATTATATACATTGGTTGTATAAAGTCATGAGGTGAAGAGTTCGGGATTGAAGTGAAGCTTTCCCCACTTCAAAGTGCTTTCTTTTCATTCTCCAGTGCTACAGCATGGCATCTCTGTCATCACCATTCTCTGTTTGCATATGCAACACCCCTGCCAACGCATAGGCAACTTGGTTGTTGTAAATAGTGCCCTCTCCTTGTCAGCATCTATCTTTTGAGCCTGTGCAACTCATCCAGAAGCTACTGCTAGGTAAACTCAGTAATTGCAGCTGTAGCCACTGCCTGGTAAGGCAAGAGTTAAGCATGCCAAATGTTATTGTCCAATGATATTCCTTGTAATATTGTAAAGCAAGCTGGAAGCTGGTCGGAAGTGGTACCACCTGACCAAGGTACCATAAAAACCCCTGGTGAGCGGGAGCACATGGTCTTGGATTCTAGTCAGCAGAGTGAGAAACAAGACCTGCAGAGCTGCCATCCAGAAATACTACGAGGAAGCAGGGGTGTCTCAGGGGTGCCCAAGGCCGCATAAATCAGCCACTCTGGTATTCTAGGCCCCAGCTGTCTTCACCCACTGAAGAAAGGCTAGGCCACGGTGGGGGATGTTGCACATACAGTGGCATTGACAACGTACACCCATTACAGCTGTGGCTGCAGGATGTGGACCAAGCACCTTAATAGTAATACTTGCCAACCTTCACTCATCACTACTGTGGGCCTCCTAGTCCGAGCTCATTACATTTTAGGTTCAGTAGTAGTTGATCTGGCTGCTATAGTGGACAATGCCCTTGGGTGATTGTATAATACTCCAGAGTTGGGTTGATGAGTCATTGTCAAGTCCTTTCTTTTTTTTTCTCTCTATGATTGCATTGCCATAATAAGAGCAATCTTAAAAGAGCAGGAACCCAAAAAGATCCCAAAAGATTACTTAAATATAATGGAGTTTGCTTGAGTGCTTTTTAGATCTCATTTTGCCGGATAGACTTTTTATCTGTGAAATTTTATGGAATCTGCAATTGGGGCTCTTAACAAAGTGATGTGAAGCCTAAGAAATCTATGAACTTTTTTTATTATACAATGGCTATGCTATATATTTTGGACTGATCAAACAAGTATTTCTGTTTGCAAAATCTGAGTACAGCAAAAGGTCTCCATAATTCAAAAGAACAGAAAATAAATGTGACATGTATGTATAAAGTGTTGAATTAACAGGAAATATCTGCTTTTCTGAAATTTCATGGACTATTCCACACTACATTTTCTGAAATGAAGCTTCATTGTCTTGGGTGAGACTGGCTGCTGAAAACAGCAGTGTTTCTTTCCCAGAATGCACTGCAATGAGGGCACAGAGTAGCATCATTAGAAATAAATCATCAGCTGTACAAGACTGCAGAGGCATCTGATATCCAGGTTATGGATTCACATGTGCTGCTTGTAAGATATGCTTATGAAGAATACAAAAATAGCTTACTGTAACTAATATGCACATTAACATGAAGGTCACCTCGAAAGTGAAAGGAGGGGGCCGTGAGCTTAAAGGGAACCTGTCAGGCACATCTTTCCCTCCAAACTGAAGGTCCTACCTTTCATTTTCTGCAGTGATGTGCTCTGCATGATTATATTAAAATGAACCCACCGCCCCTTCAACATCTTAATCCTGTGAATTGGGTGTTGCTGAGCTGAGTCCGGCTGCAACGCCCCCCTCCTCCTCTTGTAAACGCGCCCCCTGCACACACCTCCTGCTAAGCTACAGCACACAAATGGATATGAATGATACGGGCAGGAGGCGTACAAGAGGGCAGAGGAGGAAGGGGGTGTTTCAGTCTGACCTGGGACAGCTCAGGAACACCCAACCGACTCGCTTTCCATCTATTTTTCCTTTCCTTGCCTATAAAGTTCCACAGTCCGTTTGTAATTTGACTTTCCATCTATTTATATTCACGATCTTCCAGCTCAGTTGTGTCTCAGCTGATTGACAAGGGGTCTATTTTCTCCGGCTGAGTGAACCTGTTACAGGAAGTGCTCACTGCACAAGTGCTGTGGAAGCTGGGTTGGGGGGGGGTAAAACAGTGTAACAGACTCTAAAGTCAGGTCACAGAAGGGCTAGGGTAGTCCCTCAGATTCACTTTTCCAAGTTTACAAATGCAGCACTAGGGTACGGGGGAGGTCCGCCGACTGATTGCAAATGTGTTTCTATGGAAACGTAAGAAATTGGTAACCAGACACCGGGTTCTGGTTACTGATTGCATATGTTTCCATCGAAGCGCATTCACGCTCAGGCCCCTGTACCCTAGCGCTGCTATACATGCAATCGCACCCTAACAGGTACGAATAGACAGTCTTGTACTCTGCCAGATTTATCATCTAGTATGAGACACTTGATAAATCAGGTGCAGTACAAGACTTTCTAGTGTAACTTTGCACTGGCTTACCTTCTGACACTTTTGATAAATGTGCCCCACTATGTGTACAGTTTTACTATTTCTAATGTAAAAGAATACATATATTATTTTTTGAATAAGTAAATACATTAGTGTCACATGGTACTGCCTTACACTGTATTAAACCATTCTTAAAATTGTACTGCCTATTGTGTGCATGATAAACAGGGTGTTGTGGCAGGAGAGAGAACAGAGCTTCTAGACATCTGGATATGTATTCTGTGCAGTTAAGCCTCTTTAATCCAGGTTTTGTGGACAGATATTTTATATTGTCTGGTAGCATCAGACTTATGACTCTAACAAGAATGAGATTTATTTCATGTATTGTTGCACATCTTATGAAGCTGCAGCTGATTAATAAAAAATTAAATTCTATCTCTACCTTTAGAGTTTTCCTATATGACATGTTGTAGGAGATCCAATGTTATAAATAATGTAATAACCCTATGTAGGGCAGATGGTGCAGTAATTTGTTCCTAGTTCTGTGTGACCTTGAGTCAGAATGCTGCCGCAAAGCTCAAAGTAAGGGGATCTGAGACCCCTGTTTTCACATGTGCGGGGGAACCCAAAGATCAGACACTTATTCCTGTTATGTGGATAAGGAATATGTGTTGTCATTGTTTTATGTTTCTTGCTCCATTGCATGAAAATTGTATTTTCATCTTAAGTGCACAGCTTCTATGCAAAGCATTGAGCCTTAAGGGGGTTGTCCAGTTTCAGCAAGTAAATGTTATTTTTTTGTATCAGAAAAATTATCAAATTTTCCAATAGACTTTCTGTATCAATTCCTCATGGTTTTCTAGATCTTTGCTTGCTGTCATTCAATCGAAAGTTTCATTGATTACTTCAAGAGGATCATGATCTTTCCATGATCATGTGATGTCACACAAGTTAACTACTTGTTAGTATCACAATGAGTATTCAGAGCTGTGTGTTATAACAAGCTGTGCACCTGTGTGACATCACATGATCATGGACTTTCAATCCACAAGAAATAAACAGAGAAGCTTTCTATAGAATGACGGCAAGCAGAGATCTAGAAATCAATGAAGTATTAATACAGAAGGTATATTGGAAAATCTGATACATTTTTATAGTTCAAACAATAACATTATTTGTTGAAAGTAGACAACCCTTTGGATAAACTGTGGCTCAGATATATCAAAAGTTGTGCTAAATGCCTTTGTGCAGTTTGCTTCCCTCATGTGCAGGTTACGCCAGATAATTCAATAGTATTGCACAGTGTTCAATTATCTGGCACAATCGGTGCACACATTTGCACCTTTTTCTTTTCGGTGTACTTTCATTATACAGTGTGCAACACAATTGTGTTGATGCATAGTAATAAATTTGGCGCAAACTAGGAGCACACACCAACACTCTCCTTTAGGTCTCATTCAGATGGTCGTTATGGGGGCCGTGATCTGATCTACTGTGTCTCCCATTGACTTTGCAGTCAGGTGGCCATGTGGCAAAATATAGGACGCATCCTAAATTTTTTCAGATTTGTGGCATGGCCGCTCCTCTGCCTATCAAGGGAGTAGGAGTGAAGAGTCCTTACACATCCTGGGCCTGTGCACGCCCGGGATCCGGTCCGGGTGAGCACAAGGCAGTCTGAATGAGGCCCTGGGGTGCACAGATTTCTAAATTGTCAGACAAAGGGCAGCCGTGACACAAGAGTGGCGCAAATAATAAATACATGTGTAAGCCCCAAAAACCTTCTTTTTAGTGCAAAGATAGACAAAAATCTGGTGAAGACACAATGATGTATCTGGGCCTATGTGGACCAAAAGAACACAGGCACCGTTCCCTCTACGCCACCTGCACGCCCTCATGGAGTGGAGGTAGCATATTTGCAATTTTAATTAAAATTTTTGCACTGTGCAAGAATTTACAATAATTTACTGCTTCTATGACAGAAAAATGGTGTAGAAGCAGTGATAAATCTCCCCCTATTAGTTTATATGTACAACAAGACTAGTTACCTATTGGAAAAGCCTATGGCAAAGTGATGATGTTGAATAGGAAAAATCTGCCTCATAATTTACCTGAAATCTGCCTCCCAATCATTTCTGTTGTATGCTGATGAAAAAAATCTTCTCTGAAAAAATGATTTTTTAAATCCTGAATAGGATTTTTTTCCTCTCTAAAAATAAATGTGTTTGTGAATGTATCAGAATCACAGTAAGCACTATCTCCTACTTATCAATAAGGAGTGGACTAAAAGGATTCCTCTCTCCTTTTATGTGCATCCTGTTTATATCTTTACTCTTAAGGATGTGGCTCTTCTGAAGAATCAGAGTTTAGATTTCCTTGTACTTAAGGTTTAACAGTTGCCACGGCAACACCTAGCAACCCCTTTAGCCACATGCAGGCAGTCGAAAGTAGAACACACATTTTTATATTAGCACAAGGCTTCCCATATTGTAATTCTCTCAGACAGGCATAACTTATTAAAACAATCATTTCAGTCTATCCGCTGTCGCATGAAATTAAATCTAGTTATATGATAAATTGCATTTCTCGCTATTATTTCAGCTGCTTGTGACCTTTATGTTACACTGAGGCTTAGTATCACTTAAAGGCAAATGCCAACTGGATAGAACCAGATATTTAGAGATCAGAAATCTGATCATGCAATTCACATAAAAAGGTATTAGAAATATCAATATAGCAACTATAGTTTGCAAATGATCACCTGTATAATACCCAAATCTATTTACTGAGGTATCCTATCTTATTAAAATACTATTAAAGAAAAGCTTCCAGCACATTAAGCATGATAAAGTAGGGACACTTCCTCATAAATCCATGCACTGTGACTGTGATACTCAGCTATATTATATTAGCTATTTATGGCCTCTTCCTTCCCAAATCAACTTTTAATTAGGCTAAAAACCCTGAACTTCTCTGGGGGTGTTACCGGAGCCCCACTGTGCTGCAGATTCACAGGCTCTTGCAATGAGCAGACCATGCCTCCCCCAACTTCCTGCTCTCTCCCTTCTTTCTCTGCCTCTACAATCTAGCACAGTGATGGGGAACCTTTTAGAGACTGAGTGCCCAAACTACAACCAAAACCCACTTATTTATCGCAAAGTGCCAACACAGAAAGTTAATTTGTGATTTATACTCCCTTCTCTGTCACAGTTTTCATTGATATCAGCACCTGAGGACACCAATAAAGCAGAAAATAGAAGAAATTTGGATGATCATTGTAGCTTCCCTCCAGGGTCCCATAAACTGGAAGAATTGTCAGGGCCGGAGCAGGAGCTACAATGATAATCCAGATCTGTCCACACCTTCCCACTCCTCCAGTAGTCCCAGGTAGCGCTGTCACTTTAAAATAGCTCTGTACACAGCAAGTCCTGTGCTGTCTGGGACTGCAGGAAGATACCTGGAATCATCTCTGGTGATGGCCTGAGTGCCCACAGAAAGGGCTCTGAGTGCCACCTCTGGCACCCGTGCCATAGGTTCGCCACCACTGATCTAGCAGAAGACCTACTCTGCTAATTGTAACAGCCCTGGGGCATGACTACAGTGTTAGCAGCCATAGCAGCTACTATGGGGCCCGGCAACATCATCCAAACTGACTCAATGAAGAGTGAAGACAGTTCAGAACTTTTTGTGAGAGGGGTTGGGCATCTATGAGTATTGACCCTGTCATAGGCATGCCCCAAGTTACAAGATAATACATTGAAAGTAAATTCTAGCCATGTGTAGTAACTGTGTGGAACCTTTCTGAACCAACTTGTGCATATAAACTTCTTATATTGCAAATTGCTGTTCACACACATATTCCCAAAATGTAGGAACATCATACAATTCCCAGTGATTAACTTCCTGACTTGAACAAGTTTTATGTATCTGTTAACTCTGAGCCAGTAACTCTGCACTGTATATATGGACATTTCCATATGAGATTAAAATAGGAGCCTGTTTCCCTTTTACATCAATTTGCACTCTGTACAATAGACTTGACAGTTGCTTTCTTTGGGGGTTTCTATACAGAGGAGATTACAATAGAAGATAACTCCATCATTGCATCCACATCTGCCTATAGATGATGTGCACTAATAAGTGTGATGTGAACTTGTTTACCCTGGGTACACACGTTCGTGTGCAAGAGCCCTTAAAGGGAACCTGTCACCAGGAGACCCATTTTTAGCACTCCCCATAGAGCATAGTACACACACTGCCAAAGTGTTTTTGTATTAAAAATTGGTTTTACAGAAAAAAAGATATGTTATATTGTACCTTTCATTAGCATCTGCTGTGTGACTAGGCAGTTGCCAATTGGGAGGGGCTGGAAAGTAGCAGCTCCCCCCCACCCTTGGGGAACAGCTACTCCATGTGGCCTTTTCAAATATATGAAAACACCCATCACTTGGCTTAGCGACGCCCCCTGCTCCTCTACAGCCAATCCCGAGTGAGGGGAGTTATTCATATATTTGAAAAGGTCACATGTTTCCCAAGGGTGGGGGCGGGGGAAACTGCTCCTTTCCAGCCCCTCCCAATTGGCAACTGCCTAGTCACACAACAGATGCTAATGAAAGGTACAATATAACATATCTTTTTTTCTGTAAAACCAATTTTTTATACAAAAACACTTTGGCAGTGTATGTACTATGTTCTGTGGGGACTGGGGGAGTGCTAAAAATGGGTCTCCTGGTGACAGGTTCCCTTTAAAGCAGTTTTGCGCTTTCACACAAGTGGAACTAGCTGAAAAGTGAGGCACAACGGTTGATGAACCATCACTGGACAAGTGAAACACACAGTGAGTTGAACTTGATCTTTAGACATCTTATGATAAATCTGTAAGGAACAGCAAATGGTAAACTAACTTGTCTAGCAGGAATGACCTGAAATTCTAGTCTACAGGAATTCTATTTATTCCCCAGGCCCTGCAACTAAATAATATAGTGAACTTTGTAGCGAAAGCTCCCCTCTGAGATTATATGGGGATAACATGCGCTTCAGTAAACGCTGCGCATGAAGTAGTATCAAAATGGAATTTCTTCCTGATTGAACAGTTTCATGAAATGGATTTTGTTTGTAATATATAAAATCATTTATGGTCAGTTTCCTAATGTTTGTTCATTTGCATTTCAATCCTTCTGCATTATATCTTGGTTTATTTACTTATTTTTTGTGTTCCTTTTATTTTATTGACAATTGTTTATGTTTTTCAGCATTTTCCTGTGATTCCGGGCAGTTCTTGGATATAAAAACCCAGTCATGCACAGAGTGTGCAGCAGGAACATATTCATTGGGAACTGGGATCAAGTTTGATGAATGGGATGAGATGCCGTCAGGATTTTCCAATGTGGCAACTTTTATGGAGACCACTGCAGACTTTTCTGGAAACAGACCTGATAGCTGCGATAAGTATGTGCTTTCTCTGAGAAATATTATCATAAGGCTTCTTGCATTTATAGGTATTTTCAGACATTATTTATAAATTTTATAATCCACTTTGAAATTTGTGTGGTTATTATAGGAAAATTAATTAAATGATGACCCAGCACATGCTGTGTTTTTGAAAATTTGCTGTGGAAGAAAACAAAACATCACTCTTCTTTGAGGCCCATACAGAAAGCTACAGAAAGGGGAAGGGGCATAAATTTAGGTTCTATACTTTGTGGGGGCACTTAAAGTGATATTCTACTGTGGGCACACTAGGAGATGGGTTTAGGGCAGGTCAACTGTACATTGTGGTATTTGCCCTCTTAAACTTCTAGTTATAAAGAGGTCAGTCAGAAGTTTGCTATGAGGCCCTATTCTTTCATAGTGGCATAAAACCAGCTACAAGAAACACAGGAGGACATCTACTATGGCATGCCTTGTCTGCCAGTTTGCCGGACAAGGCATGGAAAAAGTTTGCAATTTTCTGTAAAGCCCGGGAAGGGGACACCCTGCCCACTGTATTTTGTATAGTCTATATCTGAAATCTTCACCAAGAGACCAGAGCGTACAGTGCGCCAGAAGGGGGAATATTAAGACAGTTCTTTAATACGCCAGTCTTAATACACTTCCCCGCACAGTGTTTTGTAGAAAAAATTATTTTGACATACCTGTAGCATGCATAGGTTTATTTAATTTTTCCCCACTTTTCTCCCAGTTATCAGTTAGTAAAGTTTATCAATAAATTATATGTCCCCCAGAATGTTGCCATTAAATAATTAAATTAATCCTGTAGAAAACAAGCCCTCACATGGCTATAATTTTAAATGTCATGCTATGCTTTTGATTGGTAAGTGTGAAAAAATGACGACAAAAAGAACTTTGACTTATTTGCCAAAAACAGGCTGCTTATGCTTATATTTATTGATGTAAAATACTGAAAAAAGTGACCTGTCAACATAAGTCTGGTTTTTCACTATAGGTTCAACCCACATTACAACCACATTACTGTATCACAACCAAACACACTTTAAATAATTTAAATAAATATGTTAGCTTAGTATAGAAATATGATATGGGAACTGAACACAATAAATACATTTGAAACTTTAAAGCTCAGTGAATAAATGCTGTATCAAATCTAAGCACAGTAATCAAAGCTTAGTAAAACCAAACAGAACCTTTACGAACTCCAATATTTGACTTCTATTTACTATTATGAACAGTACAAGTAAAAAAAAACTCTGTATGGTGCTACTAATCTCAGTACTTATATACAGAACCAAAACCAATGTAAGTTAATAAACATGGTGCAGAACTAGGATCAGTAAAGAGAAGAATAGTGGTGTTGTAACTTCTGCTGTGCAAACTACCTATGTATGATTTCTCCAGTTCTGTATTTCTGTGCTGTATGAATCCGTATATACATGACATCTGACATGACATTTTCATCTGTATGTGCATGTATGTGACTGTATCCAAATGTTGGATGGCTGGCTGACAGAATGCACCTCCCATTGCTTATGGTCTCCCTGGATACTGCACCGCTCACAGTACATTACGGTCGGCAATACTGCCATGCAAATAGTTGGCTAAATTGCCAAATGAAATCAGTTGGGCCGTATGCTACCATATGAAAACGGTAAGGAACAGGCAGCATTAGCTTTATAGCTTCCTATGTGAAAATGTATTCCAGTGGAAAATAGTGACAATAACATTTCAGAAAGCTTTAAATTCATTCAAATTTTCATATGTGATTCCACCTTTTAAAATAAATAGAACAATGCCTTATTGTGTTCCTTGCTCTTTTCTTATGGCATTTTCTGTTCTGAAACTAGAATTAAAAAAATCTTCTACAGCAGTATTGGGCAGAAACTTCCTAAAATTTATATTGTTCACAGTTTCCATGAACTGTGTTCTCTCATTAAGTAATTTAGCAGTAAATCCAGTAAGACTCCTACACGTAATGCAATGAACACTGCACAGTGTACATAAAGGACCATATAGTGACTAGACTGGCAGTTTTTATCAAATGCTATGATAAGCATGTAATAAGTAGTAGAAATCATCAGTGAAACAGCTACATTAAGTGTATTGTCTGTCCTGTGTGAGCACTATGGGTTAATAGCCTCTCTATACTGTGTTATGGGTTAATAGCTTCTTTATGCTGTGTAGAAAATGTCCAACATGCAGAAGGGGGTCTATGACACAAGGTAAAATGCAGACAGAATGTTCTGCAGAATCACAGACTGGAATGAGGGGACAGATACTGCAGAGGGGAGATGATATTTTACCTCACTATTGTATGTGTATGAGACTTCTGCACAGAACACACTCAGCTACTCAAAGAAAGCACTGTCTCATGGCCTCTCTAAACCACTAGACGGAATCACTGGAGAAATCAGCATAGCCAGGTGATACTGCTAGTGCAGAGAGGCAAAGAAACTGATGCACATAAGTAACTAAAATATTAGACAAAGTTGTTCTACATCTCAAGAGCTATTGATTTGGGAAAAATAATAAAGGGGTTTTCCCACGAAGGAAAGTGCTGAGCCCCCCGCAGATCACGAAAACAAGGGGACCTTTCTGCTCCATTAATCTCTATGGATTAATGGAGCAGATCAGACGGACCGCTGAGCACGGAGCAGGTCAGATGGACCCTCATTGATTAGCAAGTTAGGCCCTACCCCGTAGATATGGCCTAACTTTCCTTCGTGGAAGGCTAGTCCGGGTTGTAGGTAAGGACATAATTTGGCACTTTTTTTTTACATTGTTTTTAACCATTTCTTTTCTGAAAGATTGAAAGATGATTCATGTATTTTATCTTTTCTATTTTGTCAGCTCCTCTTGGATTCCTCGAGGAAACTACATTGAATCAAATCGAGATGATTGCACCGTGTCCCTTATTTATGCTGTACACCTGAAGAAAGCTGGTTCTGTGTCCTTCGATTACCAATACGTGGATAACAACATGTTTTTTGAATTCTTTGTAAGATTAATTTTGAAAAGAATTTATTTTTCTTTGTACCAGTTTTAGTATATTATACAACATTACTTCAATTCAGTTTCCATTTGTACAGGCATTGTTGTGTCATGCACTTTTATAATTTTTAATTAGAAAACTTCTGTGTAGATGGTAACAGGAGTTGGCTGCCACTTTAGACCTCATGCAGTAGACTAACAGCATAAGCTAATTATGCACACATTATCAGAAAATAGAAACATTTTTCCTTCCACGTAAAAAAAAAAATTACATGACGATGATCAATAATTTCCATTCTACAAAAGAAGTATAAGAGAAATTCCCTTCTCATACTGCTAAATATAAACCCACACTGTCCCACAAATATTCAAAAATACAGCAGGTCCTGCAAAAAAACAACTGAAAAATATATGGCTTTAGGATGCTTACAATAAAAAAAAATGAAGAAATGCTTGGTTCGTTAAAGGAGTTGGGCACTTTACCACATGTTTTTTGTAATGTGTATGTATATGTTGGGGGCAGGATATCAGGTAATTCACCATTATACATTTTTTAAAGGCTATAAATATGAAAAGAAGAAACCTGCACAGCTTAACCCCTTCCCGACATTTGACGTAATAGTACTGCATCGCGGGAGGTGCGTTCCCGCAAAATGCAGTACTATTACGTCATGCTTCTGGCACCGGCTCCTGAACGGTGCCGGCGCCAGAAGCTGCGGGTGTCGGCTATATATTATAGCCGATACCTGCCTCTAACACCCGCGATCGGAGATTTCTCCGATCGCAGGTGTTAACCCCTGACACGCCGCGGTCGCGCTGACCGCGGCGTGCAAGGGGCATTTCAGAAGAATCGGACCCCCCCTGCGCGGCGCTTACCGGGGGGTCCGCTGCTCCGATCGCAGCCCCGGGACTGCCGGTGCCCGGGGCTGCGCGATCCTCCTTCCTGTAGCCGGGTCCCTGCCTCCTGACAGGACCCGGCTGTAACACACTGAGCATGCGCAGCATGCTCAGTGTGTTACATTACACAGTGTAATACATCTGTATTACACTGTGTAATGTGAAGAAGAGCTTGAACAAGTGATCAGTGGATCACTTGTCCAAGCTAACCTGTAAAAGTTAATAAAAATGTTAAAAACATTACATAAAATAAATTTTTAATAAAAATAATTAATTAAATAAAGTCCCCTAAACACAAATATTCCCTATACACATGCAATAAAGTGAAAAAAACACAAAATCGCCAAAAAAACCCACATATTTGGTATCGCCGCGTCCGTAACAATCCGTACAATAACTCAGAAACATTATTGGACCCGCTCGGTGAACGCCGTAAAAAAAACCCCCCAAAAACACGCCAAAAATGTACATTTTTCATAAAATCTCTACACAAAAATGTTCTAAAAAGTGATCAAAAAAAGTTATGTGCGCAAAAATCGTACCACTGAAAAGAACAACTCAACACATAAAAAATAAGCCCTAAACTGGCTCTGTCAACCAAGAAATATTAAAGTTACGTCTCCGAAAAGATGGCAATGCAAAAACAAATGAGATTTCCTCTATATTAGTTTTTACCCAGTAAAATTGTAAAAATAAATGAAAAACTATATAAATGAGGTATCACCGTAATCGTAGTGACCTATAGAATGAAGATAATATAATATTTTTAGTGTATGGTGTACGACCCCCAAAAAATACGAAAAGAAAGTAAACCAAAATTGACAATTTTCTTTTCACCCATACATTCAAGAGTTAATACAATCTCATCAATAAGCTAATGACCCACTAAAATGAAGTATTTGTAAAGTGCATCTCATGTCGCAGAAAATAAGACCTTATATGTCCAAATTGCCAAAAAAATAAAGATTGTATAGCCAATAAAAATTGACAATGCATAATCTGCTCTGAATGGCGCAGCTCCCTTCGATGCCATGGCGTGTGCCCATACAGCAGGTTACCACCACATATGGGGTATTGTTATACACGGGAGAGATTGGGTATCAAATTTTGTGGAGCGTTTTGGTATTTTATCCACTGAGAATTTGTACATTTTTTGAAAAAAAAAATTTATTTATCCAAAAAAAATTGCATCCGATTTTGTTTTAACCCCTGTAAAACAATTAAAGGGTTAACAAACTTCATAAAAGTTGTTTTACGTACGCTGAGGGGCGTAGTTTCTATAATGGGGTAATTTATGGGGTTTACTTTTATTTAGGTCTCTCAAAGTGATTTGAAACCTGAGCTAGTCCCTCAATAGCAGGATTTTCCTTTTTTTTATGAAAATGTGAAAAATCGCACCTAACGTTCAAGGCCCGAAACATCCTACAAAAATAAGAGTATGCATAAAAAACCATGTCCACATAAATTAGACATTTAGTGAATGTTAGTTATTACGTTTTTTTGCGGTTATGACTATGTATGGAAAAAGTAGAACATTTTGAAGTTCAAAAATCAAAAATTTTTCCAAATTTTCACCAAATATCTGATTATATTATAAATAAATGCAAAACATACCACCAAAATTTTTCAAATAACCTGAAGTACGATGTGTCACGAGAAAACAATTTTAAAATCACTTGGATATGTTAAAGCGTTCCGAAGTTATAACCATTTATAGTGACACAGGGCAGATTTGAAAAAATGGGACGTGTCAGGAAGGTGAAAAGTGGCTTCAGCGTTAAGGGGTTAATTATCTGAAAGGTACACAATACTATACAACAGGGCCAACACACTATTATAAGTGACAGTCCATTTCCAAAAACGACAAAGAAAAGGGTGTATTGGCAAAAATATCCACAAAATTTTAACATTCCCACACAACATACACGTTGAAAAAACCACCTAAAACATACATCAGTACAGTACATATAACCAAGACCCATGTATGTGACCCTACTAAGTACATACCTATCAAATTGCACCAAGAGCAAATACATATATTATTGCCACATGTCCCATTTGTGTAAACAAGTATTTAAATGCCACAAGGTAGAATCCTGCTGGAGTAAAATGGCTCCCACAATATGAAAAGTAACACACAGATGGCATGGATGGCCCAATCTCAAGGAATATTACACCATTATTTGTCACTGGTACATAGTTACCAATCCATAATTCTTTCAATAGGAAAAGTGTTTAGGGCAATGTGATGAAATACTCCACGCGTTTCGTCCCTCAATTCAATTTCCTCAGGGGAAGTCCCTCATGAATTCTCATTGAGTGACGAAACGCGTTTAAGTTTATCTTTATGGGAATACCCCTTTAATTGTTCTACACCACTTTCTTAATATATAAATTGAAGCCTCCTGTCTTTTACCCTTATCAGCCAAACATTCCTGTCCATAAAATGGCTGCAGATGGAAGGTCATGTGATCTCAAACTGTCCAGGAACAATAGCCAGTTAGAGATCACATGACCATCCATCTGCGGCCATTTTATGGTCAGAAATCTCTGGCTGAGGAGGTAAAAGACAGGAAGCTTCACTTTACATATCAAGAAAGCGGTGCAGAACTTTTAATAGATGTATATTGGTAAATTACCTAATATCCTGCCACCCACACTTGCACACACATTACAAAAAACATGAGGTAAGCCCCTTTAACTTTAGAGAACAACACGCCTCCTGGCGCAGTCGGTACAGCAATAAAAAAATCTGTGTGTAACTGTGCAAGTATTCAGAAATGTACATCAGGTCTGTGACTACAAAAATTGGAGGTGAGGGTTATACCCATCCCCATTCACAGGGGTCATGGGAGCACCCATAGCATAACAGTCCAGTGTGGGCATATGGCTGCATAAGATAAAGAGAAACGGAAGATTAAGGATGGACAGAAAAAGACAAAAGACAAGGGGCAGACATGAAAGGGATAAGGTGAGGAAGGGGGGGGGTCATGAAATATCAATACAGCAGGCACTTCTAGGGACACTCATCTCATCACAGCTCATAAATATTGAACTCAATATTGAATAACTAAGAGAATAAGAAGCCAAGGTAGCAGCCTGACTATGCAGGTGGAGCATTTAATGAAGATCGTCCTGGATAAATTGGTCATTAAATTTAAGGGTTAAGGGATAAAAAAATACATTCTTAAGGTTGCAAGTTATTTTATGTACCGGTACCTATAAATGTACAGGCTGTCCCCTACTTAAGAACATCTGACTTACAGACGACCCCTAGTTACAAACGGACCTCTGGATTTTGGTAATTTACTTAACTTTAGCCTTAAGCTACTGTAAACAGCTGTAACAGTTATTAAAGGAGTCTGTAATGAATCTTTAGTGTTACTCCTGCTTCTTATGACAACCCAACATTCTTAAAATCCAATTGTCACAGAGACCAAAAAAGTTTTTGTCCGGCGTTACAATTATAAAATATACATATGTCCTATATATAACCCGGGGGCTGCCTGTACTTGTACTTTCACTGAGGACACAAATTGCAGTCAAAATTTAGCCTAAAGAAGATCAACTGTGTATATAATGGCCCAGTCAAGTGATTGACTATTGAATATTCTTTCATGATTTTTTCATACAAGTGGAGAAAGTAGAAGATCTGCTGCTGAGATTTACTCCAATTTTCATTTAATGTGAAAATCACCCTCTATGAATAATAAGCTGTGGTCTATTTTCTGTATATAGCCTATAGCATACATTATGCCTTAACCTTTTTTTAATTGAATTTTAATTTGTGTTTTTTCTTTTCCAGATACAAAATGACCAATGTCAAGAGACAAGTTCTGCATCAGAAAAGTGGGTAAAACTTTCAGAGAACAGTGAATGGATGCATCATTCGGTATGACTTCCTAATTCTTGTAAATGATTGCGTGAAGTGTATTAGTTGTTAGACTGCAGTGTTCCGCATAAGAGCCGGCATTATATGATGTCTATTGTGTCAGTTTTGTACAATCAGAACAGGTTGCTGCTTTTTTATGTAATTTGGGCTGCTGGTGCAGGACTTTAATTGCTAAATCTCTTGATGAACTTTAGTCATTAAAAAATATAAATATAGTGTAAAACCATTTTAGGACATTCATTTTACCTTGTGGGATTTTCTGCCTCATATAATTTAATGAGATACATCTATAGTATTGTTTTAATTGCCTCCCATTGGAAAATAAATTTAGTAAGTTAGTTTAATTTTAACTTTGCAGGTAGCTTTAAAATCTGGAACCAACATTTTATATTGGAGAACTACTGGCATTCTTCTGGGATCAAAGGTGGTGAAGCCAGTCCTAATAAAGAACATTACTATAGAAGGTAAACTTCATTCCAGAAATCTTATATACTTTCCTTGTATACATATTTGACTCAACGGTCAAATACGGTATGTTCTTCCTTGTGAGCGGTTAAATTAAGTCTAAATATCAAAACTACATAAAATACATGATGTGATTATATTAAATAAAAATGAGTTGTACATACCTTAAAGAAAATCTGCCATCAAAATCTAGCATGATAAACCTGGGACACTTACTCATAGATTCAGACACTGTTACTGTGGTAATGTTATTTTATTTGTTGTCCATGGCCTCTTTTCTTCTAAAATTAACTTTTGATATTATGCTCGTGAGCCTGAGGGGCTCTGGGGGGCTTTTCCAGATGCCCTCTGTGATGTCTTTTCAGAACAAACAAGTGTATGCTAGTTTGCTGATGAGAAGCACAATTCCTAATATTAGGAATAATAATCCTATAAAAGTTTATTCACAAAATGTGGCCTGATAGTTGGTTCTTGGATTTATATTTAAGTACTATGATTGTCCTAGCCATGTCCTGATAGCGTCATTGAATGGTAGAAGGATTATATTCGTATACAGCTACAATCTTATAATACCCATAAACCAAGTCTACCCAATACATATTTATTTTTAACATAACAATTCCAGTAATAACTTATCCTCTCAAACTTTTTCCCTTCTATTAACTTTATTTAGTTATTTTCTGTTTTTAATAAGTCTAAGGCTATTAATGTCATTTTTGGCTTTAGTTATTTATAACAGTTCTGATTCAAAAGCGTACATGTATTTTACAACAAATATTATTCTCTTATTACAGGAGTTGCGTACACATCAGAGTGCTTTCCTTGTAAACCTGGTACATACAGCGATACACCGGGATCTTCTTTTTGCAAGATCTGTCCTAGGAACACTTATTCTGACAAAGGAGCTAGGGAGTGCAATAAATGCAAACAGGACACACAATACTCAGGTATTCCATGATTATGACATTCTTAACTTTTCAACAAACTTTGCATAAATCTGTTGTATTGTAATTTAATCTGTCATTGTAATTTATCTTATTTGATCAAAGTGCTTTCTTGTTAACTTAACCCTTTTCCTGCCATGCTTTTCTGGAAATGTTGTCACGTTATTTTTACAATTTTGATATGATATGAAAAAATAAAACTGAAATTGTCGCATAGACACAAACCATATATTAATATATAATATATACATATATAGACACTTGCACAGAAAATTGCATTAAAGAGTTTAGACATAGACACCTTCATGAAATTTTTATTAAAAATATTAAAATATTTATTAATATGTGTCCCAAACAGAAAATATATAACTTTACATATCCTAAATATAATAGATGAATAAAAAATGTACAAAAATGCACAAAAAATTTACAAATCCAAACTACTTGTATAAAGAATTGTATAAAGAATAAAACAGTAAGATATGAGGAGTTCATACATACTCTACATGTGTATATTCATAAAAATATGCAGCAAAGTGAACGTTAAATCCACAGGGGGCGCCAGACCATTTTTGTAGAAAATTGCTCGGAGTTTCACACAGATATTGTCAGTACCTGTCCAGCAACTGCCCAACCACAACCAGGCTTGGCGCTAGCTGTCAGACTAGATAGGTGGTGGCGAACTCACCCTGTGGAGTCCCTGCAGGCTAAGGCCCTGCCTAAAGCAGATAAACCGCCCTGATCAGGAACCAAACTGACGGTCCCTGAACGACCCTACAAAGTGACAGGAAAACCTACTTCGTCTGGCAGCTGCTGGATGGTGGAGTGGACAGGTAACCAGAATACAGATATAGGTCAGTGTTCACACTGGTAACTGACACAAGACAGACAGGAAGGTGGAGTCACACTAGAAGATAAACGATATTGAGGGACAAGCAACAGATACAGACAGACAAGCGGAGTCAAACAAACCGGGTCAAAACCAAGATGGCGGCAAGGTACAGATTCGTATAGCAAATAGAATGGTCAGTAGGCAAAGCAGAAGTCAATACACAGAATAGCAAGAAATGCAATGGCAAGAGCACTAGATAAACAGATAGACTGCAATAACCAGCACCAATGAAGGGGCTGAGCGGAATATAAGGCTGTAATGGACACTACCTCCTGCACTGACTGGCTCAGCCGTCCATCACTCAAACCGCAGCTGCAGGCAAAACGAGTTCAGAGGCACACCCAGCTTTCCCATGACCAGAAATGGAGCTGTCAATCACAGGCAGCTCTGGGTGCGGTTTTCCAGCAAGAAGCCTGAAACCTAATCCCATCAGTACCATTTGCGAGTTCTGACAGATATATTATTGTTATCTCCCTTACACAATGATAACCAAAATAAAAAATAACTATATTTTCATAAACCAAGCTAATAATAAGCTACTAACAAAAGTTACTTTGAAATGTGCACCACTGTATTAGCCACACAATAACAGAACCTTCCACAGTTCATAAGAATTTGAGTAAGAACGCCATTACCAAGGTGTGAATAATAGAGGATGGTGTGAAATAAAAACTTTATTCAGAATTGTCTTTGTTTTTTATGTTACATATAACTTTTTGGACATGTTCTGGGTTGTGGTATTAATATGTAGCCACATTAAACAAAAACGGGTCTATGAAAAAATAGCTGGGCAGAAGGAGCCCAGACATGTAAACATCCCAAATAAAGGTAATGAACCACAAAAGCAAGACAGGATGTATATCAATGGTACAACAATCTTTATTAAATCCAAAATACAAAAATATAAAAACAATTAAAAAGCACTAAATGTGCCAAAGTCCAGCGACCAACCCTGGGCACAATGCAAGAAAAGTCATGAATAAGGTATACATGCCAGGACATCAGAGCCTGGTTTGGCTCAAAGCTACCAACAATTAAATAAAGACATAATCAAAATGCAATCATGTAAGTAACAATAAGGTTATAGGTAGCTATACCTATAACCTTATTGTTACTTACCAGCTTGGTTACTTACCAGCAAAGTCCAGCTTGGTCGCTGGACTTTGGCACATTTAGTGCTTTTTAATTGTTTTTATATTTTTGTATTTTGGATTTAATAAAGATTGTTGTACCATTGATATACATCCTGTCTTGCTTTTGTGGTTCTTTATGTAGCCACATTAGGCATAGGGAATGGAATGTTTATCGTTTCGCTAAATTTATGTAAAAAAAAAAAACATTCCTCAATATATGAAAATAAGAGAGCAAGTGTGTTCTCAGATTGTCCTGTGTAGGATTATAACATGAACATTAGTTAACAACATATAAAGTCAATATTTGCATTATCTGTGAGGTGACAGTAGCTATTGTGTGCAACCTCATCCAATCTCCTTTTTTCATATGAAACTTACTTTGTGTTTCTAAGTAATAGGGAACTGGAGATATCAACTGTAAAATTGCCGTCACACCTGAAATTCTCACTTTAAACATAAATATCTCAACTTCTATGGCCCCTAGAAAGATATTTCCTTTTCCTCTTTCAGAAGTGAGGTTGTAGGTGCCATAGATCCAGAGTTATAGCCTTCTGATGTATCACATACATCCTTAGCTATACATTGCGGGAATAGGAATGTCGGAAAAATCTATAAAAATGCTATAAATAAATGAATACAACAAAACTCAATGACATTAATCACAAAACAGGGCTAAAATAGTTTGCTTTTATTGTTCACAAAATTTTGTGAGCTTTCTAAACTAGGCGGAGTTATCTCCAGATGACTGACACAGTATACAACAACTCCCATGATCCCTCAAATTTCAGTAACAGCTTCTCCCTCTCATGCCCTTCTCTCAGTGATGATCTAACAGACACACATCGCCATATAAGTCTGCTTGGTTTAAAATACTGATGGTAGTAGATTTATTTTTACTTGGCATTTATCATCCTCCCTCCATTTGGAGACCATAGAACTAGACAACCATCTAATGTGTATTAGGGGGGCCAGATATTATAGTATTATAGATTATAATAGTGATGCTCTCCCTCTAGCCTCTAAAAGTGACTCACCTTGTGATCTTTACAGCTGTTTTAAATTAAAAAGAAACTTTTAAAAATATGTTTAGCAGTGTAAAAGTTGGTGACAATCTTTCATTATTGTAACGTAGCTACGGGCTCCTTAGTAGGGCAGTGCAATCACGTTAAGTTGAGTTGCATTTAAATAAAATCATGATGTTGTCATTAAAATTAATCCTATTTCTTTTTAGATGAAGGAGCCAGCAAGTGTTTAGATCGTCCTCCATGCTCAAACAAAGATACGTTTCAAATACACACTCCTTGTGACAATGAAGGAAAGGTAATCTATACCTTTTGTTATGATGCAGTCTAATAAACCTGGAATGTCTTTTATAAATCCTATCACTGTCCTAAGCCTACGAATATTCTAAGGGTTTTTGTGGGTTCACAGTATCAGTAACTCTAAGGCTACATTCACACAGCCCCAAGTGGGACGTATATACGGCCGACGTATATATATACGGCCGATATACATCCCCCATAGACGGCAATGGGCGCAATACACCCTACGGGAGCGGTACCCCGGAAAAAGATAGGATATAGGATATTTTTTTTTTCCCGTATTACGGCACCGTGCGCCATACATCCCTGTGGAGAGGAGCAGCATTCACCCCCTCCTCTTCTCCCTGCGCGCTGCCATTGCCCGCCGTGCTATGGTACGGCAGGCAACAGCAGTGTGAATGCAGCCTTAGGCTACATTTACACGAACGTCTGCCTGCATGGGTACGGCCGGGCGGCTCTACGTCCAACGCCATGGAGAGGAAGAGGTGTGACCCGTCCTCTCTCCATAGCGATCCATGGTGCACGATGCCTAAACACGGGGAAAGATAAGACATGTTCTATTTTTCCCCTGTGTACTATGCGGTACGGTTCCACACGTGTGCAGTATTGCTCCATGCACCCATTGCCGGCCAGCAAGCTTGCGGCTGTACATATGTCCCCCTACGGTTGTGTGAATGTAGCCTTATATTAATGGTAGATTTACTGGTAGGGGCTACTAATGTAAAGTTTCAATCCACATGCCCATACAAATGTTACTTATGAAAAAATTTACTGATTTTATTTTCCAATATAAGAACGGACAGTTTTCCAAATACAGCGCATGTAAATGAAATTAACTAACATACATACAGATACATTAATGAAAACTGTATTGAAATGGGCTGCAAGATAAAGGCATTCGGTAACAAAAATCCTAAATGAAAGCATATACCGTATATATAGCTTATAATACTCCTAAGTGTGTTTATTAAGATTTTAGAAAAATGTTCAATACAATAACCGAATAAGAGAAATGTCATTTAATGCTTTAAAATTGAATAGACAATGCTGCAACCACATGGACAGAATATTGTAAATCCCTGTAGTGTACAGAGCTATAGACTGGGGCACATTTATGGTTAACAAACAAAACATTTATTAGAAAAAATGTTTCTTCATTGCAAAACATTGCTGAACTCCACTTTCTGTCAGTTTATCTCTGGGCCTTCACCCAGTGATTGCAGGGGTGACTTCCCTGAGCCAGTGATTGGCTTAGAGGGAATCTTTAAGTATTTCCTGTGGGATTTGAAAGACGGGGACATGGCGAGCAGCCATAGAATTTGAATGTTGGGAGCCCATAACAGTTGATGAAAGCAAAACTGACTGTTTCTGTGTTTTACATTTGTTCAGACTCAGGTCATATATAAATGGATTGAACCAAAGATATGCAGAGAAGATATGCCTGATGCAATGAAGCTTCCAGCATCTGGAACCAAGGAAGATTGCCCCCCCTGCAACCCAGGGTTTTATAGCAATGGGACATCCACTTGTTCTCCCTGCCCATTTGGGACCTTCTCTGATGGCATACAAGGTAAGATGTAAGATGTGGATGGATAGCATGCCCCATGATTATAACAATGGCTGTGCATTCTATATTATTTAGGATTGTCCCTAGAGGTTTCATATAAAGAATAGATGTATGTCCCAGTAGGATTAGTAAACCATGTAAAGTGTAAGAGGTGACTGCTTACTCTCATATGTTAATGGAGATAAAATATTGGAGGAATGGAATTTCAGATGCCTGATTTTTTTTTTCGGTTTGCAAGATAACATGTAGCCCAATATGTCTAAGGTTGCATTCACACGACCGTTGGGGGACGTATATATGGCCACAAGCTTGCGGCCGTATATACATCCCCCATAGGCCAGCAATGGACACACGGAGCGGTACGGTGCTGCACACTTGCGGCACCGTACTGTTCCATACCTGGGGAAAAGATGGCAGCGCTCACCCCCTCCTCCTCTCCCGTGCGCCAATGTGTGTGTAGCATGGCAGGCACGCGTTAGTGTGAATGTAGCCTAAGACTGGTATTATTTCTTCTCCTTGTTCTAATCACCTAGCAGAAGCCATCATGTATTTATTTATATTGGGGAGTCAAGTGAAAAAGCTGTTGGCTTTATGTATATTGCAAGCTAACCTTATACATGTAATTATTAACTAAAGTAAATGTTCATTAGTCATTAGTCAGTTATTGATACAGTATATTATTGAGTTTAGCTAGCCATACACATAAAAGCTGCATAGATCTGTCTACTCTTATCTGTCTGCCATCTAACGAAATATATGTGTCATATAGATTGATATATAGACTTATAAGGGAAGATTTATCAGAAGTGTCTGAGGTAAAACTGTTCTTGTTGCCTATGGAAACCAATCTGTGCTCAGCTGTAATTTTCTAAACAGTTGTAGGAAAATGAAAGCTGAGCTCTGATTGGTTTCCGTGGGCAACTAGAACAATTCTGCTCTCAAGACACTTATGATAAATCTCCCCCATATACTCTATGTTATATATGTAATCCCTCGAACTCTGTGCATCACATGATTTTAGGATACTGTGCTGTATGGACCTTTGATATTATTCTACTTGGCAGTCATTTCATAGTGTAAATAAAGATTTATGCTGCACTCTTACCTAGACATTGGTATCAGTGATAGTCTCATGATGTTTTCTCCTACAGAATGTAAACCATGCGCTGCTGGAACGGAGCCTATTCTTGGATTTGAATATAAGTGGTGGAATGTTCTCCCTGCCAACATGAAAACGTCCTGCTTTAATGTAGGAAACTCAAAATGTGATGGAATGAATGGTAAGTCATTGCATGCATTAAGATACTTGTCACTTGTTAAACGTCTATATGAAACTGAGCTTGTCCTGCTCTCAAATGGACTGCATTACCTTAAATGGACACAAGAGGGCCAAAGATCTACAAAGGTTTCTAATAGAATGGCTCCCTCTCCTGGACAACTAATTATATGACAGCATTGTTTCCTACAAGTACAAGTATAAGTAGTAGACAGTAAGCCTTTAAATGTTACTTTTAACAAATCTGTCTTTAGATATGACACACTACAGTACCCCATTTAAGAGAGTCAGCTGCTATCAGCAAAATAGCCTTTTTTTTGGTCCATACGAAATAGTTGTGCTCCTGAGCTGTATAATAGCATAGTATCGTTGAATAAAAATGTGTACTTTTTTCAGCATTTTCAGTCATGTTTCTAATTATTTTTCCAATTTCTAGTTACATCTAACTCTTTGATGAATATTGAATTCTCTAATATCACTAAATTAAAATGTGTTGTTTCCAGGTTGGGAAGTTGCTGGAGATCATGTCCAGAGTGGAGCTGGTGGATCTGACAATGATTATCTTCTTCTAAATTTGCATATTCCTGGATTCAAGTAAGCTATGAAACTGTATTGAAAGAAGATGCAGTTGAAGAGATATTCAATTATTTGATGATTACCCTTTGATTTCTGCCAAAGAATTGCATGTCAGACTTTAAAGAGGACCTGTCACCCTAAAAGTCACCCTAAAAAAAGCACTAGGAGCTGGTTACTAAAGTAAGCAGCTCCTAACACTACCACATTTTTAGCAGTGTTAAACTGCTAGCTTTTATGGAACCCTCCGATAAAGCTGGGAGACATTGCAGGGCCATACCCTCAGAACGCCAGATCAAGCTTACAGTCTGGCATATTAATGAGGGGTGGTCCAGGGAAGAAGAAGAGCCTTGGAGCGCCCCCCCTCATGAATACACTGGACCGCGGTGAGCTTGGTCCGGCGTTCCTAGGGTACGGCACTGTAGTGTCTACTAGCTTTATTGGAGGGTTCCGATAAAGCTAGCAGTTTAACACTGCTAAAAATGCAGAACCACTAGGAGCTGCTTACTGTAGTAAGCAGCTCCTAGTGCTTTTTTTAGAGTAACAGATCCTCTTTACTCCAACATATTGATATAGGGGGAGATTTATCATATGCCAGAGAATGGGCACAATGAGTCCCTACTCCTCCGGCACCAATGGATCCATCAGGAGTCTCTGGGCTCATGTTATATCTGATGTGCGGCTGTGCAGTGTAAGTTCCACGCTAGGTCCTTCCTGGCATAGAATTGTGCCCGTGACCCGCAAACTTTCATTCAGGAAATGCCAGGCCTACTTGGCGTGGAGGTGGTGTAAAGGGGGAAATAATTACAATTACCAGTGGTTTGCTAGTAATTGTGATTATTTCAGGGTTTGTATACTATAAAACTGGCATGCAATCCCTGATGAGTCCCCCCATGTGGCAGAAGGATGGCATAGGAGCCTATACAATGAATGAACTCTACCATATTTTCTTTTGCTGTAAAAAATACCTGGGCAGTTTTATCAAGTGTCTAAAAGTATCAGGTATCAGGTGTAAATTAATTAAACCTGTCACCAGAATTTATCCCATTAAACTAGTAGCCCCCTCAGTTAGGTTATGAAATTAATTCTAGAATTTCTTCTTTTATCTCACCTGTTTACCGATATATATAATAAAAGAGGCTGCAGCGGGATTGTGACTTCCGATACTCTAGGACATTTCATACACTACTTTAGAGTGCTAGTACTTTAATTGGCTAACATCATGTGACAGGTTCCCTTCAAGATAGTTCATGGCAGAATAATGAACCAGAATTTTTGATGCATTTGCATAATGTTTTCCTACACCCTTTTCCTACCGAGCTATGGTCCCTCATATTAGGCCGTCCTTCTTTCATTGTATTTGTTGTACAAATTGTCCAAAACCCATGTGGCATTTTAGTCCTTTTTTTGCGACTGAAGACAAAATAATGCCTGCAAGAGATTGATAAACTTTTGGCAACTACCTTTGATGCTTGGATAGTCCAATGGCTTCTTAAATGCAGGCATACAGGAAGAAGGATCTAGCACTCGCTTTGTTGCAGAAAATCCTTAATATTTATTCAGTAAAACGGCATTATATTTCACTGTTCACTGGAGGTAGACACAAACGATCTACGCGTTTCGGCTTTGCCCGTCATTGATAAACCTGCCTTTATAATTGTTATGTAACTATAGAAAAGAATATAAAAATTAAACCCAGCTGATTAAACTCTCTTCTCCCATCTGACCATATTTAGTATCCTCACTTTTTATTTTATTACTATTTTCAGACCTCCAACATCAGGAGCAAATGTCGCTGAAATGGGCAGGATCACTTTTGTCTTTGAAACCATTTGTTCTGCGGATTGTGTATTGTACTTCATGGTGGTGAGTGATTTGGTTTTATAATATAGTGGTTTTAGTAGGATTATTCTGTTCAACTACTATTTATAGTAGTATGGGTCTCGGTATACAATGACCGTATATAGCAACTATTGAATTTCTAGCTTCACTCTTTTCTCAGAGAAAATGTGAGAAATGTAGCATGTAGACCTCAATGTAAATGAAAGGAATGGCAAAATCTCCAGCCAAGCATTTGGTAAAGGGTTTTAATAGGGTCTCGTGAACGTTAAAAAAGAAATTCAATTACAAAATGAATACCTTCTAATGATCAAAACTCTACTAAAAATGGGCCGCTCTTTTGGAGCACCGGTAAAACCTGCCAGTTTCAGGGAGCCTTAATAAATATTCAATTTGAGGGTACATTCACATGTTACAGCTCAAACTTCACAACTGAATCCTAAAGAACTGTATTCAGTTTGGTTTGCTTTTGGTTTCATTTTTTGGATTTTTTTTTGATGAAACATATTAGATAGATTCTTACATTACAGTTGTGTTGCAGTTTACCGAAATGTGACGTAATATATGACACACGTCAGGTGTGGGTGCATGGATAGGGCCCAGCTTTCTCCATAGCCGGTAAGTCTTTGGTGCATATTGCAGCCAAGGCTTACCTGTAACACAGACGATCGGTGCTAGATCGGTGGTGTTAACCCACCGATCGCAACCAGCAAAGCTGCGGAAAGCTTAAAAAAAATGGAGTATCTTGGTGAGGATCGTCGCTCTCTGTGACGTCATTGGTGGTGGTGGTGGTGGGGGAATTGCCGCGATTGATTGTCATGACAACCTCGGGTCTTCCAAAGATCCGAGGCTGTCTTGTTTTAACCCTTACATTACAATGTGCGATTAGCACATTGTAATGAATGAGGAGGAAAATCCCCATATTTTGCCGTACTGTATTATGACAGTATATGATAGGATTGATCAGACAACCTAGGGTTAAAGTACCCTAGGGGGTCTGAAAAATAGTAAAAATTTAAAAAAAGCCTTTCACAGCCTTTAACCCTGTAACGGAAAATAGCGGCCAAAGTCGAAAATGGCACTTTTTTGCCATTTTGAAAAATATAAAAAATTCTATCAAAAGGTTGTTCTGTCCTAAAAAGTCATCAAAAGTCACAAAAAATGACAGCACCCAGAGCTCCGTACACCGAAGTATGAAAAAGTTATTAGCACCAGAAATGCCTAAATAAAATATTTTTTTTTTGTACAGGAGGTTTTAATTTTTGTTAAACATTATAAAACCTTTACAAATTTGGTATCCCCGTAATCGTACTGAATAAAGAATAAAGTAGACAAGTCATTTGGGGGTGTACATTGAAATCCGTAAAATCCAAGCCCACAAGAAAATGGCACAAATGCGTTTTTTTTTTCACCAATTTCACTGCATTTGGAATTTTTTTCCCGCTTCCCAGTACATACCGTGCAATTTGTTATTCAGAAAACAAGCCACCACAGAGCTCTTTACGTTGAAAAATAAGAGTTTTGGATTTTTGAAGGTGAGGAGTTAAAAACGCAAAAAACGGTCTACGGTGGGAAGGGGTGAAAGGAAATCCAGCAACAAAACCATGCATAATAAGCTAGGGATAATTACTCATAGATTCATGCACTGTGACTGTGGTAATTTTCTTATACTTGTTATCCATGGCCTCCTTCCTTCTAAAATCAACTTATAAAATAATTCTAACCAACCAGAATGGCTCTGGTGGTTGTTAACAGAGCCCCTCTATGCTGATGCTGTAGATTAATAGGCTGTTACACTGTGCAGGAGTATGTATGTCTATCTCTTCTGCTCCCTCAGCACTTTCCACTTCCTCCACCTGCTGTATTCTCATGCCAGTAGATGAGGATTCAGCACACAGTGGGAGGGGTGATGGTGCTCCAGTACAGTGTCTCAGCCTGTGAAACTACAGTATAGAGGTGCTCAGGTAACACCTCCCAGAGGTCTTCTGGCTCATAAGCATAATTTTATGAAGGAAGGAGGCCATGGTTGACAAATATGAGAGGATTACCACGGTAATCAGCTGTATTCTCATGCCAGCAGATGAGGTTTCAACACACAGTGGGAGGGGTGGTGGTGCTTCAGTACAGTGTCACAGCCTGTGAAGCTACAGTATAGAGGTGCTCAGGTAACACCCCCAGAAACGTTCTGGCTCATAAGAATAATTTTATGAAGGAAGGAGGCCATGGTTGACTAATATGAGAGGTTTACCACAGTCACAACGTCTGGATCTATGAGTATGTGTTTATAATGCTTTATAATGGTTTATAATGCTTGATTTTGATGGTCGATTTCCTTTAACTTAAATGTGTCAGTGCACTCTCAGGTTGACTGGATCTTATCCTTACTGGATCTTATTCATGTAGACAATGTGAATTGGTTAAATGAGCTATCTGTTTTTATATGTAATAAATGTATACATTTATAGACATGTTCTATAAAGGTGATCCAGATATTGAGGTGCACCTTGAATCCTTTTTATTTCTTTATCTAATTTTTCTTTATAAAGTGATGAAATCCACACAATACTGGACCTATGTCCTAGAATGACAGTTGACAGAGAACCCTACGTTAAATATACATGTGCTTTGAAACTAATAAATAGTTTTAATAATTTTCCTTTACAGGATGTTAACCGAAAGACTACAAGCGTGGTGGAGTCCTGGGGAGGAAACCGAGAAAAGCAATCCTACACACACATCATAGCCAAGAATGCCACATATATGTTCACCTGGGCTTTCCAGAGGACCAATCAAGCTCAAGATGTAAGTTTTATATGGAGACTAAGGCCATTGTCTGTGAACTGAGTGACAAATGGTAATTAATGAAAAATGTCCAATTATGGTCTAATTTCATATCTTGAGCTATTTGTTTTTTTAAGGCCTATCGTTATCTACAAATGTAGTTGAGTTGATACTCTGCAATCACCTAAGTGTAACATAGGAATATAACTGGTGAAGGGGAGTGAAAATAAAACTTGACTTTCACTTTAGCTATTGAAAAATGGTATATAAAAACACAGTGAAGTGGTATTCATAGTACACTCAACTGAGTGCCAACATGGAATCCAAGTGCATCAGTTGTTTTTTTTTCTCTTCACACTCCCATTGATTTTAGTGGGTATGTTTTATGCATAGTTCACAACCGAGAATTGCATGCTCATGCCCTCGGAAGATCAGATCAGCGCAGTGTAAAAACATAGGATGTGCACAGAGCACAATGGTGCTCATTTACCAATGGTTGCACTGTGCTCTTTCGTCGGAGGCTAAAACAGCTTGCACAATTATTTAAAAAGTGTGTGCACTGGGATTAGCCGAATATAGCTAACCATAGACGCCTATGGCAACCGGCCACGGTACAGTGAGCACACGTTTATCACCGTACCATACTATAAAGAAAAAAAGATAGAGCATGCTCTACCTTTTCCCGTATGAATAGCTGGGTTGCATGTGTCCTTATGGAGAAGCGCGAAACGCGTTGTTCTAAATGTACTTTTTTATCCTTATGGAACTTTTATAAAATAAAAAAAGTTTAAAGACTGGGCCTTCGCCACTCTCAAGATTTCGAACTTGGATGAACACCGTAGATGGGTGTCATAGATGTGGATCCTTTTGGAGAAGGGAGGAGTGAGCAGCGTGCAGCTGTATGCTCGTCTGGGCTATGGCCCGGGCAGGCATATGTTCGTGTGAAAGTAGCCTTAAAGGGAGAAAGGTTAATGTTCATTGTTTGGATGTGGAATAACAAATTAAATTATTGATTTATTATCTAGTACATAGAGATCAATGTATTGTGCCAAAATATAAGCTTAAGTGAACATGAACAAACAGTTCTTGCACTATGCAGTCAAAGTTTCTAAGATCAGAATTTGCAGAAGAAATGATAGAAATAATTTCCTTACAACGTTACCCCATTATTTTTCTCTGTATATTATGGATATAAATATACTGAAGTGTAATATATTAGCAGTAAGCACATTCTGTTGGTCATCTGATAATATAAATGGAAACTGTTTAGCACAATAATTATGTTTTGATTTATGGTTCCTCTTTTGCGCTGCAGTTTTGGGTAATGACTCCTTAATTTCACAAGATCCAGACATTGTAAATGTATTCACTTTCAGTGCCAAAGACAAATCTTTGTAATATGTTTTCTTAGGAACGTCTTCAGAAATGTGTTGCTTTGTGCTATTTTCATTAGCTTTCAGTTATCTTTAAAAATAATGAGAACTGTTTTTTTTCTGCTTGTTTTGTGCAGGCAAAGTCATAATAAACTCTTAATAAGACTGTCTTCTTGCACTTGAAAGGTCATTGATCACATTTTTAATGTATGCAAATGGATGATATTCCAGTGAACTACAGGGTGGGGGGATTACATTACTCTGATTTATAAAACGAAGAAGTGGAACAATATCCTTGTGCTGAAACTTTACTTCCTTTATAGAGCCGGCGTTTAGTAAACGACGTTGTAAAGATCTATTCGATAACTGCCACTAATGTTATGGATGGAGTTGCATCAAGCTGTCGTCTTTGTGCCATGGGCTCTCAGCAGTTTGGATCGTCCTGTGTGCCCTGTCCCGCTGGTCACTATATTGATAAGGAGAGCAGCACATGTAAAGAATGCCCACCTAACACATACTTATCCCCTCATCAAGGGAATGGGAAAGAGTCTTGTATCCCATGCGGTCCTGCAAGTAGAAGCAATAAGGTACAGTTACTTCATCATTTTTTTTTTTATATAATTGTGTTTTTATTATTATTTTTCAAAAATATTTAACAAACAAGTTATCATGTACACATATCACATAAAAATTTTCCAATAATAAAATAATTAAAAGACAAAAGAGAAGGGATCCATTTCCCCGTGGAGTATCAACAGTGTAAATATCCTGTTTGCGTATCATAATGCAAAATCCAGCAGTAACATATGCCTACTATATTAAAACAAATGCCAAAGATGGCATCATATCAATGCTTAACCATGCTGAAGAGGTTGGGAAAAAGGGTACGGACAAAGACAAAGTCATTCATACTCACTACGACAACAATTACCACTTGGGAAGACACTAAAAGGATGGCCCTGTCACTCTCCTCCTCTTGCTCGTTCCTCAATCCAGTAGCGGTCCCATCGATCCCAGGTTTTGTCAAACTGTGGAATACGATTATTCAGGGAAGCAGTCAGATATTCCATACTGCGAGTTTCTCTAACCCTAGAGAGAAGATCCATTCGGGAGGGGGGGGCTTGTCTCTTCCAAAACTGCGCTATCAGACATCTCGCAGCTGTGAGAATGTGTAAGCTCAGTTTTGTGGTTGCCTTGGCCATGGGGTGTGGAGAGACGTTCAGCAAGTGAAATAATGGGGAGAGTGGGATATCCACCTCTACGACCTCCCGAAGGAGAGTCTTTACTGCCTGCCAAAAAGGCTGCAACAATGGGCACGTCCAGAAGATGTGTTGAAGAGTACCTCCAACTGAACCACATCGCCAGCAAGTATCTGGTGTGTCTGGGAATAATCTGTGCAGCAAGGATGGGGTATGGTACCACTGCATCAACAGTTTGTACTGGTTCTCCTTATGTGTAGCACACAGGGAGGTCTTAGCCGCCCTATGCCAAATCAGTCGCCAAGTGTCCTGAGATATCGGCCCCCCCACTATGCTCTCCCACTTGGCCATATACGGGTGTGCAATGAGCTCGTCTGGGCTGGGATGGAGTAGTATCATGTAGATATCTGATATGAGTCCAGATGTTTGGGTCGCAGTTTTGCAAATGTGTTCAAACGTAGTGGGTGCCGAGACTGTCTCAGCACTGTCCAGGGATTGTAAAAAATGTCTAATTCGAATGTAGTGAAAATTGGCCGCCTGTGGGAGATGGAATTTATCCTGTAGGGCTGCAAAGGGCAAGATCTTCCTATCGCGGTAATCCACAATATCTGCAAATCTAAATAGACCCTTCTCATGCCAGGGTTTAATTTCCTGCCCAGCCCCAGCTTGTTGCATGAGGGGAGTGTGTAAAAAGGATTGCATAGGGGAGCACTTGGACACCAATGGGAACCTGGCCAAACAGGCCCTCCATAACTTAATCGTGAATGAGATAGGGCCTAGTTGGGAATCAGGCAGCGCAGGCGCCTCTTTGGGCCAAAGGTAGGAGTTAGGATGAAAAGGGGCCAGCCACAGTTTCTCTATCTCCATCCACTTAGAGAATGCCAGTAGGGTGGACCATGCAGGAATGCGTCTCAAGTGTGTTGCCCAGTAGTATTTGGTTATGTCCGGCACCAATAGGCCGCCCCTGGATTTGTGAGAGAGTAGAACAGACCTGGAAACTCTGTGTCTCTTTTTCGCCCAGATAAAGTGCAATATTGATGCTTGCAGGGACCTCAGAGCGCCCAACGGCACCGCTACTGGCAGGGTTTCAAAAAGGTACAGCAGCTTAGGCAGAATAGTCATTTTGACCGCTGCTATCCTGCCAAAAAGAGAGAGGGGGAGACTGTTCCAGTTATTAAGGAGAGTCCTTATTTCCTGAAAACTACCAGGAAAATTCTGCCCATACAGTGTATTGTAAGAGGGGGTCAGGAGTATCCTCAGGTACTTGATAGTGTCTGCTTTCCAGTTATATCTGAATGTGCCCTTCAATTGGTCTACCAGCGGTTGGGTAAAATTGAGGGGCAATGCCTCCGTCTTTGAGGTGTTCACTTTATAGCCCGAGAGACGGCCATATTGTTGTAGCCTCGCTTGTAGGTTGGGTAGGGAGATTAGGGGCTGAGTGATGGTGAGCAGGATATCATCTGCGAACAACGACAATTTAAATTCCTTGTCTCTAACCATAACGCCATGGATATTGGGGTCTAGACGGATAATGGAGGCCAAGGGTTCAATGCAAAGAACAAAGAGGAGGGGAGAGAGTGGACAACCCTGACGTGTACCATTCTTGATCCGCAGAGGTGGGGAGGACGCGTGTGGGAGCTTAATTTCTGCTGTGGGATTTGAATATAACTCCCTCAGAGCCTGGAGAAAGGGACCCTTTATTCCTATGTGTTCCAGGACTTGAAACATAAAGGGCCAGCTGAGGCGATCAAACGCCTTCTCTGCGTCTAAACTGAGAATTAGGGCCTGATCTTTTTGCTTATTAATTACATCGATAAGATCAATTGTTCTCCTCGTGTTGTCGCCACCTTGTCGTCCAGGTACAAAGCCCACCTGGTCCTTATGGATTACCTGAGGAATCCACTGAATCAGGCGATTGGCCAGTAGTTTTGTGAATATTTTTAGGTCTGCGTTTAGAAGTGCAATCGGCCTATAATTAGCACAATCGGTTGCATCTTTCCCAGGCTTGGGGATAAGGGTGATATAGGAATGGGTGAAAGTTGTAGGCATGGGTTCACCTTGTAAGAACGCGTTAAATACTTTTGTCATATGTGGCAGCACCACAGGGGAGAAGGTCTGATAGTAAAGATATGTGAGCCCATCTGGGCCCGGGGATTTCCCATTTGGCATTTCTTTGATCACCTCCTCTATCTCATCCGACGTTAACTCTGAGTTGAGCGTCTCGATGGCCTCAGAGGGGAGTCCCGGTAGGGAGCAGGAGCTCAAGAAGTCCGAGAGCAGCGTTTTTCTAAGGCCCTCATCCAGGGGTAGAGTATTTGGCAGGGAATATACTTCATCATTTTAATATCTACAGTATTGTATACACTTTATGAAGCTCCATTTGTGAAAATTATTCTACAGTTTAAAGACTATTCCCAACATCTTAACCAATTCATCTCATTATATTTTTGTTTTTGCAGCTTCAATTTATATGTATTTGTTTCTATTGTAACATCAACATTGTGTAGTCTGTTATAATGTGTCCTGTCTAAGCTGTCAATTTATGTTGAGCTAAGAAGATATAGAGACTGCATGAGGATTTGTGTGCAGTTTGCATACTGTAGCTTGAAAATTGTTTTTGATTAAAACTATTCAATAAATTCCATCTACAGTATGCATACGGCACACAAATCGTCATGCAGTCTCTATATCTTCTTCGCTCATATATATATAAGAGATGTATATGAGATGCATCACATTTATAAAAATGGCTGTCAAGATGGTTATAGCCTTCAAATGCACTGCCGCAATGTAATACCCCCTCCTACAATCAATTACCTGCTCCTACTTCTATTAAGGGGTTTTCCCCAGGAAAAAAGAATAAATACTTACCCTGCTCTGCTTCCTGATTTTTGTGTCACTTTGGTACTTTGGTATTAGGGTATATGCCCGGCTGGAAGTTCCCGGGGTCAATGGACATGTTTCATTTAATGGGAGGTCATTTCCTATGTTCCTATTTCCTATGTTGTCCCCTTGTTAATTGGCCCCCTGTAATGTTAAAAACCATAAGTAATTAAGTGACACTGAGATCAGGAACACTAGGAGCATTATGTGTTCATTTTTCTTTCCACCATGGTCCCCTGGGAGCTTTCCAAATTCATGTAAAACAACTTTAATTTCCATTCTCTCATCTTACATTGTTATATTATTTAGCTCTTTAATGGGCAAACCAATCTTCATTTCCCTTATTAGAAATGCTCAGTTAAACAGGAGCTTAAGTTGACAGGGTATGTATCAAATACAGGCGGTCCCCTACTTAAGGACACCCGACTTACAGACAACCCATAGTTACAGACGGACCCCTCTGCCCAGTGTGACCTCTGGTGAAGCTCTCTGGGTGCTTTATTATAGTTCCAGACTGCAATGATCAGCTGTAAGGTGTCTGTAATGAGGTTTTATTGATAATCCTTGGTCCAATTACAGAAAAAATTTTGAAACTCCAATTGTCACTGGGGCAAAAGAAAAAAATTTGTCTAGAACTTCAATTATAAAATATACAGTTTCGACTTACATACAAATTCAACTTAAGAACAAACCTCCAGACCCTATCTTGTATGTAACCCGGGGACTGCCTGTATCTCCAGCAGAGGAGGTTATGACTGGGTGTCCTGCTGCTTGGACCTAGAGTACACGGCTGCAATTTGGTGGTGATCCCCACAGCCCTAGTGAAGTATTACAGTATGTGCTAATAGTGTAATACACCAGTGCCCATAAGAGTGAGCATGCAAGGGATGTTCTTTGTACTCATTTTTTTCTCTGTTGGAGACAGAATGCAGAATTCCCTAATATGCTATTTAAAGATACAAGATTTGCAATCCATGATGATAACAGCTAACAATACCTGCTGTGATTTAAATGTAGAGTTTGTTAATAATAATAACAGTAAATTGATATCATGATATACATGTAAAAAAATGCTGTTCAAAACTATACAGATCAGAGGCTGTGCAGAGCTGTACAGACAAAATCAGACATTCCAGAGTAGCTCATCAAAAAATAGGGTCTTCCTCGCAAGAGCTTCCAATGTATAGGAGTGACAGAAAAAGTAGTATATAGTATATAGTTTATAGTATATAGTACATATATTTACTATACTTAGATTTAAGACTTGACTTTAAAAGCATTATATTTACAATTCCATTAACAATCTTCCTCCTCCTCAGCATAATATGGCCCTATGCACAAGAATGTATGTGGGATGTATGCACGTGTGGAACCGTACTGCTCCGTACACGGGAAAAAGATAGAACATGTCCTATCTTTCCCCGTGTTACGACCCGTACACCGTCGATCTCTTTGGAGAGGACGTATGCCCACCCAGCCCAGTGGACATACGTTTGTGTGCACGCGGTCTAACTAAAAAAAATGTTTTTTATAATACGCCATTATATTCTGCAGCACTTTACTGGTTATGAATTACATATAACATATTGGACATAAGATTAATAACATGGTCAGATAAACAATAGGAGTGTGGGTCCTGCTTGCAAGAGCTTTCAATCTATGAGCTCATTGTCCACAACTTAAAAAAATGTTGCCTTTCAAATTTGCTTTTTCATTTTTCAGGATCACTCGGCCTGTTACAGTGACTGCACCTTTTCCTATATGTATGAAAACCAGAGCTTGATATACAACTTTAACAATCTCAGCAGTGTGGGAACTCTCATTAATGGGCCAAGTTTTACTTCGAAAGGAACTAAATACTTTCATCTTTTCAACATCAGTTTATGTGGAAATGGAGTAAGTTCCCAGGTTCTATAAGGGGAGGTGGGGCACTGTCATGTATGAAAAGTACAAAGTGTACAATACATGTTCTGAAACATCGCTGTAGGTATATAAAGACTTCATGTAAGAGAATGGGGATAACTTCACTGTGGTATACTGTCACCATTACTCCTGGCAGAGTGGTCTTCACAGAACATGTCCTTGTGTTTTTTTTACTTGTCATTTTTAACATACTTTTTATTCTTTTTTTTTATAGGCCAACAGAAAATATTGTATTGCAATATAAATTACATTAAATGAAATCTAACACTACCCTATGTGGTAGATTTACTATAAATCCTGCTGAGCATTACTAAAAATAAACATATATTAAGATCATTGCTCCTGTAGATGCAAATTGACGTAGATGCAAATTAATATCAGGGGCTCTGGAGCCCTTCTCCCCTGCCTCCCTGCTCCTTTACACACTCCCTCTCCCGGTCTGTGCAGGAAATCTAGGCAGCACCGAGCTAATATGCAAGTTTTCCAGCATATAGAGGGAAGGGGAGCAAGTGAAGGATGAGTGGCAGATTACCATTAAATGTGAATGAGTACCTTGAGAAACACCTGGGCATTATGGTTAAAAAAGGATTAATCCAAAATGAAATAAAATTGTATAAATAAAAGCAGTTTTACCATAATAGAAATGTGTCTAGGGGACTTCCTCTCCATATTTTACAGATCAAGCAGTCAAAAACTGAGCAACAAGACATTTATGTTTGTTTCGGCAAAACTTCTTTAGCTTATGAAAAAATGTCCCGTTAGGAAAATCTTTTGTCTTCACTCTGATCAATTACTATTTTACTAAGTTATGGCATATCCCTAGAATATGTTTATCACTGCAGCATGGCACTATTCAAGTACAGCCACTACACAGTTACTTACAGGTTCTTTTGTATTTGCAGTAGTGGGATAGTTCATAGTATTAGCAGAAGAAGCTTATAAACATTCTTCAAAGCTTTCAAACGAGACCAATTGTATTTTATTTGTATTTTGTAATGAAGTTGATGAAGAAATTTGTTGTAAATGTGTCTGTTTCGGTCTAAGGGGGAGAAGATGGCAGTTTGTACTGACAACATAACTGATGTCACAACAAAGGAGATGGAAGCAGAAGCAGAGGACGTGTCTAATTTTGTCAAGACCTTTGTTTGTCAGTCGACTATCATTCCATCAGACAGCAAAGGATTCCGCACTGCCTTGTCATCACAGTCCGTGAGCCTAGCTGATGCCTTTCTAGGTAATATAAATGTTACCTGAATTAAAAAATGACTTGAAATGTGAATAACCCAACAAATGTTGTGTACTATATAGTCAATAATAGTGATGCTTCCATGTTAAACAGTTTATAGCTTAAAGGTTTATATTATAGCTTAAAGGGGTATTCTCATCTGGGCATTCACATTTAATTAAATTCATTTGCCATATGTAAACATTTCTTCAATTGGATGTTATTAAAAAAAATGTTCCTGTGTGAAGATAATTTCTCATAAATGTAGTCATGTAGTCCCTTAGAAACGAGATAGCTTCCCCGGATACGACCACGTCACACTCTGGCAGCGCTGGCCAGACATGCGCTAATGAGCTCTGCCTGACCACCAGGATTCAGCGATCATTACCACAGGGCGGCTGTAGGATATGCAGTAACTCCCAGACATTTAATATTCAGAAACTTTTTGTTTCTTTGTGCAATCTCTCCAGCAGACGTGGCCGTAACCAAGGACACAGTCTTGTTTCTAAGGGACAATATCACTACATTTATGATAAATTATCTTCACACAGGAACATTTTTTTTAATAACATCTAATTGAAGAAATGTTTATATATGGCAGATTAATGAAACTGAAAGTGAATGCCCAGATGAGAATACCCCTTGAAGGTGTATACTAGCTACAGCTCTTCCCCACATTTCCTGGAATAGTAAATAACTGCTCTTAAGTATACCAAAATAGAATAGGTTAACAAAAAATATTTTCGATTTATCTCTATCTCTCTGACTGTCTCTGAATGTCTCCAACTGTCTCTGTGATTGTTTCTGTCTCTGCCTGTGTCTGTCTCCGACTATCTTTGTCGATGACCGTTTCTGTCAGTGATGGTCTCTGACTGTCACTGTCTCTGTTTCTGACTGTTGCTGTCTCTGCTGTTTCTGTCTCTTTCTGTCTCTGCCTGCCCATGGCAACCAATCAGAGCTCACGTTTAATTTTAGCGGACATACACACACACACATAAACTCAGTCTTATGTGTTAGATGATAAGTTTTCATATCTAGCTGTTGTCAGTTAGGAATGTACAGAAATCTCACCCTTTTTGTATCAGTTAATTAGTTTTTCACCTCTATTAGATGGCACTGACCATATAGATGTATTAAGCTGGAACTGAATTATTGGGCTTCCCTAAGGATTTGCTGTGGGACAATTTTATACATGAAATGATAGACAGCTAACAGATGCTTTTCTTTTTATTAACTCTGGCAGCCTAGTAGCTTACATATCCCCAATGAGATCAGACTCCCTGTGACATGTTAGCCTTCTCATGAAAATGCAAATGTCAAAAATTTTAGAAATGTTCATCTGAGCAGATAATTTCGACTCCAAGGGTTACATTGACCTGTGAGTTATATAAGGACAATATGTCTACATACTGTGTATCCCTCTAATGTGGACAGTCAAGCTTAAATAGGAAAATATGATTCTGTCAATTTATTGTAGAAACACTTGTTTTTAAAATAGAAACATTTGGCCATATATATAACTTACGGTACTAAGAATTTTAAGGGTCATTTTCTACTGTAATAATGCAAAAATAATTATAAAAGAAATTGTGCTTTGATGGAAATAATTGATAAGTGCATAGAGGGGGTTTTCAGGATATAAAAATTCATCTTCTTAAATTACATTGTTTGTTGGGGTTTGGGGACACCTATAGATTAGCTGTTATTAGCAGCCAATACAAATAGAATGAAATAGGAAGCAGACAGCTTCATTCTCTGTCTTGTGGCTGAGTCATTGCAGCTTAGTTCCAATTTAAATGATAGGAGCTGATCTGATGTAATGTGGACTGACCACTACACAGAGAACTGAGATGTCTGCTTCCTGTTTCATTCTCTATTTATCATGGAATAATGAGCTATAGGTGCTCTGTCCATTGAAAAGGTCCTCAGTATCAAACCGGTTAAGGTAAACACACAGCAGACTCACAGATTGGTTTGTCTTAAAGGAAACCTACCACTTCTGATGGTGGTTATAATGGCGTGCACCAACTCAGGGTGCGCTTATTTTCGTAATGTTTTTAAACAGATGTAAAGCATTTAAACATTTTATTAATCTTTATATACAAGTAGCTTCACCGCACCATGGTCCGCGCACGGTACACCGAGCAACCACTTTGTGCGCCTGAATAAGAAGTGGTCGCGCGCATGGTGCACCAAGCGCGGACCACGGTACGGTGAAGCTACTTGTATATTAAGATTAATAAAGCGTTTAAACGCTTTACATCTGTTTAAAAACATTACGAGCTGGTGCACGGCATTTGCAGCTTATATCGACCATCGGAAGTGGTAGGTTTCCTTTAAGACAAACCAATCAGTCTGCTGTGTGTTTACCTTAACCGGTTTGATACTGAGGACCTTTTCAATGGACAGAGCACCTACAGCTCATTATTCCATGAAGGTTTATCAATATTTAGCTCAATTAGACTTTTAATTAGAGTCTACAAATTTTTTTTAACCCAAATATAGTGTATATACACACACACATTGGAGATCGAAATTAGAGAACCATGTATGATCAATTGAAATAATGTAATCTCCATTGATCAGCATTTGATGGCTTTCTGTAAGGGGTACATCATGCCACTAGAACAGTGTTTTATAAAATTACCACAGTATATCAACATAAAACCTGTATTTCGCAAAACCTGTGATGATCATAATTATAGGACAGCAATGGCTACAGCACCGAGAAATATTATTGAGATATAGGGGAAGATTTATCTTAAAGTTTCTGATGTAAAACTGTTTTAGTTGCTCGTGGAAACCAATCATAGCTCAGCTTTAATTTTATAAACAGCTGTAGCAAAATGAAAGCTGAGCTTTGATTGGTTGCCCTGGCCAACTAGAACAGTTCTGCTCTTAGAGATCTATGATAAATCTCCCCCATAAAGAGTACAACTATTTTTTTGAAGTTTACAACAGTCACCAATCAGTAGGAATTATAGAGGCCTTTGAATGACTTGTCATTTTCTGTCAGTTTTTTTTAAAATGATCTCATTTACATTTTCAGTGCTTTAAAATATATACAATTTATGAATTAAGCTACTTACTCATGTTAGCATACATACACATTGGACTACATATTGACCTTTTCATTTAGGAAATTGTGTCTTGTTCTCTAATTTTCATCTGCAGTGTATGTATATACATTTAAAAAATATTTTTATAGTTTTAAAAGCATCTCAGCGATAAATTCTTCTCCTGATGGCATGTGAATAGTACATACAGTTTTTGTTTTGTAACACATTATTATAGTGTGCAAATACCTGTGTTATTCACCATAGTGGACTCTAGTCCACTAGTCCATGTTTCTGTTAATATACAATGAATGGGAATGAACTGTTTATATCATAATATTTTATTGTTTTTATTTTCTTGTGAATGCAGGTGGTACTATTGAACGAAGCCTGGATGGAATCACCATTAAACCTGAAATGTTCCCTTTTCCAAAAAAGATACCCGATATAAATTTCTTTTACAAGTAAGTGACACCTTTCACCATCTGTACAACCAACTCTTAGGATCCTTTAAAGGAAAGCTACAATTTGCTTTTATGCATTACGAACCAAATATTCCTTAAGAATGCTGGTGCTACAGTTCAAGGGCCTTTGGAGGACTTTTCAAAGTCAAAAGTCGACACACACAGACGGTCCCCTACTTAAGAACACTCGACTTACATACGACCCCTGGTTACAAACGGACCTCTGGATATTGGTAATTTATTGTACTTTAGTCCTAGGCTACAATAAACAGCTGTAACAGTTATCACAGGTGTCTGTAATGAAGCTTTAGTGTTAATCCTGATTCTTATGACAACCCAACATTTTTAAAATCCAATTGTCACAGAGACCAAAAAAGTTCTGGTTGGTATTACAATAATAAAATATACAGTTCCGACTTACATACAAATTCAACTTAAGAACAAACCTACAGACCCTATCTTGTATGTAACCCAGGGACTGCCTGTATAAGTATTGCTTGTTCAGGGCTATACAGAGACCCTTGTCATATCTGTGGGGCAGTATCAAAACGTGGCAGTTACTGTATATACCCCAATATAAGCTGAACCTAGTATATGCTGAGGTACCTAATTTTACCACAAAAAATGGGAAAACCTATTGACTTAAGTATAATCCTAGGGAAATGCTTTGATCACAGCCTCCAACCAGAATATAGCCTGCCATTCCCCTGCCCCCCAGAATATAGCCTTCCATTTCCCTCCCACCCCAGCCAGCCACCAGTATATCACTAGTCAGCCCCCTGGCCCCCAGTATATAGGCATCCAGCACATGCAAGCCAGTCCCAAGTATATAGCCAGTTAGCACATATAGCTATATACCCCCAGTATATAGCCAGCCCCTGCCTCCCAGTATATAGCTAGCCAGCCAGCCAGCCAATGCCCTTCAGTATATAGCCAGCCCATGCCCCCCAGTATATAGCCAGCCAGATCATGTCTCCCAGTATATAGCCAGCCAGCACATGCCCCCTCTATATAGCCTGCCAGCTCAGGCCCCCAATATATGGCCAGCTAGCTCATGCCCCCCAGTATATAAACAGGCTGCACATGCCCCCAGTATATAACCAGCCAACACATGCAACTCTGTATATAGCCATCCCATGCCCTCCAGTATATAGCCAGACAGCCTCCCTATGCCCCCCCACTATATAGCCAGTTAGCACATGGCCCCAGCATATAGCCAGCCATCCCATGCCCCCAGTATATAGACAGCAAGCTTGTGCACTCCAGTATATAGCCAGTTAGCACATGCACCTGAGTATATAGCCATCCCATGCCCCCAGTATATAACGATCCAGCCCCTGCCCCCATTATATAGCCAGCCTATGCCCCCAGTATAGAGCCAGCCCCCTGCCCCCAGTATATAGCTATCCCATACTTCCAGTATATAGCTAGTTCATGCCCCAGTATATAGCTAGCCTCCTTTCCCCAGGATCCCCAGCATATAAAAAAACCTCTCTGGACTCACCTTTCCAATGCCCTCTACAGGACCTCCTCTTTTGTTTGCTGTTGGTGGCTGGCGGCCGGTCTTTGCGCACTGGCTGCACACACATTATGATGTCAGCCACTTGTGTGCGCGGTCAGTGCGGCAGCAATGAAAGAGATTCTTGTATACTCAAAGTCTACTCTTGTAGACTTAGGTGGCCATTGGACCCAAAGAATACTTGGGCACTGGGCAGCTTCCTAAATACTACTTTGCTACTGACACCACTTATCCCAGTGAATTCTGAATTTTCCTCTTCTGAAAGAGCCAATATGACTTTCTATGGGTCATATTTTGAAAACTTTAACACTGCTGCTTTTTCTTATGAAGAATCTGCAGCACGGTTTACTTAAAATGCCTAGCACTGTACTTTACACTTTTAACTGTTTTCAAACCACCCAATTAAGCAAATCTTTTAACATGACATCAAAAATAAGTAAATATTTTCAAGTTCAAGCCCACCTCTGGTATTCCCCCCATTCCTTCCTGTTACTCTTATGTTGAATGTTAGGATGTGAATGTCACAATAATATATATATATATATATATATATATATATATATATATATATATACCGTATGTGTGTGTATATATATATATAATTTTATCTACATTTAAAAAAAAAAGAGATATGGTAAGGAAGTAACGGTGAACTTACCAACCACCCACCACTTCTGTTTAACTGGTACCTTGGTCCCCTGATCTGTAGAAATGGCATGCCCACAGACATCTGACCATCACACTTATCTACTTGGCACATCACCAATAGAGCTAATGATTGTCTGTAACATTCGGAATACAGATGATGTTAGGAAAGGGGAAATAGTTAGGATGTAAGGAGATCGTTTGAGAATTAGAACTTGTTTGATTTTTTAACATTCTAAGCTATTATAAAACTTTTACGGGTCTTAGCTGCTCACTTGACCCTTTTTCATGAGTATATTATTGTATTTCACACAGATCTTCTGCAGCTACCTCGTCATGTGAAAAAGGAAGAGCTACGGTTATATCTATGCGGTGTGATCCCTCAAAGCCTGGTCAAGGAGATATTTCAGTATCCAGGTAATTATCATTCATCTTTGTAACTAAGATTGAAGGTCCCCATAGCTAAAAGTTGGGTGAATTGGCTGATTTTAACGAATTAATGAACAGTTTAATGTGCATTGGACCTCCTGACTCTCCTCTGATGGTGTGTAGATAAAGAAATGATATACCTTTTTACCATATATTACCACCACATCTGTAACAAATAAATAATATACAAAGAAACTATTTGGTATTGCTGCATTCATAAAAAAAAGGTAAAATTAAGTAAGACATTTTTAAATCCATGCAGTGAACACACTTAAATATATTTAAAAAAAAAAAGCAGACTGCTGATTTTTGGGCTTTTAAGCTTGCAAAATTGTAATAAAAATAGTGAAAAAAATTGCATTTAATCCAATATAGAACAGCCTTTTATACAAAAAGCAATCCCTCAAGTTCTTGTTCCCTCAAGCAACAAGTTCTTTTGTAAGAAAACTAAAATGCATTTTTATTTTGGTGTACTGTCCGGTAGAATAAAGGTGACGCGTTATGTATGGCGTATTTTGAGTTAGTAAGCATTTGTTAACTTTCTCCCAGAAAGAGCCATTAATATTTGTCAATAAATTATTGGGACTCCAGTTAACCTCATCTTACAAAATCAAGCCTTCATAAAGCCACATTAGCAAGAAATTATAAATTATAATGTACAATGGGACAGCTAAATACCCAGAAATTATCACATCCTTTAAAGTAACATTGGCGTTAGCAGTAATTTACGGATACCTGAAATAACCCACCTAACAAGGTTCACCTGTGGGGTAATGTTATTTAATAAGTTATAGGGCTAAAATAATGCAATTAAAAAAAAAATGTCTAAATTTCACCACCATTTTGTTTTAACTCATTTGAAACGCTTCAAGGAGGTAACAAACTTTCTAAAAGTTGTTTTGAATGGTTTGAGGGTTGAAGTTTTAACACAATGATTTGTGGGGGATATCTAATATATAGGCCTGTAAAAGTAACCTTCACAACCAGGGGCGTAACTAGGAGAGGCTGGGCCCCATAGCAGATTTCTGCATGGGGCCCCCCTTCCCCTTAAAATATATATATATGGCAGGCACAGGTCGGGTGCGCTGGAGAGGAGGAGAGGTGAGCGCAGCTTACTCCTCCCCTCTCCATAAAGAATAGAGCCGCATGGCTGTTCTTACGGCCATATGTTCTTGGGAAGGTACCCCTATACAGACATGTTTATACAATTACACACATTTATACACTGATATATACACACCTTTATATACACACATAAAGTTCTACACTCGTATACTCGCACCCTTATACATACAAGTATACACTTATACACACACATTTATGCACTCATATACATTTATACACTAATACACAGAGTATATACAAACTAATACAGTATACACATTATATACATATAATACATTTACAATACACACACACACATATATATATATATATATATATATATATATATATATATATATATATATATATATACACACATATATACATACATACACACATACAGTATATACTGACCATATATACACATACATGCAGGATAAAAACACTATATACACACATGCTGCATATACATACAGAATATACACACATATACAGCAAATACACACACATTCAGTATATACAGTATATACAGAATACATACTTACCACATACAAAAACACACATCATATATATGCTAAATATATGCATATAAAAATACAGTATTTGCTTCAATGCATTTATACACAGTATATACATGTATACATAGTAGATGCATATATACACATATACATAGGATTTACATATATATATACAGAATATGCATAAACAGTATATATATATATGTATACACAGTATATATACAATATATACACACATATATATGTATACACAGTATATATACAATATATACACAGTATATACACACATATACACAGTATATACATATATACATACATATACACAGTATATATACAATATATACAATATATACACAGTACATACATCTACACACATATACACAGTATGTACACATATACACTGTATATACACATATACACTGTATATACACATACACACTGTATATACATATATACACAGTATATGCATATAAATACATATATACATACAGATAAATACATATACACATACAGATAAATACATCTGTATATACTTACCTTTTAGGAAGTTTGGGGGCTGTATGGGTGTTCAGGTGGGTGTCCAGATGCATTCAGATGGCGGGGGTGGGGGTGGGGGGTCGCGAGCGGGGGGGGGGGGGGGGGCGTATGTGCGAGCAGGGGGGGGGGGGGCGAGCGGGAGAAGGGGGGGGGCAGAGTGTCAACTGTGCCGCCCTGCAGGGTGATGAGCGGGCAGGTCAGGGAGATGAGGGGGGCGGGTCAGAGAGGTGGCTGGGGGGCAGGTCAAGGAGCTGAGCAGGCAGGGATCCCGGAAAGAGGTGGGTGGGCTCAGGAGACATGTGTAGATGCACAGAGAGGGAGGGGCCCGGGGGCACGATCCGGCAGGCACCCGGCACTGCAGCCCCGGATCACTTACCCCGGGCCGTGGCAAAGCACTGCAGGGAGCATGCATCCCCGGGCCCCTGAACCTCACGGGCCCCGTAGCAACCGCTACGGCTGCTACTGCGGTAGTTACGCCACTGTTCACAACTGAATAGGCCTGTAAATCACAGGTTGTATAACTTTTCTTAAAAATTACACATGGCGGGTGTAAAAATTGAGTCCTATCAGTATTCCACATACTGACTGTGAAAACAAGGGACTAAAAATGCATGTCAAATCATGTCCCACTATTTAATTTTTGTATCTAGCCACAAAATATCATGAAATGATCACAAATTTCCAACCATAAGCAGAACAGATCATCTTATGTGGCACAAAGTAACAATGTAGTTTCTTTTGCTATTGTCTTTCAGACTGTGTCCTGCAGGTACATGCGATGGGTGCAATTTTTATTTTCTGTGGGAGACGGCAGAAGCGTGCCCTTTTTGTACAGAAAATGATTATCAGAAAATAGAAGGGGCTTGTAAGAATGGACACCAGGTATATATGAAATGTATATGGCATTGTGCATATTTTGTTTGAAACATTGCTTCCATGAGGATCATTACTTTTCCATGTGTAGACTACACCTCTTCTGTATGCCACCACTTTATTGTCAAATTTGTAACCTTTTTTGCTCAGATCAAGCTGTGACTGGGTTAGGGAGATGCACGGTATGAAAGAAAAAAGTTGTTGTCCAATTGGGGGCAGTGTATACCAATTAGTCACTAAAATGTAACTTTTAACTTTAAAAAAGATAAATAGTTGTTTACCATAAGTGGTTTTTAAAAAAAAATAACAGTCAGTGGTTGACGATCTTAGGTATCCTTAAATATTGAGGAAAATTTTTTAGCCCCTGGCAGTGTTTTGTCAGGGATGGAAACTTTTATTTTTATTCTTTGTTTCCGACAGAGAGACCAGAGCAGCTATATCATGTTCCCACTATGTGGAGGTGGGGGGGTTGTATAGCGTTTGCCCCTAAGCCCAAGTCGTAAACTTAGTGGAGCATGATATCAGCACCCAGCTCTAGGCTGTACCAATGAATCCTAGCGTGTATCAACACTGTTCGCTCACTAAAGACTTGCATTCCTATTTTAGGGCTCTGCAGTCTGTGAGACAATCACAGACTGCAGAGCCCTAATCCCCAGAATTCAGGGTATTGGTATACTGTCTCTATATATGGCTAGGAAGGAACATTTCCGGACACCCAAGACTTTATTTTTCAAATGTTAATACATTGATGTCTGTGCAACAAACTGAAGATTAAATGATGCAAGTTTTAATTATGTTACTTACAAGAGTCTTTGGAAATAACAATTTATTTGTTTTATATTATAGGAAACACATTATGTTTGGAATGAGCCCAGAATCTGCATGCGAGGTGTCCCTCTTCCAGACAAAAGAACAGCAGCGTGTGAATCCATAGATTTCTGGCTGAAAGTAGGCGCTGGTGTAGGGGCTTTTGTAGCAGTTCTTCTTGTAGCACTTACATGCTACTTCTGGAAGAAAAATCAAAAGTAAGTAGCCTATATGCTATTACAGTACATTTGTGCACTTACATGTAATGTATGTGAGGGTTGAGAAACCATGATCACAAGTGAATATAGATAATTGTTCAGAACACAAGAACTGCTGGGGACCAAGCCATAAGGCAAGCTGTATGATGAATTTGGCAGTAAATGCCACCCTGCAGCTTTGTACTGTGATACTTATAAATTGCTGAAGCTTAAAGAGTAACCATTACACCCAATGATTTTTGATATTGTGGGATGGGGGAGTTTCGTGAACATTTGTATGATGTACTTCATTAAGAAATTCTGCTTAACTTGTAAAGAACCACGTAATACCACGTAATAGGGAAAGAAGTAGGGGGAAACAAATAGCCCCTGATGGAAATTGGGGCAACCACGGAAAACATAAGCGTCCTAAAGAAACCCCAGAACCCAAAGGAAAGTAAACAGTAATACAGACTAAGAAGTCTGATAAATAGTGAATGATGCAGACGGGAATGTAAACAGAAGAGTATATCCTCAATTCAGTCCTATGTGAAGTGGTGACCGGAGGTACCTTCCGGCTCCCACTGTACACAAAATCAATTAGTGCTTACCCGTAAGCATGGTGATAGGTTCGATGGGGGATCCTAGGAGGCCAATGAACTACACCCTGCAATGTGCCCTTTGTTACAAAGGCTGCAATGTGCCCTTTGTTACAATATTACTTCTACATTGCTATGGCAAATCTGTCTACCAGATTGAGGAGGGGTCTCTCTCTCCTCTCATGTTGAGTGTTAACCCTTTCTCCTCTTTCCCTGGTTGCAGTATGCTATGGGCATTTTATTTTTTGCAAACTAAACAGAATTTGTTAATGAAGTATATTAAATAAAATGTTCCTTACTTTCCCACACACACAATAAAAAAAATATCTCAAATTATGTTTTCGCTTTAATGTTGAAAAAACTCTTTTTCAAATAGTTTTAGATAAAAAATACATACATTTGCTTTGTATTAATATTTAACCTTATGATATATTTTTAATTTTTTTTTAAATTAATAGGCTAGAATACAAGTACTCGAAACTAATAATGACCGCTAATTCCAAGGAGTGTGAGCTACCTGCCCCAGACAGCTGTGCTATAATGGAAGGAGAAGACAATGACGATGATGTGGTGTATTCCAATAAACAGTCATTGCTGGGGAAACTGAAATCCCTGGCAACAAAGGTAAGACTATTTGCTGATTTTACTAAATTAAAAATAAAAAAAAAATAAAAAGTTTTTAAATCTTATTAAAATAGTCAGCGGTAATTCACACCAGTATTCACCCAGTATACTCACTGTTGGGTGAGTGACCTAAAAAATAGTTTCATGGTTAGTAGCAACACGCACACCCTGTGTCATATTTCTCCACAATATATACTCCAAAAATTAATGCAAAATGAAGAGAATTAAGATTTTCATTAAGACATCACCACCAGGAGGATGAAGGTTTTAGAGAACTAGAAAGCACAAGTACAAGCCATCCTGGCAATTAGCTTAGTCAGGCTTCTATAACCCCCATGGGTGTTTAGCTATTGCTACTGGGGAAGCCATATTTGGCTAATTATTTTTTGTGCAGTGGCGATTGTAGAAGAAGTATAGGATCACATGGCAGTTACTGAACTTCAAGGCAATCTTCTGTCATTTTTTTAACTTTATTAACCATTCATTCTGCTGGGTATACAGATGGAGCCTTCCTCCGTTACTTTTGTCATGAAATTAACTTTTATTTCAGTGAAACACCAGTGAAATCTTGCAGTAGCACAAAACTGATACTCGGTGCTGCTGCAAGATTTCCAGCACACAGCAGGAGGGGAGAGCGCAGAAGGAGCAGGGAGGTGGTTTACTTGTTCTTCATTCAAAGGGGTATTCTTGTGTGGGCATTCACATTCTGTTTCATTAATCTGCCATATATAAACATTTCTTTAATTTCTTTGATGTTATTAAAAAATGTTACTATGTGAGGATAATTTCTCATAAATGTAGTCGTATGGTCCCTTAGAAACAAGACTTACTCCTCAGATACGGCCACCTTTGCTGGAGTGATTGCACAAAGAAACAAAAAGTTTTTGTATATGAAATGTCTGGGAGTTACTGCAGGTCCCACAGACGTCCTGTGGTAATGAACAGTGAAGCCACGTAGTCAGTCAGGACTCAATAGCTCATGTCTGGCCACTGCTACCAAAATGTGAGGGGGTCGTATCCCAGGAAGCTATCTCGTTTCTAAGGGACAACATGACTACATTTATGAGAAATTATCACACAGGAACATTTTTTAAATAACATCCAATTGAAGAAATGCTTACATATGACAAATGAATGAAATGGAATGTAAATGCCCAGATGGAAATACCCCTTTAAGTAAAGCTAAAAGTTTATTTTATGACTGAAGTAGTAGAGCTCCTTTTTTACTTCTCTCTGTATTTAGACTGTAGGGAGCTACCAAGCTGCATTCACATCATGATGTTTGAACATGTTCAGTGTATAAGCCAGGAAAGCTACAGGCACATCAACTGAACATATCCATAGACTTTTCTAGCAGATGGAGGATCATTTATGCCTATGTCTCATCCAACAGGAAACACTGGATGAAAAAGCACATCAGTCTGCATTTTTCCATCTGGCTTCCTGCTTTAGAATAACATGTACTCTCAGCAGAGGCCATAATATCCTATGGTGGACAGATGCAACTATATTGCATCCATCCGTGACCTCAGCTTAGCACTACATCACTGAACGGGGATTAAGTGGAGGGCATATCCCTCTGTATAAGTATACACTGGGATACATTGAAGCCCTCAGTTGTAAGGATGCATCAAGAATCCTCCTAACGTATTTTTACAACAGAGGGAGAATAACGAGATTTGAACTTAGCCTTAGAGACATTCTCTGTTCTGGTGTATAGAGTTGGGTTTTATATGGGGTTAAGATTTGTCCCGATAATCAGTGGTATTTATTGTAAAAAAAAAAAGAAAAAACCTTTACTCAGTAATTTCTTTAAGAATAATAAAAAAATTAATAAAATTAGCAATTTACAATGTCAGTTAATTATCACAATGCATTTTTATTCTTGCAGGAAAAAGAGCACAGTTTTGAATCTGTACAGCTGAAGTCTTCACGGCCACAGAATATATGAAACCTAGACACTGCCTTATAGACTGAATCATTTTTTTGTAGGAAAATACATATCATAAGAAATCAGTATACGGTACCAATGAAGATATATAAGGCACTGAAAAAAATGTTTCACACCATAGTAAAAGTCTTGGCTGCCTTATTACCTGACAGAGTATTTTGCCAAAAATGAAACCTGCTGAAGTTTATAATTCAAGTTCAACTCAGGACGAGCAAAGTAATGCTGAAGCTTATTGTGCGTTGCTTGTGCATGTAATGTCCTTTGTTTAACCTCTCACCTCCTGACAATTTTTGCACAGAAATGCTAATAATCTTGAAGTCCAAAGGGCTTTGTTTTTCACCCATGTTTGCTTCACATTGCAGCAGAAATATAGTAATGAAACATGATCACGTCTTTCTGGAAAGAGAAGGAAGAGACAATGGCTTCCTAATACCTGAAAAAGTAAAAATCTTACAATAAACTGGCATTAGTTTTAGAAGGAACAATGAGAAGATGCTAAAAATATATGTGTGCAAAATAAATGCTGTAAATTCTTAGGGTAGTAGAACATTAGAAAAAGGCCTTCTTTTTCCTCAGTATACAGCACTATCTTTATCCATGGGATGTGCCTGGTATTGGGACCAATTTAAGTAAAGCAGTTACTTGTGTAAACTGTGAGGGCAAATTAATACATTAAAAAGTGTGTACTGCATTGTCCTGCAAGGGGTACAATTACTACAGAAGTTACCATTGGAGTGACAATGACTGGCTACCCCCACATTGATCTGTATGGCCGAATGAGCCAACACTGACAAAGGTACAGTATATGGGGTCATAGAGTAGTTTATGAGGTTGGAGTTCCATACATTTTGGTTCCCTTTCAAGTATTCATTTCAATTGATGTGTTCAAATGGCTGTTCATGGGCTGAACTCTATCCCATGCCAAAGAAACTGTGTACATTATAATGTGAAAGTCCACATTGGTACAGGTTGTTTTTATTTTTTTGTGATGAGAAACTGAAATTTTAAAAATTATAATGACTCCAAAAATGATACTTGTTTGGAAGGTTTAATCCAAATCGAACTGACTAGGAGCCAAAATCTGTATTTAAAGAGAACCCTTCATGCAAAATAACCCCCCTAATCTAAATAGATTAGCATATTCAAGCTGTCCAGTTTATTCATGAGGGGAAGGTACAGCCACACCCCCAGTGCTTGACTGACAGCCTGTATAATGATGTGCTTCCTAGTGCTGGCGCCCCCTGCAGCCTTTGTGTGTGTGTATAGGAGAGATACAACAGCTCCAGGCAGCCATGTTATAGCAGTACATGTCAGGTACTTGTGTAACTGATGTCTGTGTCTCACACATGTGTATTAGGAGGATGCAGAATGTCAGCAGATACAGCACACACACTAGCCATGCTTTACTATACATTACACACAGACATGAGCAGGGGGAGGAGAGGGGAGGGGGAACAGGGGTGACATCACTGTCTCTGACCATGTGACCAGCCTCATTTGCATAATAAAGAAAATATGATTTTATAATGATTAATGTATGAAATAGCTAGATAAAGGCTGGGATGGGATCCTTGTGAGCTGCTCCAACAGGTAGTAGTGACAGGACTAGTGACACAGACCTGATGACAGGTGTCCTTTAAATCCACCACAACCTTGCTCAATGTTTACACTTTGTGCCACTTTTGGACAATATATTTATCTCAGCTATTTTTGGGGTATTCTGAAACTGTACTAGTGAGCCCTAACTGTAGCATAGCTTACAGGGAATCTTTCAGCAGTTTTCACCTTGTATAACAGCAAACAGTCATACACAGAAGAGAAAACAATTTATATAGATGTTCTTAGCAGGTACACGCTGTAGTAAAAGAAGTTTTAATCTTCTTCCATGCATCTGGCCAGTCCAGTCCCTATGATGTGTCCAGGGCTTATGCAGAAAACACCCTACAATTTTTGTAATTGTAATTCCATATGCATATTGCCTATTGCTGCAGCACCTGCATCCGTTTTTGGGATAAACTTGGATGCAGCTGCTGCCAAAATAAACTTTAATACCTTAATATGCAAATTTCTTTCAGAGGCTACTGGGGGCGTGGAGTAGCCTGAGACAGCTTTGGGGGCGAAGGCTACTCCACAACCCCAATAGCTGCTTCATACCCGCCTCTCCCCGCTTGTCTTTTCAAATTTATTGCACGTCTCCGGCATTCACAGAGCTATGCGCAAGCACAGTAACTCCTTTTCCTGTGCCAGAGAAGCGCCTCTCCATCTTGAGCACTGTGCTTTGGCCAGCGCTGTGCCGGCATCGGAGGGATAGAGAGTAGTTTCCCATAGTAGATTTCCTTTAAGAGCAAAGGAGAATAACTGGAGTGTTTTATATCAGAAAACAGGGCTGAACTGTTTTACATTGTATTGCATGACAGATGTGTAGGTCATCAATCTTGTGAGATTAAAACTGCAGACTCTGAGATATACAGTGTGTCATGTTTACACAGTTATCTATATATGAATAAAGTGGAAATGAGGCTCCCACAGCCCCACATTTTCGCTATATATGTTTAGCCTCTGACGATACATCCATTTAAGAATGCAGTAACTGCTCTCCTTAGTGAGCTGCATCACTTGTGTAGGATTTCTCATAAGCTAGTGCCTTGTACTTTCATAAAGTCATTGAGCTATACTTTGACCATGATAATTGTGATCCTGGATTAAAATTAAAATGCAAGTTTTTTTTGGTTTACCACAGAAATTTCAGAAATCACAAAATGTTGTGTTCAAAGTGCCAGTAAATTCACCCACAACAAGAATGACATCTGAGTGCTGTCTACCAGTGTTCCTACTAAGCCTGTCTTCAAGCATATGGTAATGTAGCTCTAGGAAGTTGCATAATTGATATAGAATTGTAGTTATGCCTTTTATGAGAAAACAAAGAGGACATAATGTATACGTTCTAGCTGAATGCTGGGAAAACAAAAGCACTACATAGTGTTCTGTGGATAATGATGTGGATGGAGCCCTAACCTAAAGGGGCTCTCCTAAGGAAGTGTACAGGAAGAAAACCCCTTGGCGGAACTGATACATCCTGCTCTCACAAGATACATCCTGTATCATTCTCTGTCTATTTTCATGCAGCTGTTATAGCTGATCATCGGCTTCACCTTGTAACCATACATGCCATGATGGCCAATGAAGCCAGTGATTGGCTACTACAGACACCTTAGTGTAGAGGTTTATCAATACTGCAAGAAAATCTACAAAGACTGGTGTGAATCACAAATAATGATTCCTTTTCTTTGCTAATAATGGTCGCTAATTTTCCTGCCCTGGAAAGCCCTTAAAAAACCCACATTTCTTTATGGGAGAAATTACTACATCTGGACTATTGTAATACTAATGTGAATAGGACCCATTCCTCACCCTGCTTTTTCAGGAGCGTATGTCAATCAAATCATAAGTTTCCTTTTTATGATTTCCTATTGACCAAGGGAGAAAATACTCTGTATATAAATATATAAAATCTAAAAAAAAAAGTTGTTTCAGTTGGTGTACATTTCTGTGGACTCCGGATTTATGTTTTTATATATATATACATGATTTATTGCAAAGAACAGCCGATTATTTTACATCAACCAGTTTTTCCATGCTTTAAAAGTAATTTATTGCTCTCCTCTGAGTTAATATTTTCACCACTAGTAAATGTATGTGCTATATGTAATGTATTTACCGTATGTTTTTATTTCATACATTGTTAAATGTTTATTTTAGAGGTTTGTCCTGTGAGACATTTTACATGGCTTATTTGCTTTATCAATACTGTCCTATTGTTTAATAAAAATTCTTTGGTTGTCTAGATGATGTGTTTTTTTTTTTATAGCCAGATTGTCTTTACTCATGAGCAGTGTCGGACTGGGTTTCCTAAGGCCCATCAGAGAAAATCAATCTGGGGGGGTTCTCTTCATTATCCCCCATTTATTTTATTAATACGCTTGCGGCATAATTTTGGTAAATTTGCGTCAAAAGTCTTAAATGCTTTGCACCACATTTATCACGGCTTTTAGATTTGTTTTTGGCACTTTTCCAATTCTTCCGAATAAGGTGGCCTTTGAAAAAAGGGTGTGACTTGTCTGGAAAGGGGTGTGGCACACAGTTTAGACCAACTAAAACTAGGTCTAAAGTAGGAACTAACAGTCTCATACTTCACCAGAATTTAGCACAGCTGTGATAAATCTGGTACAACAAAAGGCTATTGTTTTCTAGCTAGAGTATGGCGGAACCTGAGACAAAATGGGGCACATTTACTAACAGCTTTGTGCTGCACTTCTGTCGGACTGTGCATTCTTCTTACCTTGCACAGGTATTTAAGTAGGGTTCTTTTGTGGCACAGCTTCGCTAGCCTCCATGTGACACAAATTAAGGGGCATGCCATCGGTCGGTCTGAGCACCGTATTTTACTTGCAAATTGTGTCACATGCCCTATGTTAAAGGTGCACAACAAAAAAGTTGGTGAACTCTGTCGGACCAGTGTGGGGAAGTGACGCATTCATCATTTCTGACGCACGTTCTTAGTGAATCGCCGCACCCAGAATTATACACGGAAAGAACACTTTTTAGTGCAGTTTCCGAATTTCTAATTAAATCCCCCTCAAAGTCCTGCAGGGGTTCCTTATTTCCTGACCACACAATTATTGTATTATATCCATTTATCTAGCTTGATGTCGTATTGGGTTGATGTACTAAAAGGGTTGTTAGCTGTATAAGGCACAATTAAAACCTGTGTTGGAAAGTCATCTGTTAAGCCCCTGTTATTAAAAACAGAAAAAAGGCACTGTCTACTCTCTATTTTTGTGCTTTTTGACAAATTAAGGGGTAACGGTCAAAAGGAAGTTACAAACTCCAGTTAGCATTTTAAAAATATAATGCCTCAAAAAAATATTTAAAGAACCCAAAACATAAAATATAGAAACTGTTATTAAAGACCCCACTGCAGTGCTTTGCTATTATTCTTCTGTCCTGGTCTCGCTTGTTTTATTTTCACTAATTTAGTTCTCTAATTTGCTTTGAATTTGCCTTTTTTATTGAGGCATGAGTCTATGGTTTTTATTCTGTTTTATCTTCTTCCTGCATTTTGGATTATATACAATCTTTTTTCTTCATCTGAGACATCTGTTGTTCTCTTGCCCATACCCATATATTGAAGCTATTTAGTGGTGTTCTCTACTTGAATCACTATTAAAGGGGTATTCCCACGAAGACAAATTTCTTAAATGTATTCAGGATAACAAAATAACACATTCTCTAATTCACTGTTATTAATAAAAATACAGCATTTCACAACCTGTCCACCCTGTCTCTATCAGTCCTGCTGTACACAATTTCAGTTGCCCCTAGACACAACCCTGTAACTTCTGTCTTAGGGTAGGGTGGCCGCCAACTTGGATTCCTGTGTGACTCGGTGCTGCTGAGATTCTGTCTCTCTCTGCTCTGTGCTTGTAGCCACGCCCAACTGCAGCCCAGCACGGAGTTCAGACACTCAGCAAAGAGCACATGGTGAGGAAAGAGAAGCTGCAAACTACAAACTCCAACCCCTGTCTGTAAAGTTCTGTCAGCCTCTGTCTGTCATGCCTCTGTTTAATACATATATCATTCATCTCATCTCTGATCTGTTTCATCTCTCTTTCTATGTGTCAGTGTGTTAGTAAAATGCCAGAAGCCAGATGAAAGTGTATATACACCTGTACCCTGATAATCTAACCATATTGTCACCCCACAGAACTAGATGGATCATAATGTATCTGCCTAGAAATTTTTCACTGACCAGCCTAGGGAGTGATAGGTGCTAAAACAGCAATAAAATGGAGTAAAATTGTAAAGTAAGGGGTTAAAATGATCTTTATTGTGCTCTTCTCCCCTGCTCAAGTCTGTGTGTAATGTATAGTAAAGAATTGCTAGTGCTTGTGCTTTATCTGCACATGTGACAAAGACATCAGCTACACAAGTACCTAACATGTTCTGCTATAACAAGGCTGCCTGGAGCTGTTGTATCTCTCCTATACACACACAGGCTGCAGGGGGTGTGGCCACCAGCACCAGGAAGCACATGGAGCAGACATTACACCATTATACAGGCTGACAGTTATGTGTATTGGAGTATCTCATACACACACAGGCTGCAGTGGGTGTGGCCGCCAGCACCAGGAAGCACATGGAGGAGCCATTACACCATTATACCTCACATCATTATACAGGCTGTCAACCAAGCACTGGGGGTGTGGCTGTGCCTCCCACTCATGAATAAGCTGGACAGCTAAATATGACAATGTCTCACTGGACATTTCACAGGTCATTTGCATACAGCTTTAGTACCTGATTGCTTAAGTTTACAGGCATGTAGAGGGACAATGAAGGGATAGAGGCAATGCTTTCTAATGGCAGTTTATGAAAATATATTTAGTTTCGGGGGTTAATTTGCCTTACGGGTTCTCTTTAACAATCACTATGAGATGTGAGAATTTTCATTTTTTAAGTCCCTTTCACACAAACTTCTGGTACACCCTACTGTTTTCATACAGGTTGCACATGGCAACATTTATTGTAATGGCAATACGGTCATCCACCGTGCCATACAGTGAGAGAGACGCCCTAGTTTCTTAATTATCTTAACTATCTGTTCCCTAGTCCCCATAGAATTCTATGGAAATGTTTAAAATATGCATTGTATACATTGTGCGTATAAACCTGCAGTATCCAGAAACCATTGGGATATGAATTCTGTCAGCCAGCCCACAGGATACAGAGACATACGTGCACATATGGATGAAAAACAGCACATTTATTTGGATTCATACAGCAGAAAAATACATGACTGGAGACATCATAAATTCCTGTGAAAGGGTCTTTATTGTATTTCTTTTCCTCACACAATGAAACTAGTTAGTAAAGGTCTGTGCCTTTGGCAACTCCATTATGATCCTGGTAAGCAGTGAAGAACATTGGTCCTCAAAACTAAATGTTTAACCAAGACAAAGAGACAAACTTTAAACAAAGAGGTGGAATAATGTTACTACACAAAAAGATTTACATCATAAAACATCATTTTTTATTAGTTATGTTAAAAATAATGAACAGTGTTGTCACAATTCATTAACAAACAGAGAAAATAAAACACCCTTTATGGAACACAGCCCACGATAAGTGGAGGATCCCTCTGGCACTATATTTGAGTATAGTAGACAATGCTAAATACTGCATATTTGTATGGCAGTGCAACTAATATTTATGGCTACGAGGTAGATAATAACTAAACAATGAAACGTGTCTGACAGCTAACCTCAACATAAATGATATACTGTTGCACACTTACATCACCAGTGCAGAAACCAGGGAGCCCAGCCCAAGACACAACACCCGACTCATGTTTCGGAGGAAACTCCTTCATCAGAGGTACCTCATTGATTAGATGATACAAACATGTAAGTATCTGTTTGTCCTTGACCATTATAATGTCATTCATGATACAAACCGTGGGTCCAGTGCCTTTCTTAAATATCACCTACCTTTCTGAGTATGTTTATACATGCGCTTATTAAATAAATATATATTACAAAATTGACAGATTCCCTCAAGTATCTCAGTGGATTGCTTGTTTTCAATGGATTTCAAACAGTGTGCATTTAAACCTACATGACAGATTTACTTTATTTATGGAGTGTCCTGTTGACATTGCCACCCACTAGGCTCCTATTCATCACCAGCCATCCAAACAGTGCAAATACAAAAGTTACAGCCGTAGATGCTTCTATACAACTTTGCATTAAGGTTGGTGGGACCCCTGAGCAAAACACTTATTGCAGGCCCCCACCATCTAAATTTTGGACAAACTGAAGGTGAAGCTACTATGGCGAACTTCACTGAATGGCCATGGGAGTTAATCAGTTAAGCTGTCTTCAATCAGGATCACCAAGTTTCCATCAATGAGTGTGGATGGAGGAGACCCCATATAAATCATATGCCCTTTCTAGGCATGGCCTCAGTGCCCTCTTTAGGCACAGGTTGTGGATTGTCATGCGGAAAATCTGCCGCAAATACTCGCAAATACTCTATCAATGTGGATGTTTGTTACTTGACATGCGTTTTTTTCTGCCTATGTTTTTTAAGGGCATCACAGTGGCTAAGTGGTTTGCATTACAGCCTTGCTGCTTGGGACCTGGGTTAAAGTCCCAGGGTCAACATCTGCAAAGGGTATGTATGTTCTCTGCATGTTCGCATGGGTTTCCTCCGTGGTCCACCGTTTTCCTCCCACACTCCACAAAGTGTTTTTTTTCTCAAATTTTTGCTCGATGCGGAAAATAAAATAATAATAACGTCACTTTTCTTGTGTGTCCTTATGAAATTTTGCATGCTTTTTTATTTTAAATTGAAGCCTATGGCCATGGGAAAATCTGCATGAAAGCCACACCATGATGCAGATTTGATGCGTATTTGTGCTTGAAATTACGTCAGACCAAGTGAAATAAAACAGGAAAAAGCTAATTTAAATACAAATCATGCAGATTTTCCACATCAAAATTGGCAAAGTGTGCAAATAGCCATAAGATTCTTCATAAGGACTGATTGTCAATAGTGGGACTGCACCTGTAATGTAGGTGTCTATACATCCGGGACACTCGGGGGCTTTGGAGCAGAATTTCATGAATTATTTAGTACAATCATTCTGCTCATTGTAGAAGACTTGACAACTCAACAACTGGAACTAAATCGGCTCCACTTCTAGCAGGAGAATGATCCTCCTTATTAAAACCTTTGAGTTATAGCAGTTTACTTACTTCCACTGGATTCCTATTTTTATTCTCATTATCTATTAATCCAATTCATTACTTTTTAGCTGCTTTCATTTAAATGAGCTCCAAATGAAAATCTGTTTTGAAATTGAGCCCAATGATGCATTATTACAATATTTCTTATTAAATATAATTGCCATTACTTGAGAAAATGTTAATATATATGTAAATCAAGCCTGGTCACAGTTGTGCTCCTAAAAGGGATGGATACGTAAAAAAAAGAATGCCGTGGTAATAAATCTATGTTTGAAATTTCATTTAATTACGGTTTAACTAAGTCAAGTAAATGTATGAAAGTGTTATACTTAATTAATTTAGGAAAGTGAAATAATACCTTTCACCACTAGAAGGCAGCATTTTCATTTCAATGTTCTTTAATGTAGTTTTATTTGTGTGGCAGACTGGTTGCCGTATTATGTTGGACTCGTAATAGCACTGAATCTATACGCTAATATATAGATAGGTCAGCACTACAATACCAGTTAATTATCTTTATTAATATCCTTTGTGTTATTTGAAAGACGTGATACATGTTTAATACATACAGATAACATTCATTTTTTTACATTCATTAGTTGATGCCCAAATGCTCTTTAACCCCTTCAGGACATAGCCTATTTTTCAAATCTGACATGTGTCAATTTAAATTGTAATAACTTTGGAACACTTTAATATACCAAGTTTATTTTGAGATTGTTTTTTCGTGACACATTGTACTTCATGTTAGTTTAAACATTTGAGTGAAAAAAAAAAATTAAAAATATAAGCCATTTTTAAAAATGGCTGTAGGATGGTAGAAGGCTTTTATGTTTAGTAGCTATTTTCAAGAAAATTTCCAAATTCATTTTAAAAAGGGCAAACAACAGACCCTAAGCAACAGAAAACACACATGAATTACCCCATTTAAGAAACTACACCCTTTAAATTATGCAAAACAGCTTTTAGGAGCTTTATTAACTCTTTAGATTTTCTTCAACGTTTAATCAAAATGAAGAGGAGAGCACAGTGAGAGGTATTCAGCTGGGCAGTAAAGGGGTTAATTGTATTTGGTGTGGTTAATGGTGTGCAGGGTCACTGTAGGCATCTGATCTCCTTTCCCAGTAAAGGAGAAGAAGAGATTGGATACTGGTACAGGGAGTTCAGCCAGGCGGAAAGCCCGCTTTCTGCTCTGATTGGTCAGTCTGTACTAACTGACCAATCACAGACATTGCTACAGGGGGAGACTTCTATTCTTCCCCTGACATGTTGCTGAGAGCCTTGGCTCTGAGTTTTGTCAGGCTGACAAAACGTAAGGCCACTGACAGATACTCTAGACTCCCCTCCTTATGCACATCTATACTCAACTCAGCTGAGCATACATCGGTTCTCAATGAAGAATGGAACACTTCAATGCTAGACACATTTGATTTGTGATATTTGTAGCTCTAGTTCTTACCCCAGTATAGATGAGTGACTGTGGTGGGTACATTGGCAGCAGGGTGAGATTTTGGAAAATAATGGCCAGGGTGCAAAGAGCACACATGCCTGAGATTACTCTCCTATCCCCCAGTTGTCACTGGAGTGGACCTTGCTATAGCCGTCTGCAATGAATATAGTGTGGGTGGGAGCTCTGGCTTCACCTAACTGTCTTCACTAACTGAGGTATGATGGCCGCCATTTGCAAAATGCTCTCAGCAGGAGAGCTGCCCAACCTGACAGTGTCATCATCCAAAGGTGGGGCAACTTTCCAGATGAGAGTGGGGCATGAACAGCGGCTATCTTTCCTCAGTTAGTAAAGGGCACGGCGCTGCTCCTCAGCCGGAGAGTTACCCCACCTCTGGATGCTCTCACCCTGCTGCATGTCAGTAAAAGCGTTTTAAGGTGTCACCTCTAACACACGGGTCATAGGTTAGCTATAACTAGTCTATGGAGAGTCAGGAACCCCTGTACACATTAGAGGGTTAGCTTCCCCTACTGAAATCTGGGATCTTCAGCAAAAAATGATGTATTATAAAGGATAAAAAGACATGGATAAGAAAAACATTCTTTGTTTCTCCAAAAAAAAGGCCGCACTCATGTCCATGGAGTGTGCTTAGAATTGCAGCTTAGTTTCTTGAAGAGAATGAGGCTGATCTGCAATGTCAGATTAACTCATAGATATCTGTGGCACTTTTTAACTGGCAGAAAGTAAAGTTTTTCTTATCCTGATAAAACCCCTTTCAGGAACTGGTCGCCCTGTCATTGTAGTTTTCATTTTTTGTTATGGATAGCACATGGCATAAGAGAAATCAATTCTATTGTTCATTTTATAGGTCATGAGAAGAGCTGGAATGTGAAACAAAGTAGAGGGGAAATGTTCTCTACTATTTTCTTAGGGAATGTTTCCCCTGACCTTGCACTGGGAAATGTATCTCAGTTTGATTAAAAAATAATTTATTTCCTATACATAATTTGAAAGAGATCGCATTCACTATCCAGGCTATCAAAAAGCAACAAAAGCTTGACAAAAAAAATGAATTGCTTGGTCTGTGGTTTCCATGGTAACATCACCATACTCCCATGCATGAACTTCTGGAGATGTGACCTTTACTCATGAGAACGCATTCAGTGGAGTTCACATGACAGATATCCAGACATTAAAGAGACAGTCTTGTAATTTTATATTGCATCAGCTACAAGACCAAGTAAAAGATAGACGATAATATGTAAGTAAAGTGCATTGTGTCAATAGCCATTATGAATGCTTATTAATATTATCCTGTAAAATATAAACAGTGTCCTCATGTTTATCATAAACATTTTGTGGTTATATTTATGACTACATTGAAACAGTCTGAAACCATGTTAAGTTGCTAGAAGGGAATTGTATCAGGGAGTCTTAGGGTTAACCCCTCTAGCTACCACCAGTAATCAAATTCACATTCCCATTCCACAGGATAAAATTTGTAAACTTGGGCCACCACTCGGTTGAACTACTTTTATACATTTACAACCCATTTTATGCTCACTTCTTATGCAGTGCAGACTATAAAGAAAATATTGTTTTGTTGATTCCCAGAAACATCTGAATTATAGATCTATAGATATACTACACATAGTCAAATAACATGTGTGGTAAAGGTACAATACATGTCTATCTGTTTCTATATTGCCAATATTTCTTCCTATGGTTCACAACAGAAAGAGTTAAATAATGTATTATGTTATGCCTTTCAGATTATTAATACTGTAGAGTAAAATACAGATTTATATAGTTATGATACATAAAGTTATAGCTAAAGTTATAGTTATATAAAGATAGCAGATGTTCTTATGATATCTTTATACATTTCAATGAATATCTATCATTTTTTTTAAATTTCTTTTGGTTAGAAGAACATCATAAAAGGAAACAGATGAACAGCAGCAATTCTTGTCCCAGGAGAAAAACAGTTTTCAGCACCATGGATAACTCCCCTTCTTTTCTTGGCAAGTCTAAAAACCACTTCTTTGTAGAATTACTGAATGTAACAGCATATGTAAAATGAACACTATGGATAATTTCATTGTTCTGCTTTAAGGGATTAAAATAAGTCAGTATTATATGATCATTAGAGCACGATTTACATTTACCAAGGTATTACAATACACACAACCAGCAGAATGTAACATGGGATGTGTTATACCTTAGGTATTGTATTTCAAATCAAATTCAGAACAATGATAATATTGAGATACAATGTATGTAGAGGTCTGTCTCCAATACAATGGATGAACATCCCTATTTGTTTCATGTTTGTGTGTATATACTTTTTATTGTATTCAGACGAATTTAAAATTGGACTCAATATGAGTGTAAGTACAAGGAATAGCATTGACCAAAACAAAGACCAGGAATTGTGGTTATTATCTCCCTTACATCATCTCTATGCCATGTGGGTGTAGAGCGCTGTGAAGTGTATGCCTGGCCCCTGCACAATAGCTATAGCCTGTACCCGTGAGCTGTCACAGGTTAAAAAGGGGAATTCTATGCCAGGCATAGAATTGTCAAAGGGCGCAACCTCCTGATATATCTGACATTTTGGAGGGGTAATTGACGTTACATTTTTTAAATGTGTTTTTAAAAGCTCTTAAAAAACCTATATCTAAAGCAACACCACTGGCTAAAAAAATAGACCAAAGTTAAAAAAAAATAAAAAATTATGCAAAAATAGAATGATTACTTTTGTTTACATTTAAATGGGGAAAACAAAGACAATAAAGCAGTGTGTTACATGATACATGAGGGTAGCACTGACACAAGGGGACAGAGTAGGTAAGGAACAAGGGGAGCATTGCTGATGCCTGTGTAAAGCTTGGGCTCCACATATAAATTTTGGTCATATGTAAATAATGGTAAAATCATAGAACAGGATTAAAATAAGGAGAGAATCTGAGATTGATCAGGCATTAAATTGTAAGTGCCCACCTCTTGCCAAGACGAGATATGGTTTGGTATGGAAACAAACAGCAAAATACAAAAGTATTTGGGGTGAAACTGGGTAAAGGGCCACTGCCAGTCACCACTAGCTTACAAAGTCACCTACTCCGTGTATAAAATACACTATCAAAGACACATATGCATGAATATAAAACAATACTTTATTGATTAATGTACACTCAAAATATGGTATCTCCCCAAAGGGGACATGAAAATAGAGGCAAACACAGAGAGACAACGAACAGACTAAAACAGTGCACAAGTACCAGGTGTAAACAATTATGCAAATGGCTATCCCTAGAAATAAAAGGCTACTGTGTTGGGGTATGAACTGTAAAGATTCCAAACTAGCCTACATAGGCAGCAACAGAGAGACCCACAATAGGGTACATAATGAATAAGGGGGAACCCAAGTAGGGTATGAGATCAACCACTACAAAAATGATGGTACAAAAGGGTTAAGGGATAACCTATCAATAATACAGACCGTGAACGTGTGCACACATCTCTCTGTTGGGTCTCTCTGTTGCTGTCTATGTAGGCTGGTTAGAATCTTTACAGTCCATACCCAAACACAGTAGCCTTTTATTGCTAGGGATATCCATTTGCATAATTGTTTACACCTGATCCTTGTGCACTGTTTTTTCGTCTGTTCGTTGTCTCTCTGTGTCTGCCTCTATTTTCATGTCCCCTTTGGGGAGATACCATATTTTGAGTGTACATTAATCAATAAAGTATTGTTTTATATTCATGCATATGTGTCTTTGATAGTGTATTTTATACACAGAGTAGGTGAATTCTTTATCAAATCATCATATAAAATCGATCAGCACATAGTGGTAACCACTGTGTGCTGATCAATTTTATATGATGATTTAATAAAGAAGCAAGAATTTTTCATATAAAAAAAGTGCTTGATCATTTGAAACTTTTTCATTATATGGAAACAAACAGGTTTGGGCACACTTGCTACAGATGTTACAGCCAGGTTTATAGATCCCCCACTCTCGTTGATTGCTCAAATTGGTGTCACAGCTGGTCCCACATATAATAAACTGTAACCAGGCTGGCCCAGTAGCATTCTCCAATTCCTTGAAAGCAGAATGTCCTACATAAAGGTCCCTTAAGGTCTCTGACTACTTGGAAAAGTGTGCCATCATTGTCTCGATGGTGGAAAATTAAACCGTGGGAGCTGTTAATTCTTATTGACAAATCTACTAATCCTCTATACCAGCGGTGGCGAACCTATGGCACGCGTGCCAGAGAGGGCACGCAGAGCCCTCTCTGCAGGCACGCGTACTATCTCCCTAGTCTCATTAAAGTCAGAGCTCCGGCTCTGTCCATTGCAGGAAGAAGCTCATCGGCTCTGCTCTCACTAGTGATGCCTTATTGAGACAAGAGCAGCTGATCAGTGCCCGCCCCTCCTCCTCTTCAGCCCGGGAAACAGTGGGAAGAGAATGGAGTGAGGCAGCTCACAGAACAGAGCTGACAGCAGCAGAGCAGAGATAAGGGGTCAGGAGCTGCTGGGGCTGCTCACACACAGAGATACAGGTCAGGAGCTGCTGGGGCTTCTCACACACATGTGCACACTTACAGAGGTCGTGGTAGGTGACACTAAACCAACTATACATACTTGTGTCCCAAATCCCCCTGTATGACAGCTGTCTGTTGCCACTTTGCCTGTTTCTGAAGTGCTCATCACCTGCGCAAGGCGGCCAGTGAAGCCAGGACAACCCCACAGTAAGCACCCTATGTACAATGTAACCAGGTGTTATGCTGCACCACTGGCTGCATCGTGCAGGTGATGAGCGCTGTGGACAGAGGCAAGTGTATACGTGGCCATGGACAGCTGTCATATGGGTGATCCCAAATCCACCTGTGCATCCACCCCACAACAACCACAATGCCACTTTTTTGCCATTTTGCAACATGTAATAAAATGTTATGAAAAGTGGTCAAATGGCTGTACAGTCTTCAAAATGGTAGCACTGAAAGCGCATCTCATATCACAAAAAATTACACCACACACAGCTCTGTACACCAAAGTATGAAAAAGCGCCCAAAAAATTCGCACCAGAAGATGGCAAAATGACTTTTTTTTTAGTACAGGAGGTTTTAATTTTTGTAAATGTATACAAACATTATTAAACCTATGTAAATATATTATCCCTGTGATCGTACTGACCCACAGAAAAAAGTAGACATGTCATTTGGGGTGCACAGTGGAAGCTGTAAAATCCAAGCCCACAAGAATTTGTCACAAAGGCAATTTTTTAACCAATTTTACTGCATTTGGAATTTTTTAGCACTTCCCAGTACAGGGAATTGGATACTAAATACCATCACTATGAAGTGCAATTTTTTACGCAGAGCTCTTTCACGTGGGGAGTAAAAAATGGAAACGCAAAAACAAAAAGGGGGTAAAGATGGCAATATTTGGTTCATGAACAAGCTAACTTATCACAGTCCCCCAGTCCCTGCATGTACTCAGGACTGCTGTCACTGTATGGGGGTAATGATAATCAGTATATAGCGGTAATATTCCTCACTGAATTGCAGTAATATGATATTCATCGCTATATTTGTATAGCATAGTATAGCAATACTATTGGTAACATTGGCCTTTCTATAGTCTTTATTACCAGAATGATGCTATTTATGTGGTTGTAAAGGTGGCATCATCATATGGCAGTATAATTTGTCTTATTGTTAGGTGGTATTGTGGCATCATTGGGCTAAATTTCTGTGTTGGCACCTCGCGATAGAAACGTTGGCTTTGGTTTGCAGTTTGGGCACTTGGTCTCTCAAAGGTTCGCCATCACTGCTCTATACTCTGTGTCTTCCCAAGCCTCTTCTCAGGGTATAAGCCCTCAAATAACCTGTGTTACAAGAACTCCCAACAGCTAGGTCAAAATGGCCTAGATAAAGGGTAGAAGCAAAAGGAAGGATTTGTCCACCTTCCAACAGAATACAGTAAGTTATATTAAGAATCCACTTTATTAGAAAAAATGAAGATTAAAAACATCAATAGACGTCCATGGTAAGTATCAAAAACGAACGCACCTCGAACCAGCAGGTTCTTAAATAGAAATAGCATATTTAGTAAATAAACATTAAGTCAGTTTTATAATTTTGACCACATGGAAACCTAGTCTGAAGAGTTAAAATCCAATAGGCTTCCCGAGAACGTAAATACCTGGTCCAATCCCCTCCTCTTAGGCGGCGGGGCACACATTCTATGGGAATAACTGACAGATGGGAAACATCACAACTATGGACCTCACGAAAGTGTTTAGATAAGCTAGATATATCCAAAGGTAATGTTTTGTAGCAGCAGTAACATGTTCGGAGATTCTTTTTTTCAAGCTTCTTATAGTGCAGCCCACATTCTGGACATTGTACATTAGACAAGCGGCCATTTATACTACTTGATCACTGGAGTAATTTAAATGGTTATGTATAATGAAGGATTTCATGGTAACAAAAGAATTAAATTGAGATGTTTTCAATATATATTTACATAAATTGCACCAAGTGTGTCCACATTTATAGCCTAAGCAAGATGTAGTTGTATTGGTCTGTGAAACAAACATATTAGAGGCAAAGATCTTGCCCAGAGAAAGGGCATTTCTAGACACATAAAGTACACCATTGTTTAATACTTCAGACATTATCTTGGTATAAAATAGGCAGATGTTTTTTTATTATAATACTTTTGACATTTTGATATTGGGGACTATACATGGTAGTAAAGGTGATAGGATGAGATGTCCCAATAGAGTTTTTCTGTCTGTTAGATTTAGTATGTAACATTTCCTGTCTGGCAATATGGGTAAGGGATTTTTATTTTAACACCTGTATTATAGTCTTTTTGTGATATGTCACACCGTATGATTGTACAGATTGTCATTGGAGCAAATAAGTTTGGCTCATATAAATGCATGTGTATATCCATACTATGTTCTAGTGCATTGACAGTAACTGTGTGTCTATACCCATACCGTCTTCTAGCAAGTGACAGTAAATGCGTGTGTATACTGTGTGCCACTTAGACTCCACTCCCAGGTGTTGGCTTACGTCATTGTCCGCGGTGAGCCAGTGATTGCACTACCCCTGGTGCCTGACAAAATGTAATTTCATGACGCAAAAAATAAACGATAATAGCCCCATACACCAAAGAATGAAAAAAATATTGGCCTCAGAATATGGCAAAATTAAGAATTTCTTTAACAAAATTATTTTAATTTTTGGAATCTACTAAAATATAATAAAACCTATTTAAATGTTGTATTTCTGTGGTTAATCAGTTTGAGTACACAGTGTAAGCTATGTAAAAGGGGCTAAAAGAACTTGGTGCAAATGTGTTTTTTTGTGCCAATTTGACCACATTTGGATTTTTTTCAGCTTCCCACTACATAGCATGGAATATTTAATACCACCAATATGAAGTACAGTTTGTTAAACAGAAAACAATCCATCATACAGCTTTGTACACAAAAAAAAAGTTATGGATTTTTGAATGCGTGGAGTGAAATGGAAATGGATAAACAAAACAGGGCTATGTGGGGTTAATGAGGGAGAGTTTCCATGTTCAATCCCTGGCACAAAGCCAAGCTGCTCAAATGCTCTGTGTTTGGCAGCACAAATCAGTTTGACCAACCATTCTTCTTGATTAAGTAAGTCATGGGGATATCCGAGTTCTTGTGTTCTCATCAGCTCTTGCAGGTCTTTCAGCTCTCCATCCCTCCTCTCCCTCCTTCCTGCCAACATGAACTGACAGAGATTTGCTTGCAGAATTGGTTTAGTTCATGTTGGCAGATTGGAGTGGGGAGGAGGGGCATTGTGAGGAGATAACGATGATGACACAGGAACCCGGATGCTCCTATGACTCACTGCAGTTTGCTGGCAGGGAGCTAGGTATACTTTTAAAAGTGCGTGGAACCAAGCAAATAGTATCAAAAAGGCTGTTGGAACTTGTCATTTGGTGAAACTGTTTGATCTTGATGACAGGTTCCCTTTAAAAGTGTATCTGTTTTTACAAATGATAAATCCATTCATTCCTCTGGCTAACACTTTCTATTAATAAGATATGTCACAAAGTGTAATATTATCACATACACACAATTATCTCCTTTTAGTAGCCATGCTTATTATATATGCAATATGTATGAAGAAGGCATAAGAATCTGAAGTGTAAACATTTACCTACCTTTGAATTCTGTAATGCCTCTACCAAATCACCACATTAGTGGTCCGGATTGCAAACATGGATGAAAGTAATAGTACACCATGTGCTAAGAATATGATGTAAAGATGGCATATTGGATCAGGAATCTTCAGGTGCACATATTGTTTGACATGTCAGTGGTCTCTCAATCAGATAAGTAATAACTCATAATATGAGTAGATGCTATACATCAGGTTCACTGGCTTTTTATAGAATAGAAATGTACAGCCATCTATTTACAAAATCCATGATTATCAACAGATGCCTGCCATCTCTTTATCTCCGCATTCCAGCTTGCCTACCCGTGTAATGCCTGAACGCTTGGCATTACTTTATCTGTCTAGTCTCTAATGCTGTTTGGTGTGGCCATGTCCTGCTGCCTCTCTGTCTGAGGTCCAGCTTCATTTCATATGTCTTCCTCCATCTGTTCAATCCTGCATGATATAGCTTCTTTATATCAGAAATCTAGTTTAGTCAAGCTGTGTCCTTCCTGTGTTCCAGCTTGTGTTCCACTGCCTGTAGTCCAGATTATCACAGATGCTTTACTGCATTCTTTAAATATCTTTTATGTTAGCATAGGATTTCTAAACCTGCAACATTTAATTTAATATCAGATTGGAGGGTAAGGAGTTTACAGTTAGATAGATAGATATTAAAGCGGATGGTGCTGCTTCCGGAATTCAGGCAGAAAATTGTATAATTTGAAAACGCATAACAAGCATAATAAGTGGATGTTATGGGTTGCTGTGATCCCTCTAATATCAAATGTGCAGTATATGTATATGTTATTTTTAATATTCTACTACTTTTGCACAATACAAGCACTTTAGAAATGTGGACAATTTGGTGTTGCATTCATAGACACATAATATTTTAGTTGAGATAGCCTTTTTTGTAGAAAGAGTTGTAGTTTTGGAGAGTTCAGATTTGGAGTACAATTTAATGCCTGCTAATAATAGTCAAGGGTATAAATATACGATATTGAGTGAGAGTAGTAACCACCCCTATAATTTATATTGATGTAGACATTTTCTGAGCTTTACTTATAATGAATCTTTTTAATAGATGGTAGATGAGGAGCAATGTAAGTATTGATGAGGACTGCTGAAAATGGCTGTATTTTATGACCTTCATTGTGATGTGAACCCTACCCTGTCACACTTTCCATTCTTTTTTTTTTTAATTATTTGTATAGGTGCTGTATTTGTATAATACAGGATGGAGGTAGGATATTTGTAGGTGGTGGTGCTGGTGGGGGCTTAATAATAAATTCCCCCCAATGTATTCATGGAGGAGACATTTCTTCATTTTAATAAATGTACAGTAATGGTAAATCGGTAATTTTTATCCATTATAGATATTAATAATAGATTTCTGTATGAAAGTTAATACAAAACTGAAGTTGTTAATTAAAAGAGTTATATGAAGATGCATTTTATTAGAAATGAGATGAATTGACAATCCAATGAAACCTGAATAAAGTAATATTGAGTTCTGATGGATATATTGCAAAGATCATACAATTAGAACTAAACTAAAAGTCAGGTTTGGTTACGTTGAATAAAGAGTATCTGTTCAGTAGACTCAGGAGACCATTAAATATAAAAGATGTGCAACTTTTACCTTTCTACAGCAAGCCTCACCCACAGTCACATATATTGTATTGCTGTTGCTTTTTGAGCTTTATGTCTATCTTTTCATGTTTATGGATGTATGAATAACTTAACTACCTGACTGGGAACACTTCATGCCTTCTATTTACCTGTACTTTACAGTCTCAGGATGCAGTGTTATATGGCAACATTTTAAGAACAGTAGTTGTCATTTGAAGTTTTTTCTGTTATGTTGTTTTATATATCATTTTACTGGTGTAGATTTCATTGTTTGCTATATGTTCGTATAAAAAGGAATATAAGTAACATCAGGATTGTAGAGGATTAGATTAACTTTTATATATCAACCTCAGACAGTTGTAATTCTATGATATACTATATCTATCTATCTATCTATCTATCTATCTATCTATCTATCTATCTATCTATCTATCTATCTATCTATCTATGCCATATCTATCTATATCCCTATTTATTTATATTCTACAATGACAGCTATTGCTATCTGAATGCTTTGCACCCGGGGACTGGGGCAGAACTGGGAATACCGGGCTTAACCGGGCCCCAAAGCTCCTGGGGGGGCAAATAAGGCTGTACAAATGGAATCCATGAGGGTGAGAAGGGCTGTATCTAATGAATCCATTGGGAGTGAAGGGGCTTTATATAAAATAATCATGAGGGGGCTGTATGTAAAATAACCATGAGGGGACTGATATTTTAGGAATATTTAGGAATATTTTAGGGAACAGGGGACTGTTTTAGTTTCTAAAAGTGTCCTGTCTTTTAATTCATCACCCAGACATTCTTGACTGTAAAATGGCCGCAGATGAAGGGCCATGTGATCTGTCTGACTGTCCATGACCAATTGCTCTGCCGGTACCGCGATATTATGTTGATGAATTCAACCATAAGGTCCTGGCAGGGCGATTGTTCATGAACAGATAGAGATCACATGACCCTCAATCTGTGGCCATTTTATGGTCAGGAAATTCTGCCTGACAAGGTAAAAGACAGGAGTCTTCAATTTACATATCAAAAAAGCATCACAGAACTTTTAATAGATATGTATTGCTAAATTACCCAATATCCTGTCCCTCCCCATGTACACACACATTATGAAAAGATGAGATAAAGTGGCCACCCCTTAAATGTTTCCTCATAATATTATCATCCACCCCTCCCCCAGGTATTATCGCTTCACCATAACCTCCAGGTATCATCTCTCCTACAATCAGAATTATTCTCTTGTTTCACTATATGAGGAAGCTATAGCACCTAGTGTAAAAAAATTGAGACCTTTTTAGTCAAACATAAAAATATTTATTGGAAGTATTAGAATGAACATTCTATACTTTATACAAGACAAGCAGCACTGTCTTCCATAGATACCACCATACAGAACTTATAAAAGTGCCCATTCACAATAGTTTGTGTAAGCCGCCAATGTCTTTACAACATTATACTGTCATACTAATAATATATTATTTATGAAATATTCCATGTCCTATACAATACTGCAGTGAAAGCATATGAGGCATAGGTTAGTACAGAATACATCCTGCAACAGAACACACGCTTTGAATAATGTGACCACAGTGATTTACATAGTTTCTATTAACAATATCTTCTAGAAAAACATCACTCTTTTAGCTTATGTGTTCCTTACGGTTAAATTCTGCATATACAGTTTAGTGAAATACAAATTTCAGGAATGTATTTTTCCCAATTATTCCCATTCTTCGTTATACATATCATTTCAGTTTTAAGTTAGTAGGCGAAAAATTTGACAATTCAAAATGTAACAAAAGACGTCTTGTGCTTTACTTTACAGTCTTGTTATTTGTTTTTGTGCTTTCTCTATCCTTTATCCTTTTGCTTTCCCAGTTTCTCAGGCTTCTTTGCATTCTGTTCATTATCCACCAGTTTAGGACTGTTGGTGCTTCGATACAATTGAAAGGGGACATTGTGTGCATCACTTTTTGCAGTATACATAGTCATGTAACCGGGAAAGTCTTTGTTCATACAATATATATTATAAGATCATTTTAAACCCCTACTTTGTATCTGAGTAACGACATAAATAATGGTATATAATAAATTCAAATTTATTTATAAATATATTTTAATCATCATTTTATCATAATCTGCTATTTATTCCTTAGGACAATAAACATTTATTGTAGGAAAACTGTGGCAAAAACTGGAGCTTCTCATTTTGAATATTCAACGGGAGCCCTTTAAAGTCACTATGGAACAATCACTGCAAGCAACCTATTCATTTCAATGGTACATAGCAACAGGCCCACTACCATGTAACCATACTGGTAGGTATTTGCTCCAGCAGGGAGGGGGAAGTGGTCAACAGGAGGTTAGATGTCTCCCTGCTGAAAGTTTCCCTAACATATGTGCATGCATCAGTGCATTCCCACGCAAGGAAAGTTTACATTGACAATAGTTTGTTCCCCAGAACACTCATCATTTTACTTATGGATGGCACTTTTCAAAGTCCAGGACTGCTTAAGCAATGTATCAGCTTCACCTAGAGACACATCTTGTTAAATCTGCTCATAGTGGCGGTATACTTGAAGTACAATCAAGATCTGCTTCATGTTGTAATAAAGTACCTAGAAATGGACCATCACCCAAAGTATAGCCTCACACATATGATCATATGCATTCTGGCCTGCACACTATATTGTCATCCATGTGGTTTTTGTATTGATCTAATTACATTTTATGTCTAAAGGTTGGATGTTGTGAAAAGTGCTTTACAATGTATCTTTATTCTGCGGGGAAAAAACTATGGGAAAAACACTGTGATTGTTTTTTTTGCATGTATTGTATATATAAATGTCGGTGTAATAAATTGCCCCTGTGTGTTGTAGGACCCATACATTTTATTATTGTGTGATTCCTCACTTTCCCTGTAATGGTGCTGTGGAGAAATTCATCTCTTCCCAAATTAATCCACTCACTACTTGCGATTGGTGGAGAGATTAGAAGTAGAATACCCTCTTTAAATAAGAGAAAGATGTGTTATTAGTTTTAGAAAGATTTATCCTTATTCAGTTTATTCGGGTCCTACGGTTCGATTACTGTAGTTTTGCAACAAAAAAAGAAAAAAAATTAAAACCTTAACTACAATTAAAATAATAAATATACATTTACAAACCACATAAAATATTTTTTCATGGCTATTGATCTCTGATTTATCTCTGAATCAAGTCTAATGTTAAAAAAAAAAATTATATTTTTGCATTGTACAATACTGTCAAAATACATTGTTCCAGTGTCTTTTTTTTGTTAAACGTGCACCAAACATTTCATTTATTTACTGATTTATTGAAATTATATTGATATTGTCGTCTCCCTCATTTCCAGGATACTGTAGAAGCTATACATTCATTTACTTTATTGTATTCCTCAGAAACCTTCAAGTCAGTGCAACACAACAGTTTATAAGTACCAAGAAATACATGCTATAAACCTCTACAAAGGTATTATTACTGGCTTCTTTACATTAATACTGCTTCAGTTGTGCAAAAACAACCAGTTACATGTCATGTAACTATAAGTAACATAATGCATTCTAAAAATGGTTACAACAATAACCTAGTTTACAAAAAGTCATAGGAAAGTAAATAACCCATATAATACATGGCCAAGGCCATAATTACTCGGTGGACACAGCAAGTTGTGTAGATAATGTACCTTATTTACATGGTCTCTAAAACGGTGAATTACAGTCGTAATTGAATCAATCTAAAAAGCTCTAGAACATCATTGTAGACAGTCCTCAAAAATATTTTTTTTCTAAAAAAAAAAGACAGGACTGCACAACAAGTGCATATTTTCTAACAGTCTAAAAATCTTTAGGGCAGAAATGCTCATGACGATTATAAGGATGAGGTGGTGGAGTCTAGAACTTCTCCTCCATTACATATGGTTGGTGTGTAATGTGCACTGGCAGAAGCTGAAAAAAAAAACATCAATAAATTAATAACAATACAGACACTGCAATATTAATATAAAACATTTTTTTAAGTATTTTAAAAAATCTGTAAATAGAAAACTATTGCTTAAATTCTTAATGACGGAGCCAGAAAAAGCTTGAGTGATTGGGCATTCTTAGCTAATTTTCATATGTAGTTGTTGTAGTTGTTTAAGAGCCATAACATTTTTATTGTGCTGTACCTTTATTTCATAAGGCTAGATAAAAATGTTTATTCATATTTGATAAAAAGCTTTATTTGTATAGAATATATATATATATATATATATATATATATATATATATATATATATATATATATTATGTTTTGTTCATTTTAACGCAAAATGAATACTAATTTCCCATTGTGTGGTGTTCCTTTTGATATATAAAATATATAGTCCTGGGCAAATCGGATGATGTTTTTCATAGTTGGGCAGGGGATATGTATGTGGGATTTTTGTAATATTTTCCCATTACATGTCTCTTTCTTTACATTTTTACATTTTGGAAATTTTTTTATTAGTTCCACCATGGGACATGAATAAGCAATCATCTGATTGTTTGTTCATGATAATATCCTGCAATACTGAAGTATTTCACGGTATTAACTCAGTCAGCATATTTACATGAATAGGCCGACACTGTGGGGCACATTTACTAATAACAGTGCAAACTGCACTATATGTAGTTCGCCCATGTAGTGTGCAAAAGAAAATTGTTGCACTCTATCGGAGCTGTGCAGAGGGCGCCAGATTCAAGAAGAATGATTCAGGATTTCTGGCGCCCTCTGCACAGCTCCGATAGAGTGCAACAATTTTCTTTTGGTGCACCTTTAACATGGGGCGTGAGACACAACTCTGTGGGACTTTGCATGTTAAATCTGGCACACGGTCTGACTGAGTACCATAACGCCCCCTTCTGTGCAGAAATTTGTGTCGCGTGAAGAATAGCGAAGAATAGAATGGTGCAAGCGCCTTAGTAAATGTGCCCCTGTGACTTTAAGATTTTGTCACAGACGGGATCTTATAGGCATTGCCTGAGGACAGCCTTGGGGTCCTGCCAGAGAAACAATCGGTGCCCCCGAAGATGGCGCTGACTGCAGCTTTAACAGGTTGAACACCCGCCACTGAGCCTTAAGTGCCAGAGTTTAGTGATGGATATATCTTCCGCTCAGAGGCATGAGGTTAAGAAATACATAGATGCAGTTAAAGTTTGCTGCAAATAGCAAGAAGACTGGTACTGCAAGATATCACTGTATCAAAGTACTAAGACTGGTTTTGTAAGATATTTCTGTATGTGCACACATTTATACCACAATAAAAAAATCACTTGAGCAAGTAACCAGTTGGAGTGCCAGGATTATTATTTATTTGTCTATATGGGGTCATATCCCTATCTTTGGCACCCCTCAACATAAGGAATGCAACCGTGATATTGATATGCTATTGACTTCCTTTTAAATGAGGCTAGAACTGCAAACTGTACTACCCCTGGTACTGTATTAGTGTGCAAGATCCACTTTTTCACACTGCCCTGAAAACGGCAATTTATTCTCTATGTCCCTCACAGAGCACAGTGTTGGATGCAATTGGATCTATCATCTCTGTGGTATTCTTTCATTTCCAAAAATAGCCAAAAATGAAAGAATAACATTTTTGAGTGGAAATTAGGGAATGTGTTAAAACAGCAGCTTTACAGCCTTTACTCTCTGTCTGAAGTGTACCAGTGTTCCTCTCCCTGAACTCATGTAATAGGGTGTTAAATCTTTGTTGGAAACAATTACAATAGAAATATTCTTTATGTGCTGCAAAATATGGAACAATCTTTTGCCTTCATTGTGTCCTCCAAATGCAGAAGTAATATACAGTATGTACATAATTGTATTGATACTAATTGTTTATATTCAACTATGTATCAGACTGACAAGAAAAGAAAATCAGAATTCCATTTATAGTTTCAAAGTATCCTAAATCAGGGTGAGTCACAGTGACCTGACTGATAGACAGTATTAGAGAATACCGTCGCTTGTGTGAAATTTCTCATTAGCTGCCCGATTGTGCTTGCTGTATAGCGGTTTTATTGTCTACCTAAGTTAGTGTTTCTCATCGATTGCAGGTTTTCAATAACAGTACTTTTCAGAGTGATAATAAAGATTTCTAGGAAAACACTCTGCAAGGATAGCTAAAAGGAAAAAAGGTATTGACAGCACACTTGATGTAGAATCTCCATAGTGGCAAAGACTTATAGGAATGTATATGTATAGAAGGGTTTCTTTAGCATAATGTGTTCAGATGCCATTAATAATGTGTACTGGATATACTGTTCTTCTATGCATAGGACTGCTGTTATTATATCGTAGGTATAGTGGCTTATGAAGTGCATATCTTTATGCTGAAAATAGGGAAAGTTAAACAATTCTACAATAAATTTGTTGATTACATATTTTATATAAAATTTTATATACTGCCACTATAATTTTGGCATATATACCAGGGAATGCATTTGTAAAATATCCACCTATATCCCCTAATTATAAGGCAAAGAGGTATATGTCATAAAATACAGTACACTGTTTTAGATCAAACTAAAAATGTTCAGTGCGCAGTCTATGTTTTATGGGCTATGAGAACTATCACTCTTTTATTTCCATACGTAGCAACACAGGGCCAAATGTCAAGGCAGGGGCAGCATGTGCTACTGAACAGGGGTATATAAAGGATGGGGCTCTTTTCAACCCCATTAAGTTTGTGCATGGAATTTGTGTGGTATGTGTATCTCATGTGTGTGTATGTGTGTTATGTAAATAATATGTATGATCAGTATTTCTTATGAGTGCAGTTTGCTTGTCAGTTATATGTGTATATTAAAGTTACTAAGAATTTAGGGATGCACTGACTCTATGGCCACTTAACCAGTGTGCACTTGTTTTAAATATTAAGGTATCACCAACTAAGGATAAGTATAGAGAACTAGAAATAACAAACTGGCACCGCAATAGATGGAACTATGGATAATTTGAAAGAATAAAATTATGTTTATTACATGAAACCCCTAAAAAATGGTATAATATATAGTATAAAAGAATATCTTGCAGAACCCATACAGAGAATCCTACTATTGTAATTTAAACTTATCTGTATTGGTACAGTTTCTTTTTAACCTTCTGTACTGTCTATAGATAAATATGTAGAAGGAGCAGCACTGTGGATAACCAGATTAAATCCAATGTGGGTGCAGGCTTCAAGGAACTGACTCAGGATCCCATATGCATACAAACTCCAAGGAAGGAAGCAGCACTCCAAGATAAATAGTGAATATTTATTCCGCCAGTGGTAAATGCTACGTTTCGGCTGACTCTATGCAGCCATTGCTTGAGAATGCTTGAGAATGGCTGCATAGAGTCAGCCGAAATGTAGCACTTATCACTGGCAGAATAAATATTCACTATTTATCTTGGAGTGCTGCTTCCTTCCTTGGAGTCTGTACTGTCTATATATGGAAAGAAAAAAGTTAAAAAGAAACTGTACCAATACAAGAAAGAGGAATGAGGGTGAATCACAAGCACTCACTTCACAATTTAAAGAAAAGAACTATAGTAAATATGTTTTACATAAAGCATATAAAAAGCAAAACATCTGGAATGGACCGACGTGTTTTTGGAATACAGTAATGAGGGACCTACATCAATTACTTCTAGAAACCCCCCCAAAAAGGCTACCAAGATAGTCTTACCGTTTAACACTAGTTATAGAAAGCTTGAAAAGGTCATTTGTAAACATTGGGAAGTGCTAAAAAATGATAAGGTCCTCCATGACTTCTTGCTTGTGAAACCTCCAATTATTTCCACTAAAGCTCCAAATTTAGGTATAAACATAGCCCCCACAGTCAAATCAAATAAGAAACAATCATTTTTGGGTACTTGGTTCGACATGAAAGGCTTCTTTAGATGTGGTTGTTGCATTGGTTGTTCGGCCTCATCGTTTACAGGAAGAACACCAGTCTTAACGTCTACTGAAATACATTTCAATTTAATATCAAAGAAACTATGACTTGTGACACCAAGGAGTCATTTATTTTTTACAGTGTCCTTGTCATAAACAATTTATAGGTTGTACAATTCGACCATTCAAAGAAAGAATGGGCGAACATATCGGTAGTATCAAAAAAGGTACAACAACTCATAATTTATATAAACATTTTAAGCTGGTGCACAGTAGTGATCCAAGCAGGCTCATTTATTCAGCCATACATACTGTTACTAAGGATAGGCAAGGGGGCAATTTAATTCTCAATATGTCTAGAGCTGAAACAAGAAAAATATATAAATTAGAATCTTTGGTCCCAAAAAGACTTAATGCAGATGTTGCGTTATCAGGCTTCTTTGGTTATTTATGGGATTTGTTGCATCGGAGCCTATCATAACCCCAGGCTGTATCCAGCATTTATGGACTCTCCAATGCATCACATCTCATGTTTGGTTTATTATCTTGTATAATGGCAGAATATATTTTTTTATAGTGCATTACATGTTTTATATAGTTCTTAGAATGTTAAAGTTTGGGTCTGTTACAGGTTTTGTACATAACTCTGAGAAACAAGTTTGTTTCAAAGGCACTCATTTTATTATTATTCCAGACATATATGTCTATTATGGTCAATGTCTACTTCATATATATTTACAGTAAAACATACAGCTATTAGTTTTTGGGATGTATTGTAGTATATTGTTTTTTTCTGCAATATACTGTCTTGCATGTGAGAATCATGCAGTAGTGGCAGCAGTCCTTGTAGAAAATAGTCTTTTTTTCCCCTCCAGAGTTAGAAGTGCAATGTTTCAGCTCTTCATTAGAGCTATTTTCAAGCTTGAAAATAGCTCTAATGAAGAGCTAAAACGTTGCACTCTTGGTGAAGAAAAAACACCTGAGCCAGGTGTTTGGGCAAGCACCCAATCCAGGGTTTTAACCCTAATGCCACTTCATCTTTTACTGTCTTGCATGTGATATATCTAAAATGTTGTAACCCAATTACAATATTAGGATCTTTTCAAGGGTCCAGCAAGATACTCTTGTATACTCTATATCAGTGGTGACGATCCTATGGCACGGGTGCCACAGGTGGCACTCAGAGCCCTCTCTGTGGACACCCAGGTCATCACCACAGGGGCCCCAGAGGAAGCACAAAGAGGCTCCATTGTGAGCATAAGGTAACGAAAGTGGCATATGGGACATCACCAAAGAGGACAAAAGGTATCTTCATGGATTCCCAGACAGCCAAGGACTTGCCGCACTCAGTGCTATCTTAAGGGGGTTGGCAAGAAGTTGAAAAACTTAGCTGCTTTCTTCAGAACACAGCTCCACACCTGACTATGGTTTGTGTTGGTATTGCAACTCTGCTGGATAGAGATGAATAGAGCTGAGTCCCAATAACGGTACAAACCATAGTCAGATGTGGCACTGTTTTTGGAAGAAATCAGTCAAGTTATTTAACCTCTGGACAAACCCTTTAAATCAACAGCGCTGCCTGAGACTACTGGAGGAACTGGAAGGGGTGGGCAGATCTGCATTATCATTATAGCTCCGGCTCCAGAGATGACAATTCCTTCTGTTCAGGGGAACCTGAATTTGTCCTCATTCTTTCTACTGTATTGATGTCCTCAGGATACTGACCTGATTGAAAGCTATGACATAGAAGGGAGCAATAAGTTTACCACTTTAATTGCCATGTTGGCACTTTGCGACATATAAGTGGGTTTTGGTTGTAGTTTGGGCACTCTGTCTATAAAAGGTTCGCCATCACTGCTCTATATCATACCATATTTTAGGGGTTTTATGTAATGTGTTGCCAGTTTGTTATTTCTAGCTCTCTACATGTGTATTTAGTTGCCATTTTTGTTTCATGTGTATAATATTGGTTAATATTGGTGGCATGATCCTGATTACTATTATATTTGTGGTCTGTGTCTCATATATTTGTATGTCCATTGTGGGGGATAACCTCTGATTTTCATCATGGGGGTGGACTCATACACCCTTCTTACATAAGAACATGTGCTCTGATTGTGGGCCCCTGTCCTGAAGGTTTAAATTATATTATTGAATGCTTTATTAGTATTATTTTTAGATTTGTTTTTATGGATCACAATTAATTATATAAAACTATTAAAATATATAGATTTGACAACAGGCCCTGTCATGATGTGAACATAGCCAAGGGTTGTTGGACTTCACAAGACAGTCTAAAACGTGTAAGTTTTTCATGGTTGTGTTCGGTTAAAGATGTTTTTACAGGAATGACCAAGTTGGATTATTCTTACATAGACTGATTGTTTTAGTTATTGCAGTTTTCAATAATTGTCTATTTTAGGGTTAGGACCTCAGTTTTAAAAACTGGAAAACCCTTGCGACAAAAGGGCAACTGTAATGGAATGTGGAAAATCAATTTTTATTATTTCTTCAGGAAAGACAAATACCTTGTATTTGAAATAACCCACAGAACAAAATTGGTTCTTGAAGTTGCGGCTATGGATCATTTTGGCAACTGTGCGTGTACTTAAGCAATGTGTCAGAATCTAGACTACCATTACCAGTAATGCACATTCAGCATTTGAAAAGTCAAGTTTGCATTTTTGGGTTGAGTTTGCATTTTTTTTTGTAGCCGTATGGAGGTTGGGAATGCTACATTGACGCTAGAATGATATATCTGTTTCTATCTATCTATCTATCTATCTATCTTTCTTCACATATTTCTAAATATTAGAATTTATTTAAAGTGATGAACGGATTTGTCAATTTTAATTGTGCAGCTGAAGTCATATACTTACACTGGGAATACGTTGTTGCAGTGCCGCTTACACTGAACCTATTTAAGTGGAGTCTGTGTGTCACAACATTTTTCTGCGGTTGAAATAGAATGATATGTACTTTCGGTGCAAATAGACATCCCAAGACTACAAAACCACTCAGGCTCACAGAAATGCACATCGTAGTAGTTTGGACCTGAAACAGAGTGAAAAGAATGCAGACATTCCATTTTTACTTAGCTTCACTTTTATGCACTTTTAGATTACATTTGTGTAACAGCATCTGCCATAGTCAAACAGAAAGAATTAGAAATTTGAACTGAGTATTTTCAGTGGGTATGGAAAGTATTCGGACCCCTATAAATTTTTCCCCCTTTGTTTCATTGCAGCCAAAGATCAAAAAAGTTTTTTTGCTCATTAATGTACACTCTGTATCCCTTTTTGACAGAAAGAACAGAAATGTTTGTATTTTGCTAATTTATTAAAAGAGAAAAACTGAAATATCACATGGTCATAAGTATTCAGACCCTTTGCTCAGTATTGAGTAGAAGCACCTTTTAAGCTAGTACAGCCATGAGTCTTCTTGGGAATGATGCAACAAGTTTTTTACACCTGGAAAAACCTAGTAGATCCTCTACAGTTCCCTTAGGTTGGATGGTGAGCGTTGATGGACAGCCAATTTCAAGTCTCTCCAGAGATGCTGATTTGGGTTTGGGTCAGGGCTCTTGTTGGGCTAGTTAAAGGGAACCTGTCACCAGGAGACCCATTTTTAGCACTCCCCCAGTCCCCACAGAGCATAGTACATACACTGCCAAAGAGTTTTTGTATAAAAAATTGGTTTTACAGAAAAAAAGATATGTTATATTGTACCTTTCATAAGCATCTGCTGTGTGACTAGGCAGTTGCCAAAAGGGAGGATCTGGTAAGGAGCAGTTCCCCTCCACCCTTGGGAAACAGCTTCTCCATGTGACCTTTTCAAATATATTAAAACACCCATTATTGGGCTTAGCGACGCCCCCTGCTGCTCTACAGCCAATCCTGAGTGATGGGAGTTATTCATATATTTGAAAAGGTCACATGTTTCCCAAGGGTGGGGGGGACTGCTCCTTTTCAGACCCTTCCATTTGGCAACTGCCTAGTTGCCTAATACAATTCAGAAACTGAACCCTGTGTTGTTAACGTCAGCCAAATTATCATAATGTTTTATGTGAATGTCTCTTGTAATTTTTATAATATTTTTACCACTTGACATCCATTGGTAAATGGCTTTACAAGTAAACTTTGAAGAAAAATTCTGACATACAACATAGGGAGACCAAAAACATCACATCTTATGAGAACAAATCTTTTTGGAAATAGTTCCTGTTGATCCACGGAGTTACTTTGTCTGCCATCTTATGGGTCGGGAAGGAATTTTTCCCAATTTTGGGCCAATTGGAATCTCTTCAGGACTATTTTTTGCTTTTGTCTGGATCAACACTGTTTAATACAGGATTGATAGATTAGACTTGATGGACTGATGTCTTTTTCTATGATACCATGTCTTGTCTTCTATGATACTATGATATGTTAAAAATGTTTTTCTGTAACAGTTCTATATAAAAATGAATAAACTTACCCTGTAGTCACTGGACGTCACATAAAATATTGGAAGAAATGCGAGCCAGATAATGCAGGTTGTATACATTGTAAATCCAATAAACTTGGCTTCGTTGAAATTTTCTGGGCACTTCCTTGTTTTAAAGGCATATACAGTACATAATATCACAAGAACCACATCATATGTTAATGATATAAGCATACTTGAATCTTTCACATTACATTTTAATATGACAGTTTCTCTCTTCTCTGGAAGAGTAAATCGTCTGGTGCCTGGATATTCCAACATAAGCCATACAGACACAATGACAATTTGAACTGAGATGAGACTTAGGCATATTATAACTTGAGATTTGGGGCTGATGAATTTAGGTCTTTGAGCACCATCTTTTACACCACTAAAGATCCGAGCAATTCTATTTGTCTTTGTTAGAAGTGCTGAGTAGCAAACTACAAAAGAAGTCCCCAGCCCCAAACGTCGTAGAGTACATATGACTGGGGAGGGTTTGGCAATGAAGAAAAATGTCATACAATAACACATAAAAACTCCAATCAAGAGAATATAGCAGAGTTCACGTCCAGAAGCCTTGACCAAAGGAGTGTTATTGTGCTTGACGAAGACTCCACCCACAAGGAATGTACACAAAAAGCCCAGACAGGCAATTGTCACCGGGCCTATGGCCCATGCATCTTCCCATTTAATGTAGTCTTCTGGTAAGTCAAAACATCCAGTTAGGTCTGATGTGGGCCAACGTCCTGGTCCACAATCAGCACATGTAAATTCATCTGCAAGATACTGATATGTTTCACATGGAATACAGATCCAACAGCAGACATCTCCAGGTTGCATATTCTTCATTTCATTTGGAGCACATGGATCACTGCACTGTGATGTGGGAACCATACTCTTTGACCACTGTATGACATCCACATCGAGGGATAAGGTTTCTGCCCACTGACCTATTTTTAGATATGAGTATTTGCCATTATTGTACTGAAAATTGAAGACATTATATAAACCAAGGCCATCTCCATATGCATCAAACTTCACAATGCTGTCTGCAGATGGTGGAATAAATGGAGCTGTGGGAAAAAGAAAAAAAAAGAGTGTTTAAGAACATATATGTACAAGCATATCTGCAAATACTATTGACAGTATAGTTTGTCCTTTAGCCTTAGCATACAGAAGGGTAATATATCTGGAACTGTGGAAAGTGTAGTAAACTCTTAAAACAGAAGGTTTAAACTTAAGCCACATGCACACAAACATGTTTTGGGGCCAAGTGGTAGCCGTTTTTTTTTTTAACAGCTACAAAAACGCCCCCATGACTTTCTATGGGCTCGTGCACACAGCCGTGCATTCCATGGCTCGGTTCATGAGCCGACCGTCTGGGATGCAAAAGAAAGAGAAGGTCCATTGTCTTTCTCTTTCCATTGATTATTAAGATCTGAACACCAAGCTGGTAAATGTAGTTTAGGCCTTTAGCTAGTGGATTTACAGATGTGTAACGATGACTTATTTGTATGAAAATATGTAACAAATGGTTAACGTATTTGTATTATTTTGCTCTAATACTACTAACACAGATATATTACAATACCTTGTTTTCATACATAAAATGTATGCTATTGTTTTAACTATATTATATAATAAATCTCAACTCCACTTATTCATTATTTTTTGAGAATGTAGTGTTTTAATTCTGTTTATGGACTTCGCTTATATGGCCTCATCTGCTGTCAGCAATATGTTCATGAAGAAACTTTCTATTTTCAGAATCAAATATAATATGATGTGACATTTTGTGACCTGATATGTCCAGTTTTATCATGGCATTGACATGACTCCTGTCCAAAGGCTGTCAAGTCTGGAGGCCATAAAGATTTATTCCAGACAGTTTAAAATTCTTGTGCATACAAAATGACAATTATTGTATCATTAGAGGTAGGCTAACGTTAGGATATTAATGACATTCCACAAATAGGCTGTAAAAAGGAGATAGTATAACAGTTCTTACATTTGTTCTTCCTTTTTCATGAGTGCTAACTTGTGCTGATATGGTTTCCTATTATCAATTTCTACTGCCCTTTACCTTCCACATAAAATCCATTTCTGATCAGCATACAACTGTCAGGTCAATAGTTAAGCTTTCTCTTGACATTCATGAAAACCTCTTCAGGTCCTTTCTTTTTCTTGCAGCTAAATTTCCTACTTTATGTCTCATGTTCTTATAAGTGTCCTCCAGCTGTAGAGAGGCAGCAGATATCATGACACATAACCATAGGTGGTGGTCTTGACTAACAGACTTCTGGAAGAAGTAAATGATCAAGTATTTTTCAGTTAGGGCTCCTTTACTTGTTTAAGGGAAAGTATACCTGTCAAGTCTGAACCAGGAGCAAATTGCAATCACAACCTATGTAAACGTTATAGCACAGTACAATATAAAAAGAGAGTTATTGTAGTCAAAACAGTACTAATGGTACTAAAAATTCACTGCCCCAAGACAAATGGTTACATTGTGCCCATCAGTGCCTTTCAGCAGCTCACATTGATACAGGGCTACTAGTCAGGTTCATTACCACAGTTTTAATATTAGAGGCGCAGACCCAAAAATATGTTTTTTCTCTCAGTAATGGTAGAAATTCAGCTCACCTTCCAGCCATGTAGGTGTCCTAGTATGGCACGGATCGCCCCTCTGCTGGGGCCGTATAGACCATTGAAAAAATTCCGATATCCAGCCTTGTCATCAACCACTTCATATCTTAATTTAGGCAAATATTAAAATTCCATAGCAAGTAGTCTTTACCAACGCGTTTCAAACAGGCTAGCCGTTCTTAGTCATGGCAGCCATGACTAAGAACGGCTAGCCTGTTTGAAACGCGTTGGCCAAGACTACTTGCTATGGAATTTTAATATATGCCTAAATAAAGATAGGAAGTTGTTCCTGACAAGGCTGGATATCGGAATTTTTTCAATGGTTTTTTCTCTCACCCACAAAAAGCTTATCAATGATACAGATTAGACAAAGCAGCTCAGCTCTATGTATGGTAGATACTTCTATATATTTGCTGCTTAGATACAGCAGCTCAGCTCTATGTATAATAGAGATATAGCAGCATCTCTTAGTATAAGAGTATAAATCCAATCCAGTAGAATAAATCAATTCCTCCTTTTTTACACCCAATGTTAACCCCTTTTTTTTAACAGTATGCACCTATATGCTTTCCTCCTCCTCATGTAGTCTATTGCCTGTATTCCTCTTTATCACATCCTGCACCCCATGACTTCCTCTGTTGTATAGATTATTAACATGCACTCTCTATGCCCCCCTCTTTCTCCAGCCTGTAGCCCAGTGTCACCTTCTTAAACCAATTTGAACCCCGATGTCCCCAACTTCAATTAGGATGAATCTCTATGTCTCCCTTATTCTAGTCTGTACCCCACTTTCTATAGCCTATCCAATGTCTTTCTCTGTCTCACTGCCTGTTAAAGGGTCATGTAGATGTAATTTACTGGACTACAGGATCTGTAATTATGTCAATGATCACATGGTCTTGACATCATTGCAGATCCTCAAGATCCATTGGTAAATCGTATTTACGTTTAGATATAGTTTTTTCCTAGGCTGAAGGACCCGTGCTCATGATGACATTGCAGGTCCTTCATGGTATTTGTGTTACAAATTGAAGAAATATGTAATGAAACTGGCCCCTCATCCCAGCCATGCCTAGAAATACTACCATTTTAATAAGGTCATTAGTAAAAATATCAACAGATATCAATTAATATCAGCAGGTATTAATCTACATAAAAATTATTTACAACAGATAATTGACAATCAGTCTTCAGATTGTGAAGTCCTCAATTTTTCTTGAGGAGAGTAAATCATCTGCTAAAATCCCTAAATCATTAATTTGTTAGTGCATGCCAGAGATTTCAATTAGTCAACACTTATAGTTTATTTAGTAAAACAAGATCGTAATTTATTGTAGTCAAGTGACATGAGATGCAAATTCCAAGCCCTAACATAAAGATTAGTTATCTAGTTAGCATTGCCCACAGAACATCTATGTGCTCTTATGTGAGGATGCAATCATCGATTGCAATCTGAAATATTCATTGTACAAGCTTCATGTGCAAATTCAGTTTTGTTCCAACACTCTTTTATGCTGATCTGGCTATAAAGTGAAAATCATTCATCTGGATATTTGTTCCATTTTGAGTTATTGGGGCAAATTTACTTACCCGGCCCATTCGCGATCCAGCGGCGCGTTCTCTGCTCTGGATTCGGGTCCGGCCGGGATTTAAGAAGGTAGTTCCTCCGCCGTCCACCAGGTGGCGCTGCTGCGCTGAAAGTCATCTCATCGCGCCGGAATCCACCACCTCGGGCCAGGTGAAGGTAAGCGCTCCCCAAGCGACACTTTTCCGGTTTTTAAATGCGGCGGTTTTTCCGAATACGTCGGGTTTTCGTTCGGCCACGCCCCCCGATTTCCGTCGCGCGCGTCCCGGCGCCGATGCGCCACAATCCGATCGCGTGCGCCACAATCCCGGGGCAATTCAGGCACAATCGGCGCAAATCGGAAATATTCGGGTAACACGTCGGGAAAACGCGAATCGGGCCCTTAGTAAATGACCCCCATTATGTTACAATTCAGTCTGTAATTTAACTTTTCAAGCTGTTTTATGGGGAAAATTTACTAAATTACTGGATTATGAATACACATACTTGTTTGACCTATGGTCTCAAAAAGATCTTAATCTGCACATTGGGGTGCATTTACCTACCCGGTCCAGTCGCGATCCAGCGGCGCGTTCTCCAACAAGGATTCGGGTCTGCCGGGATCCACTAAGGTCCGTGCGCCCGATATCCACCAGGTGTCGCTGCTGCACCGATTTCCGCCGGAGTTCACCTTCTTCGTCCCGATTTCTGTTGCGTGAAAGCCAGCGCCAAAATCCGATCGCATGTGCCAAAATCCCGGGGCAATTTGGCGCAAATCGGAAATCGCCGGGAAACCCGATGAAAGTGCGCGATTCGGACCCTTTGTAAATGAACCCCATTATCTTCAAATGAAAGGGGTTTCCAACCAATGAATATGTTGTATGTCAGTTTACTAATTCCCTGCCTTATCTGGTCCAAAGCCTCCATGGCCTCCAACTGGTCTCTATTTTTTGAGTGTCAGGGATGGAATAGCACAATTCCTAAAGTGTCATTCAACCAGTTTGACTTTGGTCTGTACAGGGATCTGGACTTCATAAGGTTGCTTGGAGTAATCCTGGGGGGTTAAAAACATACTGGCCCAGATCTATCAAACTGGCTGCGCCATTTTTCTGTCTGTCTGCTGCTCTTTCATAAAAGTACCTGTCAAGCCAATGAAATAAAGATTCTAGATTAGTCTGGCATTATGTTGCGTGGCACGTACATCAGGTCTGCTCATCTCTAATGAGGATGGCAAACAGAAGAATAGTGTAAAGGACCACACCTTGACTTCTTCCAGGGATTATTTAGATCATTAACATTTCCCCTAGTACAGGATGATTGTTGTCCATCCCAAAGAGTTTTTTCTCTTTCCTTTAAATCTAAACTGTTAAAATTTGGGTTGGACATGGTACTAACAAAACTAGAGTAATTCTAAAGAGTAATGGGCCATTGCTACAAATCATGTTGCTGCTTTAATTTTCTAGTAGCGATTTACAAGAGATTATGAGTCTTTTCTTCAGATAATATGATACTAGGAAAACTTGTGAAGAGATCCATCAACTCATGTTCACATCGAAGAATTCCTACTCTGCTACTATAAGCATCATAATCCGACTTGTTTCTGTTCAATATTAATATCACAGCTCATAATGATGGTAGACTTGTAGTGGATTTATTTGAAGCTGTTTACATTATTCATGTTAAAACTCTTGAAAAGCTTTTTCACAGTAGGACAACTACTTCTCCAGGTTTATGGTTTGTATTGTTGTGAGCGGTGTATTGCTGTCATGTTTATGATCTGCTTGATTGAAAGTGGAAAATGCTTTAAAGAAATGATACAGAAAAACAATAAAATGAACTTTTATGAGAGCTGAGTGGGCTGTGAGCCATACATAGAAAGGTGGTGTAACAAAAGTCTTTAACCCCTTATGGACCAAGCCACTTTAGGGCTTTCGGACCAAGCCAGATTTTCTTAACTCTGCCCTGTGTCATTATAGGTGGTTATAATCTTTAAATGCTTTAACATACCCAGGGGATTTTGAGATGTTTTTTTCACCACACATTGGGGGTCATTTACTAAGGGCCCGATTCACGTTTTCCCGTCGTGTTACCCGAATATTTCCGATTTGCGCCGATTTCCCCTGAATTGCCCCGGGATTTTGGCGCACACGATCGGATTGTGGCGCATCGGCGCTGGCATGCACGCGACGGAAATCGGGGGGTGTTGCCGAACGAAAACCTGACGGATTCGGAAAAACCGCCGCATTTAAAACAAAAAATGTGTCGCGAAAATTACACTTACCTTCACTAGGCATTGGCCGCTGAATTTCAGGGCATTCCAGCGCGCCTCCGGGGAACTTCAGTGCAGCGCCTCTGGGGAACTACCTTAGTGAATCCCGGCCGGACCCGAATCCACCGCAGAGAATGCGCCGCTGGATCGCGAACGGACCGGGTAAGTAAATCTGCCCCATTGTACTTCAAATTAGTGAAAAAATTTGGATCTTATCTTTTGCGTACAATTATGAAAAAAATGGAAATATGGCAAAAATTTTTAATAATAACTAACATTTCTAACAGCTGCTTTATGTTGGCATGGTTTTTTATGCATCCTCTCATTTTACTAGGATGTTATGGGGCTTAGAATAGTGGGTGCAATTTTTCACATTTTTCTGAAAATTGCAAAACCTATATTTACAGGCACGTGCTCAGTTTTCAAGTGACTTTGAGAGGGTAAACCCCTTAAGTTACCCCATTACAGAAACTACACCCCTCAATGTATGAGAAACCAACTTTAAGAAGCTTGCTGTTCCTTCAGGTGTTTTACAGGGGTTAAAGCACAATGGAGGTGGAATTCACAATTTGTCAAATTTTTTGGACAAAACATTAATTTTGCCCCCCCCCCAAATTCACAATGGGTTAAATGATGAAAAGCTCCACAAAGTTTAATACACAATTCCCCCCTGAATATGCTGATGCCTCATATGTGTTAGTAAACTGCAGTATGGGCACACAGCCAGGCATTGAATGGAAGGAGGCGCCATTCAGAGCAGATTTGCATTGTCATATTTTACCGGCTATAAAATGCTTATATATTTTTGTAATGTGGACAAATGGGGGCTTATTGTTTCTGGTATGAAAGCCACATTTTAGGTACTTCGTTTAGGGGGTTTAAATAGGGGGTTTAAATAGCTAATTGATGAGATTTTATTAACTCTTTCTTGGTGAATATAAGAAAATCATTAATTGGGCTTTAGGGTTTTTAGCTTTTTTTGTTAGCTGTATAAAAATAATATGTTATCTATATTGTATGGGTCACCCCGATTACAGCAATACCCCCATATATATAGCTTTTCTAGGGGTGACTTGTTTTGCAGAATACAGAAATTTTTTATTGAGAAATTTGTTTTTGCATTCCCATCTTCTAAGAGGTATTTTTTTGTATACACAGCTGTTTTAGGGCTTCTTTTTTGTAGGACAAGCTGTTCCTTTTATTGGTATTGTGTTGGGGTAAACCTTTTTTTATGAGGTTGGATGTGAAAATATTGTAATTTTTTAAAAAGTTTTATTGGCGTTCACCGTACAAGTATAGTAACAATTTAGTGGGTTGGTGACACCCAATAATAGTGGTGATTTTTTTATTGTGCAATTTGATTTTTAGATGTGATAGGGCATTGGGGATCTTTATTCATTTAAAAATTTTTTTAAAAAACCCCATTTTTTAACTGTTTTAATTTGTCCCAGGGTGGAACATGAACAGGTGATCATTTGATCACTTGTTTAGTGTAATATACTGCAATATTAATATTACAGTAATATTAGTACAGGAGCACGGTTAGATCTAAAAGGTATTTACTACCAGCAGACATGGGGTACTTCATAGGGCCTCAGTGCTGCCATAGAAGCAGCCCACACTGCTCCATAGTTGCCGCTGTCACCATGATTGCGACATAGACAACCAGCTGTTACTATGGAAGCCCCAGCTTCCACACACAGCCGAGCTCCTGCAGCGATCGCATGGGCTCTGCTTCAGATGATCGCTGGGTGATCGCTGAGACATATATGTACGTCGGATACGGCAACCGACCACATTTTCTGCTGCACATGTATGTCTTAATGTGTTAAGGAGTTAATGGACATCTACCAATGATTTGTAGCTGTTTTCACCAACAAAGCTGCTGGGTAGCTCTGGCAGGATGAGTACAGCCCTATGATTTGGAGGGGATTCGGTCTAGTACTTTTAGTAAAATTCTAAGTTCCACCTAATATGCCTCTTCTCTCCCACCTCCCTGCTCTCTCAGCACTCCCCCCCACCCCCACTACTGTAATAAAGCCTTGTATCACACATGGTTTTCTAAATTGAATGTAAACATACATCTGCACAAAATGACTCCCTGCTAAATTACCTGCTAAAGTACCCCCAATTGCAGCGTTTCAGGATCTGGTCCCTGGGACTTCTGGTCAGACCAGAAGGAATGATGAAACATATTTTTCAGGACAGTGCTCAGCTGATCGATGACTTCAGTGGTCACATGCCTACATGTATACATATGCTGAGGCCAGTGGCTGTGAATGATGGATGTGTTGCCATCACTTCTAGTCTAATGGAGACTGTAAGTTCTTGGAAAAAAAAGCCTCCTTACAAATTTTTAAATATAAACATTCTAATGTGATTTATTTTGATTCCCTTATAGTGCCATAGAATATGTTGATGAAAAAAATGAATGCTATAGAGGAGTAGAGACATAATGTACTTTGCTTGACAATATTTTTGAGATCACTCCCATTGGTATAACCCCCACTGGTTCGCATGTCTCCCTGACATGCTCTATGTTGCTGTCATTCAAGGTTTTGTCCTCAAATCTTAGGAGACCTAGTTTTGCCCTTAATTGTGTTGAATCTGTTATGTGCCAGACACGTTTGGTCAATACTAGAGTGTGTAATGATAATGGCATAGTTTTCCAGTAAAAAAAATGTCACTATACATATAATTAATTCCCTTTGGTAATAATTATAAGTTAATAAAAATTCTATTCAACATTACTCAAATCTATGTAGTAGAAATCACACAGTAGTATCAGAGTTGTTGTGCTTGGTTTCTATAGAACTAATTTGTACTGGAAATCAGGAGTGGCCTGTGATTTAACATCAATTATATAACAATTTGAATCACCATTTTGACACTATATTCCCTGAATAAAATGGACAATTGTTGACAGAAGCGTGGTACCCATATGTCTTTATACACAATGGCATGTTGTGTGAATGTTCATCTTTAATTTTATCCACTAAAGCAGAAAAAATATCAGGGCATTGGGAAGCCTGCAACTTTCATGTTTCAGTTTCTTACAAGTTTCACAAATGTCCCCTGGCTTACAGCATGACTGACTGTGTCTCTATAGTGTTCTTGGAAAGGCCATAAATGTGATGAGCTGAATGACTGGTGAGCGCTTTGTCTTGACGATTTTATCTCACCGAAGTGAACGGCTGTGAGGTTTCTGCCAAAAACACTGTGGCATCCCCAGAGGTGAATAAATGTCAGTATAATTGGTTTATTTATGTATAGCTTTACTTAAGAAGCTGAAGCCATAGTATTATATATGTGTGACATGTCTTGTCTCATCTAGGTGAAAACTCTCCTTTAGCTATCAGTCATGTCTAAAGCTGGGAAAGATAAACTGGAGAGTTGGTTATATGCAACGCCATCTGAGCTGTGAATGTTACATTTCAACTTTCAGAATAAAAGTCAAATATTAACGCCTAGTGTAAGGGTGAAACTGTAACAACTGCAGTGGCATTGAAAAATATTTAATATCTAGCTGCAATGCCACCCTGAAATATTTTATAGCATATAAAGGGATAATAATAATAAGAAGACTACACATCCAAAATACTGTAATACTACCCATCCATAAGCATGCTTTAATTAACGTTTTCTCTGCAATGGTCAAAGTCAGGTTAAAAGAGAAATATTTACAGAAAAACTATAAAGTCTGTCATGTGTCAATGTGACTTTTGTAATAATAGTATAATCTATGACTGGTTAATAGCTTTTGAGGAAACATGATGTTTTTGGACCCCTAAAGGGTTTACAAGATCAATTTATTATCCTTTTATAGACACTCCCAGAATGCACAGGTTCTGGGAGACGCACAAGAGTGAGTTAGAGTTGTCCACACAACCTCCGGATATGGCAACAACAATAAATCACAACCCTGAATGGCTGAAAGATCCCTTTCACTGACCTCAGTAAAATATTTACAGTTAGCAGATAATAAACACAAGTATAGGACTACAAGTAACAGCATGCAGTATGTTAGTTACCATGTGTGAGCCTAATGGGAATGGATAGTCCACACTTAATGATCCTTCCTGCAAGGGTCAGGGTTCTGGTCTCATTCGATCCTGGTGAATCCCTGGATTACATTGGTACCAAACATGAACCATTTGCTACGTTCCCATTCATAGATATGCAAGAATACAAGAATGTTAGAAGCTATTTAGTCATTGCTATACGATTCCCTGGCTATACCCATTCCAAAAATCTATCTGGCCTTGGGCTGAGATGGATCATAACTTCAAAACTGTCCATAACCAACATATTTGTCTGAGATTTATAAGACCCAAGGAAGTCTTGGTGCCTGTGGTGTCTGAGGAAATCTTTCGAGGCTATACCTCTTGGAGGGTTAGCAACACTCTATTTAATTCAATTAGACTATTCAAGATGAGGCTAAGGGAAGTGGAGGTTTGTACCAACAATAATGAGTGGTAGTGGTCGTATTTTTCATATAGCTGTATTCACAATTAAATCTGCTGGGTAGCTCACATCAGGGTAAATGCCGAACATGTTTATCAGGGGATAAGGTCCAATACTTTTAGTCAAAATTAACTTTGATATTTATTTAAATCAAGTCCAAAAGCCCCCATGAGGGATTACAATGTGTTTTTTACCCATCTATAATTAGGATTTATGTTTTGTATGCACTGGTCAAATCCAGATTAAAGGGGTTGTCCGAGTTTAAAAAAAAAAATATATGTGGCCGGGAGCGGGGTTACTAAAACAATAAAGATGTACTTACCTCCCGGTGCCCTCCCGTATCCAGCGCTGCTGTCGCTCCGGTCCGGGGGCCATGTAAACAAACATGGCCGCTGGAGCAGCGCTGCATTCAGCTTCCGGCCGGATGCGACAACCTTCCGGTCCCCATACACAATGCTGTGTATAGGGACGGATAGGCGTACCCGGCCACGGCCGGCCGGAAGCTGAGTCCAGCGCTGCTCCGGCGGCCATGTTTGTTTACATGGCCCCCGGACCGGAGCGACAGCAGCGCTGGATACGGGAGGGCACCAGGAGGTAAGTACAGCTTTATTGTTTTAGTAACCCCGCTCCCGGCCACATATTTATTTTTTTTTTAAACTCGGACAACCCCTTTAAGGCTGCATTCATACTACAGTATGGGGGACGTATATATGGCCGACGTATATGCAGCCGATATACGTCCCCCATACACTTCTATGGGCTTGCGGCGCCCTACGGGAGCGGTACAGTGCAGCACACCGTTCATGTTCTATCTTTTCCCGTATTACGGCACAGCGGCCATACATCGCTATGGAGAGAGGCGGGGGTGAGCTGCGCTCACCTCCTCCTCCTCTCCCCGTGCTGCCGTGTGCCCGCCGTGCTACGGTGCGGCGGGCTCACGGCAGTGTGCATGCAGCCTAAAAGAGATATATTTACAGTAAAACTATAAAATGTATCCTATGTGAAGGTGAAGCAGTGGGTACCAGGTTTTAGGGCTGTTGTCGTTGTCCTAATATAAATATAAAACTCACTAATATTAATGTATTTTAGTTCTGAATATTGCACTCCTGCCCTGATTTAAGACTCCTCTCACAGTCCTAGAAGTAAGCTTTTTACACCCCCTCTTCATTATCGAAGAGGTGAAGGTAGGAAGAGGGTATTTGGCTCAGTTCACTAGCTAAGTTAGTCCCTTTCACTTTCTTTGTAACTGTTGTTACATGAATCAGATTAGATAATGATCTAGGCAGCTCTTTAATCATAGAGATGATACCGAGTGGGGAATATCTCTCTGCCTATGTCACAATGAAAGCTACACTTCTGCTACTACATACGGGCTCACCAGTTAAAATTATTATTTTGTGCTAATGTTTCTTTAAAGGAAACCTACCACTTGAAGTGGCAGGTTTCAGATGGAAATACCGGGCACCAGCTCAGGGTGAGCTGGTGCTGGAGCTTATCTTTGTTAGTGTTTTAAACCGCGGTATCGCGGTGTAAAACACTTTTTGAACTTTATAGCCGGCGCAGGGAGGTACGCGCTCGGCGCTTACCATGCACGCGGCTCTACTTCACTTCCTATGTAGCCGCTTGCACGGTCGCGCGCATGGTAAGCGCCGAGCACGTACCTCCCTGCGCCGGCTATAAAGTTTAAAAAGTGTTTTAAACCGCGATACCGCGGTTTAAAACACTAACAAAAATAAGCTCCGGCACCAGCTCACCCTGAGCTGGTGCCCGGTATTTCCATCAGAAACCTGCCACTTCAAGTGGTAGGTTTCCTTTAACCTATAGGTAGCCTCCAAGTTGGGTTGTCTTCTGCTGGACCTCTAGGGCTCATTATTGTCTTAAGCCCTGGGCCCACTAGAGGACCCTCTGGTAGGCAAGGTATTGTTTTGTCTTGACACTTGGTGACTTTTCTAAGATAATTCGCAAGCATTTAAAAATAAGAAATGGGAATTTGTTATGTGCAATACATATGACACAACGCAGATAATTTGTTAAAATGTTTACATTTTTTATCATTTTTTATACCATGAGTGAGATTACAAAATACTATAACTGTTCATAAAGTCTGGAAAAGTCAGCTAGCCAGGTCTTCTTTTCAATCTAAATTAACCCCCAGTCCTCCTGAATAATGATACCAAACATGTGTAACCTACTTCATCTCTGTGGTTCTTTTAGAATAAATGTTCCTAAATGTGTATTTTGTATATACTAACATTATCTGGTATTTAACTCATTTCAGCATATTCAACTATTCTAGTGGCTGGGAGATGTTCTTTTCAACTTCCTGTTGCTTAAAGGAAACCTACCAACAAAATGAAGCCTTATGAACCATGGGCACTTACTCTTAGATCCAGGAACTGTATGGTCATCTTCTTACCAGTGTGGGAACTGTCCCAGTAACTTTTCAGGTTCTTTACTATAATTTTAAAAGTTGATTTTTAGAACGAAGAAGGCCATGGATAACATACATAAGAAGATTACCACAGTCAGGGTGAACGGATCTATGAGTAAGTGTCCCTGGTTTATCATGCTTGATGGTAGATTTTATTTAACAGCTATACAGAAACATTCCCATTCAAAGTACTCCACATGCATTTTAAATGATGCAAATTAGCCCTGGGCACTCCTGTGCATGTTACACAGGGCGCTCTACCACTTGTCTGCTATTGCTTATGCATGCCTCCAGAATGCTGTTTAATGTATCCACTCCCTTATATTCTGCAGTTCACAAGAGCCGGTGATGACTTTGTGCATGCACGTTCGTCACCCAAAAAGCAGCCGGCTGTGGTATATAACTCAGAGGCAGTTGTTGAGGTGATAGTCGCACCTGTGTGAGAGTTCCTGGGAGCCAGGTGACGTCACTCGCTCTCGGAAACTGTAAAATGCGAGGGAGTGAATAGATTACCCTATTTTTTGGACTACAAGGCGCACTAAAAATCCTTTGATTTTCTCAGAAATCAAAGGTGCGCCTTATAGTCCAGTGCACCTTATATATGAACCGTACTTACAGACAATAGCTGCCTTGAACTGTGCACAGGTCTGCCACCTGCTGGTCATTCATCCTTATAATCAGGTGCGCCTTATACTCCGGTGCGCCTTATATATAAACCTAGACATTTAACAGGCATTTATTGATGGTGCGCCTTATACACCGATGCGCCTTTTAGTCCGAAAAATACTGTACACAGCACGCAGGAGGCGCACATAATCAGAAGCAGAGGGACTGCTGGAGCGTCCTGTGTGACATGCACAGGTACGCCTGCGGCTAATTTACATAATCTTAAAAGAAAGCAGAAGGTTGTATGGCTAATCAAGAATAGATCCTGCACCAGGGTGTAGTCAGTGAGAAGAAGGTTTAAATAGGGATTTTCAAAGTGGTAGATTTCCTTTCAAAAATTTATTAATAAAACATAAAACACTAAAGGGGGGATTTATCAGAAGTGTCTGAGAGCAAAACTGTTCTAGTTGCTCATTTTTCCACCGCAGTTTGTAAAATGAAAGCTGAGCTCTGGTTGCTTGCCATTTACTTTCAGACACTTCTTATAAATCTCCCCCTAAGTGTATGTAACTTTAGATATTTAGCCAAGCTTACTAAAGTTATTTAGGGTTATACTTAAGCTCAGTATTATTGGCGGGCTCAGTTTTAATATTAATTATTAACATATTTGTATTGACTTTCCCTCCCCCTTTTGTATTCTCTTAATTTGTATTCTTTGCCTTCTATTTGTACTTATATATAGAGATTTATTAGAAGTGTCTAAGGTAAAACTGTTCCAGTTGCACGTGGAAACCAATCAGAGCTTAGCTTTTATTTTATAAACAGTTGTAGGAAAATGAAAGATGATTGCGTGCCCTGGGCAACTAGAACAGTTCTGCTCTCAGACACTTCTGATAAATCTCCCCCTGTATAATATATAGATTGTATGACACACATAATTGTGCATATAAACTCCGTGTTTAAAGGAAACCTACCACTTCTGATGGTAGGTATGAGATGTAAACACCGGGCACCAGCTCAGGATGAGCTGGTGCTGGAGCTTACCTTAGCGAGTGTTTTAAACCGCTATATCGCGGTTTAAACACATTTTGATTTACCTCTCCGAGGTAGCTTCGGCGCTGCGAGCGGCCGTGCGCGCGCGCCTCCATATGGAGTGCCGGAGGCGTCACACGCGCCGAAGCTACCTCGGAGAGGTAAATCAAAATGTGTTTAAACCGCGATATAGCGGTTTAAAACACTCGCTAAGGTAAGCTCCGGCACCAGCTCACCCTGAGCTGGTGCCCGGTGTTTACATCTCATACCTACCATCAGAAGTGGTAGGTTTCCTTTAATTGTGTTTTTTTTTATTTTGTATCATAATGAGTCCAGAAACAGGTATAAAAAAACTGAAAATCATGCATGTAAACCATACTTATTAGGCTACATTCACATCTGCTCGTTTTGGCACGCTGGAGAGGAGGGGTTGTACCACCACCTTGTTGCCTTAGCCGTCGAAAGGGACGTATCTGCAGCCGGATATACGTCCCCTTAAGATCTCGAGGATTTCATTTTTTACAGTCCATGCTTCCTAATGACAGTCCACACATCCTGTTTATAGGATACTGTCAAACTCCAGTTACAGACTCTCTTTATTTGGATTTTTATACACCACTGCCCATTTTCACATTAGACTACTGTACACAGCCTAAAAGATCAGCCGAGAAAACCTTAAAACATATTCTGCACTCCACAGAATCCCCCAAAAATGCTTTAAAATTATCATAAAAAGAACAAACCAGGATCCATACCAGGAACCAACATGTCAATGGAGTGAGGCTGTAATTAGCCCTGTGTGGATTGTCCAAAGAGAGATCACGGCCCCATTCTGTCACACTTCTCCAAATGAAAAGGGGCATCAACAGTCAACAGAGAAATAGGGAAGGAAAAAGAGCTATTTACATGCCCTATAGGAATGGATGTCCCTGGTTACTTCAATGCTTGGGATAAAACATTATATAATAGCATAAATCAATTGCCAATGGGATACATTCAGTGTCTTCAATTTATCACATAAAATACTACTAAATGTGGTACTTATAAATAATGAAAGTATCCTATACACAGTAGCACTAGTGATCCTGGCAATGGGAGGGCTACAGGCGCTGCTTGCGTTTTTGTATAATGGTGCTCCTGACCATTGGAGGAACAGTTCATGAGGCCAACTTGCCTTTAAACATAAAAAGATGGTCAGGTTTACCAATCTCAGGGCTTCAAATATCAGGCTCAAATCACTACCTCAAAACACTGGGCAAACTTGTCCTATGCCTGCTATGCTCCTTTTAGGGAGGGTTGTTGGCACTTATAGGAGAATTGACAGAAATCATGATTTACAATGTCAGTTTTTTAATGCTAATTAAACTAGGCCTAAATATTATCTTAAGCTGTGCTTATACTGTAAGCAATGTCACAGTTCGTAGGGACGATTATGGAAGAGTCCGTTGACCCTCTGGACCACTGCGGGAGATGATGGTACTAGCCGACACCGGGGATTGGAGTCTAAGTGGCATCTGGTCTTCACCAGAGCCCGCCACAAAACGGGATGGTCTTGCTGCAGGGGTATGCCACCAGGTCGTTCCACGAGTGCGACTCGCCTGCGGTGGCAGCCAAGGTAGTACGGCAGGAAATGCAGGAAACAGTCCAAGCCTGAGATGACAGCAGGAACACAGAGGAACACTGGTAATGCTTGGCACAGACTGAAGGCACCGCTGGACAGGAACCCAGGAAGGCACAGCAGGACACAGGAACTGGAACACGGTACAGGAACGGAGGAACAGGACCACAGGAACACAGCAGACACGGGAAACACAGGAGCAGGAATACTGTAATCGCAGGAACACTGGAGGGCTTTCACTTAGTAGGAATGATGCTGAAGATCCAGCGAGGCATGAAGGGAGGTGCCAGATTATAAAGCCGAACCGGATTAACCAGCGCCAATCAGGGGGATGCTGGCCCTTTAAGTCTTGAAGAGCCGTCGTGAGCAGCCTTGTCAGATCCGGAGTAGAGCTAGGAGCGTGGAGAAGTGAGTCCGGGCCAGGGGGAATCGCCCAACGTAGAGGGGCACGGGTGTGCATCGCGGACACACAGGTGCATCTGTGACAATCAGTCACTATGAGTCTGATATCTGGTATCCTAGCAACAAGGAGGAGTGCAAAGTATTAACAAGCAGCCTACTCTATTGGTAGTCTTTCAGTTCACTGCAAATTATCAATATTTATATATATCTTTTTTATTTTATATAATATTGATTCAATTTTGTTTTGAGTGTGTTTTAGATGTCATTGCTTGGTGGCATCATACTAGGGCCTGACCATTGATCATTGCACATGCAAGTCTTAAAATGAGAACTTAATAATCATAATTCTAAGTTCTCATTTTAATTTACAAATAATCTCCATAAAAATTTTCCTTTTGTTGGTGTTGTATTTTACTGGACCTTTTGAATTCATCACATTTGTTTGAAGTGTAGAACTATGTGAATATACCGTATATTCTGGCGTATAAGACGACTTTTGAAGACAGAAAAATCTTCTGTCTAGTCTGGGGTCGTCTTATACGCCGGTAATCGCGCCCGCCCGCCGTGTATTCACTGCGGCGGTTGGGTCGCGCTGCATGGAGAGGGCTCACGGGCTGAGCCCTCTCCATAGCCGGTAAGTCTTTGCTGCATATTGCACTAGCGCTAGCACCGATCGCGGGTGTTTTCACAGCGATGGCTGCCGGCAAAGCTGCAGGCAGCCTCAAAAAGATAGCGGCGCATGGGCGCCGCCATCTTACCTGGGATCGCCACTCCGCGTGACGTCATCGGGGGCGGCGATCCATCTCCATGGTAACCTCCGGTCTCCTGAAGACCCGAGGCTATTTCGTTTTAACCCATTTATTACAGTGTGCTGATAGCACATTGTAATGAATGAGGAGGAAAATCCCCATATACTGCCATACTGTATGCAGTGTTTTGTAGCCTCTAATATACTTCCTAGCATATGGTCGCCTGATTCAGTAAAATAATGAGTTTGAGTGTTAGCATCTTGATGTGTCAGGTGTTAGTAAATAAGATGTGATTAACCCCTACGGGACACAGCATCTTTTGGCCTAAAGGACGCGGCCCCATTTTTCAAATCTGGCCTGTGTCACTATAAGTGGTTATAGCTTTGGAACGCTGTGAGATATCCAGGGGATTTTGAGATTGTTTTCTCGTGACACATTGTACTTCAAATTAGTTTAAAAATTTGGATGAAATCTTTTGCGTTTAGTTATGAAAAAAAACAAAATTTGGCAAAAATGTTGAAAAATTCTTTATTTTCAACGTTCTAAATTCTCTACTTTTGATTCAGAAAGTCATAGCACCCAAATAAATTCATAACTTACATTTCCCAAATGTCTGCTTTATGTTGGCATGGTTTTTTCAGATTCCACATATTTTACTAGAATGTTATGAAGCTCAGAATTTGGGAGCCATTTTTCACATTTTTTGTAAAATCGCCAAAACCTGTATTTAGATGGACCTGCACAGTTTCTAATTGACACTGAGAGGCCTAAATAATAGCGAGACTCGTAAATTACCCCATTGTGGAAACTACACCCCTCAACGTATGAAAAACCACTTTTAAGAAGTTTGTTAACCCTTTACGTGTTTTATAGGGGTTAAAACAAAATGGAGGTGGAGTCTGCAAATTGTAATATTTTTTCACAATACACTCATTTTGGGTGGAAAATTAAACATTTGTAATGGATAAAATGAAAAAAGGCTCCACAAAGTTTGATACGCAATTTCTCCCGAGTACACCGATACCCTACATGTGGTGGTAACCTGCTGTATGGGCGCACGGCTGGGCATAGAAGGGAAGGAGGCGCCATCCGGAGCAGATTTGCTGTCACATTGTACAGGCTATAATTTTTTTCTTTTTTTTAATGAGGACCTATAGGGGCTTATTTCTTTTGCCACATGAGATGCACTTTTCTAATACATAATTTTGGGGCATCTATAGCTAATTGGTGAGATTTAATTAACTCTTTGTTGGTGGAGGAAATGAAAATCATCAATTTTTAGGAAAATTTTTATGTGTTTTTTTTTTTGGCCGTTAACCATACCATGAAAATAGTATATTATTTTTATTCTTTGGGTCGCCACGTTTATGAAAATACTTCATTTATATATATTTTTTTATTTTTTCCCATTTTTACTGAATAAAAAGTAATTTGGCAAAATTGTTGTTAATTTTAGCATCACCGACTTACATATGCATAACTTTTTTATTTTTCACCTCAAAAATCTGTTTAAGGGCTTATTTTTTGCAAGAATGATAGCTCTTTTTAGTGGTCTTATTTTAGATTGCGTAACTTTTTAAAATCACTTTTTTAGAGCATTTTTAAAGGGCATTAATAAAAAATCATCTTTATCAGAGAGAGTTTTTTTAGGTTGTTTTTTACGGGGTTCACTTTGCGGATCTAATAACGATTCTGTTTTATTATACAGATTGTTACGGACGCAGGGATACCAAATATGTGGGGGTTTTGTGTATTTTATTCAATTGTACTGAATAAAAACTAATTTGGAGAAAATCTTATTCATTTTAGCATCACCATCTTTTTATATGCATAACTTTTTTATTTTTTGGCAGATAAATCTTGTTAGGGGCTTATTTTTTGCGAGAACAGTTGTTCTTTTTAGTGGGCTTATTTTGGAGTGCATAACATTTTTTAAATCACTTTTTAGAGCATTTTTTATAGGGTATTAATTAAAAATTATCTTTTTTCGGAACGTTTTTTGCGTTTTTTTCCTCCGGCGTTTACCGTGCGGGTCCAGTAACAATTCTGTTTTATTATGCAGATTGTTACGGACGCGGCAATACCAAATATGCGGGGTTTTTTTGTGTTTTTATGTTTTTTATACTTTATTAAGTTTTTTTATGGGAAAGTGACATTTTAGGGGCTTATATTTTTATGTATTAATTTTTTATTTATTATAATGTGTAGTGTTAACTGTTTTTGCATATTTTTACTTATACATACTTGAACTTAAACCAGTGATGCTCTGATCACTGGTTTAAGTTCAATACACTGCTCTACAATACTATTTTATTGTAGAGCAGTGTAAACTGTCTGAGCAAGCTTGCGCATGCTCAGACAGTTTACAGCCAGACCCGGAAGGGGTCTGGCTGCCATGGAGACCGGGCAGCTCCGGGGCACATGCCAGTCCTCGGAGCTGCCCGGCAGAGGATCGGATCCCCCGGTAAGCGGCACGGGGGATCCGATCCACAGCGCTTACACCCTTACACGCCGCGGTCATGTTTGACCGCGGCGTGTAAGGGGTTAACACCCGCGATCGGAGCCGGCTCCGATCGCGGGTGTTAGCGCAGGCTGTCAGCTGTACTAGACAGCTGACAGCCGCTGCTTCTGGTACCGGCTCCGTTCGTGAGCCGGTGCCAGAAGCAGGACGTTATAGAACGTCCCCGTGCGCTAAGCATCTAGCCCCGGGGACGTACTATAACGTCCTGGTGCGCCTAGGGGTTAAAATGTAGAAATGTAGTTCGTTCCATAAACTGCTGTTAGTATGTATTACCCAGTACAAGCTGAACTCATCTATATATGCTGTTTATTCCAAAAGACATAGAAAAACGGGGGTCCTAATTGTATTCACTGTGCTTTGGTAATGTGCAGCTTGCCCGCTGTTTTGTGTGCAGTGAGTTGCAGGATGGACTGCAAGACTCATTTACTTCAAAAAACAGCTGACAATCTACAAAGTGAAATTCCAAACACTTTGTTCTTCCTTGAAAACATTCAGTTTAATTTATGATTAAAAACTCGCACAAGACAAGAGATTTTATATCTATGCTAGATTGAATTTTTTATATCTGTGCATAATGTAAATCTTTTGTAAATATTTAGTGTACGGTATATTTAAATATATATATACCGTATATGCCGGCGTATAAGACGACCCCCAACTTCTGCCCTAAAAATATAGAATTTGGTATATACTCACTGTATAAGACTACCCCTCTCCCAAATGAAAAAGTCTGCTTAAAACTTTGCAAAACAAACAAGAGAGCAAGTGCCTGGTGATCATAACTGTAAGCTGCGATATTAATGAAGATCCGACATGCTTCTGTAAGTGCCGCCTGTGACCTCCAGCTCTGTGACGCCGACCGCTGTGAGAGGGCGGCTCCATTAGCATACAGCGCGCCGCCCCGTCAGCGCGTACTAAGCCTCTTCTAATGACTGTGAGAGGCGGACTGCCGCGCATGCGCGGTGGTCCCAGGAAGCGGCTCTCTACGCGCTGATAGGGAAAAAAACACCTCACACAGTGCGGCCCCCACGTATATCCGGTGTATAAGACGACCCCCCACTGTAGCCATTATTTTAAGGGGTTAAAAAGTAGTCTTATACGCCAGTATATACAGTATATATTTAACATTCATTAATCTAAATGTTTATTTGAATATTCATAATTGTTATATAAATTAAACATTTTCAGCAAGTTTTTGTTGCTTTAATTGTTCAATTTTTTTTACAAATGTTTAAAGGACATCTATCACCAGATCAAGGATTGTAAACTAAACATACAGACATACTGCTATGTACCTCCTCTGGCAGGATCTGCTGTTCTTTTAGCTTCTTATGCCCTTGTTTATAAGAATAAGGGGCTTTAGTCTTACAACTTACAACTACTTACTTACAACTAGAAGCCATTGATGACCTCACTGTCAAATTTCTCACCAACCCCCACCAGTCACTCCGATCTTCTATACATTGCCTAAGGTACACAAGACACTCGACACTGGGCAGCCACAGATTCTATCCTGTTCCCGCTATCGATCATGTTAAAGAAAGTCCTTACCACTCTCATCAAAGAAACACATTCATTTCTACTAGACACATCCGCATTTCTTGAGCTTACCAGAGCCTTGAGAAACATACCACAAGACTGCCTCCTGGTTAGCTGGGATGTAGCAATGTACCACCTCCAAGGTGAGGTGGCAACGGGATCCAGTTGCTAAAGAAACGTGAGACATACTGAATCCTTACGCTACAAACGCTGGAACCATGGGGACTTAACCGAGAATACGACATACATAGCTTCATTTGAATTTATGTGTAACAATTGTATTTTCTGTGTATTATGTTGTATTTCACCTCCTCTGGAGTAACACTACTCATGGGGGCAGATTTATCAAGCTGTCTGAAAGTCAGAATATTTCTAGTTGCCCATGGCAACCAATCACAGCTCAGCTTTCATTCTACCAGTGCTCATGAATATATTAAAGGGGAGCTGTGATTGGTTGCCATGGGCAACTGGAAATATTCTGACTTTCAGACAGCTTGATAAATCTGCCCCATTATCTCTTTCCACAGAGACGCTAATTTCCTTCTTTATAAACAGATGGGTAAAATTCTACACATAAAGTTATAGCTGTGATGATACACCGTCCTATTATACAGACATGCATCCTGTCCCTGCACACCGGAATGACACAGGCTCATTTAAATAATTCAGTAGGACAAATTAGACGTGCGCCTAATTTTTTTTTTTGTCATCCGACTTCGCCCCTAGAGGGAGGTACTTCCTGTTTAAATAGACGGCGCGCGATGATACCCACTAGTGCATTCTCCTGCGTGCAGTAAGCACGATACCTAGTTCCAGCGTCCAGACACACTCTTGTATACAGCTTTGGTAAGCATTAACCTCTTCTCTTTGATTCTAGATTTTGCTGATATATGTCTGCACTACTATGTTTACTCTAGTACCCTGAAAGTTTCATGTACTCATACTGATGTTAACTACACTTGTTGATGGACTTTGTTCTCAGGACCTTATACTAGGAGCACGTTCAACTGGTCACACAGAGATAATATTGATGTCCTTTGGATTGCTCCACTTAAATGTCTATATATACCTTGTATCCACTAGTAAATCTTGCTGAAATATTTATTTTGTGTATATGTTCGGTTTACAGTGTTTGAAAAAGGCCCTTGTGGCCGAAACGTCACACAAGTATTACTGCTGTAATTTATCACTTTGAAGACATTAAATGCATGTTAACCCCATTGGAGTGCATGGTCCCAACGTTACTTTATTGTATATGGGGTTGAATCCCTGGATCAGACGCACCAAGGAATTTGGGAGTGCAGACCAAATATATTACCTGTAATAATGACAATGGGGGGAAGGTACTAATTAGTGGCACATTGTCCGTCTTGCGGTCAACTTTAGTGGTGTTTTTCAGTGACATTTGATCTCGTGGCTGTTTGCTTTAATTAATTTGTCCCACCACAGGCGGAAAAAAATTGATATGAATAATTACACTCCGCATTAAGAAAGGGATGTAGTAGTTTATAGACCTGCTTTCAGCAGGTATTAATATGTGCCAGAAATTGAGACACAAAAAGGGAAAGAATAAATTAATTAGAGTTGTCTAGAATCAAATTCTGAGCCAAAATTAGGAGACAAAAAAAAGTGTATTAATCTTTATTTATATAGCGCCATTATATTCTGTAGCGCATACAAATCATAGGTGGCATATACAAATAAAATAAGACATTACAGAGTACAAGCAGTCATATGGAACAATAGGAGTGAGGGCCCTGCTCACAAGAGCTTACAGTCTATGAGGGGGAAGGAGTGACACAAGAGGTGTAAGTGCTTGTATAATAGTCCAGCCATTCTTTATAAGGAACCAGAATAAAATAATTTAATAAATAAAAATGCTACTGCTTGAACCAGCCACCAGCCGCCATCTTATATACAGAGTCCAAGGTTAATGGGATTTCAGAGAAGCCTAGAGATTGGTACCTGGTGTATTCTGGATAACAGATGGGAGGAGGACACAGAAGAGTTTTCATATTGAGCTTTTAGTGGTGCCGATACTCTATAAATCTGGCGAAACAGGAGCAAACTGCAAAATCAAGGGAATCAACCAACTAAAAACTGCTGCAAAAGCATTATTACATGCTCTATTCATAAACCATAGTATAAAACTTTTCTAGAGAGACATCCTAATAAGCCTCTCAGGAATCAGTGATGAATATATTTAATTAGAAGCATGCATTTTTGGAGCACTGACCTGGACTTATAAGATCATGCAACCAATAATGACTAGTACTAATTAAATAGTAAATGCTAAATGGAGGAAAATCTGCATTTTCATGCTGTAATATCCTTTTGAATAATTAATTGCTTAGTGTTTCACCAATCTACTACATCTATGATTACATCTATATTATATGAAAAAAATACAGCACCATATGTTTAGTGGTGTTCAGATGCAGACCTAAGGACCCCAAGCCCCTGGGATACAAAGAATTAAAAATAGGCATCACTCTGAAAAAGAGCGGATTTGTTCATTTACCCACATATACAGTGTCACTGCCAAATCTCTCATTGTATCAGGAAGTATTAAAAGTGGAGAAACAGAAAATGTAAATACAAAGAGAACACAAATAATATTATAAGTAGGAATAAGGGTGGTTTCACATTGGCAGTTGCACTTCCGTTGTGTTTTGTCTTTGTTTTGTCTCTGTGTCTGCAATACAAACTGAAGGTTTAACAGTGGTTTCAAATAATCCCACCTGGTTTTCCAGCCTCATCAGTGAAAAAAATCTGACCTTTCATAATTTTTGCTGACCCATAGACTTCTATTGCCGTCCGCATCAGTGGAAATCAACAGGCAGGTTTCAAAATTTTTCCCATGGACAACAGATCAGTGATTACCGTCAAAATCACTGAACCACGAATGTGAAAAACCCTAAGGTTTACCCAAATCCTTTTTTGGTCACTTGCTCTTTTGAAGAGGCTAATGCCACATCCTACTAACCTCTACTCAACTGCCAATTTTGGACTGCGAATCTTCCTGGGTTTCACAGAATGGTGAAGCAGCTGTCTGCAATGGTATCTTGGATTCAGCACTGGAGTAAAACTAATGCCACATGATTACCTCTTACCTGCGATCTGAAGTTGCATTTACATGTTGCACTTAAAACTGCATCTCGACTGCATTGTAATCGGTTTTGATGGGGTTTTAGCTGCAGTTTCTTAATTTAACAGGTGAAATACATTAAATGAACAGATGCATTTGATTTTAAAGGGGAAACGATTAATAAAGGTGATTCACCTGTTCAGTTACCTAATATGTTTACTATATGTTTAATTTGTTTGGATATAAATATGTTTAATATCCAAATGGATTATGATGCAGTTGAGATGCAGTTTTTACTGTAATGTGTGAACACACCCTGTACCATTGGTACCAGGTCATTGTTTACCAGCATCATCAGTTGACTGAAATCCTCAGTTATGTTGAAAGTAATTTTCTGTTGCAGACAGGTATTCTTCTTTGACGAAAGCCTTCTATCTTAAATTTTACCTCCTCCCTCTCTTTGAAATTGTAAAGATTCTTGGGCTGGTTACTCCATTTAAAATGGTTTACTCATTGTGACAACTTCACAAAATATAAGCAGGGTTCATGAGTTAGGCCCCTTTCACATTACTGTTTTTTTTGTGAAAATTTGCTTGTAGGTCTGGTCTGGAGATTTTTACGCTGATCTTAGAATCCCCAGTTTACTTAAATTCTAAAATGTTTGAATTCCTCCTCGGGCATTAGGAAAGGCAAATCTTTCTTTTACTATATGTTAAGAGAGAAAACATCCTTTTCCAAATTACTGCACATGATGAGATGGGAATAGGATATGAATTCATAAACAATGGATTAAAGCTATACACTATGCAAATGTAAGTTTTATATGCACATGCAGCAAGGAAGCAGTGACAAACACCCGAATGAGGTGGTGTTTCATCCCATCAAGAATACACTAAATATTCCTCTCTGATTCCCCAATGTATATGAGGACTTAAAAAGTATACTTAAAAAGTGTGATCCTGACCACTCAAGGTGTACACCACCATATGGATAATGAACTTGTAGATTAGGAAGGGAAGATGTGGGGAAAAGATTAAGAGTGCATTAAAATAGTACATCAATGTTGTTTACACTTTATATAAAATAATCCTCATGCAGAGGAGTAGATTTGTGGAGGTAATACAGTTGTGAGGTATGGCCTGTAAAATTAACCCCTTAAGGATGCAGCAAATTTGTAGGTTATAGATCTACTGATGGTAGACTCCTATAACTTACCCATCCATTACTTATTCTTCTTTACTAATACATTTTTACTATAGTCTAGAAAGGGTCAAGAAAAAAAAGACATATCAATTGTGCTAATTTCCCAAAGGCGCTCTCCGGAATACCTCCAGGCTCAAAGGGATGATAATTTATACAAGCCCCTTTAACCGGGTCCCGCCTGTGTAACTCGCAGACTGTCAGTGACATCACTTGACAGTCTGCAAATCTTGCACATGCACTTCGTTGCGAGGTGGCTGCCGGCAAGGAAAGTCCTGCAAGATTTGCAGACTGCTGAGTGACATCCACGGCTGTGAATTACACAGGCGGGACATTAATAAATTATCAGCCCCCTAAGCCTGGAGGTGCTCCGGAGATCTATGTATCTTAGCTATAGATAGATCTACCGCTCTGCATCAGGATATATAGTTCAAAAAGCACTTCATTCATACAAATCTATATCACCATATGTGGAATTGATATACTGTACCTCCCCACATCTTTCTCTTCCCAATCTACAAGTTTATAGGGGGACTCAACTATACACATTATGGTTATGCCCAGTGATCCAACCTCTTTGGAAAAATATCTCTGGTATCATAGCCACTACTACTCATTCCAATACTGAATAATAATCTCCTTCCATAGCTCTTTTACTAATAGGCATTGACCAATTCCAAACCAAATACAGGATAGTGATCTTGTACCTCCTTATGGCTAATAAATACTGGAAAGGGATCTAGGCCCTACTATTCAGAAGGTAATAAATCTGGTAAATACTAGCTGTATCTATGAAAAGGCCATTGCCTGCCAAGAACACAGATTTTTCATAAAACTTGTGAATCTTGGCTAACAAGATCTTACTTTCCTCCAATTACAAACAAGCTCTCCTGCATCATTTGAAAGGGGTTGACCACTTTACCTCATGCTTTTGGTAATGTGTGTGTGTAAGTGTGGGGACAGCATATAAGCTAATTCATCAATATACATCTATTAATAGTTCTACTCTGCTTTCTTGATATGTAACGTGATGCCTCCTGTCTTGAGGTAAAGTGGCCAACCCCTTTAATGTGATGGCAAGGACCTTCAGTGAGGTAACCAGCATGTGACTCATCACATGCTTCAGATTGGCCAATAACAAACTTGCTGTCCTGGTTTGGCTACATCGCCCTGAGCTGATGTTACAACCTGGAAGAGCCCACCCACATCAGGAATAGCTGAATCTGAATCTGCTGTTAAATATACATGATATATCTCAGTACAATTTACAGTTCTTGCACCATATATTGTTACTTTAAAACGCCAGTCTTAGACCTATTTGCTTTAGTGCTATCATACAGTATTTGTTTTAGTAGTATTTGCATCAGCGTTACCTCACACTACCAGTCGTAGATGCATTTGCATCAGTGTTATCTCACACTACCAGTATTAGATGCATTTGCATCAGTGTTACCTCACACTACCAGTCTTAGACCTATTTGTGTCAGGGTTGACTTACCCTAGCAGTAGTGAACTTATTTGTATCAGTGGTTCCTCACACTATTAGTTTTAGAAGCATTTGCTGGAATGCAAAAGGGGAAATGACGTCAATGAACTGCACGTTGGGACGCAAAACCGGAAGTGACATCAGTAGCACTTCCGACTGCTACAGTAACCCTGTTATTGACAGATTAACTCATCAATCGTGGGAATCAGCCAGAAATATGCAAGCAAGTGGCAATTCTATTAGCAAAAGGTCTCCAAAGGACCACCCAAGGAAAATATTTATAAACCCACATATGATAATAATTATGTGGGTTCATAATATGTGGGTTCTTAATTATTTTTCTTAGGTTGTCCTTTGGAGACCTTTTGCTAATAGAATTGTTACTTCCTTATTATATTTCTTGCTGATTCCCACAAAAGATGAGTTAATCTGTCAATAACAGTGTTGCTATAGCCATCTGACATGCTACTGACATCACTTGGGGTTCAGTGATGTAATTTCCATTTTTGTGTTCCAGCTTGCGGTTCAGTAATGCTAGTTTTCATGTTCTACATACACCAGTGATGTTGTTTTGTAATATTAGAAGCGATCAAGGGATGTTACGTTGTTAATTATGGTATGTTGGTGATGCACTCGACGGACTGGCTGTATAATACTGGGAGCAAGCTGTATACTACTAGGGGCAAGCTGTATACTACTGAAGGCAGGCTGTATACTACTGGGAACTGGCTGTATACTACTGGGGACTGGCTGTATAGTACTGGGGGCAAGCTGTATACTACTGGGGGAAAGCTGGGCTGGCTGTATACTACAGGGGGCAGGCTGTATACTACAGGGGGCAGGCTGTATATTATAGGGGGCAAGCTGTATACTACTGGGGGCAAGCTGTATACTATTGGGGGCAAGCTGGGCTGGCTGTATACTGCAGGGGACAGGCTGTATACTACAGGGGGCAGGCTGTATATTATAGGGGGCTGGCTGGCTATATACTGGGGGGGGGGAGGTATGTGACCAATGCATTTCCCATCCTCGGCTTATACTCGAGTCAATAGGTTTTCCCAGTTTTTGGTGGTAAAATTAGGGGTCTCGGCTTATACTCTGGTCGGCTTATACTCGAGTATATACAGTAGCTAAAAACATTCAATACTATCAAATACAAAGAAAATGTGGTATCTTGAATATGTATTTAGTTTTGTCCATTCTACAAGCTGGTTTCACATAAAGCATCAGAGACAAAACCTGAAACAATTGCTTTCATATTACTAAATGATTCCATAACATTAGATGTCCAAAAACAATTACGAAGGAAATTATCTAATAGACCTGAACAGCCAGAATCTACCCTGAGGGCTTCAGTACTAAGTACTGCAACACCACCTGAAATCCATACAAGGACTATTCTCTGAGCTGCCTTCACTTTGTGGAGAGTAAAAGAAATCATTGTTGTCTCCTGCTGCTTTCTCCAGCAAAAGCAAACACAATTTTCCATATTTATCATAACCATTACCTTATAATATCCCTAATTAGGGCTTATAGCTCCTGTCCAGACACAATGCTGTATATTTTACATAGGAAGATTGTCATCTAATTATCCTGCTAGTGCTTCATCTGTCTGTATTTTTAGGTAATATATTCCACAATAACAATGTAGGGATTCTGTCCAAATGACAAGCCATCTTATTATGAAAAATTCTTGTCTACAGTGACATTCTACCTCCACACAAATCAGCAGTTTCATAGATAAAGCATGAAGGTTCTCCACAGAGATTTTCATACAGCATGCAAGCAATCGTTCTATATCAAGTGGTCAACATAGATTATAAAGTATATTAGTTTTAGTAACATACTGCAAATGTAATATGGCAGTCATTTATATGGTATAACACATGGTAGTCATCCAAAGCCCCTTTTTCTACTGCATGGTGCTGGGTCGCCTCGATTTGGTGTGTAAGGGTTCTTCTCATATTGGGCACCACGTGGCTGTGCTGCAAAAAATAGCTGTGTCTACCTCTAATGACACAGCTAGTGTTGACCAAAGAGAGCTGAGCAGTTTGGACATGTGACACAATAGTACCACTTGGTACTTAGCCCATGCTCAGTACTAAGAAGGTCCCGGGTACCAAGTAATTTCTAAATTTTCAATAGAAAAGTGACTAAAGCAGTTATAACTAACCCAAAAGCAATCCGGTTCCATGTGGTGGAAAAGCGCCTTCAGGTGACAGCAGAGGAAACCATGGATCGACAGATTTAAGATGGATTTACTATACATTGCCAATTAAGTTTAAATATTTGTGGTTATCTGGAATAACTTATGAGTTAGATGTAAAACCAAATTTCCTTTGAGCCCCTATTGACATGAGAGCTAGGCACATGCTTGTTTAATAATGTGATTTGGTATATGTACTTATAGAAACCAGGAGTATAGTATACATAATACTCCAAATCCTTATGGTGTTACACTGACATTGGCTAATAGAGAAAAACTCGTGGCAGGCATGGTACTGAATATATGCATCAGTACTGAATATTTATATCCCATCATCTGCTTAACACCTAAACACCATTATCATAACTGAATACAGCATTAAAGGAGGGGGAGTTAAGCGGTTGGTTACAAATGAGCTACTGCCACAATTTAGAGGGGACATAGGGCAATACCCATAAAATCATCATGATAAGTTCATCAACCACATCTCTGATACTGATACATGATTAAATAAATTCCAGAAAAAATGTGAGGGCCTGACATTTTTTCATTTAGCAAAATGTTGCAGTCGACAATATAGCACAGACCAACAATGGCTAAGCCAATACTCCAATTTTGTAAGAAAATATAGATCACAAACCATAAAATTGTTGTGCTGACAATTCAGATTACTAATGTTATCGTTACTTAGCAGTAATTGTGCAAAATTGAGTTATAGTTCATTGCTAAATTGTATTGTCCTAATTATCCAATAAAAGGTAGTAGAATATTCATAACATTACTATATTCATTGCTTTGTTATGCAGATGAAGTTACCTTTTAATTGTGAACAGTATTATGACCGAATTCTGTGCTCTCTTTTCTGTCTGTTATTTTTAAACAAAGTAGCAAAGAGGAAAATGCCATGTATACCATTAGGAATGAAAGAGATACAACAAAAGAAGGACTTTTTATTTAGGTCTTAGAGTTGCTTATCATGTTTTTTTAAATTTTAACTTATCCTGGGGCATATGAAGGCTTGTTATCGGTGGGACAAATAGTTGTTTGTTTTTTTTTGCCACCTTTATAATATTTTGTTCATTGTTCTGGGAATCTGGAAAAAAAGTCCAAATGTGTTAGAATTGTCCAAAAAACCCCAGTGGCACCATATTCCTATGCACTTTGTGTTTACATCTTTTCCTATGTGCTCCGAATAACATCCTACCTTCATTCACTACCAGCTTGCAACAATGTGTAAATGATACAATGGGGCAGATTTATCAAGCTGTCTGAAAGTCAGAATATTTCTAGTTGCCCATGGCAACCAATCAAAGCTCAGCTTTCATCTTACCAGTGCTCATGAATATTTTAAAGGTCTGGATCATACCATGACTCCCAACCGTCCCAAATTCGGTGGGACAGTCCTGTCTTCTGGGTGTTTTCGGGTCCTCCCAGATGTTTGGGAGAATGTCCCGGGCTGCCCCACACTGTCCAAGTTGTAGTGCCTCTTGGTCCCTGCCCTGACACACTAGAACTGCAGAGCAGGGAGCAAGAGAGAGGATTAGTTCTTGCTGCCTCAACAAATCTCGGCTGAGCTCTACAACAGAAATGTATGGAGGTAGTTCGCACCCTGAGTGGCTCTACCCCCTCATTCATCATCTCAGAGCTCCGGGCTCCCAGGTGTCATGGCAACTGATCTACGTCCTTGGATGATGTCATGAGAGCCAACCAATATGGTGGCATCCATATAGAGCACTATTAGTGTTAGACCATGGCAGTTACCATCAGGTGTTAACTGTGTAATACAGCTGCCTGCCGCCTACATAGAGAGCACAGCCTGTGAGCCCTTTCCATACAGCATATGCCAGGAATTTTTCATGGGATATTTGGGATATTTACCCACACATACAATTAATTTTTCCCAAAAAGAACCCTAAGCCCTTTAGGATATACTGTCAAGCATTAAGAAATATGTAGCCTGTAATGTAACCGGAGCATTATATTATCGTAGCAGCATAATTTGTGCCTAGAAGCAACATCCATCCACTTTATGTGCATCCACAGTATATTCTTGCAATGGGGCTGCTAATAAGTCTCATGAGATAAACTAATTCTCATTACAAATGTCATTGTTTCTAAAAGAAAATTAAATGTAATTCATTTAAAGAGAACAAGGCATCATAAAATTGCAGCGTAATCTGCATGTAGCATTATACAGAGAAGGAGGAGGAGCAGTAGTTTTGAAGGGAAAGTTCCAATGTAATTTACATCCCCGGTCTTTCTATCCTGAAGATAGTACTATATATAAGAGCAGTCATCAGGTAATGGGGGTGCTTCTATCAGAGACATACAGGTATCTCTGTATACACAGTTTATCATGGGATATACGCAGGACTGTCATGCATATGATATATGTAATGAGATATTTGCATATAGCCACCAAAAAGAAAGGTAGAACCTGACTATATTTGCATCTTCTGCCTGTGTTGTATGGATTGAATATACATTTTCCATATCTGTGTTTATTTAGAGGGAGATTTTCAGGGCAGGTTTAGTAAAGGTTTACAAAACAAACTAAATAAAGTAAGTTTATCACAAAAATGGTTGAAAACACGTCCCCTGCACACATTTAGTAAGAAGTGACGGCTACACTTTAAGCAGTTTCTAAATGCTGCAGTTCATTGATTCATGCCTCGCTGTCAAGCATTTAATAATGGAAGACAGAGAAGCGTAATTTATTTTCCGATACTCGACAGCATATTCCTCATAATACACACCTACCATCTCCTACTTACCTATGCATTTTAAAGGTTGAATCAACAATTTTGAAATTTGTGCTTGAAGTCTGCAGTTATGTCTGCATCCTAATAAGAGCTTAGAAAGAACACCTCTTCGACTGCAATGAAAGCAATCACCTTTGATGCCACTCAGAGATGTATCTAATATACCTGCAAAATCTATTAACCCTGTCAATCTTCGGATCATTCAATGCTTACACTGGTATTGAGAAGATTGACAAATCCTTGTCTGTTCATTGCTGTTGAAACAAACGCCTGGCCCATAATTCTGAATGAAAGATCATGTTAGTGCTTGTCAGGGAAATAATAACTATTCATTGAGCAAAAATATTGGTATCAGTAATCCAGTCATGGCTCAGTGCTAACAGAAACAAATGTTTTCTATTACTATTTAGATGGGAATAATAATAGTTAATGAGTTGACTGCTGTCATGTTGTATCTCTGAATCTGGTATATACAACTATATAGTCTTTCCTAAGATCTGGGGAAACTGCATAAGTTATCCACACTTTCTCCCCTGTATTTTTGAAACAGCTCATATAAATTATAATGTTCTGAATGCAGGAAGATAGACCAGCAAACTTCCACAAGTGCAATAACAATTTGAGAACTTTATTTTATATTCATCTTTGAAATGACATCGATCTGATGCGTTTCCATTCAATACAGACGCTTAATCATCTATGATTCTATGACCTATGTCATTTTAAATACGAATATGAAATAAACTTCTCTATTTTTTATTACAACCTTCGAAGTTTGCTGGTCTATCTCTCTGCATTCAGAACCTACTATTTATGCTGCGGACACAGCAGACCGTGCAGCTCCAAGTGAGCTGGATTGTGTTAAAAACTCAATAAAAGTTATAATATTTTTGTGGAAAACTGCACAATACATATACTAGGGGTGGGTATATCACACCTGTGCACATCATGCTCCAGTTGTGATAATCCACTGCTGGCACACATAGGGCACATTTACTAAGAACATTTCATCTGCACCATGTGCATTATTCCTGTGCAAGGTGCAGTGTGCACCAGAACTACGATTTGTGTCTCACATTCTTCATGAATATGGCACCCCTTGCACTGCTCCGAAAGAGTGCACCATTTTTTCCTGGTGCACCTTAAAGGTAACCTGTCACCAGAAGGCACAATTTTACAGATGACAGGCTACAATAGGCACTGCCAAGTACATTGCATAACTGTTAGTTTCAGATCTTTGCTCCCCTCCATTTCTGGCCAAGTCCCGGGTTCATGGCTCTTTTCAAAACTAATGTTCGTTGGCTAATAAGCATAACGCTAGGCACTGCCCCCGCTTGTTAATATTTTATTCCTAACCCTCCCACATCCTATCAGCTTCTAACCCTCCCTCTTTGACATCTGCTCACCGTGCAGCAAATCTCGCACATATGTGATGAGCCCTACACCCTCTCTACACCCGTGTGCCTGTGCAGTTAACTGCTCATCGGCGTGATACGTCCAGCAGCGGACTGCGTGTGCTCACCCTTTCCGTGCCTTCGGACTTGGCAGAGCTCAGGTACGCAAACTATGTAGCGAGTGGGTGTAGGGCTCACCGCGCACATGTGAGGTTTGCTTCACGGTGAGCCAATGTCAGAGAGGGAGGGTTAGGAATAAAATATTAATGACCGGGGGCAGTGCCTAGCATTATGCTAATTAACAGATGAATGTTAGATTTGAAAAGAGCCATGAACCCGGGACTTGGCCAGGACTTCTTGGCAGGCAGCCAGGTAAGCTTTATCAGGGGATATTTCAGGAATGGAGAGGAGCAGAGCTCTGAAACTAACAGTTAAGTAGGAGACAATGCCTATTGCAGCCTGGCAGCAGTGAAATTATGCCTTCTTGTTCCCTTTAAACAAGAGGTGCATTACACATTTCTGTCGGACTTTTCATGATAAATATGGTGCACGGTCCAACTGAGCACTGGGTATAGTGCTGCTTGTGCCACAAAGTATCATGTGCGCCACAATTGTGTTCAGACACTTTTAAATACCTGTGGAAGCAGTTTTCACTGAAAGAATAAGAATGGTCTGACATAAAACTGGCACAATCACCTTAGTAAATGTGGGCCAATATACTAAGAGACTCTGGCCTATTGGTATATCATGTTCTGGGAAAATTCTATGTCTGAAGTAGAATTCTGCTATAGCCTGTACCAGGTTCCTTGCAGGCCAGAGAAAAAAGTTCCAATAACTGCTCCATTTCTTTGAATATCACAAGGCAGATTGCATGCTGATTTTGTAGTGTGAAAGGCATAGAACAAAATTACATTTGTGGAACACGGCATGAATATTGCAATTTTTTGGGCCTTTTGCATCCTTCTCATGGTGGGGAATAATTTTGGTGTAGATTCAATTCTGGTGAATTGATGCACTGGAATTATTAAGGGGCCAGAAGCAGAGGTGGGGAACAAGGTGGGCCAGGGCAGTAAAGCCTCAAACCCCCACATTTACCATAACATTAGCTGGTGTCTATATTCATTTCCAATGCAGTGAAGCAGCAGAAAATCTCTTAATAAATGAGGTGTGTCTGATGCCAGCCTGACCAGTTCATAAAGCATGTGTTTTTGAAAAAAACTAATTAGCATAATGTGCAACAGGGGGTGCCCCCCATACAGTTGATTGACATACTCATTCATACTCGTTTGTATATTGCAAAACAATTCTGAGAATAGAAGCAATCGGTTCAGGTACTGGTGATTATATAAAGGTACTAAATTTCTTTTTTACATATCAGTAGTAGAAATGAATATAAGAATCTAGTAATAAATAAAACACATGTTCAAAAGTCAATATCCTAAAAGATCATGTTAAGAGGGCAGGGGGAGATGGAGGCACACATGAAAATCATTTCAAGGAATGATAATGAAAAAAACTGCAACAAAAAGTAGTTTACATGTAAATATTTATTTTTATTCCATCATATATATACATAGTATTCTCTATACTATACGTAAATATTGTATATAGAATTCTAATGCCAGAATGATGTAAATTTTCAACAACGGGCTTTTTAACAGATCTCATTTGTCACATTGATTAGGAAGCGAATGAACCACGAAGAGCAAACGCTGCTCTGAATGTCCTTCCTTGAGCCTGCACAGCATGGTAGGTGGAGGAGGTGCATGTGTTTGTTATTGATGGATGAGAAGAAATTCTTGAAATAAAATTTGATATGAATGTTTCTTTGCCAGTTCAGCAATCATTTGAGACCTTAAGGTTCCAGATGAAAGAGTCCCATATGCCAGCACAAATTGGTAACCAGTAAGGCATAACACAGCTTCAGGACACAATGTTTTCTACTTTTATGTGATCTTCAAATATCTGACCAATCTGACATGGACTCCAGTTTGACTGGCTGCCAAACTTCTTGCTCATCCACTATATCTGAATAGGAATTTGAATGGAAAATTATTTGTTTTCACTCGGATTTGGTCCATATCAATTTCTGCTCGTATGAAAAACAGTAACTAGATAACATATCTATCTATCTAGGTAAGGAAAAATGTAGTCAGCACTCCAATGAATGAGATGAAATAATAAAGTTTTTTTCACCCAATGGAGCTATGTTGCGATATGCAACCTTTGTCAAGCTTGAATCATCAGAGTACTGCCCACTTTTTGCCTTTCTAAGGAAGAATTCAAGATTGTTTGTTATCTGAGCTAGAAACCGAGCCTTCTTTTGTTTGCTCTCCTGCTGCTCTCCTATCTATCTGCTCTGCTCCCTCAGCTTGTCTATCCATCTATCCACCCATATATATTGTGAGCGCTCACGGGCAGATTCCTCCTTCCACTTGTCTCTTAATCACTGTAGTCTTGTATTTGTACTTGCATATGTTCTTGCCTTAATGTAATGTATGTGAATCTATTATCGCTTGTACAGCACTACAGAATTAATAGTGCTCTATAAATAAATACTAATAAAATCTGTCTGTCTACCACCAACAGTGCTAAAAAATGGATAGGGTACAAGCCAGAGGGGTCAAACCAGAGAACCCAAGAATTAATATCAAAATAACGTAGCCTGCATTCCAAAACAGAGTATAAAATTATAAAAAAAAAGATTATAGTAAAGAATATTATTTACGCAGAGTTAAACTTTCAGCACCTATTCAGGAGCGCTCTTCAAGGTTTTTATGTAAGTCTGTCAGTTAGTGAAATGCATGCAAAATCAAGTGTAGATTGTATATATACTTACGTATGTAACTTTAACATTAAGCCTATCTCTTACTGTGTGTAAAACTTCCTGGGACATGTATAAATGAATTCCTCCCAGGAGATCAATAAAGTACTATTGCGTTGTATTATATTGGGTATCACAAAATACACAAATGTTTCATATATGTGCATCTAAGGAATCCAAAGAATCCATCATGAATAGTGTATAAATAATTAAATTCATGCAGCTGTGTCAATCAAATATTCATAAAACAATTACCAGTGGATATAGGATAAGTAAAGAAAGACTTATTGCTGTTCATATGGCTCAGCTGAGAACCAGAAGAAATCTTTGTCATGTACCTGGAGAAAACATGCCTGGTAATGATATTTAAGTAAAAAAGCAGAAACTAAAAATTTAAAAGGCCATTGAGCAGATAACAAACTATCCCCTACTAATTGATTACATGGTGAGAGTCTGCCACCAATCATGACAATAGGAGTCTTGAATCCCATTTGGAATAGATGAGCAGGCACTACACTAAAACTTAAATGGAACCTTTAAGGGCAATTTGGGACAAAAAAAACCACCTACAGGTTATTATAGAGCTGTGGTTTAATTTCCCATATTGCTCTTTGCACTTTATGTTTACCATATTTACTAAACATTAGAGATGATTCCAATAGGGCACATTGAACTCATCTATGGTGGTCTCCATGCTTGTGCAATGGTTCAAAGAAACCGGAGTACTACACCACATCTTCATTGCACCTGTTCCGTACTTACCTCCGGTGAAGCGAGGTGTACTACAGTGACTACAACGCATCACTGTGCAGGCGCTGACAGAACTGCACCAAGGTAAGTCTATATGTTTGGGGTTTTTAGCGTGGCAATTGAAGGAATGGGTGGTTTAATGTCCCAAATCACCTTGACAGGTTCTCTTTAAGCTTATTGCTTATTATTACAGTACTAACTCATATAAAGTCTAACTACAAAGAAACACTGGAACATTAGCAAATGTGAACAATTAAAATATAGGAGAAAAGCTGTAACTGTGTGAAAGCAACATATCGCCTGACTCAGATGTGCCCTGAAGGTGTACTAACACATCACTATGAATGTACATCAAAGGTGTAAAGACATTCTGGATTTTTTGATGTCATGGGACAGAGCTATGAGGGACATGCACCACATGTAACTAAAATGTTTGTAGTCTACTAATAGTAAGAATGTCGTCAGCACAAGTCACTTCTAGGCCATTGCTTATGCTGTTCTTACACAAGATGACATTTAATTCCATAGAGCTTTATGTACAGTTTTAAAATTAGCAAGACAATGCAATGCCAACAGGCAAATAATTGTTCCTAAGGATTCCCAAGCTTACATTTTATATATGAAAATACAGAGAGATGTTCAAGCTACAATAATAATAATTGTTAATAAAAAGAAAATGTAAGATGTATAAAATCTATCTATCAATATTTCTATCTTTTATCTATTTTTCATCTATTTCTTAATCTGCAAACTGAAAATTCAAGCGGCACAGTTACCAAAAGTGGCGGGTGCACTCTATCTAAGATCCGGGTATCAGCTCCTCCTGTTCTCACCATTGGAGCCGAAACTTGTTTCTAAAATGGAATAAATCCACTGAATTATTGTTTTATATGAGCTTTGGAGTGCTGTTATTGCTTTATTGAACATTATTAATTAATCCATCAATCCATCTATCTTGATGACACAAAAACTAAATGTGGTTTTCAGGTTGTAGGAATCCTCAGTCAACTTAACAAAAATACATTTTTGAAAGGTAAATGCAACTCTGTAGCTCAATAATCCACCTATACCATTGGGTAAATTGCGTAGAGTATGGGTCTCAAACATAAGGTCATGCCAGCTCTGACTCCCTGCCCCTATACTGCATTAATTAATCAACATAGACAAAGGTTCTTTACTGTACGAGCAGTGAGACTGTGGAACTCTCTGCCGCAGGAGGTTGTTATGGCGGACTCTATGTACATGTTCAAGAGAGGCCTGGATGCCTTTCTGGAGAGAAAAAATATCACGGGTTATGGGGATAAAACATTTATTTAATTCTTAAAGGTTGGACTTGATGGACTTGCGTCTCCTTCCAGCCTTATATACTATGATACTATGAATTGGGAGTGCAGGATTTGGGCAGGATACTTTGATGCTCACCTTTCCTCGCTTCCCCGAAGCAGTTCCAGCAGTCTTCTATTTTTTAGTCCTGTGTCATTACTTGTGCCAGTGGCGGTGTACAGTGGGCGCACACGGCAGTAAAGAAGATGAGTGCTTCAGGGGAGTAAAGAAAAGTAGGTAAATGTTTGTTTTCTTTCCCACAGAAAAGGCTCTTTGGCTGCTGGGGAAGGCTCTGTGGCTCCAAGAGAGGCTCTGGGGTAGCTGGGAGGGCTCTGTGACTGCTGGAAGGGGGCATTGTGGATTCTGGGGGCTCTTTGGCTGCTAGGGGACACTGCATGCATGGGGGGCTCTGTAGCTGCTGGGGTGCTCTGTGGCTGCTGGGGAGGGCATTATGGCTGCAGAGGGGCACTGTGGGGGTACTGTAGCTGCTGTGGAGGGCACTATGGCTGTGGAGGGACATTGTGGGGGCTTTGTGGCTGTTTGCAGCTCTGTGGCTGCTGGGGAGCTCTGTGGCTGCTGGGGAAGCTCTGTGGCTGCTGGTAAGGGCACTGTGGGCTCTGTGGGGGCACTGTAGCTGCTGGGAGGCACTTTAGAGGCTCTGTGGCTGCTAAGGGGCTCTGTGGCTACTGGGGGGACTTTAGGAGCTTTGTGGCTTCTGGGGTAAGGCACTCTGACTGTTGAGGTGGGGTACTTTGAATATTGTTTCTGTGGGGAGACATACTTCTGTCTCTGATGTCTCTGGTTATTTAACAATATTTTCAGCTTTGTGATTGCCCTCAAAGATCAATATAGGTTTGTAGTGGTAATACTGTAATGTAACTACTAAACAGCTCAAGTAGATACATTTATACAGTCCTAAAATGATATTCAGCCGCTTTAAGGCAACCACAAGGTTCATGTGGTCCCCAGTGAAAATAAGTATGACAACCCAGGTTTAGGATATGAACACTGATGGCTCCATGGTTGGGACCCCTACTTATTGTGAGAATGCAGATCATATGGCTCCATGTCCCTTTTCTGAATCAAATGACAATCATGCATGATACTATATTGTCATGCAAAGTCTATGGGACTGAGCATCATAAAAAAGAGTGAGAATCCCTCTTTATAAAAGGGTCGCCTAGAGCCCATCAGTAAAATCTGTCCGTGGGGCCCACCAATGTACAGCTATGTGTATAATGTCCTGTCACACATTTGTTGATAGATTTGTTTCAGTAATAGCTTGTTCTTCTACTCATTACCTTAGACTATTTGGTCCTGCGAAAACTATAAGTTTTCTTTACCTTAGGCCTCTTAATTCTGTGAGCCAGAAATACATAATAGCTCAGCATCTAGATGGAGCAAGCTGACTGGGGCCCTACAATATGATTCAAAAGGTGGAGCCCAGGAAGGAATAATACTGGTTGGCTAGACACTGGAACTAGATGTCATCTTAGTCATCCAACACATCTACAGTTTGTAAAAATCTGGGGTTTTATTACATAATCTCCCTGTATTATAATATTAATCAATTACTAGGTGGAGAATTCTTAACATCTGTATGAAGTACAGGGGTCCACGAGTGTATCCACAGTCCACATGTTGGCTGGTTCAAGTCTCTTTACATTTCCCCCGTAGAAACTGAATGTTATGCACATGTTGTAACATTTATATAGGACCCACATGACTATTGTGATTTGTTCCCAATGCTGGCAACCCTAGTGATTAAACACACAAGTTGTTATTGCGCACAACCTTTTTTATACGTAAAGGGATATTTTGGACACAAGAATTTTTTAAGATATCCTATAATAATTCAAAGAATTTCTGTAGCTTCTGTACCTTATGTCATTAGGATGCAAATTAATTTCCGGTACTGATTCTCTTCAGTATCCTTAGTGAAGTGCACTGGCTTCATCTTCGTTACATACATGCAGTAATTTAGTATTGTGCCTATAGGTATAGTGCCTAACATAGGGCCTACACATCTAATGATTTTATACTTCATGTTTCATGTGCTAAGCCCATGTTAATGCCATACTGTTCATTTTATTGCCATTTTTAGCTTCAAAAATAGTTCATGAAGTCATTAATTTAATTAAAATTCACAAATAATGTTTGTATTAGTTACACCAAACAGTGTAAGACCAGATATCGGCTCTGTTATACTGGTTTCAATTGGGTCTATGCAAAACAATGCTTTAGCTTTAATAATTACCATAATTAATGCTTTAATTAATATTACCTTCTCCAGGGTGTTCTAGTCTAGCAATACTTGCATGTTATGGCAGACTGGAAGCTAATGTATATCGGATACAGGAAACTCTCTCTATTGATTTCCTATATTCATGAGAATTCTTTTATAGTGATCTACACCCTTAGGCTTGAAAAATATTTCCCTTGGTGACCTGTTGTTATTGCTTTTGTAAAGAAAACGAAAACTTTTTTCAAAGCATAAAATAGTTCATTTTATGCCACAATTCTATATCTAGTTCCTTTATTTCTCTATACCTGATGCTTTTATATTTTGGCAGTTGTCATAAATTGAAGTTCAATAGGAATAGATCATATACTGAATACAGTTTATTAGTATGTGGTTAGAACTGAGTTGAGTACATTAGTCTGGACCTCTAAAATCGTTCCAATTTTGTATGTGGACCCATGGGAAAATGAAATGCCCACCCATGATCTTAGGACTGGTCACTAATATTAAAGGTACAACAGGAATTCTCTGGGGTTTGCACCAACTCCCTGGCCAACTCCCAATGGGGGCCCAGTAGTGCCACCATTGACATGAATGATGTGGCCATAAATTGTATGACATACATAATCTCCTGGCCTCAGTAGCAATCATTTATTAATAAAGTCCAAGCAACTTTCTTTCAACTTTTTTTCACTTTTTGTAATTCACCAAACATATACAGCAACTCATGTATTAAACGTCTTCTTAGTTATCGCTTGTTATGGGATAATTCAAGCCAAACAAATCCAGTTTAAGGTTTTGTGCAATTAGTCCATATTAATTACACAGTACTTGTATTTAATCAGCAGGGATATTACCATCAGTAATGAAATAGTAGCATCTGCACCGGTACAGCCTTCAGTGCCATTCTCTGCCCATAAAGTATAGCAGAAGATGCACTTCTGACTGACTTTGTACTTAGTTTGCATTGTGTCTTGCATTCATCTGAACTCTGCCTTACTTCATTCTTGGCAATCTTAATTAATTTTCACCACACCTGTGTGTCTACTGCTGACTTTGGTCTGGGATGCAGACAGTAAAGCTAGCTGTGATGGACAGATACCTCTTCTACTCACATTCCTTCTCTTCTTGTCTGGTTTGTCTAGGTGTCAGGGTACCAGTCTGATCACTTGTTGGACAGGGACTTTGATATCTCAGAAGAGGATTGTCTGCTCACTTATCAGTGCTTGCTATTAGTCCTCTTTGGAGCTAGAATTTTCTGAAGTTCCATATTCTTTGATCCTCTGACCCTTTTTGTCTTCTGGTCATCAGTTTGTCAAATCAAATCAAATCAAAGAAACTCTACTGGCAGGACGAAATAAAAAATTGCATTGTCAACGCATTCTGAAATGAAATGGGATTGTGGGAGACAGAGTTAGGGATTGGGGACATGGGCTACAGAGTGATGTGAGGGCATGTGGTGCTGAGTTGTGGGAGGTTATATCAGTCCATGGTATATCACAAGACTCTGAGCCCATGGCAGGCAGTGACAAATTGTGTGCTATGTCCATTGTGGTCTCCTCTTCCTCTAGCAGGATAGAGATCTTTGTTCCCTCCTCCATGTAGCTGAAGTGCGGGAGGAGGTCTCAGCATCTCCTGAAGTGAGTGTCCCTCACTGCTGAGTATTTAATGTAGTGTAGCAGGAAATGGACCACATTCTTGATGGCCTCCTGGTCCTGGATCTGATGGCACAGTCTGTTCTATTGATTCTTTACTGCATTGTCCTCTTAACCTGCATTTGCCTGACATTTTTTTGCTCCTTTTTTGTCTCTAAGTTCCCTTCTTGGCACAAGATTGGAACGTCAACCAGTTGTCACTCAGTGTTTTGGGTAGGATAGGTAAGGAGGTAGGTACAGCTGGGTGAATCTAGCTTAAGGGTTTACTGTCCATGTCTGTCCTTCCTTTTCCATCTTGTTGTTTGCTTCCTAACAGCACTATTACAGGCATATTTTAGCCAAACCCCCATGAGGTTGAAATTAAAAAGGATTTAAAAGTTCTTTACTTGGGAAAGACATAGACCAATCGATAGATCAGTTGCTTTTTCAACTTATTCATACAATTAGAATTGGTATGAGAAGAGGCAATTCTGTGTCATGGAATTATGGAGTAGATATTATTCAGTAATATCGTAATGATGCATACAAAAGATGTTACATTGACTAACCATTGAGATTCACCTGAACCAGTTATTAGATAAGCCAACCATCATCATATCAACCATGCACTGAGCCACATTCTAGTGTACATTTCCCAATTGTGGGAGCTGTTTGATGTAAGAAGTGAAACAAAAGATGTCACCTTCTGCCCTAACTATGCAGGATTTGAAAATAATTAAAAGTTGTATGGATCGTATGTAATGCAAATGTAGTGTTAGTTCCTAATTAGTTCTGCATGCGTGATCTGTGCTGTTTAATGATTTCCCTTCTCCAGCTGTCGATCCTTTTCTGCAGATTTTTAATCTCATCTATCATTTTTGTTTTACTTAGTCTCTGCTTTTTTCTCTCTAAAATGACACAAGTAATGGAGTAAATCTATGTTTTATTGTGTACTTTTTCACACTAGTTTTGCAAAAGTGTATGATTTTAAAATTAAAAGAAAGTGTTGTGCATTTACACCAAATGGATATGGAAAGAGTCCTAGGTAAAAATAGGACAAATATATAGCACTGGATTGTTCCAGTAGTCCTATGAGGGTGTTTACTGAGAAAGGGTGTGCACCTGAAACGGGTCAGATGGTAGGTTGCACTATGATGGTTGATGTCATGTTTGATCATTAATCATTGTTTATTTCCAGTGGATAGAAATCTGACCATGGTCACACAGGTGCACAGCTCGTTATATGACTCAGCTCTGATTACTCTCTATGATATTAATGAGCCGTGCACGTGTGTGTCCACTGGAAGTAAACATAAAAGCTTACTTTTTATTCACATGGCTAAACCAAGACCAAGAAATGCAGTACATGTGTCTGCAATATTTCTCTAACCAGCCCTTGTACAATAATGCAGCAATAAGTATTAGAGTTACAATTTCGTACAGTTTAAAATTGACCACAAGTCCATTTGGGAACCACGGCTGGGTCAGGAAATACAAACCATGCTTCCTGGCTCTGATAAAATCATAAAAATGAAAACTTGACAAGCCATAAGCTGACCCACCATATATTGAAACTGCAATGTGAAAAGTCACCATGTGGAAGGAAAAAGTGTACCTTTCCTAAAAGCAGCTGTTTGGGATTAAAAAACATTTATATACAGTTTTTGGGGGTAAGAAAATAATAAAGAGCTCGTACTCGTCTCCGGTACTTCCCTTCACCCAATGTGGTGGCCACTACTGTCAGCCATTTCTATACAAAGGCTGGTTGCTATGTTATGTTGTAGCAGGCACGCAATTGTCGATGCCTTGGCAATGCTGGCCTCTGTATACAAACAGATGTTGACAGTAACAGGTGGCACAGTGGCTGAATGATAGCACTGAAGAAGGTTAATATAAGCTCTTTATTATTTACTTGCCCCTGGAGCCATATTTTAAACATATTTTAATCCAGAAAATCCTCTTTAACTATAACATTTTAAATCCCTGTAGAGTTTTGTGCCATGGAATGCTGAATAACTTATATGTGGTGAAATGACATAATTTTTCATGTGGATAATTATTTCATTTTAAATTCTACATTCAGTGAGTTCAGTAACAAATTTGTCACAGTAACACATTTGTTTACATTTCTATGACGGGATATGAAGATGTTATCAAACCCACTCAGTAACTCCTACACATATTTCTCGATGACTTGTCACTTCATGTACACTTTACATATAGAAAAACATTTAGCAGTAAAAATAGTGACTCATGTTTTCACTAAATAGAGTGTTACATTCTTCCTAGATTTCTCAAGGTCTGTTTAGAAAGGCCCATAACTTTATGAATCGCTAGTTTCCGAAAGATTGTAACACTTATTGGCCAGTGTATGTACATAGAGATTAAACCATTAAAGAGTTTCTTTTTTACCAGCAGTAAGTAGGCAATTTCAAATATAAGATCTGTAATATGACTAGTAATCTGCTGTCCAATGGGAATTCAATTTTATCAAATTAAATATCTCCAGACTTGAAGAGCTTATGAATAACATTGGCCAATGGGACATTTCCGTAATTTCACGTTCAAAAGTATTTTAAAAGAAGCCTCTCTTTTCTTCCCACAAACAAATAAATAAGCTGAAAATTTTACATTTCGAGCATTGCCCTTTAATTCCATTTTATGAGGCCAGAGCAGATGGATGGAGGAATTGGCTTTTATTTCTCATGGTATGTGGAAAGAACAATTTTCTGTTACGCTTTTGCTAACTGCCTGATTGTATAGAAACAAAGTAACAACAGAAGCCATGTAATGTTAAATATTTGGGTAATAAATAAAACCACAAATGCTAAAACATCTGAAGGTCATTTTAGTACTCAAAATGTTACAGAATATGACCTTAGAAACAATAAAATAAGACAGCAGTCGATTTATCCTAACATGAGGATCATGTCCCATTGTTTTATTTCTTGCTGCCTGGGGTAGAAGACAATGCTTTTTCGTAACTTGTTTACTGTTTCTTATTCCTTTTATAAAGACATTTACATTCAAAACAAATTAGAGGGAATTTAAATTAACATCCAAACTCTTAGCATCTAATTATGTAGAGCAGCATCTGTACTTTCTGATCACTCGGTTTATGGTTCTATGTAATGTTTTTTTTTCTAGCCATCTCATAGTTTATACATTGGTTCCCTTCTGCCCGTAGTATGGATTTCTTAAGCAGATGGAAAATAAGAAATTCAAACAGTTAAAACTCATTAATTCCAATTGCTTGTTTAATTAGTGCACATTAAATAAAATAAGACTTGTCCTTAAAGGCTTACCTGTAAAGTTAACTTTCAGCAAAAAATCCTTGTAGAGCCTCTTACCGTCTACAGTTTTCATGGCATCGCATAGTTGGGTGGTATTTGAGCAAAGAGACCGTTGCATTTGATGCAGAGCGTGTGCCATGGCATACACAGCATTCACCACAAACATGATTTTTGATTCCTGCTCATAGTTAGAGCTGTTGATATTTAGACGCTTGTCACATGATTTTTCTGTTTTATTATGGAGACTACATTGAAATTTTTGTTGCCAGAAATCCTTAAACCAAGGATTTCGATGATTGTTGCTGGGATTAAGGCTTTTAAAATACCTATCAAATTCTTTTAGAGGATGTGAAGCCAGTTCTAGAGTAATTGCCCCATATGCTATGTGCTCATTGCCTTTTACAATACTTTCTTGAGCACCCCACCCATCGCTTGCAATCCATGTAAATGAAGCATTAAATCTGTTTGCCGCTGCTAAAAGTTCTCTGGTATCATCACTGCGCATAAATAGGACAACAACTTTTGCATTGGGCTTTTGTAAAAGTTCTTTGATCGCATTGTCATAGGACTTTTTCATGTTTGATCTCCCAACCTTTTCCGAAGTGGCAATGCAAATGTTTCTCAGTCTTGCCTCTTGCTCAAAGGCTTCGATTCCTGTCTCCCCATAGTCTCCTTCAGAAGCAACAGTAGACACATATGTCCAATTAAAGTAACGTAGGATTTCCGCCATTGCTTTTGCCTGATAGAAGTCTGGTGGTACTGTTCTTGCAAAGTAGTCATAGCGTGACTTGTCACTAAGTTTGGCACTGGTGGAAGCATAACTTATTTGAGGAATATGGAAAAGTCTCAGCAAATTAGCCACCTGTAGATATAAAATCAGACTTTAGGAATGACATATGTATATATTTTAAATAGATTTTAAAATACATTATATAGAGATTTTGTATAAAATTTTGTATTTTCTTTTTTGCATTTTACCTGATTTTTTCGGTTACATTTATACTGAACTGTACTGAAAATATTATGTATCCTTTAATTATGATACATAAACAAGGCATTATAAACTTATACTGGAGCCACAATGCTATGGCATATCTGTTTCATGCTGGCTGGTAGCAACCAGACTAAGTTTACCTTATAGGAAATGTACCACTTAAATTTACCTCTACAAAGTATTATATTTATGTAAAGGTGGCTGAAGTGCTTTAGGGGGGGGCATTGCTAGAGTCCCTCTGAGTTCTGGCATCAAGCCCCCCAAAGCACTTCAACCATACCTGCTACCTCTTCCTTCCTGCCTTCTGCACTACACTGTGGCAGATGATGGTATATTACTTGGGCATAGCATATAGGATTGCTTTCCTTCCATCAGATGAAACAGAACTACCTATGTAAACCCAAAGGGACCCGATAGAAGTCAGGTTGATTTGATAAGTTGCCCAACTTGTATGGTGTAAAGGACCTTAGGATTATATTTGACGAAAATCTGAATAGGGGGACAAATCATTTAAGTATACTTTGTCACAGAATAAACATTTGACGATCGCTGTGTGCTATTTCATTTTCACCTACTGACATGAATAAATGATTATTTTCATTTGGATAAAATATTTAAGTCAGATCAGTATGCATCACGTATGCTCTGCTGCTTCGTCTGTTGTCCACAGTCCCCATAGTGGCTGGAGGTTTATTGCTATTATTGCTGATCTTGGTGACTAAATATGCAGGACTACAGACATATCTAATTCAATTCCCATGATATCCCCCCACATCAAAATTTGATGGGGATGAACTGTTTTATTTACCAGTCGGACTGATATGGATCTGAAAAATGTATCCAACATTATTCTGCCAAAAGATACTTCCACAGTTCATAAAGTCCCTTTCACTCAACAAAAAAATGCATCATTTCCTTGCACCTCTGTAGAATACATTTCTTCTTTGACAATAAGTGTCATTTCTTCATTATAAAGCAAATAAAGGGAAAGGATATTAAACAAGCAGTAACACCTCTGGGCTATTCTGAGCTTGTTAATTGTCATTTTTTTTGTATTTCAGTTCCTGGGTGAATGCAGATTTCTATTAACATATGCTTTGTTATTTTAATGTTTTCCCATCTCAAAAACAACACAAGCCGTCCCCCAATGTGCATATAAATTGATTACAGAAATACTTGGTGACTATACAGCAGTGACACCAGAACAATTCATTAAGATACAGCATGGTACTTGGAGATAGCTGCATGAAATTAACTCTTTCACTCACAGGGGCCTGTTCAGTTTATTAGTTACTAGCCCAATAAACGGTTCCAGAGGTCTAGTAGAAGAATGCTCAATTTGCAAGCTACTAGGGTCTACATTCTTTGGTTAATATTCTTAGGGGCACATTGATCAAACTTTTTGCTTGCTTTTCTTTTTTTTCCTTCCTTCAAGGTTTGCCATTGTCTAGTTTTCTGCAGTGTTCCTGAGTTATCATCTAAATCCAGATTTAGAATTTTGCCACAAATCTACGACTACTCCTGATCAGGCGTAGAAATTAGCTGATGGCACCTTTTGGAGACTTTTTTGGCAACCTTTGTTTTAAAAAGTTGCAAATTTACTAAGGACCAAACCCACATGAACCAGTTACACAAATCTTTATTTGAAACACAGAATTACCACAGTTACAACAGTAGCACATTACTAGTTGTTGGCTTAACATCACTTCTGCTTCAATTTTACAAATGATTTTTGTTGTAGTATTAGTAAAATACTTTACTATATTTCCTGACTCTTTGTATTGATATAATAGTACATTGGTAACACATAAAAAATGGTTTGAGACAATAGGCTGAATACAGAAGATATACGGTATGCTTTGGGGATACATATACAATGCAGATACTTTCAGATACATAAGGGTCTTGAACTGGGGACCTGACTGTCTCTTTTAATTCATAATTTCCTAATAGGGAATTTAAAACTAGTTTATCTAGACACTGGTCAGTATGGTGCCAAAGTGCCAAGCAATTGTATCACCAAACATTTTGTTAGGTGACCTTCTTTTATCTAAGTTGTTTATTATGTATCTATATGTGTTTGAAATAGGAAAATAAGAATGTAAGCTCTGCAGAAATCATCTAAATAAATGATGACTGCAATTTTAAAGGTAGGAAAAATCTGCCTTCAAAATAGATTCAAGACATAATACATATGCTTCAGGTGTATAAGGTAGATTACTAGAACTGTTACATTATTGGTATAGATGTTTTGATTCTTGTTTTGTGCCAAAAACACTGTCTTAAATGCCTTGCATCACAGTTATAAAGGCTTTTAGACCTTTTCTTGGCACATTCCCGACTTGTACAATTAAGGGGAGATTGGCCTCTCGAGAAAGGGGTGTTGCTTGTGGGAAAACGTCTGTGCACCCAGATTCTGCCGCACAGTTTAGACCAACTGAAAGAAGGTCTAAAGTAGGAGCCGACAGTCTTATGTTGCACCACAATTCACCATCACAGTGATAAATCTGGCACAGCAAAAGACTAGTGTTTTTTAGTTAGAGACTGGCGGAACCTGAGACACATTGTTAATCCCCCCATTGTGCCTAGATTTTCTTTGTCATTTCACCAAATGAAACATATCTTGTGATAATATGTAAGTTTTATCAATAGTTTCCTGACTATTTCTAACTTGTGAAACTCAATTCAAGTAGGAATATGCATGGATTCCACAAAACTTATTAACACTAAATGCCATGAGGAATTTTTACAGATGAATAACATTTATAGGAAATTGAAATTCTATCAAATAAGAAGGTCAGATAATATATTTGACTAGGTCTATAGAATGGACTTGTCTTTAGAGCAAAATGGTTTTAATTTTTTGTTGTGTCGTTTTATTGGTTACATTAATAAGTTTTTATTGATTTCTACAATAATTCATATAGTTCATAAGTTTTTGCATCTTTTGAAGATAGCATACATTTTAAAAACCTGTTTAAAGGGGTTATCCGGGTTTAGGAAATTACTTAGGGCCGGGGCAGGCTATTTAATATAAATGTAATTATTTAAATATTTTATATACACATGCATCCAGTATATATACATACGCATACGCATAGATATACAGCATATATACACACACATCCAGTATATACAACACATACACACAGATATACAGCATATATACACATACATCCAGTATATACAACACATAAACACAGATAGATATACAGCATATATACACAGATATACACATATATACAGCATATATATATATATATATATATATATATACAAAAACATATACATGCATTTACATGTGTAGTAATTATACTCACCCATCTTCAGCTGGATGTCACTCGGTCGGGACATGCTGGCGGGGTCAGGAAGGAGGCAGCATAGGAGAGGGTGGACAGGCCAGATGTGAGGCACGTGCTTCTTCAGAAGAAGTCAGGGGAGGTAGAAGGACCAGCCGGGAGTGGATGGGAAGCCGAATTATACTTTGTTAATGATGATAATTAACAAAGTATAATTCAGACGCTCATTAAATCAGTTTTTTGGCTTCCTGCCAGAGGCAGGAAACAACTTAATAATTTATACTTAGACCGACTGCCCATCCATTGCAGGAACCCCTGTGCTCGGGCCCTGTAGTAGCCATTACAGCTGATATGGCTATTGTTACGCCACTGAACATGTAGTTTACCACAAAAAAATTATTGTAACACCATGGCAGCCCAGCAATTCATGTACATTGGTGGGGCGGTGGATGCTAGTTGCAGAATTCTAAGAAACACTAACATTTTTATCCTTAGTGTTGTGACCTTTAATAATCAAATATGCATTCCAATTCAGTCTTACTCAGTTCTTTCAGTCTCTAATTTATACCTTCTCTATGTGGACTGGAATTTTGGTGGAGGCTATTTTAATGGTTGAAGAATTTGGCCAGTAAAAAGGAAGTGAAAAAAAAGCAAAATAAATTCAGATTAGAAAAATGGAAACCATTCAGTAATGTGAACCAATGTACATATGCTACATATCAGTTAAGATTTACCCCTCCAACTTGATGTCACACTTTCACCAAAGCTAAAAATAATGTAGAATGTTTATAACACACTTAATAAATGTAGTGCATGGGATAATAGTACATATTACTCAAACCAAGACAGAAATGTACTACATATTAATCCAAAAACATTCATTGGGGGACATTTACCATATACCAATGGTTTGTGCTCCAGTATAAAATATAAGCCCCGCCCCACTGCCCTACCTGCCTTATGAAGTCTCCTGAAGGCTGGCTGGTGTACAGTTCCATGCCAGGCCCTGCCTTAACTTTCACAGGCTATAGTGTTTCTGCAGAAGCACTCCACTGCTGGGAATGATCCCCTACAAGCCCCTCTATGCCCTCCATTGTGAATTGCAATTATTTGAAAGCGTAAGCTATTGCTCCAGACCAGGGGTCTAGCTACTGTGGTAGCAGCCATAGCGGTTGCTCTTGGTCCCACAGTGTCAGGGGGCCACAACATCCAACCTGACACACTAAAGAATGGCAAATTTTCACCTTTAAATACATATTGTGCAGCACATTGTACATCAGAATATGTATATAACAGTGAAATCATCTACAATACACAGCTGAGTTGGGAACTCAGATAAGAAATGTTGGGGGGAGGAGACAGATGGACTAGGAATCTTTCATCTCTAGCTTCCTGCTGTCTGCTTCCCCCATGTGGTCTTCAGTCACTTAAACAGATATGTGTCCTCCTCCACCCCGGGATAAGAAGACTGTTTGGCGAAGGGAGAGCCCCATTCAGAAGTCTGCTATGGGGCCCAGATTCTCCTAGGTACGCCCCTGCTCCAGACAAATAAAGGTTTCTAGTTTGTGTAACTAGACCATTCTTTGTGTAAAAGATTGGTCTGCTTTTCTATGCATGGGTATAAATGATCAGTAATACATTTCTTAAATATGTAGACACTTATGTTAAATTAACTGATCTGAAGGTAACATTGGTATTTAAAAGGGGTTGCAGGATCTTTACATGATTTATCTGCAGTCCTTCAGTTTTGTCTTACACTCAAAATTAACTCAATGTCATGGGCATGATTTCTGTGTATCTGTATCTGGTGGCTAAGGAATTGCTAGCTGCATGTGTCTCAACATGTCAATTACTTGAACTTAACTTAATTGAAGTGAAAATGGTTCTGTGTACTCAGGGAGCACAAAGTTCATCAAGCTTTGCATTCCCTGAAAGATTTTCTCTAAGTGTTGTCATTTTTCAAGCTCTAGGTCTTTAATCTGTAGGGATCCACCTCAATTAGAAACATATTTTAGCTTTGTCCTTCGATGACATCTAACTCTAAGAACTTATTCTAAATATTTCTTTCATCTGTTTTCACACAAAATGTGTTTGTATGAATGGGAAATGTGTTTTGTTTCTCCCTACAGTTGGATCCTCTACTTTAGCTAAATAGACTGCATGAAACGGCAGTAGTGTTTTTTTTTAAATAATACTGGGGTATATGCATCTGTTTATTCTTACTTTGGTGTATTTATAGGTTGTATGGGTTATTTGGCTCAGGAAAATTGAGTATGAACCTGTTTTTAACCTAAACTTTTGCAACCAAAGAAAAGTCAAGAACACCTCTCCATTGAGTCTTTTTTAGCTACTGTCGCAAACAACCCACATAGCATAAGACACTGCCAACAGATTTATGAAGGGCAAAAGCCACTTTAATGAATCTGATGGCAGTGGAGTTTCAAAGACAGAGAACTGTAGTAAGGAGCCGCCTAATGATACATTTACCCCCAATGTTCTTTTAAATTTGTTAAATTCATTTGTGCTGGACAAAGATACATACTGAATACTATAGCTAGCATTGAAAGCAATTAGCCTAGATAGAACTAACTACAGTGAGCTCTCCCTAGAGTAAACTTGGTTCTGTTGAGAAATATCTTTTCACAGTGTACATGCAGCAACAAAGCTCAAATTGTTAATCTTCTCACAAGCAACTGGTCTATTACAAATTGAATAAAACTGCTTCTACATTTTTGCAGCTATATTTTTGTGAGTGAAGGTGTTCTGTATATGGCACTATGTAACACATTGGATATATCCATTTTATAAAACTACAAATAGACTTTTGAATTCATCTAAAAAGTTGATGACCCAATTCAAATGCATTTAACCTTTCTATTGATTTATCAAGATTTTTATAGATTCAGAAAATTCTGGATTTTCTTGTAACTTCTAAGATGTTAGAGGTCTGTCAAATGAACCACAGATTTTCAATTTCTAAGGTGCCTGCTTTCTCATACAGGGTTGTGTGTGTCTTGATATCTATCTTTTTTACATGACAGGCTTAAGATGAAGTGATGATACACATTCTTAGAATATATCATGAAATGTGTCACTCTGTCCCATTTCATGGAAAAGTCTTGTCAGCTTGTATGTATCGTACACTAAGATTTCTTGACATTTGCCTCTTTCATTTAGAATGTATAAGTCTTAGGAAAAATATTTTTTTCTGCATATAGAGACAGCTTCATCCACTGTTGTTTTAAGGAATATGAAACCCTTATATTTCGTTTGCATTTAATGGAAATTTACCATCAAAATGAAGCATGATAAACCAGGGGCACTCATAGATCCAGGAACCGTGATTGTATTTATATTTTTATATTTGTTATCCATAGTCTCTTTCTTTCTAAATCAAAATTTTTAATTATGATAATGAGCCAGAAGGGTTGTGGGGGCATTACCAGTGCTGTAGCTTCACAGGCTGTTACAGTGTCTCACTCTACTCCTCTGCTCCCTCAGAACTTCAACCCTCCCTCTGAATGATGGATGTTTCAGCAAACAGTGGGAGAGGGAAGCGCTATTTACAGTGTAGTTACCTGGGAAGCTAGAGAACAGAAGGGCCCTGGTAATGCCCCCAGTAACCTTCTGACTCATTATCATCATTGTAAAAGTTGATTTTAGAATGAAGGAGGTCATGGGTAACAAATATAAGAAGATTCCGACAGTCAGTGTACCTGGATCTATGAGTACAATCTCAATCCCCTTTACTCAGTTTTATTGTTGTATTAGCTCCTATCACTCAGTGATGGTCAGTGTAAGATTCCAGAATGTGGAGAGGAACTCTTTTAGCAGAAACTTTATGATCCATCTAATTATGTGAGCTGAAAATATGGTTAGATTACCAGGGTACAGGTTTATCTACACTTTGATTTAACTTTTGAACATTGTACTAGTATCTGACACATAGAAAGAGAGATGAGACAGATTAGAGATAAAGAGATCCATGATATGCCTATTACACACTGTCAGCTCAGCTACATATCTGTTCTCCCTCCCCAGAAAAAGAACTTATCTGCCTATAGCTTGCAGCTTCTCTGTTCTCCTGATGTGTTGCTTGCTGGCAGGAAGTGAGTGAGTGTCTGTGTCAGTGAGAGCTCTGTCCTGGACTGCAGGTGGCGGGGCTAGATTGCAGGCAGTAAAGAGAGAGAAACTCAGCTCCATGGCCATCATACAGGGTCGTGTCTAAGGGCAACTGAAATTGTATATACCAGGACTGATAGAGACAGGTTTGGCTTACATCTGTGAAATACTGTATTCTTGTTAATAGCAGTGAATTAGAGAATGTGTTATTTTGTTACCCTGAGTACATTTAAGAATCTTGTCTTCGTCGATACCCCTTTAAATCTAAGATGTCTGCAATCTGTATCATGTCCATTAGGGCTAAATATTAAGTTGGGCTATTTTACATGACCAAAACCTATTTTTGTGTGTGGTATAAAAGATGTGATCGACCGATAATAAGCCAATCATTTTCCTATAAATACTTGTTTGGCTGACTTTCAGTCGTGAACTGAAACTATAATATTAAATGAACCCTACAAGTCTGGAATTTATGGTATTAACAGGTCAATTTTGACATAGCAAAATTTTCATTCAAAAGAAGTCTGTGGAACTTACCATTAGAATAATCAATACCAATTATCCAGAAAATGTGTGGTAAGCAAGGACTGCTATGAACACCAACTATATGTACCTATATACAGGCCTTGTACAACAAAGTACACAAAATAAATGTATAAATACCATAATATGGAAAACACAAAATTTTTATTGAACAAAATAATAATACACATATGATCACTGCAATAAAAACAACCCATAAAATCAATCCCTGGTGGACTAGAAGTACACCGCCAATCCTGTACAATCACATTGTAAACCACAGTCAGTCAATTCATTACAAGTGTAAACATAAGGTTTCAATGTAACACACAAGTCAATCAATATAATATATTACAAGTGTAAACGAGGTGTTATAACGTAAACCTAATCTAAATAACATGGAACCTGGTAGGAGGTCATATAAACCAAACAAGACAAAATAAAGTGCATCGTGCAAAGTAGCTATATATACCAACCAGGCTGCATACTGAACAGGAGATGTGGCGCTGTACCAGACAACCCCGACGCACGTTTCGACCCCTGTGGAAGCGACGGCGAAACGTGCGTCGGGGTTGTCTGGTACAGCGCCACATCTCCTGTTCAGTATGCAGCCTGGTTGGTATATATAGCTACTTTGCACGATGCACTTTATTTTGTCTTGTTTGGTTTATATGACCTCCTACCAGGTTCCATGTTATTTAGATTAGGTTTACGTTATAACCCCTCGTTTACACTTGTAATATATTATATTGATTGACTTGTGTGTTACATTGAAACCTTATGTTTACACTTGTAATGAATTGACTGACTGTGGTTTACAATGTGATTGTACAGGATTGGCGGTGTACTTCTAGTCCACCAGGGATTGATTTTATGGGTTGTTTTTATTGCAGTGATCATATGTGTATTATTATTTTGTTCAATAAAAATTTTGTGTTTTCCATATTATGGTATTTATACATTTATTTTGTGTACTTTGTTGTACAAGGCCTGTATATAGGTACATATATTACCATTAGAATAGACCCACTCATTTTTTATTTAAATATTTGTTAAAAATTCAAAAGGTTTTTCTCCAGTTGAAGTTCATTTTTTAAATGTAGTTTTAAAATATATTATACATTTATTATGTTCAAAGCATTGAATTGCCTTGAGTAGATAAGTATATGATTTGCTTACCTGTATGGACACACTGCTGTATGAACCACCAATCACTCCTGCAATAAGTAATGGGCTGTTCCCTTGGATGGCAAGTGAACCATCTGGACACACGTATTCTGCCTCATCCACTTTTGTCAATGATGCCCTAACAAACTCCAGCGATTGTTCTAGTGCATAGGTGTCCCTTGAACAAGTGTCCAAAATATGAACACCTAATTTTACTCCAGGAAGAAGTGTACTGTCTCGATTAATATGATCAATTGCAAACAACATGGCTTCCAGACGCTGTATGCCCCGATCCTCATTAATCCTTCCACATTCTTCTAATCCTGTGCCCTTTTCTTTTATTGGAAATAAACCTCCTAAAACAAGATCACCTTCAAATTTGATCTCTTTCCTCACAAAGTTGTGGTCACTTGAAGAAAGTAAAACTCCTTTGGAAATTAAGGCCAAAACAACCAGTTGAAGGCTGGAAAACGTCTTCATGATTTTTGCTTCTTGCTTTAAGGTTAGGACTTGCAAATTATATATCCTCCATATCAAAGTCATTTAGGTGGCTGGAATACTATCACATTCCTACAGAGATACAAGAAGGAGATTTGTTATTACGTTTGCCAGTAATTATAATCACCATACACTTTTTCTATATAAACATATGTAAAACTGGAGCACAGATCAGATTGAACAGTTAACCTCTTTAACCCCATCAGGACGAAACCAGTTTGAACCATAAGGCTCGGCCTCTTTTTTTGTAATCTGGCATGTGTCACTTGATATGGTTATAACTTTTGAACACATTAACTTACCAAAATGGATTGTTTTTTCATGACACATCGTACTTCAAGTGGTAAATTTTGGTTGATATGTTTTTATTTATAAAAAACTTTTTTGAGAAATTCGTCATCTTCAAAATTTGAAATTATCTGCTTTTGAGTCGGATAGTTTTACCATTGAAATGAGTTACTTACTAACATTTACCATATCTCCTTGTGTTTTAATAATTTAAACAGAGATTTTAATTTTTTCATAAAATTTCTAAATTGAAATTTTTGGGTCCATTTGTTTTAAATGAGTTTGAAATCTAAATGACTAGATTTCCCCTATGAACTCCACCAATTTTAAAAGTACACCCCCCGAATTACTAGAAACTGGTTTAAAGAACACTTTCAACCTTGTGAGTGCTGTATAGTAATTAAAACAAAATGGAGTTGAAATTTAGAATGGTCCAATAATGTGGATAATGGGGCAGATTTATCTAGCTGTCTGAAAGTCAGAATATTTCTAGTTGTCCATGGCAACCAATCACAGCTCAGCTTTCATTTTACCAGTGCTCATGAATATTTTAAAGGGGAGCTGTGATTGGTTGCCATGGGCAACTAGAAATATTCTGATTTTCAGACAGCTTGATAAATCTGCCACAATATGTTCATTTAGCACTAAAATGTACACATTTCCAAAATATAAAAGAGAAAACCCATCTTAAAATCTGTTATGCAATTTTTCCAGAATACAGATAGTACAGAGACATGTGGACATTACTTGTTGTATGGGCTGACAGCGAGGCGCAGAAGGTTAGGGAGCTCCCTGCAGCTGCCAGTTAAGTCCAATAGAACTTAGTGGATTTTAGTTTCCTCATTGGTCCGTTTTGTAGGCTATAAAATTTTTGTTTTTCCATTAGTGGAGTCACGTGATGGCATTCTTTTTGCAGGAGGAGATGCATTTTGCAGAGATACCATTTTGGGGTTGCTATTCCCTATTGTTGAAAATGTATTTGCAACACCCCTGCCGATACAAGGCAGAGGGGTTGCTGCGAATACGTCACAATATATAGCTTGCAACCTGTGTGGAGTCTGATCAACCCCACAGCAGGTCACTACACAACATGGGGAACACTGCAACGGTAGATCCTGACTGGTAAAGCAGGAGTTAATTGTTTAATGTGATTTCTTTCCATCAGCCAATCACACCTGTTCTCTTATTGTATTGTAAGCTGGGATGTAATTGGAGGAGTAACCACCACCTGACCAGGAGCTGAGGAGAAGTGACGGTTGGAGTGCCAACAGTCAGTTCAGTCAGAGTAGTGAGGAGAGACAGAGAGCACAGTCAGTCAGGAGTCAAGTCTGACAGGAGTCAGTCAGAGATCAGAAGACTGACAAGTCAGTCAGACAGTCAATCAGGGAGTCTAGTGAGGTGAATTAGAAGAAGACTGAAGTTAATCCAATCAGGTTAGTCTGACAGGAGTCAGTCAGAGGAAGAGTCCATCAGACAGACTAGTTCAGTTGGTCTCTGAGGGAAACCAGTACAGTGCAGCCAGTAAACCAGATCAGGAGAGCTTAGCTGACTGCCTGAGCAGCTCTGTGGAGTTAGTGAGAAGAAAGGGGTATCATCCTACCTTCAAGGGTGATATCTGAAGTAACCCAGGACAAGCTGAAGCATCCTATTAGGACACAACTATCTCCCAGCCTGCCCCTGCATCCAGGCTGGTGATCAATCCCTGTGGTTTCCTCTCCAAGTGCATCCCCAGCATTTTCCTATTTGTCAAGATTCGTTGGGCACGTTATCCACTGTTCCTGTTGGTTCCAATAAAGAACTGTAAGTTGCTTTTAGACAACATTTGCCTCCGTATGATCCCTGCTACTACGGCTGTCACCATCACGTGCACCCTATCCATTACACAGGGACTCATACTCCAGACCCCAAAGGGTTTCCCCGGGGAGAACCACTATAACAGACTCTCCCTCATCATTTCTTGCCAACACCACCTGCTGGAGACCTGCCAGGCTATAGGACAGCCCTCCGGTCCCCATACCAAGCACCGTGACACTAACGTGCCTAGGCCGCAACCGCCAGCCACTCCGGTATTCCGGGCCCCGGCTGTCTCCAGGCCCCAAGAGAAAAAAGGCTAGGCCCCGGTGGGGGATGTTGCATATTAATTTTTCAAATATTACAATTTGTAGACTGCACCTCCATTTTGTTTTAACCCCTATAAAACACCTAAAGGGTTAACAAACTTCTTAAAAGTGGTTTTTCATACTTCGAGGGGTGTAGTTTCCATAATGGGGTTATTTATGAGTCTTGCTATTATTTAGGCCTCTCAGTGTCAGTTAGAATTTGAGCAGGTCCATCTAAATACGGGTTTTGATGATTTTACAAAAAATGTGAAAAATGATACCTAAATTCTGAGCCTCATAACATTCTAGTAAAATATGTGGAATCTTCAAAAACCATCCAACCTAAAACAGACATTTGGGAAATGTAAGTTATGGATTTATTTGGGTGCTATGACTATCTGCATCAAAAGTAGAGAATTTAGAGCGTTGAAGATAAAGAATTTTTCCAAATTTTTTCCAAATTTAGTTTTTTTTCTAAACACAAAAGATTTCATCCAAACTTTTAAACTAATTTGAAGTACAATATGTCACGAGAAAACAATCTCAAAATCCCCAGATTTGAAATGGGACCGCGTCCTTAAAGGGGTATTCTCGTCTGGGCATTCACATTCAGTTTCATTAATCTGCCATTTATAAACATTTCTTCAATTGGATGTTATTAAAAAAAATGTTCCTGTGTGAAGATAATTTCTTATAAATGTAGTGATTTTGTCCCTTAGAAATGAGATGGCTTCCTCGGATACGACCAGCTCTGCTGAAGGGATTGCACAAAGAAACAAAAGTTTTTGTATATGAAATGTCCTGGAGTTACTGCACATCACACAGCCATCCAATGGTAATTATCGCTGAAGCCAGGAGGTCAGACAGGGCTCAATAGCTCATGTCTGGCCACCACTTCCAGAGTGTGAGGTGGTCGTAACCGAGGAAGCTATCTGGTTTCAACATGGCTATATTTATGGGAAATTATCTTCACACAGGAACATTTTTTTAATAACATCCAATTGAAGAAATGTTTATATATGGAAGATTAGTGAAATTGAATGTGAATGCCCAGATGAGAATACCCCTTTATAGCCAAAAGAGGCTGAGCCCGTAGGGGTTACTACAGGTTACTTCACCATACGTAATATAAAACATAGTAGGTGCACAAGTAGGATACCAATCCTTGTTTCAATAAATCATATAAACTCAGCACTCAGTAGAAGTTCAATTGGAAATATTCTATATTAAAGCATCACCAATTGCCAATCCACATCTATTTTTTAACGTTTAGGTCTATATTAGACCTTCTTCAGAGACAGGGTTGCTGGTGGGTAGAGATGACAAAAAGCCCAATCGGGATAGATAAGCATCTTTTGTATTGCAGCACACATTGACTTCTTCTTTTTTACAGTTGGGTTAAGTGTCACCAGATTAATAAGGAAAATCAGGTAACAAATTATATTAAATTACATCTTAGCATCTAAAACACGTTTAAGGGGTATTCCAGGAATAAACATTAGTCATAAAACAATTTATTTCATTTTATTTTTATTGGACTAATTTTTCGCTTACATGCAGAACATTTGAGAACATAGATATCCAGCATGACTATGCTGCCAGTGGATAATGGAAACGATAATTACTATTTTTGTTGGTGACTGGGGGATTTAATGCAGACATTAGCACATTTAAGACTAAGCAAATCTACTTGGTCAAACAATAACTTCAGTAGATGGTAGCAGTTGCTGCAGGGTATAATCCAAGTTGGAGATTTAATTAGGGAAATGTCCTTGGTTGATTGTCACATAACGAAACAAATATATCCATTAAAATTAATGAGACTGCGTGTGTGAGTCTCTGGACATGTGGTAAACAGCTTTTAACTTCTCTGAGTAGGAAAAAAATAATAATTTGTAAACACAAACATATCAGCGTTACTAAAACAAAAAGCCATTTTCAATCAATGAACCAAAATAGTCTGCTATTTGTGTGAAATCCAGTTTCTTCACAGACAGATTTTGGCATTGCAAACTCCAGAAAACAGTGGCTTAAAAATTTACTTGATTAAGACCAATGCGGTAAATTGTTTTTTATGGTTGTGAAGGGATTCCGAGAGCCAAGATTGACAAGTATGGGCATCAAAACTGCCGAGGAATTAAATATGATAATAATGAAATGTTGGTTAGAGTGTATGGAGAGGGCTCAATGGCGTAGCCCTTTCCATTCATATTTTGTCGGTGTACAACCAAGATCAGTTCTGGTACCAAAATGACTGTTAACCTGTCGATGCCGCAGTCGGTAATAACAGGTTAATGTTGCAGTTGGAGATGATAGCTTTGACAACATCATGGGGTGTGTAAGGATCTTCCCGGGGGATGGTGTGTTAGGGCACAGTTCACAACAGACGTAGATGTATAAAAGATAAACTTGGCGTTTATTTTTAGCATAAACAGTCCAGCAAACATAAATACAGCAACACCGTGCTCTTTAAAAATTCAAACAAAAGACCTACTCGTCTGGGCGCTTACTAACAGGTTGTCTCACCTATCTGACACTCACAAACACAGCGTCTTTAGCCTGGATATCGCAGGGTGAGTTTTAGCTCCCACAGTGGCTGCGTTCGCAACTTCCTCCAAACCCACATAGGCTGTTTCCTGGCTGAGAGCCCCGACCTGTAAGCTTTGGAAAGCTTTTACCTTCACAGGCTGATTAGGAGCAGAGCTCACCTGATCCAAAACCCGAACTGGATCGAGGGGAGGGAGTGGCAAGTCCCACTACCAAACCTACCTGCCACTCCCTGTAAATCCAGGCCCGGCAAGATTAAACAACAACTCAGCAGCATAATACTGCTGAGCAACAGGTCAATCCTGGACTTACCATCTCACACTACGTAGCAACCTAGGTGAGATGTACACCCCCTCGAGCACTTCTCCAGTGAGATGTCTACATATCCCCTCCCTCTTTTTCAGACCGGAGGGCTGAGCATTTTGTCCCCACAGACAATGTACCCTTGACAGTGCATCAGCATTCGCCTGTAATTTCCCTGGTCTGTGTTCCACAGTGAAATTGAAATTTTGTAGGGACAGAAACCATCTAGTCACCCTTGCATTTTTCTCCTTGTTTAGTTTCATCCATGTTAGGGGGGCATGGTCTGTCACTAACTTGAATTTCCTGCCTAGCAAGTAATACTTCAGGGATTCTAGGGCCCAGTTTCAATGTGATGACGGATGAGGTGTGTACGCCCTGGAAGGTCAGAAAACTTGTCTTTGTTTTTCTGCAAAAACTCCTTAGCCTCCTGTTTCTGTGACCCTGATAGGGTATCACCAACCTTGACCGAAGGGATTGGTTGTGACAAATTATTACCAGGATTTGTTGCCACCAAGGATTCCCTGTCTTTCCAGGATTTGATCAAGTTTATGTGATAAACTTGGAAAGGCTTCCTTCTACCTGGTTGGTGCACCTTATAGTTTACCTCACTGACCTTTTCAACAATTTCATAGGGACCTTGCCACTTCGCTAGGAATTTACTCTCTATAGTGGGAACTAGTATGAGAACCCTGTCACCTGGGTTAAATGTCCTGATTCTCGCAGAACGGTTGTAAATTCTACTTTGGCTCTCTTGCGCCCTCTGGAGGTGTTCCCTTACTAGGGGCATTACAGTGGCTATACGGTCCTGCATTTGTGCTACATGCTCGATAACACTTTTGTATGGGGTGGACTCACTCTCCCATGTCTCCTTTGCAATATCTAATAGACCCCTAGGGTGACGACCATAGACCAACTCAAAGGGAGAGAACCCTGTGGACGCTTGGGGAACTTCCCTCACAGCAAACATCAGGTAAGGTAACAAGTGATCCCAATCACGACCATCTTTTTCTACCACTTTCTTCAACATATGTTTGAGGGTTTTATTAAACCTCTCCACCAATCCGTCTGTCTGGGGGTGATATACAGAGGTGCGTATAGGTGTGATTTTAAATAGCTTACATAGCTCCTTCATCACCTTAGACATAAAGGGCGTACCTTGGTCAGTCAGGATTTCTTTGGGAATCCCAGTCCTAGAGAACATATAAAACATCTCCCGGGCAATTGTTTTAGATGCAGTGTTTCTTAAGGGCACAGCCTCAGGATAGCGGGTCGCATAGTCTAAGACAACCAAAATGTACTGGTGTCCTCTAGCCGATTTTACAATGGGACCCACTAAATCCATGGCAATACGCTCAAAAGGCACCTCTATAATGGGGAGCGACACCAAAGGACTACGAAAATGAGACACTGGGGCGCTAAGCTGACATGTGGGGCATGACTCGCAGTATTTTTTAATGTCATCATAAATTGCAGGCCAATAAAACCTCTGGAGGACTCTCTCCCGCGTTTTTTCAGTCCCCAAGTGTCCCCCAAGAACATGGTTATGTGCCATGTCAAGCACCTGACGCCGGTACGGCTTAGGGACCAGAAGCTGTTCCACAATTTCATCATTAATTTTAGTGACTCTATAGAAGAAATCATTAGTCACGGAAAAATGTGGAAATTTATTCTCAGCATCTGGTTCCTGAGGTACCCCATTCAAAACAGTAACCTGCTCTCTCGCATTTTTAAGAGTGGGGTCCTGCATTTGTGCAGTCCCAAAATTAACCCTAGACACCTCTAAGTCTGGTATATTTTGCTCAGTGGGAGGAGCTTCCTCCTCCTCTCCAGCCAGGACCTGTAAAGGAAAAGCATCACTTTCATCCTGCACAGTTTTATCATTTACAGTGGGTAATGCAACAACCTTAGGGGTATTCTCACTCCTTTCGGGGGTTTTTCTTTTTCCCCATAAAGCCCAGAACAACGGAAAGTCTCGTCCCAATATTACATTATGCATGAGGTTTTTAACCACACCCACTTCAAACTGTACGGAGCCTAGTTCAGTCCCGACTTTAGCCAGCACTATAGGGTAAACTTTTGTATCACCATGTATGCAAACCACACTCATGTGTTTTTTTGACCCAAAGTCCCCAGCCACCAGGCTGGCATGCACCAAGGTTACAAGGCTTCCTGAGTCCAGCAACGCCTTAACAGGGAAGTCATTAATGGTAATGTTGCAGACTTGCGGTTCAGTCTCTAGTCCAGGAACTGCAACACAAGATGGTTCCGCAAATAGCGACTGACGCCGGCCAGCGTCACACTCCATTGGCTCAGAGGTAAGGGGGCAATGGGCAGACACGTGTCCCACCTCATGGCATCTCCAGCACTTGATAGGGCCTGGTCTCCCTGGCAGGGAGTCCTTTTTAGGGCCACTTGGCCACCCGGGACCATCGCCAGTCTTTTGCCCCTGAGATACCTCTTGAGCCCTTTTCCCTCGATCAGCACCCCTCCACACTCCCCCAATCGATGGAAGTCTCTTACCAGCTGACGGCACAGACCTGGCACTCCGGGGAGGTGAAGAAGCTGCAGGAACATCACGGAGGTAGTCCTCAGTCGCTTGGAACCTCTCCACAAGGTTGACAAGTTCGTCTGCATTCTTAGGATCAGCTTGTCCCACCCAGCGTTGCAGGTCAGCAGGCAGTGCTCGGAGGTAGCGATCCATCACGACCCTCTCTAGGATCTGTGCAGGAGTAGAGGTGTCTGGCTCCAACCACTTTCTTGCCAAATGGATCAGGTCATACATCTGGGACCTCGCAGATTTGTCCAGACTGTAGTTCCAGTTGCGTACCCTCCGGGCACGGACAGCAGCGGTAACTCCTAGTCGGGCAAGTATCTCTGCTTTTAGCCGAGTATAGTCCTTGACCTCCTGCTCACTGAGGTCATAGTAGGCCTTTTGAGGTTCACCTGTTAAATAGGGCGCAATGACCTCTGCCCACTCAGCAGCTGGTAACTTCTCTCGTTCAGCCACACGCTCAAAGACAGTTAGGTAGGCCTCAACATCGTCCTCAGCAGTCATCTTTTGCAGCGCTCGCTGCACAGCCCGTCTCACATAAAAAGTCTCTGGAGCGGCTGTCACCGCTGGCTGTGGATTAGCCTCTGCAGACGCCTCTTGCTTAGCTATCAGGAGCTCGATGAGTTTTTGTTGTTGAGCCATTGCTTGTTCATGGCGCAGGTTAGCCGCTGTCTGAGCCTGCTGCTGTTGCAAATTCACTTGCATAAACTGCTTCCACATCTCCTCCATGGCGCTTGTCTGTTTTTGGAGTGAAGTAGCAGTCTTCACCCAGGACATAAGCAGCTGTAGCCAAGTTGATACACACCGTTGCCCCTAGCAACCGTTTTGCCCGCTCCGCAGCACCAATTGTAAGGATCTTCCCGGGGGATGGTGTGTTAGGGCACAGTTCACAGCAGACGTAGATGTATAAAAGATAAACTTGGCGTTTATTTTTAGCATAAACAGTCCAGCAAACATAAATACAGCAACACCGTGCTCTTTAAAAATTCAAACAAAAGACCTACTCGTCTGGGCGCTTACTAACAGGTTGTCTCACCTATCTGACACTCACAAACACAGCGTCTTTAGCCTGGATATCGCAGGGTGAGTTTTAGCTCCCACAGTGGCTGCGTTCGCAACTTCCTCCAAACCCACATAGGCTGTTTCCTGGCTGAGAGCCCCGACCTGTAAGCTTTGGAAAGCTTTTACCTTCACAGGCTGATTAGGAGCAGAGCTCACCTGATCCAAAACCCGAACTGGATCGAGGGGAGGGAGTGGCAAGTCCCACTACCAAACCTACCTGCCACTCCCTGTAAATCCAGGCCCGGCAAGATTAAACAACAACTCAGCAGCATAATACTGCTGAGCAACAGGTCAATCCTGGACTTACCATCTCACACTACGTAGCAACCTAGGTGAGATGTACACCCCCTCGAGCACTTCTCCAGTGAGATGTCTACAGGTGTTAATAATTTACTATGGCAGTACGCAACCCCTCAGTGCTCCAGGTCTTTCATATTTAAATGCATACTAAAAACCATATTACAAACATGTTACATTGTTGTATATTGATTGGGCAATCAGGCTCCGTTGGGATACAAATAATCGTAAAGATAAGAAATTAAAACCAAAAATTTAAATTACAATCATTTCCATAGAACACACAGATGAGCTAACAAAATCATCATAAACATTTAAAAATGCAGAATCTATTAAAATATTAAAAAATGTTATCCCATATGGTGACCGCTTTACCATAATTCTTTTGGAAAGATAAAAATATAATGAAAACTGCATTAATGTCATATCTCTGTGTTTGTAATGACCCAAGTATGTCATATGGACCACTAAGAGAAACCCATAAAAACAAAGTCCTTAAGAAAATGGGCATTTATATCAATTCTAGCACATTGCATTCTTATTCCAGCTTTCCAGTACATTACGTGTTGCTAATAGTAAGTACAATGTGTACCACAAATATGAAGCCCTCATATGTTCCTGTAATCTGAAAAACAAAAATATGTAAATGCAAAAGTGGAAATGAGCTGCTGGCATAAGGGGTCAATTTCTAGCTTTAGGAATTCCCTCAAGCATTAGGATGAGTTTGGTTTATTGTTAGAGGCAGATGCTTATTAGTAACACCAATTTACAGCAAAATGTGTAATTCTTAGAATTGGTGGCTTATGTTATAGACATCGTAGTCCCATTGAGACTTCTTCCTGGGTATCCCTTTAGTTATTTCTCCAATGTCACCCAAAATACAAGACACTGCAGCATGTCCTGATGTCTGCAAATAGTGTATGGCCACCACTATCAATTTCTCTGTACATATTCCCTTTAACACATTGGGGGATTTATCTTTTCTCTTTCTAGTTTTCCTGTCATCTAGATCCTTTTGTGACTTGTTTCTTAGTCTAATTTGTCGTAGGTAGATTTGTGTTAAATTGAACTAGTTCCTGTTAGTCTAACATCGCTGCCTAGTGTGGAGGATGCAACTCTTTTAAAAATGTCACAAATTTACACGCAAAAAAAGTTTATTGTCCTGCTTCTTCCTGCCAAGTTGGCCACCTGAGACCAGGCAATCTTTGGCTCAATTACCTTCGACTTTTTAAAAAGTTGCATATGGCCAATATAACTAATTGTAGTCTAAACAGCTGGATTTGTTAGATAAATACAGTGAATCCATTAAAAAACACTGCACCACAAGTTGTGGTGCAAATATGGCAAGGTCACAGAAAAATGCACAAAAACATCACAGTGCAAAAATGTGGGACTTTTTTACACTATAATTTAAAAGAAAAGTAATGATAAATCTTCCACGTTGTTTCCACTTATAAAGGGAAGTGAATATTAGAAATTTGATAAAAATAGTAAAGAAGACCTGACAATGTGGTTGCATACCATAAAATAGATGTTTTCCAAATCTGAATGACTTCTTTAAATTTATAGCCTATACTTAACAGAAGAAAAATATTTCCATGCCACCGTCCTTCTTCAGATGAAAACTTACATACATTTGTCAACTAATTATTTTCATCTTTAAAATCTTAAAAACAAAGAAATAAAAAAAGACAATCTGTTATAACAGAAGTGTGCTCAAAGTTATCGGCATTCTGTCAGTCCTGGCACTGCACCATTAAATATCTCGTTCTAGGCTCTACGACTTGCAGTAAGTGTCGGCAAAACACTTTACTTCCTGCTGAGTGAATCCAGCAATTTATAACTAGTAATCAAAGTATCATTACATTATCACCATAAGCCTGTCATCAAGACCATTAGTTTAAAGTCAAGCATTATTACTTCAGCACTGCGACATTGTGACTTTATATTTTTTATGTTATGATAATAGCACGTTCTATATAATTTAACAGAATACAAATAAAGCTGAGTGCATATTTGACTTTATAATAGCATATTAGCTTTGCTCACTACAAAGAAGATATTTGCCATCAAAACATGTATTCATTGAGGTTACCACCTTCAAGAGGATTTAACATTGCAAAATACCTTGACACTGCAAAGGAAAATGTATTACCTGAGCAATTATTATTATTACAGTACAACTAAAGGGAAGTAATCCTGTGTAATTACTCTTCTAACTTATATCCTTTTTCTTCCTACAGAACTACTTCCATTGTGTTAAATAAATTAGACAGTTTCGCTGTTTTATCTTATAAATTATAAAATAATTCAGCATTTTATAACACAGAAAGACCTGATTTACATTCATCAGATAAGTCACCTTTTGATTATATCTCAGTGTCTTTTTTGGCAATATTTTGCTGGCAGTTAAAAGTAGAATACTATATTGTTTTTACACATTGGTCCATATTTATCAAAACTAGTGCAGTCTGTACTAGGTGCGGTTTGCCTGCGGAGTGTGCAGAGTGCACCAGATTAATCAAAACTGGTGTCTGGTCTTCATTAATCTGGCAACCTTTTTCTGGGACTGGTAAAAAAGCCAAAAATCAGGGACTATTGGAGCACAGATATATCGTACCATACCCTGATGTTATGTATGGTGATGATCAAGATGTAATTTGAAGCCATCCATAAGTTTTTGTATTATACCGACAATACACCATGCACACAGGCTCACCATAGACCATTCGAGTGCCAAATATATGGAAGTATATACCCCTGAGAGTCACGAGTCCCTGGTACATTTCAAAGGAAGACTTCAGTTGCGCTAGTACCTGCCAAATAAGAGGGCGAGGTTTGGCATGAAGATGTATAAGCTGTGTTAGAGTACATCAGGGTACACATACAAGTTTGGAGTATATGAAGGGAAGGACTCAAGTGCCCCCCCTGCTGGAAAAGTAGTGTGGGACCGACTAGTGGACCAGGACTTTCAACTCTCCGTAGACAATTTTTACACCAGCACTGCAGTGTTCAAGAGCCTCACTTCCAGAAAAACTGCAACATGCGGCACTGTAAGAAGGAATTGGGGAGATCCCTAAGTCGCTGCTAGGGGGAAAACTTAGAAGGCACGAGAGCCGATCATTATGCAGTGACTCAGTATTGTCAAGAAAGATGCCCTTGTATTAACAATACATGGGCACACCAGCACTCCTGTCCCGATACAAGGTACCAGTACTAAAACTCCCAGACCTGACTGCATTTTGGACTACAATAGGTACATGGGAGGGGTTGACTTGTTGGACCGGGTGCTTCAGCCATAAAACACCATGCGAAAATTGAGGTTGTGGTACAAGGAGCTGGCCATGCACATCATCTTAGGGTAGTGGGGGTGCACCATCTCCCCTGCCATCTATATATTAATCAATGAAGCTCAGGACAGGCAGGAAAAGCTGCCGATCGCCAAGAGCTTCAGTGATCTCTCTCACTGTACGCTGCTCTGTGCTCACTAGTGCTGCCTTACACTCTCTCACTCCCTCCCCCTCCTCCCCTGCAGTCCGGGAAGACACTGAAGAATGAGGCAGAATGGCAACAGTACAGATGAGTACAGTAAGAGAAAGGAGGCAGGAGCACACAGCGCACAGTACAGGTGAGTACAGTAGGACGGAGAAGGCAGGAGCAGACAGCGCACAGTACACATGAGTACAGCAGGAGGGAGGAGGCAGGAGCTGCTCTGTGTGTATTACACAGGCAGCAGTCAGGCAGCTTTGGGACACTAAAAAACTATATTTTAGTCCTTATTTTTTAGTGTCCCAAATTGCCCTGTATGACAGCTATTCATGACCACATATATACTGCCCTGGCCCAGATCTCTTGTTGCTGTGCTATACTGCCAGTGACCCCCGGGTGCACTACACTGCCCTCACTGACAGAAGGGCACAGGTACCCAGAGCTCAAGACCAAGGGCAGTATATATATATATATATATATATATATATAGCCACAGACGGCTGTCATATGGGGTCATGTGATCGAAAATTCACCTGCCTGATTCCATGTAACTTTGTAATTCAGCTCACCCACCCTCCTGTGTGGAGGTAGTGTCCTTCACTATAAGGCGGTAGTGTCCCTCACTGTAGGGGGGTAGTGTCCCTCACTGTATGGAGGTAGTGTCCCACACTGTATGGGGGTAGTGTCCCTCACTGTATGTAGGAGGGATGGATATAGCAGTGCTCACTGTGTGTGTTATAGCGGAGTTTGCAGAGCTGGAGAGTGTCATTATGTGTTATATGCATATCATGGATCTCATCATCTCTAATGTCTTATCTGTTTCATTTATTTTTCTGTATGTGTTAGGTACTAGTGAATGTTCAGAAGCTAAATAAAAGGGCAGATAAATCCTGTACCCTGATAATCTAACCACATTGTCAACACACAGAACTAGAGGAATCATAAAGTGTCCGCTTAGAGAGCCTCCGTCCACACCCTGGAATTTTACACTGACCATCCCTGAGTGATAGGAGCTAAAACAGCAATAAAACTAAAAAATGGTAAAATTGTAAAGTAAGGGGTTAAAAATGATCTTTATTGTGTAAACATCACTAGGGGATTACATTTTGAGAACTTTCTTTCATGGGAAAGAAAGTACTAGTACGGCGCGCGCCGGGTCCCGGTGCATGGAGAGGGCTCGCGGGCCGAGCCCTCTCCATAGCCGGTAAGTCTTTGCTGTATATTGCAGCAAAGGCTTACCGGTAACACCCGCGATTGGTGCTAGCACCGATCGCGGGTGCTTTCACGGTGATCGCCGCCTGCAATGCTGCCGGAGGCTCCAAAAAGCCGCCATCTTGCAGCGGATCGCCGCTCCCCGATGACGTCGCGGGGAGCGGTGATCCGTTGCCATGACAGCTTCAGGTCTCACGAAGGCCCGAAGCTTTCTCGTTTTAACCCATTCACTGCATTTGGAATTTTTTTCCCGCTTCCCAGTACGCGCCATGGAATATTGAATACCATCACTACAAAGTGCAATTTGTTATGCAGAAAATAAGCTATAACAGAGCTCTTTATGTGGAAAAATAAAAAAGTTATAGATTTTTGAAGGTGGGGAGTGAAAAATGAAAGTGAAAAAACTAAAAAAGGCCAAGTCGTTAAGGGGTTAAGAAGCCAAATTAAATCAATCAAAATAACTACTGATTATCATAATTTTTTTTAAAACTTGAGAATCAGGTTTAACTTGGACACTGCTCTTGACAAATTTTGCAGCAGTTTTCATCATCTTTATGTTAGGGTATTTGTGCAGTAAAGATATAACTTTTATTTGAAATCTGCATTTATTTAGCCACTTGCAGAACACCCCTAAACCGTTTATGGACCACAGAGGGGACCAGAAATAAACTATTATTCTGACATTTCAACTCCTTTGATGTTGTAGTCCATAGGGGCTGTGACATCTAAGAGGTTTTGTATAAGATGACTTTTGTAAAAGCGAAGTGTCAATGTTGCCTGAAGTGTAAATAATCCTACAGAAGTAGGATCAATGTAGGACAATGGTAGTGTCATTGTTTATTATCTTTTACCTACCAGTTTATAAAAGTAAATGTATTCCTATAACTATTCTGATAACTGTTCCTCCAAATGGTACTATTAAACGCTACCACTTTATTTCCAAAAAAAAGCTCTTACACAGTTCACCTTAAAATTTTTTCGAAGTAGCATACTTCTTTAAAAATTTTAATTGCATTTTGAAAGAGATTATTGAATATTTCTGGTGAAGAACCAACTCCATGTACATGTATGCCTGACCTTCAAGAAGTATAGTAACAACATGTTGGATGATTGCTAAATCTTCAAATTAAAAAATGTTTTAATATCTCATCAAAACAGTTTAGGGAATTGGTTTGACTATGTGAGAGGCCATCGATTTGGGTCCAGGAAGTAGCAACTCTACTTCCGCTCTTTTACAGAACATTTGACATTTTTCAAGATGCAGTAAAAAAAATGGGACACATAAGTAAGAAAATTCAGCAGTAGAAAATAGAATTCCCTTTTTGAAGTCAGCCAAAACACAACTGTCTGTTTTAAAAGTTAGTGCCCCTGTGAGCCCCACATATAGATAACTTTGTGATGAATTCTTGTCAGCTGATCTCTTCTATTATTCCCTCATCACCAACAATAAGAAGACAGAACTGTAAGTTTTCCTTTGACAGATTAAGAATGCTATGATATTTGAGTCCTGTCTTAAGGTCATTGAAAGGTTGCTTGTCTGTTCTCTGAAATGCTTGATCAGTGAAGTCATTTGAAAAGAACAAATTGTTTTATAACTTAACCATTATACATTTTTCTAACCAACCCAAGATCTGCAATTCTTATAGAGTTCGGTGACTATATTTTCACTATTTCAATATATCTCATTTAGTGTCTCAATGTGTTCATTGCAGACCAAAAAAATACAAAAAATTATTGACATTTATCTTTAAAAATAATGTACAAAATATGAATGAAAGGCAGTGACTTGCAGAATCAGCAAAATTAAGGCTGCTTCAATCTTAAGATGTATTTACACTAATAAGCTGACAGGTATTCCTCCTTGTATTTTTTTTCAGTTTTTCATGGATACCCATAAACTGTAGTCCATAAGTGATCAATATGAGGTGTAGTCAAACACTATACACAGTGAAGTGGAGTTGTGCGCTGTCTATTACACATAAGGTTAAAATTCCACATATACTGTATGATTGCTTTGGCTTAGTATGAATGCTTTTTACATTGGAGAAAGGCATATAAGTTGTTTCCATACTTCTCTTTTTCTTTTCTATGTTTCTGACAGCATTCTTTCTCCTCTGGGAACACACATTGGGCATATTGTACTTTATAGGGGTATTTCCATCTGGGTATCCTCACTTAAATTACTTAATAAATGTAGCCATGTTATCCCTTAGAAACAAGATAGTTGTCCTTGGATACGACCACACCAGCACTCTGGCAGTGGTGGCACTACTGAGTCCTGCTTGGCCACTTTGATTCAGCGTTCATTATCACAGAATGGCTGTGGGACATTTCCTGTGCAAAGGCAATTTGTTTCCTTGTATAATCACTCCAGCAATGTTAGTTGAATCCAAAGACATCTGTCCTTCATTTCCAAGGCACCATATGACTACATTGAAAGTTCAAATATTTTTTGATAACATGTAGTTGAAGAAATGCATGTATATGGCACATTAATTGAATTAAATTCAATGGGAATGTTCAGTTGGTAATACCCTTTTAACATGTCCCATCCTTTCTCTAACATTAGATCATTTTCAATATAAATGTCACAGCTCTGTGATCACAGCAATAACCAACACCTTATGACATTGGATGGTGTCTTTTAAATAGACATATGTTACAGGTAGAGAATAAACTTTTGCACATAACTTAATTGTAATTATTTTTGGAAATGTTGTCATTTGGCATAGGCATTTTTGTCAACATTCTAAATGCATTAATTACAATAAAATTTTAAATTAAAAGTTATGTACAAAAGTTTCTCCTCTACCTGTAACATCTGTCTATTTAAAAGGTTCCATCTGATGTCATGAGTTGTTGGTTATTGCTAGTCTATTTTTAATTTACTTCACAGATGTTAAAGTTCCCTTCAGAAAGTTATTTATTTTGCATTGTTTGGATAGCTAGGAAACATTTCAGAAAAAAATCATACAATTTGTGAAAATATTATATTGTTTATTAAAAAAAAACTCTTCAGGTTCTAATGATAATATGTGACCCTTTGCCCTTAAGAATACTTGAGCAGTGATTGTTGCAGAAATTTTCAATGAATGTTCATGAAATCATCATTGATGTAGACAACTAGTAGAAAAGCTCAGCTAACTTTCTGGCATTTCTTTACTTCGGTTGATGCTGTGTAACTGGCCATTATGGAAAAATTTTGAAAATTGTTTCTATTTTTAGAATTCAGTTAATTTTAAAATAATTTGTAAACCTGCTTTTGTTTGACAATCCCTACAATAACTAAGTGCACCGGAAAGGGAACCAAACACAAAGGAACAGACAACAGATAACAGACAGACAAGCAAAGTCAGAATGGCAAGATGGCAGTCAAGCATAGAATTGAATACACAGAATAGGAAAGTGATAGCAAAGAGAAATAAGGAAAGGTATTAAGGGACTAGTAAAACCAGCAAGGTTTAATGGAATTGGCCACATATATAAAGGAGTTGCTGGATGCCGCACCAAACAGCTGACTGGACTAGCCGTCCATCACTCAAGTTAACCATTTGCTGGATAGATCTGGGTAGAGGGTGTGGTTCAATCAGTCCCAATACAGCAGCAATGTGAGCTACAGTTCACACACACATAACACAAAGGAAAATCAGAGCCGTGTAAGTCACATTCTGCAGACAGAGGATAATGATGGCATGGATGTTATACAAGGTGTTCACTATAAAAGTGCAGAGATGCACTGTTGATTATATCACTAATGACCATTGTATAGCTCCATGCTTTTTCTGATTCCACTTGATGTTACTACAGTAGTTGTACTGAATCTTTTCACATAAAATTACATATCACATCAATCTCTGTAGCTTCTCTTTGCTAGTAGATCAGACACCAGCAACAATTTGACTGGTTACCTTTAACAGTGTTTGTAAATGAGATTTTTGATAGCAATTGAAGAAATAAGTGAGTTCAAATGAATTTGCTGTTTTTTTTTTCATAGTGGCTCAACATTTTGCAGTTTCAGTAATTTTGAACAACAATACATGGGCACTGAAATAATCATTAGTAATAAAAGATAAGGCATGAAACTATTAATTGACAAAACTACTTGTATACTGAAAATTTGCAATGGCAAAACATTTTATTGAATTCTTTATATCAAACACTGTAATTTCGTATGAATTTAATTACATATATTTCTAAGCCTTAAAAATGAAGCTCCCTGGAAATAAAAATTCTCAAGAGCACTTCTTCATTGTTTGATTTGAATGTAATCGGAAATACATATGAAATCTAATAGCAGCTTAATCAGGAGAATCTAGTAAAATAGCGCACCACCTCTGATATTGGGAAGATCCGCTATCTTAAAGAATAGTGCAATTACTGTGATGTGACAAGAGAACAAAAAGGGAACTAATTCAGCTGGAGAGCCTGGATCCTTTATCAGTGCTGTATCCTTTTTATTAGTGCCTTTCAGGTTAAAGATTAAATGTTCAGGGAAATTGAGTTACATATTCCAAAAAGTGTTTGGTATAAGTCAAGTTCTCACACGTTTAAGGCTTACTATGGGGAGATGGAAAAGATGCTATTAAGATCACAGTTTGTATTAGAAATTTCAATGGACTGCCACCGCATCTGGGGAGCGTATAAGTGTTTAGAAGTCTTTCTGTAAAATCATTGATTATAAACCTGTGACTATAGCAGAAATAGATATGATATCAGGTATACCAGTATGTAAGAGAAATCTCTAGATATAGTGGGGCAGAATTATCAATTGTCTGAAAGTCAGAATATTTCCAGTTGCCCATGGCAACCAATCACAGCTCAGCTTACATTTTACCAGTGATCATGAATATTTTAAAGGGGAGCTGTGATTGGTTGCCATGGGCAACTGGAAATATTATGACTTCAGACACTTGATAAATCTGCCCCAATATTGCAGGCATATTGAAAAGGTTTAAGGTGGATCTGAATGTTGGGACCACTAGCGATTGGAGATGTGGACCAGAAAGCTTCCTTCTGGTAAATTAAACACTAGTGGTCATGTGTGGCCTGAGTTTTTATTTTAGCTACATGGGACTGTAACCATGCAGGAGACTTCTGTGGGGAAGGGGACCTTAGCTGTCTTAGGCTATATTCACACTGCTGTTGCCCGCCCGTACCGTAGCGTAGCGGGCAACGGCAGTGCACGAGGAGAGGAGGAGGAGGTGAGCGCAGCTCAACCCCGCCCCTCTCCATGGAAGTTATGGAGCACGGCGCCGTACTACAGGTAAATATAGGACAGGTCCTATCTTTTTCCCGGGTACGAAGCGGCACGGTGCCGCACGTGTGCTGCACCATACCGCTCCCGTAGGGTGCCGTGCGCCCATTGCTGTCTATGGAGGACGTATATCGGCCGTATATACGTCGGCCGTATATACGCCCTCCATACATTAGTGTGAATGTAGCCTTAGGGTTCTTGTCTAGCCTTTGTATCTGCGACTTCTTTGACCCCTATATCTATGCTACTGGCCTTATTCACACAGCTGTATTCTACTCAGTATTTTTCAACAGTATATTTTAGCGGAAACCAAGAATGGCGACTACAGAAATAAAATATAATGGAAATATTTCCATTTTTTTTGCTTTTGGATCTTTTTGCCTAGTTAGACTATTGTTAAGTACTGACTATTCTCTACTGTTGCTGACTACAGTTGTAAATATGTATACATATATATATATATATATATATATATATATATATATATAGTGATAAAGTAAGGGTTAATGCGCCTACGCATTTAGGTGATTACCTGAAGGGTTTGCAGAGTGCTAGAAATATTAAGTAGAGCACACTGGTGAGATACTAAGTGTTCTATGAAGTGAAAGTTACCTGGAGGCTAGCAGGCTCTGTCAAGTGTGAAATCACAATTAACATACCAAGTGTTTTGTAAGTGAGCAGAAGCTGCTGCAAATTACATTCGGCTATAAGCTCATTCCTGCAGAGCGCTGAGCAGATCATGGCTACTGGACCACAACTTGTATTAAAATAACATTAATAAAACATAATTGATTGTGTCTTCTAAATTGTATCTCTGGCTTTTATCTTAAATTGCTTGTGTAATTCTGCACGCCTTTACCTATATAGTCGCCAGGAGCTAGTAAGATTAACAGTTTCTCATTATTTTATACATTGTTTCATTATAATTCTTTGTTTTGTGTGTAGTTCTGGGAATACCGTAAAACTAGTTATCTTATAGATAGGAATTTTCCTGGTTATAGCTATGCTTGCAAAATGCAATGCAGAAATTTCTGCAACCATCTTTTCCACTATATTATCTTCACTAGTGATTCTTTAACTCCCATTCCCAACTATCTGTACCTCCAGTTCTGTACCAAACATTTTTAAAGATGATTGGTTTTAATATAAAAGCAAAAGCATGAACCCACAACATCCTCTACAAGTAACTCATCTCAGGCAAAAGGAGACTTCTCCCAAAAATATGACTTTTGAGGATATTTTTATAGGTAAAAAGGAGCTACCTCCATTATATCTGAGTTATGCACTGGGCGATCCCCCTTAAATCTGTGTTATGCATCGGGTTACTCCCCTTATATCTGTGTCATGTATCAGCAACCCCTTTTATATCTGTATAATGCGCCCGGTAACCCTCTCCTTATAACTGTTTCATGTGCCGAGGGATCGCCCCCTTTGTCTGTGTCATGAGCCAAGTGACCACCCCTTTATACCTGTGTCAGGCACTGGGCGACCCCTACATATATCTGAGCCATACGATTGTCAACCCATTTATATCTGTGTCATGCGTGATTACACCAGACACTGGATAGTGATTACTATCCTACTATCCTGATACTGATCACATGTGTTTCAATAGATGTGCATATGCAATCAGGCTGAGCCCCACCCCAGATGTTTGCATTGTGGTAAACGCAATATAAATGCCACACCTTGTAGCCACACCCTAACTAACACTCTACAGGACTCCCATATAGCTGAATTGATAGGTAAAGCAGGGAGCTATGGACCTCCAGCTCTGACATTATTTAAAAATGGCATAATTAGGCTTGGATGTGTTCGACCCCCCGATCTGAACCCCTAGCTATGCCAATGCCATTTTTTTTTTAAAAATCGGCTTTTATAATGGAGCAAAGAAAGCAATAGAAAGCCGTAACATTGTTGTGAAAAGAGCATTCCCCATTCTTTTTACAGGCATTAGATATTTTCATTGACACCATTCTCACCACTTTTATTCAAATTCTCATGGATAGCCAAGTTTGACAAAAGCTTTGGTTCCAACAATTTTTTCTACTACAGTTGGCTCCCTAAGGCTTTGAAATAATTATGAAATATTACATTATTAAAAAATAATATATGAAATATGAAATAATAAAAAATAAACTTTCAATTGACTTGGTTTTCCATAAGTGCATGAAATGCCATTACTAAGGATCATAATATTTTTATAATAACTGTGTTGAATATATGTAAAAACTGTGTTGAATACCATTATGAAGTACCTAGGGAAACAACAATAAACATACATTGCACATTTTAATATTTAGCAACTTATCTAGAGGTCAAGTAAACTATAGGGACTTGTACATATACACATTTTTTTGAACTTTTTATTTTGTATACATCATTGTTTGGTAGAAGCCACAAATACCTCTTTATCCTTGCTGCATACCCTACAAAGACCATGTCATCTTTGATTAATAGCATGTGTTCGCTACAAATGCACTCTGCTTCTCTGTTTTCCACAATGAACACGGAAATCCACAAGGATTTAGAAACATTACAGAACAGACAATATCAGAAATGATGCTAAGGAACAATCTATTGCTCTAAGAGCCAAGCGTGCTTTAGCTTTCATAATGCATTTTCATGATAAAAGATACAAGCCCAGTCTCCTCAAGAACAGCAATTATTTCCCTTAGTTTATAAGCAGAGACAAAAGACTGTTTAATAGATGCAGCTCCATGACTGTTTATGACTATGTTCTTATTATACTGGATGGTTTTAATAATGTATGGTGACAAGTACTAAAACCACAAAACCACATTATCTGGGGATCCATCTTGTCTAATCCATTATAATGATCACCATGAGAATCATTTAAGGCAACCCACAAAGTATCGTTTGGTTAATTAGCATTCTAAAATGCATTTCCAGCAATTTTAAGAATGCTAGAAATTATAATTAATTTATATGGTGTCAATACCACCCTCCGAGCCCTATAAATCATGTAACTCATGTGGGACTGTAATACATTTGTAAGGCCATGGAGCCGAGCCTCAAGGAAATGTATAATGTGTTCAATAATTAGGAAAAAGTAAACAAAAGTAAATTGTTGTGCAAGATGATGATCTATCTGGTAGGAAGACCCCACAATGTAGCAGGTGACAATCAAACAAAAGATTTGTAAAGAGCGTGTAAAATGGTCCAAAGCAAATAATAGAATCACATGATAAAAAATGCAGGTGATACTCCTCTGCTAGCCCTGCACTTTAGCACAACAGCACCCGATGGCTATTGTACTTGTCTTCTTTATACATAGCATATATTGGGGGAGATTTATCTAAGCTTGTACAGTATTTCAGTTTTATGGCCTTATAAGTCCTGAAATAGTAGAAATTCCTGGGGCATGGCTATTTGCCCACTTACATCAACTAGCAGCATCATCCAAGATGTATAACACTATTGTTTTCACGTCTATGGAGCATAATTTTTGGCAGGTTATATTTTAGTTTTATTATAAGTGTGATGATACTATCTATCTACATAGAGTGTTTTGTGTTTATTTTCACTTTTTGTCAATATTTGGCAGTTTTATAGTTTTATATGTGGGCACTTGGGACTTTTATCCATCTATTTCTTATTTTTTCTTTTACTTCTGAACAATTCCCTTTTTTCTAATAATTTTTTATCTTGCCCCCTGAAAGTAGTACATTGGGGCTGATCATGGAATGAGTGGGTCCTGAAAAAGCACTTTAAATGCAAAAGTCACATTAAAGAGAACCCGTCATGCAAAATAACCCCCTAATCTAAATAGATTTTCATAAACTTCTAAAGTTGTATGCAAATGACCTGTGAAATGTCCAATGAAGCATTAGCATATTCAAGCTGTCCAGCTTATTCATGAGTGGGAGGTACAGCCACACCCCCAGCGCTTGACTGACAGCCTGTATAATGATGTGAGGCTGTATAATGATGTGCTTCCTGGTGCTGGCGCCCCCTGCAGCCTGTGTGTGTAGGAGAGATACAACAGCTCCAGGCAGCCATGTTATAGCAGAACATGTCAGGCCCTTATGTAGCTGATGTCTGTGTCTCACACATGTGTATTAGGAGGATGCAGCATGTCAGCAGATGCAGCAATGCTTTACTATACATTACACACAGACATGAGCAGGGGGAGGAGAGGGGAGGAGGGACAAGGGTGACATCACTGCCTCTGACCATGTGACCAGCCTCATTTACATAATAAAGAATAGATGATTTTATAATGATTAATGTATGAAATAACTAGATAAAGGCTGGGATGGGATCCTTGTGAGCTGCTCCAACAGGTAGTGGTGACAGAAATAGTGACAGAGACCTGATGACAGGTGTCCTTTAACCACAGCTTTTAAACAGTTAACATTAATCATCAGAGCTATATACGACCAGGTGTAAACAACATAGTGTCTTTAAAACTACAGTGAGCATGAACTAACTTATTCTGTGTAAGTGCTAAGGGGTAATGCAGACCTATATTAAGTTGAACAATCCTTTGAATGCATTCCCAAGGCCGATGCCCACACTAATTTCATACAAATAAATATAAAAAGATTTCTCTGCATTTAGGTCATGTATTTTCTCAAGAAAGTTATGCTTATGATGCTGGATACTTCATTTACAAGTCTTTTTGTTCAATTTACATGTGATCCAGCAACTGACTGATTACCATTACAGAAAATCTACTACCAGGATCAAGGATTGTAAACCAAGCACACTTACATGCAGGTATGTGTCCCCTCCTACTGGATATGCTGTTCTTTTAGCTTATTATGCCTTTGGTTTTACAAAACAAAAACTTTAAAATGATGAAAATGAACCTTCAAGCTGAATTAACATCTATGTTGCCCGGAGCCCCTCAGGCTCATCTGCATACATTTTAAAGCCATTTATTTGTAAAATAAAGTTTATAAGAAGCTAAAAGAACAGCAGATCCTGCCAGAGGGGGCTCACATCACAATGTAAATGTGCTTGGTTAATAATCCTTGATCCTGGTGGTAGATTTCCTTTAAATAAACTTGTTGAAGATTGCTTATCCAATCCTGTATCCAATAGTTGTTTATCCAATCCTGTATGGCAAGTCTGTTGTTTGGTATATCATATGTGTTGAGTCAGCTCATAGTTTGCTTAGAGGAAAAGAAAGATTTAATTAATAAAGACAATAAAACTGAAAAAAAGAATAAAGAATAAAAAAAGATAAAACTAAAAAAAAAAAAAAAATTATTTTGATGTATGACCTAGCTACAACTGAACGTATTTTTCATTTTTTTTTTCATCAAAATTCATTAAGTAAATTTGTAATCATTGCTTCCTTATGGACTATGGGACCACCTGCCTGAGTACCTTGATAGCAAGAAATGTTATTATGTACTAATGGTTACATTTTTATCCTGTTTTTCCAGTTTGGTTTGATGCCCTTGTCTCAAATTAGCTGTATATTGGCTCATTAGACACACTTTTGCATGCAGCCTGGAAATGCAAATTTATAAACTGTAACTTATCGCAAAAGAGGTTCAAAGCACTTTGTCATTTTTAATAATGTCCCCACTGCCTTGTTTTTAGTGACAGCTTCAAGTCAATAGTCTATTCAGTGTACAACTTTCTTTATAGCAATTCCATTTGTAGGAAAGTGCTTTAACCCTTAATGCCACACTTCCATTTTCTACTTCCTGCGTTTCAAAAAACATGACTTTTTTATTTTTTTCATTCCCAGGCTTGTTTTTTATGTCACAAATTGGATCATAATTATCACAGAGATATCAAATGTATATATTTTATTTATATACAGTACATATGTTTTTTAAAAAAACTTCAATCTTAGTAATAAAATTACTTTTCAATTGATAGTGTATGAGAAACAGCAATAAAAGCAAAAAGTTGCCACTGATGTTTTTCCATTGCAGGATTCACTTTATAGGATAATTATTCTTATTTTAACCCCATCAGGACTAAGCCATTTTATGGCTTCAGTTCCACTCCTGATTTTTTAAAAATCTGCCCTTTAATTGCTTCACAGGTGTTAAAACAAAATCATTAGCAATTTTTAAATTAAAATTTTTTAAGCTTAATTACTGTAAATGTATACATTTGCAGTGGACAGAATACCAAAACACTCCACAAAGTTTGACACCCAATATCTCCTAAGTATGCCAATGTGCCATATGCGGTGTGGTGGTAAACTGCTGTAATGGCACACACCATGGCATTGAAGGGTAGCTGTGCCATTGAAAGCAGATTTGCATTGTCACTAAAGGCTATAAAATCTTTATATGTTTTTTTTTTTACATATGAGTGCTTATTTTCTGCTAGATTAGATACAGTTTAAAAATACTTCATTTTAGTGGGTCTTTGGCTTATTAATGAGATTCTATTAATTTTTTTAATGTGTGGAGAAAAGAAAATCATCAATTTTCAAAATTTTGTTGGGCCATTGTCCTTACTATAAAAATAATATGTAATCTTTATTCTATGGATCACTAAGATTACGGGGATATCTCATTTATATAGTTGTTTATATAATATTACAATTTTACTGAAGAAAGCTAATATAGAGAAAATCTCATTTGCTTTACTATCACCATCTTTTCATAGGCATAACTTTTGTATTTTTGGTTGACAGAGCAGGTTGAAAGGTTATTTTTTGCATGATAAGCTGTTCTTTTCATTGGAACTAATTTGGTTCACAAAACTTTTTTTGATCACTTTTAGAACATTTTTGTGAGGGGGTTGAGAAAAATGTTTAATTTTTCCCATGTTTTTGGGGTTTTCACCTGTTGGCCTGAATAAGCAATCCTCTGATCTAATTTTTAAGCCCTGTTTGTGCTAACACACTGCAAGACATTGCACAGCCCGAAGGCACTTGTCGGACCCCCGCTGCCTTTTATCGAAGGATTGGACCCCCCGATAAGTGGTACCAGTCATGCTTGACCGTGGCTTTCCCCTTTCATGTATCCCAGAAGAATTGAACGCAAGTTCAATTAATTATTGTCTTTATAGACACTCCCTAAATGCATGAGTTCTGGGAAGTGCAGGAAATAAGTTATGGATGTCCACAAAGCCTCCAGTATGGCACAACACTAAGTCACAACCTGTACAGTAGATTACAACCAGCTGTCATTTGATGTAAGCCAGTCCATAACGGGATTATATTGGGTTAGAAGCCAAACCGGTAGCATGTACATAACCGAAACATGGTTGTGAGGATTTGTGGATCGAGATAAAAGAGCAACAAAGGTTAAATTTTTTATTTAATTGCCTTAAGGGCACACTTGACAAAACAGTACACACCAATCAAGGGTGTTACAGCCAGGTGTCAGCTGTAATGTACAGCTAACACCTGCAGCTTCTGGCACCAGCTCCACTTTGGAGCCTGTGCCAGAAGCAGGACATAATTGTATTGACATTATAGTGTCGAGAAGTTACCTCAGCCTGTGCCGTACTATTATGTCCTCTGTCCAGAAATAGTATTAAGATTTGTAAGAGAGAAGAAAAAATCAGATTACAAAATAACATTAATATTACACATTTAAAGCAGCTTATAATTGATCTAATATATTCTGTGATATATACTCAATTTTGCTGAACTCAGAAAATATGCAGTAACCTATAAACAGTTATATAGATCATTGTAAGAACTTTTAGTATGCCAGCTGTAGTCAGTGTATATCACAATATATGTTTATTAACCCCTTAAGGACGCAGGGTTTTTCGCCTCATTTCTCGCTCTCCAACTTCAAAAATCCATAACTTTTTCATTTTTCCGTGTACAGACCTGTGTGAGGGCTTATTTTGTGCGTAACAAATTTTACTTTCCCGTAATGTTATTTATTTTAACATGCCGTGTACTGCGAAGCTGAAAAAAAATTCCAAATGTGGAAAAATTGAAAAAAAACCGCACATGCGTCACGTTCTTGTGGGCTCAGTTTTTACGACTTTCACTCTTCGCTCCAAATAACACGCCTACTTTATTCTTTGGTTCGGTGCGATCGCGGTGATACCAAATTTATACAGGTTTTATTGTGTTTTAATACATTTTCAAAAATTAAACGAATGTGTACAAAAAAGAAAAAAAATTTTTTGCCATCTTCTGACGCTAATAACTTTTTCATACTTTGGCGCACGGAAATGTGTGAGGGGTCATTTTTTGCGAAATGAGGCGACGTTTTCATTGCTACCGTTTTGAGGTCTGTGCGACATTTTGATCATTTTTTATTTCATTTTTTATGTTATGTAAAAAGGTGTAAAAGTCGCATTTCGGACATTTGGGCGCCATTTCCCGCCTCGGAGGTCACCGCCGGCCGTAACCGTTTTTATATTTTGATAGATCGGGCATTTTGGGACGCGGCGATACCTAATATGTCTGTGATTTTTACTGTTTGTTATGTTTTATATCCGTTCTAGGGAAAGGGGGGTGATTTGAACTTTTAATATTTTATTAATTTTTTTTATTTTTTAAACTTTTTTTTTTCTTTTTTTTTTCACTATCTTTTAGACCATCTAGGGTACATTAACCCTAGATGGTCAGATCGCTGCTACCATATACTGCAATACTTCTGTATTGCAATATATGGCATTTTTGCAGCACATTCATTACAATGAGCCACTGGCTCATTGTAACGAATATGCAGCTGCCAGATAGCCTCGTGTCAAGAGAAGACACGAGGCTACCATGGCAACTGATCGCCACCCCCCGATGACGTTCGGGGGCGTGGCGATCAAAAAAAAGATGGCGGCGCCCACGCGCCGCCGTCTTTTAAACGCCGCCTGCGACTTTGCAGGCGGCGTTTAGGGGGTTAATAGCCGCGATCGGTGCAAGCACCGACCGCGGTTATTAGCGGTGGGGGTTTTATGCATTTTGCAAAAACCCCCACCTTTGTATGAAGAGGACTCAGCCCGTGAGCCCTCTTCATACACTCCTTATACCTCTGCGCCGTAGAGCTACGGCGCAGAGCGTTAAGGAGTTAAAGGCAACAACAGCTCGCATTTGTGAAAGGTCAAAGTAAACAAAGATGACCTTTTTCATTCACGGAAGAACACTTACTTTTTCTTACTGTTCTCTCATATAAAGACCAAGTTGTACCAAAATATCATATTTGGCACAATACTCTGTGTAATAACAAAAATTTTTTTTTCTAAATTTCTGTCCTAATTTATTAATTCTTATTACACTTTGTGGCCAAGGCAGAGATAAATAAACTTGTCATAAAACCTCTTCTGGGTGCCATGACCCCAGGGGGAATTAGCAGGGCACGGAATTCCAAGAAATTATTTCAGGTTCTGCTTATAATGGCAGAGTAGCATTTCACACCTGGTAAGAAATAACACATCTTCCACCCAGGATAAAAGACAGTTTCATTAGTATGCAAAGGGAGAGCTTGGTTAGTGTTTTTCCATCTAAAGTAGAACAAAGAAGGTAGAAGTCAAATAAAGGGAAATTATGTATTTCCTAATGACATGGACATAACCTGTAGTTATGAGCTCCTGCTAAAAGGACAGGGTCAAGGAGGTTAGCTCTACCTCCGTGGTGAAGTTTAGTAATGTACCCCTTTCCTAAGTATAGCCCCTTATGACTGGTATGGGGTGATAGAGAACGGGGTACGCAGTTGATTGGATGTAGTTGTACCATCATTACACTTGTACAGAGTTATACGTTTTCATAACAATCCACTTACAAAATGTATCTCTCTGAGGTGCGGGACAGGCCATATTAGCATGTGAACATCCCTCTCTCAGTAATGTCACAAGCTGGGGTTGGGAGAAATGCCCAAGGAGCATAAATTATTGGGCTAAGCAGAGTCAGTATTTAAATACCGAGAGAAAATATAGATGCGTTTTTGATGTTGCTCACCCTACTCATTCGACCACGGCTGCACGACACGGATTCCGCACGGACCTCTGCGTGAAGAAATACTTGAGAAGGAAATAATCCAGCGTGCTGCATCCAGGTGAAAACAAAAATCTTGATAGCTTTATTATGGACTCGTAGTCCGGATAAAAATTGGATAATAAAATTACAGAGACTACCGCCGTAGTCACAGCACAGCGACAATGCAGATGGTATGGGTTAGCCTACTCCGGCCAACGCGTTTCCAGTGTCATCCGACACTCTTAGTCATGGCAAAGGCTTTGAACGCTGGGTGAATGTTAAATGTGAAAATGACCGGAAGCAGAGAACCACTTCAGGCAAAATGGAAAAAGCGGGATAGACTCACGCAGCGTTCAAAGACATGGAGTAATGGAATCTAAATGTCCAGTTGTAAACATAGACAGATTGGTGATAAACAGGTAAGCACGTTTAAGACAATAAAAAAAAAAGCATATATAACACATCACTTTAACATTTCAATGCTGGATTAGCGTAGTGGTTAGTTGTGTCATTACAGCGATGGTCATGTAAGAAAACGATTTGCTTACATTATTTTGATATGGTGTAATGTCACGATAAGAAATTCAAATCTTGAATCTGTCATAATGGATAAAAACAATTTTAAAAAGGAAAGGATTCATTGACTGATGTTGCAATGTTAATAATCACGAAGATACCCGTGTGGAATGATGGATAGCTATTGTTTTGTCATGTACAATATAGCTAATTGTTTGTATTTACTGCCTGGTAATGTTATGATGGAGGATATCACTGTATAACTGATGAGAAGCATGAAGCAAATGATGGGACTAAATTGATTAGTCCCTATAATGAAACATGAATTCGTTTCTGTAGTTAAGGCCAGACGGAAATCTGGAATTCAGGTGGAAGATCCAATACGCTTCGCGATCCACGAGGCGTTTTTGGATGCTGCCTCCTCTTTTGTTTGAATAAATTTTCTCAATGGCATAGCCTCTCAGAGAATCAGTTTTGCCCCCATGGATATCCATAAAATGCCTGGATGCTCCTGATATTGCCTTTTTGTGTTCGAAGGGAGCTGTTTTCCTATTGATGTCTCCCAGGTGTTCCAGGAATCTAACCTTGAACTTTCTTTTAGTGGCCCCCACATATTTTTTATTACATTGTGTGCATTCTATGATATATATAACATTGTCGCTATTGCAATTGATGTATGATGTAATAGGATGTTCTTGTGTATTGTCATGGTTGAAGAAGTTTTTGGTAGGTGAAACATATTTGCAAGTTTTGCAGGGATGTGAGCCGCAGTTGTAAAAACCTTTGTGCCTCAACCAGTTTTGTCTCTTGTTATCTCGAATGGGAAAACTGGGTGAGATGATGTTGCCTATTGTGGTGGCCCGACGAGACACTACACTGCAGCCCTCTGACAGAATTTGCGCCAGTGTTTCATCTTGCGTTAATATGGGTAAGTTTTTCTGAATGATGTGTTTAATTGTATTAAATTGAGGGCTGTATCGAATCACCACTGTGGGTTTGTTCCTGACATTTCGTTTCTTTTTTGAGATAGAGGTTTTCAAAAGTGAATTTCTGTCTTTACAAGACACTATTCTTTCTGCTCTTTGTAATTGCCACTGGGAATAACCTCTGTGTTTCAATCTGTTTTTGATATTGGTGACTTCATGATAGTAGTCCGATGTCTTACTGCAATTTCTTTTGGCTCTTGTGAGTTCTCCAACCGGGATTGACGTAATGGTATGTTTGGGGTGTGAGCTGTGAGCATGTAAAATGGTATTTCCTGAGATGTCTTTGCGATGAGTGTTAGTATGAATTTGTTGGTTGTACACAAAAATGTTTAAATCCAGAAACGTTACTTGTGTGTTACTAATGTGATGGGTGAAACGCAGATTGAAGGCATTAGCATTCATGCAGTCGATGAAATCAGGTATGGCAGACACATCGCCCGACCAAATAAAAAGCAGGTCGTCGATGTATCTGCCATACCAAAGAATCGACCGCATGAATGGATTGGTGTCACTGTAGAGATGGATTTCTTCCCACCACGCCATGACAAGGTTGGCGAGGGAAGGGGAATATTTGGCTCCCATAGGGACTCCTTTAAGTTGTAAATAAAACACATCGTTAAAAAGAAAAAAATTATGTTTTAACAAGTACCATAATGTTTCTTTGATGAAATTCTTTAAATTGTCACTGTATGTACTGTATTTGTTCATGTGATATTCTATTGCTGATAATGCAACATTGTGAGGTATACATGTGTACAGGGAGATCACATCACAGCTTAGCCAGCTGTAAGAATCATCCCATGTGACAGTTTGTAAGGCTCTTAGAACGTCTCCGGTGTCTTTAAGATAACCGGGGGTTCTAGTTGCTAGAGGTTGCAATAGGGAGTCGAGCCATTCGCTGAGATGTTCAGTAAGGGAACCGATGCCAGATACTATGGGGCGCATAGGTGGCGGGTGTTGGCCCTTATGTACTTTCGGTAATGCATGTAGGAACGGTACCTGTGGTTCATTAACATTAATATAATCAAATTGTTTTTTGCTAAATATCCCCTGAGCATAACCATCAGTAATGATGTTAAGAAAAATCTGTTGAAATTTATTAGTAGGATTGGTGGGTAAGACCCTGTAAGTCTCTGTGTCGGTAAGAAGTTCTTGTGTCCATTGGATGTAAGAACAAGTGTCCATGACTACAATACAACCACCTTTGTCCGCCATTTTGACGGTAAGTTCATGGTTATTTTTCAATTCGTTCAGAGCTTTATGTTGGTTGTGGTTGAAATTAGCTGGTTTTCCTTTTTTGGAGATGTCAAATAATTTTTTTAAATCTTTTTCCACGGCTTCTTGAAAAGCGTCCATGGTTGGTACCCTAGCTTGTTTCGGATAGAATGTTGGATTTTTTGTCGCAAGGGATGATGTACCAATCTCTTCTTTGTCTGCCGTTTGGTCATCTAGATCGACAAGATCGATTAATGTTTTTTGTTCCATAAAGTTAAATCCTTGAAATATGTTGATGTCAGTATGTGAGGATGTCATATCGATAGATTGCGATTCTTGGCTGAAAAAATGTTTTCTGATTGTAAGATTTCTGATGAATTTGTTAATGTCCAATAATGTCGTGAAGAGATCAAAAGTTTTCTCGGGGACAAACTTGAAGCCAAGTTTAAGCAAGCTTGTTTGATCTTCATTGAGTTCCACTTTAGAGAGGTTTAAGACATCTATATTGTTTGAATGTACCTCTAGAGTGTCTATTTGGGTTGACTCCTCGTTTTTCGATCTTGTTGTATTGGTTTTTTTCTTGTGCTTTCTGCCACCTCTCCTTTTGCGTTTTTTGCCTGTGTGGTAGAAGTCTTATTATTATGGTAATATGTTAACTGTTTGGGCATATGTTCGTATCTTTCCGTGTCAGAAGTTTCAGGGTTTGTATCGGATTGTTCTGCTTCCGAAGAGCTGAAACCAACTCTGGGTTTTTTCACATATGTGCGTTTACCACGTTTTTTCTTGAGTATGGATTTAGGTGTATGTGGTAGGTTCCAAGGTTGTTCTCGTCTGCCCCATTCATAGACCTGGTCATGTTGATAATCAAATAGGTCTCTTTGAAATTTGCTTTTTTTGAGTTCCATTATGGATTCCTCTGTATCGTTTATGAGTTGATTTATGCGATCTTCTGTGGTTTTCCATGCTTCTGGATCCAATTTGGATTTGATATCTTGTTTCAGGTTGGTAAGTTCCGAGTCAATTTCCTCCAATTTGACTTGTTCACAAGAAATTATTAATTGCATAAGTTCTAGTGAGCATTTGCTCAGTGCATCATTCCACGCTTTGACAAATTCTTCAGTATATATATACGAGGGTATCTTTTTGATTCTGAGACCACGTGGGATCATTTGTTTGGATAAATAATTTTGTAATGTGGTACAGTCCCACCATGTGCGTACCTCCCGTAGTGCCTGGCTTTCCCACTCTCTTATTTTGGATTGTATGTCGATGTTGGGAGCACTTTCTTGATTGTTATCACCGAACACTTGTGCTAATCGCTTTTGTCTATTGTTGGCTTCACCTGTCGCCATTATAGCAGTGTTTGGGATGGGAGGTGGAAGGTCTCAGAAGCTTGTGCTGTGACTACAAGATGTTATTGGCGGTGTCTGAGTGTTACATCATGTATGATGCAGACATTTCTTGTGGGTATGCAAAGAAAAAAACAGTCCGTATTTAAATACCGAGAGAAAATATAGATGCGTTTTTGATGTTGCTCACCCTACTCATTCGACCACGGCTGCACGACACGGATTCCGCACGGACCTCTGCGTGAAGAAATACTTGAGAAGGAAATAATCCAGCGTGCTGCATCCAGGTGAAAACAAAAATCTTGATAGCTTTATTATGGACTCGTAGTCCGGATAAAAATTGGATAATAAAATTACAGAGACTACCGCCGTAGTCACAGCACAGCGACAATGCAGATGGTATGGGTTAGCCTACTCCGGCCAACGCGTTTCCAGTGTCATCCGACACTCTTAGTCATGGCAAAGGCTTTGAACGCTGGGTGAATGTTAAATGTGAAAATGACCGGAAGCAGAGAACCACTTCAGGCAAAATGGAAAAAGCGGGATAGACTCACGCAGCGTTCAAAGACATGGAGTAATGGAATCTAAATGTCCAGTTGTAAACATAGACAGATTGGTGATAAACAGGTAAGCACGTTTAAGACAATAAAAAAAAAAGCATATATAACACATCACTTTAACATTTCAATGCTGGATTAGCGTAGTGGTTAGTTGTGTCATTACAGCGATGGTCATGTAAGAAAACGATTTGCTTACATTATTTTGATATGGTGTAATGTCACGATAAGAAATTCAAATCTTGAATCTGTCATAATGGATAAAAACAATTTTAAAAAGGAAAGGATTCATTGACTGATGTTGCAATGTTAATAATCACGAAGATACCCGTGTGGAATGATGGATAGCTATTGTTTTGTCATGTACAATATAGCTAATTGTTTGTATTTACTGCCTGGTAATGTTATGATGGAGGATATCACTGTATAACTGATGAGAAGCATGAAGCAAATGATGGGACTAAATTGATTAGTCCCTATAATGAAACATGAATTCGTTTCTGTAGTTAAGGCCAGACGGAAATCTGGAATTCAGGTGGAAGATCCAATACGCTTCGCGATCCACGAGGCGTTTTTGGATGCTGCCTCCTCTTTTGTTTGAATAAATTTTCTCAATGGCATAGCCTCTCAGAGAATCAGTTTTGCCCCCAGATTTCCAGATTTCCAGATTTCCAGATTTCCGTCTGGCCTTAACTACAGAAACGAATTCATGTTTCATTATAGGGACTAATCAATTTAGTCCCATCATTTGCTTCATGCTTCTCATCAGTTATACAGTGATATCCTCCATCATAACATTACCAGGCAGTAAATACAAACAATTAGCTATATTGTACATGACAAAACAATAGCTATCCATCATTCCACACGGGTATCTTCGTGATTATTAACATTGCAACATCAGTCAATGAATCCTTTCCTTTTTAAAATTGTTTTTATCCATTATGACAGATTCAAGATTTGAATTTCTTATCGTGACATTACACCATATCAAAATAATGTAAGCAAATCGTTTTCTTACATGACCATCGCTGTAATGACACAACTAACCACTACGCTAATCCAGCATTGAAATGTTAAAGTGATGTGTTATATATGCTTTTTTTTTTATTGTCTTAAACGTGCTTACCTGTTTATCACCAATCTGTCTATGTTTACAACTGGACATTTAGATTCCATTACTCCATGTCTTTGAACGCTGCGTGAGTCTATCCCGCTTTTTCCATTTTGCCTGAAGTGGTTCTCTGCTTCCGGTCATTTTCACATTTAACATTCACCCAGCGTTCAAAGCCTTTGCCATGACTAAGAGTGTCGGATGACACTGGAAACGCGTTGGCCGGAGTAGGCTAACCCATACCATCTGCATTGTCGCTGTGCTGTGACTACGGCGGTAGTCTCTGTAATTTTATTATCCAATTTTTATCCGGACTACGAGTCCATAATAAAGCTATCAAGATTTTTGTTTTCACCTGGATGCAGCACGCTGGATTATTTCCTTCTCAAGTATTTCTTCACGCAGAGGTCCGTGCGGAATCCGTGTCGTGCAGCCGTGGTCGAATGAGTAGGGTGAGCAACATCAAAAACGCATCTATATTTTCTCTCGGTATTTAAATACGGACTGTTTTTTTCTTTGCATACCCACAAGAAATGTCTGCATCATACATGATGTAACACTCAGACACCGCCAATAACATCTTGTAGTCACAGCACAAGCTTCTGAGACCTTCCACCTCCCATCCCAAACACTGCTATAATGGCGACAGGTGAAGCCAACAATAGACAAAAGCGATTAGCACAAGTGTTCGGTGATAACAATCAAGAAAGTGCTCCCAACATCGACATACAATCCAAAATAAGAGAGTGGGAAAGCCAGGCACTACGGGAGGTACGCACATGGTGGGACTGTACCACATTACAAAATTATTTATCCAAACAAATGATCCCACGTGGTCTCAGAATCAAAAAGATACCCTCGTATATATATACTGAAGAATTTGTCAAAGCGTGGAATGATGCACTGAGCAAATGCTCACTAGAACTTATGCAATTAATAATTTCTTGTGAACAAGTCAAATTGGAGGAAATTGACTCGGAACTTACCAACCTGAAACAAGATATCAAATCCAAATTGGATCCAGAAGCATGGAAAACCACAGAAGATCGCATAAATCAACTCATAAACGATACAGAGGAATCCATAATGGAACTCAAAAAAAGCAAATTTCAAAGAGACCTATTTGATTATCAACATGACCAGGTCTATGAATGGGGCAGACGAGAACAACCTTGGAACCTACCACATACACCTAAATCCATACTCAAGAAAAAACGTGGTAAACGCACATATGTGAAAAAACCCAGAGTTGGTTTCAGCTCTTCGGAAGCAGAACAATCCGATACAAACCCTGAAACTTCTGACACGGAAAGATACGAACATATGCCCAAACAGTTAACATATTACCATAATAATAAGACTTCTACCACACAGGCAAAAAACGCAAAAGGAGAGGTGGCAGAAAGCACAAGAAAAAAACCAATACAACAAGATCGAAAAACGAGGAGTCAACCCAAATAGACACTCTAGAGGTACATTCAAACAATATAGATGTCTTAAACCTCTCTAAAGTGGAACTCAATGAAGATCAAACAAGCTTGCTTAAACTTGGCTTCAATTTTGTCCCCGAGAAAACTTTTGATCTCTTCACGACATTATTGGACATTAACAAATTCATCAGAAATCTTACAATCAGAAAACATTTTTTCAGCCAAGAATCGCAATCTATCGATATGACATCCTCACATACTGACATCAACATATTTCAAGGATTTAACTTTATGGAACAAAAAACATTAATCGATCTTGTCGATCTAGATGACCAAACGGCAGACAAAGAAGAGATTGGTACATCATCCCTTGCGACAAAAAATCCAACATTCTATCCGAAACAAGCTAGGGTACCAACCATGGACGCTTTTCAAGAAGCCGTGGAAAAAGATTTAAAAAAATTATTTGACATCTCCAAAAAAGGAAAACCAGCTAATTTCAACCACAACCAACATAAAGCTCTGAACGAATTGAAAAATAACCATGAACTTACCGTCAAAATGGCGGACAAAGGTGGTTGTATTGTAGTCATGGACACTTGTTCTTACATCCAATGGACACAAGAACTTCTTACCGACACAGAGACTTACAGGGTCTTACCCACCAATCCTACTAATAAATTTCAACAGATTTTTCTTAACATCATTACTGATGGTTATGCTCAGGGGATATTTAGCAAAAAACAATTTGATTATATTAATGTTAATGAACCACAGGTACCGTTCCTACATGCATTACCGAAAGTACATAAGGGCCAACACCCGCCACCTATGCGCCCCATAGTATCTGGCATCGGTTCCCTTACTGAACATCTCAGCGAATGGCTCGACTCCCTATTGCAACCTCTAGCAACTAGAACCCCCGGTTATCTTAAAGACACCGGAGACGTTCTAAGAGCCTTACAAACTGTCACATGGGATGATTCTTACAGCTGGCTAAGCTGTGATGTGATCTCCCTGTACACATGTATACCTCACAATGTTGCATTATCAGCAATAGAATATCACATGAACAAATACAGTACATACAGTGACAATTTAAAGAATTTCATCAAAGAAACATTATGGTACTTGTTAAAACATAATTTTTTTCTTTTTAACGATGTGTTTTATTTACAACTTAAAGGAGTCCCTATGGGAGCCAAATATTCCCCTTCCCTCGCCAACCTTGTCATGGCGTGGTGGGAAGAAATCCATCTCTACAGTGACACCAATCCATTCATGCGGTCGATTCTTTGGTATGGCAGATACATCGACGACCTGCTTTTTATTTGGTCGGGCGATGTGTCTGCCATACCTGATTTCATCGACTGCATGAATGCTAATGCCTTCAATCTGCGTTTCACCCATCACATTAGTAACACACAAGTAACGTTTCTGGATTTAAACATTTTTGTGTACAACCAACAAATTCATACTAACACTCATCGCAAAGACATCTCAGGAAATACCATTTTACATGCTCACAGCTCACACCCCAAACATACCATTACGTCAATCCCGGTTGGAGAACTCACAAGAGCCAAAAGAAATTGCAGTAAGACATCGGACTACTATCATGAAGTCACCAATATCAAAAACAGATTGAAACACAGAGGTTATTCCCAGTGGCAATTACAAAGAGCAGAAAGAATAGTGTCTTGTAAAGACAGAAATTCACTTTTGAAAACCTCTATCTCAAAAAAGAAACGAAATGTCAGGAACAAACCCACAGTGGTGATTCGATACAGCCCTCAATTTAATACAATTAAACACATCATTCAGAAAAACTTACCCATATTAACGCAAGATGAAACACTGGCGCAAATTCTGTCAGAGGGCTGCAGTGTAGTGTCTCGTCGGGCCACCACAATAGGCAACATCATCTCACCCAGTTTTCCCATTCGAGATAACAAGAGACAAAACTGGTTGAGGCACAAAGGTTTTTACAACTGCGGCTCACATCCCTGCAAAACTTGCAAATATGTTTCACCTACCAAAAACTTCTTCAACCATGACAATACACAAGAACATCCTATTACATCATACATCAATTGCAATAGCGACAATGTTATATATATCATAGAATGCACACAATGTAATAAAAAATATGTGGGGGCCACTAAAAGAAAGTTCAAGGTTAGATTCCTGGAACACCTGGGAGACATCAATAGGAAAACAGCTCCCTTCGAACACAAAAAGGCAATATCAGGAGCATCCAGGCATTTTATGGATATCCATGGGGGCAAAACTGATTCTCTGAGAGGCTATGCCATTGAGAAAATTTATTCAAACAAAAGAGGAGGCAGCATCCAAAAACGCCTCGTGGATCGCGAAGCGTATTGGATCTTCCACCTGAATTCCAGATTTCCGTCTGGCCTTAACTACAGAAACGAATTCATGTTTCATTATAGGGACTAATCAATTTAGTCCCATCATTTGCTTCATGCTTCTCATCAGTTATACAGTGATATCCTCCATCATAACATTACCAGGCAGTAAATACAAACAATTAGCTATATTGTACATGACAAAACAATAGCTATCCATCATTCCACACGGGTATCTTCGTGATTATTAACATTGCAACATCAGTCAATGAATCCTTTCCTTTTTAAAATTGTTTTTATCCATTATGACAGATTCAAGATTTGAATTTCTTATCGTGACATTACACCATATCAAAATAATGTAAGCAAATCGTTTTCTTACATGACCATCGCTGTAATGACACAACTAACCACTACGCTAATCCAGCATTGAAATGTTAAAGTGATGTGTTATATATGCTTTTTTTTTTTTATTGTCTTAAACGTGCTTACCTGTTTATCACCAATCTGTCTATGTTTACAACTGGACATTTAGATTCCATTACTCCATGTCTTTGAACGCTGCGTGAGTCTATCCCGCTTTTTCCATTTTGCCTGAAGTGGTTCTCTGCTTCCGGTCATTTTCACATTTAACATTCACCCAGCGTTCAAAGCCTTTGCCATGACTAAGAGTGTCGGATGACACTGGAAACGCGTTGGCCGGAGTAGGCTAACCCATACCATCTGCATTGTCGCTGTGCTGTGACTACGGCGGTAGTCTCTGTAATTTTATTATCCAATTTTTATCCGGACTACGAGTCCATAATAAAGCTATCAAGATTTTTGTTTTCACCTGGATGCAGCACGCTGGATTATTTCCTTCTCAAGTAAGCAGAGTCAGTCTTTGAAGGGCCCTCATCATCTGGAGTGGCTGTCCAAAATTCTTCCAAACTCAAGGCTAGATAAGTCTCAGTAGTTTATTTGCTTTCATCCTTTTTATTTTTTTGTTTTGCACTGCACATCCATGTATTAGAACTTTAAAACTTAATAAATCTCTACTTGTTGCTGTAAAGACCTTATTTTCCTAAAGGGATAATGCTACTGGTATTATTGTTGAAGGATTTCTGTAGAAAGGTGCCTATTTGCTTTCTTATTATAAGTTAACAAGTAAAGTAAAGGTGGTAGCAGAGAAGGTTTGAGTGGGTGCTGGGTGCTAGGAGAGTAGAATTTAGCTTAAAGATGCCATGTTGTATAAGTGGGTGAGGTTTTATGTACTAAATTGTGAGACACTCTAGTGTAAGTGCACCCCCTGATGTGACCTGGGAGTGAGTTTTTGTGTCACATAACGTAAGAATTTTCAATTATGCTTTTAAAAAAGCGATCGCCAACCACCTGGCCATGGAACACTTGGTCCAAGGTCACGGTCAAAGGACCTCTAAACTCACCTCGGGTGATCTCTGCAACTCCTCTTTTGTCCATGGCTCCAGGTTGTTCTCCTTGCAGCTTTTTGGCAGCGCAGACAGAGGCTTGTCTATGTGCTCTGCCCGCTGAGGACATTCTATTAGTGAATGGGGGCTTCTGGACATTTTATTAATGAGGGGAAACTGCATTTCTCACCCTAAGCTTATACCACAGGCTTATACTCAAGTCAATAAGTTTTCCATTTTATTTTGTGGTAAAATTAGATTCCTCGGCTTATACTCAGGTCGGCTTAAACTCGAGTGCATGTGTCATGTATAATTTTTTTCCTCACAGTGAAAAGGCCAATGACAACGGGACAATGCATGTGGGGGCTATTAAAAATGGTTATTATAATTGCCCCTTTGCTGTAGCCCCCTTCTTATAAAGACATAAAAAGGGAGCTAAAGAAAAAGGGGACTATCAGAAGGGGGCTAATTAAAGGGAGCACTATAAAAAAGGGCTACAGAAAATGGAAGGGGCAGCAGAAAAAGGGGCATTATAAAAGAGGCTACAGTAATTAAATGGGGTTACATAAAAGATAGCTATATAAAAGGGTCTTCATAAAAAGGGCAATATAAATGGGGCTACAGAAAAAGGGGTGGGAAATGGTATATGGGTTGGGGTTAGATATGGGGTATTTGCAGGGTTTGCAATTTTTTTCCAGGGACCATGGAAAAGTCAGTCCACAGAAAGTCAGTCCAAAAACGTTGCGGACTACTGTTTTAAAGTATTGTGAGTTTTATAAGGCAGCCCCATCAACATTAAGTGCATCTTTCAGGGAGCCTTATGACATGTTCACTGGCAGATCTATTCCAAAAGGAACAGATTCCTTACTGTAGACAGCACTGTTTCAATGTAGCTGCATATCTTTAGTACAATGTAGCAAATTGGTGAAGGTGAGTAAAATGTTTTTGACTAAAGGGAACTGCCTTACAAATTAGCATTGTTTTCCTTATCCAAACCTGGAAAACATATTTGCATATTTTCCAGAATCCCATAGTGGAGCATCAATGGCTGTTAGCCTTCACATACCTGCAAGGAAGCCTTAATTTGCAAAGTCTCCACAAGGAGAGCTCTTACTACCACATCCTAGTCAAAAGCCTCTCACTAAGCTCAACCAGTTCTCTACATTATACAGAAGAGACACAACCACATTGAAACAGTGTTGTCTACATTTGGCAATATGTTCCTTGTGGAATAGATATATTGGTTTGGCTTTAATTATTTATTTAATTAGGCATCTTGAAAGTCATGCTTGATGTGAAGGGGACTGCCTTACAAAGTAGCTAAGATGTAATATTTTTCTTATTCTATCTACACATCTATTCTTATCTACACATTTCCCAGAATCCCCAAGTGGAGCATCAATAGCTGTAAGTCTCCACATGCCTGCAATTAGCAAAGTCTTTGTAAGGAGGTCTTACTATCCATCCTTATATGGAAAAGGTCAGGGTTTTTTTAATTATTTTGTTTTCTATGTTTGAAAACTTTATTATTTGTAAAATTCCTATTGGAATTTGCTGTATAATGAAATCACAGCTTTCCAATTATGACATCCTCACTGTGGAAGACCTTGAAGTCTTCTGTCATCCTACAACCTTCTTACTGGGGTCTGGTGTGGATGTCAGTTGTGTTACAGAACTAGCACCTATTCTGTGTGAGGGAGGCACATTTAACCTCTCGATTTCCAGCATATATATAGAGCAAGGTGGAAACTTTTTTGAAGCATAGAACAATACAGTACAAATTATACTTTCTTTAAAGGAAATCTCCCATTACAGTGTGCAAGAAAAAAGACTACCGTGTGCGGGAACTCCCTCTGCTGCCTTGACATTACATGAGGCAGAGGGAGGGGGAAGTGCTGAGGGAACGGGGGGAGGGGGTGAAGTGTAGCTTCAGCACGGAAGCGCTCTGGTAATGGTCCTCAGTGTCTCATTAACTTAATTTTAAAAGCTGATTTTTGTCACTTTTCCTGGAGTAAGTGGTCCGGGTTTAAGTTAAATTTCATTTAATGTAGTATTGTGTCTTTCATTTACATGTAGAAAAAATATATCATATCTTTATATATTAACTTTGTTACATGTTTTAGTGGATTTTTACAAGTAGTGACTTGATGTTTTTTCTGCACCAAGCATAAAAATTGGAAAGAATTGCAGAAAAGGATTACATTGTTTAATGAAGGCCAAATGACATTTGCTTGATAATCAACAATGAGCTAAAATATATTTCACATATATTAAGTAAAATAATGCTTCTTTTTTTACAATAAGTGCCTTTTCTATGATGAATTGCCATCTCCAGACATAATAAAATAATATGCTATATGATTGTACTTTACAAGTAAGAACATTAATCCAATTACAGTATCATTCCTAGGGTCACAGAGGATCAATTTACAAAAGCTAAGCTCCAATTTAGTTTAGAGTGATCTGAGTATTGCTGTAGAGCGAACTTCATTTTACAATACAGCAAATCCACAACCTTGATAAATAATTAATACCAAATAATGACATATATAGAACACATTTAATTAGCTTGTACTGTCGATTGGACTGCTGACACATTACTGACAACAAAATGCCTCAACAAAACATTCCTCCTTTGTACAATATGGTCTATGATAAACAGATAAAGTATTTCACATGTTCTTTTCTGTCATCGCAGTTGTTATTCATTATTAGCTATATTTAGCTTATAATAAACATTTACAGAACATGTATTTAATTAAATACAATTGAGGTCTTACAATCTATTTATATGGGATCAGTTGGTCATTTCTATCTATTTCATAAGAATTCTTGCTGCCAGTGGTAAGGTGTCTCCTACTGGTCCTAGTATCATCATTGCCTAAAAACACCTGGGCTAAGAACTTTGCACGAGGCAGTGCAGTATGTATTATATTTAAACTGTATTAATGCTATTTTGTTTAAACAAAGATAATGCATCGATAATTGTCTAATGTAAATTAGCCTTCAATTTTATGACTTTATTTTATTTATTTTTTTAATTTTAACTCACATTTGGTTAATGTAAAATGTATATTTTCTCTTTCTAGTTTTCCTGTCAGTCTTCTTCCTTTTTTTTCTTGTTTATTAGCCTAATTTTCTTAGGTGCCTGTTGGTCTAAGACTGCTGCCTACTCACAGATTTTTGCACAAAAAAAAGTTGCAAAGGTGGATGTCCTGTTTCTTCCTGCCAAGTTTGCCACCTGAGACCAAACAAACTTTTGCACAGTTTTAGTGCCAGCGTATTATAAATTTCTCCCATAGTCTTCGGTTATTATGCACTTTGATCAATCATTGAGAAGAAAGGATATTGATGGGTTACAATTTCAAGCCCCAGACTTTTGTCTATAGCAGAAATGTCCAGACTATGGTATTTTCTGTGGATCTTTACAGTTTAAAAAAATTAAGAACAAATTATTACTTGTTTTAAAGATACCTCACCCCACCTATAAAATACATAAATGAGCACTGCTATGTCACCCCCTCCTCTCAGAGCTTATCTTGTCTATAGCGTTTGTAGCTCCTCTGCACGCTGCTGATGGACAGGAAGTGTCCCTGTCTGTAGTGCTCCCTGGCGCTCCCCCTGCAGTACAAGAGAAGCTGTTCATGTGAGAGGAATCTGGCCGACCATAGTCAGGGGTTTATGGCCATATCCAGGGACAACCAAAATGTAAACACCAGGACTGACAGGTTAGAATTATATCAGTGAAATGCTGTATTTTTGTTAATAACAGTGAATTAGATAATGTGTTATTTTGTATATTTAAGAATCTTGTTTTCATGGGAATACCCCTTTAAACTACAAGTACCTTTGTATAGGGTCTGAAATATCCATATTTAGTATTTTTTCCTTTTAATAATATGCAAATGTGGAAAAGAGAGTCACTTTTTACCACAGATGAGTCATTCTATTGGGCTCAAAAGCAAATAGAATCATGCTCTGGTATCATAAAGTAATAAAGTTGAGAATGTATTAGATTCAGTTCTGAGACCCCCACAGATCACGAAAACGAGGGGTTTGTTGAGGTACCACTTACCTCCTCCAGACCCTTTGCCACTCTGTCAGACCGTTCTGCTCCATTAATCTCTATGGAGCTAACAGAGATCGCCAAGCGCTATTTCCATCAGCTCCATAGAGAATATAGCAGCCGTCTGCTCCATTAGTCTGACGGAGTGACGAGGTGTCCGATGGAGGTACGTGGGATCCATCAGACCCCTTATTTTCGTGATATGTGGGGGTCTCAGCACTGAGACCCCCACTGATCAGCAAGTTAGGCCCTATTCCATGGATTGGGTCTAACTTTTGTTCATGAGAAAACCCCTTTAAGTATATTTATGACTGCACCCAATACATTTTAGTAAGCAGAATTCATATTGCAAAAGACATCTGCTTTTCAACTGCAGTACAATTTTCAGTGGAGACTTTCTATACTGTACTTTATGTTCAGTGAACCAGTTGGCCACATTCTAATACTATTGTGGCTAGATTAAATTCAGCAGATGCAGTCTATCACTTTAGTTGATGAGTGTTTTTTGCCGCTGTCATAATCTCACTCATAGCAATCAAAGGGTTTATTCCACGTTTTAAAGTTCTACAGGAGAGCGGATAACAGGTTGATGAGTGAAGGACCAACTGCAGAGAGTCCTACCGCTCACGAGAACAGGACCTCTGTATCTGGAGAATGGGGTACTCATTCTTACTAATGTTTAGATCGACAGCACGAGCATGCATCCTGACACTCGATCAATTCCATGGGAGTATCAGAAATTGCCAATCTCATCAATCTGTGACTGCTCCTGTAGATTTGAATAGAGTGGCAGAACGGATGCTCATCCTGCTGTACCAACCAATAGTGAGAACAGGATACCCATTCTCAAGATTGCAGATGTTCCTTTCTCGTGAACATGGGGATCCCAGCAGTTGTTCACTCACTGACTGTCTTGCGGACCTGACCCGAAACTTCATTAGACCAGCATGCAAGAGTCATTTACTCCTAAAATGCCACTGGAAAAACTCACCAGTGCAATTTAAATTGCTTTGGACTTTCGTTGGAGGAGCAACTCCCCAAAATGGCAGCACACAGTTCTGGCATGGTAGTGCCGGCATGAGGCCAGTTTGGTGCAGTTTGTTAAGAAAAAGAGTTATTCTCAAGAACTGACCTATCAATTGGAGGTTGGACCAGCTGCAAATGCACGGCCCCTCTCTATTTAAGTTTATGGGAGAGCCAAAAATAACCGAGCAGGCCAACATTTTTGAGATGTATGAATCCTGTGGAGCATACATATTTTTCAGAGGAATACCACTTTATTACTACATTTTAATAGGTATTCTAAATATGATTATCTAAAAGAAGCATGATACTGTAGTATAAGTACTGTAGCATAATCAGAACTAATTCATACTATGTTGTTGTCTGGTCTATTTTATGAACATATCCTCTACAAATAGAGGTGACATAAGTAAATGGTACCAGGATAAAATTCTAACTGCTTTGCTCATATGCTGAGATGGAATACATGGTGCTATGGAAACAATCTACACTACAAAGTGTAAAAGCATCATACAGTAAATGAAGAAATCTTGATGGAAGTGTTATATGTATAGAACCTTCACATGCTGTCTCATAATTCTTCATGTTCAATCAAGCCACACCGCAACATTATACCAGAATAGCCACGACGAGAAAACTTGTATAAAAACCTTCTCATAAACCGAGATTTTGAGGAAGATGGAAAAGAAAAACCTGTTCTTGTGAAATTAGGAGCTAATTATGTTAATCTATTTTGGATGCCATCTGGCTTGGGAAAAGCAAAGAAACCTGACCAAGAAAAAACAATAACTATGGGAAATTCAAGATGATTAGACTTCTGGCTCTATAAGAAGTGACTCTGCCCAGTTCCAATTAGTGCTTTTTTTCACAACAAACATAATTTAATAAAAATAATTCTAACATTTTTGATACAAAATTTATCCCCTATGAGGTAAAAATGACTCTCATTGGTGTTTTGCCTAAGGCTGGCAACACATGCTATGACATTATGTCACTGGGCTTTTGCAGTGATTCTGAGCATGGTAGAACAGTTTTTCCCCTCTGTTTACATAACTTGTCTGGAATGTTAAAGAATTTTCATATAGACAGGGAATAGTATGAAAAAACATACTCAGCTCCCCACAATTTCAGTGCCACAATGGTTTCTGCTGGCACATCTATTAACCATTGCCATGTGCTTAGCTGTCCATACTAGTTAACTGCATTGTTCACATTGTAAACATTGACAGCGAATCTGCAGTACAGAGGGCTTTTGATAACCCATAGCCCCTAGAAAGGCCAACTTACGCTTTGCATGGCAGTGGGAGGAGGAAGTGCTCCTGCAGTCTGGGAAGCTACAGCATGGAGGGGCTCTGGTAATGCCAAGAGGAACTCTTCTGGCTCATTAACATAATTTGTTGTTATGCAGAGATTAACATTTGTGGAGATCAGAGAGTAACAAAACCCATTTGATTTCAAGTGTTTTTAAAGCCCATGTAAAACAATACATAGCTGCTGTAAATATAAGGTGTACTGCAGTCACTGTCAGCTGTGTGTGCTTTATACGAAAAGACTGCACCAGTCACACGTATGTTTAACATCTGCTCAACTTCTGCCTTTTTGTGAAGTTTTTGCACAGGAAATTCTCAGATACCTCAAACATAAAATTGAGCAAAAACTTTAAAATTGAGCAAAAATGTAGCAATGGACCCATATACACCACCTCCTTTTTGGTGTAGTGTTTCTATTAAATTTGCGTTCTTTTGAAAATTCTCAGTTGATAAATGTGGTGTATTTTTTCCACCATTGCGTGACTTTACAGTTGCGTTTTTTTCTTCCTAAAAAAACTGTTTGCGCAAAAATTTGCAAAAATTATACACTAAGAAGCTACATAGGAATAATGATAAATCTCCCCCATATAGTGAATATGTGAATAAGTACACAAACATATGTACCTGCAAGCACTTTATTGCACTTCTAGCTATGTCCCTTCAATTTAACCTTGGATGTCAAGGTTATAGGCTTAGGGAAAAGATATAAGGGAACAGAATTATATAAAATAACATAACCATCAATATTATTTTTCTGCAAAAAGACATCTATGTCCTTTTTCTCATTGGGGGACATGTATCATTTTTTTTTTCCTTTGGTGAATTTTTGAGACATTTGGCAGCTAGTTTTTGCGCCTTTTTTATGATTATGGCTTTTTACTTGTGATGCATGTTCAGTTTTTCCTGAAACACAAATTTTGGCTTTTCGAGACTTTTTGTTGCAAATGTCTCAAATACCCATGGACCCAAGCCATGTGAGGGGTTTATATGCAGGAGTGTACACCACTGTAAATTTTGGATTGGAGGCTGTGACTTGCATTTTTAAGCACTCTAGTCACACCCCAGAGAGATGACAACATATGAGGCTGCGGTCACACGTGGTGTTAAGGGCGAGGTCAACGTTGCGTTTTAGTTGCATTGATACACATTACAACAGCTGAGGAGAGGTGATTTGCCTAATTACATTACTGTTAACATGCCAAGGGTGGCATTCATTTTCTTGCTAAACATAATTTAAAAATTATGAATAGCAATGAAAGCAATAGTGCTGGACATGGTGCCATCATGGGGGGGTTAGTGGGACTCTGCTCATCGGGTCCCCCATTTTTCAATCAAAAAAGGGGTCCATAGCAGACACAGTACCTACAACCCCACACCAGCACCTCCCTGCATGGGGGTGCCATCCCAGCACTCATCAGCATCTTTACGAAGCACTGAATACTAGACACAGGCAGTGATGTTACCACTTCCTGCTTCTGTGTGTGACCTGAAACTCATGTGTTCGGTAGGGGGGAGGGGTGAAATATCCAGTCAGGGGCTCCAAAATTCCTAGTAGAACCCCCAGTACTGGAGACTGCCTATATGTATCCTTGCTGCCTATACTTACTAATATGGGAACCATAAAAATAAATTTCTGGAAAAAAAGAAGTTTGATAGAACCATATAGGATTAAGTGTAATGTTACGGGCATGTATGAGATACTATCAGAGTTACTATCAGTTGGTAACATTGATCTTCATATTTAGTTATCCCTATTCCATCCTGCACAGTCCTCTTCTCTATCCGACAATAGAGTCCTCTCTTACCTGTCTGCTCTTTTAGTTTCTTACTTGTCCTCGACCCTTATAAATAGTTTACACAGTTACAGTTACAATAAGTTGCAGCAGCTTCCATGCCCATCTGTGATCGTCTGATCTGTCCTTGGTCTTCATCTTGGTGAATAGGTACAAAACATCATGTCAACGTCTGCCATACATAACTTATTGCTGCACAGTTTACTGCCTGGTGTCTTTGCAGCACATCTTAAAAACAGGAGACATGTCTTGGGGTATCATATCTTCAATAAGAACCTGGCCAAAATAAGGTCTGACTGCACTACACTTAGTACACACAGTTTATGGAATTATATGGGCTGTTAATGGACATCAACCATCAGTCCATGGAACTGTTTGGGTATATAAAGAAAGGGCATATTTGCTGCAAAAAAAGACTTTCGAAAATATTTAAATGAGCCGGAGGCACTCTGGTTTACGCCCCCCTACCTCCTGCCCCCAGAAGAGGAGCTAGGAGCCGACTGATGACGCCAGAGACCCAGGGTGTGGAGAGAGTGGGGCATGTGTTCTCTCCCAGCCTCTCGGCCTGGAGCAGGAGGTAGGCGAGAATTAAGCATTAATTAAAACCTGGCGATGCCCTTTCTTTTTTAACTAAAAACTGTTCTAAATAGTTCATAAAGAAACCATCATGTAATGTTGGACATGCTACCATCAGTTAAATTGCTTAAAATTAAGTGTCACTAACTAACTAATAAGCTAAACTAAAGCTAAAACTAACTAAAAAGCTATACAGTCAGAATACCTATGAGATCCATTCCAATGACAATCTCATCCCTGCTATTTATCTTCCTTCTTCCTTTTTATTTTTACATATTTGCTACTAAGAGTTACTGAATACACTTTACAAATGTGTAATGTAAACAGCTTCAAAGATTTGATAGCATCAGGAAACTGGATTTATTCTAAAAGCAATGCTATCCCTATGCTCTGATAAGCGGAAACAGCTTAATACTTACTTTCATGCTTTCACTTCTGTGATAAGCTTTCATATCTATATAATAGGATTCTGTTTCTTTATGGAAGAAACATATATATATAAAGAAGATAACTTAGATTTTCATCCTCTAAATTTCATTGATATCCACTCATGATATAGTATATGCTATGACAATTCTCAAAGATAAGCTCCTTGTAATATATAATTACATGGCAGAGGTTTTTAGACAGGACAAAGATACTGCAGTTCTATGCCCACAGAAGCAAGAATGTTGTTGTAGTAGCTGATGTTATACCATCATTGTGTCTAGTGATTTATTCCTTTTCATAATATATTGATGCGGCTAACCACAATGGATCTTAGGCTGCAGTGTACAAGCTTGTGGTCTTTGAGGGGAACATAATAAATTATTTCTACAGTGTCTTCAGGATCAAAGAGCAGGAAAGGAAAACTGCCAGTGAGTATAACACAAAGAGAAATGTTCCTACTGTGGTAAATCCCACACACATACTTACTCTATGTGTATTCACAGCAAGATCCCTGTCTGTCTCCACCATTATATGACGGTTCCTTTGTTAAAAGATCAGTTATAAAGGGGAAAATTAATTTACAATTATCAGAGAAAATCAGAGAAGGTAACATTGGTAAATAGAGATGAATGGAAAACCCTGTTTGGGTTGAGATACTAAACATAGACCCCACACCAATGTCAGCATCGGTCACAGGTGTTAACTATTTAAAAGCTGCTGGCACGTCACCATTTTGGGGAGGATTGTTACACCGGATGATGTTAAAAAGTTAATATGCGCAATCAGTGCTAACACCAATCATGAGTGTTAATGACTGGGACTTTAAGCCAAACTCCCAGTCATCCGCTCATCACTATTGGTAACATCTATTGGTATTTGGGTCCGACACTCATTTGCGGAAAAAATATCAATAACCCTCTGTAGCTAGTCAAATGAAAATCTGACAGAATTCTCAAAAAGTTATTTAAATTCACAGAATTGAATTAGATCTGCAGAAGCAGCGGCTGCGCTATCGGCAGAGGTGTGAGTTGGTCATTTATAGATTAGAAAAAATTAAAGGGGTTGAAAAAACAAACAGGTTGGTATCACTGTGTCTGCAGATGCCGTGAGCGATGATGACACCATGCCTAACTGAGTATCATTACTGAAGCCAGGGAAGAAGAGGAAGCCACAGGACAGATGGCAGTCAGGAGGTAAGTAAGGGTTTAATATTTTTTTACTGGTCACTTATGGTCATTAATGAGGGGTGCTGGGATTAACATTCATTAGGGGGTGTTGTAAGACATTTTAATGAGTGGGTGCTGCTGAGCTGTTTATTACATAATGGTGTTTGCTGTGATTAATTTTAATAAGGTGCTGCTGTGGTACTTTTTAATCATAGGTGCTGGTGCAGTGTATGAATTGATGAGCAGTGTGATGGTGCAGCAGATGAATTGATGAAGGGGATGCTGGCTCAGCATATAAATTGATGAGTGAGAGGCTAGTGCTGTAAATAAATTAATTAGGGTAAGTATATGAATATGTGTATGTGAAAAGTGCTGTAAATACATTGGTGGATACTCTATGTAAATATTCTTTAGTGGGTAAAATATGAATATACTTATTCACGTATAATATTTAATAATTTATTGAGGGAATATATTATACACCATAATATTGTGGGGGCAGTGTATTATTGTAGTTTATGTAGGGAACATTTGTAAGGAGTATGTTTTATATAGCAGCACAGTATGGGTCATGGTTGTTATCCAGGAAACTCTATACTGTAAGTGTCTTTTTAAAAGCATGCAGTGTGGCTGAGAACTGCAGAAACCTAGCTAGCAAATCCTGAAGTGATGTCCAGGAGGAGTCACTGTGAGGTTCTATACCTGTTGCAGAAGTGTCACCTGTGAAAAATCCACCAGCATGTACACTAGGTTTGTTGTGACCAGCGTAGAGGGAGAAGGGAACAGTTGTGATTGATTTAGTGCTATCCCTGCTATATGTATCTCAGCCCTGATATGCAGGACATTTATTTCTGCTAGATTGATATATGTGCAGTGCATACATTGCTGCTATATTTGTATAATATTCAAAACAGTTACATATTTATGTGAATGGGTGCATGTAGTCTATATACAGATTGTGTTGCAGATATATTATATATGTGCATTCTTAAGAACAATGTGCTGAATGCAGACATCAGTGAGGGTTATGATATCACTGTGGATATGCACAGAAAAAGGGATGGGGACAGAGCGAAACAGCGCTACCTAGTGCGAGATTATCCTTGGTTAGTTCCGGGGTGCTCTTGAGGAAGAGGTGCTCTTGGGTGAGATTGGGTACTCACCTTTGCTGGTTGTGCTAGAGACAGGTACAACGCTGGGTCAGGCATATGTGATAAGTAACCGCTGCCGCGTCCCCACCCTCGCCCCAAGGTTGGGTAACAAGGGCGTATAGCAAATGGTCTGGAGGGTAGGTCACTGGTTGTGCCACCCTATGTGTAAAAATGGGACGTCAGAAAGGCGCTGGTCATCAGGGGTAAGAGGTTTCCTTTTATTCAGAGATATTTTGGACAACGCGTTTCGCACTCCAACGAGTGCTTCCTCAGGTCTAATACAATACACAAATAAATTAATTTTAATATTTATGATGTTAAAAAAGAGAATAGCATGCAGAGGCTCGGTATACCAAAAGGAATAAAACAAAGGCTTTAAAAAGTTCATATAAGTTAGAAAATGATTCACCTGAATCAAAGACGAGCACAGTATCTACCTTTTTTCCAAAAGTGATAGGTAGCCATCGTTGTGGCCATAATCGTTGTAAGTGTTGTGAAACTATGAAGCACAGACAACCTACATTTATGTCCAACGTAACGGGAGAGATATTTCAGATTAAAAACTTTATCAATTGCAGTTCAAAATATGTTATCTACCTTATAGAATGCACTTGCAAATTGCAGTATGTGGGGCGCACGATACAGCCCTTGAGGGAACGTTTCAATAAGCACAGATCTAATATTGAAAGCCGGTATGAATTAAATAGTGTGTCCCGACATGCAGCCACACATCATAATAAAAGCTATAGAGATTTCAGTCTAATACCGATAGAACATATAGAGCCATCCATCCCTCAAAGATTTAATCACCTTAAACGTAGAGAGATGTTCTGGATTTACAAATTGCAGAGTTTGAACCCTACAGGACTAAATGAGGATTTGGAGAATGTGTTTTAAAATGTCATCATTCTCATCTATACTAATTATTTATCAAATAAACCTTTTATGTATAAACTGTTTTCTCCTGATCACATTGTATATATAATTACGCTGGTGGAATATCTTTGTTTATGGACAAATTCATCTCTAATTTTAAATTTTGTATTTTCCTCTTTATTATATTATTATATTACCATTGATACGATTATCTATAATTTACCAATTGTCTCTACATATAGGCCTCCTTGCATATATATCCATTGTCCACATATCAAGTCTACTTACCCTCTATCCACTATTTGCCTCTGCATAGCGCGCAGCCTGTTGCGATTACTATGGCAACATGAACACTTCAGAATAACAACGATTTACGATACCGCACATGCGCCCTATGGTGGTGACTATAGTGACACCTAGTGCGCATGCAACACCGGAAACACTGCCACTGACGATCACATCTGCGCCGTTTCTTACTTCCTGTGCCTGTTACCGCAATTATGGTAACCAATCCCACTACATCTTGCTTCCAGGTATGTTCTCTTATGAGTGTATTTAAGACACAATGTTTTACTGACTAATTTTTTCTTGTCCTGATTTTGAGAAAGGGTCTCTGAACCTGAAACGCGTAAATAGGACCATTAATTATTTATTTATTTATTAAGTATGCTGTATGTATCTATACAATTTTATTGATTTTATTGGATTTTATCAATAAATTGCAACTTAGACACAATCTTTTGCTTCTTTGGGTTGTTATCATAGCGCCCCATTGAGCTCACTTTTTTCCTGTATATTCACTAGATACAGCCGAAGACCCTGTGGTGTAGGCAGAAGTAGTTTATTACCACTTCTCCCTTCTCTTTACTTTACTCAAGTAGCACTATGCAGTGAACAGCAAGGGTTAAGCAGAGCTGATGGGCCTGTTGCTACCTAGTACAGCTCTGACCCAGAAATTTGTCCTACAGGGATGCCCCAGTTACAGTGGAAAACTTGTAAGAAAAAAAATTGTGAAAATATCCCCCAGGGACATAAAATAAAAACAGCTTTCTACACTATATAAAACATTGCCGTAGTCGCCCCATTTGGCCGAGACTATACATATTATATATCAGAACAGCCATCAAACACTAGGGAATTCATTTATAATGGTCTTTTTGAGGTAAATTGAAAAAATAATAATAACAAAAAAATCTTTCTCTCTATCTTTTGTAACTTTAACCCCCAGAAGCCTAAAAATGAAAAATAGTCATAAAAAATTCATTTTTAACTAGTCCTATGTGTCCCAAAAAAAGCCACAAAATCTTTTAATGTATTTATTATGGGTATTAGACTATTACGTACGTAAATTCACTAAAAATGCTCCGGAAATTAAAGTCTGTTAAGACCTGGTCAGAAAGGGGTTAAAGTTTTCAAAAAGAATTTAGCTCTGTATGTGAATTTTACCTTTTCAATTTAGAATTACACAAAACACAGTTACAAATTCTAATGAAACGCTTAAATCCTAGATAATCCTGTTTTTAAAAGTGGGCTATCATTTTTCTACAATACATGTCAGAAATTTGAAAGAAGAAACATTATTAACATTTTATTAAAAGAGGGGATTTGACAACATAATGTTCTAAATTTCAACTCTGCAACAACAAGGAATGTTTAATAACCTAGCGAGGCTATCATTTCAGCTTTACAGAAAAAGACCTCCTGTGTCGGTACTAAAAATACTAAATACTAAAAATCTGAAATAACAAATGACTTTTTTGTAGCAAAATTGTTTAAAAATTGTACCAGAGATCTGAAAAAATATCACAGCACAGGTTTACTGAGGATCAAATGACTGATTCGAGCACCTAGAGAGAGGAAGCAAAGAAAATAATGACATATTTGGGGGGATTTAACAATGTGTCTCAGGTCTCACTGTGATGATGATTTATGATGCAGTACAGTACTGTCGATTCCTACTTCAGACCTACTTTTAGTTGGCCTAAACTCTTCACCAGAATTTTTGGTGTACGGATGATTTCCCACAAGTTATGCCCTTACTCATGAGGCCACACCCATCTCCTAAAGGCCACACCCCCTTAATCGGACAAGTGCCAAAAAAAGTATAAAAGCCTTGATAACAGCGGTGCAAGGCATTTTTGACAGTGCTTTGGTGCAAAACCACCAGAATTGTGGTGCCATCCCCCCATATTGTGGATCACAGACCAGCCAAGCCCAGCTAATGTCCTCAAACTGGACTGGAAATGGCCACTAATATCAGCTTCTCATTTGTAATACACCTGGGGTGAGGCCTGCCTAGTGAATTACAAGCAATGCCCTGGGTATTGTTCCATAGTGATTACAGAGTGACATCATTCCACAATGTGGAATATAATTTATTGTAATGTAACTTATTTATGATATATCTACCCTAACACAAAATCAGTTAATTCTAGCCTTATAATAAGCTGTACTGCAAGTTCTATAACACCATAATATTAACCCCTTCCTGTCTATGTTTTTTTAATTTTTGCAGTTCCACTTTTTTGCTCCCCTCCATAGCTTTTTTATTTTTCCATGTACAGAGCTGGATAACAAATTGCACTTCATAGCGACAATATTTAATATTCTATGGCATGTAATGAGCAGAAGGGAAAAAAATCCAAATGCGGTGAAATACACAAAAATATAACTGTTTTTACGGCTTTCATTGTGTATCTCCCTATTATGCTTTGGGTTAGTTCCATCACAGGGATATTAAATTTAGATATTTTTATGCTAATCACTCTTTCTTACTTGAGCATATTTAGCTGAATCTGGTGTCTTTTTTAGTTGGGCAAGCTGATGTCTTCATTGCACCATTTTGATAATATTTTATCCCAGTTTGTATGATTTGCAAGACAGCGACAAAGGGGCAATTTAGCTAGTTGGCCACTATTTTTCATTACAGATCCAGGAACAACTCAATTTTTGATGGATTTGGGGCATTTTTTTTGTTCATTCTTTACATCATATCTAGTGAAAGGGGATGATTGGATTTTTTTTGTACCACATTTGTAGACTTCCTAGCATTATTTAACCCTGTATTGCAGTATATGGATTTTCTAATCTAATACAATGTGCCACCAGCATAATGCCGCAATACAGCAAATACGCTGTACATATTCCTACTGAATCATTTTCAGGAGAACTTAAGTTGAGGACATAAATTTTACTACAAATGTCAAACTATGTTCAATATGTTTTTATGTTGCAAAATACACTTTTAATACATATCTGGTAAAAGTCAAGTTTTAATTCATTTGTAGATGCTCACATTCTTTACCTATCTTTCCATTGTCTTCAAAATAACTACAACCTTCATCTACATCCTCACCACATAAATCTGGTGCATAGACTGCCTGCTTAAATGCTTGCACCACAGATAAGGTTAGCAGAAACATTCTGTCTGAATTTGTCATAAAAAGTCACATTTTAAGAAAGGATCCTTTTGGTTAGTGTGACATTTGTGACCATGTGAGCTTAAAGGTGGCCGGAGGGGGCTGCTGAATAAAATAAAGATCTACTTACCTCCCGACGCCCTCCAGGTGTCCCGCGCTGCTGTTTCTCCGGTCCGCGCGCCATGTAAACAAACATGGCCGCCGGAGCAGCGCTGGACTCAGGTTCCGACCGGATCCGACAACCATCCGGCCCGCATACACAGTGCTGTGAACATGGATGGGTAGGCGTGGCTGGCCACGGCCGGCCGGATGCTGAGTCCAGTGCTGCTGGAGGCTGGTGGAGACTCTGGAGCGGCCTCAGGGGAGGCCGGTGCAGCCGTGGGAAGCTGCGGAGTCACCGGACTGGCTTCTGGAAAAGCCGAAGGAGCACTGACAAGCTGCGGAGGCTGAGGCGACTTTTGGAGAGTCGCCGGAGCAGCACTGGCAAGCTGCGGAGGCTGCGGAGTCTCTGGAGCAGCTCTGGGAAGCTGCAGAGTCTCTGGAGCAGCACTGGCAAGCTGCAAAGGCTGTGGAGTCTCTGGAGCAGCTCTGGGAAGCTGCAGAGTCCCTAAAGCAGCACTGGCAAGCTGCGAAGGCTGCGGAGTCTCTGGAGCAGCACTGGCAAGCTGCGGAGGCTGCGGAGTCTCTGGAGCAGCTCTGGGAAGCTGCGGAGTCTCTGGAACAGTACTGGCCTCAGCTTCCGGCCGGACCCAACAACCATCCGGCCCGCATACACATTGCTGTGAACATGGACGGGTAGGCGTGGCTGGCCACGGCCGGCCGGATGCTGAGTCCAGCGTGGCTCCTGTGGCCATGTTTGTTTACATGGCGCGCGAACCGGAGCGACAGCAGCGCGGGACACCTGGAGGGCTTCAGAAGGTAAGTAGATCTTTATTTTTTTAAGCAGCCCCCTCCGGCCACCTTTAGTTTTTTTTTCAAAACTCTTGGACAATCCCTTTATGTGCAATCCTTTGTCCATAGAGTATCGCTGAAGATGTGTGATTTTGTTTAGGTTAGGTTACTAGTCCTTACTAGTCAGAACTCTCCTTTATTTAATTCCTGGCTGACTTGATTGAATTCCAATACTTCCATCAGTCTGTAGATTTTGCTATGGGTTTCTGACAGTTAAGTTAGGTGAGATGGACAGATTCTTCCTCCACAGATCCAATCCAAACTTCTGGACAGGGACTCTGACATTTGAAATAAGGTTTGCCTGCCACTTCACCTGTGCTTACTATATGGCTACGCTCACTCGACCATAGGGGGACATATACAACCCAGTAGGAATACGTTTGTGTGAATCTAGCCTAAGTCTTATTTGAATATCTTGACTCTTTGCCTTATTGACCATCCATTTTGCCTATCAATACAGTACTGCATTGTCCTCCTGGTACTGACTTCTCTTCTATGTTTTATTCTCCAGTCTTTGTTTCAGTGTTTGCACTTTGGCACAGGAAAGAATAATTAACCAGATGTCACCTACCGCTTAGGGTAGGCTAGGCAATCAGGTAGGGACAGCTTGCAAGGAATTTAGCCTTAGGGCTCACTATCATTGTCTGTCCTTCCAATCCATCCTAGCCAATTCCTCACTGCATTACAGTTAAGACATAAAACTACACTACTAAATCTGCCCAAATATTTGTGTGTCACAGGCATATTTTATGCCCTACAGTTAAATTTATTTTACTATTTTCATATGACATATATGCCAATATTACTTGACTTGAAAAATTACATCATTGTTAATCCTTCAAAAGTGCTTGAAACTCCTCAGCTGGACATTAAACTAATTCCAGCACTGATCTACAGCACACACTGCGACAGAAACTGCCCCCAAAATACTGGTGAACTGGAACTTTTTTTTCTTGCAAAATATCGGCTATAGGCACACTGGAGCGGCCTCAGGGGAGGCCAGTGAAGACTCTGGAGTGGCCTCAGGGGAGGCCGGTGGAGACTCTGGAGGGGCCTCATTTGGGGTCCGGTGGGGACTCTGAAGAGGCCTCAGGGGAGGCTGGTGGAGACTCTGGAGTGGCCTCAGGGGAGGCCGGTGCAGCCGTGGGAAGCTGCGGAGTCACCGGAGCAGCTTCTGGAAAAGCCAGAGCAGAACTAACAAGCTGCGGAGGCTGAGGCTCTGAGACTCTGGAGAGGCCTCAGGGGAGTCCGGTGGAGACTCTGGAGCGGCCTCAGGGGAGGCCGGTGGAGACTCTGGAGCGGCCTCAGGGGAGGCCGGTGGAGACTCTGGAGGGGCCTCATTGGGGGGGCCGGTGGAGACTCTGGAGTGGCCTCAGGGGAGGCCGGTGCAGCCGTGGGAAGCTGCGGAGTCACCGGAGCGGCTTCTGGAAAAGCCGGAGCAGCACTGACAAGCTGCGGAGGCTGAGGCGACTTCTGGAGAGTGGCCGGAGCAGCACTGGCAAGCTGCGGAGGCTGCGGCGTCTCTGGAGCAGCTCTGGGAAGCTGCAGAGTCTCTACTGCCAAAAAACATAGTGGGGTGACTGAAGCAACGGGTCGAATCGCGGGAGCCTGCTGCTGGGAGGCGAGTTTGTCCAGGAGTTCTTTTTGCGCAGCAATCTCTTGGGACTGCTGGGCAATAGTGCTGGGAAGGTCTGCCAGTAGCTGATAAGAATCCTCGACACAGTCCATGGCTTTTGTAGGATACAAGACCATGGCGGATTCCATAGCCGGATCTTACTGTCACAGTCTATGGGAAATAGTCCCTTGGGACTAAAATCTGTGGACTCCCTGGACCACCGCGGGAGATAATGATGCCAGCTGCAACCCGGGAGCGGAGTCTAAGTGGACTCCTGGTCTTCGCCAGAGCCCGCCGCGAAGAGGGATGGACATGCTGCGGCGGGGAGCCACCAGGTCGCTCCACGGGTGCGACTAGGCCCACGGTGGCAGCCAAGGTAGGGACACGGGGAAGGCAGGACCACGAAAGGACAGCTGGCAGGACCTCGAAAGGATGGCTGGCAGGACCTCCGAAGGATGGCTGGCAGGACCTCAGAAGGACGGCTGGCAGGACCACGGAAGGACAACTGGCAGGACCTCGGAAGACCACTAGGATACCGGACCACCACAGGCTTGCAGGACCGCCACAGGATTACAGGACCGCCACAGGATTACAGGATCACCACAGGATTGCAGGACCGCCACACGATAACAGGACCGCCACAAGATTACAGGACCGCCACAGGATTACATGACCGCCACTGGAATACAGGACCACCGCAGGAATACGGGAATACGAGAGGAACACGGGAATACGAGAGGAACACGGGAGCACCAGAGGAACACGGGAACACCAGAGGAACACGGGAACACCAGAGGAATATGGGAAAACCAGAGGAACTCGGGAACACCAGAGGAACACGGAAGCGTCTGGAAACGCTCAGGAAGGCTTTCACTCCAGTAGAATGACCTGAAGATCCGGCAGGGGATGCTGGGAGTCGCCAGGCTATATAGCCGAGCCGGGAATGCCAGAGCCAATAAGGAGGACGCTGGCCCTTTAAGGCTGGGAGAAGTCCGCAAGCCCCCCCCCCCCTAGTGGCGGGAGCGCGCAACTGCAGGGAAGAAGCATGGGGCCTACAAGCCGGGAGCCAGGGTACGGGCCGGAGCCAGGAGAGGTAAGTGAGGGCAGGGGGAACGGGGACCGCGGCAGCAGACACGGGTGTACCCGCAATCCATACCGATCCTGAGCTGGTGCCATGTATATGTGTATAAAACTACCACTTTTAAGTGGTAGGTTTCCTTTAAGTGGGCCGAATAATATTGCATGACTCACTTTTCAGTTTATTTTTTACAAAAGTTTAAAATATAAAAAAAAATCCAATCCAATTTGATCCAACTTGTGGCCACTTGGCAAAGAGGTGGCATAAGGGAGAAAATAGTTGCAATTCCTGCCTGTGAGACAGGAACTGTGACTTTAACAAGGCACCAGTAAAAGCCTTGGTAAATCTACCCAATGGTTGAAGGCCTAGGTATTGTATAGATTTCCTGAAACCTTACAGCTCTATCTACATTGCCGAATCTTACCGGGTAAAAAACTATAATTTTACAAATGACCCTTATGCAAAACATCACCCTAATAATTGCATTCCACTTCAGAATTGTATCCCACTTGTTGTTGATTCTTCACCAAAAAATTACAATTTTATATCCTTATGTCTGAATCCTGAAATGTGGCAAAAGATTGAAAAGTTCAAGGGGGCCGAATACTTTTGCAAGGCACTGTATATATATTACCATGTATTGTAGTCAGAAGCTAAAATAAAGGCAATGAAATTATAAATAAATGACAGTAATGAATCTATCCAGTTTGTCTGCTTAGAAGCTCACTTCAGGCTCTGGGAAATGTTGACCTTTACAGTGAATCTTCTGTTTTTCCAAAATCTCAAAAGGAAATGTCATTGTCTTTTCACAGTGCAGCTGGCATGCATTTCAACAATCAATTTTTTTTATCAAAACACGTCTTTGCAAAAACATTGCCAGTCAGGTTTTCATGACCAAATCAATAGCTATGCTCTACGTAGATGGCCAAGGTAAATAGTGACTAATTAAATGTATTTTCTCAGTATTTGATAGAAGAATTAATTCTTGCTAGAAACCTCAATGTTCAAACCCTGAAGAAGACTAATTTAATAATTTATTACCCCAACAACACACCAAAACAAATGTCTGTGAACTCAGATATAATGCTCTGACAACAGCATGATGTAATGTAATTTTGCTTTGTGTCATTTTGGCCCTTTATAAATGTTTTGTATAACCACACTTTGAATATGGGCTTCACATGCCAAAAATAATTTAGGGGAGTCAAAAGAGAGGTGACGATGAGTAACCTTGTTATCACGCCTGGTTAATAGGTTAAGTGAGATGAAAGTCTGTCCTATAATTAAAGGCTAGAATAAAGCTGATGAAATGAAGAAATACATATGCACAAGGTCACAAATGAAGAAAACAATGTCCTGGCACCATCCGACAATCAAAGCATATCTCCAGTGAAATCCGGCACGGATCTTTGCAGGGTGGATTAGCCTTATTGCACAGGTATACAAATGGTGGTGCTCAGCCGGAGCAAAACAGTCCATAGATCAAGCAAATAGAATTCAGCGGCACTCACCAGTTTAGTGCGAAGATATCTTTATGGAGGTGTGTACAATGGCAGAGCGGAGCCTGGCGACGGGCCGTTTCGCGCTAGTCTAGCGCATCATCAAGCCACGCCGCATGCCAAGTTTTGGCATCATATGCCAAGATCACATGCCAAGTTTTGTCTTGTTAATCAGGCATGCCACATGTTCCTCACTTCCTCCTAGCCTTATCTAGTAAGTAACTCTCTGGAAAGGGCCATTTTAAAGATTGGAGAGGGTCTCGGGCTCTGTTGGGGTAGCCATCAACTAACACCTCCTTAGTCTTAGCTGCTCCAGATTTCCTTAGAGTTCCCACTACTTTTTAGACAAAGGATAATAAAAAACCCAAATGCTGGTATGTCAGTTAAGGACAGTTATGGAGTTATGATCTATCTCAACTCAAGGCCAAATGCATATTTAGGATCAGTACAGCAAAGAAAATACATACATGTGTCTCAATTTGTTTTAGCATCCCTGGACACAATTATATATATATATATATATATATATATATATATATATATATATATATATAACTCTGAAGCATAATAAGTGGGTCATGTCTACTCTCAATGTAATCTAGGGGTTCATACATGTAGGTAGAAAACTAGATAGGAGGATTCCTAGAGCCCTCCTATGGGTCTGAAGGGGTGTTTCTGCACCTAATATAATGAGGGCACCCCTTATGTCCATTGTCTTTTTCTTGGGGGAACTTTTACCATAATCAACAGCACGAAAGATCAACAAATGTGTATTAACCTTTTCCTCAATAAATCCAGCACAAGGAAACGTAATTGTTTGTACTTTTAGTCCTACACTTGTACTTGTACTCTGTTAATCTGTATTTACATCCATTGTGTATAGTGTTTTGTCTTTTAAGCTCTTAAGGCAGTTAAATACAAGAATTTAAACTGCATAGTCTTCTATTTTCATCCATGAATCCCAACATCCCTGTTTTGGTTATATACATGCTACCGGGTTGACCCAATATAATCCTGCTACGGACTGGGCTTATATCAAACAAGAAACTGGTGGCGGTCTAATGTACAGATAAGGATCTGTTTCATTGAGGTTAGTAAAAGGGGTCTTTCAGCTGTTCAGAGTTGTGGGTAAGGGTTGTGCCATATTGGAGGTTGTGCGGGATAACTGAGACTCACCTTCTGCGCCTCCCAGAACCTGTGCATTCAGGGAGTTAACTAGTTAAGGGAGATAATTAGTTAACATTGCATACCCTACTGAGGAAACGTCACAGAGGTGATCTGAATTATGTGTACAAATAATGTATAAATGTGGTCAGCTAGCCCATGACTTTTTCTTTCCCAGAACTGTACAAAGGATCTGAGGACATACATTGCAGATGAAGGAAAGGTCATTAAGGCATCTAAAGTAGTAAAGGGATCTTTATAGTTAGAGTAGTTAAACTATAGAATGATTATCTTTAACCTAAGATTGATCAAGGCACAGGGGTACACCAAACATGCGCTCTTCTATGCTCTTAATCATGGTTGATTTCAATGTGGTGGTCCACTCTTACAAATACTAGTGCACAGCTGTTGCATGTGAACTAAAAACTCTGGTATAGATGTGTTACTCATCAAGCTTGGTGCAAAACTCACAAGAGAAAAACATTACATATAACACATAAGTTTAAAAGTATATGTTATCCACCTGTTTAGAATTAGCACAAGGATCATATATATTTAGTAATCACATTTATGCATGATAAAAATATATCCAGGGTATCAAAATAGCTTTCATAATGGAAATCCATTGTGCATTCACATATTGTAGCATTAAAGGGGTATTCCCACGAAGACAAGATTCTTAAATATACTCAGGATAACAAAATAACACATCCTCCATGACTAGCTTCTCCTGTCAGTACGCTGCAGTGCTCTTTGCTTCCTGCCCCTCCCCCCCTGCATTCCAGGATGAGCTCACACACAGACACCCCTAGACATTTCCTGTCAGTACGCTGCAGTGCTCTTTGCTTCCTGCCCCTCCCCCTCTGCATTCCAGGATGAGCTCACACACAGACACCCCTAGACATTTCCTGCTGGCAAGCGGCAGTTTGCAAAGACTTACTCTACAAGCTACAGATAAGATCTTTATAGCAGGGGAAGGAGATATAGCAGGGCTGACTGTGTGTGCTATAGCTGAGATCTATCAGAACTGGAGTGTCATTGTGTGTTATATCCATCTCATGGATTTCATCATCTCTTTTTCTATGTGTCAGATACTAGTATAATGTTCAAAAGCTTTATGAAAATGGAGATAAACCTGGACTCTGATAATCTAAGCACTTTGTCAGCACACACTATCTCACAGCACTAGAGGGATCATGAAGTGTCTTACAGAGTCTCTGTCCACACTCAGGAATTTTACACTGACCATCAATGAGTGATAAGAGCTCATACAGCAATAAAACTGAACAAAATTGTAAAGTAAGGGGTTAAAAATGATCTTTAAAATTTGCTAACTTTCGTTTAAGGAAAAACCCCTTTAAGTAATAAAAATAATTGGACTCTGTTCACATTAACATAGAATTAAACATCTTGTTGCATTTCACATTATGTTTACATTTTATTTTGTTTTATACACACATAACAAATGCTAAATCCCTTTCATCCTTTACATAGTATCCCTCAGCGATTGTTGGTGTCCATCCTAGAGGGGTTATGCCTTTTTCTTGATGAGTACTTTCGAATTATAGGCTGGACTTATGGACTTGGGTTTTTTTTTAACCTTAGAACTCATGCACACAAATACGTACAAAAATGGTCTGCAAATAGGGGAAGGTTTTTTGGTCATTTCGGCCGAGTGGAGATCGAGCACTGCTCACTCCTCCCAACTCCAAAGGAGCTGATCAGCTGTGCCCCATTACAGGCAAGAATAGGACCTGCTCTCTATTTTACAGCAAAGCTGTACAGCTCGGTGTGCCCCGCTCCAGCCTGTCAGCAGAAGGCAGAATATAGAAGAAGCTGCTAGAGACTTTCACTTCCACTTTGCAGAAGTACATGCACGCTCTGCATCTGTAGCTCAACCTGGAAATGGTGATGGAATAATACTGTACATATTTATCACATATTTTTTTTTTCACAGTTGTAGTTATTTATAGGCTTTTTTTTTTTATAAAGAAAGAAATTAATAAAACTATCCTATTAAGTTTAACTATCCTATTAAGTAAAAATTGTTATGATATGTAAAGCTTTTCCATATTAAAGAAGCACAAAACTACAAAAGTTGAACTGGACATTTAGACATCAATGACACACGGTCAAAAAATGGATTAATAGATGTGAGAACATTTTTTTACTGAGCATGCTCTGTGGATAGAGGATTTTTCAAAATTGGCTGTATGCAGATGGAAAAATTTTATTTAATCTATTTAATAATTTGATAGGTATGTTACCTTGTAAAAGAAAAATGAGATGAGGTATTACAGAGCAGCACTTGTTGCTGCACACCATGTAAGTCCCCAATGTATGATGTCACTGCAATATTGTCATATTGTCATCTAAAAGCCCTGGGTGCTCTTCATCATTCCAACAAGTGCTAGCGAACAGCGGCATTACTAATTAGTGTTGTTGCTTGTTATTTTAACCATAGGGTGAATATGCACTCGAAAATTGGCAGGCTAACACTGTGAAATGTAGAAAAAGCCAACTTTATCAAGAGGGTTTATGTATTCTAAGTAACGGCTTGAATCTTTGAAGAAAGGACTTCAAAGAAATCTGCATTAAAAAAAAGGAAAAAAAAAAGAAACAATGTCTAATCTTCATACAAATGTGCTCAGGGGTTCTCCAAGCTCAATGTCTTTCAAGATTTAAGAATTAATTATCAGTTGCCAGAAGCGGCCTATCTCACAGGTAACTAACTAGTATAGTAATTTGAGTCCTTTAGGTGTAAAACTCACAAAACTATGTTAAGCTGATTAAAGCCTAGTAAATCATTAGATTTCCCTTTGGTGTCGCAGGAAATGAAGTGTGCTGTATGTTTCGTTTTGTGCTGTGCATTGCTTGTTTTCCGTTTTAACCTTGGGATACAATTTATTTTGTGTATCAATATGTATAAGAGCCAAAGTTTACTTATCATTATTTTTTTAGTATTTTGTAACATATTTTAATAGGATTCAAAGCCATCTGAGAGGGCAGTACTCACAGACAGGAAACACAAGCATAATCCACTAGATTATTTTTGTGTCCGACAGCAAATAATAATAATACATAAGAATAAACAAATACCGTATCTGTTTGCAATGCTGCACAAAGCACAGAGGGAGCCTAGTTCATAAACACAACTCAACATTAAAATAAATCTACATTCATGGCTGTTTTATCAGACTGAAAGCTTGAACACAAAGGTATGTAATGCCACCATACAACCCTTTAAGGGTTGTACATACTTTAATTTCCAATCCACAGGATAGAGGCTTCGAGCACATACCATGAAGCGAGTCGATATTTTCTTTCTTGAATTCATGGACTGACCATGGTTGATTTTTAGCCCTTATTCTGTGTGTGTTTCTGCCATATTGGATTTGATTGGTGTAAGTAACTAAAATGTATAATAACTCAGCAAATTCTAATTTATGTTGTGCCCAGTTAATAGAGTCAGTGGGGGACATTTATCATATGATAGGCGCGCCGCTCCATATTCACAGCGGGGTACAGCAAAAGGTTTCCGCCTCTTGATGTATCGGGCAGGCTGCCTCACAGCATTTATTCTATGCCAGGCAAGACGAGTGCGCCGGCACAGGACAGCAACGCCCGTGCCGTCCCACTCCCGGCCAGCCGAACCCCCCCTTCAGTCCCCACAGGTGTGAAGGTGGCGGATTGAGGCAAATAATCGCAAGTGCTAGCAATAAGCTAGCATTTGTGATTATTTCAGGGCCTCTGCACCACGGTGGTGCAGAGGTCCTGATAAATATGACCAAGTGTCTGCTGTTTCATTTCTACTCTATATATTTGTCCAAGGGGAAATAAAGACTCACCCAGAGATTTCCATCAACAGCTGATAGAAGGGTCTCATATCAGCTTATCACTGGGTAAAACTATTCCAGTTTGTAGACGTTCTGAATCCATTCAATTGGAAACAATTAGATACTTTCTACATGCAATCCATAGCCGTCATAGATACAGTCTTGTTGCTTCTTCCCTGTACCAATAATTTGCAAAGCTATATTGTTTCTGTCTGAAAAAAAAATGAGACAGTATGAACTAATGCAATGAGAAGATCACTTGTTTTTGCTGTACCTATTTATAAGGAAGAAGAATAATATTCTGTAGCCGTGCAACACAAAAAGTTGGTGAACTCGGGCCAGTGCAGGACGGCAACAGATTCTTGATTTCTGATACAAGTTCTTAATGAATCTGGCACACCCAGCATTACACGGCATAGCTATTTTAGTACAGTTTCCCACATTCTTAGTCAATGTGCCCTATTATTTCAAATAACAAATTATTTCAAATTTACAAATAAAATCTTTATAGTGATACTTTTGGTTTGAGTAAAAATTAGTATTGTCATTTTATAGTATGAAGGTGTGGTTTTGAAGTATGATTTAGGTTGTGACGTATGGCTATTAATGTCTAAAAATGAATGTCAAAAATAAAAAAAAAAAACAAATTCAGGAAGGGGTGTGAAAGGTTATAGATCTGCTTTTAACTGGTCTAAATGAACGCCAAAAATGTGTCAAAAACAGGTCTACAATATAAATAAATGCAATGAGAAAAGAAAGAAGGCAAGGCATGCGGGTTGGGAAACCAAACTTATAGTGGCGCAAGCACTCAGGAGAAATGGGCACTCAACAAAAATCCATTGACTCACATGCATTAACATATTTCCCTTTTGTATAGTCAAAGTGCCGATTGATGTTGTACCATGGAATGTACTTTTGATATAAGTCTTATCTAGAGATGAGCGAACACTAAAATGCTCGGGTACTCGTTATTCGAGACAAACTTTTCCCGATGCTCGAGTGCTCGTCTCGAATAACGAACCCCATTGAAGTCAATGGGAGACTCGAGCATTTTTCAAGGGGACCAAGGCTCTGCACAGGGAAGCTTGGCCAAACACCTGGGAACCTCAGAAAAGGATGGAAACACCACGGAAATGGACAGGAAACAGCAGGGGCAGCATGCATGGATGCCTCTGAGGCTGCTTAAACGCACCATTATGCCAAAATTATGGGCAACAGCATGGCCATGACAGAGTGACAGAATGAAGCTAGATAGTATCTAAAACATGCAATAATTGACCCTGACACTATAGGGGACGGCATGCAGAGGCAGCGGCAGCAGGCTAGAGAGTGTCATGGCGACATACCCTAAATGGACTCAGGCTTCAAACCAATGGGTGGCAGAGAGGAACCAAAGGAGGTGAGCAAGAAGTGCTCAAATAATATCGGTACATGATAAAAGTTTGCCAGTATATTTTGTGGATTACACAGCAGGGTGGCGACAAAGTTAACATGGAAGCCATGAAAACAACCCAAAATTCTGCCTGACACAGCTCGTTTGATAAGGGGACCATGTATGGAGGCAGTGAACTAGTAGTAGATTAAAGGTGCTGCAGTTAAAACTATGTTAGTTGGATCTTGGCATGGAGCTGGCGCTCCGCTGCCAGACGAGCTTTCGCCAATCCAAGCCCCTGTCTCTAGGCTACTCCCCAAACAGCACTTTTGTATAAGATCAAGTGTAGTAGCGTTCTTATAAGTTTAGGATATGCCGGGTGAGGGGAATGTAAACAGATGCGCAAGAAGCGCATGATGCGCATGGAGCTGGCGCTCCGCTGCCAGGCGAGCTTTCGCAAATCCAAGCCCCTGTCTCTAGGCTACTCCCCAAACAGCACTTTTGTATAAGATCAAGTGTAGTAGCGTTCTTATAAGTTTAGGATATGGCGGGTGAGGGGAATGTAAACAGATGCGCAAGAAGCGCTGAAATAATATCCCTAAATGGTAAAAGTTTGCAAGTATATTTTGTGGATTACACAGCAGGGTGGCGACAAAGTTAACAACTTTGATGTGGAATGCCCTGTAATAGCTCTTGGGCGGTGTGCCTTTTATCGCCTAGGCTCAGCAGTTTCAGCACCGCCTGCTGTCGCTTAGCGACGGCACTGCTGCTGTGCCTAGAGCTACCGACTGATGGCGCCATGCCCACGGATGGTAATTCGGAGGAGGAGGAGGTGGAGGAGGGGTGGGAGGAGGTATAGTAGGCCTTTGAGACCTGGACCGAGGTAGGCCCCGCAATTCTCTGCGTCGGCAGTATATGACCAGCCCCAGGGTCAGACTCGGTCCCAGCCTGCACCAAGTTAAGTGTAGTAGCGTTCTTATAAGTTTGGGATATGGCGGGTTAGGGGAATGTAAACAGATGCGCAAGAAGCGCATGATGCGCATGGAGCTGGCGTTCCGCTGCCAGGCGAGCTTTCGCCAATCCAAGCCCCTGTCTCTAGGCTACTCCCCAAACAGCACTTCTAAGAACCTTTTGTATAAGATCAAGTGTAGTAGCGTTCTTATAAGTTTAGGATATGCCGGGTGAGGGGAATGTAAACAGATGCGCAAGAAGCGCTGAAATAATATCCCTAAATGGTAAAAGTTTGCCAGTATATTTTGTGGATAACACAGCAGGGTGGCGACAAAGTTAACAACTTTGATGTGGAATCCATGAAAACAACCCAAATTTCTGCCTGACACACCTCGTTTGATAAAGGGACGATGTATGGAGGCAGCTATATGGACGACTTTTGGAGGTAGCAATGGAGACAACGTGTGGAGGCTGCTATGGAGACAATTTAATTTGGATAGTGCCTGTATGTGGCAGTCCCAAACATTTTTCAAACCAGAGGAGCAGGTAGGTGGCCCTCCAGTAAAATGGAATAGATTGAGTGCCTGTATGTGGCAGTCCCAAAAATTCTTCAAACCAGAGGAGCAGGTAGGTGGCCCTCCAGTAAAATGGAATAGATTGAGTGCCTGTATGTGGCAGTCCCAAAAATTGTTCAAACCAGAGGAGCAGGTAGGTGGCCCTCCAGTAAAATGGAATAGATTGAGTGCCTGTATGTGGCAGTCCCAAAAATTCTTCAAACCAGAGGAGCAGGTAGGTGGCCCTCCAGTAAAATGGAATAGATTGAGTGCCTGTATGTGGCAGTCCCAAAAATTCTTCAAACCAGAGGAGCAGGTAGGTGGCCCTCCAGTAAAATGGAATAGATTGAGTGCCTGTATGTGGCAGTCCCAAAAATTGTTCAAACCAGAGGACCGGGTAGGTGGCCCTCCAGAAAAATGGAATAGATTGAGTGCCTGTATGTGGCACTCACAAAAATTGTTTCAAACAGAGGACCGGGTAGGTGGCCCTCCAGAAAAATTAAATGCATGAAGTATAGCAAGAGCCAGTGGGCCCTGTCAAAAAATAGCCATTTTCCTCTGCTTTACTGTACAAAGAGGAGGAGAAGGAGGAAAATGAGGAGGAGGAGGAGGAGTGGATCAATTATTCAGGTTGAGCTTCCTTCACCTGGTGGAGATTGGAAATTCTGAGAAATCCAGCCTTTATTCATTTTAATAAGCGTCAGCCTGTCAGCGCTGTCAGTCGACAGGCGTGTACGCTTATCGGTGATGATGCCACCAGCTGCACTGAAAACCCGCTCGGACAAGACGCTAGCGGCAGGGCAGGCAAGAACCTCCAAGGCGTACAGCGCCAGTTCGTGCCACATGTCCAGCTTTGAAACCCAGTAGTTGTAGGGAGCTGTGTGATCATTTAGGACGATGGTATGGTCAGCTACGTACTCCCTCACCATCTTTCTGTAAAGATCAGCCCTACTCTGCCGAGACTGGGGACAGGTGACAGTGTCTTGCTGGGGTGACATAAAGCTGGCAAAAGCCTTGTAAAGCGTACCCTTGCCAGTGCTGGACAAGCTGCCTGCTCGCCTACTCTCCCTCGCTACTTGTCCCGCAGAACTACGCACTCTGCCGCTAGCGCTGTCAGAAGGGAAATACTGTTTCAGCTTGTGCACCAGGGCCTGCTGGTATTCATGCATTCTCACACTCCTTTCCTCTGCAGGGATGAGAGTGGCAAGATTTTGCTTGTACCGTGGGTCCAGGAGAGTGAACACCCAGTAATCGGTGCTGGAATAAATTCTTTGAACGCGAGGGTCACGGGATAGGCAGCCTAGCATGAAATCTGCCATATGCGCCAGAGTACCAACGCGTAAGAATTCACTCCCCTCACTGGCCTGACTGTCCATTTCCTCCTCCTCCAACTCCTCCAACTCCTCTTCTTCTGCCCATACACGCTGAACAGTGAAGGACTCAACAATGGTCCCCTCTTGTGTCTCGCCAACATTCTCCTCCTCTTCCTCCTCATCCTCCTCCACCTCCACCTCCTCCGATATGCGCTGAGAAACAGACCTCAGGGTGCTTTGGCTATCAACAAGGGAATATTCTTCCCCCGTCTCTTGTGACGAGCGCAAAGCTTCCGACTTCATGCTGACCAGAGAGTTTTTCAACAGGCCAAGCAGCGGGATGGTGAGGCTGATGATGGCGGCATCGCCACTGACCATCTGTGTTGACTCCTCAAAGTTACTCAGCACCTGACAGATATCAGACATCCACGTCCACTCCTCATTGTAGACTTGAGGAAGCTGACTGACCTGACTACCAGTTCTGGTGGAAGTTGACATCTGGCAGTCTACAATCGCTCTGCGCTGCTGGTAAACTCTGGATAACATGGTCAGTGTTGAATTCCACCTCGTGGGCACGTCGCACAACAGTCGGTGAGCGGGCAGTTGGAGGCGGCGCTGCGCTGCCCTGAGAGTGGCAGCATCTGGGCTGGACTTCCTGAAATGCGCACAGATGCGGCGCACCTTCGTGAGCAAATCAGACAGATTGGGGTATGTCTTGAGGAAACGCTGCACTATCAGATTTAACACATGGGCCAGGCATGGCACATGTGTCAGTCTGCCGAGTTGCAGAGCCGCCACCAGGTTACGGCCGTTGTCACACACAACCATTCCCGGCTTGAGGTTCAGCGGTGCCAGCCACAGATCAGTCTGCGCCGTGATGTAGCTGTAGCTGATGTAGCCGCCCTGTAATAGCTCTTGGGCGGTGTGCCTTTTGTCGCCTAGGCTCAGCAGTTTGAGCACCGCCTGCTGTCGCTTAGCGACGGCACTGCTGCTGTGCCTAGAGCTACCGACTGATGGCGCCGTGCCCACGGATGGTAGTTCGGAGGAGGAGGTGGAGGAGGGGTGGGAGGAGGAGGAGGCATAGTAGGCCTGAAACACCTGGACCGAGGTAGGCCCCGCAATCCTCGGCGTCGGCAGTATATGAGCAGCCCCAGGGTCAGTCTCGGTCCCAGCCTCCACCAAGTTAACCCAATGTGCCGTCAGCGATATATAGTGGCCCTGCCCGGCAGCACTCGTCCACGTGTCCGTGGTCAGGTGGACCTTGTCAGAAACGGCGTTGGTCAGGGCACGGATGATGTTGTCTGACACGTGCTGGTGCAGGGCTGGGACGGCACATCGGGAAAAGTAGTGGCGGCTGGGGACCGAATACCGAGGGGCGGCCGCCGCCATGAGGTTGCGAAAGGCCTCGGTCTCTACTAGCCTATAGGGCAGCATCTCCAGGCTAAGCAATCTGGAGATGTGCACATTAAGGGCTTGGGCGTGCGGGTGGGTTGCACTATATTTGCGTTTCCGCTCCAGCGTCTGGGGTATGGAGAGCTGAACGCTGGTGGATGCTGTGGAGGATCGTGGAGGCGACGATGGGGTTTTTGGGCCAGGGTCCTGGGCAGGGGGCTGACTAGCAGCTGACACAGGGGAAGGAGCAGTGGTGTGCACGGCCGGAGGTGAACGGGCTTGTTGCCACTGAGTGGGGTGCTTAGCATTCATATGCCTGCGCATACTGGTGGTAGTTAAGCTAGTAGTGGTGGAACCCCTGCTGAGCCTGGTTTGGCAAATGTTGCACACCACAGTCCGTCGGTCATCCGGTGTTTCCTTAAAGAACCTCCACACTTCTGAAGATCTAGCCCTCGCCGCAAGAGCCCTCACCACGGGAGCTTCACTAGTTGACAGTGGCGCTGATGCACCAGCTCTGGCCCTGCCTCTCCGTCTGGCCCCACCACTGCCTCTTCCAACCTGTTCAGGTCGAGGACTCTCCTCCGTCTCAGAAGCACTGTGTTCACCCGGCCTCTCAACCCAGCTTGGGTCTGTCACCTCATCATCCTCCGATCCCTCAGTCTGCTCCCCCCTCGGACTTCCTGCCCTGACAACAACTTCCCCACTGTCTGACAACCGTGTCTCCTCATCGTCGGACACCTCTTTACACACTTCCACTACGTCAAGAAGGTCATCATCACCCACAGACTGTGACTGGTGGAAAACCTGGGCATCGGAAAATTGCTCAGCAGCAACCGGACAAGTGGTTTGTGACTGTGGGAAGGGTCCAGAAAACAGTTCCTCAGAGTATGCCGGTTCAAATGGCAAATTTTCCTGGGAGGGGGCAGACTGGGGGGGAGGAGGCTGAGGTGCAGGAGCTGGAGGAGTGGGGATTTCGGTGACATGGGTGGACTGCGTGGAAGACTGACTGGTGGTGGACAAATTGCTCGAAGCATTGTCAGCAATCCACGACATCACCTGTTCGCACTGTTCTGGCCTCAACAGTGCTCTACCACGAGTCCCAGTAACTTCAGACATGAACCTAGGGAGTGTAGCTCTGCGGCGTTCCCCTGCTCCCTCATCAGCAGGTGGTGTCTCACCCCGCCCAGGACCACGGCCTCTGACCCCTGCAGTAGTTGGACGCCCACGTCCCCGCCCTCGTCCTCTACCCCTAGCCCTGGGGTTAAACATTTTTAAAATGAGAGTTATAACTTTTTTTTTTTTTTTACTTTTTTTTGTTTTTTTTTGTGTTTTTTTGTGTTTTTTGTTTTTTTTTGTGTTTTTTGTTTTTTTTTGAGTTTTTAGAACCAAACAATCCTATCCTATTGCTATGGCTATTTTCTAGCCAAGTATCAAAGGAAGCACACTACTATGCCAGATGAGATGACACTGAGTTAGTGCCTAATAGAAATCCAACCCCTACTGAATTTTCCCACTTCAGCCTTTGCTATGGATATGTGCGCCACTAAGCGCAGAACACAGCGGTCGCAAGTCTCACTACAAATTGCTCAGAATTGGCAAGTACATGCACTGCAGAAACTACAGCCACCAGCAGATCAACCAGAAATCAAATATATAGAACGCTACTGTAGGCTTCAAGAAGCTATTTGTATTCTCCTATGGCTATTTTCTAGCCAAGTATCAAAGGAAGCACACTACTATGCCAGATGAGATGACACTGAGTTAGTGCCTAATAGAAATCCAACCCCTACTGAATTTTGCCACTTCAGCCTTTGCTATGGATATGTGCGCCACTAAGCGCAGAACACAGCGGTCGCAAGTCTCACTACAAATTGCTCAGAATTGGCAAGTACATGCACTGCAGAAACTAAAGCCACCAGCAGATCAACCAGAAATCAAATATATAGAACGCTACTGTAGGCTTCAAGAAGCTGTTTGTATTCTCCTATGGCTATTTTCTAGCCAAGTATCAAAGGAAGCACACTACTATGCCAGATGAGATGACACTGAGTTAGTGCCTAATAGAAATCCAACCCCTACTGAATTTTCCCACTTCAGCCTTTGCTATGGATATGTGCGCCACTAAGCGCAGAACACAGCGGTCGCAAGTCTCACTACAAATTGCTCAGAATTGGCAAGTACATGCACTGCAGAAACTAAAGCCACCAGCAGATCAACCAGAAATCAAATATATAGAACGCTACTGTAGGCTTCAAGAAGCTGTTTGTATTCTCCTATGGCTATTTTCTAGCCAAGTATCAAAGGAAGCACACTACTATGCCAGATGAGATGACACTGAGTTAGTGCCTAATAGAAATCCAACCCCTACTGAATTTTCCCACTTCAGCCTTTGCTATGGATATGTGCGCCACTAAGCGCAGAACACAGCGGTCGCAAGTCTCACTACAAATTGCTCAGAATTGGCAAGTACATGCACTGCAGAAACTAAAGCCACCAGCAGATCAACCAGAAATCAAATATATAGAACGCTACTGTAGGCTTCAAGAAGCTGTTTGTATTCTCCTATGGCTATTTTCTAGCCAAGTATCAAAGGAAGCACACTACTATGCCAGATGAGATGACACTGAGTTATTGCCTAATAGAAATCCAACCCCTACTGAATTTTGCCACTTCAGCCTTTGCTATGGATATGTGCGCCACTAAGCGCAGAACACAGCGGTCGCAAGTCTCACTACAAATTGCTCAGAATTGGCAAGTACATGCACTGCAGAAACTAAAGCCACCAGCAGATCAACCAGAAATCAAATATATAGAACGCTACTGTAGGCTTCAAGAAGCTGTTTGTATTCTCCTATGGCTATTTTCTAGCCAAGTATCAAAGGAAGCACACTACTATGCCAGATGAGATGACACTGAGTTAGTGCCTAATAGAAATCCAACCCCTACTGAATTTTCCCACTTCAGCCTTTGCTATGGATATGTGCGCCACTAAGCGCAGAACACAGCGGTCGCAAGTCTCACTACAAATTGCTCAGAATTGGCAAGTACATGCACTGCAGAAACTAAAGCCACCAGCAGATCAACCAGAAATCAAATATATAGAACGCTACTGTAGGCTTCAAGAAGCTGTTTGTATTCTCCTATGGCTATTTTCTAGCCAAGTATCAAAGGAAGCACACTACTATGCCAGATGAGATGACACTGAGTTATTGCCTAATAGAAATCCAACCCCTACTGAATTTTGCCACTTCAGCCTTTGCTATGGATATGTGCGCCACTAAGCGCAGAACACAGCGGTCGCAAGTCTCACTACAAATTGCTCAGAATTGGCAAGTACATGCACTGCAGAAACTAAAGCCACCAGCAGATCAACCAGAAATCAAATATATAGAACGCTACTGTAGGCTTCAAGAAGCTGTTTGTATTCTCCTATGGCTATTTTCTAGCCAAGTATCAAAGGAAGCACACTACTATGCCAGATGAGATGACACTGAGTTAGTGCCTAATAGAAATCCAACCCCTACTGAATTTTCCCACTTCAGCCTTTGCTATGGATATGTGCGCCACTAAGCGCAGAACACAGCGGTCGCAAGTCTCACTACAAATTGCTCAGAATTGGCAAGTACATGCACTGCAGAAACTAAAGCCACCAGCAGATCAACCAGAAATCAAATATATAGAACGCTACTGTAGGCTTCAAGAAGCTGTTTGTATTCTCCTATGGCTATTTTCTAGCCAAGTATCAAAGGAAGCACACTACTATGCCAGATGAGATGACACTGAGTTATTGCCTAATAGAAATCCAACCCCTACTGAATTTTCCCACTTCGGTCTTTGCTATGGATATGTGTGCCACTAAGAGCTAAACACAACGGTAGCAAGTCCCCCTGCTAATTCCTCACAAAATGGTAAAAGATGCAAATTAAAATAAAAAAAGTAGAACGTTATTGTAGCCCTAAGAAGGGCTGTTGGGTTCTTTGAGAATCACTCCTGCCTAACAGTAAGCTAATAGAACACCCTAACGCTTTCCCTGACCAGCAGCAGCTCTCTTCCTAGCGGCATCCAGAGACAGAATGATCCGAGCAGCGCGGCCAGCGGCTAGTCTATCCCAGGGTCACCTGATCTGGCCAGCCAACCACTGCTATCGACGTGTAAGGGTACCACGTCATGCTGGGTGGAGTGCAGAGTCTCCTGGCTTGTGATTGGCTCTGTTTCTGGCCGCCAAAAAGCAAAACGGCGGGAGCTGCCATTTTCTCGAGCGGGCGAAGTATTCGTCCGAGTAACGAGCAGTTTCGAGTACCCTAATGCTCGACCGAGCATCAAGCTCGGACGAGCATGTTCGCTCATCTCTAGTCTTATCCTATCACATGAGGAGTTTCTGTTGTTTCCAGTAACAAGGACTGTTCCTTGTATTACATTTTATGTATCACATAGTAATACTTATAATCAGAGATAATGAAATATGACATTGTACTAAGTTTTCTGCTCTGATGGACAGTTTATTAAGATTATGGATAAGGACTTTTTCTTATCCTTTAGGTATACTGCAGAAAACAAAAGAAAAACGAAAGTGTAGTCCAGCAGCACTTCTTTCTGTGCAAGTGCTGACATTTTCCAACCTGAAAGTCTGCTTATAGCCTGTGGAAATGAGCAGATGAATTGTCTCTTGAGAAATCGAGTCTACCTTTGAAGTCCACAATGCTGCTCTGCAGGTTGACTTATAGTGCAGCATATTCTGCAAAGCCATCTGGTGTTCGTAAACCTGATCACAAAGCAAATATGGTATATAACTATTTTTCCTTGGATTTCTGTTTGGTCCTTTGTGTACTTTGAAGATATTTTTCTCTCATGGAATTCAGCATTTTAATGCACTAGACACATATTTCGATGGCCTTTCTGGCTAAGGTTATTTTTTAATGGCCATATTTCTACTACCTTTCACTTCTACTTGTAAAAAAGAATAGGTGTGAAACTGTATTTTTCATAAATGATACATTAGTGAATTGTAACTGTGCATACATGTATTCTGATTACTGCTTATTAAAACGGGTAAAATAACTGTGAAAGGATCAACATCAAAAAGCCAAAGATATGTAATAATATCTTGTCTATCTGTATCATTTTTTACAAACCTTTAAAATCATATCACATCAACACAAGAAAAGAAAGAAAGTTATTCAGATTCCATATATTAAACTATAAAAAGAACAATAAATAAACAGATCCAGGAGATTTTCTGTATTCTTAGTAAACACTAGAGATGAGCGAGCACTAAAATGCTCGGGTACTCGTTATTCGAGACGAACTTTTCCCGATGCTCGAGTGCTCGTCTCGAATAACGAACCCCATTGAAGTCAATGGGAGACTCGAGCATTTTTCAAGGGGACCAAGGCTCTGCACAGGGAAGCTTGGCCAAACACCTGGGAACCTCAGAAAAGGATGGAAACACCACGGAAATGGACAGGAAACAGCAGGGGCAGCATGCATGGATGCCTCTGAGGCTGCTTAATCGCACCATTATGCCAAAATTATGGGCAACAGCATGGCCATGACAGAGTGACAGAATGAAGCTAGATAGTATCTAAAACATGCAATAATTGACCCTGACACTATAGGGGACGGCATGCAGAGGCAGCGGCAGCAGGCTAGAGAGTGGCATGGCGACATACCCTAAATGGACTCAGGCTTCAAACCAATGGGTGGCAGAGAGGAACCAAAGGAGGTGAGCAAGAAGCGCTCAAATAATATCGGTACATGATAAAAGTTTGCCAGTATATTTTGTGGATTACACAGCAGGGTGGCGACAAAGTTAACATGGAAGCCATGAAAACAACCCAAAATTCTGCCTGACACAGCTCGTTTGATAAGGGGACCATGTATGGAGGCAGTGAACTAGTAGTAGATTAAAGGTGCTGCAGTTAAAACTATGTTAGTTGGATCTTGGCATGGAGTTGGCGCTCCGCTGCCAGGCGAGCTTTCGCCAATCCGAGCCCCTGTCTCTAGGCTACTCCCCAAACAGCACTTCTAAGAACCTTTTGTATAAGATCAAGTGTAGTAGCGTTCTTATAAGTTTAGGATATGGCGGGTGAGGGGAATGTAAACAGATGCGCAAGAAGCGCTGAAATAATATTGGTAAATGATAAAAGTTTATTAGTATATTTTGTGGATAACACAGCTGGGTGGCGACAAAGTTAACAACTTTGATGTGGAATCCATGAAAACAACCCAAATTTCTGCCTGACACACCTCGTTTGATAAAGGGACGATGTATGGAGGCAGCTATATGGACGACTTTTGGAGGTAGCAATGGAGACAACGTGTGGAGGCTGCTATGGAGACAATTTAATTTGGATAGTGCCTGTATGTGGCAGTCCCAAAAAGTTTTCAAACCAGAGGAGCAGGTAGGTGGCCCTCCAGAAAAATAGAATAGATTGAGTGCCTGTATGTGGCAGTCCCAAAAAGTTTTCAAACCAGAGGAGCAGGTAGATGGCCCTCCAGAAAAATGGAATCGATTGAGTGCCTGTATGTGGCAGTCCCAAAAAGTTTTCAAACCAGAGGAGCAGGTAGGTGGCCCTCCAGAAAAATAGAATAGATTGAGTGCCTGTATGTGGCACTCCCAAAAATTGTTTAAAACAGAGGACCGGGTCGGTGGCCCTCCAGAAAAATTGAATAGATTGAGTGCCTGTATGTGGCACTCCCAAAAATTGTTTAAAACAGAGGACCGGGTCGGTGGCCCTCCAGAAAAATTAAATGCATAAAGTACTATAGCAAGAGCCAGTGGGCCCTGTCAAAAAATAGCCAGTTTCCTCTGCTTTACTGTACAAAGAGGAGGAGAAGGAGGAAAATGAGGAGGAGGAGGAGTGGATCAATTATTCAGGTTGAGCTTCCTTCACCTGGTGGAGATTGGAAATTATGAGAAATCCAGGCTTTATTCATCTTAATAAGCGTCAGCCTGTCAGCGCTGTCAGTCGACAGGCGTGTACGCTTATCGGTGATGATGCCACCAGCTGCACTGAAAACCCGCTCGGACAAGACGCTAGCGGCAGGGCAGGCAAGAACCTCCAAGGCGTACAGCGCCAGTTCGTGCCACATGTCCAGCTTTGAAACCCAGTAGTTGTAGGGAGCTGTGTGATCATTTAGGACGATGGTATGGTCAGCTACGTACTCCCTCACCATCTTTCTGTAAAGATCAGCCCTACTCTCCCGAGACTGGGGACAGGTGACAGTGTCTTGCTGGGGTGACATAAAGCTGGCAAAAGCCTTGTAAAGCGTACCCTTGCCAGTGCTGGACAAGCTGCCTGCTCGCCTACTCTCCCTCGCTACTTGTCCCGCAGAACTACGCACTCTGCCGCTAGCGCTGTCAGAAGGGAAATACTGTTTCAGCTTGTGCACCAGGGCCTGCTGGTATTCATGCATTCTCACACTCCTTTCCTCTGCAGGGATGAGAGTGGAAAGATTTTGCTTGTACCGTGGGTCCAGGAGAGTGAACACCCAGTAATCGGTGCTGGAATAAATTCTTTGAACGCGAGGGTCACGGGATAGGCAGCCTAGCATGAAATCTGCCATATGCGCCAGAGTACCAACGCGTAAGAATTCACTCCCCTCACTGGCCTGACTGTCCATTTCCTCCTCCTCCAACTCCTCCAACTCCTCTTCTTCTGCCCATACACGCTGAACAGTAAAGGACTCAACAATGGTCCCCTCTTGTGTCTCGCCAACATTCTCCTCCTCTTCCTCCTCATCCTCCTCCACCTCCACCTCCTCCGATATGCGCTGAGAAACAGACCTAAGGGTGCTTTGGCTATCAACAAGGGAATCTTCTTCCCCCGTCTCTTGTGACGAGCGCAAAGCTTCCGACTTCATGCTGATCAGAGAGTTTTTCAACAGGCCAAGCAGCGGGATGGTGAGGCTGATGATGGCGGCATCGCCACTGACCATCTGTGTTGACTCCTCAAAGTTACTCAGCACCTGACAGATATCAGACATCCACGTCCACTCCTCATTGTAGACTTGAGGAAGCTGACTGACCTGACTACCAGTTCTGGTGGAAGTTGACATCTGGCAGTCTACAATGGCTCGGCGCTGCTGGTAAACTCTGGATAACATGGTCAGTGTTGAATTCCACCTCGTGGGCACGTCGCACAACAGTCGGTGAGCGGGCAGTTGGAGGCGGCGCTGCGCTGCCCTGAGAGTGGCAGCATCTGTGCTGGACTTCCTGAAATGCGCACAGATGCGGCGCACCTTCGTGAGCAAATCTGACAGATTGGGGTATGTCTTGAGGAAACGCTGAACTATCAGATTTAACACATGGGCCAGGCATGGCACATGTGTCAGTCTGCCGAGTTGCAGAGCCGCCACCAGGTTACGGCCGTTGTCACACACAACCATGCCTGGCTTCAGGTTCAGCGGTGCCAGCCACAGATCAGTCTGCGCCGTGATGCCCTGTAATAGCTCTTGGGCGGTGTGCCTTTTATCGCCTAGGCTCAGCAGTTTGAGCACCGCCTGCTGTCGCTTAGCAACGGCACTGCTGCTGTGCCTAGAGCTACCGACTGATGGCGCCGTGCCCACGGATGGTAGTTCGGAGGAGGAGGTGGAGGAGGGGTGGGAGGAGGAGGAGGCATAGTAGGCCTGAAACACCTGGACCGAGGTAGGCCCCGCAATCCTCGGCGTCGGCAGTATATGACCAGCCCCAGGGTCAGACTCGGTCCCAGCCTCCACCAAGTTAACCCAATGTGCCGTCAGCGATATATAGTGGCCCTGCCCGGCAGCACTCGTCCACGTGTCCGTGGTCAGGTGGACCTTGTCAGAAACGGCGTTGGTCAGGGCACGGGTGATGTTGTCTGACACGTGCTGGTGCAGGGCTGGGACGGCACATCGGGAAAAGTAGTGGCGGCTGGGGACCGAATACCGAGGGGCGGCCGCCGCCATGAGGTTGCGAAAGGCCTCGGTCTCTACTAGCCTATAGGGCAGCATCTCCAGGCTAAGCAATCTGGAGATGTGCACATTAAGGGCTTGGGCGTGCGGGTGGGTTGCACTATATTTGCGTTTCCGCTCCAGCGTCTGGGGTATGGAGAGCTGAACGCTGGTGGATGCTGTGGAGGATCGTGGAGGCGACGATGGGGTTTTTGTGGCAGGGTCCTGGGCAGGGGGCTGACTATCAGCTGACACAGGGGAAGGAGCAGTGGTGTGCACGGCCGGAGGTGAACGGGCTTGTTGCCACTGAGTGGGGTGTTTAGCATTCATATGCCTGCGCATACTGGTGGTAGTTAAGCTAGTAGTGGTGGAACCCCTGCTGAGCCTGGTTTGGCAAATGTTGCACACCACAGTCCGTCGGTCATCCGGTGTTTCCTTAAAGAACCTCCAGACTTCTGAAGATCTAGCCCTCGCCGCAAGAGCCCTCGCCACGGGAGCTTCACTAGTTGACACATTTGGCGCTGATGCACCAGCTCTGGCCCTGCCTCTCCGTCTGGCCCCACCACTGCCTCTTCCAACCTGTTCTGGTCGAGGACTCTCCTCCGTCTCAGAAGCACTGTGTTCACCCGGCCTCTCAACCCAGCTTGGGTCTGTCACCTCATCATCCTCCGATCCCTCAGTCTGCTCCCCCCTCGGACTTCCTGCCCTGACAACAACTTCCCCACTGTCTGACAACCGTGTCTCCTCATCGTCGGACACCTCTTTACACACTTCCACTACGTCAAGAAGGTCATCATCACCCACAGACTGTGACTGGTGGAAAACCTGGGCATCGGAAAATTGCTCAGCAGCAACCGGACAAGTGGTTTGTGACTGTGGGAAGGGTCCAGAAAACAGTTCCTCAGAGTATGCCGGTTCAAATGCCAAATTTTCCTGGGAGGGGGCAGACTGGGGGGGAGGAGGCTGAGGTGCAGGAGCTGGAGGAGTGGCGATTTCGGTGACATGGGTGGACTGCGTGGAAGACTGACTGGTGGACAAATTGCTCGAAGCATTGTCAGCAATCCACGACATCACCTGTTCGCACTGTTCTGGCCTCAACAGTGCTCTACCACGAGTCCCAGTAACTTCAGACATGAACCTAGGGAGTGTAGCTCTGCGGCGTTCCCCTGCTCCCTCATAAGCAGGTGGTGTCTCACCCCGGCCAGGACCACGGCCTCTGACCCCTGCAGTAGTTGGACACCCACGTCCCCGCCCTCGTCCTCTACCCCTAGCCCTCGGGTTAAACATTTTTAAAATGAGAGTTATAGCTTTCATTTTTTTTTAACTTTTTTTTGTGTTTTTTTTTTTTTTTTGTGTTTTTGAGTTTTTAAAACCAAACAATGCTATCCTATTGCTATGGCTATTTTCTAGCCAAGTATGAAAGCACACTACTATGCCAGATGAGATGACACTGAGTTATTAAACAAAATAAACGTAAAATAAAAAAGGACAAATGGCAGACTGTGCCTAATTGAAATCCAACCCCTACTAAATTTTCCCACTTCGGTCTTTGCAATGGATATGTGCGTCACTAAGCGCAAAACACAGCGGTCGCAAGTCTCACTACAAATTGCTGACAATTGGCTAGTAGATGCACTGCAGCAAGTACAGCCACCAGCAGATCAACCAGAAATCAAATATATAACGCTACTGTAGGCGTAAGCCGTTTGGATTCTCCTATGGCTATTTTCTAGCCAAGTATGAAAGCACACTACTATGCCAGATGAGATGACGCTGAGTTATTAAACAAAATAAACGTAAAATAAAAAAGGACAAATGGCAGACTGTGCCTAATTGAAATCCAACCCCTACTAAATTTTCCCACTTCGGTCTTTGCAATGGATATGTGCGTCACTAAGCGCAAAACACAGCGGTCGCAAGTCTCACTACAAATTGCTGACAATTGGCTAGTAGATGCACTGCAGCAAGTACAGCCACCAGCAGATCAACCAGAAATCAAATATATAACGCTACTGTAGGCGTAAGCCGTTTGGATTCTCCTATGGCTATTTTCTAGCCAAGTATGAAAGCACACTACTATGCCAGATGAGATGACGCTGAGTTATTAAACAAAATAAACGTAAAATAAAAAAGGACAAATGGCAGACTGTGCCTAATTGAAATCCAACCCCTACTAAATTTTCCCACTTCGGTCTTTGCAATGGATATGTGCGTCACTAAGCGCAAAACACAGCGGTCGCAAGTCTTACTACAAATTGCTGACAATTGGCTAGTAGATGCACTGCAGCAAGTACAGCCACCAGCAGATCAACCAGAAATCAAATATATAACGCTACTGTAGGCGTAAGCCGTTTGGATTCTCCTATGGCTATTTTCTAGCCAAGTATGAAAGCACACTACTATGCCAGATGAGATGACGCTGAGTTATTAAACAAAATAAACGTAAAATAAAAAAGGACAAATGGCAGACTGTGCCTAATTGAAATCCAACCCCTACTAAATTTTCCCACTTCGGTCTTTGCAATGGATATGTGCGTCACTAAGCGCAAAACACAGCGGTCGCAAGTCTCACTACAAATTGCTGACAATTGGCTAGTAGATGCACTGCAGCAAGTACAGCCACCAGCAGATCAACCAGAAATCAAATATATAACGCTACTGTAGGCGTAAGCCGTTTGGATTCTCCTATGGCTATTTTCTAGCCAAGTATGAAAGCACACTACTATGCCAGATGAGATGACGCTGAGTTATTAAACAAAATAAACGTAAAATAAAAAAGGACAAATGGCAGACTGTGCCTAATTGAAATCCAACCCCTACTAAATTTTCCCACTTCGGTCTTTGCAATGGATATGTGCGTCACTAAGCGCAAAACACAGCGGTCGCAAGTCTCACTACAAATTGCTGACAATTGGCTAGTAGATGCACTGCAGCAAGTACAGCCACCAGCAGATCAACCAGAAATCAAATATATAACGCTACTGTAGGCGTAAGCCGTTTGGATTCTCCTATGGCTATTTTCTAGCCAAGTATGAAAGCACACTACTATGCCAGATGAGATGACGCTGAGTTATTAAACAAAATAAACGTAAAATAAAAAAGGACAAATGGCAGACTGTGCCTAATTGAAATCCAACCCCTACTAAATTTTCCCACTTCGGTCTTTGCAATGGATATGTGCGTCACTAAGCGCAAAACACAGCGGTCGCAAGTCTCACTACAAATTGCTGACAATTGGCTAGTAGATGCACTGCAGCAAGTACAGCCACCAGCAGATCAACCAGAAATCAAATATATAACGCTACTGTAGGCGTAAGCCGTTTGGATTCTCCTATGGCTATTTTCTAGCCAAGTATGAAAGCACACTACTATGCCAGATGAGATGACGCTGAGTTATTAAACAAAATAAACGTAAAATAAAAAAGGACAAATGGCAGACTGTGCCTAATTGAAATCCAACCCCTACTAAATTTTCCCACTTCGGTCTTTGCAATGGATATGTGCGTCACTAAGCGCAAAACACAGCGGTCGCAAGTCTCACTACAAATTGCTGACAATTGGCTAGTAGATGCACTGCAGCAAGTACAGCCACCAGCAGATCAACCAGAAATCAAATATATAACGCTACTGTAGGCGTAAGCCGTTTGGATTCTCCTATGGCTATTTTCTAGCCAAGTATGAAAGCACACTACTATGCCAGATGAGATGACACTGAGTTATTAAACAAAATAAACGTAAAATAAAAAAGGAAAAATGGCAGACTGTGCCTAATTGAAATCCAACCCCTACTAAATTTTCCCACTTTGGTGTTTGAGGTGGATATGTGTGCCACTAAGAGCTAAACACAACGGTAGCAAGTCCCCCTGCTAATTCCTCACAAAATGGTACTAGATGCAAATAAAAAAAAAAAAAAGTAGAACGTTATTGTAGCCCTAAGAAGGGCTGTTGGGTTCTTGGAGAATCACTCCTGCCTAGCAGTAAGCTAATAGAACACCCTAACGCTTTCCCTGACCAGCAGCAGCTCTCTCCCTAGCGGCATCCAGACACAGAATGATCCGAGCAGCGCGGGCAGCGGCTAGTCTATCCCAGGGTCACCTGATCTGGCCAGCCAACCACTGCTATCGACGTGTAAGGGTACCACGTCATGCTGGGTGGAGTGCAGAGTCTCCTGGCTTGTGATTGGCTCTGTTTCTGGCCGGCAAAAAGCAAAACGGCGGGAGCTGCCATTTTCTCGAGGGGGCGAAGTATTCGTCCGAGCAACGAGCAGTTTCGAGTACGCTAATGCTCGAACGAGCATCAAGCTCGGACGAGCATGTTCGCTCATCTCTAGTAAACACCTTGTTCAAGATAGCCTTCACCTTATTGTGTACATTTGAGAAACTTTTTGCGTACACTTAAACACTGGATGCTGTCAAATCTCTCTTTCAATTGTAATTCCTGGTCTGTCACCTCATTGTGTGCAATACCTCTGTAGAATTAAGGTGTGCATTGCTTCTGTCCTGGGCAGGGTGTGAATGTAGGGGGTGCATTAGTAGAACATGCACAAAACCATTGCTGATGCTGTCTTTTGTACTAGCAGGTCAGTCAGTGGCACAGACATTAGTGTCATCTTGAACCTTACAGGATATGATCTGCTGCATCAGGAAGAGGATTTTATTATGACTTCTCCTGGCCATGGATGAATTTGGCACCTGTTGTATTCAACACCAGTTGTCTTAAGCTCCCCCAAGCAAATCTCCACACTGCACCCCTAAAAATACCACAGTCACACTATAATGTCCCCTGGATAACAGGCTTACATACAGATACCCCTCATTATTATTTATATATATGCATTGATTTTTAAACCTAGTGCAAATACACAAGGCAAAACACATTACAGAACACATGCATAAATACTTTAAATAAGGAACAACAAGATTTTTTTCTTTTAACATCAATAATAAGCAAGATCATTTTAAAACATGTTCCTACTAATGTAACACATATGTGTTTCATGAAACGTCTCTCCTTATGCATTTTAAAACATAATAGAAATGCATCATGTGAGTGCAGCCTCAACAGTCTATATACAGCCCCATCATAGTCTATATACAGCCCCACCTACAGTTTGCACACAGTCCCCCCACAGTTTTTATAAAGCCCTCACCACAGTATATTTATAGCCCCCCAGAGTTTATACACAGACCCTGCATTCAAAATACAGTCCCAAAGTGCGTAAATAGCCCACCCCACCGTTTACATACAGTCCTCCCCCGTTTAAACAAGTGCCCCAACACTCTATTTACACACAGTTTATATGAAGCTCTTATAGTTTACCTATACTGTATACAGTACTCCTGGTATATGAATGATGTGGCCATTTATAAAAAAAGAAAACAGATACTGACCTCACTGCCCTCTCATCTTCTTCTGACTCGTCTGCCGGGTTGTGGCTCTGTGGATAGATGTGGGTGGCATGTGCTGATATCATCACACACTGCCAAGGTCCTCCAGAGCATAGTACAGAATTTCCAGTGGTAGGTCCATACTTGTGATTGGTTAATGTGGCAGCTGCCCGAGTCACAAATAGCAATCTTGCTGCCCCCCTCAGGGCTCGGTCGTCTGCCGCCAGAGGCGGGACTTTCATTCTGCCTCATGGCAGATGCAGCCCTGTGTACAATGTACCACTGGTTTGAGGACAATGTGCATTGGGGGGGAGTTATGAAAGTGCCAGAGAATAGAGGCCATTGCAGAGTTAGAATAAACAGTCATATTCTGCACCGGATTAATCATGCTCAATGATTTTTTTTCTTTTGTGTTTGCTCCTCAAGAGGGATTGGTAGGGAAAGGATCAAAGGGAAAGAATATATGCTTAGTTTAGAAATATTTATACTGTACAAATTGAATGGTATAAATGTGGTTTTATTTCTTCGTATGTATTTTTGTATTGATATTGAATAAAGTATATATTTAAAAAAAAATGTGGAATGAGTTATCTGGAGTAGATTAAAACTGTGGAGTTTACTTCAGACCAACTATTAGTTGGTCTAGTTTCCAACTGAATTTTCAGGATTCTTTGATTGATAAATTTTCCCCTATTATTTCTGTACTCTTAATCACTTTATTTATGATTCCTGTCTAAGTAAGCTGGTTGTTACATATATAACAGGATTTATTTACATCTGATTGTATTTTTATTCCATTAGTCTGTGACTTAGAAACACACTGTAAATGTCAAAACTACAAATTTTTAATAAAATCCATGGACTGCGTTTCTGTGCCATAAAATTTCTCCCTGCGGGGTAAATACTGCTCAATAGCTCAATAACCTGAAGTATAAGCATGCTCAATGCCTTTCTTGTGCTCTTTGAATTTTGAAAAGGATCAGGTACCATAGCAACAGTATGTGAAATGATATAAAGAAAGCAAAGCCAAAAAAATCATATATTACACAAGGAATTACAGATTCCTTGTCCTTTTACACATTTCATCAATAGTTATACAAGGTATACACAGAACCTGAGCGTTCAAGTAGCAACATCACACAGTACAATCTACATAAATAACGAAAGACTTTATTTAAAGGAAATCTATCAGCTGTTTTAAACTTTATTTGCCACCAATACTGCTAAGTAGATCCCATCTGTGTGATTACATTCATATGTGTATTAGTGTCACGGGTGCCCCTGCGACCCATATTCCGGTGTACAGGCACACCTGTGTACCTCCATGTGCCCCCAGACCCTATCCGCAGGAGAACTCACCTCTCCTTGCACCAGCGACATTCTCTGTGGTGCTGGCCTGGCGCCTTCCCAGATAAATTCCCAGCCCCTTCCTTTGTCCCCTGCCAGATCTTTGTGCTTCACAGCCTTAGAAAAAGCTCCCCACTGATTATCCTGCGTTCCTGTGCCTCCAGCTTTCCTGTGTGTTCCTATGTATTTCTTCGTTCCAGTGTGTTCCTGCTCCTGAGTTCTGTGTTGCCGTGTTCTTATGTTACCAGAGTCCCTCCATGTTCCTGTGTTACCAGAGTCCCTCCGGGTTCCTGTGTTACCATTGTTCCTCCGTGTTGCTGTGTCCCTGCGTTGCTGTGTTCCGGTGTCCCATGTGGCTATGTTCCTGTTCCAATCTGCCTGGACCTCCCATCTCTAACCCCAGATTGGACTTGACCCTGCATCTCTGCCTTCTGCCTTGACCCTGTGCCTGGACCCGACCACGAGACTGTCTTCAGTTAAGGTACCTCAACCTCGGCTGCCACCGCGGGCTAGTCGCACCTGTAGAACAACCTGGTGGTACCCTGCTGCGGCGGGCTTTGGTGAAGGCCGGGTGCCACTTAGATTCCGGTCCCAGGTGTCGGCTCGTACCCCCTCCCCCGGTGGTCCAGTGGATCCACACATCCTGAATCCTGACAATTAGGAGCTGTGCTCCACTAAAATAGTTATAAACTAAGTTATTATATTAATTTAAATTAAGCACAAGTGTTTTGGGAGGTGTCACTTGAGCACCCCTGGGCTACAGAGCTCTGGCTCTTACACTCCTCTGGCTCTTACACTCCTTTTTCACCTGTATGTCTACCTCAGGGGGGTGCAGAGGGAGCAAAGATGTACATAGTACTTAGGAGGCTTAGGAGGCTTCTATAGCATCTCCAAACACTTGTGCTTCATTTAAATAAATATAAAAGTTTGGTTTACAGGCAGTCCCCGGGTTACATACAAGATAGGGTCTGGAGGTTTGTTCTTAAGTTGAATTTGTATGTAAGTCGAAACTGTATATTTTATAATGGAAGTTCTAGACAATTTTTTTTCTTTTGCCCAAGTGACAATTGGGGTTTCAAAATTTTTGGTGTAATTGGACCAAGAATTATCAATAAAGCTTCATTACAGACATCTTACAGCTGATCATTGCAGTCTGGGACTATAGTAAAGCATCCAGAGAGCTTCACCAGAGGTCACAGTGGGCAGAGGGGTCCGTCTGTAACTATGGGTTGTCTGTAAGTCGGGTGTCCTTAAGTAGGGGACCGCCTGTATATGTATATTAGTGGTGGTGGTGGCCAAATACATAAACCTACGTGCTTCTACACGTCACAACAAAAGTAACATAATATTACCGTATATACTCGAGTATAAGCCGACCCAAGTATAAGCTGAGACCCCTAATTTTACCACCAAAAACTGGGAAAACCTATTGACTCGAGTATAAGCCGAGGGTGGGAAATGCATTGGTCACATACCCAGCCAAGTATATAGCCAGCCAGCCCCCTATAATATACAGTTTGCCCCCATTAGTATACAGCCTGCCCCCAGTAGTATACAGCGTGCCCCAGTCTGCCCCCAGTAGTATACAGCCACCCCAGCCTGCCCCCAGTAGTATACAGCCACCCCAGCCGGCCCCCAGTAGTATACAGCCACCCCAGCCTGCCCCCAGTAGTATACAGCCACCCCAGCCTGCCCCCAGCAGTATACAGCCACCCCTGCCTGCACCCAGTAGTATACAGCCACCCCAGCCTGCCCCCAGTAGTATACAGCCACCCCAGCCTGCCCCCAAGTAGTATACAGCGTGCCCCCAGTAGTATACAGTGTGCCCCCAGTAGTATACAGTCAGCCCAGAATAAAAAAAAAAAACTATTTACTCACCCTCCGGTGGCCCCGATGCGCAGCGCTGCTCCCCCGATGTAATCGCGGCTCCTCTTCTGGCTTCTCAGCTCCTCTTCTTGCTTCCGCGCCGTCTTCTGTCTTCTTTAACATCGTGTTGGGCGCCGCCACTGTTCTATCCCGTGCGGCGCCTTGTATGATGCACTGCTGCTGACGTCATACTAGGCTCCGCATGGGAGAAGAACAATGGCGGCGCCCAGCACGATGTTAAAGAAGACAGAAGACGGCGCCGAAGCAAGAAGAGGAGCCGGGAAGCCAGAAGAGGAGCCGCAATGACATTGGGGGAGCAGCGCTACGCATCGGGGCCACCGGAGGGTGAGTAAATAAGTTTATTTTTTTTAGTCCATTTTTAATTATTTTTTACAAGTATTGACTTGTGTATAAGCCAAGGGGACGTTTTTCAGCACATTTTTTGTGCTGAAAAACTCGGCTTATACATGAGTATATACGGTAATACCACAAGCAGAAATCAAAATATCACTAACAAATTTAATTAATTAGTAATTGTCCTTATCCAAACAGTTTATAAAGTTACTAATAGGTTAAGTTCACAGAACTAAATACTTTTGTAGCATTTCTGTAAAATGCCATATTAAAGTGAGGTTGCAACTTTGTCAAACAATCCACTTTCATTAAAACATTGGCTTTATTTTAATTGGACGGCATAATTCCCACAATACTACTTTAATTGAAATCGTCATAATCATAATGCTTCTAATCTCTTTGATTATTTTCTTTACTCTTTTTTCTTATTCTTTTACATTTGTCTACTTTTAACATTAGGACTTTCTATGGTTAATTAAAAAAGATAAATTTGGAGGTGGATGTATGGTGGGTGCCTGTTACAATCTACACTTGGCTCCTTTATATTAGGTCTACACAAAACTGTCCCGTGGAGAGGAACAGCACATATTATATTACCCTCAGGGGATAACTGCCTTTCTTAAAGAAAGTTTTACTTTTAAAATGTTATAAATCTTTAGAATATTTTCTATTTTGTTCAAACATTCTTTATTGGAAGCAACAGAAATTCAACAAAATAAGCACAACTTAGTGCCAATGTAGATGTGCGGTAGAGAGTCTGTTCACATCAGACTATTAGAAAAGAGAGTTAATCGTGAAAAAAGTACAAATCCACAGGGACATCATCTATAAAGGTACACCTTATAACACGTGGTTGTGCACAATAGCTTGATGCTTGCAAAACCAAATAATTTTGGATTGAAATTGAAATTTTGGATAGAAATTGATAGAAACTGGGTGTGGAGGAAAGTCAGAGTCAAAATCACTTTTGATATAAGCTGTCATTAGCCATTTGAAGTCCACGTGACTGTATTAAGGTGCGATAAATAATCCATGTGCCACCTTATGCAACCATGGGACACAAAGCTACAATGACAAATATCTCTTTAATCCTACCGATGTGATGTGTAGTGTGCCTTTTTAGGAAGCTGGGGGCATGCAATGGTACAGTACAGCTATATCTGCTTGTATGAGTGCTCATTGGCTAATACAATGCTATATTACCCCAAAGTTCATAATCAGTTACCTTTATGTCTCCAATATAATGTTTGTTCCTCTAATTTTTTTTCTGTAGATAAGTATATGAGTTGACAGCCTTGTTTAATTCATGCTCCCAGGGCAGCTTTAGGGTGAGCAGCACAGGAAATACATACAGATAAGTAATAAAATGCTCATATGAGCAATGTGCAGAGAAGTTTGCCGCTCTCCTGGTAAATGATCAGCTAAAATATAGAGAAGTAAGAGACTCAAAGAAGCAGAGTCTGCTTCATGGTGTAAAATATTAAAAGAGATGCAATTCAAAAGGGACATGAATGGAATAATAATTGTCTCTGGCACGGTTTTTAATTTAATTTTCTAATACCTTATGTTTCTGAAGAATTTCATTTCTGTTAAGTATGTTTGGTAACAGAAGCATCATATCCAGTGGAAAAAAATGCAGTTAGAAAGAATTAGAAAGAATAATATGTTTCTATGTAATATAACATAATTTTTTAATGATCTAGAATGACTAGTTTTATAAATTTCATTTTATTTAAAGGAGTTTTTCATGATAGGTATTCATGACATGTCCAATTATATAGTATACAGGCCTGAACATGAGAGCAGGGCCCACTGACCATGGCTGTTCTGAAGGGAGAGGTGGCATGTGTATTGCTCCCCATTAAACTCTATGTGGCAGATGAAAATAGCCAAGGCTGTTTGCTCAGCTAATTTTGGGTCTACCATAGAGAGTGTACACAGTGCTTGATTTGACTTGCATGTATCTTTACAAATCCTGCAGATATGTCATCAATGCATGCAGTCCAAAAGCTAGTACCCCTTTAAGCAAAAGTATCTTAATGCTTGATTGTTGACATTTTATCTTATATAACAAAATTACTTGAAATCTCCCCACCCCATATAGTCAATATACGAAAGTTTAACACATAAACTTAAAAAACGATTACAGAAATCCAGGAGATCAATTAGTAATTCAACATGAAATTTATCTTTATTTATCATATTTTCCAAGAGGAGAACTCTCACTTACCGACCCTAGTCACAAGCCTCTCACACAGCCAAACTAGTTCCCTATGCTGTACTCAGGAGACCCAATGAGGTTGAGGCTACATTCACACTACAGTATGGGGGGCGTATATACGTCCCCCATACACTTCTATGGGCTCGCGGCGCCCTACGGGAGCGGTACGGTGCAGCACACGTATTACGGCGCCGCAGCCATACATCGCTATGGAGAGGGGTGGGGGTGGGCTGCACTCACCTCCTCTCCCCGCGCTGCTGTGTGCCCACCGTGCTACGGTGCGGCGGGCACACGGCAGTGTGCATGTGGCCTAAAACAGTGCTGTCTACAGTTGGGAGCCTGTTCCGTCTGGAATAGATATACTGGTTTTGCTTTAATCCCGCATCATGGCGTAGTTTTCTTTCCTGGAAAACTTTGCTTATTTTCCTATTATTATCCAACATCACACAGAAACCACATACTGTAAAGCATATAGTCTATTATATAATAACTAGCAACTTTTCTACAACAAGCCTTGCATGTTATACAACACAATGATAATAGCCATTCAACTATATAGTAGATACTTTACTGTTTCCTATTTATTACAGCACTGTTGGTCTTTGCATACTTGCCGGTCCTTCTTCTAAGTACAATAAGCAATCACATCAACACTATGTAGACTGTTAAGGGACACAGGGTAGTTTCAAAGGGCTATCAGCTAAAGCAGTGGTTCCAATCGCTCAGTGGTCACTAAACTGTCACTTTCGATAAGAAAAGGGACCAGGTGTTTACTTTTTAAATTTTGGTGCATTAATGATTCGTTTGGTGGTAGTGCAAATTGTAAGATGCCGGTGGTTTAAAGTCAGGGAGGTTGAGATTTTAACACTGATGTAAAGCTTTCCATGCCTCTAAATGCCTCCTCCGATGTGATTGACATCATGCACCACACTTCAGTATATCTAGTCAATGATGTCCCTGGACACAGGACCATGAATTACAGTGGAGTGGGCCTTCTGGGGAAGGAAAAGCTTGACTTCAGTGTTAAATTCTCCGCCTCCTTGGCATAAAGCCAATTTACATCTTACTTTACAGCCGGTTTTCTGGATGATGCCAGACCATACCAGACCATGAAAGAAACATGATCTAGAAGCTGCCCAGCTGCTTGACAACATGCTGGTAGTGGTTAATAAAGCCAATTTCTGATGACAGGCTCCATTTAAGACACTTATGATAAATGTTCCCTGATGAATTTAAAAAGGTAACAGTAATTCAAAGTTCAGAGTTGTAAAGGGTCAAGTACTAAATGGGAGTTTGATAGCTTTGTTGCAAATGTTTGCATTGTACACAGGATATTTATGCTAGGATGCACTGATAGAGTCAGATTGTTTCATGTCATTTGCTTCTCTGAACACTGGTATATTTCCTTTCCTAGCAGCCTTCATTGATTTTCACAACACATAGCTGTCTCCTGCAAACTCTGCTCTGGTTCATCAACAGTTAATCCACTGTGATTGACAGAATCTCTCCCCACTCTAATCGCCCCCCTTCCTGATGTCAGAGAACTGATCCAATCACCTTCCGGATCAGAGCTCTGACATTTCATAGACGGTTTTGTGGACTCTTGTACATGGCTAGCTGTTTATTGGCTGTCATCTGTTTTCTGGTATCTTTGACCTAGTGATTTTGTACCTCAGGGAGAGCTGTAGCTTCATGGGATGTTACACTGTGCAGGAGCCGTGTGTTAAAACTCACTGCTACTGGGAAATTTCATATACTACTTTAATGGTTATGTTTAGCCTGTACTAAGTAATTTATTAAGAGCTGCAATTATTGCTCCTAATAAAATTAGGCTTGGTGTTTTCTGCATTTGCCGGTTAAATTTTAAGCGAGAAATGAATTGGTTACTACATTTACTTCATAAAGCAAACATTTAAGGTCTAAAACAGGACGCCTGTATGAAATCAATATCATTTTTGAGTTAGTAAAACATTTTACTGCTTTGGATGAGAAATATTCAGCAGCCTGTAAAGCATGAATGAGTTAAACTTTACTTCTCTACACCGCGTTTGCATGAATTCACTTTGGGAGTTCAATCAGACTTTTCCCAATATTGAAGATTTACACATGGCTGAAAATGCTTGAATATATGCAACGAGTCGAGCATGCAATTCTGCACTTTCTCTATGTGATCAAGGGGATTAAGATAAGTCAAGTGGAAAATATACAGCCCAAAATTTCTTAAGTAATCTGCTGAGTAAACATTATTCCAAAAGAGGGTAATTAAAAGTAAGAAATATACTAAGTTTGCAAGCACAATTTTACATGATTCAAATGAAGTTTCTAATAAAAAAAATGCATTACAATATTTTTCGTATTTTTATTTTGTCATATTTTTATTTTGCCATATTCTATAAGCAGCTTACTTTATAAAGTGTACGTGCTAGAAATGTTATGTAAATGAAATCCTTAAATTGACAAGTAAAGAAGTAATTGTGACACATGCTGTTCTCATAAAACGCTTTCATCAAAGAAAGTGGATACCACAGTTTTGATGCTACATTCTGCATGTATTGGAACCAGTGGTGTAGCTTTAGAGGTCTCAGTGGTCACCATAGTGGGCACAAGTTTCTGTACAACACATTGATCTCCTTTGACATCTCATAATTTAATCATTGTAAAACTTTTTTTATTTAGTTTTTCTAGAGCACCGTTAATGTCATGTTAGTTTACGTTTAAAAAAAAAAGAAGTCGTATGATGTCTCTTCCCCTGATAAGCAATACAATTCAACACAAACAGATGAAAAAGATTATAAGTAAATGTAATTTATCTGACCGGGCTACTATCTTTCTAGCAGCTTGTATTGTGATGACTCTTTTTAAGCGATCCGACCAAAATAGCTATCCCTAACTACTTGTGAGCATCAATAAGAATAAGGAGGTCATGAGTTATTGCTGGTTCACCAGTTGTCCTTGAACCACTGCAACCTCAAGATCTAAAGCTCCAGACCTGATTATTTACTTGCTGTGTAATGTATCCTAGTCTTTGACAGGTGCAACTGCGAAGAGATAATCAATAATATTCATTTCACCTATTATTGGTTTTAATGATCTAACTTAGAAGGCTATACCCGTAATTCACACTACAGGTAGTCTTCATTCCTTCTAATGTCCAGTGCATTTTCACAGATAAAGCCTTTAGTTTTTTTTTCTTACTGCAAAATATTTCTTATGAAACCCATTTGGTTTTGCATATGTCATTGATGTGTGTCAGGATTTGCATCCATTTCTCAACAGATCAAATAAAGGTGCCATAGCTCTATCAATACCATAAGCTGTGACAGAAATATGAGCTGAGACTAATAAAAATGGTGGCTAGATGAGAACATGTAATCAGCTTGTATGCTTTCCACAGAGAGCTATAAATGGACCCTGTTCTTGTTTTTTAAGGCTTCACTTTACCATCAATGAAAATGGCTCAGCTTGTTTCCATGTTTTGTCACAACAGAAACTATGATGCTAGTGTAACCAAAGCTTTAGACTACACTATATGATATTCTACTGTAAAAAGCATTAAGTATAGTATATAAATGTATTACTATTTATGCTAATGGAAGCTAATGATCACTAAAATCTGTTAGGACTTTGGCACCAGATTTTACATCACTAAACTACCAGCACCCTCTGGTAGGGTATGATATGCATATTTTAAATTCTCACTGGGGGCAACACTGTGACTACTGGGTTAGCACTGTGACTATTGTGGGGAGCCCTGTGACTACTAGGGGAAGCACTGGCACTACTTGCTTCTGGATCAGCATTGCCTACTGGCAATTTTGTGGATACTGGGGGAAGCCCTGTGACTTCAGGGATCAGCCTTGTTATTCCTGGGGCAGTCCTGTGATTTCTGGGGGCAGTACTGTCACTACTGAAGGCAGCACTGGGACTACCTGTGGGCATCACTGTGGCTACTTGGGGGAGCACTGTGGCTACTGGGGCAGCACTGGGACAAAATGAAGAACCTAACTTTTTTTGTGTTTCTAAATTTTCAGAGCTAAGCTCTGTCTGGAAAAACCTGACATATCATCCAGAATAAGAAGATGTCTGAGTTGCTGCACATCTTGGTATTGTATTATACATTAGCTCACAGTTTTGCACTGAATACACAATGCTGAACTTGTTTTTGGTTCTGTTCTCATGTACTTACCTATACAAGCATGGCCTTCATAATTCAAGGGGTTATCCAGGATTGTTTATTTTTTTTTAGTTTATAGGAGAGATTGTTAAAACAAGAAGGCTGTATTTACACTACTCTGGTGTTCCGTTTTAGCACTGTGTGTCCCATCACACTTGTTCTGTATATATAAGGAGGTCCAGCAGTGACATCACAAACACAGAGCGCTCCCGTTACTCAGACTACAGCCAGGACCTGTAGCTCTGGTTGTGATCTCACTATACATACAGAGACCGGGGATGATAGGAGGCACATCGCTGGATCAGAGCGCCAGAGGGGGGCAACTACAACTGCTTTCTTGTTTTCAGACAACCAACTAAGACACCCAATTTAATAAAAGAGGGCACTGTATATGTTAGTCGATCAGTAGCTTAGGGTTAGTGGTGCTTGGTTTAGTTGGCAGTAGTAGTCATTTTGATTTTATTTATACATTTTCAAAAAGAATTACAATACATTACAAAAAGCACCTGTTTTCCACTTTTTAATCCCTTAAAGAACTAAAAATGGAAAAACAAATTCCAGCCATCATCACGGCCTTTTCAGACCTCGTCATTAAAGGATTACCGGCATTATATATAATATATATATATATATATATATATATATATATATATATATATATATAATATGTATAGTGTTTCCAAATGTATTGGTTAAAATATTATAAAACATACAGATGAGTAATTCATGTCTGTCTTGACACATTTGACGATAGGAAATTAGATGCCAAATGCGGAGGATTTCCTCAGCATTTTATCAGCTTTCAACATGTGCTCTAACAATGGAAAATTTGTCACAACTTGAAGAGAACTTGTGATTGTTTTCACAAATTTCTATGTGTTGATTAAGTTGCAAGGAGGAGGAATTTACAATATATTATGGCTAGGTCATTGTGATTGCCTCTGGATTATAAAATGGGAAGAGTTTTATGTATTGATGTAACAGTAGGATCATTTGTACAACAGTTATCCAAATTTCAGTACCATGGACAGAGGGAAAACACGACACAACAAGTATGGATTAAATATTGCTAAAAAAACATGATGCATATTGAAATTCTATTACTGTGTATATATTTAATTAAATTATTGAGGCAATGAAGTCCTAACAATGACAATTGGTTACATTATAAGCATATATTTAATATTTAACAAGTGTTTCCTTCTTGTGTTTACAGATACATGGGGTTTTATTAGATTTGTAAAGCATTACGGAATATGACGGAGCTATATAAAGATTATTATTATTTATGTACAGTAAAAGATCTTTCAACAAAACACATTCCTTAATTTAATTACAGCAATTGTTTCACACATTAAAGAGTTGTGTAGCAGTAAGATGTGATAGGGGACCTGTAGCCATTAGACCAGTTAACCTAAATATATACTGTACATATAATGGAAACTTCACAAGCTCCAGCTGCAGAACTGATAAAACTGAAAAAAAGATGTTCTGTGGTTCCCTCCAAGTATGGGGATTTTTTATAGAATTGAAAGTATAGTATTTGTGTCTTCCGCTACATTATGTAGATATGTAGATATATCATGCTTCTGCTTAGTCAGAACATTTTTGTTTTTCAAAAAATCAATGATCCAAAAAATACCTCCTGGCTTTGTAGGAGATTCTTGACAAAAAAGTAGAACAGGGGAGGATTAAAGGTCTATATACACTTGACAATTATCTCCATTTAAGGAGAGCATAAAAGAACAAAGAAAATGGAAGGTGAAGAGAAGGTTTGTTCAACTTTCATTCCTTTAATGAACCTCCCAAAATACATCCATTATTATTTCCAAAACAAAAGACATTAGGGGAACATTTACTAAGGTCCTTGCACCAGTTTTCTAGCGGACTTTGCACATTCTTTTATGTGTATAATGCTTGCATGTGTATTTAAGAAGTGCCTGCGCCACATATGTGTTGCACGAGACCCTTTTTGTGTCGTGGCTGTGTCGTATTCTTCACACAACACAAATGTTGTCACTGAAAGGGGCATTACGGTGCACAGTAGGACTGTGCCCCACATTTATCATGCAGAGTCCAACAGAAATGTGTTGCACACCCTATGTTAAATGTGCACCAAAAAAAGTTGGTGCACATAGTGCAGTTTGCACTATTCTTGATAAATGTGCCCCATTTTCTACAACGCTATTTGTTCTGCTATAAATAGCATAATGAGAGATTGAACCTGTTAAATGCAATGAGATGTGAACTTTGTCTTAGTAAAATTCATCAACTGAGATAGATGACACTGAACTCACTGATGGTAGATGTCCAGCATTACATGTTCATTTTGGCTGAGGAGCTAGGAGCCAGCTGGTAACATCTGAGGGCTGCGGTGAGGAGAGAGTTGGTGAATGATCTCTCCTAGCTCCTCAGCCTGGATCAGGAGGTAGGGTTACAGCGGGAGGAGGGGGTGTATACATTAAAATACAGCAATGCTCAGAGGCGCTCCCATGAAACTCATTTACATATTTTTTAAAGTCATTTTCATATGCATTTTCTTTATGCACTAAAACAGTTCCAATTAGTGCAAAATAAAACGAGCAAGTAATTCTGGGCTTCTTTCATCAGTTAAACTGATGGCCCATTAAGCTCTGTGTTTCTAATCTATATACTTTGACTCCCTGGACTACTTATTCTGTAGTATATTATTTTATTTTTCCAGATAGGATCAAAGGAAAGGACTAGAATGAGAGAAGAATTGCTGGACATTCTTTAATCTGACTATTATCTATTAATAACAGATGCACTTTTAATGCAAATAGGACATCATATATATACATATCTACTTCATAGATGCATGAATATATACGACATAAGTATATTACAAATAGCAATTCATTGTACTGAACGCGTGCAAAGGGTTTTGGCTATTCCCCACCTAATTTCAAACTTCTGTCATTTAATTTATCTGAGTGCTGTTTTAATAAGGAATTGTCTATGAATGAGCGTTGAAGGAAATATTAGCATGCTGGAAATGTTTGAATGAGCAAAGGAAGAGGTAGACAGGACAAGAGTACAGTGAGTGAAGGTGGTGAGTGAATTATCAGGAGACACAATTAAGCCATCAAACATGAAATAAAATGCCATTGATTCCCATGCTGTAAGAAGTTGAAATTACTTTAAACTTTGTCAATTAACCAAACTTCTCCAGCAGCCATCAATTTATAGATGTTTTCAGTTCTTGTCATGTCACATTACTTAACCAATGTACAGCACTTACATTGATAAAAATAAGTAATTAAAGGTGAATGCTATTTCTCTATGGAAAAGTAAGTAGCTGTAATCATTTTCCTCGAGAGGAAATGTATGTACAGCAGCAAACAGTATTAGTGGCATCAGTGATAATGTTTTTACATAGCATTCATGTAACTCAAATCAGTTTGTCTGTCTGGCTGTAAGAACTGAACAAAATAAAGAAAATAAAGAATCATTGTTTCCTGTTAGGCCAGCTGCCCACAAGCAAGTGTGGTCCCTGACTGGAGGGATTTCCCAGACCAAACCTTGTATTAGTGGACTGACCTAATTGGCTTAGTTCATGCCTAGTGATAAAAGGTACAGTTTTGGATAATCCCAGCGGTGCATGGAGCGTTTTACCTAGTTTAACCAAATTGGTTTGTGGGCAATATCTGCAATTGGCTTATGTTAATATCTTCAAAGGATAGGTGATGAACAAATTCTATTCTTAAATAATACCCAGATACATGTGGCTCAGGGTGGTGGGATATATCTCCCTAAATTAACTAAACGTGTGCAGAGTATTACATGCAATGTAAGGCTGAGAATTCTGGGTAAAGGACAAACTATTAAGTACAAATTATGTACATTTACATGAACCATTAGCAAGTTGTGTCGAATATACTGAGCCATATGGACAATTATATTACATTTGGTACAAGTTGTGACATGTTCTTCTCCATTTAATATTGACTAAACTAACAAGCCTCAATCGCTTAGGTAGGGTATAAAATGTCCTTTATATCATTGAATTCATGAGAAATTTTGCCTTTTTACATAAAATATCTCCTCAAAAGCAGTTTGGAAAAGAGATGGTAAGTATTTCCCAAGATTAGTAAATTTTAGAGGCTGCTGGGAGAGTGTTACTTCATATGTGCCTATCTCCAGTACATAGAAACACACTTCCCCACAAAGCACCCCATTTTTAAAACTGCACCCCTCAAACTATTCAGAACAGCCTTTGTTAAGTTTTAACAAACTTAACAAAGGCTCTCCAAGCATCTCACAAGAATTTAAACATAATGCAGCTATTTGGAATTTTAAAATTTTGACAATAAAATGACTATTTAGTCCTAAAATTTATACATTCATGCAGGATAAAATGAGAAAACATGTATCAGATTTTGATGTGCAGTTTCTTACAAGTATGTCAATACCCCACATGTCGATGTTAACTACCTTATGGGCCCAGAGCAGAAGGCAGAAAGGCATTGAGATTTTAGAGGGCAGATTTTGAGCTATGAGAACAGTGAAACTACAACACCCAGAGAATTTATCTACATTGATAATGAGCATTTCACCACCACAGATGTTTTATAGTATTTACATTGGCTTGTGAAAGTGAAAATGTTTAAATTTTTATTTTTATAAGGGGTTAAAGAAGTAAATGGACCCCATAGTCTGTTACCCAGTTTCTTTAGCATGTCATAAGATCCCACATGTGATCAGAAACTGGTGTATGGGCGCACTGCGGTGCTTGGAAGGGAAGGAGCTTCTATTGGTGGATTTTGCTTGAACAGATTGCAGGAGCTATATTGCCCCTAATATAGTATAGTCGGTACCCATTTTAAAAACTAGACTCCTTATGTTCATGTAGCTAAAACGGCTTAGTGTCTGTGCTGCTATTGTGTCGCACGCGACCCTTTGGTGACGTAGCTGCGCTAGCCTCCATGCAGCACAAATTAGGGGATGTGCCAGTGGTCGGTCTGACTGATTCGGATGAGCGCCGTATTTAACATGCAAATTGTTTCAAACACCCTATGTTAAAGGTGCACCACAAAAAAGTTGGCGAACTCTGTCGGGTCAGTGTGGCGAAGCGACGGATTCATGATTTCTGGAGCAGGATCTTATTGAATTGGTTGCACCCAGCATTATACACGGGTAGAGCACTTTTAGTGAAGTTTCCGACTTTCTAAGTAAATGTGCCCCAATAAGATAAAATAAGATAAAAAATAAGTTGTTTATCATAACAATTTAATTACCTAAATATATTACAATAGATGTTGTAAGCAACAAATTTTGAATGCAAAGTAAATAAAATAGCATAAAAATGTAAGGTTTGTAAAATATAATAACAGTTGCAGATTAGTCACTGTTGAGCTCTTATTTTTTATATTATTGCAAGTCAAATCTTGTGAGTTGAAAATGTACATTGTTAATCAATAAGATACTGACCCCCAGAGAAATCCATAGATACTGTAATGCTCTTGGTCATGGTTAGTCTAAGTATAGTGCAACGATTGTCAAATACGTCGTTAAGATTGAACTTGGTGTATGTGTTTGACTGGTGTATGTGTACATAATTATGAGCCTAGAGCACATTGGTGACCAAGTCCAATTAACATTTTTTTTTTTTTTTGGCAGGATTCCCGTACCTTTAAGAATAGTGCTATTTAACACATACCCCTAAATATATGCAGCCTGACTGATTGAATTAATTGGACACCTTCAGTTAATGTGGATCAGTTAATGTGTAAGATCAGTATATTCCTTTAAGCATGTGATCTGGCTTTTTCTTTCTCTGGTTTTGATAAACAGCATCCAGTATAAGAATAGTGGTTTGTAACTATGTTGCTTTGGGGCCCAAACCCCCTTCTCATCTACTCTGTGAGTCAACTGATTTTACATTAATAAAAAAGACTTCATGTATTATACATAAATTTACCATGTTATAAGATATGTGTTTTCAGTTATACATATTTTAGCACTTAATAATGAAGTAATCTACTTAACTGGAGTGATGAATATCTGCTGGCAATATTGTTACATCGGTCATTTAGAGTGCATGATGAGTAAAACAGCAAACATACTCTTGTGCATCTCTTTATCTATTTGTATTTTTTACTGTATTTCTCTATAATTTTAAAACAGAGTATTTAATACTGTCAAAACTATGATGATAACCCTCGAATTGTGGTCAGATGATTGACTCTACATTCATGCATGAGTGGACACAGGAGGAGGTTTCTAACCTGCTTGAGCGAAATTCAGAGCAATAACCACTCACAGTATATAACTAAAGTATATTCCTGTTAGAATATGTTTTAATGCATATCTAATATAATTTACATTTTAAGACACACAATAAATATGTCCCTATCAATTTAATTCTGTTGTACATGGAATGGGGATCTCTTGAAATGACACACAACAGGGGTCACCTAGCAAATTATTTTCAGAGTATTTGATAAACCACAAAATATTAGTTTTTCACTTGAACATTTACTTTTACACATCTTACAGGGGCGAAGATTCATTGAGACCTTCTTGTAATTGGGATTGCTTTTCAAAGCAAACACCAGAGGTTGATTATTTTCGTATGCTTTCACCTCCTGTCACAATGGACAGCGACCTTCTTTCTTGTGTTTGTTTAGTGTATCAAAAGTCCTGCTGATCAGCCTGCACAGAGTTAAAATCAGCTGCCAGCAAATTGGGTATCTTAGCAAGATGAAATTCCCAGTCTGTCAGGACATTTCTCCTAGGACACCAAGGGAAGCAAAGTTCAACTAAACAGCACAATTAATTCAAGATCACTTCGGAATATGAAAAAAAGTAGTTTTATGCTGAGCCTTTGTCATCCCGGGGATTTATTGTGGGTTTCTGGATCTGGAAAAGCTATTCTTACAGACTTATCTTATTGGCATTCCTGTTATTAGTATCTCACATACATACTATGCTTTAACTGGAAGGCTCAGCTTTAGAAAGAAACTGGAGGATAATCCAGATGTACTGGTACGCATGCAGCAAAATATTGCAATGAATATAACAATGGTAACATAAAGTATTGCAATAAAAACAAAGACTGACACTGTTTGATGTCCCTTTGGATATGCAGGCATTTCAGCACTGGAAAAAAAAACAATGCCAGCAATTGAAATTGTCATAAAGCTATAGAATATAACATTTCCACGATTTAAAGTATAATAAGGGTTTTTCAATAAATTATATTGTTTTTTTGTGAGAAAATCAATATTTAATGCCAAGGACGTGTAGAATCCCAAATTCAAACCAAGGGTGACATTAGAAAATAAAACAAAACATTTCTAAATAGACATAAACGAATGGAATTTTGGACATAACAATTTCTGGTAATGTAACATTTTTGTATATTTCAAGATTCTCTTCAATGGTGAAATAAAAATTTGATGTTTATTTCTTTTACAAAGAAAAACATGATTGATTGGGGGCTGAAAACCAATCCCTGACTCTCAAACAGCTGAAAGGTCTTGGTTTTTGTTAACCAGGGAAATTATGATGTAGCCCTCTAAGACATTCTTCTTGCAAAGTCAACAGAACCTAAATTAACCTAAACAGAATCAAACTGTTGAAGGTTTTAATTATTTACTTGTTTTTTTTTTACAAATGTTTTATCGAAATTCATTCATTTTCAATAGATCATTTCAGTAGTTTTAAGTAGATTACATTTTATTTTCATAGTTGTTTGAAATAAAGTATTTAAACATTTGGTACTAATGTGCTCTGGTGATTCATTTTACATTATGTTGATAGAGCTATGCTGTATGTAGCCTGTGAACTGTACAAATAATTTCTACTAAAATGCTGTGCTTGATAGCAAAGGACAATATACCAAGCCAATGGCTAGTTTTAAGCACCAATTATATGACTAAATGAGTGTTAGCATACATAAAGTTTCAATATTGTGGTGGAACATCGCCTACAGCATATCACTTTATGATACAATATTGCAAGCTCAAAACTTACATATCTGGCATGTCTATAAAAAAGATAAGGAAGTGCACGAATATGTTCCTTTGTTAGTGCTATATAACCTATCATATATTATTAATTTTATTTTACTGTTCGTTCTACTTTAGTATAACAATTAGATGATAGTCTTAAATATATACTATTTCATGTGACTGGCCAGTAGTCTCCAAATGTGCTGCAGGTCAATGGGCTTGGAACATTTTTTTTTGTAGAACTGGTTCTATGGAGCAGTAAATTTAATTACACTAATTTGTGGACATCTAGCAAACATCCAAATATCATTGAGTAAAATTGCTTTGCAAACAGACTGTCTATTTCTATGGTGTATAAACACTTATGTCTTGGTATGATTCCCTTTGAAACAAACACAGATTGCTACAGACTTATCAAAAAAGTCTTTAAATTGAGTCATGATGTCATTTAGTTTAACTTTGCTGAATGTTTCTGTTGCAGGATGATGTATTCTTATGTCAGTTATCCTTAACCTTATATTTTGAGTTGAGGTGTTGTCTACACCTAGAAAATCTTTGGCCCAAGTGAGCTTGTATGGTAACATATATCATAAAGTGGTCATTCACTCCAGGTTGTCTTAAGATGTCCTGATGTTGGGAACTCTGGCAGATGGCTACAATTTTGGAAAGAAACAGTTTGCAATTTGCCTGTTGGAGAAATCGGTGAGCTGGTCCAGTAATACATTAGCATGGTGGATGCTCCAAAGCTGAAGATAAAATAGTGTAACCATTTTACTATCCAGCTAATAGATAAGGCTGTATGTGTGAAAAAAAGCAGATTGTGTCACATTAGTTTGAGACATGCCTTTTCTAACAGTTTTTCTAACTGGATGACAAGATTATGTTAGCTTGGACCTTAGACTCTGCCATTCAATTTGCTTGTTGGACATTTAAGTATCTTTTTTCCAGAAAATCTCTTTAATGTAATTAAAGGTTTTGAAAATGTATCTAGAAGACAGTATGTTACCATAACTAATGTACCCTCATTCAAAACAGAATCCAAATACTTCATTATACTTCATTATACTTCAAAACAGAATCCAAATACTTCATTATACATCATTAGAGTGCTGCTTCCTTGGATCCTTCATTTGTGACTTACACGCACCTTGGAGACAGGTTTGTTTGAGGCATGCACCCTACCTTATGACAAAGATCTGTTGTCGTAGTGCTATTCTATCCCTACTATTGCTCGTTTATATGAAAAAAAAAATCTATACACAGTAAAATAAACATTTTAGTATGCCCAGCCCCTGTAGTATACAGGCTGCCCAGCCCCTGTAGTAGGAAAAAAAAATAACACTGTACTCACTTTTCCGATATCCCCAGTAGGTCCTCTTCTGTCTCCGATGCTCCGGTGCCGCCTCGGGTCCTTCGGTCCTCTTCGGATTCTTCTGCTTATCTTCGGCTCCTATTCGGGTCTCCCTCCTTGGACGGCACACAGAATGACGTCAGTCGCTTTCCAACGTCATTGTTTGTGAGCCACTGGCATCGCGAGGGGACCCGAAGAGGAGCTGAACTTCCCGAAGAGGAGCCATAGTGGAGCAGAAGAACCCGAAGAGGATCCGAAGGACACGAGGTTGCACCGGAGCATCGGAGACAGAAGTTGGTCCGATCATCCCTAATTGTGAATAAACAACTGGATAAAAAGCCTACACCAAACACAGTGAATACTTCCAAACACACATAATAATTATAATTTAACCTAGAACACCATTGCAGAAAAGCAATAGTGGAGCCGATTAGTAATATTTTCCATAAGATCTGAATTATCTTTGTATCATGGGAAAATTAGGAAACCCTCCATACATGAAAAATAGTTATTCAGTTCTAGTGTAACTGGATGATCAAATGCCAAGTGTGTTAACATTGATAGGGAAACTTCAAATTTCAAGCACCCCTACCTTGAAATTCGTATCCTTTTCTCTAAAGCAAGGAATAGGCTAATGTTATAAACAAGCATCCACAAAAACCAGACACCTACAATAAATCTTAATGATACCGTCTTGGTTGTCACACACACTCATAGCAAAGGTCAGCAAAAGGTTGTGTTCTCTATTTTGAGGTCACATCTAAAAACACCTTTTTGCTATACACATTAAAGAAAATGTGGCATAATTCATATTTTTGCCATGTGCTTCTCCCAAATAACTCCATCCATGTCTCTATTGTTACTGTATCAAAGGCAATGGTATGGCCTCCTAGCAACAGGAAGCAATTAAATAATTCCCAAATTCTTACTACTGTTATCAACATCTTCCGTATATTTAGCTGTTAATAAGATTGACAATCAATTATTTATACTCAGTTTAGATGCTGAAAAGGCGTTTTGATCGCCTTAGCTGGCCTTACATGTTCCAGGTTTTAAAAACAATGGGGCTCATTTACTAAGGGTCGTGTATCGCACTTTTGACAGACTCTGTGCGGTTTTCATGGATTACACAGATATTTAGCAAGTATCTGCTCTAGGATTTTGGTTCACACAATCGATTTTTTGATGCAGCTGCACTGGTTTCCATGCAACACAATTTAGGGGGCATGCCGTCGTACGATCCGACTGATTCGGACTCAGCGCGGGATTTAACTTTTAAATTGTGTCGGAAGCCCATGCACTTACATGCACATGAAAAAGAAGGTAACACTGTTGGACCTGAGCGGGGAAGCAACAAATGCAGGATATCGGGCACACAATCTTAGTGAATTGCAACACAGTGCATTATCATCAGACAATGCACTTTCGGGAACTCCAGAGGCTGGGTAAGTAAATGTGCCCCAATAGTTTTGAGAGGACCCTTTCTCCAGGCGTTGAGAGCTTTACACTCCAGTCCCACTGCTGTATAAAACTCCCCCATGCATCCTCATCAACCTTTCAGATCAAAAATTGTATGCGACAGGGCTGCTCACTTTCTCACTTTAATACCTTCTATTTATACTTCGCATAGAGCCTTTAGGATTGATTATTTGGCAAGGTCTTAATGTACAAAGAGTTAAAGTCAGGGACAGGGAATCCAAACTTGCATTATTTGCTGAAGATATTCATCTCACCCTGACCAAACCTTTAATAGACCTCCCAAATTTACAGGCATGCTTGCTACTGTTTGTCTGCTTTTTGGGTTATAGGGTAAACACTAGTGATTAGCGAGTATACTCGTCCGAGCTTGATGCTCGGTCGAGTATTAGCATACTCGGACCGGCTCGTTGCTCGGACGAGTATTTGCCCTGGTCGATAACGAGCATTTAATTTAAAAAAAAAAAAGTAAAGAACAGTAAAAAAATACAATTAAAACATTTAATTTAATCATTTAATTGAAGAACACAGTGAAAGAACACTGTGCAGAACAGATTGCAGATGTTCGCGAACATCTGCGATCTGCTCCGGAGACACGCGTGCAGAACGGTGTTCTCCGCTATAGTATTCGAAGAACAATATGTGTAGAGAACAACTTGCAGATGTTGTCAAACATCTGCAAGTTGTTCTTCACACATATTGTTCTTCAAATACTATTGCAGAGAACATCGTTCTGCACGCGTGTCTCCGGAACAGATCGCAGATGTTCCCGAACATCTGCAATCTGTTCTGCACTGTGTTCTTTCACAGTGCTCGTTCAGTTTTTAATTTTACTAAAAAATGCTCGGGTCTCCCATTGATTTCAATGGGGCTCGTTACTCGAAACGAGCACTCGAGCATCAGGAAATGTTCGGCTCGAGTAACGAGTACCCGAGCATTTTAATGCTCGCTCATCTCTAGTAAACACCTCCAAAGCAGAGGTTTTGCCACTTAAGGGGATTTTCCCATGAAAGAAAATTGTCAATTGTCAATCTTTTAGTGATGTGTACACAATAAAGATCATTTTAAGCCCTTACTTTACAATTTTACTCGGTGTTATTGCTGTTTTAGCTCCTATCACTCCCTAGGTTGGTCAGTGCAGAATTCCAGGGTGTGGACAGGTACTCTCTAAGCACACACATTGGGGTCATTTACTAAGGGCCCGATTCGCGTTTTCCCGACTTATTACCCGAATATTTCTGATTTGCGCCGATTTTCCCTGAAATGCCCTGGGATTTGGGCGCACGTGAGTGGATTGTGGCGCACCGGCGTCGGCATGCACGCAACGGAAATCGAGGGCCGTGGCCGAACAAAAACCTGACGTATTCAGAAAAAACGCCGCATTTAAAAAAAAAAAGTGTCGCTGGACTCGCGCTTACCTTCACCAGGAATAGGCCGGTGAACTTCAGTGCATTCCGGCGGGCCTCGGCGGACTTCAGCGCAGCAGCGACACCTGGTGGAGGTCGGAGGAACTACCTTAGTGAATCCCGGCCACACCCGAATCCACCGCAGAGAACGCGCCGCTGGATCACGAAGGGACCGGGTAAGTAAATCTTCCCCATTATGATCCATCTAGTTCTGTGGGGTGACAATGTGGTTAGCTTATCAGGGTACAGGTGTATATACACTTTCATGTGGCTTTTGACATTGTACTAAGACACTGACAAAGAGAAATGAGGTTGACAGACCTTTAAACTGTCAGCTCTGTTACTTATCTGTTCTCACAGATATGTGCCTGCCTCCCCCTTCGACTGGATCACTTATCTGCTTGTAGTTTGTAGCTTGCAGCTTCTCTTTTCCTCACAATGTGGTGGTGGTAGGACGTGAATCAGTGAGTGTCTGTGAACTCCATGCAGCGGGCGTGGCTACAGGCAGAGAGAGACAGAAACGCTGTCACACGAAGTCTCACATAGGAATCAAGTCACACAGGAAGGTTGGAATTATATCTGTGAAATGCCATATTTTTATTAATAACACTGAATTAGAGAATGTGTTATTTTGATATCCTGAATACATATAAGAAACTTGTCTTTGTGGGAATACCCCTTTAATATCCCACAGGATATGGTGGAATACCTCAAAGCCTCATTAAAGTATAAAGGTAGAGATGAAATTATCAAGTATGTGGGTGTCTTCTTAACTTCTTCATACCATACACTGTATACGCACAACTATCCTGGCATTTTTAGGGAGTTTACTTAACAACTCGAACAGTCTCCCCTTGTCTCTATTTGGCAGAAAACAACCGTCTTGCTTAAATTGCTTTACTTATTCGAAACGCTCCCCATACTTGTCCCATTGGGTGTATTGAGATGCCTGCAAGCCTCTATCCTCCACTTTATATGGGCTAAAGAGAAACACAGGATTCCAAGGTCTGTCCTCTTTTCTCAGGGATGGCCTAACAGACATAATTAAGTATTATTGGGCAACTCACTTAAGACGTATACCGGCCTGATCATTATTACTAACATTTTCTACAAGGATTGAAATAGAAAAGCTATGCATTGCGCCCTTCCATCCTAATACCTATCTTTGGTCACGGAATTTTCCCCTGCTGGATATTTCCTTACTTGGCCCCATCACCTTCACATTAAAGCTTTGGAAAACTTGTCTGGCTATATTTCCTCTGGTATCCCAGAGCTCCCCTATGCAGTCTTTTCTACATACTCCTTTCATGTAGCATGTAATGTAATGGGGCGTTCCCTACAACATACATTCTGAGCATGCCCTCCGATACAGCCCTGTTGGCAAGAAGTATGCTCTCTTCTATACTCAGTGCTTGTGGCTGATATTTTGCTTTCGCTCTATTCCGCTTTCATCTGCTGAATGTCTCCCCCAACCTATGAGCAAGAGGGCTTCTAAGTTAAGCTTTCACATTTTTTATTGAAAAAACAATTATATAAAAAATGCTATTGGCCCTTTAATCAGTCCATTTATTTTGCCCCTGTGAAGTGGTAATGTTATCATCCCTATCTTTGGCTGTAGTCAGTTGCCTTACATATTCCCATAATACCCCTTTTACATTCCCCCCAGCATTCCTCAAATCATGATAGGCAGGGGACTAGGGTGTATTTTGGAATCCTTCTTGAGTACAAGTATCACCATTTCATATGGTAATTCTTTAGCAATCCCTAGTTGATAGATAGATCTCTTATTTCTACTTCCCCAGGCACCAGACTCATAACATTACACTATGTATTAAGTGCTATTTTTTAACCTCCATATTTTATCATTGTATGCATATGTCTTTTTATCGTATGTTACCTTTTTGTATGATAACTAGAGATGAGCGAGGATACTCGTCCGAGCTTGATGCTCGTTCGAGTATTAAGGTACTCGAAACGGCTCGTTGCTCGGACAAGTATTTCCCCTGCTCGAGTTCGAGCATTTAATTAAAAAAACACAGTGAAGAACAATGAAGAATAGAATAAAAACAGTGAACACAGGATCATTTAAGTGAAAAACACAGTGAAAAACACAGTGAAGAATAGATTACAGATGTTCGGCACATCTGCTTACTTGTCGGAAGATACGCGCGGAACGGTGCAAACAAAATAGTATGTGAAGAACACATTGAAGAACACGGTGAGCAGGACAGAGACACCGGGGAGCAGCACAGGCAGCGGCAGGCACGGAGGCAGCACAGGCAGCGGCAGGCACGGGGAGCAGCACGGGCAGCGGCAGGCACGGGGAGCAGCACAGGCAGCGGCAGGCACGGTGAGCAGCATGGGCAGCGGCAGGCACGGGGAGCAGCACGGGCAGCGGCAGGCACGGGGAGCAGCACGGGCAGCTGCAGGCACGGTGAGCAGCACGGGCAGCGGCAGGCACGGGGAGCAGCACGGGCAGCGGCAGGCACCGAGACAGCGGGGCAGCGGCAGGCACCGAGACAGCGGCACAGAGACATCGGGAAGGGCAGAGAGATCGGGGAGACTTCAGTGGAAGAAGAGCAGCGGATCCCGGGACAGCGTATCTACCGACCAGTAAGCAGATGTGCCGAACATCTGCAATCTATTCTTCACTGTTTTTCACTTAAATGATCCTGTGTTCACTGTTTTTATTCTATTCCTCATTGTTCTTCACATCTGCTAACTTGTCGGGAGATAATATACGCGCGGAACAGTGAAGAATAGATTGCAGATGTTAGTATACATCTGCTAACTTATCAGAAGACATTCTTTTTCAATTAAATAACACATTTTATTCCCTAACCATGGTCCCTTTGAAAAATGCTCGGGTCTCCCATTGACTTCAATGGGGCTCGTTATTCGAGACGAGCACTCGAGGATCAGGAAAAGTTCGTCTCGAATAACGAGCACCCGAGCATTTTAGTGCTCGCTCATCTCTAATGATAACCCTTTTGTTTGTAAGCACTCTCCTTTTTTATATTAAAATGTCAATTTAATAAGAGCCTTCTTGTTTTCCTTGAACAAAAAAGAGAAGTTACCTAACTTGATTGCTTACTAAGTGAGTGCAATATTGTAGTTGGGTTGTCAGGTTTTTAAAATAAAAAATATTTATTTAGTCAAGGAAAATAAGCAGGAACACAGAATGCAAACAGAAACTGAGGACAAAGTTCTAGGTGCACATAATTCAGAATTCGGGCTAAGGGCACACAAGTCTCTTTCAGGTGCTGTGCAGGATTAATACTGGGTAGAGTTCACACTGATTTAAGGGATAATGGGTACTACTGGAATAAGGAAACAATGTTCCAGCATTGGCTGGTGCACAGCATCAGAAAACCCAGGAAAGGCAGATGTGGACAGAACAAACAAAAAAAACTAGCAATCAGTGAACTGAGAACTAGCCATTTATCAGCCCTTGGAGCCCTCCCCCAGCAGCTGACTGGCTAGATCCTGCCTTAATCAACCAACAGCTGAGACTAACACTCAGCTCCAAAGTTCCCCCTCCACCCCAACTTCCCAGGATACTGGAAGGCAGCTCACAAACACTTAACCAGAGTCTACACAGAGTATTTTGATATGGACATTGTCTAATCAGCTTTATATGACAAGTGGTGTCAGCTCAAATCCCTTAGGTGATGGTGATACCATGTATGAAGGGTGTCCTAATTTCCCCATGAAAAAGATACAGATGTGTCTACTAAAGCAGTGGGTTATATCTTTCCTTAACTTTTCTCTTGCCTAGACATTTCCAGACATGTAAGTTAGAAGATTACACATGATTTTGCAATAGTATACTGTATAATAGAGTAATATGCTGTTTGGGGTTAAGCGAGGCCACCCAGTGCTTTTGCTGTGGAGTTTGGTATTTCATGAAGCATTATCATTTTGTCATACTTTCACTGGATTACTGTAGGTTGGGATTTCATTTCTACAAGCTTAGATCAGCAAGTATCACATGAAACAGAATTTCTAGTGACAAAAGCATTTCTAGTCTTACTAATATTGACAATGTTGCACGGTAAATAAAAAAGCATAGATGAGTCAAAAGCCGCCATGAGACTTTTTCTTTTTTTTACTTGTTTTGCTTGCCCTAGTGGAAGACTTTAGCTGCATGTTCGCATCCATAAATGTAAATTTCAGTATTGATGTAACAGAGGATGTGAACATCTATTTCGCAAAACAAAATAATGATTTCTTGAGTTACCTGAGCATATATAATACTCCATATTTTTATGAGAGCTAGGTGATTGGCGATTAAGACAGCAATAAAAAATAATAGCCTTGTAAATACATATTTACAGATTTTGGCCAAGACCTTAAAAGAAGCTATAATATTAAAGAAGTACAGGAATACACACATTCAACCTTCCTTTTGGCTAGATTTTAGGAGTGATTGCAGAATAGAGCAGTTTTATCCATACTTTTATCTATCCAGTCTTTCCTCTTTTTGTGTATCTACTTATGGGTTTGGATAAATAGAAAACTCACAACAAATCTGTACAGCTTTAAAATAGCCCTGAAAGTTAGACAGCTGACAAAGTGTCCCTTTCCAATGATGTTTACAGGGGTCCCGGTAGGTGCAGTAATGTCTGTAAATCAGTGGGAGTCAAAATTTACACCAGTCACATTGATTATGTTCCCATTGCTAGGATATTAGTATTTCCAGTATATGTCATTCCAGAAAACCTGTAAAAAGCATAATAGCTGTATAATGGAAACTTTTTATTTTTTATTTAAATTCTTCACCCTTAGGGTCAGTCTTAGATCTGTAAAAATCTAACTCTATTATAGAATTAACAGGAGGCAATGTTCCACCACTATAATAAAGCTCTATGTACACTAATGATCACATGAGTCACATAGTGAAGAATTCTTCATGTAATTGGGGCTTAACATCGCTCATTGAATTGTTTTATAGTTGTTTGCAAATTGTTAAAGGAAGAACATGAGGGATACTTAGCTCTATTAAGCCTATAAATGATTTGTGTAATACCAAACCCACTGATTTTGGCTGGAAGAGAAGTGTCAGGCAATCGGATTTCGACCATTGCTCTAAGGGTGATAAGCAGTTGCCAGAACAGTCTGAAAACGTCGGTCTCCCCTCTCCCCGTTCAGTACACATCTATAAACCCACAAAGGTTGTGTATTGGGATATTTTAATAAAATAAAAAGTCAAATTATTTGATAAGAAGTAGAAGACAAAATAAGTGTTAATGAGGGATAGTTTGTAATTGGTAAACAGTAAAAGGTGGCACAGTGATCTTTATAGGTGATGTGAACACCAAACAGTTGGATATTTTATCAGAAATAATTTACTGTTTTAGGGTCTACATCTCCAATCGAGATTTACAATCCACCACTTTTTCTCTATTACCAGATGTCCCCCACTGCTAACATATGGACTAAAAATGTGGATATACCATATGGAGCATAATTCATAACTATTTTGCATATAGCCTCAGTATGGATTTGATTTTTTCTAATTGCAGAGATTAAAAGATGCCAGTATTGAAAAGACAGATGTGTTTTGAAACATTTACCTTTTTATTACTTCTAGTAGCTTTGCCTACTTACGGTATGTACCAGAAAGTTTCCCCTGACACTAATAAGGGAACATTTTACATTTTCAATTTTTATTTTCAGTACCAAAAACAGCTTCTGAAAAACAACCACTGAGTGAACAAAATTCATTCATTAGGGAATATATATAGTGTATATATATATATAAGTCAACTGCAAAGAGCTGTTACTATAGTAACTATGAGACGACCATACCAAAAAGGGAATGGTTTTTTTTTCGGCACTGTCATTATTAAAATGTTTTCTTGAATAGTGATAACAACGTTTACTTTCTTGCCCTCCTAATGATACAATCCCCAATGTACTCGCTACGTAAAGAGGCCTATCATTGATTGTCAGCAATATTCCATTTTATTTAAAAGCTGTGGAAAGAACTCCTAGTTTTATGCCTCTACTCAACTCAATTATACTTCTTATAGTTGAATTTTTTCCAAGTGTTTAGATGACAATAAGCACTGAGACTAAAGTACATACATTTTTAGTACATACATTTTTATTTTTACTTTGTATATATATATATATATATATATATATATATATATATATATATATATATATAGATAGATAAAGAAAGTCCACAGCAGCACAGTGTCATACAAAGACCCCTAAAAAGGGGGGGTGCAGAGACTCACCAGTCCTGGTAAAAGACTTGCATGTACACAATATCCAAAAAATTGAGGCAGCACTCCCAAGCTTGAAAAAGGTGATAAACACCGAAACGTTGCCGGTTTGTGAATAAACCCTTCCATTTTTTCACTTTCACTTGGGAGTGCGGCCTCAATTTTTTGGATATTGTATATATATATATATATATATATATATATATATATATATATATATATCTGCTTTATTCGCACTATTACTTATTTGTTGGCACTCAATGAGAAAATGAGAACATTTATGTAATTTTTTTGGGAGGATGTGGACTTATTTTGCATTCTTTTTTATTTATTTTCTGTTTTTACCACTCAGGAAAAATAGTATTGTAACCTTTAATGATGAGTCATTATGGATATGACCCTTTTTAATATTGTGTAGTTTTTTCTGCTCCTATAGCAACCCTTAGAGAAGTCGTGGCAAACCTATGGCACGGGAGCCAGAGGTGGTACTCAGAGACCTGTATGTGGGCACCCAGGCCTTCACCCCAACACATAGTTTGCACATAGTTTGCTCAAGGCTTTCTCCTGTGGTCCAATACAGCCCACAATGTGCAATACTCAGCACTATTTTAAAGCAAAATCCTTGGCTAGAGGAGGAGTGAGAAGGTGTGGATAGAGATGGATTATCATTGGAGCTCCTGCTCTGGGTTCCCTGATCCTTCCTCTTCAGGGGACCCTGGAGGGAAGCCACAATCCAAATTTCTCCATTATCTTTCTCAGGACACTATAACGATTAAAACCTGTGATACAGCAGTGATCAATAAGTTACTTCTTAAATTTTCATGTTGGCATTTTGCGACATATAAGTGGATTTAGGTTGTAGTTTGGGCACTCTGTCTCCAAAAGGTTCGCCATTACTGCCCTGTAGTTATGTTTCACATCTCAGACTTTATTGGAGATATAAATAAGGCTGGGATTAGTGCCATATTTGGGAAACCCAACCTCTAATGAAAACAAAGGGGCTTTATTGGATTGTTGTTCAACAAGGTATTTTCTATGAATACATGAAAAACATGTAAAATACCATAAATTAGTGTCTTTGTAATTTGTACATAATTTATGGTGAAGGACATTCTACTTTTCACTGGCATTCAACAAAACGCTATCAGGGTTGCCATTAGGAATTTTGGGGATCCATACAGGCAACTTTTATAAACCCCTTCCCTTCACAATCCTAACCACCCATCACAATTTTCATCCTACACTATATCACATACATAACTATTAGAATTTATGATATACACTCCCCTAGACTGAAGTCCATTAGGTTTGTTACCAGTTGAAATATCATAGCATTTTTTGTCAGATCTGATACAGAGGCTAGAGGCTATATTGCAGGGGGTTGGGACCACTGTAGGAGGAGTATTTAGAAGGTATATTTACAGTAAAAGGGACACTGGACACTGCTATCAGGGGTGGGGGGCAATATACTGAAGGGGTACTATAAGCGCTATTCACCAGCACAGACATGCATGTTATTCATGCGCTACAATCCTTATATCTCTAACTTCTTCTCTCATCCTACTTCTACAGCGGTTAATGATTTTGACAAGGGCTTTTTTCAAGCTTAAATGTTCTGATTTTGAATTAACGCAATAAAATTTATACCTTATACTCTTCATTCAAAAATTGTGTGTCTGGAATTTATACTGTATGTCTGAGGGGGTACTATATAGAAAGAGGCTATACATTGCCCTCTTTATTAATGTATGCTGTATATAGATCACTTCTACATTGTGCCCCTTTAATTATTACAGCCCTCTTTCCCTGCTATACACGGCTCCCTTCATTAATTCATATTCACCTCCCTCAACTATACAGTTCCCTCTTTATTAATTACATATATGTCCCTCACCCACACCCCTGCTGAATCTGATCATGACTAATCGGTCCCATTTCATGTCATTTCAATACAATTTTAGGCCTGATTCTTTCAGTTTACAGGAACAAATTAGATCAGTTCTTGTTAAAAACAAAATGGAGTGCTAACAAGGGTCTGAAAAGATCTGATGGCATGTAGCTGTAGTTGTTGAATAATTTTGCCGCTTTGCTACTACAAAGCGTCACCTCACCCACTGCGGTCTATTATGGAACAGAAATGTACACTTCCGTTGGCCTGATGTCTACTATATCTGTACATTGGTCCAGAAGCTTTTTCTTACTTCTCTTCTTTAGCAGTGGTTTCTTTTCAGCAATTTTAGCAGTCTCTTCCACTGCTTGAACTCAGTGAAGCATTTATTTGGTCTCTAATTTGAGTAGTTGTTGATTTATATTTATACAGCTTTGACTCTAATAAACCTACCCTGTGTAGCACAGGTAACTAAGTATTCTCCCTGTGATGACACCCAAGAGGCCACATTTCAACATAGAGCTTTATGGTTTTGCTTTTGCTTTAAAACAGAAAGCACTTTTGCAGATTAAATGTTTCAAGCAGACATATCTTCCTTTTCAATATAATCATATCATCACAGTTTATTGCACTGGAAAGTGTTTTTTTGAGTTGTACTTGAACAATAAATGTATATATTGCTGTTAACAGCATTAAGATGTAAGCTTTACAGCAGTCACATTGGCAATTAACACAACAGTCTGCAGACATCCATGGGAGTGTTGTCTAAACCTGTGCAGTCCTTCTCTGAGCAGAGGACATTGAGCAAGTAAGAGTAGAGAACCTGTGAACATCACTTTTTATTAATGGTGAATAATAGAGGTATTATCTTTAATAATTCATTATCCTGCCTCACATGATAATGAGATGACTGCAGAGCAGTGAAAAGTGTTCATCCTTCGGTATGCTTTACCTTAAAGGGCACCTGTCACCAGATTTTCACTATTAAACCTAAAGACAGGTTTTCATACAGGTTGCACGCGGCCACATTCACTGCAATGTGCAATACCATCACTAGAGATGAGCGAACACTAAAATGCTCGGGTACTCGTTATTCGAGACGAACTTTTCCCGATGCTCGAGTGCTCGTCTCGAATAACGAACCCCATTGAAGTCAATGGGAGACTTGAGCATTTTTCAAGGGGACCAAGGCTCTGCACAGGGAAGCTTGGCCAAACACCTGGGAACCTCAGAAAAGGATGGAAACACCACGGAAATGGACAGGAAACAGCAGGGGCAGCATGCATGGATGCCTCTGAGGCTGCTTAATCGCACCATTATGCCAAAATTATGGGCAACAGCATGGCCATGACAGAGTGACAGAATGAAGCTGGATAGCATCTAAAACATGCAATAATTGACCCTGACACTATAGGGGACGGCATGCAGAGGCAGCGGCAGCAGGCTAGAGAGTGGCATGGCGACATACCCTAAATGGACTCAGGCTTCAAACCAATGGGTGGCAGAGAGGAACCAAAGGAGGTGAGCAAGAAGCGCTCAAATAATATCGGTACATGATAAAAGTTTGCCAGTATATTTTGTGGATTACACAGCAGGGTGGCGACAAAGTTAACATGGAAGCCATGAAAACAACCCAAAATTCTGCCTGACACAGCTCGTTTGATAAGGGGACCATGTATGGAGGCAGTGAACTAGTAGTAGATTAAAGGTGCTGCAGTTAAAACTATGTTAGTTGGATCTTGGCATGGAGCTGGCGCTCCGCTGCCAGGCGAGCTTTCGCCAATCCAAGCCCCTGTCTCTAGGCTACTCCCCAAACAGCACTTCTAAGAACCTTTTGTATAAGATCAAGTGTAGTAGCGTTCTTATAAGTTTGGGATATGGCGGGTGAGGGGAATGTAAACAGATGCGCAAGAAGCGCATGATGCGCATGGAGCTGGCGCTCCGCTGCCAGGTGAGCTTTCGCCAATCCAAGCCCCTGTCTCTAGGCTACTCCCCAAACAGCACTTCTAAGAACCTTTTGTATAAGATCAAGTGTAGTAGCGTTCTTATAAGTTTAGGATATGGCGGGTGAGGGGAATGTAAACAGCTGCGCAAGAAGCGCTGAAATAATATCGGTTAATCATAAAAGTTTGCCAGTATATTTTGTGGATAACACAGCAGGGTGGCGACAAAGTTAACAACTTTGATGTGCAATCCATGAAAACAACCCAAATTTCTGCCTGACACACCTCGTTTGATAAGGGGAGGATGTATGGAGGCAGCTATATGGACGACTTTTGGAGGTAGCAATGGAGACAACGTGTGGAGGCTGCTATGGAGACAATTTAATTTGGATAGTGCCTGTATGTGGCAGTCCCAAAAAGTTTTCAAACCAGAGGAGCAGGTAGGTGTCCCTCCAGAAAAATGGAATAGATTGAGTGCCTGTATGTGGCAGTCCCAAAAATGTTTCAAACCAGAGGAGCAGGTAGGTGGCCCTCCAGTAAAATGGAATAGATTGAGTGCCTGTATGTGGCAGTCCCAAAAAGTTTTCAAACCAGAGGAGCAGGTAGGTGTCCCTCCAGAAAAATGGAATAGATTGAGTGCCTGTATGTGGCAGTCCCAAAAATGTTTCAAACCAGAGGAGCAGGTAGGTGGCCCTCCAGTAAAATGGAATAGATTGAGTGCCTGTATGTGGCAGTCCCAAAAAGTTTTCAAACCAGAGGAGCAGGTAGGTGTCCCTCCAGAAAAATGGAATAGATTGAGTGCCTGTATGTGGCAGTCCCAAAAATGTTTCAAACCAGAGGAGCAGGTAGGTGGCCCTCCAGTAAAATGGAATAGATTGAGTGCCTGTATGTGGCAGTCCCAAAAAGTTTTCAAACCAGAGGAGCAGGTAGGTGTCCCTCCAGAAAAATGGAATAGATTGAGTGCCTGTATGTGGCAGTCCCAAAAATGTTTCAAACCAGAGGAGCAGGTAGGTGGCCCTCCAGTAAAATGGAATAGATTGAGTGCCTGTATGTGGCAGTCCCAAAAAGTTTTCAAACCAGAGGAGCAGGTAGGTGTCCCTCCAGAAAAATGGAATAGATTGAGTGCCTGTATGTGGCAGTCCCAAAAATTTTTCAAACCAGAGGAGCAGGTAGGTGGCCCTCCAGTAAAATGGAATAGATTGAGTGCCTGTATGTGGCAGTCCCAAAAATTTTTCAAACCAGAGGAGCAGGTAGGTGGCCCTCCAGTAAAATGGAATAGATTGAGTGCCTGTATGTGGCAGTCCCAAAAATTTTTTAAAACAGAGGACCGGGTAGGTGGCCCTCCAGAAAAATGGAATAGATTGAGTGCCTGTATGTGGCACTCACAAAAATTGTTTCAAACAGAGGACCGGGTAGGTGGCCCTCCAGAAAAATTAAATGCATAAAGTACTATAGCAAGAGCCAGTGGGCCCTGTCAAAAAATAGCCAGTTTCCTCTGCTTTACTGTACAAAGAGGAGGAGAAGGAGGAAAATGAGGAGGAGGAGGAGTGGATCAATTATTCAGGTTGAGCTTCCTTCACCTGGTGGAGATTGGAAATTCTGAGAAATCCAGCCTTTATTCATTTTAATAAGCGTCAGCCTGTCAGCGCTGTCAGTCGACAGGCGTGTACGCTTATCTGTGATGATGCCACCAGCTGCACTGAAAACCCGCTCGGACAAGACGCTAGCGGCAGGGCAGGCAAGAACCTCCAAGGCGTACAGCGCCAGTTCGTGCCACATGTCCAGCTTTGAAACCCAGTAGTTGTAGGGAGCTGTGTGATCATTTAGGACGATGGTATGGTCAGCTACGTACTCCCTCACCATCTTTCTGTAAAGATCAGCCCTACTCTGCCGAGACTGGGGACAGGTGACAGTGTCTTGCTGGGGTGACATAAAGCTGGCAAAAGCCTTGTAAAGCGTACCCTTGCCAGTGCTGGACAAGCTGCCTGCTCGCCTACTCTCCCTCGCTACTTGTCCCGCAGAACTACGCACTCTGCCGCTAGCGCTGTCAGAAGGGAAATACTGTTTCAGCTTGTGCACCAGGGCCTGCTGGTATTCATGCATTCTCACACTCCTTTCCTCTGCAGGGATGAGAGTGGAAAGATTTTGCTTGTACCGTGGGTCCAGGAGAGTGAACACCCAGTAATCGGTGCTGGAATAAATTCTTTGAACGCGAGGGTCACGGGATAGGCAGCCTAGCATGAAATCTGCCATATGCGCCAGAGTACCAACGCGTAAGAATTCACTCCCCTCACTGGCCTGACTGTCCATTTCCTCCTCCTCCAACTCCTCCAACTCCTCTTCTTCTGCCCATACACGCTGAACAGTGAAGGACTCAACAATGGTCCCCTCTTGTGTCTCGCCAACATTCTCCTCCTCTTCCTCCTCATCCTCCTCCACCTCCACCTCCTCCGATATGCGCTGAGAAACAGACCTGAGGGTGCTTTGGCTATCAACAAGGGAATCTTCTTCCCCCGTCTCTTGTGACGAGCGCAAAGCTTCCGACTTCATGCTGATCAGAGAGTTTTTCAACAGGCCAAGCAGTGGGATGGTGAGGCTGATGATGGCGGCATCGCCACTGACCATCTGTGTTGACTCCTCAAAGTTACTCAGCACCTGACAGATATCAGACATCCACGTCCACTCCTCATTGTAGACTTGAGGAAGCTGACTGACCTGACTACCACTTCTGGTGGAAGTTGACATCTGGCAGTCTACAATCGCTCTGCGCTGCTGGTAAACTCTGGATAACATGGTCAGTGTTGAATTCCACCTCGTGGGCACGTCGCACAACAGTCGGTGAGCGGGCAGTTGGAGGCGGCGCTGCGCTGCCCTGAGAGTGGCAGCATCTGGGCTGGACTTCCTGAAATGCGCACAGATGCGGCGCACCTTCGTGAGCAAATCAGACAGATTGGGGTATGTCATGAGGAAAAGCTGAACTATCAGATTTAACACATGGGCCAGGCATGGCACATGTGTCAGTCTGCCGAGTTGCAGAGCCGCCACCAGGTTACGGCCGTTGTCACACACAACCATGCCTGGCTTCAGGTTCAGCGGTGCCAGCCACAGATCAGTCTGCGCCGTGATGCCCTGTAATAGCTCTTGGGCGGTGTGCCTTTTGTCGCCTAGGCTCAGCAGTTTGAGCACCGCCTGCTGTTGCTTAGCGACGGCACTGCTGCTGTGCCTAGAGCTACCGACTGATGGCGCCGTGCCCACGGATGGTAGTTCGGAGGAGGAGGTGGAGGAGGGGTGGGAGGAGGAGGAGGCATAGTAGGCCTGAAACACCTGGACCGAGGTAGGCCCCGCAATCCTTGGTGTTGGCAGTATATGACCAGCCCCAGGGTCAGACTCGGTCCCAGCCTCCACCAAGTTAACCCAATGTGCCGTCAGCGATATATAGTGGCCCTGCCCGGCAGCACTCGTCCACGTGTCCGTGGTCAGGTGGACCTTGTCAGAAACGGCGTTGGTCAGGGCACGGGTCATGTTGTCTGACACGTGCTGGTGCAGGGCTGGGACGGCACATCGGGAAAAGTAGTGGCGGCTGGGGACCGAATACCGAGGGGCGGCCGCCGCCATGAGGTTGCAAAAGGCCTCGGTCTCTACCAGCCTATAGGGCAGCATCTCCAGGCTAAGCAATCTGGAGATGTGCACATTAAGGGCTTGGGCGTGCGGGTGGGTTGCACTATATTTGCGTTTCCGCTCCAGCGTCTGGGGTATGGAGAGCTGAACGCTGGTGGATGCTGTGGAGGATCGTGGAGGCGACGATGGGGTTTTTGTGGCAGGGTCCTGGGCAGGGGGCTGACTATCAGCTGACACAGGGGAAGGAGCAGTGGTGTGCACGGCCGGAGGTGAACGGGCTTGTTGCCACTGAGTGGGGTGTTTAGCATTCATATGCCTGCGCATACTGGTGGTAGTTAAGCTAGTAGTGGTGGAACCCCTGCTGAGCCTGGTTTGGCAAATGTTGCACACCACAGTCCGTCGGTCATCCGGTGTTTCCTTAAAGAACCTCCAGACTTCTGAAGATCTAGCCCTCGCCGCAAGAGCCCTCACCACGGGAGCTTCACTAGTTGACACATTTGGCGCTGATGCACCAGCTCTGGCCCTGCCTCTCCGTCTGGCCCCACCACTGCCTCTTCCAACCTGTTCTGGTCGAGGACTCTCCTCCGTCTCAGAAGCACTGTGTTCACCCGGCCTCTCAACCCAGCTTGGGTCTGTCACCTCATCATCCTCCGATCCCTCAGTCTGCTCCCCCCTCGGACTTCCTGCCCTGACAACAACTTCCCCACTGTCTGACAACCGTGTCTCCTCATCGTCGGACACCTCTTTACACACTTCCACTACGTCAAGAAGGTCATCATCACCCACAGACTGTGACTGGTGGAAAACCTGGGCATCGGAAAATTGCTCAGCAGCAACCGGACAAGTGGTTTGTGACTGTGGGAAGGGTCCAGAAAACAGTTCCTCAGAGTATGCCGGTTCAAATGCCAAATTTTCCTGGGAGGGGGCAGACTGGGGGGGAGGAGGCTGAGGTGCAGGAGCTGGAGGAGTGCCGATTTCGGTGACATGGGTGGACTGCGTGGAAGACTGACTGGTGGACAAATTGCTCGAAGCATTGTCAGCAATCCACGACATCACCTGTTCGCACTGTTCTGGCCTTAACAGTGCTCTACCACGAGTCCCAGTAACTTCAGACATGAACCTAGGGAGTGTAGCTCTGCGGCGTTCCCCTGCTCCCTCATAAGCAGGTGGTGTCTCACCCCGCCCAGGACCACGGCCTCTGACCCCTGCAGTAGTTGGACGCCCACGTCCCCGCCCTCGTCCTCTACCCCTAGCCCTCGGGTTAAACATTTTTAAAATGAGAGTTATAACTTTAATTTTTTTTAAACTTTTTTTTGTGTTTTTTGTTTTTTTTTGTGTTTTTTTTTTTTTTTGTTTTTTTTTGTGTTTTTGAGTTTTTAAAACCAAACGATGCTATCCTATTGCTATGGCTATTTTCTAGCCAAGTATGAAAGCACACTACTATGCCAGATGAGATGACACTGAGTTATTAAACAAAATAAACGTAAAATAAAAAAGGACAAATGGCAGACTGTGCCTAATTGAAATCCAACCCCTACTAAATTTTCCCACTTCGGTCTTTGCTATGGATATGTGCGTCACTAAGCGCAAAACACAGCGGTCGCAAGTCTCACTACAAATTGCTCAGAATTGGCTAGTACATGCACTGCAGCAAGTACAGCCACCAGCAGATCAACCAGAAATCAAATATATAACGCTACTGTAGGCGTAAGCCGTTTGGATTCTCCTATGGCTATTTTCTAGCCAAGTATGAAAGCACACTACTATGCCAGATGAGATGACGCTGAGTTATTAAACAAAATAAACGTAAAATAAAAAAGGACAAATGGCAGACTGTGCCTAATTGAAATCCAACCCCTACTAAATTTTCCCACTTCGGTCTTTGCTATGGATATGTGCGTCACTAAGCGCAAAACACAGCGGTCGCAAGTCTCACTACAAATTGCTGACAATTGGCTAGTAGATGCACTGCAGCAAGTACAGCCACCAGCAGATCAACCAGAAATCAAATATATAACGCTACTGTAGGCGTAAGCCGTTTGGATTCTCCTATGGCTATTTTCTAGCCAAGTATGAAAGCACACTACTATGCCAGATGAGATGACACTGAGTTATTAAACAAAATAAACGTAAAATAAAAAAGGAAAAATGGCAGACTGTGCCTAATTGAAATCCAACCCCTACTAAATTTTCCCACTTTGGTGTTTGAGGTGGATATGTGTGCCACTAAGAGCTAAACACAACGGTAGCAAGTCCCCCTGCTAATTCCTCACAAAATGGTACTAGATGCAAATTAAAAAAAAAAAAGTAGAACGTTATTGTAGCCCTAAGAAGGGCTGTTGGGTTCTTGGAGAATCACTCCTGCCTAACAGTAAGCTAATAGAACACCCTAACGCTTTCCCTGACCAGCAGCAGCTCTCTCCCTAGCGGCATCCAGACACAGAATGATCCGAGCAGCGCGGGCAGCGGCTAGTCTATCCCAGGGTCACCTGATCTGGCCAGCCAACCACTGCTATCGACGTGTAAGGGTACCACGTCATGCTGGGTGGAGTGCAGAGTCTCCTGGCTTGTGATTGGCTCTGTTTCTGGCCGCCAAAAAGCAAAACGGCGGGAGCTGCCATTTTCTCGAGCGGGCGAAGTATTCGTCCGAGCAACGAGCAGTTTCGAGTACGCTAATGCTCGACCGAGCATCAAGCTCGGACGAGCATGTTCGCTCATCTCTAACCATCACCCATTTACATGGCCGTATTGTACAACTTAAAGTACTGTGAGTGACACAGTAAAAAATATAGAACATGTCCAATTTTCTCCAGTATTTCCATTCCAATCTTAAGCAACATTTAAAATATGTGTTGCATAAGGTTGTGCATTGTATGCTGCCGTATATGCGTGTAGTATCCAGGGAATTTAGAATTGAGCAAGCTAGTACCATCATTTACCAATCTACCGTATAGCATACGGATACAGTTGCTTACGTGTACATACAGTTAAAAAATGACAGGTATATATGGCCAAATAGGGCACTGAAATACATGACTGACTGTCTTCCATTAATAACAAACGCCCCTTGTTTGACTTGCTGCTCCTTGTGCCAGGGTGCCAGGTAAGCTTACAAAGCTCTTTTTCTTGGGATAGAAACTATGCATATTTTAGCTAAAAACAGTATGGGCAAGAGTTAGTATAGTGCTATGGGAACCTGTTATTGGGTTTATTAGTGGAAATCTGGTGACAGGTACCTTATAAGGAAACTGCTCGATTTTGGTTCTTTTCCAGTCTCCTTGTTTTCACTTTTAGAGTATCCTTTAATGTATTTCTGTTTTGTCCTCTTCCTTTTTTTGGGGGGGGGGATTTAGGGCTCAGTGATAGATCTTTTTCACTTCCTCTGCGCAATCCCCATTGGTCTAACCACCCGCAAATATGGTTTTCAAACTTTAAGTTTGTGCTAATGCTCATACTTGCATACTTGTGCCCATAAAATTAGCCCTGCATTACTAATAAATAACATTGCATAGTGTATTACACACAGTGTAACACTAATAAATAACAGTCTGTCTGTTGTCAATAAGATAATATCTTCTATACCTGAATCTTTCTAAAGCTCAGCTTCTTGGACCATCTACTCACTGACCCAGATCCAGCATCTCCATTTCTGTCTGTGGTTTTATCAGCTCATAGGCAGGGAAAGGGGTATTGTTTGACCTCTCCATTGCGCCTTACACACAATCATGAAACATGCACTTTAAAGACATTTTGAGAATCTTCCCTTTTCTGACCAAGGAAACATCTAGACCTCTAATTATTGTTCTGATCACATCTCTTATATGCTCCAGTCCATCTCCGGCATCATTTGAGTTCTGTTCAAGGGCAGTAGGTCGATACTGGTGCACTGCTGGCAGAGGAATGGGAGCTACTGCGCATGTGCAAAGCTCCAAAGAGGCAGGCACTTTACTGGCATCATGCTACTGCTCTTGTGCAGAGCTCAAATGAAGTGGGAGACAGTCCGGAGCAGATAGAGGAGGGCTGGGAGTGGCTACTTAGACATTTATTTGCATATTCCAGTATTAAACTTTATTTCTGCAGCAGCTGCATATTTAGTCAATAAATATTAAGGCCCTTTCACTATACTAGACTGTGCTATATAATTAAATTGGTCATTGATTTCACAATATCTCATATGTTGAAAGTAAGACAGGTGAAGTAAGAAGGTGATAATCTTCTAGTGCTAATTTGAGAGTATATTTAATTCTTCAAAAGTTAGCACTACAGGATATCAAATGGTACTCCAAGAAAAAAAAACAAGTTTAACAAAGGATAAAAGTGGTCTTTCAAGATGTGTTCTTCCTTAAAGTGGTGTTGAATCATCTGTGCCAGTGTGACCGGGACTGTGGTTTGTCATATAAGATTCTCCTGATATGTAATCTTTGCCTGTTATAGAGTGAATTCCTTGCATATTATAGAACTCCAGATAATTCTGTTATTCTGCTCTCTGTATTCTGGAATTTTGACCCTCTGGCTCACATTCAAACTATTCTTCAGCATTTGCCCTTTTTGTTTTGACCTGGCTCTGCAGACTTTTCTTCTGTGATTGTTTTGTCTTCATCTCTGTGTTTTACCCTTTGACACAGGGAGGAAACATTTTCTTGTTATCTACCCACTGCCTAGGGTGTGCCAGGCAATAGTTAGGGGCAGCAGGGAAAGGGCCCTTTGCTGTTTCTTTAGTTGGTTTCCAAGCCCTGCTTAACAGGTCTACTAGGAAAAAGATATTGATTACTTATCTTTAGAATAAGTCATCAGTATGGGATAAGTGCTGGTCCATCAGACTCCAACGCAACAACCACACACTGACTAGAGCCAGATGAAGATGTCTTTGAAGAGTTGACTGATGTAGTGGTACAGGGAACCAAAGGCATCATCAACATGTAGTGAAGCATCTACTAAAGCTGGACAGCTGCCAAGGCCTGCCTTGTTGTTAGCTGTTTGACAGCTTAATTTCTGTATCTGCTCTCTGGAAAGTTGAGTGGTTGAGTGAACTCAGCTATGGGTTGAATCATGGAAGGCTAGCATACATAAACTGAATAAAGAGCTAATACTCAGTTCATTCATGGCTGGTTATATTTTCCCCTGTTACTTGTAGTACTAATGTCTGTCTCTGTTTTGCTAAACCTGAAACTGTGAACTTGTATCTGAGACCATATCTAGTCTAAACTGGTACCCTGAACCGCACTCTGAACAGGAACATGTATCTGTGCCTGTATCTAGCCTGAGCCAGAACCCTAAACCCCAGCCTGAACTGGAAATTGTATCTTAGCCGATATCCAGCCTGAGCGGGTACTCTGAAACCCAGTTTGAACTGGAACCTGTAAATGATCTTGTATGTAACCTGAGCCTAAGTCTAAGCTGGATCCTGTAACTGAGACAGTATTCAGCCTCAGCCTGAACCCTGACCCCTAGTTTGAGCTGGATCCTGTATCCGAGCTGATATCGAGCCTGAGATGGTGTCCTGAACCCCACTCTGAACTGGAACCTGATCCTGTTTCCAGCCTAAGCCGGTATCCTGAAACGCAGTCTGAACTGGATCCTGTTAACCTACAAAAACCCCAAAAGAGTACCTAAACTTTGTACCCACTTGCTCAACCAAAGGGTCAATAATATCTACAAAAAAACAGGCAAGAGTACATATCAACCGCAATACAAATTGATAACAAGTCAATACTTTAATTCATCATAATAATACACAGAATTAATAAATTTTATAGCATATCACATGGAGAGAGAGAGAGTCAGAAGTATAGCATCAGATAACTGACTAAAAAGGATGGACACCCAAGCTTCCACAGCGTGGATCAATAGCTGACTGCTAACCAAGGTATAAGTACATTGAGACAATACAAGTTATAACATGTCTTCATAAATGTACCCCTAAAATAGCTAGCTATGAATAAGCAAAATTAAACTGAAAATGTCCGAGTAATAAAACAGAGGCAAGAGCGGATAATACACAGGATAAGCTGAACTGTATGGGAACCAGTGTACAAAAACAGACTAAAGTGTGATTCTAGATTGATATTACAGTAATGACCAGGAGATGTACCACCTCCTAAAAGAAAGTCCCACCGAAATAGAACAATGCAGTAGAACTCATAACAATCAGGACAATATCAGAATCAGGATAATGCAGCTTGAGGTTCTGCCCTGAACCCCATTCTGAACCAGAACCTTTACCTCAACCTCCATTCAACCACAGCCTTAACCCTGACCCTAGTCTGAGATGGATCCTGTATTTGAGCTGGTATCCAGCCTTAAATGGTGTCCTGAACCCAAGTCTGAACTGCAACCTGTATCTTATCGGTATCCAGCCTGAGCCAGTACCCTGAATCCCAGTCTTAACTTGAACCTGTACCTGATCCTGTCTGAACTTGCCTGAGTAGGAATCCTGTTGTAGAATCCTGTATCCTGTCCAATTTGATCCAGAACCCTGTTTCTTGACCTGATCTGGAGCCTTGTTTCCTGCCTGATCAGGAAACCCTGAACCCCTACCTGATTTAGAACCCCATACCTGTACTCTGGACCCTGTTTCAGAGATTGTACCCTGTTTCTGATATTGTTGCCCAATCCTGTGCCCGTTCCCTGAGTTCCCTGATAAATATGGAAACTCATATGTCCTGACAGAATAAATATTTGTCTGAAACCCTGACAGTCGTTGCTATAAAATACTGTAGGGCAATGTATCTGGTACCAGATCACCCTACAAGTATAAATAGAATTGTGTGGAGCACTTCATGTACCGTTACTGTTCCCCACAATCTGTCATTTTAGAGATATTCCCTTTTATACATATTTGTAAACCTGGTACACTAAATGCCACCCAACACCCTGAACCCATTCACTGATAGTCACTAAAGAAAGTGCCCAACACAATGCAGTTTTTACTTTTGGATTTCATAATCTCCCTATAAGACGAGCTGATTTTCAAGTTATAGTTTTAGGCAAATTCGGAAATTATCAAACTAGTCATAAACATAAAAATATTTAAGAAAAAAAAAGAGTTACTGTGGGGAAAATAAACATTTAATACACTGCCGATTTTGCCAGTTGCTGCAAGGCTCTGGGACCCGACGCTTGCCCGGGTATGCTGGGTACTGGCACTGGCCCTATCTGTAAGCCTCTGTAATTGCACACAAAGTTCTTTACAAAATATTAAGTTCTGTTTTTTTATTGTATCACATACTTATTTAATGCAATTAAATTCAAATTAATTATTTATAAATCATATAATGTGATTTTTTGGGGGGATTTTGTTTTAGATGTCTGTTTCTCACAGTTGAAGTGTATCTAAGATAAAACTTATAAATCTCTCCATTTTCTGAAGGTGGGGAAAACTTCCATAAACAGCCATGTAGCCAATTCTTATTTTGCCCACTATATATATATTAAAGGGGATGCATTGTTTTTCACCCACAGCACGTTGATGTGACGTCACCACTGAGCCACTGTATACAAACAAAGGTAGGCAATGATGTGTGGTATGGGCAGCATATATCTTGTAGATATGTTATATTTATATACCCAATAATAAACAAACTCTGATCCCTAGTCTCACTTAGTGGGTAACATTTGCATGCACATCTTTGTATCAAGAAGAACAAATGTTGATAGGAACATTGGGGGATATTGAGAGTAGTAAGACTTCTTTAGTCATTTTAACAATTTCTTTGACTAGACAACCCCTTTACAGAGTCACGGAACTAAGGCTTTCTTAAATCAATTTCTGACACTGTAAGGAATAAATACTGTATGTGTGTTACATAGTTTCCCAAAAAGATATTCTACAGTGTTGTTGAGCTACTTCTAGCATCAGTTCATTTACCTACTGCATGCCAAGATCTTCTTATCTGTAGACAAAGTTTCAACAACAAGCCATATGGTGTGGCTGATCACATCACTTTTGCCAAATGAGAGTAAACCGTGTAACAAGGAAACAGGCCATAAAGAGAACTTTTCAAGCTGCTACTATCAGAATAGTGCAACACTTTGTATTCAGACATATATCTGACTTCTAGTGAGGGAAATATTATATTAACCAATAAATGTATTGTCTCGGAATAAGTATAATTAGTAACCCACAGACAAAAGCATCTGTGTTAAACAAAAGCATAGAAAAAGTTTAACTTTATGCAAATCTTGGTCCATTTATATAACAATACAATACTGGCTCAAGTAAAGTATGGCTTTAATCACATCTCAATCAATAGTCCCATTCAAAGGTAACTCAACAATTTGCCTAAGGGCTAGAGATGTTGCTCCAGTTATGTAGTTGCGAGTTAAAAACATTTCGAGAAAATGTATTGTATTATTGGAAGACCCAATCCTCTGACTATTTCCATTAGATTGAGTTTAACCTGTAGAGTCCATTACATATAATCACCACATCATTCTATCTTATCTCAAAGACCTTCACCTGGGGACATAGGAGCACAGTCTAAACGTAAAGTGAAATGTATAGTCAAATAAAAGACTATCATTATTAATAAGACAAATTACAATGTATCAATTGTTGTTATATGTTAGTAGGAATTTTAGAGAGAAAGAGGCAGCAGGAGAGCAGATCTGGGAAGACTTCCCTCCTTTCATTACTATATGTAGTATCACAGAAAATATGGCATACCCAGGGGATAATATCCAGCTGTCATTAAAAAAATATATGATCTGCAGCACATAATTTATATTTTGTAATCCATGTGTACAAGCAATAAATATTGGTGAATGAGAAACCTTGCAACACTTAATGGAAATCCCAAGGTCTTCAGAAAACAGGTAATAAACATTGCAGATCTGATAAGGACAACTGCATCATCACATGAAGGGAATTATATACTAAATGCAAAATATCTTTCATGATACCTAATTTTACGTACCATTACACCTCAGCATTACATGCTTGGAATACAGACCCTTTGTTGCAGCTTCATGACTGAAAAGATGAATTACACAAAATGGGACTATTCTACATAGTAAATCAGTCCTTCATGGTGTTAAAGATTTCACTTACATCAATGTGTAATTACCCTTTGAAGAAAGCCCAAAGCAAAGGACATGTCTAATTGTGACCACATGTTTCCCCTTCAGGGATTGTCATCCCATAGAGTGCAGATCCTCTGTTACCTCTTTGTCTCTGCATGAAGTCCCCCATGGGAATTGGTGACAGCAATCCTTTACTCATGGGACACAGTGTCTGCAGTTCATTCAGCTGTGGTCACACTACTACAGTATACATACACAGTAGCACTTTTACTTAGCTGAGTGCTTCACTTCATTTAAACATAATATATTAGTCTCATGACCCAGCAGTCCTCTATTAACTAACAAACCCTGCAGATATCATCACTGTGAATGACAAGTCTGAGATAACCAACACCTAGAGTAATAGAAGGCACAATTTTACTGATGACATATACAAAATAAATGATTGCTGTGATTAACAAAACAAAATATTTAAAATAAAACCCAAAAGAGGTATATTTATTTGATTTTATTTTGTGTATTCATTATGTGTTAATATTTTGATTAATTATTAGTTATGATACTTAGAATACTGACATTTTGGTTTCATCTGTCACAGGACAGGGATATTGTAGATTAAAGAACAAATATGACATTTACAAATTACCTGTTAGTGGGGTATTAGAGAACAAGTGTCATTACAGTGACGGTGTGAGGGTTAACATCTGAATATGATACTTTTAGTCACAAGTTGGATTAAAATCTATTTATTTCTTAAGTAGTAAGTCTGAAGACTGCATAACTTCTATGACAATCACTGATGATAATGATAATTGCTGCTTCGTTAGTAGATGCAAAACTCCTAAACATCATGCGTTTAACCAGGGAGGCAGCTGCTTAACTTTATGTGAATTATTACTTCCCACTGTGTCAAATGACTAACCTTGTGAAGGTAACTGAATCAATGATGCTGATCATGCAGCATGTGTGTGCAGCATGGGCATGTTTGTATAAAGAGATGTAGCAAGAGCTAAGTGTGTGAGAGCAATTTGCTACAAAACACTTATACAGATGTATGTAAAGGGCTACATATGAAGCTACATTACTGCCATAACACTCTAAAGGCTGTTAAATGACTGTGTATTGCCCATGATCTTTCTGTCTGTCTGTCTATTTATCCAGCGCTTCTATCTTTATCACAGCATCTCTATCATGTTGATATCCGTTGCTCCAATATTATGGTTATATTGTAATGTGATGTTATAGATACAATGTAACATTTTAATATAAATTATTGAAGTGCTGGAGAAAGCAATGTAATACTCTCACACGTTTCTTTAGCAGATGTATCTATATATAGGAATATATTCCCTTTTTCCTGGGGGGCTTGTGTGCTATGTGGGGAAGCAGTGTGAATGAGCATACATGTGCTGCTTACCTGCTGCAGGTGATGCTGCGCACACACGGTCCAGGCAGAGTCCTCCCCTACATTCAGCATCACACTTCTCACTGGGACTCAGGGCAGAACTTGGAGTTGGTCCCTGTACTTTCAGTGCACGTCGCCCAGGTGGTCCTCTTAGTTTTAGGGGTTTCTGCCCACTACAACCCAGTTCCCATTGCTCTGATCAGTTAGGGGAGAAATAATGTAGAATTGAGTTGGCTTTATTGTCATTTTCTAAGACAAGATCCAAAGCTTTTGTTCTTTTGTGTTCCTCATTCCTCTGAAGGGTTTCCCCTCTGGGGCTGATTCAGCTCCTGCTAATTAAGAAATGCAATGCAGAAGAATAGTGAATTCTGCCACTTGCTATTCAGAAATGAGAGGAGCCGCTCCTGGAACTTTGATGAGTGTTAGCTCCTTCATCCTTGGCAGGGCTAGTGCTGCTGCTGCTGGACAATTAGTCCTTGGACTGGCCTCCTGTTCCCATGCTGAGGCTTAATGAGACAACACACTTTCTGCTCTCACAGCAGCTTCAGGAGTGGTGCAGAGCCCGAGTGAGGAGGACTTCTCCAGCAGCAGGCACATCACCTGGCACACCCACTGTGACGTCACCTGCCACTCACCCCACTCTCACTACCAGGGGGTGAAGCTCAGCACAAAGGCAATCCAAAGATTCCGCTTCTTTCATCAGGTCCATGATAGTGATGTGCTGCCTACACGGTGGAAGACACTGCAGAGTATCACCTCTAGAGATCTGCCTCTTTCTGTGCATCTGATTGCTGATCTATCTATCTATCTATCTATCTATCTATCTATCTATCTATCTATCTATCTACTATCTATCTATCTATCTATCTATCTATCTATCTATCTATCTCATATCTATCTATCTCATATCTATCTATCTATCTATCTATCTATCTACTATCTATCTATCTATCTATCTATCTATCTATCTATCTATCTACCATCTATCTATCTATCTATCTATCTATCTATCTATCTATCATCTATCTATCTATCATCTATCTTTCTATCTATCATCTATCTATCTTTCTATCTATCTATCTATCTGTCTATCTATCCATCTATTATCTATCTATCTATCTATCTATCTATCTATCTATCCATCTATTATCTTTCTATCTATCTATCTATCATCTATCTATCTATCTATCTATCTATCTATCTATCTATCTATCTATCTGTCTATCCATCCATCTATTATCTATCCATCTATTATCTATCCATCTATCTAACCATCTATTATCTTTCTATCTCATATCTATCTATCTAATTATCTTTCTATCTTATATATATATATATATATATATATATATATATATATATATATACTATCTCACCTACCCTGTATATTTGGATATGCCTTCTTTGTACATCTGTTTGCCTATCTATCTATCTATCTATCTATCTATCTATCTATCATCTATATACTATCTATCTCACCTAACCTTTATATTAGTTCTGCATCTTTGTATGCATCTATTTATCTACTAATGTTAGTCTGTTTTTACATCAACGATAGTACCTATATTAATTTGTTATTTATTTATCGACAAAGTGACAACAAACATGATAAATAATAAAAATCAGTACATTTCATAAAGTGCTACATTGGATCATTATACATACAAAGGTATAAAAATTGTGTCATTATTCGTGAAAAAAACTGTGTAAATAGGCGTAGTATAAATACATAAAATTACATTGTTAAATTAAACATTAAATTGTTTTTTTCACGAATAATGACACAATTTTTATACTCACCTTTGTATGTACACTCACCGGCCACTTTATTAGGTACACCATGCTAGTAACGGGTTGGACCCCCTTTTGCCTTCAGAACTGCCTCAATTCTTTGTGGCATAGACTCAACAAGGTGCTGGAAGCATTCCTCAGAGATTTTGGTCCATATTGACATGATGGCATCACACAGTGGCCGCAGATTTGTCGGCTGCACATCCATGATGCGAATCTCCCTTTCCACCACATCCCAAAGATGCTCTATTGGATTGAGATCTGGTGACTGTGGAGGCCATTTGAGTACAGTGAACTCATTGTCATGTTCAAGAAACCAGTCTGAGATGATTCCAGCTTTATGACATGGCGCATTATCCTTCTGAAAGTAGCCATCAGATGTTGGGTACATTGTGGTCATAAAGGGATGGACATGGTCAGCAACGATACTCAGGTAGGCTGTGGCGTTGCAACGATGCTCAATTGGTACCAAGGGGCCCAAAGAGTGCCAAGAAAATATTCCCCACACCATGACACCACCACCACCAGCCTGAACCATTGATACAAGGCAGGATGGATCCATGCTTTCATGTTGTTGACACCAAATTCTGACCCTACCATTCGAATGTCGAAGCAGAAATCGAGACTCATCAGACCAGGCAACATTTTTCCAATCTTCTACTGTCCAATTTCCATGAGCTTGTGCAAATTGTAGCCTCAATTTCCTGTTCTTAGCTGAAAGGAGTGGCACCCGGTGTGGTCTTCTGCTGCTGTAGCCCATCTGCCTCAAAGTTCGACGTACCGTGCATTCAGAGATGCTCTTCTGCCTACCTTGGTTGTAACGGGTGGCGATTTGAGTCACTGTTGCCTTTCTATCAGCTCGAACCAGTCTGCCCATTCTCCTCTGACCTCTGGCATCAACAAGGCATTTCCGCCCACAGAACTGCCGCTCACTGGATGTTTTTCTTTTTCGGACCATTCTCTGTAAACCCTAGAGATGGTTGTGCGTGAAAATCCGAGTAGATCAGCAGTTTCTGAAATACTCAGACCAGCCCTTCTGGCACCAACAACCATGCCACGTTCAAAGGCACTCAAATCACCTTTCTTCCCCATACTGATGCTCAGTTTGAACTGCAGGAGATTGTCTTGACCATGTCTACATGCCTAAATGCACTGAGTTGCTGCCATGTGATTGGCTGATTAGAAATTAAGTGTTAACAAACAGTTGGATAGGTGTACCTAATAAAGTGGCCGGTGAGTGTATAATGATCCAATGTAGCACTTTATGAAATGTACTAATTTTTATTATATATCATGTTTGTTGTCACTTTGTACTTTAACCAATTAGCTATTAGCTTGGTCCTTAAATGTCTGGATATGCACCTTGCACTTTATGCTTGAAAAAGGCGTGTTTCTACGCCGAAATGTTGCACATGGAATAAAGAGTCACCCTATTCCACTTACCACGGAGTGCTGCCTCTCCTTTGGATCTATCTATCTATCTATCTATCTATCTATCTATTACATACAAACATTATGGCAGCACAGTTCAAAAACACATGAACTTAAAGGAAATTTACCATTAAAATCAAGAATGGTTGAACCAGGGAGACTTACTCATAGATCATGGCAGCGTAACTGTGGTAATCTTCTTATATTTGTTATCCATGGCCTCCTTTCTTCTAAAATCAACATGTAAAATTATACCAATGAGAAATGCTATATTGCCCCTCCATGCTTCAGATTCACAGGCTGTTACAGTGTGATTTTGATGTTAGATTTCCGTGGAAGCATTTTACCAATATTTTACTAGATAGTTCAACACTAAGGAGCAGATTTATCAAGTCTCTGAATATTTCCTGTTGCTTATGGCAACCAATCACAGTTCCCCTTTAGAATATTCATGAGCACTGGTAAAATGAAAGCTGAGCTGTGATTGGTTGCCATGGGCAACTGGAAATATTCTGACTTTCAGACACTTGATAAAACTGCCCCAAACTATCTATTTTTATAAAGACAGTGATATTTAAAAGTTGCAAATTTTTGCAAATTATTGAATGCTGCTGTATATTCAGCCCCCTGAGTAATTACTTTGTAGGAAAACATTTAGCTGCAAGGTCTGTTGGGATATGTCTCAACCAAAGTTTCACATGCAGTACATGGAATATTTTGTGCATTCCATGCATTGGTACAGATTGGTTTGGGAACATTCTTTTCATTCTGTCACGCTGTTTTTGCGCCAGTTTTGTGACTAAACACCAAACTAGTCCTGCAGAAAAAATAATCATGTTTACCTCATTTATCCTACCAATACTGGAATACTGGCCAGTAAGGTTAGACCTTCTTCAGGCACGGATTGCTGGGCTTGTGGTGGTGTGAATACGGTTCTATGACCGTTGTGGCGCTTGGGGAGCTGTGGAGCGCGGGAGACCCCGCTGTAGGTTGGCTGGGCTGTAGGTTGACTGTACGACCTTTTGATCACTTTTTATAGATTTTTTCATATTTTTCAAAATGGCAAAAAAGTGCCATTTTCGACTTTGAGCGCTGTTTTCCGTTACGGGGTTAAACGCATTGAAAAACTGTTATCATATTTTGATAGATCGGGCATTTTCGGACGCGTCGATACCTAATGTGTTTATGATTTTTACTGTTTATTTATATTTATGTCAGTTCTAGGGAAAGGGGGGTGATTTGAAATTTTAGGTTTTTTTATTATTATTATTTTTTAATTTTTTTTAATTTTTATTTATACTATTTTTCAGACTCCCTAGGGTACTTTAACCCTAGGTTGTCTGATCGATCCTACCATATACTGCCATACTACAGTATGGCAGTATATGGGGATTTTCCTCATTCATTACAATGTGCTATCAGCACATTGTAATGAAGGGGTTAAAACGAAATAGCCTTGGGTCTTCGGAAGACCCGAGGCTACCATGGAGATGGATCTCCGCCCCCGATGATGTCACGGGGAGCGGCGATCCCAGGTAAGATGGCGGCGCCCATGCGCCGCTATCTTCTTGAGGCTGCGGCAGCCCACCCTGTGAAAACACCCGCGATCGGTGCTAGCACCGATCGCGGGTGTTACTGGTAAGCCTTTGCTGCAATATGCAGCAAAGACTTACCGGCTATGGAGAGGGCTCAGCGCGAATACACGGCGGGCGGTCGGGATTACCGCCGTATAAGACGACCCCAGAGAAGACAGAAGATTTTTCTGTCTTCAAAAGTCGTCTTATACGCCGGAATATACGGTATTCATAAAACGTTTTGGGTTGCGGCTATAACTATCACGTTTATGATTTTTACTGTTTATTTATTTTTATATGTGTTCTAGGGAAAGGGGGTTCTTTAACCCTGCAGGGTCTGATTGCTAATACTATATACTGTAATACTACTGTATTGCTGTACATAGCAATTTTACTCCTTATCTCTAGTACACTGCCATCTTCTGGCTATTAGAGATCATTACACATGGCAAGCTCACAAGTCTCAATGAGACTGTAGGCTGCCATGGCATCCGATCGTCGCCCTCTGATGACGTCACAGGGGGCTGCGATCGGCCATCCAAGATGGCGGTGCCCATGGGATGGTAAGTTAGGTGCCGTGGTCAGGTTCGCCCATGGCAGTTAACAGGTTAGCTGCCACAATTGGTGCCAGCACTAACCACGGCAGTAACAGGTTGGTGTCAGCTGTATTATATAGCTGACACCCAGTGTGTATGGAGAGAGCTCAGCCTGTGAGCTCTCTCCAAATACCCCCGCAGCACCAGGACGTTATAGTGCGTCCTGGTGCACATAGGAGTTAATTTGACTAATCTGTAAAAACATGCTTCACTTTTTTTACACCTCACAAGTACTTGACACTTTTTATGCTCGATAACATAAAATATTAATAGAGTACATTTACGTTTGCGGCTGTAACATATAAAAATGAGGAAAAGTTAAAGGGCTATGAACACTATTGCAACACATGCTGGCGCCAGTGTATGATGTCCCCCCTTGTCCCCAGCAACAACCAGATTTATCAGAGGACTCCAGCCATCTGATTAATCTGCCGGGTGGCTGTGCTGCACCTATGTGGAAGTTCTATGTCAGGTCCAGTTTATAAATTAAAAAGGCTTGACAAAGGCTCTGTAAAGGGGCCCAAACATAGCACTTTGGAATAAAGGGCCACATTTATCACTCGTTTTTTCTGTTTTTTTTTGCGCCTTTTCATTCAGGCGCACCGTTTTTGCGCCATTTTTGCGATTAAACGCCAAACTAGCCGCGCAGCAAAAATAAGCAGCTTTCCCTCATCTATCTTACCAATCCAGATGTTTTGCTGCGCCTAATGATATTCATCACTTGCAACGTTTTCATTTAGACGCAAAAACAGGCGCAAAAACACTCCAGCCCGAAGGTGGCGTTATCTGAGAAGAAAGCACTGAGCCCCTTTGCAGAACAGCTCATTTCTAGCAGCAGAGCTCAGCCAGACACTAGAACAAATAATAGATACATTAGATACACTGAAGACACTAGAACATATAATAGATACATTAGATACATTACAGACAGGAGCTGCAGACTCTATTTACACTTCATCACCTTCTATTTACTAAATATTCTGCAAAACGCTGAGCTCACAGCAAGAGAGAAAAGAAGTTTGCAGAAGGTTGCAGATACGACATACAAGTGTCCCCCATGTAATTCTGCACAGTGTCTGAGGGGAATACGGTGAAGAATTACAGGGGTGCAGCAGGAGACCAGCACTAGGGGATCCCCTCCAGGAGAAGCCACTGCTGAGGAGGTCACTGGGTGCAGGGTGTCACACACCTGGGTGCTGCTGTGAGTGTTATCTTCATTCTGGGCTGTGGGAGAAGCAGAGAGGAGCTTGTAGCAGGATGACATGTAAGTGCCCGAATCTAACATTGCGCCTAAACTGCGCCTAAACTGTGTTAAAGTAAAGTGATTAATAAGGGGCAGAAAATATACTTATCACAGATGGTTGTAGCTTGTGATAATTCTGGCAAAACAGTGCGCCAGAATTTAGGCGCAACTACTACACTTAGGCGCACAAAAGTGATAAATGTGGCCCAAAGTCCCTAAACCTTCTTTGATCACTAAGGAGTGGTGTGAAGTTATTTTTGTCTATCTATCTCTATTTGTCTATCTATGTATCTATCTATGTATCTATCTATCTATCTATCTATGTATCTATCTATCTATCTATCTATCTATCTATCTATCTATCTATCTATCTATCCCACTGTAGTACACAAATAAACAGATGTTTCTAAAAGCATGTCCTGAATAAGTGCTAATACAGCTTTTTTTTTCCTTTAAGCTACACAGAAAAGTTGAAAAAGAGTTAAGGCTGTAATACAATTGATATCAGAATTAATAAAGCATACAGTAGCTCGGGGGCCCCAGAGGACATGTTTAGAAGGTCAGCCTTGGCAGTTGCTAGTTGTGTACGTTGTTTACATCTATGTCATGCAACGTACGTGTAGGCAACAGTAAAATTGTATCAAACACATGAGATTTTAAATAATCCTATTCCATATATAAAGATTAAACCAAATAAACTCTGGGCCACATTTATCACTCGTTTTTTCTGTTGTTTTTGCGCCTTTTCATTCAGGCGCACCGTTTTTGCGCCATTTTTGCGATTAAACATCAAATTAGCCGCGCAGCTAAAATAACCAGCTTTCCCTCATCTATCTTACCAATCCAGATGTTTTGCTGCGCCTAATGATATTCATCACTTGCAACGTCTTCATTTAGGCGCAAAAACGGGCGCAAAAACACTCCAGCCCGAAGGTGGCGTTATCTGAGAAGAAAGCACTGAGCCCCTTTGCAGAAGAGCTCATTTCTAGCAGCAAAGCTCAGCCAGACACTAGAACAGATAATAGATACATTAGATACACTGAAGACAGGAGCTGCAGACTCTATTTACAGTTCATCACCTTCTATTTACAAAATATTCTGCAAAACGCGGAGCTCACAGCAAGAGAGAAGAGAAGTTTGCACAAGTTTGCAGAAGCTTGCACAAGTTTGCAGATACTACAAACAAGTGTCCCCCATGTAATTCTGCACAGTGTCTGAGGGGGATACTGTGCAGAATTACAGGGGTGCAGCAGGAGACCAGCACTGGGGGATCCCCTCCAGGAGAAGCCCCTGCTGAGGAGGTCACTGGGTGCAGGGTGTCACACACCTGGGTGCTGCTGTGAGTGTTATCTTCATTCTGGGCTGTGGGAGAAGCAGAGAGGAGCTTGTAGCAGGATCACATGTAAGTGCCTGAATCTAACATTGCGCCTAAACTGCGCCAAAATTGCGCCTAAAGTAAAGTGATTAATAAGAGGCAGAAAATATACTTATCACAGATGGTTGTAGCTTGTGATAATTCTGGCAAAACAGTGCGCCAGAATTTAGGCGCAACTACTACACTTAGGCGCACAAAAGTGATAAATGTGGCCCATAGTATCTTCACTAGATAGTTTAGCAACATGTTCACACAGAATGTACATTCATCGGAAAAAAAACAAGATTGCATGCAAATATTTTTTAAAAATTGGCTTCACTTGAAAGACTGAAATCCATAATGAAAATATGAACAATAGTCAGATTCATGTTTTCTTTGGCAGGATATGGATGAGATTTGCCTAAAGGACATCTACCATCAGTTTAGTGATGCTGGATGTGTCCTAGTAAGAAGACTTCTTTTACACTCTTTTGTGTATGAACCTAAAAAGCTTGTCTGGGATTTTATATTGATGGCCAAGCTCTGTATGATCTGAGGGTCTCTCCAGCTCGGAAATACAATTGCTGATAATAGAATAAAGAGGCTAGAGTGTTCCTGCCCCTTCCATGCAGGATCAGTTAGTGTTGGGCTATTAATACTGCACTTTAGCCCTTTCAAGTGATAAACACTGACATATTGATTAATACAGTAGTTACTGTGGAACTGAAGTTTTACCCACAATCCTTTGTTTGGCTGATTTAGGTAAGTCTTGGGGTATGATCTTCAGTCCTGGTGACATTTGCAAGAGCAATGGCAAGAGGGGGCTAACCCAGGTAACATCCAGTAGCATCCTCTTTACTGATCTTTGTAAAGGTACATCTCTCTTAAAGGTATCTGAACCACTAGCAAATGAAAGAGAATTGGTTTAATGATTAATGAAAGACTATCATGGGGAAAGGTGCAGACCTTTGTGTATGCTGTTTGTAACTGCAGGACGGTGAAAATCATTTATATAGCAGGAACATAGCTGTACTTGAGCACTGAGTTAACAGTAGGTAAATGAAATGAATTTATTTTCCGGGATTGTAGCTGAACTTGCTGCATTGGGGTAACAGGACAATGAACATCATTTATATTCTAGGATTGTTGCTGGACTTAAGGAAGAATAACGCAACTGATGGTAAATGGAATCTCAATTATCTCCTTCTCAGAAAGATAATTTTACCACCCAAATTAGTTACACATTTCCCATATGTCTGCTTTATTTTTGAAATGATTTTTAACCCCTTATCACTTGCTTGTTTTTTGCTTAGAGTAATGACCAGATTCTACTTTTAGGATCTGAATGGTCATATTTGGGTATAACTTCACAATGTTTAAATAAACATATCCAGGTGATTTCGAGGTTTTCTCATGACATGTGTTTCATGTTAAGTGGTAAGTGTTGTGTTTTATTCTGTTTTACAAAGAATAGGAAAAACAACACTCCTCAATGCATGCAAAACAATTTTTACAAAGTCTGTTAACAAAGTGTTTCACAGGGTTAAAACAAAATGGAAGTGTGATTTAGAAACTGTAATTATTTTTGGAAAATACATTCATTTAGACAAAAAAAATTACACATTCACAATGGTGAAATGTTCGGCAAAGTTTGATAACCCATTTCTCCTGAGTGTACTGATGCCCCATATGTGGTGGTGAACTTCTGTATGGACATTGAATGGAAGCAGCGCCATTCAGAGCAAATTTATATTTTATATTTTGTTAATTCTTCAGGATGAGATGCACCAGACAGATACTTCATTTTGGGGTCTACAACTTATTCATGAGATTTTATTAACGATTTCAAGGTAGACCCAAAGAAGATCATTAATTTTTTATTCAGATTTTTCATGCCTTTTTTTTTTGGCCGTTCACTGTAACATAAAAATAATATGTTATTTTTATTCTCTGGTTTTCTACAAACTTCATAATACCCTATATAGGTTTTTTTTTAGACCAATGTTACTGAATAAAAACAAAAACTTAAAATGTTCTGTATTTTTATGTTGACAGAGGTGGTTAAGGGCTTAATTTCTGTGTAAAGATTTTATTTTTTTGAGATTTTTTAGCTTTTTCCGAACATTTTTTGTGAGGATATTTTATGAAAAATCATATATTAAGGGAATTTCTTTAATAATAATAATTCCTTTATTTATATAGCGCACACATAGATTACACAACGATGTACAGAGTTTGCCAAATCAGTCCTTGTCCCCAATGGGGCTCACAAACTAATCAAATTACCAGTATGTTTTAGAGTGTGGGAGGAAACCTGAGGAAACCCATGCAAACATGGAGAGAACATACAATCTCTTTGCAGATGTTGACCCTGGAACTTGAACCTAGGACACCAGCGCTGCAATTATGTTTATTTTACGCTGTTCAAGTCCTATAATGATTCTGTTTTATTGTGCAGATTTTTATTAAAAATGTTTTACATTTTTTTCCTTACTTTATATAGACTTGAACCAGTTCAAGTCAAAGTTTGTATAAAATAATATAAAAACATGAAAAACATTTAAAACTATTTAAAAAATTTACCTGTATATACTCGAGTATAAGCTGACCCAAGTATAAGCCGTGCCCCCTAATTTTACCACAAAAACCTGATAAAACCTATATTTTTTTTTACTCAAGTATAAGCCGAGTTTGGGGTTTCAGCACTTTTTTTGTGCTGAAAAACTAGGCTTGTACTCGAGTATATATGGTAATTAATAGAGATGAGCGAGCACTAAATTGCTCGGGTACTCGTTATTCGAGACGAACTTTTCCCGATGCTCGAGTGCTCGTCTCGAATAACGAGCCCCATTGAAGTCAATGGGAGACTCGAGCATTTTTCAAGGGTACCAAGGCTCTGCACAGGGAAGCTTGGCCAAACACCTGGGAACCTCATAAAAGGATGGAAACACCACGGAAATGGACAGAAAACAGCAGGGGCAGCATGCATGGATGCCTCTGAGGCTGCTTAATCGCACCATTATGCCAAAATTATGGGCAACAGCATGGCCATGACAGAGTGACCGAATGAGGCTAGATAGCATCTAAAACATCCAATAATTGACCCTGACACTATAGGGGACGGCATGCAGAGGCAGCGGCAGCAGTGGCAGGCTAGAGAGTCTCATGGCGACATACCCTAAATGGACTCAGGTTTCACCAAAGGAGGTGAAATGATTTCCTATGTGAACAAAAGGTTGACGGTATATTTAGTCGATAACACAGCATGGTGGCGACATAGTGACCAAGTTCCATAACGTATCTGGTGAAACACCCGAAAAATGAGCCTGACACAGCTCTTTTGATAAGGGGACGACATGTGGAGGCAGCCATGGAGACGACTTCCATGATTAAGAGCGACAGCATGGGGCATTCATATTGCGCTGCTATGATTGCAACTTCAGGTCTCCAGCATGGCGGCGACAGATGGGCCGAGTTCCACTATGTATCTGGTGAAACACCTGAAAATTATGTCTGACACAGCTCGTTTGATAAGGGGATGATGTGCTGCATATCCTCTCATGCTCCAGCGTCTAGGGTATAGAGAGTTGAAATGAGACATTGGTTGACGCTGTGGAGGATCGTGGAGGCAAAATGGACAGGAAACAGCAGGGGCAGCATGCATGGATGCCTCTGAGGCTGCCTAATCTTGGGATGGAGCTGGCGGTCCACTGCCATGCGAGCTTTCGCCTGTCCAAGCCCCTGTCTCTCGGCTCCTCCCCACCCAAAATGGGCCTGGGGGCCAGAAGCGTTTACTTTGAAAAAATTATAATTTTCAAATCAGGCCGGTCGTTTGAATATTTCACCTAGGAATAATGGAATAGCATAGTGGTTCTATTTTTAATTGTTTTTACGGAAATGGTTCCATGATTAAGAGCGACAGTATGGGGCATCCATATTGCGCTGCTATGATTGCAACTTCAGGTCTCCAGCATGGCGGCGACAGATGGGCCGAGTTCCACTATGGATCTGGTGAAACACCTGAAAATTCTGCCTGACACAGCTCGTTTGATAAGGGGACGATGTATGGAGGCAGTGAACTAGTAGTAGATTAAAGGTGCTGCAGTTAAAACTATGTTAGTTGGATCTTGAGATGGAGCTGGCGCTCTGCTGTCAGGCGAGCTTTCGCCAATCCAAGCCCCTGTCTCTAGGCTACTCCCCAAACAGCACTTCTAAGAACCTTTTGTATAAGATCAATTGTAAAAGCGCTCTTATAAGTTTAGGATATGGCGGGTGAGGGGAATGTAAACAGATGCGCAAGAAGCGCTGAAATAATATTGGTAAATGATAAAAGTTTGCCAGTATATTTTGTGGATTACACAGCAGGGTGGCGACAAAGTTAACAAGTTTGATATGGAATCCATGAAAACAACCCAAAATTCAGTTCGTTTGATAAGGAGACAATGTATGGATGCAGCTATATGGACGACTTTTGGAGGCAGCTATGGCGATGACGTGTGGAGGTAGCAATGGAGACAATGTGTGGAGCCAGCTAAAAAGACGACATGTGGAGGTTGCTATGGAGACAATTTAATTTGGATAGTGCCTGTATGTGGCAGTCCAAAAAAGTTTTCAAACCAGAGGAGCAGGTAGGTGGTCCTCCAGAAAAATTAAATAAATTGAGTGCCTGTATGTGGCAGTCCAAACAAGTTTTCAAACCAGAGGAGCAGGTAGGTGGTCCTCCAGAAAAATTAAATACATAGAGTACTATAGCTAGAGCCAGTTGGCCCTGGCAAAAAATAGCCAGTTTCCTATGCTTTAGTGTACAAAGAGGAGGAGAAGGAGGACAATGAGGAGGAGGAGTGCAGACATTATTCAGGTTGAGCTTCTTTCACCTGGTGGAGAATGAAAATCCGGAGAAATCCAGGCTTTATTCATCTTGATAAGCGTCAGCCTGTCAGCGCAGTCAGTCGACAGGCGTGTACGCTTATCGGTGATGATGCCACCAGCTGCACTGAAAACCCGCTCGGACAACACGCTAGCGGCAGGGCAGGCAAGAACCTCCAAGGCGTACAGTGCCAGTTCGTGCCACATGTCCAGCTTTGAAACCCAGTAGTTGTAGGGAGCTGTGTGATCATTTAGGACGATGGTATGGTCAGCTACGTACTCCCTCACCATCTTTCTGTAAAGATTAGCCCTACTCTGCCGAGACTGGGGACAGGTGACAGTGTCTTGCTGGGGTGACATAAAACTGGCAAAGGCCTTGTAAAGCGTACCCCTGCCAGTGCTGGAAAAGCTGCCTGCTCGCCTACTCTCCCTCGCTACTTGTCCCGCAGAAGTACGCCCTCTGCCGCTAGCGCTGTCAGAAGGGAAATACTGTTTCAGCTTGTGCACCAGGGCCTGCTGGTATTCAAGCATTCTCACACTCCTTTCCTCTCCAGGGATGAGAGTGGAAAGATTTTGCTTGTACCGTGGGTCCAGGAGAGTGAATACCCAGTAATCGGTGCTGGAATAAATTCTTTGAACGCGAGGGTCACGGGATAGGCAGCCTAGCATGAAATCTGCCATATGCGCCAGAGTCCCAACGCGCAAGAATTCACTCCCCTCACTGGCCTGACTGCCCATTTCCTCCTCCTCCAACTCCTCTTCTTCTGCCCATACACGCTGAACAGTGAAGGACTGAACAATGGTCCCCTCTTCTGTCTCGCCAACATTCTCCTCCTCTTCCTCCTCATCCTCCTCCACCTCCTCCGATATGCGCTGAGAAACAGACCTAAGGGTGCTTTGGCTATCAACAAGGGAATCTTCTTCCCCCGTATCTTGTGACGAGCGCAAAGCTTCCGACTTCATGCTGACCAGAGAGTTTTTCTACAGGCCAAGCAGCGGGATGGTGAGGCTGATGATGGCGGCATCGCCACTGACCATCTGTGTTGACTCCTCAAAGTTACTCAGCACCTGACAGATATCAGACATCCACGTCCACTCCTCATTGTAGACTTGAGGAAGCTGACTGACCTGACTACCAGTTCTGGTGGAAGTTGACATCTGGCAGTCTACAATCGCTCTACGCTGCTGTTAAACTCTGGATAACATGGTTAATGTTGAATTCCACCTCGTGGGCACATCGCACAACAGTCGGAGAGCGGGCAGTTGGAGGCAGCGCTGCGCTGCCCTGAGAGTGGCAGCATCTGTGCTGGACTTCCTGAAATGCGCACAGATGCGGCGCACCTTCGTGAGCAAATCAGACAGATTGGGGTATGTCTTGAGGAAATGCTGAACTATGAGATTTAACACATGGGCCAGGCATGGCACTTGTGTCAGTCTGCCGAGTTGCAGAGCCGCCACCAGGTTACGGCCGTTGTCACACACAACCATGCCTGGCTTCAGGTTCAGCGGTGCCAGCCACAGATCAGTCTGCGCCGTGATGCCGTGTAATAGCTCTTGGGCGGTGTGCCTTTTATCGCCTAGGCTCAGCAGTTTGAGCACCGCCTGCTGTCGCTTAGCGATGGCACTGCTGCTGTGCCTAGAGCTACCGACTGATGGCGCCATGCCCACGGATGGTAATTCGGAGGAGGAGGAGGTGGAGGAGGGGTGGGAGGAGGAGGAGGCATAGTAGGCCTTTGAGACCTGGACCGAGGTAGGCCCCGCAATCCTCGGCGTCGGCAGTATATGAGCAGCCCCAGGGTCAGACTCGGTCCCAGCCTCCACCAAGTTAACCCAATGTGCCGTCAGCGATATATAGTGGCCCTGCCCGGCAGCACTCGTCCACGTGTCCGCGGTCAGGTGGACCTTGTCAGAAACGGCGTTGGTCAGGGCACGGATGATGTTGTCTGACACGTGCTTGTGCAGGGCTGGGACGGCACATCGGGAAAAGTAGTGGCGGCTGGGGACCGAATACCGAGGGGCGGCCGCCGCCAAGAGGTTTCGAAAGGCCTCGGTCTCTACCAGCCTATAGGGCAGCATCTCCAGGCTAAGCAGCTTGGAGATGTGGACGTTGAGGGCTTGGGCGTGTGGGTGGGTTGCGATATACAGGCGGTCCCCTACTTAAGGACACCCGACTTACAGACAACCCATAGTTACAGACGGACCCCTCAGCCCACTGTGACCTCTGGTGAAGCTCTCTGGATGCTTTACTATAGTCCCAGACTGCAATGATCAGCTGTAAGATGTCTGTAATGAAGCTTTATTGATAATTCTTGGTCCAATTACACCAAAAATTTTGAAACTCCAATTGTCACTGGGGCAAAAGAAAAAAAATTGTCTAGAACTTCCATTATAAAATATACAGTTTCGACTTACATACAAATTCAACTTAAGAACAAACCTCCAGACCCTATCTTGTATGTAACCCGGGGACTGCCTGTACTTCCTTTTGCGCTCCAGTGTCTGGGGTATGGAGAGCTGAACGCTGGTGGATGCTGTGGAGGATCGTGGAGGCGACGATGGGGTTTTCGCACGGGAGGTGTTTGGGCCGTGGTCCTGGGCAGGGGGCTGACTAGCAGATGACACAGGGGAAGGAGCAGTGGTGTGCCCGGCTGGAGGTGAACGGGCTTGGTGCCATTGAGTGGGGTGTTTAGCATTCATATGCCTGCGCATACTGGTGGTAGTTAAGCTAGTAGTGGTGGAACCCCTGCTGATCCTGGTTTGGCAAAGGTTGCACACCACAGTCCGTCGGTCATCCGGTGTTTCCTTAAAGAACCTCCAGACTTCTGAAAATCTAGCCCTCGCCGCGGGAGCCCTTGCCACGGGAGCTTCACTACGTGACACATTTGGCGCTGATGCACCTGCTCTGGCCCTGCCTCTCCGTCTGGCCCCACCACTGCCTCTTCCAACCTGTTCTGCTATAGGACTCGCCTCCGTCTCAGAAGCACTGTGTTCACCCGGCCTATCAACCCAGCTTGGGTCTGTCACCTCATCATCCTCCGATCCCTCAGTCTGCTCCCCCCTCGGACTTCCTGCCCTGACAACAACTTCACCACTGTCTGACAACCGTGTCTCCTCATCGTCGGACACCTCTTTACACACTTCTTCCACTACGTCAAGAAGGTCATCATCACCCACAGACTGCGACTGGTGGAAAACCTGGGCATCGGAAAATTGCTCAGCAGCAACCGGACAAGTGGTTTGTGACTGTGGGAAGGGTCCAGAAAACAGTTCCTCAGAGTATGCCGGTTCAAATGCCAAATTTTGGTGGGAGTGGGCAGACTGGGGGGAAGGAGGCTGAGGTGGAGGAGCTGGAGGAGTGCTGATTTCGGTGACATGGGTGGACTGCGTGGAAGACTGACTGGTGGACAAATGGCTAGAAGCATTGTCCACAATCCACGACATCACCTCTTCGCACTGTTCTGGCCTCAACAGTGCTCTACCACGAGTCCCAGTAACTTGAGACATGATGAACCTAGGGAGTGTAGCTCTGCGGCGTTCCCCTGCTCCCTCATCAGTAGGTGGTGTCTCACCCCGCCCAGGACCACGGCCTCTGAACCCTGCAGTAGTTGGACGCCCACGTCCACGCCCTCGTCCTCTACCCCTAGCCCTCGGGTTAAACATTTTCCAAATTAAAGTGTAAACTTTTAATTTTTTTTTTTTGTGTTTATTTTTTTTTATTTTTTTTTTTTTTTAACAAAACGATGCTATCCTATTGCTATGGCTAGTTTCTAACCTACACTGACAGCACACAACTGGATTTTGTGTTGTGCCTGATGACTTTGAGCTATAAAATGAAATAAAGGTAAAAAAAAAAAAATCAGCAGACTCTGCCTAATTCTAATCAAACCCCTAATAAATTGTCCCACTTCGGTGTTTGAGGTGGATATGCGTGTCACTAAGAGCTAAACACAACGGTCGCAGGTCTCGCAGCAAATTCCTCACAATATGGTACTAGCTGCACTACTAATGCCAGCAAGCCCAGCCACAAGCAAACAAAAAAAAGGAAAATATAACGCTATTGTAGCCCTAAGTAAGCCATTGGGGTTCTCCTATGGCATTTTTTGTAGCCTACACTGAAAGCACACTGCTTTGCAAGATGAGTTTGAGCTATAAAATGAAATAAAGGTAACAAAAAATAAATCAGCAGACTCTGCCTAATTCTAATCAAACCCCTAATAAATTGTCCCACTTCGGTGTTTGAGGTGGATATGCGTGTCACTAAGAGCTAAACACAACGGTTGCAGGTCTCCCAGCAAATTCCTCACAGTATGGTACTAGCTGCACTACTAATGCCAGCAAGCCCAGCCACAAGCAAACAAAAAAAAGGAAAATATAACGCTATTGTAGGCCTAAGTAAGCCGTTGGGGATCTCCTATGGCTATTTTGTAGCCTACAATGAAAGCACACTGCTTTGCAAGATGAGTTTGAGCTATAAAATGAAATAAAGGTAAAAAAAATAATAAATCAGCAGACTCTGCCTAATTCTAATCAAACACCTAATAAATTGTCCCACTTTGGTGTTTGAGGTGGATATGTGTGTCACTAAGAGCTAAACACAACGGTAGCAAGTCCCCCTGCAAATTCCTCACAATATGGTACTAGCTGCACTACTAGTGCCAGCAAGCCCAGCCACAAGCAAATAAAAAAAAAAATGTATTACGTTATTGTAGCCCTAAGAAGGGCTGTTGGGTTCTTGTTGAATCACTCCTGCCTAACACTATTCTAATAGAACAGCCTAACGCTTTCCCTGACCAGCAGCTCTCTCCCTAGCGGCATTCAGACACAGAATGATCCGAGCAGCGCGGGCAGGGGCTAGTCTATTCCAGGGTCACCTGATCTGGCCAGCCAACCACTGCTATCGACGTGTAAGGGTACCACGTCATGCTAGGTGGAGTGCAGGTCTACTGGCTTGTGATTGGCTCTGTTTCTGGCCGCCAAAAAGCAAAACGGCGGGAGATGCCATTTTCTAGAGCGGGCGAAGTATTCGTCCGAGCAACGAGCAGTTTCGAGTACGCTAATGCTCGAACGAGCATCAAGCTCGGATGAGTATGTTCCCTCATCTCTAGTAATTAAAAAAAAGTTAAAGTCCCAAAAATAACACATTCCTATATAAATAAATTAATAATTTATAAAAAAAACATAAATTCACAAAAAGCCCCATATATTTGGTATTGCTGCATATGTAGCAATCCGCATAGTAAAGACCATGAAAGCCAAAGAAAAATGTAAAAAATGAAAGCCAAAGAAAAAAAATCGCTCTAAAAAATAAACCTAAAATGTTACACATCCCAAAATAAGACAGCTAAAAATAACAACTCTTTGGACAAAAATAAGCCCTTAACCAGATTTGTCATAAAAAAAATGCCTCTGGAAAGATGTTGGTCCTAAACTTATTAAGATTTTCTCCAAATTAGTTTTTATTCTTTAAAATTAGGACTAAATTAAAAAAGTTATACAAATATAATAAAATAACATATTATTTATTAAAGATTTTCATTTCTTCCACCAATAAAGAGTAAATAAAATCTTATCAATTACCTATAGATGCCCCAAAATGATGTACAGGCGGTCCCCTACTTAAGGACACCCGACTTACAGAAAACCCATAGTTACAGACAGACCCCTCTGACCTCTGGTGAAGCTTTCTGAATGCTTTACTATAGCCCCAGACTGCAGTGATCAGATGTAAGGTGTCTGTAATGAAGCTTTATAGATAATCCTTGGACCCATTACAGAAAAAAATGTTTAAACTCCAATTGTCACTGGGGCCAATTTTTTTTTTGTCTGGATCTACAATTATAAAATATACAGTTTCGACTAACATACAAATTCAACTTAAGAACAAACCTCCGGACCCTATCTTGTACGTAACCCGGGGACTGTCTGTACCTGGAAAGTACATCTCATCTGGCAAAAAAATAAACCCCTATAAATTGTGAGAATGCATATCTGCTCTGAATGGCACTCCTTCCATTCTATGCTCAGCCACTACCACTACCTATGGGATATCGGCAAACAGAGAAGAAATTGGGTATGAAACTTTGTTGAACTTTTTTGTCATTGCATCCATTGTGAATGGTTCATTTTTGGCCAAAATTAATGAATTGTCCAAAAAAATGACGTTTTCTAAATCACATCTCCATTTTGTTTTAACCCCTATTAAAAAAAAACCTAAAGGGTTAACAGATTTCTTGAAAGTGTTTTTTCATACATTTAGAGGTGTAGTTTCCATAATGGGATTTTACAATTATTTAAGCTTCTCGGTCACTTGAAATCTGAGCAGGTGCCTCTAAATACAGGTTTTTTAATATTTTTTTTCAAAAAATTCAAAGCCTCATGACATTATGAAAAAATGTGTTTATGCTTAAAAACCCATGCCGACATAAAGCAGACATTTGGGAAATATCAGTTATGAATTAATTTGGATGGAAAAGTAGAGAATTTAAAACTTTAAAAATGGAGGAACTTTCAAAAGTTTTGAAATATATATATTTTTTTATAACTAAACACAAAAGATACCATTTACATTTTTAAGCTAATTTGAAGCACAATGGGGGAGATGTATGAAGCCAAATTTCCCAGACTTCTGGTGAAATTTGCATCAAGAAATGCTTTCCACCGCATTTATCAAGGCTTTTAGGCCCCTTCCACACTTGCGTTTTTCACGTGCTTGTTCTGCGCGTGCTTTTGACCCATTGTAATGAATGGGCTTTTCAGACTTGCATTTTTTTCATGCGCACACGCGCATGTTTTTTAGTGCCCCATACAAGTCTATGGAGACGCATCAAAAACGCATTGCACTCTGAGACACATGCAAGTCCAATGCAAGTGCAATGCGTTTTTCACGCATCAATTGCCATAGCAAATATAGAGCTGAGTTCTGAGTCCTTTTCACGCGCATTATCTGCGCGTGAAAACGCATTGAAATTGCATTGAAATTGCATCGAAAATCCGCATGAAAAACTGAGACACTGAACAAACTCTAACTGAAAACTGATTGAACTCTGATGCATAATGTCAGTTTTTCACTGACCAAACCCTGATCGCACCCTGATCAAACGTGATCTGCAACGCAAGTGTAGAAGGGGCCTTAGACCTGTTTTCGACACTTGTTTGACTAAGGAGCGTAGCGCTAGGGAATTACCGTCAGCTCTATTGAGATGTATGGAGCTCAATGGTCATGCGCAGCTGGCTGCTCTATTACTCTCCCGTAGCAATGAGGGGTACCTGGGACCCCATCGGACCCCTCATTTTCATGATCTGTGCAGAACTTCGTGAACTGTGAGACCCCCACCGATCAGCAAGTTAGGCCCTATCCTGTGGATTCGGCCCAACTTTGATTTGTGGGAAAACCCCTTTAAGGTTAAATTGAAGAGATTGTCCACTTTAAGCACATTACAGAAACTAATTAATATTGTTTGTGTAATGAAAAGATTATTCCATTTTCCAATTTAATTCTCTATCAATTCCTCATGGTTTCCTAGATCTCTGTTTGCTGTCTTTTTAGAGGAAGCTTCTATGTTTACTTCCTGTAGATAAATACTGATCCACGGTCATGTGATGTTACACAGGCGTATGGCTGATCAACAGCACACAGCTTTGATTACACTCTGTGATATAATGTTGGACCGTTGTTTAACTACTTGAAGTAAACAATGAAGCTTCCTATTCCATGGGCAGACAACAAGAAGAGATCTTGGATACTGTGAAGAATTGATACAGTAAGTGTATTGGAAACAGTTATAAATTGACATTACAGAAAATATCAATTATTTGCTGGAATGTGCTTAGAGTGGAAAACCCCATTAAGCTTCCATGGGAGATTACAGAGGGCAGAGTTCCTTCTTGAAATCATCCTAAATTTCACCCACAAGCCAAATATCCGTAACCTATTTGTGAGTATTATATATGCCTGGAAATGTATCCACTTTTTAACATATGCTGGTACTCATGTATGAGAACTAAAAAATGGCATAACTCAATTTTCCATAGCAGTGCCAGGTCCTTTTCGTGAAAGAGAAGATATCTATCAAAAACAAAGAGATCATTATGTGGGGTTTTCAGAACTAAGAAATTGGCTGTAGATTTTACAGAAACAGGCCAGTTCAAAATGGGCTAATTTTAGTGTCACAGTTCATTTACATACATGTGTCTAGAAAACAACATACCACACTTTCTGTTTCTTAACAAGTCTTTTACAGTAAATGGGTTGTTTCACTAAGATTTATCCATTTATTGTAGTGAGTGGATAATCTGGTTTGAGAAACTCTTGGTCATTTATGGTCAGCAGTGGAAAGTACAGTACATGGTCATCCTTGTAACAGGTAGACAGGCTCTTTCACTAGGAAGTAAGGAACATGAAACTATGTGGTCTAAATACTCTAAGATGGATATGGAAAAGGATTGTCTTATGGGGTTTGTATGGAATAAAAACTAAATCTTAACATTGTAAGTGAATTATATTGATGACTTATTCATATGATCGCTCATTATTATCTGACCATGGAGTCTTACATTCTTGACCCCTGCGAATCAGCTGACATTGGTAGCTTACTGCAGCAAGAATAATAAAAGATGATAGAGCAGACAGTTTCTGCACAGCCAAATACGACCTAATGTTGGCCAACACACAGCACGAGATAACAGCTAAAATAAAGTAAGAGAGCGTGTAGGCAATAAAAATAACCAAACTTTATTCATTTAATTGACAAAACAACATACATGGGAAAAATAAAAAGCACATTACGTAGTACCACAGTACATATTACAATTCAAATGGGCACATTGCATAGTACCACAGTACATATCACAATTCAAATGGGCACAAATCAGGTAATTGTGTCCATAAACAAACCCACATACAAAATGTATTTTGTTTCCCCTGTAGTAAGAACTTATCCTAGATTGTGCACATGCTTGATGCTAGAGCTGAAGGCACCATACATCAGAACCAGAAGTTCAGTAAATACTATCTTGTGAGAGAGCATAATACAATGTCTGCGCATGTGTTGCATCCATCACTAGACAACAGCCGAAAGTAATGGTTAGTAAATGATCGATTCGTTAAGGCTACTTAATCAAAGGTGCTCAGTTCCAATTAGTACATAAAAATTATATCATAAAGATAAAACGCTGCAACAAATAAGGTTAGTGGTAATAAAATAATGAAGCCAAATGTCCATCTCTGTTTCTTGTATGAAGGATTGAATAGGAGCTCAGTTGCAGTTCATCGCTGGTCTCCATTATTACTGTTGGTACCAGCTGATAGGATAGGCTCTGGTGTGTCTCTTCACCAATAACATTACCCCAGAAAACCCCTTTAATTAAGTATTCCTTAAAATATATCACTGTACTTAAAGTACAAGTATTGCTGATAGCAAAGCTTGTTAGTCATCTTGACTTAATAATTTAACATAAAATCATTAATCATATATCTGTCATCTTCATTTGTAGCATTGCTCCTGCCTTGAACAAGTGTATGAAATTCATGTGAAAGTGGCCCAAAGCTGATCTTAGAAGTGTAGAATTCTTTCATGAGATTCAAGAAGGTGCTACATTTCTTTGGTGGCAGATGAATATTTATGATTAGCTTCATCTTTGGAAAGCAAAATTAATTCATTGTGGCATTGAATGTCCAATAGGTTTCTTCCAGTCAGAAGCTATGCTATGCTTTCAAACCTGTCTGGCACTTACAAAGTTAAAAATATTCAGGAGCTGTTTAATGTGCCTTAGCTGTTTTAGAAAGGAGGCAGAACTGTCTGTGCAGTCTGAGGTGTAAAACTGCAGCCATGGAAACAGGTAGCAAGAGAAAAATAATCTTTAGTGCAGATATTAGGACTTTAAAGCTATAACCTTTCTCAAGCTGAAACTCCTAAAAAGAAAAGTTAAAACATATATTTAAAAGAGATTTGTCTTCGCGGCAGAACAAAATGATGAGAATTGAAATAAATTGTCTTTCTGTGGGAACAAAAGATGACACTGAGTTGAAATTATTCCTTAACACGCCAGCTCTGTTTTTTTACAGCCTGTGAATAGAAATATCTGAGTTCAGGGCATTTGGGAATCATTGATTTATGGTGAACTCTGAAGATATCTTTATCATTAAAGTGATTTTGAATTGCTGCTTTGCGCTCATCTTTATGAGCATTAGAGGAAATTTAAAAAAAACATGTTCAATTTCAAAATAACAAAGATGGGGTCTTGAAAAAGAGAACTGGTGTCCTATAGTAGGCTATGTGTTGGTATTAATAATAGTTGAGAGTATACTTATCCTTACATTTAATAGTTCAAACATGGCAATATTTTCAAACACTGTATTTACAGAACTGAATTTTATTAAATAAAAATCAATATGATGAAGACCGCAAAATATAAAGTGATGTTGTGGTCAGCCAGTAGTTGTGTTGTGAATTATATTCTTCTTAAGTTTACAAAGTAAATAGGAGTGTGAAGGCATAGTGCAAGGAAAGGTTGAGGAAAAAAACAGAAAGCAGGAGTATTTGCTTGCAGAATTGACAAATGCCAATCCTATCGACGTTTTGCTGCGAGAGCATTAAGGTCAGTAAATGAACTCTTCTGAGAAAGAACAGTTTCAATTACAGTTTTTTCCTAAAAGTTTCCATAAACTCTACATTTTTTTCTGCACATCCAAATTTTTACAGATTTGTTTTGGGTGAAATACTAAAATTACTTGCCATTTTAGGCTAAAGAGGAAGGATCATATAAAATTGGACACCTGCTGGACTGGATTAAAGTCTTGTAATCATCTTTCAGCCAATCAAGATTTTGATATTATGTGATGATTACAGAAAGGAGGTAGGGCATCCGCCAGTTTTGCCCGCTTCTACCGAACTAATTGCTTAATAGACAGCCAGTGTGGTGAAGCAGAAAGGTGTGAATTCTTCCCCGGATCCAATCGCAGTAATTTTTGGAGAAAAGGAGTCCCTGTCCCATTGTTTATCATCCCAGATCACTTCTGACGTGTAAACTGTCACAGGTCATTGACAGCCCAGGCCATAACTTGGAAAAGGTCTATGGTCTAAGCCAGTGATGGCGAACCTTTCAGAGACCGAGTGCCCAAACTACAACCAAAATCCACTTATTCACCAGGAAGTGCCAACATGGCAATTCAAGCAGTAACTTATTGCTACCAGTTCTTCAACAACATTCAATTGTATTGGAACGCCTAAGGCCACCAATAGAGTTGAAAGAAGGTGGACAAATAAGTTCAGACCATCATTGTAGCTTCTCTCCAGGAAGAATGGTGGGTCCAGCAGGATGACCTCCAAAGACAATGCAGCCCTGTCAACACCTTTTCACTTTTCTCACAGTTTCAAACAGCCAATGAATTGTCGCTTTAAAATAGAACTGCATACAGCATCCCTTAAGTTGCTTGGGATTGCAGGAAAATTTGGTGGATTTTGTCCTGTTTGGTGAAATTGGGGTGATGGCCTGAGTGCCCACAGAAAGGGCTCTCAGTGCCACCTTTGGCCACCCGTGCCATAGGTTCGCCACCACTGGTCTAAGCTATCTCTAACCCAACACAGAGAACCATTCCCTTTGGTTATACTATGAAACTAATTATTGTCAAATATGGCACCACAGTTACGGTGCAGAGTGAACAGAGTTAAATGCAGTGTTGTAGAATCGGTGACTCTATAGATAAATTAAACACTAGTGCTACAAAAAGTCTCCTGGTTGCTCAGCCGGAATTGTGAACTAGTTGTTACCATTCACCTTCTCTGTAGATTGTATTCTTATCTTTGATTGGATATTGTGACCAGATTGCCAATGCATTCAGAACAGCTATAGAATAACACAATTTGAAATTCAGAGAAAAGATGCTCCTGTTTTCAGGAAGAATTCAATTATATACTGAAACATGTCAATAGACATCCATATAACCTCAGAAAACCGTATGAGTGATATCTGGTCCATAAACATTTCATTACACCATTTTGTTAAAAAATAAATCTCCTTTTATTGATTATTACCATCTAAAAACAACAGTATAACAGTATGACTTTGAAGTACAGGGAAAGGTAACTTGTTCTCGGGAGTTCCACTAATGCATTCCCACATCACAAATCAGCAAGTAAGTATTTTATACCAGGATATATTGCCATGCAAAGCTATTGAAAATCTGTTATAAAGTGCCAGTGCAACAGTACATGATAATCCAGCCCAACATGTTCCTGTAACATATTATTAAAGTGCTATGTGCCTGCCTACAGTAGATATGGTAGCAAGATCAGCTTACCCATGCTGTGTGTTGCGTGTTTCTGAGGTTATATGGAGTTGTAAATGGAGTGGGTTTGCATAAAAGAAAACTCATAGACAAATGTTGTTCTATCATTTTGTGCTAATCATTTGGTTTGATGTCAATATACATGCAAAATAATTGTAATTGGCAGATAATGGTTCACTCTTCCTATGTCAAGTAATTCTGATACTAAGCTCTGTTTTGGAGTTGTATTCATATACTTGGCTTAGTTCTGCTGCTATATTTTATGCACACAGACAGATTTTTGTACTATATTTATATAGCTCTGGTACTGAATTAGCACTTTTGTTTTTGCTCCCATTTTTCTAGAGCTGACCTCAAAGATTTAAGATTTTTTCTATGTACACATGGCCTTTTTCTCTCAAATATTGATCACAAATTACAAATGATATCTGTGTTAATGACACTTATCCTTTTCTCGAGATAATCCATCCACCTCACAGATGTGCCATATCAAGATGCTGACTGGACAGCATGATTATTGCACAGATGTGTCTTAGGATGGTCACAATAAAAGGTCACAGGCATGCAGATTGAGCTTTCCCTCAATGGACTCAAACAGTTTGTGCACAAATTCTTTTATTATGCAAACCCATTGTTGCTGCAGCTATCCGGTTGGCTGGTCTCATATAGGGCAGGTGTTGTCACACAAAGTCTGCAGTTGTGAGGCCAGTTGGATGTAATGCCAAATTTTCTGAAACACTTTTCTAGACAGTTTATGGTAGAGATATTGTTGAGTTCTGCCCACTGTTCACACAACCTCAGGTTCTCTAATTGTTAATAAAATCCACAAGTAAGTTTAAAGAAATCATACCATGACAAAGTATGGTAAAATATCTCAATCTCTGTGGAGAAGTGATGCCATGCAAGACTAGGCGGATTTGAGATGCTTTATTTGCATCACAAAGGATTACACAGAAACTTTCCATGGGGCAGGACCTGGTTTTGGTTAGTTAAAGATAAAAAAGTAATGTCCATAGTTCATTGGCTAGTAAATTATCACATGGGCATCGCAGAAACAAAAGACTTCTCTTTCCCTGGAATTACTAGTATCATGAATCAGCCCAAGGAGTCTTACATTCTTCTCTGCACAGGGCTGTGTTATCACACTGTTATCAATCTTCATCCACAGTGGGGTGTCCTCTTAGTTTCAGCAAGCATATAAAAAATAAAAACATTTACCATATATACTCGAGTATAAGCCTAGTTTTTCAGCACAAAAAAATGTGCTGAAAACCCAAACTGGGCTGAAAACCCAAAATGGGCCTCGGCTTATACTTGGGTCGGTTTATACTCGAGTATATACGGTACATTAAACATATAACAATACTTCACAATATGAACATTTAATTCATAGACAAAAGCTCTGGTGGACATTCCTGCACTTATCACGCCAATTGTACACTGTTTGCAACACCATGGTTTCTTCAGCCCTATGCAGCCCCTCACACTATCATTACAACTAGACAACCCAGGCACAAGAACTTCACAAAACATCTGAGGCAAAGCGCTAGTAGTTCTGAATGGTGTTGGAAGAAATCCCTCTCCAAGGAAGACCTCCTATCATATAAGCAGGCAGTATTCACCTAACATTCTGCACTTGCATCTGCTAAACAGGATTACTTTATTAATGTTATACCTTCTCTATATCACAGCTCCAGATGATTTTGCCTAACTCTTTAAAAACAAAAATAAACAAAATCAGGAAAAGTTTTAACCTTTCATCCCTGGAACCCAGAATATACAATGCCTCTCCGCTTCTGTTCCCTTACTGATGAGAAAGTTACCTCCATGCTGTCATGCTCACAACTCACTACTTGTGTGCTTGACCCAATTCCATTGCATCTCATCCCCAATCTCACCACTGTGCGCATCCCAGCTCTAACTTATTTCTTTAACCTTTCGCTATCCACTTGTATAGTTTTGTCTTCCTTTAAACACCCATCCTAAAGAAGCCATTTCTGGACCCATCTTCTCTATTGAACTTTTGCCCTATATCACTACATCCATTTGCTCGAAAACTCCTGCAACAACATGTCCATCTGGAACTATCTCCCTACCTTTATTCCACCTTGCTCTTTGGCAAACTACAATCTGGTTTCTGACGCAATCACTTCACGGAGACTGCTCTGACCAAAGTTTCTAATGAGCTACTGTCTGCTAAGGCAAACACCATTATTCTGCTCTTCTCCTTTCTTATTTACCCCTACTTCTATAGCCCCAAACATCTATAATGTCCCCTGGTCTTTGGCCTTTTCAGGAAAAAAATATACATACGGTATATTCCCAATTATACCACAAGAAAAATGGGAAGACATATTGACTGGCGTATAAGCCTAGGGAGGGAAATACAGCTGCTACTCATTAATGAAATGTCCACTGCAGAGCCCCCATTTAAAGAAATGTCCACAGAGCCCCCTTTAATAAAATCTCCACAGCAGAGCCCCCCTTTAATGTAACGTCTACAGCAGAGCTCCCTTTAATGAAATGTCCACAGCGGAGACTCCCCTTTAATGCAAAGTCCACTCCAGAGCCCACCTTTAATGTAATGCCCACTGAAGAGCCCCCTTTAATGGAATGTCTACAGCAGAGCACCCCTTTGCTGAAATATCCACAGCAGAGCCCCCTTTAATGGAATGTCCAATGCAGAACCCTCCTTTAATTAAACATCCCCTACAGAGCCCCCTTAATGTAATGTCCCTACAGAGACACCCCATTAATGCAATGTCCCCTGCAAAGTCCCCCCTTTAATATAATGTCCCCAGCAGTGCCCCCCCCCCTTTAATGTAATGCCTCCTACAGAGTCCCTTCCCCTCTCCCCCTCATTAATGTAATGTCCATAGCAGGCACCTTAAAAAAAACACGATCTCTCACCTTCGGGTTCTTCTCCCCGCGGCTCCGTCTTCTTTGAGGCCCGCTTGCATGCAACTATGAAGCCACCTGGCCACGACACTGTGTGATGTCATAATTAGTGCGCTGCGGCCGGAAAAAAAGGGAGCCGTGGGGAGAAGAAGCCGAAGGTGAGGATATCATGTTTTTTTTAACATGTAAATTCATGTACATTTAAACATGTAATATTTGTAAAATGTCTATGCTCCAAATACCAGCTCTTCCCTTCTCAGTACTGCCATGTGCCTAGCCTCTAAATTGTTACCACATACCCAGGAAAACCTGCATAATGATATTTGGGGTGTTTATTTTCAATGACATGAGTTGGGCAATATATATTTGGCACATATTTGAGAAAAATATTTAATCTTCACCCATTCACTTTGTATTACATTTGGGCCAATGTATTAGGGGTTAAAAAACCTACAACCAACTTAGTGATAATGTAACGGCAAATGCTATATTTTGGTCCTTTCCCTCTGAGCCCTGTCGTGTGCCTAACCTGTAGATTATTGCCACATATAAGGTTTTCCCATACCCAGGAGAACCCGCATAGTGAATTTTGGGGTGTTTGTCTCCAGTAGCATGAAAAAAAAAATTATTTTTACTCTGCACTATTCACTTTGTATCACATTTTGGCCAGTACCTCAGGGGTTAAAATGCTCCTTACACCCCTAAATAAATTCTTTGAGAGATGTAGTTTTCAATATGCTTGTACCTTAGGGACTCTGCAAGTAGCAAAATCGACCCGCCAGAAAACAAAGAGTACTAATTCTCGACTACATGTGAGGAATTGCCGTACTCTGAAGAAACAGCTCAAGAAATTACCTCTAACACCCTTTAAATGTGTACATTTTAAGGCCATATGAGAATATTCTTATAAAAAAGTGGAATGTTAAAATTTCAACTTCATTTTCGTTTGATTCCTGCAAAACAATTAAAAGGTTAACAGACTTCCCAAATGTTGATTTGAAAAGTTTGAGATTTTCAGTCCATAAATGGTTTTGATTGTGGTAATACATAAGCCTCCAAAAGACACTTCCAAACTAAATTGACCATCAAAAATACAGTTCTTTGAGTACATTCCAACATCCGTAAAAAAAAACCATAAAAGAAATAATGGAAAGAAAAAGAAGGCTAATGGCAAAAGTTACAAGAAAAAGTTGTGGTACGACTTGTCTAAAAAGTAGAAAATTCAAAAGTTTGAAAACTAGACATTTTTTACATTTTTACTGAAAAAAGCTAAAAGCTTGTCAACTTATACAATTATCTTTTAACAACAGTGAATATTTGAAAGCATTCACATCATGAATATGATAATCTAAATGTGAACTGACTTTATGCAAACCAGCAGGTTTCTTGGAATACCTCCAATAGGAAGTTTAGTTAATACTTGCCAAAGAAGAGAGCTTAGCAGTGATCTTTCGACTCCTAGTAAATCTTTGATTCTTATATTTTACAGCAAAATAGCAACAATTTCTGAACACCCAGATGTCTCTTTAAAGGTTACTGACAAATAATCCCTGTAAATATAAAAATACTGCCATATGCTTTTTACCATTGTCATATATTTTCATCTTTCTATTCAGTTAAATGTTTGTTGTGGAGCTCATGTAACAGAAATATTAACTTAGTACTTCATAGTGGGAGCCATGTCCAGCAGATAATGCTGCTATTTATAAATGACGGTCCTTTACGTGATGTGATCACCAAGGGATACTGCCTGCCCGCATGATAAGACTGGTGCCATTAGATATGGCAGGCAATGCAAGAAGATTGTACAACTGTTTTGCATGAACCTAGAGCAATATCTTAACTATCACTTGTTCTAAAAAGAGTAGACATGTAAAACTATATATCATCTGAGAAAGAAGTGCAAAGTGTGGAAGTCTTACGACTATAGATCTGTCAAAGACTAGAATTATTTTCACTGCTATAGTGTTATAATTGTTAGTAAAGCATTTTGCTCCTACTGCAGAATGCTTTTAGAATCGTCTCACAGCCGACCTCATGTATACTCCAGAGAAAAGGTAACTGTCTTGTTAATTCCACAAGTCCGCGTTTCATTTGTCCAGTGCATTGTACACTATCAAAGCTTCCATTTGATTGATTGTTAGGAGCAACAAAGACACATTTTGTCTGGAAAACTGTTGATACATGAGAACCAGAGATTTTACTCTTCTCGTCCTTTTCAGGTTGTACCTTGAGCTTTCCTTGGCCTAATGAATACAGGCTGCTTTTTTAACCCCTTAAAATTCCATGACGCGCATATTTAATGTATGTAAGAGAAAGAATGTACTATTTGAAATTTATTAAACATAGATGTCACAAGCAACAATCTTACCATGGCTTCAAAATGGTTACAAAGAAGGATTTTGGATCTGGCAACTGGAGGCCTAACATTGTCTGCCCTCTATGGAAGCCTATCATGGTAGATCGAGCCAGAGGCAGAGTCTAATAGGCAGGGTGAAACTGACCAGTATAATACATTGCAATACTTATGGGATGTTGAACTTCCCCAGTCAAGACAAGAATAATTAGCTATTCTATTTAACTACATTTATATTGAAATGTAAAGAGACAAACATGTTACCTCTTTGTAGTAATATATTTTGCACTTTGACAAAGCAAACTTAAAACCATGACCGGATTTCTGTGTTTGTTAGTCCCACTTTCAAAATAACAAAATAAATACCCCCAAATGGTACCAATTCAATTTTCAGCTCATCCCACCAGGAAAAATGCCTTGACAAAGCTTAATCAAGCCAGTAAATAGAGTTATATCATGATAGATTGTTATCTGTCCATGGCTTTTGCCGTAAAGGACTATGTGGCCAGTATCATTGACCTTGCTGACTAACAGTGTCCAGTCTAAAGAGTTAGAAAATTCCCAGAAGTTATTCTGTGAATTAGCTCTGTTTTGGTTTGTGTGCATCCTACGCTACCTGGACATATTGCCAGTCAAATAACGGGGGGTTAATGGTGCTCCCGCAACCCATGTCTCGGGTTCGTATCTTAGAAAGATTCTTAGCGTGTGTCACTGACTGGCTGCTCCAAAGAAGGCCACTATGGCTGAATTGGTTTTAACTAGTTTTAGATAGCTCTTCAGCATTCAAGAATGCCTTCTTGAGGCAATAAAGCCTACCTTGAGCTGGAGGTAAAAACTTTTTCCTAAAAGTTGTGAAAATAAAATAAGCTCATTTTGACTTTTTTAGGCACCTTCTCGCCATCTTTTTGACCTCTTTGGGTGACCTAGATAATTTTTTTTCACATTTTGAGACTCTTCCTCCTCAGATTTTGAATCTCAATTAAAATGATGAGGAAAATATCTGAATGTGAGCCACTTCATTGTCCTCTGAAGAGGGGTTCTGTCAGCAGAAATTGACCTAATAAACCCCTACCAGTATGTTACCAAGCAGCTGGATACCTTCCAGATCATGTTTGTTTCATGACCCAGTGTGGTTGCATCATTCAGAAAATCAACTTTTAAGAGAGAAGTAAACTAGTTTTATAAAGTCAAGGAGGCGGAGATTTTAACACTTAAGTCAAGCTCTCTATTCCCTGGAAGCCCTTTTCACTGCAATTGATGGTCCTGCATTCAGAGACATCACTAACCAGATCCCCTGAAGTCCGATGCATGATGTCAATCACAGAAGAGGAGATGCTCCCCACCTTTACTTCAGTGTTAAACTCTCCTCCTTCTTGACTTTATACTTCAATTTACATCTCACTTCACAGTTTATTTTCTGGATGATGCCATTATACTGGACCATGAAAAAAACAAAAACTAGAAGGTTTTACCCTGTTTGACAATATACTGGTAGTGGTTTGTTAGGCCAGTTGCTGATTTCCTTTTAAGGACTCAAAGGAGTTTTTTAATCTCTTTAAAGATATCTACGAGCTAAGAGTTAAACCATCCAATAAAGTTTTAAGATTCCCCCAGTGAAGTCCGTTCTTGAGGAGGAGGTAGGCAATTTATGCAGATTTTAACAGGAGTGTCATCTGGAATGGGTGGTAAGTACAAAATGCATAGTCTCTTTTTTATCTCTTGCATTAAAAGGCACAAGTGTGATTGGAAAATCTAAAAGAAACTATTATTTTAAATTACCGGCTGTAACAGACAATTGCTATATCTCTCATTCCAAAACAGGGTTATCACCTTAATAAACAGGAGAAGAATGTGCCTATAATATAGCCTAACCAACACTGTAGAGTATTCTTTGAATAAGGTAAGCCTGTCCACAGCCTCTGTAGGGCAGTGAAGTACCTTACATGTGCTCCAGACACTTGCCATTGATGACAATGGAGCCAGAGTTTCCTGCACATACATACTCTCTTGAGTGAAGCCAAACACTAGGATTCAAGGCGATGCATGTGCACTTGGAAATAGTTAACAACCAGCCACTTAGCAGTGGTAAACAAGCAAATCTTGATATTCTGCTTAATGGTATTTTGTCCTTATTTTGGATCAAAAAGGAACCAAGAGAAATATGCAATATTTTGGTCTATAAGACACACCAGATTTAGTAATTCAAAAAAATGAAAAAAATATAATTTAAACCAATTAAAAATTATGTTGGTCACTCACAGGCACAGCACACATAGCTCTGCCACAGCCATACACTCACCTCTGCTACATCTAGATGCTCAATCCTGCCACATCCATTCATTCACATACACTCACTGCTACATCCATTTATTGACACAGCTCTCCTCATCCATTTAGTCACAAAGCTCTGCTACATCTAATTATTATCACAGCCCTGCTACATCCATTTACATGTACATCGCTGCTACATCCATTTATTGACTCAGGACTGCTATATCCATTTACACACACAATTCTTCTACATCCATTTACTCACTTATGTCTGCTACATACATACACTCACTCAAACACACTCATCACTGCTACACACACATGAACACACCCAGTGCTGCTATACACACATCAACACACCCAACGCTGTTATACACATAGCAACACACCAGGAACTGATTTAAACACACATCAATATACCCAGAACTACTATACACACAGCAATACACCCAGCACTGCTATTTTCACACACAGCAACACATCCAGCACTGCTATATGCACACACAGCAGAACACCCAACACTGCTATACACACACACTCAAACCATAGCTCCCAACCATCCTGGATTTGGTGGGACAGTCCTGTTTTTTGGGAGCTTTCCCACTATCCCAGGGTGTAGGGAGAATGCCCCTGAGTGTCCCACATTGTCCTGCCTTTTGGGCTGTCTTGGAGGAAAGGAGGCCACAATATGAGGGGAGATGGAGGACAGCAGGCACAATATGAGGAAGATGGAGGATAGGAGGCCAAAATATGAGGAAAGATGAAGGCCACAATATGAGGGGAGATGGAGGACAGGAGGCCACAATATGAGGAGTATAGAGAACAGGAAGCCACAATATGAGCAAGATCAAGGACAGAAGCTAAAAAAGTAAAGGGGAGGGACAAAATAGAAGGGTATTGTATGTTGCTGAGTTACATTAGGGGGTATTATATGGGTCCTTATGGGGGGGGTTAGCCACAGGTAGGGGCATTATAGTATGTTGGGGCCATTATTAAACTATGCTTAGAAGTGGGGCAAGGGATGGGCCAATATGTGTAGTTTCTGGAAAAAGGGAGGGACTTTTTGTCCCTCTTTCTTTATCCCTAAAGTTGGCAGATATGTTCAAACTCCTTCCTACCCAGTCTCAGCTACCAGCCCAACCCAAAATGATATGATATGACATTTTTTAAAAAGGTGCAAAGGCGGTATAACAGAGATCTAGAACAGTGAAAAATAGCCCTTGTCTACTTACATTGATGGTTCTTGTTAATGTGTGTAATTGGCCAAAGCACAGAATCCAGCATGGGTTAAGAAGCTTTTGCTGGATATACAAAAGCTAAAAGTGTGTATAAGAATATGTTTTGTGGCAATTTTAATACAATGCAGAAAGTAGACTATGAACAATTGCTTTTTGTATTAAGCAATCGACCATGGAATATCAGTGGCAGATGAACTAAAACGAGATACATATTTGCCATTGTATTTTACTTCTGTCAACATTAACCAATACTTAGCAAACCTCTTTGACATCCATTTGTGACTGTACAAGTTTAGCGCATAGTATTTTGAAAATACCTTTGTCTATATGTCCTAAATGTCTTGCCAATGAAGTAAAATGAACTGATCATAAAAGAATGCACAGATTGCTCTTACATCGTGTTCGCTTAACCACGTTAAACATTTTCATAAACAAGTTACAATGTGGCATTTGGCTCTCTTTCAGTGTGCAGAATGCTCACACATTGTATTTCACAACCTTGACACTTCTTTGGAATGAATTTTACCTCATTGACAGTATGGTTATGTAAACTGGGGAGAGAAAATATTGTATTTATAAAAATAACAATCCCTGGAATAAATGCGTAAAATAGCAGCCTTTAACTCTGTATTGCTATTTACTATAACAACATTCCTTTTAATGTTATTTTAAAGTGATATTCTACCTCCTGATATAATTATGTTTTGATCTACATCAGCATGTACTAGAGCATTCTATATAGAAGTTACTAATTTACAAGTCTAAACAGCATTTTAAAGAATAATTTACAATTTCTTTTTTTAAAAATAACATTTTCAGTGAAAAATGATAGGATCCTCTGCTGTTGTAGAGATTGGTTTAGTTAATATAGGCAGTAGTCTCCTTGATTATTTTAATGATAGAAACTGTAACATATTGAAGACCTTTGGAAGCTAATAAATTAGCAGATACATTGCAGTAGCCCCCCCCCCCAACTGTTACCATCATGCAAAGGTGTGTTCACAGTATAAGCCTTTCATATTTTGATTGAGTTATGACTAACAACACAGGTTACGCCCCTCTAGACTGTAAGGACGATTCATGCATTTTTGGGAAGACTGCCTAGTCACCACCCAAGGTCATGTAACTCACTTTACATGTTGTAAGCCGTTTTAACAATTTGTCTAAACTAATGTAATTTTTTTAGATTAGCTAAAATCACAAATTATTGGTGAGTTTTTGGTCAAATCATGAATCTGAAAAAAATAGATAATTCCCAACCATTACCAATGCAAGGGCAATATGGAACATAAGCTTAAACTCAGCACTATATTGAGGTTTACCTTTTTCAAAGTTACTATGAAGTTGATAAAACCTATAAGAATTGTATGCTTTAACAAACCTAAATAGAAAAATCAAGACCTTGTATACAAACCCAAACACAGAACAAGATATACTAGAGAAATATTAATTATAAGAAAAAGTATTAAAATCCATGAACAGCAATAACATTTACAATATAATAGTACACATAAGGTAAATCACCATAGTACAAGACAGTACTGTAAGCGGACACTCTTTAAAGTATCTCCTTAATGTATCTCTCGGTATGAATTCTTTTTCAGACAATCCCCGGGTTACATGCAAGAGAGGTTCTTTAGATTTGTTCTTAATTTGAATTTGTGAACTAGTCTTATTTGGTATATTTTATACCAAAACAAAGTTTTATTCCTGTGACAATCGGATTTTCAAAATTTTGTGCTGTAAATTAAACTTCACATCACAGCAGATCATTGCAGTCTGGGACTAAAGTAAAGCATCCAGAGACATTCACCAGAGGTCACAATGGGTGGAGAGATCCATCTCTAACTAGGGGTCGTCTGTAAGAGGGGTCCTTAAGTCTGGGACTGCCTGTATAGTGGTTAAAGTGGTCTTCCTAGCTTAATCAAAAGTTACAATAACCCTAGGGCAAAAGAAGGCCGTTGTTGTATGGAACATATTAAGATGTATTAAAAACCTGAATAAAAATTGTTTAAAAAAAACCAATAATCGCTTTAATGATGCCATTTTCTGTTTTTGCATCTCTCTTTTTTGTTCCCCTCATTTCAAGAGCCACAAAGTTTATATTCTTCCATTACCAGAGATGTATGATTGATTATTTTCTGTGTAATAGTATGTACTTCCTAGTGCTGCCATTAAATGTCCCATGAAATGTCCAGGGGATGCTGGAATAAAATTTCAAATGCATTAAAATTAATAGAAAATACATTTGCATAGTTTTCTGGAAGTCTCTTTTTTGACAGTATGGTACTGATACATCCCCTTTAGTCTTTGGGTCCTTATGATCACTGGGTTACTGTTTCATATGGTATGGAGCAATTTATTGTGTTATTTTTTGTGGGACATTTTCATTTCATATTTGGTCATGTTATTCAGGATTTTGGATTTTTATTTCAGACTAGCTGTATCTGCTGGCATTGTATCTGCACTAGTTAAAAAAAAATAGAATAGGTTAAAAAAAATATTTTAAATCTATCTATAGACTGTCACTGACCATCTCTGTCACTGATCCTTTTATATAAACTGTTTTGACCATCTCTTTTAGCGATTGACTGTCTCTGACACTCTCATTATAGCAACTGTCTGTCTCTGACACTGTCATTCCAGTGACTGTCTGTCTCTGACACTCTCATTCCAGCGACTATCTGTCGCTGACACGCTCATTCCAGCGACTGTCTCTGACATTTTCATAACAGTGACTGTCTCTGACATTTTCATAACAGTGACTGTCTCTGACATTTTCATTGCCCATGGCAACCAATCAGAGCTCTAGTTTCATTTATGCATAGCTGTTTATAAAATTACAGCTGATCTCTGATTGGTTTCCATGAGCAACTGGAACAGTTTAACCTCAGACATTTCTGATAAATCTCACCCTATCTCTGTATCTCTTTCCTTCTTGCCCCACACATTTCCCCGATCCGAAAATGTCAGACTGGAATGCATTGTGCCACGATTCACTTAGATCGTGTGCCCGATTTCCTGCATGAGTCGCTTCTCTGATCAGGTCCACCGGAGTTCACCATCTTCTTCCCGGTGTATGTAAGTGCATGTCTTATGACACAATTTTAAAGTTAAATCTTGTGCTCAGTCCGAATCAGTCGGTTCGTCCGACGTCCCCCCCATTTCTGTTGCATGTGCCAAAATCCCCTTCTAAACACCTGTCCCAGCTGTGCAAAACCCAAAAACGTCAGAAAGTGCGATCTGCGGATCCTTAGTAAATAAGCCCCACTATGTCTTATACTCATTGCTGATAGTAAGCAATCATAGCTCAAGGCTCATATTAATGACCTATGGTAGAACTTGCGAGGTGAAAATTTCAGCTCAAATCTGAGTCTTACATTCCCTGAGTCACAGGCAGCGCTTTGTGCAAAATTTGGTGACTAAACACCTAGAAACAAAACATTAAGCCAATTTTGAACAAAATATCTTTCTTTTATTAAACACTCAGTTTACACAAAACAGTATGCAATAACATAATTTTCACAAATGGATAGATGAGGATATCACATTAAAAACATGAAATTCATGGGGCGGGGGTATGAGATATAAATGATTTTAAAAGGAAGTCACGTAATCAAAATGCAAGAAAGTTTTTATGTGCAAGAAGCTGCATTAAAGTGCAAAGTGCTAGAGTGCCAATCTAATGTTAATCGTGCTGCCTTCAATGCACAAAGTAATATAACTATACAGGTTTTAACCCCTTAAGGACGCAGCCTGTTTGCAGGTTAAGGCTCGCAACTTTTTTTTGAAATTTGACCAGTGTCTCTTCCTGTGGTAATAACTTTTCAACGCTTTAAGATATCTCTGTGATTTTGAGATTGTTTTCTCGTGAGACATTGTAGTTTATGTTAGTAGTGTCATTTCGGTGATCCGTTCCTTTTTTGGGGGGTAAAAATTCAAAAATTTAGGAAAAATTTGAAAAAAATGACTATTTTCAAAGTTTCAAATGTTATACTTTTTAGACAAAAAGTGATACCACAAATTTTTTTTGATGGAAACCTTTTGCCATTGGTCTTCTTTTTATATCCATTATTTGTTTTAAGTTTCCATTTTTTTTATGGATGTGAGAAGGTTTGAAGTTTTAGTAGCAACTTCTCAGATTTTCTTGAAATTTGAAAAATGCAAACTTTTTGGTGATCAATTCAGTTTGGAAGTGCTCTATAAAGGCTTATGTACTATATACCCCCACAAGTAACACCATTTTATGAACCTAACATCTCAACCTATTCAAATCAGCATTTAAGAAGTCTGTTAACCCTTTAATTATTTTTCCGGAAGCATATGAAAATGGAGTGGAAATTTTGAAATTTCAATTTTGGATTTCAATCTTTCCAATTTAGCCCTAAAATGGATACATTCAGAAGGAATTTGAGGTAAATATATATTCCTAATTTCTTGCCCTGCTTCTTCCGAGTACGGCGATACCAGACATGTGGATGTCAGCTGCTGTTTCCCCGCACAGCGATGTCCAGAACAGAGTTAGCGATACTGGGAATTTGGAAAGCCAATTTGGCTGCAAATATTTTGTGGTGCCACAGTGTAATTGAAGAGCCCCTGAAGTAAAAGTACAATAGAAAACCCCCCAAAATGTCACCATTTCGGAAACTAGACCCCTCAAAGAATTTATCGGTGGTTGTGGTGAGCATTTTAACCCCCGACACGCTGGTCAAAATTTTATGCAAAGTAAATGGTGCAGAGTAAAAATTGCGTTTTTATCTCAAAAATGTCATTTTAGTGCCTCATATACTGTGCCCAACCCATGCCACTTCAGACAAACACCCCAAAAATCATTCTGCGGGTTGTCCCGAGTACGGCAATACCACACATGTGCCAATAATTTACAGACTGGGCACACAGAAGGGATGAGAACAGAAGGAGTGAAATTTTGATTTTCCATCTCCGTTTTCACAAGTTTGGATTTGGAGTGCCATGTCATGTTGGCAGGGCCCGTGAGGTGCCAGTGCAATAGAAACCCCCAATAAATGATACCATTACGGAAACTAGACCCCTCAAAGAATTTATCGGTGGTTGTGGTGAGCATTTTAACCCCCGACACGCTGGTCAAAATTGAATGCAAAGTAAATGGTGCAAAGTAAAAATTGCGTTTTTATCTCAAAAATGTCATTTTAGTGCCTCATATACTGTGCCCAACCCATGCCACTTCAGACAAACACCCCAAAAATCATTCTGCGGGTTGTCCCGAGTACGGCAATACCACACATGTGCCAATAATTTACAGACTGGGCACACAGAAGGGATGAGAACAGAAGGAGTGAAATTTTGATATTCCATCTCCGTTTTCACAAGTTTGGATTTGGAGTGCCATGTCATGTTGGCAGGGCCCGTGAGGTGCCAGTGCAATAGAAACCCCCAATAAATGATACCATTACGGAAACTAGACCCCTCAAAGAATTTATCAGTGGTTGTGGTGAGCATTTTAACCCCCGACACGCTGGTCAAAATTGAATGCAAAGTAAATGGTGCAGAGTAAAAATTGCGTTTTTATCTCAAAAATGTCATTTTAGTGCCTCATATACTGTGCCCAACCCGTGCCACTTCAGACAAACACCCCAAAAATCATTCTGCGGGTTGTCCCGAGTACGGCAATACCACACATGTGCCAATAATTTACAGGCTGGGCACACAGAAGGGATGAGAATGGAAGGAGTGAAATTTTGATTTTCCAGCTCCGTTTTCACACGTTTGGATTTGGAGTGCCATGTCATGTTGGCAGGGCCCGTGAGGTGCCAGTGCAATAGAAACCCCCAATAAATGATACCATTACGGAAACTAGACCCCTCAAAGAATTTATCGGTGGTTGTGGTGAGCATTTTAACCCCCGACACGCTGGTCAAAATTGAATGCAAAGTAAATGGTGCAGAGTAAAAATTGCATTTTTATCTCAAAAATGTCATTTTAGTGCCTCATATACTGTGCCCAACCCATGCCACTTCAGACAAACACCCCAAAAATCATTCTGCGGGTTGTCCCGAGTACGGCAATACCACACATGTGCCAATAATTTACAGGCTGGGCACACAGAAGGGATGAGAATGGAAGGAGTGAAATTTTGATTTTCCAGCTCCGTTTTCACACGTTTGGATTTGGAGTGCCATGTCATGTTGGCAGGGCCCGTGAGGTGCCAGTGCAATAGAAAGCCCCAATAAATGATACCATTACGGAAACTAGACCCCTCAAAGAATTTATCGGTGGTTGTGGTGAGCATTTTAACCCCCGACACGCTGGTCAAAATTGAATGCAAAGTAAATGGTGCAGAGTAAAAATTGCGTTTTTATCTCAAAAATGTCATTTTAGTGCCTCATATACTGTGCCCAACCCATGCCACTTCAGACAAACACCCCAAAAATCATTCTGCGGGTTGTCCCGAGTACGGCAATACCACACATGTGCCAATAATTTACAGGCTGGGCACACAGAAGGGATGAGAATGGAAGGAGTGAAATTTTGATTTTCCAGCTCCGTTTTCACACGTTTGGATTTGGAGTGCCATGTCATGTTGGCAGGGCCCGTGAGGTGCCAGTGCAATAGAAACCCCCAATAAATGATACCATTACAGAAACTAGACCCCTCAAAGAATTTATCGGTGGTTGTGGTGAGCATTTTAACCCCCGACACGCTGGTCAAAATTGAATGCAAAGTAAATGGTGCAGAGTAAAAATTGCGTTTTTATCTCAAAAATGTCATTTTAGTGCCTCATATACTGTGCCCAACCCATGCCACTTCAGACAAACACCCCAAAAATCATTCTGCGGGTTGTCCCGAGTACGGCAATACCACACATGTGCCAATAATTTACAGACTGGGCACACAGAAGGGATGAGAACAGAAGGAGTGAAATTTTGATTTTCCATCTCCGTTTTCACAAGTTTGGATTTGGAGTGCCATGTCATGTTGGCAGGGCCCGTGAGGTGCCAGTGCAATAGAAACCCCCAATAAATGATACCATTACGGAAACTAGACCCCTCAAAGAATTTATCGGTGGTTGTGGTGAGCATTTTAACCCCCGACACGCTGGTCAAAATTGAATGCAAAGTAAATGGTGCAGAGTAAAAATTGCGTTTTTATCTCAAAAATGTCATTTTAGTGCCTCATATACTGTGCCCAACCCATGCCACTTTAGACAAACACCCCAAAAATCATTCTGCGGGTTGTCCCGAGTACGGCAATACCACACATGTGCCAATAATTTACAGGCTGGGCACACAGAAGGGATGAGAATGGAAGGAGTGAAATTTTGATTTTCCAGCTCCGTTTTCACACGTTTGGATTTGGAGTGCCATGTCATGTTGGCAGGGCCCGTGAGGTGCCAGTGCAATAGAAACCCCCAATAAATGATACCATTACAGAAACTAGACCCCTCAAAGAATTTATCGGTGGTTGTGGTGAGCATTTTAACCCCCGACACGCTGGTCAAAATTGAATGCAAAGTAAATGGTGCAGAGTAAAAATTGCGTTTTTATCTCAAAAATGTCATTTTAGTGCCTCATATACTGTGCCCAACCCATGCCACTTCAGACAAACACCCCAAAAATCATTCTGCGGGTTGTCCCGAGTACGGCAATACCACACATGTGCCAATAATTTACAGACTGGGCACACAGAAGGGATGAGAACAGAAGGAGTGAAATTTTGATTTTCCATCTCCGTTTTCACAAGTTTGGATTTGGAGTGCCATGTCATGTTGGCAGGGCCCGTGAGGTGCCAGTGCAATAGAAACCCCCAATAAATGATACCATTACGGAAACTAGACCCCTCAAAGAATTTATCGGTGGTTGTGGTGAGCATTTTAACCCCCGACACGCTGGTCAAAATTGAATGCAAAGTAAATGGTGCAGAGTAAAAATTGCGTTTTTATCTCAAAAATGTCATTTTAGTGCCTCAAATACTGTGCCCAACCCATGCCACTTCAGACAAACACCCCAAAAATCATTCTGCGGGTTGTCCCGAGTACGGCAATACCACACATGTGCCAATAATTTACAGGCTGGGCACACAGAAGGGATGAGAATGGAAGGAGTGAAATTTTGATTTTCCAGCTCCGTTTTCACACGTTTGGATTTGGAGTGCCATGTCATGTTGGCAGGGCCCGTGAGGTGCCAGTGCAATAGAAACCCCCAATAAATGATACCATTACGGAAACTAGACCCCTCAAAGAATTTATCGGTGGTTGTGGTGAGCATTTTAACCCCCGACACGCTGGTCAAAATTGAATGCAAAGTAAATGGTGCAGAGTAAAAATTGCGTTTTTATCTCAAAAATGTCATTTTAGTGCCTCATATACTGTGCCCAACCCATGCCACTTTAGACAAACACCCCAAAAATCATTCTGGGGGTTGTCCTGAGTACGGCAATACCACACATGTGCCAATAATTTACAGGCTGGGCACACGGCAGGGGTCAGGAAGAAAGAAGCACAATTTAGGTTTTCAAGCTTCGTTTTCACTAGATTGGTAATGGGGGGGGTACCCCCGAGGTACCAGTACAATAGAAACTCCCAAGTAGTGAACCCATTTTGGAAAGGGCACCCCTCAAAGAATGTATGTAGGCTTGTATGATCATTTTAACCCCCAACACGCTGGTCAAAATTGAATGCAAAGTAAATGGTGCAGAGTAAAAATTGCGTTTTTATCTCAAAAATGTCATTTTAGTGCCTCATATACTGTGCCCAACCCATGCCACTTCAGACAAACACCCCAAAAATCATTCTGCGGGTTGTCCCGAGTACGGCAATACCACACATGTGCCAATAATTTACAGACTGGGCACACAGAAGGGATGAGAACAGAAGGAGTGAAATTTTGATTTTCCATCTCCGTTTTCACAAGTTTGGATTTGGAGTGCCATGTCATGTTGGCAGGGCCCGTGAGGTGCCAGTGCAATAGAAACCCCCAATAAATGATACCACTACGGAAACTAGACCCCTCAAAGAATTTATCGGTGGTTGTGGTGAGCATTTTAACCCCCGACACACTGGTCAAAATTGAATGCAAAGTAAATGGTGCAGAGTAAAAATTGCGTTTTTATCTCAAAAATGTCATTTTAGTGCCTCATATACTGTGCCCAACCCATGCCACTTTAGACAAACACCCCAAAAATCATTCTGGGGGTTGTCCTGAGTACGGAAATACCACACATGTGCCAATAATTTACAGGCTGGGCACACGGCAGGGGTCAGGAAGAAAGAAGCACAATTTAGGTTTTCAAGCTTCGTTTTCACTAGATTGGTAATGGGGGGTACCCCCGAGGTACCAGTACAATAGAAACTCCCAAGTAGTGAACCCATTTTGGAAAGGGCACCCCTCAAAGAATGTATGTAGGCTTGTATGATCATTTTAACCCCCAACACGCTGGTCAAAATTGAATGCAAAGTAAATGGTGCAGAGTAAAAATTGTGTTTTTATCTCAAAAAAGTCATTTTTGTGCCTCATATACTGTGCCCAACCCATGCCACTTTAGACAAACACCCCAAAAATCATTCTGGGGGTTGTCCTGAGTACGGCAATACCACACATGTGCCAATAATTTACAGGCTGGGCACACGGCAGGGGTCAGGAAGAAAGAAGCACAATTTAGGTTTTCAAGCTTCGTTTTCACTAGATTGGTAATGGGGGGTACCCCCGAGGTACCAGTACAATAGAAACTCCCAAGTAGTGAACCCATTTTGGAAAGGGCACCCCTCAAAGAATGTATGTAGGCTTGTATGATCATTTTAACCCCCGACACGCTGGTCAAAATTGAATGCAAAGTAAATGGTGCAGAGTAAAAATTGTGTTTTTATCTCAAAAAAGTCATTTTTGTGCCTCATATACTGTGCCCAACCCATGCCACTTTAGACAAACACCCCAAAAATCATTCTGGGGGTTGTCCTGAGTACGGCAATACCACACATGTGCCAATAATTTACAGGCTGGGCACACGGCAGGGGTCAGGAAGAAAGAAGCACAATTTAGGTTTTCAAGCTTCGTTTTCACTAGATTGGTAATGGGGGGTATCCCCGAGGTACCAGTACAATAGAAACTCCCAAGTAGTGAACCCATTTTGGAAAGGGCACCCCTCATAGAATGTATGTAGGCTTGTATGATCATTTTAACCCCCAACACGCTGGTCAAAATTGAATGCAAAGTAAATGGTGCAGAGTAAAAATTGTGTTTTTATCTCAAAAAAGTCATTTTTGTGCCTCATATACTGTGCCCAACCCATGCCACTTTAGACAAACACCCCAAAAATCATTCTGGGGGTTGTCCTGAGTACGGCAATACCACACATGTGCCAATAATTTACAGGCTGGGCACACGGCAGGGGTCAGGAAGAAAGAAGCACAATTTAGGTTTTCAAGCTTCGTTTTCACTAGATTGGTAATGGGGGGTACCCCCGAGGTACCAGTACAATAGAAACTCCCAAGTAGTGAACCCATTTTGGAAAGGGCACCCCTCAAAGAATGTATGTAGGCTTGTATGATCATTTTAACCCCCAACACGCTGGTCAAAATTGAATACAAAGTAAATGGTGCAGAGTAAAAATTGTGTTTTTATCTCAAAAAAGTCATTTTTGTGCCTCATATACTGTGCCCAACCCATGCCACTTTAGACAAACACCCCAAAAATCATTCTGGGGGTTGTCCTGAGTACGGCAATACCACACATGTGCCAATAATTTACAGGCTGGGCACACGGCAGGGGTCAGGAAGAAAGAAGCACAATTTAGGTTTTCAAGCTTCGTTTTCACTAGATTGGTAATGGGGGGTACCCCCGAGGTACCAGTACAATAGAAACTCCCAAGTAGTGAACCCATTTTGGAAAGGGCACCCCTCAAAGAATGTATGTAGGCTTGTATGATCATTTTAACCCCCAACACGCTGGTCAAAATTGAATGCAAAGTAAATGGTGCAGAGTAAAAATTGTGTTTTTATCTCAAAAAAGTCATTTTTGTGCCTCATATACTGTGCCCAACCCATGCCACTTTAGACAAACACCCCAAAAATCATTCTGGGGGTTGTCCTGAGTACGGCAATACCACACATGTGCCAATAATTTACAGGCTGGGCACACGGCAGGGGTCAGGAAGAAAGAAGCACAATTTAGGTTTTCAAGCTTCGTTTTCACTAGATTGGTAATGGGGGGTACCCCCGAGGTACCAGTACAATAGAAACTCCCAAGTAGTGAACCCATTTTGGAAAGGGCACCCCTCAAAGAATGTATGTAGGCTTGTATGATCATTTTAACCCCCAACACGCTGGTCAAAATTGAATGCAAAGTAAATGGTGCAGAGTAAAAATTGTGTTTTTATCTCAAAAAAGTCATTTTTGTGCCTCATATACTGTGCCCAACCCATGCCACTTTAGACAAACACCCCAAAAATCATTCTGGGGGTTGTCCTGAGTACGGCAATACCACACATGTGCCAATAATTTACAGGCTGGGCACACGGCAGGGGTCAGGAAGAAAGAAGCACAATTTAGGTTTTCAAGCTTCGTTTTCACTAGATTGGTAATGGGGGGTACCCCCGAGGTACCAGTACAATAGAAAGCCCAAGTAGTGAACCCATTTTGGAAAGGGCACCCCTCAAAGAATGTATGTAGGCTTGTATGAGTATTTTAACCCCTAAGGTGCTGGCTCAAATGTAATACAAAGTGAGTAGTGCAGAGAAACAGTTGTATTGCAATTTATCAAATATGCCATTGAAGTGACAAAAGTATTTTGCCCAACTCATGCCACTGGGGAAAAACACATCAAAAATCATTCTGCGGGTTACCCTGGTTAGGGCAATACCCCATAGGAGGCAATAGTCTGTAGGATGGTGACATGGCAGGGCTCAAAAGGGAATAACTTGTTGGAGCACAGACATTGTACTTTTTTTTTTTCTTTTTGGCATCATGAAAGATTTGTAGATGCCAATAGGGGCCAGTACAGTAGAAACCCCTAAGAACTGACCCTATTTTGGAAACTACACCCCTCCATGAATTAATCTAGGGGTATAGTTAGCATTTTAACCCCACAGGTGGACCCCTGAAAAAGTGCAAAATGGATAGTGCATAGTAAAAAATATCTATTATGTCATTTTGTGCCCAGCTGCTGCCATGGGAGACAAACACCCTAAAAATCATGATGCATGTTTTCCCGGGTAAAGCATACGGGACAGTAATCTACAGGCTGGGCACATGGCAGGGCTTAGAAGGGAAGGTGCGGCATGATGTATAAGCTGTGCGTCAGGGTAACAACAGGGTACTCTAAAAATCCAGGGATGTATGATAAATTCGGAAGCAATCTTTCATACATAACCCTGGTTTTTCTGGGCATGTCTCACAGTGATGAATGGTGTCCTTCCGAATGCCATTTTTGGAGCACACCCTGCACCTCTTTTGTGACCTTCCCTTGCTGGCTGTTTGGGGAACTACTCCTGGAAAGTGCTGCCCTGGTACAATACGTGATGTGGCCTCACTTCCAGATGTGCTAGCACTCCCCCCTTCCTGGTCTCCAAAAAGAAAGTACTTTATTACCATCTCTTGAAATTCCAGGAATGGCCGGCATATCGATGCAGCACATAAGCATTATACAATGCCATCTGCATGATGTGCACGGCCAGCTTCTTGTACCACACCCTCGACTTCCGCATGGCATTGTACGGCTGAAGCACCTGGTCAGACAAGTCCACCCCTCCCATGTATTTGTTATAATCTAAAATACAGTCTGGCTTGGGGGTTTCTGTACTGGCACCTCGTACTGGGACAGGGGTGGTGGTGTGCTCATGTATTGTGGTTAATACAAGGACCTCTCTCTTGTCCTTGTACTTAACACACAATACAGAGTCGCTGCATAGTGCCCTGCTTTCGTGCTTTTTAAGTTTTTGCCCAAGCAGCGACTTAGGGAGACCTCTCTGATTTCTGCGTACAGTGCCGCATGCCGCAGTATTTCTGGAAGTGAGGCACTTGAACAGGGTGGTGCTGGTGTAGAAATTGTCCAGGTAGAGGTGGTAGCCCTGGTCCAGCAGTGGGTGCACTAAATCCCACACTATCTTCCCTGTAACACCCAGGAAGGGGGGGCATTCTGGGGGCACTATAGTGGAGTCCTTCCCTTCATATACCCTGAACTTGTATGTGTACCCTGATGAACTTTCGCACAGCTTATACATTTTCACACCATATCTTGCCCTCTTATTGGGCAGGTACTGGCGGAATTGAAGTCTCCCTTTGAATTGTACCAGGGACTCGTCTATGCTCACATGTTTGGCGGGAGTATATGCCTGGGCAAACTTGGCACTAAAATGATCTAATATGGGCCTGACCTTAAATAACCGATCATAACTGGGGTCACCTCTGGGTGGGCACTGTGTGTTGTCAGTGTAGTGCAAAAACTTATGGATGGCTTCAAAGCGCATCCTGCTCATTGCCATGCGGAACATGGGGGTGTGGTACAGTATATCTGTGCTCCAGTAGTCCCTGATTGAAGGCTTCTTTACTATCCCCATAAGGAGTATTATGCCCCAATACTTGTGCATCTCTGCTGCAGTGACAGGGGTCCACCTGTAGGGTTGTGCATAAAAGGACGTGGGGTTTTGGGCAATATGTTGTGCAGCGTAGAGATTTGTCTGAAATATAATAATATTTAGCAGCTCCTCATCAAAAAAAAACTTAAAAAAGTCTACAGCTCTGAGCCCTGTCGTGTCAAAGTTAATGCCAGGATGGCCCAAAAAGTCAGGGACCTGAGGGGTATAATTATCTGGGGCTACCCATGTGGGGTCAGTGGAAGCCCCAGACGCTTCTCCTGCAGAAGTCCCAGAAACTTCTCCTGCAGAAGTCCCAGGCACTTCTCCTGCAGAAGTCCCAGGCACTTCTCCTGCAGAAGTCCCAGGCACTTCTCCTGCAGAAGTCCCAGGCACTTCAATTGCAGAAGTCCCTGGAACCCTACGGCGCCTTCTTGGGGGTCCTTCCAGGTCACTGGAAGATGAGCAGGAGGATGATGATAGGTAAAAGGGACCATCATCCCCACTAGCTGACTCGGTGTCAGAGGCAAGCATGTTATATGCCTCCAACACGGTGTACGTCTTGAGACATTGCACACAAAAAAAAATAGAGAACAAGAAAAATTAGATAATGTGCACCAAACTACACGGATAAACCGTCTAGCAGGCACACAAAAAAAAAATATAATGCACACCAAACTACACGGACAAGCCGCACAGATGGCACACACAAAAAATAATGTGCACTAAACTACACGGACAAGCCGCACAGATAGCACACAAAAAAAAAAGATAATGCGCACCAAACTACACGGACAAGCCGCACAGATGGCACACACAAAAAATAATGTGCACTAAACTACACGGACAAGCCGCACAGATAGCACACAAAAAAAAAAAGATAATGCGCACCAAACTACACGGACAAGCCGCACAGATGGCACACACAAAAAATAATGTGCACTAAACTACACGGACAAGCCGCACAGATAGCACACAAAAAAAAAAGATAATGCACACCAAGCCACACGGACCAGCCGCACAGATGGCACACAAAAAATAATGCGCACTAAACTACACGGACAAGCCGCACAGATAGCACACAAAAAAAATAATGCGCACTAAACTACACGGACAAGCCGCACAGATAGCACACAAAAAAAAAGGTAATGCACACCAAACTACACGGACAAGCCGCACAGATGGCACACACAAAAAATAATGCACACTAAACTACACGGACAAGCCGCACAGATAGCACACAAAAAAAATAATGCGCACTAAACTACACGGACAAGCCGCACAGATAGCACACAAAAAAAAAAGATAATGCACACCAAGCCACACGGACCAGCCGCACAGATGGCACACACAAAAAATAGCTAAGTACGGGTACACCTACGGCGTTCTGGAAAAAAATATTACCAGGCACCGAAAAAAAACCTATGTGCACCGCGCAAAAAGGCGCTACAAATGCACCTAGCTTGCCCTAAGACAAACTAACTACCGCTAAGATTGCTAAAGATTCTGTGCAGCGCTATTCACACGGCGCACTGAAAAGTGCGTCCAGTGCAGAACAACGCTAACACAGCGCACTGAAAAGTGCGTTTGGGTTCAGAAGGGACAGACACGGAAAAACGGAAGACACGTGGGATGACACAAGGCGATCACACAGGGAACACACAGGACTCAGGAAAAAACAGATAGGGATGGGAATTTGTAGGGAACAATAGGGATCAGATAAGGATCAGAACACTATTTATAGTGTAAAAGTGTATTTTGGTGCACACAGTAACGCTCTTTCCTCTCTCCAGCGATACCAAACCAAAATGGTGCCGCTGGAGGAAGAGGAAAGTGCTAAAAGCACGTTTTTTAGCCTAAAATCGCTGTAATTGGCCAGTCAGGTTTGACTGGCCAATCACGGCGATCGGCGGGCGGGACCGATTTGATTGGTCGGGTGACGGAGACAGGAACTCCTCCTGCCTCTGTCACCCAAATCTCAGCCCGATGTCACCACGTCTCGCGACGTGGTGACAATTCTAAAATAGTATGCGCTCGCGCAGTAGCTGTACTGCGCTGAGCGCCAATAGTGGGAAGCTGCGCAGTACAGCTACGGCGCGGAGCGCTAAGGGGTTAATGACGTGACAACATGCCCATGATGATGGTGTGACACCCGTCCACAATGAACAAAAGGTTCCTCGACGTGCGTTTCGGTGCCGGCCTTCGTCTGGGGGCGGTATCACTTTGGCCGCACTAGGTTTTTATGTGTCGTCCCACCAATGGTGTAGTCGTTTTCTCACCTGACAATAACTAACAGTCCTTCCAGACATGTTGTTGGCGTGCGGAACCCGGAAGTGACCCTCCTCCGGTCCGCATCTGGCCCCGCGCACGTGACCCATCACATGAGGCTGACGTCATCGCAAGACACGTGACTGGGACTAGGATGACGGAACCAGAGGGCGGGACCCCACCGCGTCCGCACGCACATAGTCCGGAATTGAAATGACAGGTGAGTTTCAAGGTTTTTTTTGTTTTAAAGCATCCATATGAGCCCATTAATTGGCTGATTAAGATATATGGGCAGGTGGGACACATATCATAAGAGCATATGCTGGACATCATAAAATAAGGACTGATCAGAGGTATAGATGCAGAAAAATGAATAAAATTACAATATTACGCCAGTCAATGTTTTCACATACATTAGACATTGTAAAATTTCTTCTCCGTTTATCTATAAAAGATGACATATTTATACATTTCTAAGAAAGTGATGGATCTAAAAGAGTGTGGTGCATCTCATTCTTCCAAATTTAGAACTGATAACTTATGAGACCTGTTGTTGTTTCTCCTTAAGGATTAACGTTCCAAAATGGTGACCCAAATAATTGACCATACATATCACTGAAAGTGATAATAAACCATATATATCACTGGGAGTGAAGGAAAAGGGAAGGGAGGAACAAAAAAATGGGGGGGGGGGGGGGGTTTGTTAAGGTGCTCAATTGGTGCAGATCAAACGTGCAAAAGTGCCAGTGCAAAAAAGTGATGGTGGTCTAGGTGCTCTAGGTGTTTAATCCTTTATAGCCAATTGTATGATCTGACTGTTTATAGAAGGGAATTCTGACAACATTTAGTATGTCATGAACGAACTATAAGAGCCCCTTAATGTATGTAGCCCGTTTATTGGTGTTTAAAATTTGGTGACTGTAAATGCAACCGTACAGATTCCTTTAGCGGACATACATATATACACACACACATACACTCAGCTTTATATAATATATATATATATATATATATATATATATATATATATATATATATACTAGCTTTAGATCCCGGGAAAGTAAATAACTGCACTTAGCTATAACAAAATAGGTTAAAAAAATAATATATACTGTATCTATCTATGCATCTATCTTTCCCTTTCTGTCACTCACTCTACCTGTCTCTCAGTGACTCTCCCTGTCTGTCTGTCTCTCACTCACACTCACTGGCTGTCTCTCGGTAACTCACTCATGCTCCCTGCCTGTTTCTCACACACTTAGTCACTCACTCTCCTTGCCTGTCTTTCTGTCACTTACTCTCTTCTTGCCTGTCTCTCACTCTTCCCGTCCTTCTCTCTGTCACTCACTCTCCCCATCTGTCTCTCAGTTACTCTCCCCATCTATCTCACACTCACTGGTTGTCTCTCTGTCACTCACGCAATCTCCCTGTCTGTCTCTCTGTCTCTCATTACTCTCCCCGTCTGTCTCTCACTCATACTCACTGGCTATCTCTCGGTAACTCACTCACTCTCCCCATCTGTCTCTCACTCACACTCATTTGCTTTCTCTCTGTCGCTCACTCACACTCAATTGCTGTCTGTCAGTCACTCAATGTCCCTGCCTGTCTCAATTTCACCGCCTGTCTCTCTGTCACTCACTCTACTTCACATATAAGCTGTATTATATTCATTGACTATAGTAACAATCAAAGCTCAGAGCTCATATTAATGACCTGTGTCAAAAAAAGAAGCTAAGCTGTGGTTGCTTATTGCCACAGCAATAGTTTCTGTATATGGTGGTTAGCATATTACCTTTGCCACATTTGCCAAATATTTAATTAATATATGAAGTATTAGTTCTCACATTTAATAAAAGCCATTAAACTCTCTGATGAGAAGACATTGCCTGTCTTAATTGCTTGGTGATGCCTTGCATGTTTCTTACTTATTGGGGTGATGTAAGATTGTTCTGTTATGAATCTGTTAAAATGTTGGCAAGCTTCATAAAGGATCTTTCACAGCTCCCAGCTAGTGAACAAGCCAAGCAGTTCAGGATACTGCTGTCAGGAGCAGTGACACATTGAAGTGTTTCCTTTGTAATCCCGCAGCATCCATGACCTACCACATACGGGGTAAGGCAAAAGATCTACATTTTCCCATTAATTTGAGGTGGAGAAATTGAAGGAGGCTGTGAAATGAATGTTCTCAGAACCTCTAGCCCACGGCTTTCCAGACATTGCATGCCACTTATCTCTTTATTTTGTTAGGCTTGACTTGCACTTATCCCAGTTTTCTATTATGTTGAAATCCATCTAGTTAAAGAATATTGTGAATGTGCTGTTGACATTTTTGCTTTTGTATTATTCGAGAAAATAAAAGAGTCAACAAAGAAATCTCTCTGTACTACATTAAAAAAGGGCATATTTTATGAATGGCTGAGTGCACTTCTTTGACATTTTATACAAAAGTGCTTGAGGAAATATTCAAGATGTGTACAATCATATAGGAATGGAAATAAAACTGCATGGACGAGAACTCACAAGCACACTTCCATTTCCATAAAATGCTATATGATCCAGAATTCCTAGAGTTAACTCCATATTTACCAGAAATATGTATCTCTCTCTCTCTCTCTCTCTCTCTCTCTCTCTCTCTCTATATATATATATATATATATATACACAGTTTGGAGTGCTGCCTCATCTGTGGACCACATGGTGAGGTGGTGAGGACCATATGGCTTAGCACCCACACCTATTCAGGCTTTGACGTTGCTGCTCTGGACATATATATATATATATATATATATATATATATATATATATAAATATATGGGCAGAGTCCTGGATGGGTTAATTTTTAAAAAGTATGAAAAATGGATAGAAATGTATTGGATAGAAATCTGAGGCAAATATGATTGGCATTTACATGGAAACAGTGTTACTTTGACAATTTAATGACAAGTGCTGTAAATGCCCTCTTCATTCAGGGCTGGTGTCTCCTGTGTTGCCCCAGGATGGATCTCTGCAGCTTACTTTTCAAATTCTGTGGTCAAACATAAATGTGTCACCTACACAGCAATGGTGCATGGGCATCGGCATTTCTTTGATGCTCCTAGACTTACCATCTAAGAATTTCTATTACACTAATTTCAAAAAAGAAATGGCCTAAAATAGTAAATAAAAATGTTTAAATTAAAAAAATAAAATATCTTTCCCCTAGAAAATAAACAACAAAAATCCTACACATATACAAGAAAAAAAGGATGCCAAATGTTGCCATTCATTTGACATTTTGCCATCCATAAAACCATTAATGAAAAGTGATCTAAAGGTTGTATACGTTCCAAAAAGTAGCAGAAAATGGGGGTAAAAATATTTTTTTCCCCATAAGTTTTACATTATTTAAAAAGTACTTAAACATAAAAATCTATATAAATATGATATCTCTGCAATTGTACTGACCCAAATAATCAAACAGATGTATCATTTGGACCGCAGAGTTAACGCCGTAAAATGTCCATTTGAAAATCGTGCAACAGTATCTTTGATCTGCATGGTATATTTGGCATATAAAATATGTTACTAGGATGTAATATTTGTACTGCAGATAGCAAGCCCCAAACGTTGTGACACTTGAAAGGTAAAAGCAGATGTAAAAACAGAAAGGACGTCAGTGTTAAAAAGTTAAACAGCTAATCTGTAATAAATCCTGGGATTGGAGAGCTAAATACGTATCTTGAGGATCACTACATCTGTCTAAATGCTAAGAATTCTAGACAGTTTGAGATTTTGTTTGAATGAGTGTATGGACCGCGGCAGAGCTTATAGTACATTTTTTAAAGGAGATTTTCTGCAAAAATCTTATCAACTCTTTACAACACAAATTGTTATCGTCAGCAGTTTGATTATAATAAGAACTACTTATCCCTGAGACTGCTGACTAGCCACCTTTCAGGATCTAATTGTTAGCTATCTTTATGGCATATTTTAGGAAAGGATGAATTTTACTTTATGTGATAAGTTCACAGACAGGGAGACTGGATCAATTGTTATGAAACACAAAACCACTGCAATCATGGGCATAGATAAAAAAAAATTATCTACATGGGTATTCTCATCTAAATCAATGCACTGTAAGAACATAGAAAGGATAGTTATTTCTTATCAAACCATACATCAGTTAAAATGATTTTTTTGTTCCACTGAAAAGTGTAAAAATAAGAGATACATACTCCCTGATGGATATAACTGCTGTGCAATGAATGCAAGATGAAGCATCTACAGAAAAGCCCAGCATTTTTTAAAGGTATTTAAAAATAAATAAAAATCACCAAAATCACATTACTTATAATATAAACAAAGCTACCAACATTTAGTATGGTACCCAAAGTGTTTTCCACGCTCAGTTCACACTGCTCTACAATGAAATAGTATTGTAGAGCAGTCCACTGAATTTGAACCAGCGCATCAGAGCATCGCTGGTTCAAGTTGAAGTTTGTATAAGTAAAAAAAAGTGAAAAACAGTTAACACATTAGAATAAATAAAAAATAAATACATTAAAATATAAGCCCCTAAAATGTCACTTTCCCATAAAAACACTTAATAAACTATAAAAAATAAAAACCCACAAAAAAAGGCCACATATTTGGTATTGCCTCGTCTGCCGCCAGGGAAAAAAATGCAAAAAACGTTCCCGAAAAAAGATAATTTTTAATTAATACCTTTAAAAAATGCTCTAAAAAGTGATTTAAAAAAGTTACGCACTCTAAAATGAGACTAAAAAGAACAACTCTTCTCGCAAAAAATAAGCCCCTAACCAGATTTGTCAGCTGAAAAAGTTCTGCATATGAAAATATGGTGATGCTAAAATGAACAAAATTTTCTCCAAATTAGTTTTTATTCAGTAAAATTGAATAAAATACAAAAAACCCCACATAATTGGTATCGCTACGTCCGTGACAATCTGTATAATAAAATAGAATCATTATTGGACCTGCAAAGTGAACCTCGTAAAAAACAACCTCAAAAAATGCTCTACCCTTTAAAATACCCTTTTAAAATGCTCTAAAAAGTGATTTAAAAAAGTTATGCACTCCATTATAAAACCACTAAAAAGAACAGTCCTTCTCGCAAAAAATAAGCCCTTAACCAGATTTGTAAGCCAAAAAATAAAAAAGTTATGCATATGAAAGTCGGTGATGCTAAAATTAACATTTTCGCCAAATTACTTTCTATTCAGTAAAAATGGGAAATTTTTTTTAAAAAAACTATATAAATGAGGTATTTTCAGAATTGTGGTGACCCATAGAATAAAAATAATATACTATTTTTACGGTATGGTTAACGGCCAAAAAAAAAACCCACAAAAAAAAAATGTTCCTAAAAATTGATGATTTTCATTTCCTCCACCAACAAAGAGTTAATAAAATCTCACCAATTAGCTATATATGCCCCAAAATTATGTACCATAAAAGTGTATCTCATGTGGCAAATTGGGTATCAAACTTTGGGGAGCTTTTTTTCATTTAATCCATTACAAATGTTTAATTTTCCACCCAAAATGAATGTATTGTCTAAAAATATTACAATTTGTAAACTACACATTTTGTTTTAACCCCTATAAAACACCTAAAGGGTTAACAAACTTCTTAAAAGTGATTTTTCATACGTTGAGGGGTGTAGTTTCCATAATGGGGTCATTAACAATTCTAACTATTATTTGGTCCATCTAAATATTAGTTTTGGTGATTTTCCCAAAAATTTTAAAAATGGCACCCAAATTCTAAGCCTCATAACATTCTAGTAAAATATGTGGAATCTTCATAAACCATGCCAACATAAAGCAGATATTTGGGAAATGCAACTTATGAATTTATTTGGGTGCTATGACTATCTGCATCAAAAGTAGAGAATTTAGAACTTTAAAAATAAAGAATTTTTCCAAATTTTTGTCAAATTTAGTTTTTTTCATAACTAAACACAAAAGATATCATCCAAAATGTTAAATTAATTTGAAGTACAATGTGTCACGAGAAAACAATCTCAAAATTCCCTGGATATCTTATAGCGTTCCAAAGATATAACCACTTATAGTGACACAGGTCAGATTTGAAAAATGGGACTGCGTCCTTAAGGCCAAAAGAGGCTGAGTCCCGTAGGGGTTAACCACCACTGACTTTTCATTAGATACATTAGATACAAATATTTCATAGATATCACTGCATATGAGAAACCTCTATGTATTTTTTTTCAAATCATAGTAGTAAGGTAATTGAATCCAACAAAAGTAAAAATGATTTACATTTGTATCAAAATGAGTAATGAAAGGCAGACATTGTTTTTAAAGTTGCACCAGGTCGAAGAAGTAAAGGGGGCACCTAATTCATGAAGAACGTGCGCCAGAAATCCTGAATATGGCACCCTCTGCACACTACACAGGCAAACTGTATTTAGCGCAGATTGCATTGTTTTTAGAAAATGTGCCCCAATGTACTTTTTGTGATATGCTTGATTTTTCCATCTGTGGACATAGAGCATAGGACATTCCACCAGAAGCTCTGTGGCTTGTCAACATGTAGTTTTGCAAATTCCAGTCTTGCTTTTTTTATGATTTATTTTCAGCAAAGGTGTCCTCCTTAAGTCTCCCATTAACAACACTTTGGTCTAAATAATGATGGATGGTATGGTCTGACACTGATGTTCCTTCAGCTTAAAGTTCACCTTTAATCTCTTTTGAAGTTTTTCTGGGCTCTTTTGTTACCATTTGTATTATTCATCTCTTTAAATTGTCATAAATTTTCCTCCTGCAGCCACATCCAGGGAGGTTGAGCACAGTCCCATTGATCTTAAATTTCTGTATAATATGTGCAACTGTAGTCACAAGAACATAAAGCTGCTTGGAGATGGTCTTATAATTTTTACCTTTAACATGATTGTCTATAATACTTTTCTAAGCTCCTGAGACAACTCTTTCCTTTGCTTCTTCTGGTCCATGTTGAGTGTGGTACAAACCATGTCACCAAACAGCACAGTTAGTAGCTGTAGCCCTGTATGCAGGCCACTGACTGATTACAAGATTGTAGACCCCTGTAATGCTAATTAGTGGACACACTGCGATTTAACATGTCTCTGAGCTCACTGGCTCAGTTTTTGGATGCCTCTTTTGAAGCCAATAGCAGGTATGGATCATAATGCGAGAATATATTATTGAGAGAAGCTGTTCTTCCTCTGTTTTCACTCCACTCACTGTAAACACTCTCTGGGGTATCATCATTTTTGTCCAGGCCTCTGCAGGAGTTTTATTTAGAAAAAAAATATTTTGACTCATGGTTGAAAAGCAATGACTGTGTTACAATTGTGTGTTTTTTCTTTCATTAAAGGGGTTCTCAAATTTAAATCCCTTACTGTGCAATATTAGTCAGTTTTATTGCTGTTTTTGGTACAATCACTCCCTAGACAGGTCAGTGTAAGAATCCAGACACTTCATGATTCCTCTGTGCTATGACATGCTGTGTGCTGTCAATGTGCTTAGATTGTTATAGTACAGGGTTTATGTACACTTTTATTTCTGAACAGAGACCGTATTTTCTTTGGGCTTGTTGGCTGTGTGAGCTTACTGCTAAGCTATGCAACTCATAGTCTAATTCCTGCCCAATTTTACAGCTCATACAATCTTTTCTATTGTTGTTGATGTGAACGTGGACCTCACATATTGGTGACTCATGAGCCGCAGACAATGGACCATGGGTTTGTGTACAGATGTGCTATGTAAGGAATGCACTAGATTGTACACTGCGTGGCCATTGTATTTAGATTGGCACAATGTGTACCAGTTTTAATCATCAGGGCACCTGGCACACAAAATTCTGGAAATTCGAAGACGTTTCAGCATGGTGAGCACCAGGAATTTCAACTTTTCAATTCATAGTTTGGCAAAAAAACTGGTGCATAATGTATAATATATTGGCTATGCTATATTTGGTTGAAGGCTAGAGGGAGAAGAAAAGCATTGTTTGATACAATCGTTTTATTAAAATTTCTCTTTATATATTAACCCATTGGATGGTCAAAAATCAGTTGAAAGCTCTTTTACCTTCATGAGTTATATTCTATCATTTTATTGCTGCATTTGCAGATGATAAAGTGCTTATCAGTAAATGAAATTAGGTTAATGTTCAAGGTACAGGAAGCATAAAGTTTGCTACAGGGAATTCAGAGTGCAGCGTTTTAAGTAAATAATTATTAAGAAATGCAGGACAAGCATTTTGCTTTGTGAATGCAATTTACAAAATGCAAAAACATTTCTTGTAGACACATACAAGTTCTTTTAATTGTTAATCTGCATTGATTACATACAGTGTTCATCTTAGATCCGTTTATGAAATAAAGTTTTGCATTTTGTGGGATGCATTTAAGGATGCAGCCACATTTTGTTTTTGAGTTTTCATTTTTCGCTCCCCACTTTATGAGGGCTTGTTTGTGGGGAGGAGTAGATGTCGAGCTAGGAGGACATGTGCTGGCGCATTTCCTGTGTCACCAGGACAGAGCCCGGCTGCATCCTCCTCCCCATCTGTGCTTTGGATGCTTCTGGCCAGCCCTATCTTTAGCCGTGGTCTTCCATGCTATCCCTTGGCTGCTCCCACCATGTTGGATTAACCAATGCTGCTCTAGTCTGCTACTTGTGGAGGAGGGAGTACTGTGCATCACCTATACACAGGTACAATAACCTCAGGATGGGACTGCTTCTGTATCCTCTATCCTCAGGTTTTCTCTATCATGTGCCTGCTGTATCAAGGCCCTGTGAAGTGTTTATGTGCCCTGCTCCACATTAACCCATTGAGGTGCTGGATTGAGTATCCCTTGTTGCAATCTTTTGCACTATTCCTGGTGTACGTAAGGTGTTATTCTTTGCAAATACTTGTTAGTTGGCTTCCACAGCTAACCCTGCAGTCTGCTGCTGCTACCTTGGATGCCGCTATGGGTAATAAGAGAAAAAGCTACTAAATAACAAAATATGGCATCAGGCGCTTCTGTGCCACTGTCAGACAATGGGGGTCATTTACTAAGGGCCCGATTCGCGTTTTCCCGACGTGTTACCTGAATATTTCCGATTTGCGCCGATTTTACCTGAATTGCCCCGGGATTTTGGCGCACGCGATCGTATTGTGGCGCATCGGTGCCGGCATGCGTGCGACGGAAATCGGGGGGCGTGGCCCAGCGAAGACCCGACGGATTCGGAAAAACCGCCGCATTTAAAAAAAAAATTGTGTCGCGAAAATTTCACTCACCTTCATCCAGCATAGGCCGGTGTATTTCGAGGCATTCCAGCGGACTTCAGCGCAGCAGCGCCACCTGGTGGACGGCGGAGGAACTACCATCATAAATCCCGGCCGGACCCGAATCCAGCGCACAGAACGTGCCGCTGGATCGCGAATGGGACGGGTAAGTAAATCTGCCCCAATGAGTCCATTCTGGGAGATCCTTTATTTCACTCTTTGGAGCCTCTTGATGCTCAGATGGTGCTCTACCTCTCAAGCGGTTCTGTCACAAATACAATCCAATTCAGCTCAGAAACTTTAAAAATTCTCCCACACACAACCCTGTTCTCCTCTGAGTTCCTCCCCTCCATTGTTTGAGGGCTCTCAAAGCCTACTACAGCTTGCTCTATCTGAGGATATTGCTGACCCACCTGCCATCTGCAGAGCTGGGCCAGAAATTTGTAGAGGTGCTGGCTGCTATCAACTTATGCCAATCTATGTTAGTCACCAATTCTCCCCCTACTGACTGAAGCATGGCTAATCTTTTCCTGTTTTCTAGGATGCCTTAATTGCCTTCTTTGAAACATGGTAATGTTACCTCAATTTTTTCTCGTTTAAAGCTTAACTGCCTCTCTGTTTTATCCTTTGGTCTGCTGCATATTGTGGGGGTATTTCTCCTCCCACCACATCCCTCCACTCCTCTTCCTTCACCCCTTTCCGCATTCTACTACCTTCCTTCACCCCTCTTCCTACTTCTCCTCCCTCCCCAATTCCTTCCACCCATCCCCTCTTTCTGTTACGCTTCGTCTTCTTTTCCTGGAAACCCTCCATTCTTTTTCTCCTTTAAATCACTGCCTAAAATTTTAGTATTATTTTGTAACTTTAGTTTAGACTTCCTGATTCTTTAGTTAGTTCATGGGTATAGGTCTATGCTATTGCTGTTAGGGTGTTAGACAGGGGGTTCTATCTTTAAGGGTTGTTTATATTTTTATGACAGTGGTTATTTGTTCTTTTCTGTTTTGTTGTAAATGTCTACGCTGTGTGAGTGTTTGTCTGTTGGTGTGCCCCATTCCCTTGCTCTCATGCTATACTCCAGTTATTAGTCTCTCTCTCATTTCCATTTCCTTTCCGCTGGTCTAAATTATGAGCTGGAATGTCAGGGTTCTCAATTCCAAATTTAAGCAGGCATTGATATTGGATTCAATTAAGAAACAATCTCTCCATATTGTATGTATTCAAGAGACTCCCCTGATGGGTCAGAAGCTTCTTTCCCTGAAACAGGCCTGGGTGGCTAGGGGTTACCACTCATCCTACTCATCCTCCTAGTTTTAAAAGGCCTATCTCTAGAGGGTATATCGGTGGTCAATAATCATTAAGTTATCCTGCACTGTGCTCTCTGGGTATTTGCTTATTATTGCCTCAGAGTTCGGTGTATGCTTTTCCTCCCCGCTTGACCTGGCTCTGCTGCACCTACTTTCTCACAAATTAGCGGCTATGCCCTCTGGGCCTGTATCTGTATCGATGACTTTAATGAGATTCCTAACGCCTCTCTCTAGATTGCACTAGTGGCGTGGACCCCACTTTGGCTCAGCTGACTGATTGGCTCAATTCCATTAGCTTCATGGACTTTTAGCTCCTTATATACCCTCTGAAAAAAGAATGTTGAAGGATAGGGAAATATTCCAGCACTTGAAATCTTCTAAAATCATAGCATTTTATTCTTCATGTTAAAAGCATGCAGCCATATCTAGTGTGATCACTGGTACACGATCTACGCGTTTCGGACTAAATTGTACAGTCCTTAGTCATGATCTTACTAAGGACTGTACAATTTAGTCTGAAACGCGTAGATCGTGTACCAGTGACCACACTAGATATGGCTGCACGCTTTTAACATGAAGAATAATATGCTATGATTTTAGAAGATTTCGAGTGCTAGAATATTTCCCTATCCTTCAACATGTTCCGGTCGTCCGGCAGGACTGACTAATTCCCTGCACCTGGGGCTGCAAAGGAGAATGTGATCTCCAACACGCTACCAGCAGTATCGTGAGTGAGCAGATTTTTTCCTTTTGTTCTCTTTTTTTCATTTTTGTCTGAAAAAAGAATACCTTTTCTACTCCATGGTGCATAAGAGTTTCTCTTGCATAGATTTCGCCTTTGATTTCCATGATATGCTTCCCTTAATAAAGACAATATCCAACTGTCCATGCAGCACTTCTGAGCATTCTGCTCTACTTCATTCTGCATATGGATCCTGTGTGGCTTTCTTCCTTAATGGTGGTGACTACTTTGAGGGTGTCCCACATCAAATTTGGGAATTAGACTCTGATCACCCTGATCCTCTGATTGTGTGGTATTCCTACAAATCTTCTTTAGCCTTTATCTTTGTAGTTGAGGGGCATAGGAAGCCCTTGAGGGGTCAGGAAGACAAGCTATATGTATTCCTGGTGGCTGCTGAGAGGAAGTATTTTGCGGATCCCAGTCAAGACAATAAATGGAGGTGGGCATGTGCACAAAGTGAGCACCTGGCTCTCAAGCGTACTAGTAAGCATTTGCTTGCTTCTGAGGCGCCTGTATTTGAGTATGGTGGTGAGAATGGTAAATTGCTTGTACATCTTACCCAGGCTGAGTGTCCTTGTGCATCTGTCCCTTCCATTGTAACTGCTGGTGGTGTATTGGTTGCTGATCCCAAGTCTATCAACAATGTATTTAAAGAATGTTACTCTTCCCTCTATGCCTCTATAATCTCTGCCTTGGGCGCTGAGATATATGATATCCTAGATGAGCTTGGATTCTAACTACCGCACAAAGTCTGACCTTGACTCTCCCATCTTGGCAGATGAGGTGGATCTTGCTATTCATTCTTTCCTCATGGGTAAGACGCAAGGCCTTGATGGGCTAGTTGGGGAATTGTGGAAGGTTTACGCTAGAGCAGTGATGGCTAACCTATGGCACCAGAGATGACTCCAGGTATCTTCTTGCAGTTAAAGTGACAGCTCTACCTGGGACTATTTTCTGCTTTATTGGTGTCCTCAGAGTGCTGGTATCAATGAAAACTGTGACAGAGAAGGAAGTATAAATCACAAATTAAATTTTTGTGTTGGCAATTTGCGATAAATAAGCGGGTCTATGTTGTAGTTTGGGCACTCGGTCTTTAAAAGGTTTGCCATCACTGCTCTAGAGTGTGACTCCCTTTATGGCTCTATGCGTGAGGCTCTCATTGCAGTCCTCCCCAAGCCAGGGAAGGACTTTTTGATTTCCGACTCATATTACACTATTTCTCTACTCAACGTAGCCATTAAAATACTGGAAAAAATACTTGCTATGAGATTTAATAAAGTGATATTGTTGTTGATACATCCGGATTAGAAGGGCTTCATGCTTGGGAGGGGAACTGATATAAGGAATCAATGGCTGATGGTACATTTGATCCTTGCTTTATTACATATACAGATACATATAAGGAATTTGACTATGTTGAATGGCCAACTTGTGGTCGCTTCTACCAAGGTTAGGTGTGGGTCCTCGTTTTATGGTCCTAGTCCAACTCTTATATTGTGAACCTAAGGCCAGGATCAGAACTAACCTCAGCATCACTGTCCCCTTACCTATGGCCTGGGGTACCATGCAAGGGTGCTTGCTATCCCCTCTACTGTTAACCCTGGACATTGAACCCCTAGTAGTATTTATGGTATAACCCGTGGTAGTATTACTTAAAAGGTTTCTATGCAGATGATACCCTAGTGTATGTCAGGGATGCTGACTCCTCCCTTGCGTCTGTTTCATACTTATCAAGTCTTACTTAATAGAAATCTCTTTAAATGCATAGATGGTATCCCCAGATCCTTTTATTGGCAGTGAGGCTCTCGGTGTTTTAGCTTAGCTCTACTGCAGACCCCTAAGACTCATGGATGTATGGCAGCCCCTAACCTGTAACTTGTCTACCTGGCTTCTCAGCTTGTGCATGTGCACTGGTGGAGAGATATTGACAGAGACAATGCAGCTACTGCTCTTGCAGGGGCCCTATTGGGATCATATGAAGCCCTTACTTACCATTTATATAGATATAAATATCCTGCCACAGTACCGCTCCCTCTGCATATGGTCTGCATACAGTCGCCTTATGTTGTCCCAATTACTGATCCATAACTCCTCCTCCATCTCCTCGTAGTCCTCTGTGGTTGAACCCAGAGCTCTCACATGAGCCCAGTTTGGCGCTACCAACTTGTCAGTTGAATTCACCAAACTTGAAACCCTGTTGGGTATCCCAAATCTCCCTAAGTCCCAGGTCTATCCTCTTCTGCAGTTAGAGGTTTATAGACCCCTTTGATAGGGCTTTCCTAAACTGGAAGAGAGATATACCTGACCTTTTTGAAGATGATTGGATGAAAGCCCAGCTGTCCTTCTTTGACTCTGTGGTGAACACAAGGGACTTAATTTTTGCATTGTATTAACTATAACCCTGTGAGGCTGCATTGCATGGGTGTAATGTTTAACAACTCTTGATTCCGCTGCCAGACTGCCACTTGTTCCTATCTGCACTGCATGTGGGTTTGTACAACGGTCGTTGTTTTTTCATCAGAGGTGCTTGCATTTGTTAGCAAACATTTTGAGTTTCCTCACCTCACTCCTATCATGGGAGTATAAATGACGTTATACATAACTATTATGATAAGATCTTTTTAAGGTTTGTCCTTTACTATGCCCACAAGGTAGTGATAATGTCACGTAAGATGAAGCGATAGCCTGAGCGTGAAATGATTCGTCCCTGCATTAGAACTCATCCTTTCCAAACACTCTCCCGTTATGTATGCCTGTTTTTAAGATGGATCAATAAAGAAAGTAATTTTACAAAAGTGGTGAGTGCCAACTTTCTCTTTCTTATGCCTTGAACATTTATTATTGTGTTTGCGCCAGTTTTCTGTATGAATTTAAACAAGAAAGAATGTGAAAATTGCTTGCACATGTATTTAAGAAGTTTATGTGCCAGTTTTGTGTTGTGGCTGCACTGTGCTCACCGTACCACTAAATTCTGCACATAAAGAGGCATTCCGCTTCAGAGTCAGACTGTACACCACATTTATTACAGCAACTCGACAGAATTGTGTTGTAAGCTGTATTTTGAAGGTGCACCAAAAAAAGATGGTGTAAAGTTCCTGTGCGGTGCAGGGGGCGCCAGACTAATGCATGCATACTCCTCAGGCAAACTGCCCTACTTTTGATAAATCAGGGCCATGGTGTTAGCTTATGCAAAGTTTCACTATTTAGGGAAGTTTACATTTGCCCAGTGGAACTTGGTAAGTAGTGGTTTACTAAAACTATAAGGTTTTCTGTGTAATTTTGTTCAAGGCATGTAGGTGTGTATATTTGTGAATGTTCCATTATGCATTAATAAGTTTCTTTTATTCCTCTTTGAAGCTTTTGTATGCACAAATGTGAAGGAAAGGGTTGGCCATGTAAATATGAATCCCGACCACACCATGCATCAGCAACATTCCTCTGTTCTGCAGCAGTCTTGACCTACTGACACAATAATAATTTATCCTCTTACGATAATCCTTGATTTTTCATCCAAATAACATTCTATTTTACTTTGAATAATATATATCGTATCATTTTCATCAGTTGGATGTCTTTATTTATTATGATATCCCATGTTTTGCCATCTGTTATTGCTTCTCCTTCAGGTCTCTTGCTGTCTTTCTGGCAGAACACCTTTCCTTGTTCAAACATTGTTGTTTTCAGGCAAAACACACATGCATTCTCTTTGTATCTTTGATGTCTCCAACGTCTTTCTTAACACTAACCTTGATCTAAAGCTTCTCTATTAGTTTGTTATATTTCATCACTTAAAAGCTTAAACTACCATTCAAACAGTTGTTGGTATTCATAGTTCTCCGGTAAGCTTACTGCAATTGACACCAATAACCAAATGTACTTCTAAATGAGTTACTGACATTCAATTTAAAGCAACCATTGCAAATGAGCAAATCAAGGAAATTCAACATCAGAGTCAGAAATTATTAAAGGGTTTGGCCATGCTACCTTATGTTTTTGTAATGTGTGTGTAAGTGTGCGGGTATAGAATATATGATATTAGAAAATTTACCAATATACATCTATTAAAAGTTCACTCCACCACTTTCTTAAAATGTAAAGGAAGGCCCCTGAGTCAAGGTATAAGATAAATATGCAGACAACATCATCATAGAACAAAAATGAGACTGGGTTCCAGGTACAGGCTCTGAAATGAGGTTCAGAGTACAGTCTCAGGATTGGGGTACAGGGAACAGGGTCAGATACAGGTTTAGGTTCAGATTAGTGTTCATGCTTCCGCATCTGGCATGATACAAGGTTCTGGATCAAGTTGCGGTAAAGGTTTCAGATCAGTTGGGATACAGGGTTTAAGATCAGGGTTGGGGTACAGCTTTCCAAATGCGTTTGGAGTACAGGATTTGGGATCAGGCAAGACACAGAGTTCCAGATCTGGCTAGATACAGGGTCTTATACAGGTTACAGTTCAGGCTGAGCTTCAGGATACTGGCTCATGCCAGATACAGGCTTAGGTATAAGTTCACGGTTTCAGGTCCAGCAAAACTTAAACAGACCCTATTACTACAGGTCAGAGAAGAAAGTATAACCAGCCCTGAGTAAACTGGTGATTAGCCATTTATCCAGTTGCTGGTTGTTTCCCCAGCAGCTGATAGCAGCTGCTAGGCCCTGCATCATCTGAGTCTAACACTAAGCTCAGCTTTCCAGGGAACAGATACTGCAAGGCAGGTGTTAATCAACTCCCATTAGGCAGCCTTGGGTGTAGCTTGCAAGCTCTGAATTCAGCAACTAGAGTACATTCAGAGTATTCTTACAGCCAGTTCTGAAATGTCTTTTGCCTCATCAGTTTCCAGTCCTGTCTAATAAATGGCTAAAGATGGAGGGTCATGTGATCCTGACTGTCCATGAACAAGCTACTTTCGAAGACCATAATTTTGTATTCATAAATACAGTCATAAGATTCTGGTAGGGAGTTTGGTCATAGATGGTAAGAGATCACATGACCCTCAACCTGCGGCAATTTTATGTACACGAATGTCCGACCTAGGGTGCTTTATTTCAAGAAAGTGGCACAAAACTATTAAAAGGTGTAAATTGGTAAATTAGCTAAAATCCTGGCTCCACTCTTATATACCCATTACAAAAAACATGGTAAAGTAGCCAACCCCTTTAACATACTCAGCATCCTTTGCTAGATTTGTATAGAAACATTATAAAATGCAGAGAATACTGCAGGTAATCACTTTCTTCTGCTTTCTTCTCTAGTTACTCCTATACAATTATGTTAGAATAATGGTAGAAATGGGGACTTGCATAACTTTTTATTAATTTCTTTTAACGAGATATAGCAAATACTTTATGTAGACTTTCTTTTGCTCATTTGTAAAAGTTGTTGTGTTTTTAGAACACCATAACAGAGATAAGTCATATTTGTTAGTATTAAATGCATAAAATCAGCTTCCAAATATCCTTGACAGTATTGTTTATATAGTATAGAGTAGAGCATACACCATTCAGGCATATATTAGCTGTTTTCAATTGAGCTATTATTTCATAAAAAATTATTTTATTATCTTAAAACAAATAAGCATCTTGTGCACTGGGACATGTTACTATACAAAAGTTGATGCACCTTTCTACATTCTATACTGCCCAGAACTTCTAAGCACCACTTTACACAATGATTGACATCACTCATGCAATGAAATAATCATATTGTATAAAGATGAAAATGGAATTTTGTATAAAAAACACAATACTGGGAAATATGTAAGGCGTTTAAAGTTTGAGTAGTGTTAAGGTGTCCGAGTCTGTAAAGCGTCTAAAGATATTTTTTCTTTTTACTTTTGATAATTAAAAGCAAGAGTATTGGAGTATAACATATTGAGAAAAGGCATGATAGGGAGTACAGATGGTGCATTTGCAGAGTCTCTTTCCCATATGAAGAATGCAGGACTATAAAATATACATTATAGTTGGGGGGTCTTGTATGGATTTAGCATTTAGACCCTGGTTCCTCACATGATAATTCTTAAAATTGACAAACACTATTATACTGTATAAAACAGTACATGAAAATTTCAAGTATTTGAAATTATGTGACAACTAGAGATGAGCGAACATACTCGTCCGAGCTTGATGCTCGTTCGAGCATTAGCGTACTCGAAACTGCTCGTTGCTCGGACGAATACTTCGCCCGCTCGAGAAAATGGCATCTCCCGCCGTTTTGCTTTTTGGCGGCCAGAAACAGAGCCAATCACAAGCCAAGAGACTCTGCACTCCACCCAGCATGACGTGGTACCCTTACACGTCGATAGCAGTGGTTGGCTGGCCAGATCAGGTGACCCTGGAATAGACTAGCCCCTGCCTGCGCTGCTCGGATCATTCTGTGTCTGGATGCCGCTAGGGAGAGAGCTGCTGCTGGTCAGGGAAAGCGTTAGGCTGTTCTATTAGAATAGTGTTAGGCAGGAGTGATTCTACAAGAACCCAACAGCCCTTCTTAGGGCTACAATAACGTTATACATTTTTTTATTTTATTTGCAGCTAGTACCATATTGTGAGGAGTTTGCGACCGTTGTGTTTAGCGCTTAGTGACGCACATATCCATCGCAAAGACCGAAGTGGGACAATTTATTAGGGGTTGGATTTCAATTAGGCACAGTCTGCCATTTACTTTTTATTTTACGTTTATTTTTTGATAACTCAGCGTCATCTCATCTGGCATAACAGTGTGCTTTCATAGTTGGCTAGAAAATAGCCATAGGAGAATCCAAACGGCTTACTTAGGCCTACAATAGCGTTATATATTTTATTTCTGGTTGATCTGCTGGTGGCTGGCCTTGCTGTAGTGCATCTACTACCATATTGTGAGGAATTTGCAGTGAGACTTGCGACCGTTGTGTTTAGCGCTTAGTGAAGCACATATCCATCGCAAAGACCGAAGTGGGACAATTTATTAGGGGTTGGATTTCAATTAGGCACAGTCTGCCATTTACTTTTTATTTTACGTTTATTTTTTCATAACTCAGCATCATCTCATCTGGCATAGCAGTGTGCTTTCAGACTTGGCTAGAAAATAGCCATAGGAGAATCCAAACGGCTTACTTAGGCCTACAATAGCGTTATATATTTTATTTCTGGTTGATCTGCTGGTGGCTGGCCTTGCTGTAGTGCATCTACTACCATATTGTGAGGAATTTGCAGTGAGACTTGCGACCGTTGTGTTTAGCGCTTAGTGACGCACATATCCATCGCAAAGACCGAAGTAGGACAATTTATTAGGGGTTGGATTTCAATTAGGCAGTCTGCCATTTACTTTTTATTTTACGTTTATTTTTTGATAACTCAGCGTCATCTCATCTGGCATAGCAGTGTGCTTTCAGACTTGGCTAAAAAATAGCTATAGGAGAATCCAAACGGCTTACTTAGGCCTACAATAGCGTTATATATTTTATTTCTGGTTGATCTGCTGGTGCCTGGCCTTGCTGTAGTGCATCTACTACCATATTGTGAGGAATTTGCAGTGAGACTTGCGACCGTTGTGTTTAGCGCTTAGTGACGCACATATCCATCGCAAAGACCGAAGTGGGACAATTTATTAGGGGTTGGATTTCAATTAGGCACAGTCTGCCATTTACTTTTTCTTTTACGTTTATTTTTTCATAACTCAGCGTCATCTCATCTGGCATAGCAGTGTGCTTTCATAGTTGGCTAGAAAATAGCCATAGCAATAGGATAGCATCGTTTGGTTTTAAAAACTAAAAAACACAAAAAACCCCCCAAAAAACACAAAAAAAAAGTTAAAAAAAAATTAAAGTTATAACTTTCATTTTCAAAATGTTTAACCCGAGGGCTAGGGGTAGAGGACGAGGGCGGGGACGTGGGCGTCCAACTACTGCAGGGGTCAGAGGCCATGGTCCTGGGCGGGGTGAGACACCACCTGCTGATGAGGGAGCAGGGGAACGCCGCAGAGCTACACTCCCTAGGTTCATGTCTGAAGTTACTGGGACTCGTGGTAGAGCACTGTTGAGGCCAGAACAGTGCGAACAGGTGATGTCGTGGATTGCCGACAATGCTTCGAGCAATTTGTCCACCAGTCAGTCTTCCACGCAGTCCACCCATGTCACCGAAATCGACACTCCTCCAGCTCCTGCACCTCAGCCTCCTCCCCCCCAGTCTGCCCCCTCCCAGGAAAATTTGGCATTTGAACCGGCATACTCTGAGGAACTGTTTTCTGGACCCTTCCCACAGTCACAAACCACTTGTCCGGTTGCTGCTGAGCAATTTTCCGATGCCCAGGTTTTCCACCAGTCGCAGTCTGTGGGTGATGATGACCTTCTTGACGTAATGGAAGAAGTGTGTAAAGAGGTGTCCGACGATGAGGAGACACGGTTGTCAGACAGTGGTGAAGTTGTTGTCAGGGCAGGAAGTCCGAGGGGGGAGCAGACTGAGGGATCGGAGGATGATGAGGTGGCAGACCCAAGCTGGGTTGAGAGGCCGGGTGAACACAGTGCTTCTGAGACGGAGGAGAGTCCTCGACCTGAACAGGTTGGAAGAGGCAGTGGTGGGGCCAGACGGAGAGGCAGGGCCAGAGCTGGTGCATCAGCGCCAAATGTGTCACGTAGTGAAGCTCCCGCGGCGAGGGCTCCCGCGGCGAGGGCTAGATTTTCAGAAGTCTGGAGGTTCTTTAAGGAAACACCGGATGACCGACGGACTGTGGTGTGCAACCTTTGCCAAACCAGGATCAGCAGGGGTTCCACCACTACTAGCTTAACTACCACCAGTATGCGCAGGCATATGAATGCTAAACACCCCACTCAGTGGCACCAAGCCCGTTCACCTCCGGCCGTGCACACCACTGCTCCTTCCCCTGTGTCAGCTGATAGTCAGCCCCCTGCCCAGGACCCTGGCCCAAAAACCCCATCGTCGCCTCCACGATCCTCCACAGCATCCACCAGCGTTCAGCTCTCCATACCCCAGACGCTGGAGCGGAAAAGGAAATATAGTGCAACCCACCCGCACGCCCAAGCCCTCAATGTCCACATCTCCAGATTGCTTAGCCTGGAGATGCTGCCCTATAGGCTGGTAGAGACCGAGGCCTTTCGCAACTTCATGGCGGCGGCCGCCCCTCGGTATTCGGTCCCCAGCCGCCACTACTTTTCCCGATGTGCCGTCCCAGCCCTGCACCAGCACGTGTCAGACAACATCCTCCGTGCCCTGACCAACGCCGTTTCTGACAAGGTCCACCTGACCACGGACACGTGGACGAGTGCTGCCGGGCAGGGCCACTATATATCGCTGACGGCACATTGGGTTAACTTGGTGGAGGCTGGGACCGAGTCTGACCCTGCGGCTGGTCATATACTGCCGACGCCGAGGATTGCGGGGCCTACCTCGGTCCAGGTCTTTCAGGCCTACTATGCCTCCTCCTCCTCCCACCCCTCCTCCACCTCCTCCTCCGAACTACCATCCGTGGGCATGGCGCCATCAGTCGCTAGCTCTAGGCACAGCAGCAGTGCCGTCGCTAAGCGACAGCGGGCGGTGCTCAAACTGCTGAGCCTAGGCGATAAAAGGCACACCGCCCAAGAACTATTACAGGGCATCACGGCGCAGACTGATCTGTGGCTGGCAACGCTGAACCTGAAGCCAGGCATGGTTGTGTGTGACAACGGCCGTAACCTGGTGGCGGCTCTGCAACTCGGCAGACTGACACATAGTTTCATAGTTTCATAGTTTATACGGTTGAAAAAAGACACTTGTCCATCAAGTTCAACCAAGGAAGGGAAGGGATTGGATGAGGAAGGGATTTAGGGGAAACATGCCTGGCCCATGTGTTAAATCTGATAGTTCAGCGTTTCCTCAAGACATACCCCAATCTGTCTGATTTGCTCACGAAGGTGCGCCGCATCTGTGCGCATTTCAGGAAGTCCAGCACAGATGCTGCCACTCTCAGGGCAGCGCAGCGCCGCCTCCAACTGCCCGCTCACCGACTGTTGTGCGACGTGCCCACGAGGTGGAATTCAACATTAACCATGTTATCCAGAGTTTACCAGCAGCGCAGAGCGATTGTAGACTGCCAGATGTCAACTTCCACCAGAACTGGTAGTCAGGTCAGTCAGCTTCCTCAAGTCTACAATGAGGAGTGGACGTGGATGTCTGATATCTGTCAGGTGCTGAGTAACTTCGAGGAGTCAACACAGATGGTCAGTGGCGATGCCGCCATCATCAGCCTCACCATCCCGCTGCTTGGCCTGTTGAAAAACTCTCTGATCAGCATGAAGTCGGAAGCTTTGCGCTCGTCACAAGAGACGGGGGAAGAAGATTCCCTTGTTGATAGCCAAAGCACCCTCAGATCTGTTTCTCAGCGCATATCGGAGGAGGTGGAGGAGGATGAGGAGGAAGAGGAGGAGAATGTTGGCGAGACACAAGAGGGGACCATTGTTCAGTCCTTCACTGTTCAGCGTGTATGGGCAGAAGAAGAGGAGTTGGAGGAGTTGGAGGAGGAGGAAATGGACAGTCAGGCCAGTGAGGGGAGTGAATTCTTGCGCGTTGGGACTCTGGCGCATATGGCAGATTTCATGCTAGGCTGCCTATCCCGTGACCCTCGCGTTCAAAGAATTTATTCCAGCACCGATTACTGGGTATTCACTCTCCTGGACCCACGGTACAAGCAAAATCTTTCCACTCTCATCCCTGGAGAGGAAAGGAGTGTGAGAATGCATGAATACCAGAAGGCCCTGGTGCACAAGCTGAAACAGTATTTCCCTTCTGACAGCGCTAGCGGCAGAGTGCGTATTTCTGCGGGACAAGTAGCGAGGGAGAGTAGGCGAGCAGGCAGCTTGTCCAGCACTGGCAAGGGTACGCTTTACAAGGCTTTTGCCAGCTTTATGTCACCCCAGCAAGACACTGTCACCTGTCCCCAGTCTCGGCAGAGTAGGGCTGATCTTTACAGAAAGATGGTGAGGGAGTACGTAGCTGACCATACCATTGTCCTAAATGATCACACAGCTCCCTACAACTACTGGGTTTCAAAGCTGGACATGTGGCACGAACTGGCGCTGTACGCCTTGGAGGTTCTTGCCTGCCCTGCCGCTAGCGTGTTGTCCGAGCGGGTTTTCAGTGCAGCTGGTGGCATTATCACCGATAAGCGTACACGCCTTTCGACTGACAGCGCTGACAGGCTGACGCTTATTAAGATGAATAAAGCCTGGATTTCTCATAATTTCCAATCTCCACCAGGTGAAGGAAGCTCAACCTGAATAATTTATGCACTCCTCCTACTCATTTTCCTCCTTCTCCTCCTCTTTGTACACTAAAGCAGAGGAAACTGGCTATTTTTTGACAGGGCCCACTGGCTCTAGCTATAGAACTCTATGCATTTAATTTTTAATTAATTTTTCAATCTATTCAATTTTTCTGGAGGGCCACCTACCTGCTCCTCTGGTTTGAAAACTTTTTTGGACTGCCACATACAGGCACTCAATCTATTTCATTTTTCTGGAGGGCCACCTACCTGCTCCTCTGGTTTGAAAACTTTTTTGGACTGCCACATACAGGCACTCAATCTATTTCATTTTTCTGGAGGGCCACCTACCTGCTCCTCTGGTTTGAAAACTTTTTTGGACTGCCACATACAGGCACTCAATCTATTCAATTTTTCTGGAGGGCCACCTACCTGCTCCTCTGGTTTGAAAACTTTTTTGGACTGCCACATACAGGCACTCAATCTATTTCATTTTTCTGGAGGGCCACCTACCTGCTCCTCTGGTTTGAAAACTTTTTTGTACTGCCACATACAGGCACTATCCAAATTAAATTGTCTCCATAGCAGCCTCCACACGTTGTCTCCATTGCTACCTCCAAAAGTCGTCCATATAGCTGCCTCCATACATCGTCCCCTTATCAAACGAGGTGTGTCAGGCAGAAATTTGGGTTGTTTTCATGGATTCCACATCAAAGTTGTTAACTTTGTCGCCACCCTGCTGTGTTATCCACAAAATATACTGGCAAACTTTTATGATTAACCGATATTATTTCAGCGCTTCTTGCGCATCTGTTTACATTCCCCTCACCCGCCATATCCCAAACTTATAAGAACGCTACTACACTTAACTTGGTGGAGGCTGGGACCGAGTCTGACCCTGGGGCTGGTCATATACTGCCGACGCCGAGGATTGCGGGGCCTACCTCGGTCCAGGTCTCAAAGGCCTACTATACCTCCTCCTCCTCCCACCCCTCCTCCACCTCCTCCTCCTCCAAATTACCATCCGTGGGCATGGCGCCATCAGTCGGTAGCTCTAGGCACAGCAGCAGTGCCGTCGCTAAGCGACAGCAGGCGGTGCTCAAACTGCTGAGCCTAGGCGATAAAAGGCACACCGCCCAAGAGCTATTACAGGGCATTCCACATCAAACTTGTTAACTTTGTCGCCACCCTGCTGTGTAATTCACAAAATATACTGCCAAACTTTTACCCTTTACCGATATTATTTCAGCGCTTCTTGCGCATCTGTTTACATTCCCCTCACCCGCCTTATCCCAAACTTATAAGAACGCTACTACTAGAGATGAGCGAGCACTAAAATGCTCGGGTGCTCGTTATTCGAGACAAACTTTTCCAGATGCTCGAGTGCTCGTCTCGAATAACGAGCCCCATTGAAGTCAATGGGAGACCCGAGCATTTTTCAAAGGGACCAAGGTTCAGGAATAAAATGTGTTATTTAATTGAAAAAGAATGTCTTCTGATAAGTTAGCAGATGTATGCAAACATCTGCAATCTATTCTTCACTGTTCCGCGCGTATATTATCTCCCGACAAGTTAACAGATGTGAAGAACAGTGAAGAATAGAATAAAAACAGTGAACACAGTGAACACAGGATCATTTAAACGAAAAACGCAGTGAAAAACACAGTGAAGAATAGATTACAGATGTTCGGCACATCTGCTTACTTGTCGGGGTGATACGCTGTCCCGGGATCGCTCCTCTTCTTCCATCCGCCCGATGTCTCCCCCGTGCTGGCCGATGTCTCCCCCGTGCTGGCCGATGTCTCCCCCGTGCTGCCCGATGTCTCCCCCGTGCTGCCCGATGTCTCCCCCGTGCTGCCCGATGTCTCCCCCGTGCTGCCCGATGTCTGCCCCGTGCTGCCCGATGTCTCCCCCGTGCTGCCCGATGTCTCCCCCGTGCTGCCCGATGTCTCCCCGCTGCCCGATGTCTCCCCGTGCTGCCCGATGTCTCCCCCGTGCTGCCCGATGTCTCCCCCGTGCTGCCCGATGTCTCCCCGCTGCCCGATGTCTCCCCGTGCTGCCCGATGTCTCCCCGTGCTGCCCGATGTCTCCCCCATGCTGCCCGATGTCTCCCCCGTGCTGCCCGATGTCTCCCCGTGCTGGCCGATGTCTCCCCCGTGCTGCCCGATGTCTCTCCGTGCTGCCCGATGTCTCCCCCGTGCTGCCCGATGTCTCCCCGCTGCCCGATGTCTCCCCGTGCTGCTTGATGTCTCCCTGCTGCTTGATGTCTCCCTGCTGCCGTTCCGCGCGTATCTTCCGACAAGTAAGCAGATGTGCCGAACATCTGTAATCTATTCTTCACTGTGTTCTTCACTGTCTTTTTCACTTAAATGATCCTGTGTTCACTGTTTTTATTCTATTCTTCATTGTTCTTCACTGTGTTTTTTTAATTAAATGCTCGATCTCGAGCAGGGGAAATACTCGTCCGAGCAACGAGCCGTTTCGAGTACCTTAATACTCGAACGAGCATCAAGCTCGGACGAGTATACTCGCTCATCTCTAGCTACTACACTTGATCTTATACAAAAGGTTCTTAGAAGTGCTGTTTGGGGAGTAGCCTAGAGATGGCGAAAGATTGACTTGGATTGGCGAAAGCTCGCCTGGCAGCGGAGCGCCAGCTCCATCCCAAGATCCAACTAACATAGTTTTAACTGCAGCACCTTTAATCTTCTACTAGTTCACTGCCTCCATACATGGTCCCCTTATCAAACGAGCTGTGTCAGGCAGAATTTTCAGGTGTTTCACCACATACATAGTGGAACTCGGCCCATCTGTCACCATGCTGGAGACCTGAAGTTTCAATCATAGAAGCAATATGGATGCCCCAGTAGTCACTCTTAATCATGGAAGTCGTCTCCATGGCTGCCTCCCCATGTCGTCCCTTTATCAAAAGAGCTGTGTCAGGCTAATTTTTCGGGTGTTTCACCAGATACGTTATGGAACTTGGTCACTATGTCGCCACCATGCTGTGTTATCGACTAAATATACCGTCAACCTTTTGTTCACAGAGGAAATAATTTCAGCGCTTCTTGCTCACCTCCTTTGGTTCCTCTCTGCCACCCATTGGTTTGAAGCCTGAGTCCATTTAGGGTATGTCGCCATGCCACTCTCTAGCCTGCAGCTGCTGCCGCTGCCTCTGCATGCCGTCCCCTATAGTGTCAGGGTCAATTATTGGATGTTTTAGATGCTATCTAGCTTCATTCTGTCACTCTGTCATGGCCATGCTGTTGCCCATAATTTTGGCATAATGGTGCGTTTAAGCAGCCTCAGAGGCATCCATGCATGCTGCCCCTGCTGTTTCCTGTCCATTTCCGTGGTGTTTCCATCCTTTTCTGAGGTTTCCAGGTGTTTGGCCAAGCTTCCCTGTGCAGAGCCTTGGTCCCCTTGAAAAATGCTCGAGTCTCCCATTGACTTCAATGGGGCTCGTTATTCGAGACGAGCACTCGAGCATCGGGAAAAGTTCGTCTCGAATAACGAGTACCCGAGCATTTTAGTGCTCGCTCATCTCTAGTGACAACTGAAAATTGCCATATGGGATTAAGAGACTAGAAATATACAGACATTTAACAGATCCCTGCAAACAGTTCTAAAGCAAAACTGCTTTATTATGCCATAAATTAATGATAATTCAATTATAGTGCATCATAGTTTAATCAGATGAGTAACAATAAAATCCAATGACAGACGACTTCTTCTATTGTATTTCCCTTTTCTTGTCTCTGATAGCTTTTTCCAGAGTTCGTTCTAGCCACCCTTGAACTTTCCATCCTTCAATGGTCCCCTTTCCTCTTTTAAAGCAGATTTTGTTTTTAGATTTTGCAGACTATGAAATAGAAGGTGCCTCTATTGCAACATAACTTCTTATTTGCAGGGAATCATTTTATGGCATTGGGGTATGCAGGGTTTCTTGCAGCTGGAATTTTTTAATTGAAAAAAGAACAAACCGTTACAGCTTCCAAGGATGCAACAGGAGAATTGATAAAATTTAAAGGCTTTATTCCATATTGTCAAAATTAATCCAAGGGATTAAAACAGCAGGAACAGTCTACGCGTTTCGGATATTAGATATCCTTGTTCATGGCTACCTCTACCAATATATACTGATTGGACAACGTCACATGGTTGAGGCACACCAATTAGAACAGACTTAAAAATACATGATATATGCATAAAAACATAAGAATAAACATGATACGTAACAATTATTCATGGATATTTAATAATAGCAAATACTGCCCAGCCTTTTGTTCATGCCTTTTGTTCATAATCCTGGGAACCCTGGTGTCCAGGATGAAGACCCAGAAGGTTTCACTGTGAAGCAGCTTCCGCCTGTGATCTCCACCCCAGACAGGTCTCCGCACCTTTTCAATAGCAGTGAAAGTAAAATAACTACAGTCCCCATGGTGAACCACCTGAAAATGACGTGATGTCATTGACACATTCATTGGAGCTCATTTACTAAGAGTCCAAACGCCACACTTTCGTTGGGCTTCCCGAATACTTTCGTTTTGTGCCCCGGGATCGGATTTTGGCGAATCGGTGCTGGCTTGCAAGCGACAGAAATAGGGGGGGGGGGGGTATCGTGGCCATCAGACAACCCGTCTGATTCGGACAAACCACGGAATTTAAAAAAGGATTTGTGTCACAAGATCATGTACTCTCATGCACCAGGAAGAAGCAGGTGAACTCCGGTGGACCTCGGAGCAGCAGCGGCACAGGAAGGAACTCGGATGCACGATGTGAATCGCGCCGGACCCGAATCTGCCCCAATGTGTCTAAATTTCTCACATCAAGTAAATGTTTTCTAATACGGGTCTTCAGAGGACCTCCCGTAGACCCCATATACTGGATATTGCATAGGTTACACATGATGACATAAATAACAATAGAAGTGTTGCAGTTAATAAAACTGCCAATATTGTAGTGTACATCCTTACTAAAGGAAAAAAAATGTTTTAGCAGAGCTTACAAACTTGCAACATAAACATATGTTATGCCCACACTTGTAAAGACCTTTGAAGGATAGCCATGTGTTGAAATTAACTCTATTCCCTAGAATTTTTGGACACCTTACTATCAGTGTGTAATAATCGTAAATATCTCTGTATTATATGGACAATGTCCTTATATTGATTGCTATAGGTGATAGAAAAAAACACTGGTGCTTTACCTTGGGACTAATATCTTCTCTGATTCGTTTCCTTATGTACAAGATCCTCTCTGTTAATATTGTTAACTGTGTGACGGGCTCTATCTAATATCCAATTAGGATATTCTCTTTTGGACAGCTTGCTACTCTGACTCTCCAAATGAAAAATAGACATATCTGAAGAATTATGCTTAGATCTCCCCATTCTCTAATGGGGATATTTTTCATTACATGCTGCACATGGCATGATCTGGCTTCCAGAATCAAGTTGGTAGACGTGGGATTAATGTAAGGGGACACATATACAACATTATTTCCTCTAAGATAATGATTAAAAAATTAATGGAATTTTTACTATAGGTAGACGTAAATTTGAGGTTCATGTCATTTTTATTTATATATTCAACAAATTCAGCCATGTTATCCTCTGTCCCTCCCTTATCAGGAGGAGATCGTTGATATAATGACCATACCACCTGACATGGGAGAGACATGGAGTAGTCGCAGAAAAAGGAAAAATCTCTTCCCAATATGACATGTATATGAAACCTGGGAGCAAGGTGGGATATGCACACAATGCAGACTCCCTCCGGGGTGACAGGAGAGAGACAAAGAAGGGAACAAAAAGACAGGAGCGCTCTCCTAGTGCATTATCCAAGGTGATTAGAGATATATAAAAAGGTTGTCCAAATGGACTCTCACCTATTTGGTGATCAATAACAGCATATAGTATTTGTGGTCTAGTGTATCCGGCCGCTCGGTCTGGATTATAGCCCGTCCTCCGTGTTCCAGGATCACCGGGGATGGTATTTCATATGTTCAGAGCATCTGATATTTCCACAATCGCGTGGTATCGAGCACTCAAGGATACTCCCGACCTCCGATGTCTGATTGGTATCAGATGTTTTATTATTTAAAATATATTACATAAAATATACCGGTACGGTATATTTTATGTAATATATTTTAAATAATAAAACATCTGATACCAATCAGACATCGGAGGTCGGGAGTATCCTTGAGCGCTCGATACCATGCGATTGTGGAAATATCAGATGCTCTGAACAATATGACATGTAGATGTCTTCCCTTATGGCTGCCCCACATATCTGAACAAAAAATCTTTTGTCAAATCAAAAAATAGGTTTTTTTTAAGCCAAAAACTGACCGCCTCTAGCAGATATTCTTTAATTTCATTTGCTTAATTGCTGTATCTCTCTAGATGGTAACCTAAAGATTTTAGTACCATGGGATGCTCTAGTGAAGGGTAGAGACTATTTCATCACATGAAAGCCAATATGAAGTGGAGTTATTCCAAGTATAACCATCCAAAAGGGAGATGACATGGTTTGTATCCTTCAACAGACCTGGAAGGGAAACAACTAGTTGCTGTAATAAATAATCTACCCACGCACTGAACTTTTCATTAACCGATCCTATGCCCGCCACAATAGGCCTCCTAAGGGGGGATTTTTCTTTGTGGATTTTGGGGAGGGAGTGAAAGATGGGGGCCACAGGAAATTTTACCTAAAGATGTTCAGCTATCCTGTCAGAAATGGCATCCTTGAGGAATTTTTTAAAGAATATTTTTCATCAGATCTCCTCAGGCTCAGAAACCTCCACAAGGACATTTAATCTATGAAGCTGTGCTCCCCCCCCCCATTAGCAGCCATATAAACCACATCAGACAGACCCTTTCTTATGCTCACACTATCTACATTGGTACTATATCACACATATTGCAAGTTTTGTTTCTTTTCAGGTGTAAAGAAGTCACTTGTGAGGAGAAACAACTCTCTCAGTATTTTGTGATAATGGCAATTGTTAGTTTTGATTAAAACTGGAAAACAACAAAAACAAGTACCGTATTTTCTGGGCCATTAGGCGCACCGGAATATAAGGCGCATCAGTCTGATGTGCCTTATATATGGAATTTATCCATATATAAGGCGCATCGGACTATAAGGCTGGGGGCAAGGCGGAGTTCCGGGGGCGTGGCAGAGCGGAGACGGAGCGACCGGAGAGGTGAGCGGGGAAGGGGGTCCTTTCAGGGGGGAGGATGGCAGCGGACCATACTTACATGGGTCCCCGCTACCAGAGACAACAGATCTCCTGCGGGAACTGCAGACCTGAGAGTCTGAGATCTGCTGTCTCCGGTCTCCGGTAGCGGGGACCTATGTAAGTAGGGTCCGCTGCCCTGCGCCATACATAGGGCACACCGGACTATAAGGCGCACTTTGGATTTCTAAGGAAATCCTAGGCTTTTATGTGCGCCTTATAGTCCGGAAAATACGGTAATAATCGTGACTAAGAAAAACTGCAGCTGACCCGATATTGAGTACAACATCTTTCTTTAGGGTAGATAGCTTTATTAAAAGTGTAATTTATAGCCTTATATGTGTACCCAAAAATATTAAACTAAGTTGGCCTCATTACTAAGAGATTTGTTTAGTTACTGTACTCTTATAGTAATTATTCTAGGTTACTACAACATTATATTCCAGAAAATGTAAAAAAAAAACATTTTAAACTGTAGAACGATTTCTTTCAGATCATTGTTTGATCTAGCTATATTTATTGCTTTGCTTCTGCACAATCCCTAGTTAACCGATGTTTCCGAGTATTTGTCTTTACCCTTTTGCAGCTGCCTTAAATGGTTTCTTTCCCTTTTTTGATGGAACCATTGATCTTGCAGTAAACATTGTGTCTTGCTGTGTTTGACCTTGTCAAAATAGTTTCCAGTGTTTTTCATTTGTTCTTTGAATGCCAAATGTTTTATTGAAGCAATTTAGCATTACTAGTTACATCTATCTAGATAATTACAGTTTAGTGATAATGATCATAACAAAGAATTTACTGTAACTATTGTAACTGTAATCAAACCCAATTTAGTTTGTCTATGATGTACAGTTGAAACGAGAAGTTTACATGCACTATAGAAATAGACACACATGCATGCTCTTATCACTATCTTACATGAAATCAGAGTAAACCTTACTTGTTTTCAGTCAATTTGATTTACAAAATTATTTATATTTGTCATTTGCCAGAGTTATGAGAAAGAGAATAGTTTTAAGGCATGTTTGTTACTTTCTACAAACATTTCAATAATATTTGTTACCATTGTCATTAAACTGTATGACTTGTGTTTTGGATATGCTTCCACAAGCTTCTCACAATAGTTGGTAAGATTTTGGGACAATTCTCCCTCACAGAACTGGTGTAACTGATCCATGTTTGTAGGCCATCTTGCTCACCCTGTATTTTCAGCTGTGCGCATACATTTCCTATAGGATATAGATCAGGGCTTAATGATGGCTACTCCAAGACATTGGGAGTCATGTACTAAGGACCCGATGCGCGTTTTACAGACGCATTACCCGAATATTTCCGATTTGCGCCGATTTTCCCTGTATTGCCCCGGGATTTTGGCGCAAGCGATCGGATTTTGGCACATCGGCGTTGGCATGCACGTGATGGAAATCGGGGGGTGTGGCCAAACGAAAACCCGACGGATTCAGAAAAACCACCGCATTTAAAAAACAAAAAGTGTCGTGGAGCTGGCACTTACCTTCACAAGGAATAGGCCGGTGTACTTGAGTGCATTTCAGCGGACTTCAGCGCAGCAGTGCCACCTGGTGGATGTCGGAGAAACTACCTTAGTGAATCCCGACCGGACCCGAATCCACCACAGAGAACGTGCCGCTGGATCGCGAATGGACCGGGTAAGTAAATCTGCCCCCCTGACTTTGTAATCAGTTTGGCAGTAAGCTTCATATCATTGTCCATTTGGAAGACCCATTTGCGGCCAAAATTTACCTTCCTGGCTGATGTCTGAAATATTGCTTCAGCATTGGCCACATAATGTTCTTTCCTCATTATGCCATCTATTTTGGGAAGTTCATTAGTCACTCCTAGAGCAAAAAAACCCACAACATGATACAGCCACCCACATGTTTCACAGTTGAAATAATAGTCTCAGGCTTTCAAGCCTCTCCTTTTTTTATTCAAAGGAAACATGTTAAATGTTAATGTTTGAAAATAGCAAAGTTTTTCAAACTGTTTACCAAATTCTCCTTTTTTCCTAAATAAATTAGAGATGAGCGAGTATACTCGTCCCAGCTTGATGCTCGTTCGAGTATTAAGGTACTCGAAACGGCTCGTTGCTCGGACGAGTATTTCCCCTGCTCGAGATCGAGCATTTAATTAAACAAACACAGTGAAGAACAATGAAGAATAGAATAAAAACAGTGAACACAGGATCATTTAAGTGAAAAACACAGTGAAGAACACAGTGAAGAATAGATTACAGATGTTCGGCACATCTGCTTACTTGTCGGAAGATACACGCGGAACGGGGAGACATCGCGCACCAGGGAGACATCGGGCACAGCAGAGACACATCGGGCGCAGCAGAGACACATCGGGCGCAGCAGAGACACATCGGGCGCAGCAGAGACACATCGGGCGCAGCAGGGAGACATCGGGCGCAGCAGGAAGACATCGCACACAGCAGGGAGACATCGCGCGCAGCAGGGAGACATCGCGCGCAGCAGGGAGACATCGCGCGCAGCAGGAAGACATCGGGCACCAGGGAGACATCGGGCAGCAGGGAGACATAGGGCAGCAGGGAGACATCGGGGAGACTTCAGTGGAAGAAGAGGAGCGGATCCCGGGACAGCGTATCTCCTCTCCCGACAAGTAAGCAGATTTGCCGAACACCTGTAATCTATTCTTCACTGTGTTTTTCACTTAAATGATCCTATGTTCACTGTTTTTATTCTATTCTTCACTGTTCTTCACATCTGCTAACTTGTCGCGAGATAATATACGCGCGGAACAGTGAAGAATAGATTGCAGATGTTTGCATACATCTGCTAACTTATCAGAAGACATTCTTTTTCAATTAAATAACACATTTTATTCCCGAACCATGGTCCCTTTGAAAAATGCTCGAGTCTCCCATTGACTTCAATGGGGCTCGTTATTCGAGACGAGCACTCGAGCATCTGGAAAAGTTTGTCTCAAATAACGAGCACCCGAGCATTTTAGTGCTCGCTCATCTCTAAAATAAATGCTAAATATATCAACCGAAATTTCTCACTATTTTGAAGTACAAAATGTAATGGAAAAACAAACTAAAAAACAATTGGGTAAGTTCAAGCCTTCTAAACTTATAACCATATAAGGTAACACATGTTGGTTTTGAAAAATAGGCCTTGGCACAAATGAGCTTGGTCACTTAGGGGTTAATATTGTCTTCTGTATCATTAGTAAACAACTTAAATAGTAGTGGCCCCAGCACCAACCTTGGGGTAACAGGTGACCATTCTGAGTAGGAATCATTGACCACAACTCTCTGGATACAATGCTTCAGCCAGTTCTCAATTGAATTGCAAGCAATTCCTTCCAATTTAACAGACCTTATTTCACCTATCAGGCATCTATGAGGGACAGTGTCAAAAACCTTTGCAAAGTCCAAGAACACAATATTCACAGCATCTCCTCCGCATCCTCATAAAAGCAGGTCAGGTTAGTCTGACAACTTCTATCATTAGTGAAACAATGCTGGTTTATATACTATGTTTGAATTTGGTGTAACCTGTGAAGATGTCCTAAGTGGACAATTTTTCTCACCTAGTGATTGGGGATGCTCATTCTCATTTATTAGGTCCAACAAATTCCGGGAAGATCTGTCAATCTTCCTCTGGTATGTTATCAATCAAGAAGGGTTGGTGGTATAAGGCCCTGAAGGGCAGCTGCCTGCAAAAGAGGGATACATCTTTAATTAGTTCAAACTTATACAGTTTGTTAATGAAAAGGTCAGACCTCCGCTGAGAACAGATGATTCTGCAGGAGAAAGACAATCTGTAAATTACCAATGTCCACCTTGTCAGGCATTTGGTCTTCAGTTACTGCCTGTTGTTTCGCTGTTTCCCCTTCTTGCAGCAGAACCCTCCTCGGGCCTTAGCGCCCTTTTTCTGATGTTTAGGTTATTGTCTTTTGCCCCGTTTAATGGGGCCTCTTCATCACTGCTGTCTATAGATAAAAAAATCCTCACTAGAGGAGGCATATGTGGAGGCATTCGGTCTGCTAGTTCTATTAACGTTAGGTCTACGATTGCCTGTATAGGTCCATTTGAAGGCCTTCCCCTTATCAAAGTCTATTTTTATCCCTATGTAGTTTTGCACTTTTGCTCTGAAGGATCTCTTTCTCCAGTGCATCAATGGCCTCTTTAATGGTTGCACCTGGGTCACCTATTCATAGCCTGCAAATTTTGCTACCAAGTTCTTGATAACTTTCCTTGTTTGTGCCAACAATTCCCTCTCACACATTCAACATATGAATCAAAATATCAGAACATTGTAGCAGACCCTTCTGCCAGGTTGCTTTAAAGGCTTTGTCTGGTTCCCAAGAGGGGAAAATCTGTACTGTTAGGGACAATATTAAGCTTAGCATATTCCTCCAAACTCCTGATGTTCCAATACACCCTATTAAGGGTTTTATGAGCAACCAACAGTTAATAGTAGTCTGAAAATCATTGTTCCCAGTAATAGCTTCACTAGTACCCTCAAGCACTAAGCCTGGCTGGACCATAAAAGCTCCAGAGTCTTTAAATCCAAAACCAAATTCAAACAATACAGCTTGTATAGGCAATCAAGTGTGTACAAAAAAACCTGGAAAATGATCCCAACAGATAGTCCAAAAAAATGAAAGGGTATTAAAAGCTGAATGACAAATAAAGCTCACACAATGCAATAATTTTATACAAGAAAAAGAACTGTTTCATATCTGAGCAAAAAAGTAATAGAAATAACAATCTATATTTCTATCAAATACAGACAAAACACAGATACATATACGTTCTAAAAGTAATTAAAAAGTACAAATATGCACGGAGCAAAAAGATAGACAGTGGGGGTCATTTACTAAGGGCCCAAATCGCTATTTTTTGTCGGGTTTCCTGCAACGGAAATCGGGGGGCGAGGCCGTTGGAAAAACCGCAAAATTAAAAAAAAGGTGTTGCTTGACACGCACTTACCTGCACCCAGAATAGGAAGGTGAACTTCAGGAAACTCAGGCGGACCTCGGCGCAGCGACACCTGGTGGACATCGGGCACACGACCTTAGTGAATCGCCGGAAGACCCGAATCCTCAACGGAGAACGCACTGATGGATCGCGAATGAACCGGGTAAGTTTCTAGCTCTAGAAAAAATCTTGCTAAAAAGTGCTTGCAACTTATAGACCGAAGGTCAGGAGGATCCAGCACTGCCAGTCCCTCCTGACCGCTGCAATGGAGATTGGTTGATGCCCTGACATGGCGCTGCATCCAATATCCCAGAGAGGAGAGCCCCTGTACTGCTCTCTCCCTCTGCCTACAGGACCTGCTGTGATGTCAGAATGATGTGACTGATCACATGTTCCTTACATCACCACTTACTGCCGAAAATGGGGACATGCTGCACTGGAACAGGGTAGGAAAAAGAGGGGAAATGGTAGGGGGGGGTTCTGTGTGTGTAGAATAGTTCCCAATGTGTTTCTTATTTGTGTATAGTAGAGCTGTGTATGTATTCATGTGCAGAGTACTTCCCAGAGTGTTCCTTATATGTGTATATCTGATCTGAGTGTGCAAATGTATGGATATAGCAGAGCTGTATGTGTAAATGTATGGATGAAGCAGAGCTGTGTGTATAACTGTATGGATTAAGCAGAGCTGTATGTGTAATATAAATACATAAATACCTAAGACCAAGTGGATAATCAATATAATAGTCACTGTTGTGTGTGAATACACACCAAACGAACCTGCTCAAAACTCCAGGTGCACGATCCTACTTCTCTTCTTCCAAGCAAACATATACTTCAGAACAGATGAGGTCGGCACTTTTTGATTCACCGAAAATCTTGAATCCTTTATTCATACATGGTGACACAGAAAGTTACCGGTATGAACACATAAGTGCAGGAAAAAGTGCAGGATTTCCGGTGAATCAAAAAGTGCCAACCTCATTTGTTCTGAAGTTTAAATCAATATAATAGACCCGACTAGGCAGGCACCTAATTCAGGCTCCCCACGCGTATCATCGCGCAAGCGTCTTCCTCAGGGATATGAAGCCTTTCAAAAATTAATTAAGAATATAGGTATTGCTTGCCTAGTCAAGTCTATTTTATCGATTATCCACTTGGTCCTCGGTATTCATGTATTTTTACGCTTAGCATATGTGGCCAGGTCCCTTGGGAATTGCATAGGGGACACCTTTTATAGCTATTTCATCTGTTGTCACGTGTTATATTTGGTTCCTGACTGAATTGTTATAGCTCTAATGAGACTGGCTCATGTGGCTACTTATCTAAAATGTGACCTTTTGTTGCATACCAGGGATGAGTACATCCTATACAATATTTTCCTATATTGGATGCCTATCTATTGTGATTTATTTGCCTGCAATTGACCTTCAACTTTTAGAACATATATGTATCTGTGTTGATAGAAATGAAGATTATTCTTTTTATAACTTTTTTGCTCATGTATAGCACCATTTTTCTCATGAATAAGATTATTGCATATTAAAGTGTGTGAGCGTCATTTGTATTTAGCTGGACTTACCCTTTCCTTTTTTTGGACAAAGATGAAGTCAAGCAAATAATCCCTTGTGGGTTTTATTATTGAATCATATCTTCCAGTTAAGAAATGATAAAATGTTTATTGCAGAGTTTTAGACTTCGTTTTAGCTTCAAACCAGAGTTTAGTAAGAGGTCACTGGGTTTTCTACTAAAACAAATAATTCTTGCAATATTCTAATCCTATGGACAGTCACCATTAATTGTTTATTCTTTCTACCTGCACTAGAAGAAAAAAGCTAAGGTTAAAAAGGATATCACCATCTCCATCTCAATAGGAATTGGTTTATAACCAACTGTAAGAATGATGGGAGGCGGATGGGAGGCACTGTGGATGAGAAAGTCAAAAATAGCATTACAATAAACCCCCAAACTCCACCAAAAAATTTTTACCTATTGACAATGCATTGAATAAAATGGTGCTTTCTCCATAATACAAAGTTCTCAGACACTTTAGACTTTGACTTTTTTAGATTATATTAAGTAATAATGTGAAATTTGAAGATGTGATTAAGGTTTTGTCAAAACTGCAGAATGACATATTTAAAAGTCAATTCTATGTATTTTCAAAGAAATCCTACCTGAAGAGTGCTTTTCTCATAAAATATGGAAGATTCTCCTTATATAAATGTGATTATATGAAATACCAGAGTGATTGAAGTCACAGCTGTATGCCAGCAAATGTGACTGTGACATTTTCAAAAATCTAGCACTTTGTGTTTATATAAAACTTGTACTCTAACGAAAAAACACAAAGGGCTGTATTTTTATTGTGTGTGAATGGGAATGTATAGAGAGCAATAATGCTAAATTGTTTCTATTTTATGTATTTTTTATATGTTAAAGAAAAATAATTTTAATTCAAACATTTTATACAAATACTGTATGAACAGAAAAATGCTCTTTCAGTGTAATGTGAATTAACATGTCCAGGTTTTTTGGTAGGCAGTTTTGTTAAATGAAGTTATTGCTCACAGTATCACTCTAAATTGCTGGTTAGAGCAAATAAAGTGTAGTTAGGCAATGGACTTTCTTGGAGTCATTTATTATACGCCGATGCTCATGATAGGCCCGCCATTGCTCCAGCACAGCCAGATCCATCAAGAAGCTCCAGCCTCTTGATGTCTCAGGCGGGGGCCTGCACAGCACTTTTCACATATAAAAATTCACCCACTGCAGCAATAGCACAGGTGCGGGGACAGGAACACCACAAACTGGCCCACTCCCACTGGCCTTGCCGACTTCCAGCTGGCTGCATCCCCTTGTCGGCCCTCCATGCTCCCCTGGGTGACAGAAAGGGGAAAATATTCGCAATATAATAAAAATCAGGTGCTAACGCAGTGAACACTACAGAAAAACTAACCATCAATAACTTTGATGGAAGGTTGTCTTAGGAGCAAAAAGAATGCAAATTCCCTGCTGCACCAAAAAAAGTCACTCCAAAAAATTATACATGTGCCCTAATAGGTTTTTACTTTCCATTCATTCCATTCAATTTTATCCTTTCATGTCATGTGAACAAAAGTCCTTAACTAGAGATAACGAAAAAGAGAGAGGAGGTCGGGGGCACTATTGAGAAAGGTCCTACGTCTTCGTGATAGTAGGGGCTCTGATCCAGGGCCAGTCAAGAGTAAAAACCGTAAGACTTGGGGTTTTTTGGCGTGGTGCTCTAACTATAGCAGACAGTCATATACAAGAACTTCGTAAAAAAGAGGAAAAAGTTGGCACTCACCGCCTTTGTAAAACTTCAATTTCTTTATTCATCCATATTTAAAACATGGCGTACACAGCAGGGGAGGGTTATGCAAAAGGATGCGTTATTTCGTTCAGGGACGAGTCGTTTCGCGCACAGGTTAGCGCTTCATCTTGCCTCGACATAGATTTTTGTCTACTGGAAGTGAATAAAAAAATGTTCATTTTAATTGATAATATCTCTCATATGCTTCAAAATTCATCAAAAACTTTAAAGAAAATCTACCATTTGTTTTTATTTATTGTGAACCCAACATACCTCAAGAATGATGTAGCTACACTGATGCAGAAACATATCTTGTTTAATCCCTGATCTGAGTGGTTTTGCTTAAAAAAAAATTATAAAACTCGGGACCTTAGGAAAGCCAGGTGCATACTGGCTTTCGTACATAACTCATTACACGGAGCTTCCTGAACTGTCCAGACAGGACTAATCAACCTGAGCAGAATGATTCATACAAAGCAGCTAGAGGATGGCGCAGCGATTGATTACTTCTGCCTATCAGGAACAACACAGTGAATACAGCGTTCTCTGAAGCAGTGCATATTTGGGCTAAGAGGAGAAAATGATGCACATATACAGCTCTATGTGGTTTAATAAAATTTATATCTGTAACATTATCTCCTCAGAGCTCATATACATATATATTTTATCAATTTATTTTTTTGCACATCTGAATGTTGCAAGAACATCTAGCAGTCAATATGTCTTTGACAACCTAGTTAAACTTTCTCTCTGGAGTATTCCCTGATCTATCTTTAATGTGAAAGAGATCTTATTCGTGTATAATTATTCATTGCCTTCATGTGGCTAGATCTGTAGGTTTATTGGTTATTCTGTTATCTGCAATATGCTTATTAATGAACGGCCCTTGCTAAATAGTATATATTTTCTATGATATTCATAACTAAAAAAAATGTTTAGACTAAACGTTGGCATTAAATAGGAAGTTTGATTTTATGGTAAGTAAAAAAATTATTTGTCTGAGATGTTAATAGGAATTTCAGACACCCCTCTGTGCCACGTCAGTACACTTTTAACTATATGGCGCGTGGTACTATAATGATTTTATGAATTTACTTGTCATTTCTGGTGCCAAGAAAGGAGGCACTTTATAACCGGCACCATTAAAATAAATATATATATATATAATTTTAGAACAGCGCTATAGTTTACCAAACCTCTAGATTACCTGGCCTCTATAATGTAGAAGACCTTCTTTGAAGCACAATTTAGAGAATCAAGTTTACATTCTTTAAATATCAGTTTAATAATATGACAGTAATCTGGTTTTCATATTCCTGTCATGTGAAATGTGTTATGTTTTTTATACACGCAATGGGGAACATGTACTATGTACTATGTGCAGTTTGCCTGTGTATAGTGCAGGGGGCACCAGATTCAGGATTTCTGGCACATGTTTTTGATGAATCTGGCACTCCCTGCACTGTCCCAACAGACTGAAACATTTTTTCTGGTGCACCTTTAACTTGGGGCGTGCAACACAATCATGGCTGACTTTGCATGTTAAATGTGGTGCAAGGTTCTACTGAGCTGAAATCTGTGTTGTGCAGCGTGTGTCACAAAGTGTTACGTGTGCCAGAAATGTGTCTCAGCCACTTCTTAAATACATTTGCAAGAAGTTTGCACTGAAAAGAACAGGTAAAGTCTTACAGAAAACTGGCACACAGAGTTTAGTAAATGTGGGACAATGGGGCACATTTACTAAGAATGTGTATAACGCAGGGTGCGACAGATTCATTAAGAACATGCGCCAGAAATCATGAATCCGTTGCTTACCAGCACTGGCCTGTCAGAGTTCAATGACGTTTGGCATCCTGTAATAATGTGTCATCATTAAATCAAGCCCACAAGAACATGATGCAAATGCATTTTTTCACCAATTTAATTGAATTATAAATTTTTTATCCACTTCCCGGTACAAGGCATGGAATATTTAATACCGTCACTTTGAAGTAAAATTTCTTACAAAGGAAACAATCCCACACACAGCTCTGTACATGAAAAAATGAATGGATTTTGAATGTGGTGAGTGAAAATGGAAACATAAAAACAGGGGCCACTAGTGCTATGTTCAATACTTATTTCACCTGTTGTACATACCTCACAACATTTGAAGCCTATTTTTGGAAGAATCTTCATTAATCCTTGTACCTCTCTAATACCATGTATTGCACTTCTACCCTTATCTGACACCACCTATTGCCTTCCCTTGTTGGCTGTAACACTCATGGTAGGGTCTACTTTTCCTCTGTTCCAGTCTTCAATTGGAATAATGTATGAGTGTTTGAAAAATATATATGATAATAATCATACAGGAATAGAGGATGACCCAGCAGGGTCACAAGTTGGCTGTTTTCCTTTTTTTAATTGTTTTTAATTTTTGTCGGATTAGTTGTTGTATATATGTGATTCATTAATAAAGATCAACCTTTTTAGTAACCTGACACATGGTTTTGTGTAGACTCTACATGTAGGTGTTTTTCATGTGTGTAGCGATTCATATTTATTATTGCATGTTTCGGTCCCACTAGTGTATACTATAATTGTTATAATCAGCTGATGTCACAGTAGGCATGCCAACAGTGACCATGATATGCTGGATATATGGAGCAAAAATGAAAAATATTTATGGATGTAGCAATAATCTTTACAGCGCTGTAAAATAGGATATTGTTTTATATATAATAAGTTTAATTTATTTATTTAATTGCAATTGGAAGGGAGCATGTTAATTTATGTTGCCATAGTAAGCATAATGAAGAAAATTTGTTTATTATTATAGTCATGGAAACTAGCATGAAAGATGCATATAGGGGCAGCCATGACTGCCAGAATAACATCTTTGATTTTGTTTACAAATTGTTTTATTGTCTAAAAAATATATTTTTCATTTATGACTAAACTAAAGCTTTCTTGATAACAATACAACTAATGTATTAACCACTGAAAGTTCATGTTCATTTCTATACATTTTTATTTTCAACATTTACAAATTGCAGACATTTGTATTATGTTAAGGTATATAATCCATTGTCTTTTTGTACAGCAAATTACAGTGTATGGCTTTTAGTTCTTCAGTCAGGTAGCTTTTCTTATTGTTAACTGGTACTTTAGAACTAGTGATTGTACGTGCTATATACTGACTTCAGATAATTCTTTCTGAAGGTTGAAAACATTGTTCTGGGAAGCAGAGAATCAGAGTGCCTTGGGGAATACTGTGAGTCTTCATAGCCTGTCTTAATACATTTCACACAGTCTAAAGGCAAAAATATGATAGCATTTACTACCAGTTTATCTTACTTTAACTTATCACTGCTGAGAAACAGGACAGTCATTATTAGCCTTAGACTTAGAGTACAAAGAAAATAATAGAAATGAATTCAAAAAGTTTTTAACTACTGGAATGTAAGAAAAATCTGAAATAATTAGATGAAACTTTTACTTAGGCGAAATGTGGTTTATAGCAAGGCTAGAAAATTTGGACAGCAAGCTGTTATGTTGACTTCAGTGTCATAGTAAGTTATGGAGGGTAAAATCAATGACTGCTTGTTCCACAGGATCCGCCTTGTTAGAAGGTAAGCCTGTAGCGACTCTTTACTTCAGTTTGGTAAGCTTATGTCAGGAATCTATAGAAATTTAGATAAAATGTACATTATAATTCCATTGGGGTTTTTAAACCAAAAGGAAGAACCTTTGCAGCATGAGGCAAATACAGTGGGTACAAAGAGTATTCAAACTCCTTTAACCGGTTAAGGACCGGGCCCTTTCCTGTTTTTTCATGTCCATTTTTCACTCCCCACCTTCAAAAATCTATAACTTTTTTATTTTTACACGTAAAGAGCTGTGTGATGGCTTGTTTTCTGCGTAACAAATTGCACTTCATAATGATGGTATTAAATATTCCATGCCATGTACTCGGAAGCGGGAAAAAAATTCCAAATGCAATGAAAATGGTGAAAAAACGCATTTGCGCCATTTTCTTGTGGGCTTGGATATTACGTCTTTCACTGAGCGCCCCAAATGACATGTCTACTTTATTCTTTGGGTCGGTACGATTAAGGGGATACCAAATTTGTATAGGTTTTATAATGTTTTCATACATTTACAAAAATTAAAACCTCCTGTACAAAAATTATTTTTTTGATTTTGCCAACTTCTGGCGCTAATAACTTTTTTATACTTTGGTGTACGGAGCTGTGGGTGGTGTAATTTTTTGCGAAATTTGATAATATTTTCAATGATATCATTTTTAGGACTGTACGACCTTTTGATCACTTTTTATAGATTTTTTTATATTTTTCAAAATGGCAAAAAAGTGCCATTTTTGACTTTGGGCGCTATTTTCCGTTACGGGGTTAAACGCATTGAAAAACCGTTATCATATTTTGATAGATCGGGCATTTTCGGACGCGTCAATACCTGATGTGTTTATGATTTTTACTGTTTATTTATATTTATGTCAGTTCTAGGGAAAGGGGGGTGATTTGAAATTTTAGGTTTTTTTATTCAAATTTTTTTTTTTTTTAACTTTTTTTTATTTTTATTTATACTATTTTTCAGACTCCCTAGGGTACTTTAACCCTAGGTTGTCTGATCGATCCTATCATATACTGCCATACTACAGTATGGCAGTATATGGGGATTTTCTAACTCATTCATTACAATGTGCTATCAGCACATTGTAATGAAGGGGTTAAAACGAAATAGCCTCGGGTCTTCGGAAGACCCGAGGCTACCATGGAGACGGATCGCCGCCCCCCGATGACGTCACGGGGAGCGGCGATCCCAGGTAAGATGGCGGCGCCCATGCGCCGCTATCTGTTTGAGGCTGCCGGCAGCTTTGCCGGCAGCCCACGCTGTAAAAACACCCGCGATCGGTGCTAGCACCGATCGCGGATGTTACCGGTAAGCCTTTGCTGCAATATGCAGCAAAGACTTACCGGCTATGGAGAGGGCTCAGCCCGTGAGCCCTCTCCATGCAGCGCGACGCGACCGTCGCCGTGAATACACGGCGGGCGGTCGCGAACCGGTTAAATTTTTCACTCATTGTTTCATTGCAGCCAATTTATAACATCAAAAAGTTCTTCTTCTGCTCATTAATGTACACTCTGTAGCCTATGTTGATGGGAAAAATCAAAACGTAGATATTTTTGCTAATTTTTTAAAACAAGAATAACTGAAACATCACATGGTCATAAGTATTCAGACCCTTTGTTGTGAGACTCATATTTAACTCACATGCTGTACATTTTCTTCTGATCCTCCTTGAGATGACTCTACTCCTTCATTGGAGTCCAGTTGTGTTTAATTAAACTGCTTGGTCTAAGGAACTACCCAAGGAGCTCAGAGGCAGAATTATGGCAAGGCACAGATCTGTCCAAGGTTATAAAAGAATTTCTGCAACAATCAAGTTTCCTAAGAGCACAACGCCCTCCATACTACTAAAAGGACATCTACCACCTGTTTAATGGTGGTAGAGTGTCCTAATTAGACTGCTCGTTCAGTCTAGGGGGTGGGAAGGCAGTTTTAACATGTTTTCTGCCATCTTTATTAATGAAATAATAACTTTGTAAAACAGCCAGAGGCGCTCAGGCAGATGGTGCATGCCCCTGCTGCAAGCCTCCTCTTGCTCCCTGGTAACATCAGGGCATGGAGAGAGGGCTCTCTCCTAGTTCCCCGGCTGGCAGCAGGTGAATGCTTGCAGCAGGGGAGAGCGGAGGGGCATGCACAAATTAAAAGTCGGGGGCTCCGAGAGGTGCTGGGTGTTTTACAAATTTATTATTTCAGAAAACATGTTAAAACGGTGCCCCCCTCCCCTACACTGAACGAGCAGTCTGATTAGGACACTCTACCACTAGTAAACTGGTGATAGATGTCCTTTAATGGAAGATATTTGGAATGACCACAACTCTTTCTCGACCTGGCCTTTCAGCCAAACTAAGCACTACCAGGAAGTCCAGGAGGTGAGCTAAGAATATAATAATATAGTTAATTTAACCAGACAAAAATGCTCTTTCCCCATTCTCCAGTATATAATTGCTATAATACTGTCCTTAGCTAATACATGGACATCAATTATAGGAAGGCTCCAAATTCATGTCAGGATTACCTTAGAACATTTAAAGGATATATAAAACACTGGTCAGGTCACAAACCCATTTATGAATGCTTCACATCAGTTTTAAAGAGACTATGTTTTCATCATGTAATGTCTGATTTTATTTGTACATGTCCCTGATGATTTTTTAAGCACCATGGAATATGATGACACTATAAAAATAAACATTATCATTAATAAATAGTAACTATAAAATAGGCAAGCTGGGATGAATAATGTTGGAGAGCTGGGATGAACAAACTGACAGAGACTATATGACAGGTGGTGTGGGTGGTGGGCACCCATATGGCACCATCTCTCTGGTCAGGTTAAAGTAATCAAAGGGTGCTAAAGGGGAAACAAAATAACGCTATCATGTGGAACCCCCCCCCCCTTAAAAGATATAAAGGTTTAAAAAGGTGTACACTCACCTATTTGGGTTGTGCCATTGGCACAACTCGTGAAGTAACTTTCATGCCTGAAATACGGTCCGTGTGAAAGAAGTGTGTATCTCAGGATCCTCCTGAGTGTTGTCACCCCATGATTCAGCGATGGACAGTTGCTCCACCCATTATGTCAGTCAAACTTGAGGGAGTTAGGAATCTCAATTCCTTAGTCCCTCAAATCTGACTGAAATATTGGGTCAATAGGATCCTGACATACTGACATACGCAATGGTTGGGTTAAAGGCAAGAGGTGCAAACTCTTAATCTTAGTACAGAGTACTAGAGCTGTTCATACTGCCTCTCAATAATCACTTACCTCTATTGCAGTGTCCATTGGTCAGTACTGATTCCTGTCTTCTATGTCATTATGGCCAGAGATGTTCATATATCAATATAATTTATGTCCTCTGAATTCAACTATGCTTCAGTTTTCCATGGCAGTGGCTTAAGAAGCACTGGGGGCTTTATGTTGCCCAAAGGCTTTGAACAGAGTGCCTCAATCTAAGTAGAGTACTCTATATTAAGAGACTTTAGTCTGAAGATACCCAGGTTGATCATCTTCCATAAAACCTTCCTGAAATGTGTATTTCATTGAGTTTTGTCTGTCAGGCTATTTTAATATCTCTCTTATCATCCTATTACCAAAATGAACAGTCACGGCAGACAGTTTCATTAATGTGTTCCTCCTGAAATCATTAATTCAGCGTAGGATAACGTTCATGTCAAAGCTATACACTTATCATGAACAAAGTTCAAAATAATGGCTTTTTTATCCTTAAATTAACCAATATTTCCTTTGTATTTACTTCCTATTCACATTGACAGTTATATGACTAGCAGTATTTTCTGTAAGATAAGAAAAGGCTCAAGATTGATACAAACAATATTTCAAGCTGGAACAATACAGCAAAAGGCAACACATCCCTGTGTTTAAAACTTTAATGTCAATACAGATAATTTATATAAGAGGCTTTTATCAAATGGTAGTGGAAATTAGCAAAAGTTAATACTGTTCTTGTATTATTTATCATGCACTGAAGCTCTTTGCAGATAATATATTAAGACCAGAGCTTTGTGTGTTGCTCTAAGTTGTTTGCCCCAATGGTGTCTGACTTAGCAGAAAAATTTTGAGGTTCCCAACTCAAATAATTCTGGTGGAGCACTTGCACTGGATTTGAAACCTATGCCACACTGATTTCAGCTATGACCTAGTAATCAGACAGGCTGAAGTATCCCTGCCCCGACCCACTTTGTTACCCATCCCACTGTTCACTTTTTTGAAAGGGGTGAATGGGAGGCAAACAGTCAAAAAACAAATTTCATAGTGTGCACCAAAAATCTGGTGTGCAAGGCATACCATCCATAAATGTTTTATCGGCTTCAATATCGTAATATGAAACATATTTTAAGGCAATATATGTACAAATTATGTGATACATAATTTATACAGTGTTAAATAATGCATATCTAAATTTCTCCTGTCCACCCACCACAGCCAGGAATGAAATACTCAGCTGGATACTGTATATTAAGTTACTCAAAAATGAGTATAAATAGAAAATGTAAAAATATAGATAAAAATATCTATGTGTAATAGTTTAATCTGTCTGACGATCCGACTGATTTGGACAGAGCACGCGATTTAACTGTCGCATCCAATGCACTGCACCGGGAAGAAGATGGTGAACTTCGGCTGACCTGAAAGGGGAGCAACACATGCAGGGTATCGGGCGCATGATGCGGACACTCCAGATCGGGGAATGTGCAGGACCGGGTTAATATAAGGTTTATGATTTCTTTTTAAGGTATGAAGACATAACTAGACAAGACTATATAAATTTGGTATCTCTGTTACTGTACTGATCCACAGAATAAAAAAGAGTTGTTGTCAACTGCACACTAAAAACTGTAAAAATAAAACGCATCAGAACATGGCACTGTGGAATATGAATATGGCGCACTACATATTGAATTTTTTCCTGGCTTTCCAGTACATGGCATAGAATATTAAATGGTGGCAATAAAAAATACAATTTGTCTCTATATAGCTTTGTAAACTAGAAAATCAATAATTTACAGCTTGTGGAAGGAGCAAAGTGAAAAACAGAAACACAAAAAAATGCAAAACTTAGTCTTGAAAGGGTTAAATAAAGTCTACCAACCATTACAAATGCAAAGCTATTAATACAAAACTGTAGTGTTCAGTAGAAGCCATATGCAGCTTTATGTCTGTTATTATTAGTAGCAGCAGGATGGTGAAAAATACATTTAGAGTGGATGAAAAAAGTATTGAATAGGTCACATACATATTCCTAAAAGTGCTAGTGACATAACATTCTCACCAGAGGTCAATAATAACACATCCAATCAATTATGGCAAAGAAATCAAACCATAGATGTCCCTAAATTAAGTTATGCATGATAATGAGAAATGACACAGTGAACAGTTATTGAACACATGAAGAAAGAAAGGTGGACAAGCAATAGAAATGGAAAATTCATGACACCAGCTGAAATTTATCAGTAATGAGAAACCAATTCTGCCACTTAGTAAACATTATTTCAGGCGGTTCAACTGATGTCTCAGTACCTAGGTCAAACGGCATCTGGATCTTTACAGCGGTATGGTAAAGAAAGCACACTGAAGAGCACTTCCCCCCAACAATGTCCAACATGTCTACAAACAAGGACTGTATGTGGCCTGTTATGCCCACATGGAAGTGTGCACAAGACCTAAACATGTTCAATGTAATTTCTCATTATGACATAACCTATTTTTGGACATCAGTGGTTTAATTTCTTTGACAGTGAGGATTGAAAAGGTTGTTACCAACATCTATATTTCCTTAGAAAATTGGTAACATGTTTACTGCTTATTTCATCTGCAGTTTTAATTGATTTTATATGCATGTTTGTGTTCAGTGTTGAATATTAATAAAATTTGTTATGTTTTTTGAATCAAATCATGTCAGTGACACACTACTTTTTTCTCTGATTCTTGATTTGCTCGTTTTGAGTGTGTCGACTATTACCTCTACTTGGTGCAGTATTCTGCTGTGCAAGGTTCCATTTTCTATTGACTATGTTTACTGCTTATTTCATCTGCTGTATATTCCAGGATTGTAGCTGGACTTGGAGCATTGGGGGAATTAACTGAAACCTCAGTTCGTTCAACTCTCTCTCTCCCTCTTGCTCCCCAACCCATATATTGGACTAGAGTAAAGAAATACTTGTTATAAGATTCCTTTAGTAAACATTGAATAGCTTACTTTACTTTTTGGCTCAGTTGCTTTTTACTTAAGATTTCGATAATAATGCAGTTACCTTTCAAATTCAGAATTGTAAGAGAAGTACAAAAACTTTCATGTTATGAAATGTGATTCTGCCTAAAAGAAGTTTAGCTTTGTTTCCATATCCAAAAGTCTTTTGACGTTTAAAATATTGGCCTGTCACAGGTCTTCTGTCTCACTGACAATGTCCTCTGGGCTTGCCTAAATGATTTAGCATCAACTTCATGAAGAGCCCCTTCTATTAAGTTGATGAACAGAAGGTCATATTTTTTAAATGAGTATGCTGCCTATTAGTGTACGGATATACTTCATATCATAACTCAGTAATAACTCAGATTATTCAGCGATTATAGACAGTCCAACCTGTTCTATATTGCTTGCACCCAAGTATATTTGTTACATTCTATGGGGGAAATGTATCACTGACTTTTTGGCTTTTAAAAAGTGGCACAAAAATCACAAAGTGTTTTTTTTTGTGATTTTATAGAGTTAGAAGATCGCAAGGGCCTGTTGCGTTTATTTTACTCTACTTGCGATTATTTTTTAAAAATCCCAGAGAGATTTATTGAAGGGCCAACGCCACCTAAATAAATCTGAAAAGTAGAAGAGCTTCAAAGGCAGTCATAGAACTATCGTAAAGATCCTTCCTAATTATAAATATCCCGTATATATTTAAATGATTTTATTAGAGGCTTCTTAGGCAAGATTTTTTGCAGGCTTTAGTTGCATCAGAAACATGACATGAAATCTATAGGGTTGATAAAATGGTAACAGTTGCATTCCAGCTTTGATACTTGAGGGATTACAAATCTGAACTGCCACATAAAATACAAGAATATTAAATGACCCATGGTAGGTGAAGGTCTTGTTAAAGATTTTGCTTTGAGTTCTAGGAGCTTCAAGTTATTATACCCTTTTTCACTGCTTGTTTTCAGAATATACAATTTGAAGCGGAGTTCTAAAATTTGTATAATTTTAGGCAGATTTCAAAATAAAAGTGTAATGGCACAGAAACGTATAAGTACATTTTGTCAAATATTCAGGAGTATTGCTAGCGTCTTAAAACCCCAAACATATACAGTACCCTACTGAAATCCCTGCCTAAAAAATCAAAGACAGCTTATTTGACTACTTAAAGACAAGAAAGTCTTTAACCGGTTAAGGACCGGGCCCTTTCCTGTTTTTTCATGTCCATTTTTCACTCCCCACCTTCAAAAATCTATCACTTTTTTATTTTTACACGTAAAGAGCTGTGTGATGGCTTGTTTTCTGCGAAACAAATTGCACTTCATAGTGATGGTATTAAATATTCCATGCCATGTACTTAGAAGCGGGAAAAAAAATCCAAATGCAGTGAAAATGGTGAAAAAACGCATTTGTGGGCTTGGATATTACGTCTTTCACTGAGCGCCCCAAATGACATGTCTACTTTATTCTTTGGGTCGGTACGATTAAGGGGATACCAAATTTGTATAGGTTTTATAATGCTTTCATACATCTAGGGAAAGGGGGGTGATTTTAAATTTTAGGTTTTTTTATTATAATTTTTTTTTTAAACTTTTTTTTATTTTTATTTTTACTATTTTTCAGACTCCCTAGGGTACTTTAACCCTAGGTTGTCTGATCGATCCTATCATACACTGCCATACTACTGTATGGCAGTATATGGGGATTTTCCTCCTCATTCATTACAATGTGCTATCAGCACATTGTAATGAAGGGTTAAAACGAAATAGCCTTGGGTCTTTGGAAGACCCGAGGCTACCATGGAGACGGTAAGATGGCGGCACCCATGCGCCGCTATCTTTTTGAGGCTGCCGGCAGCTTTGCCGGCAGCCATCGCTGTGAAAACACCCGCAATCGGTGCTAGCACCGGTCGCGGGTGTTACCGGTAAGCCTTGGCTGCAATATGCAGCGAAGTGGTTAAAGGACATCTAGAACCAGATCAAGAATTGTAAACCAAACATACAGACAATACTGTTATGCACCTCCTCTGGCAGGATCTGCTCTTATTTTAGCTTCTTATGCCCTTGTTTTTAAGAAAAAGGGACTTTAAAAATTATACAAATGAGGCTGAAGGGCTCCATGCTCCATCAACTCCTATGGAGCATGAAGCCTCCTCAGGACTCATTTGCATAATGTTAAAAGCCTTTTTTTCTTAAAAAAATTAGGCATAAGAAGCTAAAAGAAGAGCAAATCCTGCCACAGGGGACACACAACAGTATGTCAGTGTGCTTGGTTTACAATCCTACATGTGGTGATAGATGTCCTTTAAGCATAGAATTTCATACATTTTTTTCAGAATAAATGGCTGTGTGTATATAAAATCATAGACACATTTTGGGTTACTATATGACTTTTATTCTTTATTTCTAACAGCTTTAATTCTCAGTTTCCCCTGAGCTGGCCAGTGAAGACTAGATTCACAAAGTCCTTCCGGGAGAAAGTCGAGGTCTACATTCCCATACTGTATCTATAAGACACAGAAGCAGTTGAAGTACAATTTAGGATATTACAGAGAAATATCAGCATGAATTGATGTAAAGCGGTCATTATCTGCAGCTGCTAGAGGTTTACACGCTTCTATCAGCTTCACTTAGACTTCAATTGTGAGTTGTAACTGGATGGTTTATTGAGCAGTGGGTCATCTTGGGATACCATATGGATTTAAATAAGTTTCTGTCTCCGTATCTATTTAGAAGCCTATGGAGATAGATGCATTTTCTTTTATGTAGTTGTACCACTAATTTAAGCAGAAATAAGTAATCATTCAAATAGACTGTTTCAGTTCAATATATGACAAATACTGCAGTCTAAAGTAATACTATCAAAGTGAAAATAATGCAGTTAAATACGCTTACAAGTGGCAAGTTTTGCAATTGTTGTTGGCCCTGGTTTGATTTTACTTTTCTATTGTGAAACAAATACTTTTATTGGCCATGACACATCTGTCAGGCTTGCGGGTTGTGGATCCTCTGGACCACTGCAGATGATGACACAAGCAGTCTAAGTGGTACCCGGTTTTCACCAGAGCCTGCCGCAAAGCGGGCTGGACTAGCTGCGGTGTGGTACCACCAGGTCGTTCCACAGGCGTGACTTGTCTGCAGTACCGGCCAAGGTAGAGGTAACACTTATATACTGGTGTGTGCCTCCTCTGGCAAGGATCATCTCTTATTGATAATCCTCCAATTGAAACTCCAATTGTCACTGGGGCAAAAAATAAAAAAATTGTCTGGATTTACAATTATAAAACATACAGCTTCAACTTACATACAAATTTGACTTGAGAACAAACCTATGGACCCTATCTTGTATCAGTACACAGGCAGGTCCTAATTTGAGACCTCATCTCATTTGGGTGTATAATAGATGTATGATAGAACCTCTTAGTGATTCCTGAATGTCATCCTCTGGCATGGGAAATATAAAGAATGGTACACACCGTAGCATATTTACTAAGAATGTTGGAAACTGCACTAAAAGTTCTCTGCCCGTGTATAATGCTTGGTGCAGCAAATTCATGAAGAACGGGCACCAGAATCCATGAATCTGGGGCTTCCCTGCACTGACCCGACAGAGTTCATCAGTTTTTTGTGGTGCACCTTTAACATAGGGCGTGCAACAGATTTTGCATGTTAAATCCAGTGCACGATCCAACTGAGCACTTTAACATCCCCTAATTTGTGTTGCATGGTGGCTTGCACAGCTACACCAGAAAAGGGGTCTTCACTCCTTACCCACCAGGTACCCTTTTTGTTTTTCAATTCCATTTTCACTCCCTACCTTCAAAAATCTTTTTTATTTTTAAACGGAAAGAGCTCTGTGATGGCTGGTTTTCTGCGTAACAAATTGCACTTCATAGTGATGTTATCTAATACTCCATGTCATGTACTGGAAAGTAGGAAAAAAATTCCAAATGCAGTGAACATGGGGAAAAAACGCATTTGCATCGATTTCTTGTGGACTGGGATTTCACTGCGCGCCCCAAATGACATGTCAAATTTATTCTTTGGGTGGGTGCGATCATGGGGGCAACAAATTTGTCTAGGTTTTATAATGTTTTCATACATTTACAAAAATTAAAATGGATTTTGTGCAATCAGCACATTGTAATGAATGGGTTAAAAAGAGATATCATAGCAACGTTGTCATAGCAACGGATCGCCGCTCCCCGATGGCGTCACTGGGAGTGACGATCTTCGCCAAGATGGTGGCGCCCACGCTAGCACTTGTCGTGGGTGTTACCTGTAAGTCTTTGCTGCAAAAACTTAACGGCTATGGAGAGGGCACCGGCACTGGCATCTGATGCCCGCCGTACTATTGCGGTGCGCATCGGGAAGGGGTTAAAAACCTGTGCAACCTGTGCCCCAATGTGCTACTGTTAATAGATTCTCTCCATTATCTCTATAATGCAGTGGATTGCAGTTTGACCAAATTCCAGAAAATAAATGAACATTGTGGGAAAGTTTGCCTAAAATAGACCGTTTCATGTGATATTACATAAGCTTTTTCTTAAAAACAAGGAAAGGGAGTGATACAGTGAAATCATGGTACCATTCTTTATAATTCTCTTGATTTTAGGGTAATGGAATCCATTTGCGCTATGAAAATTATTTAAAATGATTATTAAAAATGATGATGATCTGTTGAAAAGATTGTAGATTTGTTACTTTTTCTTAAATTATTTTCTATTAGATATAAAGATAATTTAGAATTTGACATGTTCTATAATCTAGAGGATTAAAAATAGAAATGTATTTTAAGTATTTTGGCAAGTATTTTATACCAAGTAATTTAAAAGTGTGAGACATTTAATTTACATTTCAGGAAATTGGCTCATGGGTGTCATTCATCTGTAGAGACAAATTAATAATTTATTAGGTTTGAACAACTAATTACCATATATGCTCAAATATTTGTTTAAATTTATGGAATATTTTATCCTTTTGCACCATTTTCTACAGTTTAGTTTTTACAGCTTTCCCTCTACACTCCAAATGACACCTATACTTTATTTTTTGAGTCAGTACAAACACAATTTATATATGGCTTTATAATTTTAATAGATGTTAAAAAATAAAAACCTTTTGTCTCAATTTTTTTACTTATATTTTATTCATATTTTTACATATATGCCAATAACTTTTTCATCCTACCATGTTTTAGTTATAATTTATATCCATTTTGAAATGGTAAAAAAATGGCGATTTGAACACTATTTAAGATATAAAAAAGCATAATCATATTAGTTACCCCACCCCTGTCCAAAAGCACCTAACATTAAATTAGTTTTACATATGGTTAGCCATTTTGCCCCCCCCCCCCCCAAGAATGATGCTTTACACAGCTCCATACACAGACATATACAAATGTTAAGGGTGTCTGAAAGCAGAGTTTTTAAAATTACAACAAAAAGTTGTAATAATTGTTCTGAGCCAAAATATAGAGTGATTATCACATTTGATTGCACAGTGAAAGTAATAAAAATAAAGTAAGAATTTCAAAGTGCATTTTTTTTGTTTTCATAGTTCTTTTTAATATTATTCCATATTTCCTATTCCCTAAATTAAATTTTTAGTAGCTCTTTCCATCTTGTTCAAGTAATGTCAGTTATTTAATTTATAAGTAAATGTCAGTTGTATTGTGACAGTGTCCTTTTGTGTACGAGATTTATACAATTTTTGCACAACAGCTGAATATTACTTATGCATGTATAATTTTTCAGTTTTGCTTTATTTCATTATAACATTTTTATGAAATAAAACCAGTTGGATACAGCCCTATATGCATGTCATCCATATTGAAGAAAAAAAGAGATATATAGGATATTCCCTCGTCACAAAGGCATATCACTGACCAAAAAAACTCAGAATTAGTAATGAGCTGGTAGGGCGTAATTTGGGCTTGTTGAGTTTGTCTGAATATTGGTTCGGGACCTTGATTTTTGCATGAGTTTGAACCCCAGACATGGACCCCATTGAAATCTGAACGCCTGAAAATGGCTGTAAAATGGAATTAGTATGGGCTAGAGGGCCAAAAAAGGATGGTAATAACAGGGCCATTGCAGTGACAAAAATGACCATATATTCTTGAGTATAAGCCGACCCGGGTATTAGCTGAGGCCCCTGATTTTACCAACAAAAACTGGGAAAGCCTATTGACTTGAGTATTAGCCAAAGGTGGGAAATGCATAGGTCATAGCCCCCATTATATTGCCAGCCAGCCCCAGTAGTATACAGCCAGACAGTCCCCTTTAGTATACAGCCAGCTCCCTTTAGTATACATCCAGCAAGCCCCTTGTAGCATACCGCCAGCCAGCCCCAATAACATACAGCCAGCCAGCCCCAAGTAGTATACAGCCAGCACCCTGCAGCATACAGCAATCCCCCTTTAGTATACAGCCAGTCCCCTTTAGTATACAGCCAGCCCCCTTAAGTAGCCAGCTAGCCAGCCCCCTTTTGTAGCCAGCCAGTCCCCTTTAGTAGCCAGCTGCATCACCACCAGCAGCACTACCTCAGCCCTGTCCCTTAATTCCCTCTTTTTTAATTTTAAAACAAATACAGTAACATTTATGGGTAAAGGCGAATTAATTAATAACAATAACTCAACAATGTAATACTGTATGGTGGATGTATATATGGCCAACCTATATACGGCGTATATACATCCCCTATACATCGCAATGGTCTCACGGCGTAGTATGTGAGTGGTACGGTGCAGCACTGTACCGTTCGTAGCCCGCAATACGGTGCAGTGCGCTGTGTATTTCTATGGAGAGGGGCGGGGGTGAGCAGCGCTCTCCCCCTCCTCCTTTCCCCCGGCACCAATGTATGCCCGCCATACTATGGGCATACATTGTGCGCATGTAGCTTAAGACTGATATTGTAAGGTAATAATGACACAAATACTTCTAAAATTGGTAGTGTAAGGTAACACTGAAGCATATATCAATAAGACTAGAACTGTATGGTAACAGTGATGCAAATAGTATGGTAACACTGGTGCGAAAAGGTCTAAGACTGATAGTTTAACTTAACTCAACATCAGAAATAATTTTTTTAGAATTCCACCTGTCTCTCATAGCAGTCTCCTCTCCCTATCTAATCTAATCCCCATTTTTGGGGAGCCCCTTCCTGTCTAATTTACCTTATAAAAAGCTGAAACCTCTCACTAACTCTGTCTCTTGTCTGTAATGGCTCCTGGACATGTGACCTTGCCTCAAAGGTTCACATGTCCCACAAATCATAGCCATGGGCATGGGGGTCATGGGTGCAGGATATGGACACAAATTTGATAATACAGGTTCACTCATCACTACCTAGGAGTAATCTTGTGCACATCTTGTGCATTAGAAGCCCCTTGTAGTGTAGATGTGTGCCATTTTAGCCATGAAGAGCAGAAGAAGAGTGGGAAATCAGGCAATACCTTTTTGAGGCTGACTGAGTATATTTGATGGTGAGCTTTCGAGAATAGTAGTTCTCTTCGTCATGATGATATGCATGGAACAGAAAATCCACAGAATTTTATACACACTAGGAAGTGATCACCACATGCCAAGCTGTTGAATCTCTGCATTAATGCATAATTCTTTTCCTCTGTGCCTTAGAATGTCCCATTAAAATAGTAATCTGTAAATCTTCCATAGTGTGGTCCTCTCTGGAGAAATGTGCAGCTATTGGGAGGTCTTTCCTTTCATTTTTAATATCAGATTGGTGCGAGTTCATGTGCTGATGGAGTCTCTGGCATGTCTCCCCAAAATAAAGGCCTGTAGTTGGACACTGCTGACACATAATAAGGTAGACCACATTAGAGGACCTGCATGAAAAGATCCCCTTGATTTTATGTACCTGCTGTGATTGAGGTACAAGTACCTGGTCACCCGTGCAAATTTGCTGGCACATTTTACACCTGTTTTGCAGGCAGGGTGAGGTACCATTTTCTGATGGGGGGTCTCAGTTCACCTGGACAACCAGTTGTTTCAGGTTTGGTGGTTGCCGGAAGGACAGGAAAGGAGGGACTGGATATATTTCTTTTAGTCTTGTATCTGTATGCAGAAGCCCCTTTACAGGAAACTGATTTTTGGAACTCCAGGCTGCAGTCTTCTGGTTTTGATGTTAATGCTACTATTGTTTCTCACTTTTACACATTATGCTAATTAATACTTTCTGGTGAATTACTAATAGATTATTTCCTTTTAATCATTTGTAAAATTGAATTATTTATGAAAAACTATTGACCTTTCTGTGCTTAGATGTCATAAATTTCAAAGTATTCCATTTGTCATCATTATTTTATTCTTGACTACTGCCTGATTCTTAGTTGCAATGTAAATTTTTCTTATTGTGCTGAGCTATATTACATACACTGACAGTTCAATTCAAGTGAAAGACAAGGTATGGTATTTTCTCTTGTATTTTGTTGTTGTATATTATTTGCTGATTGTTTCTTTTTTCCCACAGGGTGAGATGTCAATATAGTGTGCATTAAAATGTAGCCCCTTAAATTCCTGCACTTCACCTATATAAAAGAACATATTTTAACTATCATTTCACAAAAAGCAATACTATTTACAATGATTTTTTTTTCAGAAAACGTATTCACTAATAAAAGCCTACTACACTATTCCAGGGTCAGTGGGAGTTCATACATTGTGCTTATATTTTCCCTCTGGCTGAGAACACATGAGGAAAATTTGCTCGTAAAAATGCTATTTAAAGATTTGGTCAACAAGGATACCTTTTCTCTGCAACTGTTTCAATATGTTCAAGAAATTGTAACGTATGGGAATAAATGTTAGTGGTGAATTAATTTGTTGAACTATAGTTGCTGGTAATTGTAAGCTTATATTGCTTAGCAACAGCATTTCCTCTGAAAACATAAATGACGATGTATGTACCATATGTTATCTATCATGAACTGGTAATGCTACAATAACTTTAACCTGTCTATATAATGAATTGTATGTAGAAATTGTTCGCATTTAATGCCACAAGTTATTTGCAAATAGGATGATTAGAGCATCTGTCATTGTTTGGTCATTATGTTTCATTAGCATAAAGTAGATAAGATTTTTCTAGTTTGTTACAATTTCCTTTGACATGGTTATCATATTTGGATTCTATTCTGAGAAAACATGAACGTCTGATACCCCATAATGCTATAAATAAATGAATACAACAGACCTCAATCTCATTAATCACAAAATGGAACTTAAATTGTTTGCTTTTATGATTCAAAAAATGTTATGGGCTTTATCAAGTAGGGGGAGTTATCTCCAAGATGGCTGCTATCTACAACTGTAACTCTCATGATCCTTCAAGGGGTTATCCGGGTTTTAAAAATTACCTAGGGCCGGGCTGGGGAGGGCTAGTTAAACATAATAAACATGTACTTACCTCCTCCGGCGCCGCCGATGTCCCGCGCCGCAGTCCCTTCGATCCGTGCCCCTGTTTGTTTACAGGGGCACGGAAGCCCCGCACAGGGAGCTTCCGGTCCGCGATGTGGCCGGCTCCTCCCATCAGTCCCTATCTCTCAGCGTTGTAAGCGCTGGGAGATGGTGTCGCATGGGAGCATCCGGCCGGCCAGAAGCTCCCTGTTCACCGACGCGCAGAGAAGACCGGCCGTGGCGCGGGACATCGGCAGCACCGGAGGAGGTAAGTACAAGTTTATTGTGTTTAAATAGCCCTCCCCAGCCCGGCCATAAGAAATTTTTTAGACCCGGATAACCCCTTTCAGTTCTCAGTAACAGCACCTCCCTCTCATGCTCTGCTCCCAGAGATGATCTAACAGACTGTCCATATCTGTTACCATAGTAATGGTGTGTGTAACTACCATCTCTGCACATTGCCCCATTGAGATGGGTCTCACCACAACACTCCATTCTGGATACACTGCAACCAACGGACTACAGCCAAAATAGTGATGATCACATGATCTGCCCAGGCAGGTTCAAGACATGTGATCTGGACATGTGAACAGTGGCCATCTTCTGTCCTGTGTCTCCTCCACAGTGACAAAATCAACAGACTGATTAAAAGGCCAGTAGCATTTTAAATATTCATTACAATGCAGGCCCACATAGAACACCGACCCGGGAGAAGGTTAGCCGAAATAATTAAAACTCAGAATACAAGTCAAATAATCAACTCTATTAAAAAAGTGGCAGGTGAGGAGATCAAAGATGAAGGTAGACTTATAAAAGAGTTTCAAAAACTATATACCTCAGATCTGCAGAGTTTGATGGATTAGATTCAAGATTACGTAGATATGGTTCCGTTGCCTAAAATATCACATAATCAAAGAGCTATGCTGGAGTCCCCTATCTCAACTTAGGAGAAGCTACACTTAAGACATGTACTGGGAATTCATCCACAGGTTTGGATGGATTCCAAATGGAGATTAACCGGAAGCGGTGACATTTTATTTCCAATCTTGGTACAAGTGTGGGATGTCAGTCAGAGGGAGGAGACTTTACCTGCTTCTGTGTATGAAATGTGTATTACTTTGATCTGCAAATAAAGAAAGATCCAATTAAAAAAGAATCATATCACCCAATTTTGCTTCTCAATACTGATGGAAAACTGCTCGCTGAACTGATGATGATACATCTAAAATAAACAATATCTGAAATTATTTGCAAGGATCAGGCAAGATTTATCCCGGGGCGTTGCATTAAGACAAACCTCCGGTGGTTATATGGCCTCTGGACGCTGCAAAAGTGGCCATATCTCAAGATAGGAGCATACCGGGATGTGGTGGTCTGGGAGACAAAATTCTTCTTTATGCAGATGATATTCTATTAATTTTGAAAGACTCCCTCATATCGGTCCTGAGAGTAATGAGATTGATATAACAGTTTTCAAAGGTCTCAGGGTTGCAAATTAATAAAAAAAAAAAACTATCATAAGTAAAATGGATGAGTTTCTGGAGATTATTGATGCAGAGCTAACTGGTGGATACCAGTGGTGTCTTTGAATATCTGGGCGTTTGTGTTAATATCAAGGTAGAAGATTATCCTAGATTGAATATAGTCCCTCTAGTGGAAAAACTGGGAGATCGAGTTCAAATATATCACCAATAACCCCTGTTGGATAGATGACAAATAGTCTAGAACTTTGAGAACGATTTTGTATAAACTCTTGTGGGGGAGATCAAGAGTGCGGATTAAACAAAAATATCTGTGGAGAAACAAGAGGTGGAGTATCCCTCCTATCCTTTTTCCACAATTACATTGCATCTCAAATTCAGTTTATTGGAGAATGTAGGCACTTAAGTATTTTTAATAGTATCCTAGATAGACTTGGAGGGGATTATGAGAATATTTTTTCTGCCCTACAACCCAGTAGGCTGAACCAAAAAAGTTACAATATGTACCAAGAGTATTAATGTTGCACAAAGTATGGAATAAATATAAGGAAATCTTATCCAGGGGTGACTGGAGCACTAGAATATTCCTATTTGTGGGAAAATACACAACTGGGTGAATTTTCAAAATTTAAAGATGTGGGTTTTTCGGGTTGAGATATATTACACAGTTGTTTCACAAAGGGTAGATTAAGAATTTTGAAAAGTTGAAGCACGGTTTTCTTTAAAAAACAAAGATTACTGTAGGCATTTTCAATTAAATAATGTGGTAAAGGCTGAAGTTAATATAAAGTTATTTAAAAATTACTCACATAAAAATATCAAATTTGTATAAAATGAACTAAGAGAAGAAAAATTTATCTAGGATTTATAAAGGTATACGGGATGAAATAAACAAAGGGGTTTACCACTTGAGTTAAGATAAATGGAAAAAGAGTATATGGTGTTTTACTAAGGATTACTGGGAAAAGATATATAAGGAAGTGAAATGGGTATCAATGAATAATAATGTTAGGTTTATTCAACTAATATTCTTTACAGAGTGTATTATTCACCATATATACTATTTAAACCAGGACTGAGAGAAGATTCATGCTGTTGTCGTTGTAAACAAGAGTTAGCCGATATTGCTCGTATGTTGTGGTTCTGTCTAGTATAACTAGTATATAAGTTCTGGCAGGAAATATTTAAAGACATTAAATCTTCCATTAGAAGCGATTTAGTATCGAAGTTGCTATTTTTGGGGCGCTTCATTAAAGATGGGCAAGAAGTTAAAAAACCAGACATCAAATACTGGCGAACTCTAGTAGAAAATATTCAAGGATTGCTAGTACCGAGGCACTAATTTGGAATGAATGGAAAGTATAAGAAGAGAGAAGATAGTGTTTCATCTTTTTTTTGGGGGGGGGGGGGCATCCCTGGCCTTGGGGGGGGGGGCTGACAACAAATTACATATTAACTTATATTTTCAGTATATATTATGTTATTCATCAAATACCTCTTGGGCTTTGTTTTCATGGTGATCACTTTCATAGTGGTCCAAATGTCACATCTCCTTATCTGGGTCAATACAGTTACAGAGATGTCGCACTTACATACTCCTGTTATGTGTTTGTGATTTCTTTTTTTATGTTTTTTAAAAAAAGAAAAACTATACACAAAATAGTATTTTTACCCCGCATATTCTGGCACCTTTAAATTCATTCTGTGTAAGGAGAGGTTTTTTGTTGAATAAGCTGACATTTCAATCATAAAACCTTTTGATCAGGTGTCCGCAGTATATTACAGGAGTCACCTGTCCTGCATGGACAAGGCTTGTGGGCCTTTTACATACATCCTTAATTAGAATGTTACTACAGTCATGAGGTTAATTTTCCTGAAATGTATGTTTTAATATTTACTTGCATGCCATATGTTGATACTTTTTGCAGAGTTAGGAAAATGTTGGCACTACCATATATCTCCACTATTCAATACTCAGTGCATCAAAAATTACGGTGGTACTCAACCTTCCCAGTAGCAGATATATAGAAATCAACGAAAAGAAAACATAAAGGTGGCACTCACCAGTGATTCTTCTTTATTGGGAATTCGCCATAGGACAGGGAGGAATGCCGTACACAAGCTGATGGCGATGGGCCGTTTCGTGCACTCCTGCATTTAATCTAGCTGTGCAATAGTGCGCAAAATGGTCGTAGTCGTCACCTCGTGTGCAGCTTTCCTCCCTGTCCTATGGTGAATTCCCAATAAAGAAGAATTACTGGTGAGTGTCACCTTTATTGTCTTCATTTTGTTGATTTCCACATGAGATGATAATTATGCTGCAACTCTATGCCATGAGGTTCACTGCAAACTTTTTGTAACTAATTGCCATTAACTGCTACTGTCTCTCCAAAAGTGAAACCAATTAATAGCTCTACAAAAAGTCTCTGTGGCCTTAGCCAACTGAAGGTTAAAACTCCACCGGTCACATAGGATTTTCCATACACAGTTAAAAACTCTTATCAATAACTGAACTGTTAGGACTATAAATGTTCTTCAATATTGTTGGTGACTGATCAGAGCTGTATTCTCTGGTATAGCCTGCAATCAGTGATTTACAGCTCTCTCTGTCACAATGGGGTTTGTTTACTAAGGGTCGCGCTGCTCACTTTCGTCAGACTCTGCACCTTTTACGGGAAATGCACGGCTTGGACAGGTATTTAACAGGTATTTAACAGATGTCTGCGCTGGGATTGTGGCACACACAATCCGTTTTTGGTGCAGCTTCACTGGCTTCCATGCGTCACAAATTGGGTGGGTTGCAGTCAGACAATCCGAATGATTCGGAATGAGCGCGGGATTTAACCTTCAAATTGTGACACAAGCCAAAGCACTTAGATGCACCACTAAAAAGATGGTGAACTCTGTTGGACCTGAACAGGGAGGCGACACATTCATGATATCGGGTGCACAATCTTAGTGAATCACGGCACAGTGCATTATTATTGGACAATGCACTTTCTGTGAACTCCTTCGGGATTGTAAGTAAATGTGCCCCATGTGTTTACAGAAATCACTGGAGGTGCTTGAAGGAAGAAGGACTCTAATTGGCCTGTCAAGGTATCCTCTTCTTTTTTCTCATCTTACTTACACATCTCATAATTTTTTATATCACATTGCTCAGTGTATCGCTGTTTTTAGAAAGAAGAATGAAGAAGAATGTATTGCTACAGCACCATGATATTTCTTTTCTTTCTGGATTTCATCTCTAGGTTTTACCTGGTATCATCATCTTTTCATAATGTGTTTTTTCTTGAGGAGAAAATTATTGTGAGAAAACTGCTGTGTTTTTTTCCATTGAAATTAATGATTATTTGGCACCAACTGAAACATTCTTCAGGGCTGTTTTTGTCTGGAGGGAGAAGGTTTGGGTGGCATGATTGAATAGAATTCCTTCATTAGCTGATATGTGGACATTTAATAGGGAACTGCCTAAAGCAGATAGCACCATCGCATAATGCTCAGACCTAACCCCCATTACATTGGCAATGTCTCTTTAAGAAAAAAGTACTTTTCCACAGATTGCCTAAAGTTAACATAATATGTTATTCAGTATGTAGTGTGTGCCACAACTGTCATTTAACTTAATTATCTTAAATAGCTTTCCCTATTGAAATTGTGCCCGGGGAATGCAATGCTACAAGTATTTGGAAGTCAACTCATTCTTCCTTGAGGTATAGAAAGAAAGAGCTTTCAACATGCCTACGGATGAAGAAGGCACCAGTGATAAGGAAGGTGGAAATAGCAGCTGTGATTAATTACAAGAGTTTATGCACAGGACTGAGTAGAGAAACTAATAATATATTATTGGACAACAACATTTGCATTAGTACTGGAGGCTTCAACTATTAAGAATCTAATAAAAACAGAATATAAAGACTTGGAAAATTAGTAAATGTTGTACTATTTATGCTTTCATGTCCTTTTTTTGCATAAACATAACGTAAAGGGAACCTGTCATCAGGTATAAAAGCCTTACTCACCCCCCACCATCTGAACTTTTGTTGGAAAATGCAGTGCAGGTATCCCAGCTTAAATCTGCCTCCTTCCCCAAGAATAATCATTCCCAAACTCTATCTGCCTCTGTATATGTTGGCTCCACCCACAGGGGGTGTGGTTCAGCCCACCATAGCAGGGTGCATGAAATGTTTAGAAGATCTGCAGTTTCTCCCAAAATGCTCACTGCTAAATACACCATGCATTGAGAGGGACAACATTCTGGTGAGAACAGGAAGAGGATGTCCTGTCTGCTCCAACCGGGATTTGAGAGACACTTAAGATGATATGGTTCGCTGGCAGTCTTGAGAAAACATGACTTCTTTCTTCAGATGTTGACTTATCTATTCACATTTGCATATGAGAAAAGCGACTGTAATTAAGGTACAGACCCTCTATGGAAGAAAATCTTATGTGATAAAAGGGACTTTTATCCCTTTACTAGCAGGTATTACTGGTTTGAGGGGAAAGATTCTGGTGACATGTCGTCTTTTAAAGTGTAACCACAGGATTTGCCATTCATATCAGAAGGAGACACTTTTCTTGATCCTGCACCTTAAACACATTTGCAGTAAATGAAGAGACACTGTTGTAGGCATGTTGGTCTCTCTAAATTCAAATATATGGAAATTATAATGGAAATCAAAGCTCTGATTGCTATCCCCTGAAGTCCCATAAAAGGGAATGAAGAGAAACACATATACCTGTAACCCAGGGGTGCACAACCCGCGGCCCCCCAGACACGTGTGGCACACCGACCCTGGTGTTGCGGACCCTGCCCTGCTTCCTGTAGTGTTTGTATTTCTACATTTTAATGTCAGTCAAGGTGCTTTGAATGTCTCTATTGACTAATGATATGTAGGTCTCAACAGGGTGGTAATGTGTTAGTGGATAGTAATTACTTTTGTTACGGAGTCCCAGATTTGTGATATTGGAATGGGTCTCCTAATCTTTGTTTGTAAAAGGTGTCTCTGAAAAGTGTGTTTTGAGACGTATTGATCTAAAGAAGCGTTGTAGATCAAATTCCAAAAAAGAGGCTATCCATCCAACATTCTCACCAATACCAAAACAAGAACTCTGGTTATCTGTTTTACTCTAATTCAATAAAGCAAGAATGATAAAGAAAACAAGACCCCTTAGACGAGAACAAGAGACACCAAAAGATCAAGCAACGCGCATACCCTTTATACATCAAGATCACCAAACATCCCCCTTACTCACTAGGGCTACCAAAAAACATTGGCCATTACTCAAACAAGCTTATCCCAATGTTCAGGAGTTCCAACTCCCCTTACCCCCCTGAATCTGCTACAAGCATAACAAGAATCTGAGAGATAAACTTGTACGCACACGTCGATGTCGGCAGTCTAACAAAAAAGACGAAACAGACCTTTCTCTCTGCCCCCAAAAAGGGCACGTTTCCATACTTAGACTGTAGCCAGTGCTCTGCAGTCATTTGTGGCGAATACTTTTGCCACCGAAGGACTGGCTGAAGTTACCCAATCCAAGGATACTTTGCCTGCAATTCTCGTTTTGTAATCTACTTGCTTAAATGCCCTTGTGGACTAAACCACAACTTCTGTCAAAGACAGGATAAGCAAGAACAGGTCCACAATACGGACTAACCAGAACTTATTACCGGTGCCAGCACATTTCAACACCCATCATCAACATGCATCGCAGCTATGGTATCAGGTAATTGATCACGTGGAGATCCCCAGACAAGATGGTAAAAGGACATTGCTACTACGCAACCGGGAATCTTATTACAGTTATACGTTACAGACTATCGAACCCCTCGGATTGAATCGAGCTTATGATCGAACCTATAAAATTTATCCTATCATATTTGTTCTTTGTTTATATACTAGAGATTACTTTATTATGTGATTTTCTAACGTATATATTCCTCTCCCTTCTTTTACAGAAAAAATAGTTACCTTCTGCTGTGCTCTGATTTTTTCATACATCTCCTGAATGATAAAACTACACATACCATTGTGTGATATTATAATGCCTCTCTAGTCCATAGCATGTTTCTTATACATTCTCTCCTCATTTCCCAATCTTTTAACACCTCCACCACACTTACTTTATACCATACATTTCCAACTAATTGCTATTATGCATATTCCATCTTTCATCTGCCCTACACTTTAACCAGCAATATGAGACCACTCCTTAGACACAGCAGCGCTCTAGTCCCCATTCTCAATAGTGTGCTATGTGAGCTGTTCCTCGCTCTCCACTATGTCTCTTTCCCATAGTAACTTCATACCAGACGATTTGACCTGCACAATGCAACTTTAGCGACAAATTCTCAGATACACACTCAGTCGCCCAGAAATATGCCGTGGGCCCAATTCAGTCGCTCTCCATAGCAACCGTGATACACATCTCAGGACACGCGCAGTTTGATGGAGTGACGCACTTCCGGTCTTACTGATTCACACACCAGGACACACACACACAGTATTTTAACAGACCCAGCCGATTCCACCAGCACAGCCTCACCAAGACCCCTTACCATACAACATATAGTAAGTAAGTTCTTTTCTACACCGTTGCTTTATCTCCTGACGTTATATCATACTTCTGTGACTCCAATATTTTCTCCCCTTTACCAACATCTTCCATTCTATCTATACTCTACTGTGTTTGTATATACTATTCACTATTGACTACAAGATTTCCTGTGCATACTCACTCCTATACATTTCCCATTTCTCCCTACTTTCTTATGTAAATACATGTGCTACATAACCGTAGTTATGTCTGTCTACCTTTCTATTATCTGATCACTTCTTTCCCATTTTGTGATATAGCTTATTATATATGCTTCTAACCAACATTACATGACTCCAAATGTTATCTTACTAAATAGCCATGCAAGTCTCATGTTATTTTTATCCTCCTTAGGTCAGATCTAACTTGACAAAGATCAGGTTGACCGAAACATCGTAATCTTTGATCTGTTACTTTAAAAAAAAATCTTTTCACTAATTTGTTGTTTTGTGGTGAAGGCTATATCATGTGAAAAATTCACTGGAAAATAAAAAAAAAATAGAAATAAGAATACAGAATGTGTGTGCCATGTTTTCTGATTGGATACAGCCTGCATAATGATGTGACACTCCTGGTGCTGGCTCCTCTATGTGTCTCCTGGTTCTGGCTGCCACAACCCCTGCAGCCTGTGTGTGTATGAGATACTCCTATCCACATGAGTGACAGCCTTTATAATGATGTGACACTCCTGGTGCTGACTCCTCTATGTGCTTTCTGGTTCTGGTGCCCCCTGCAGCCTGTGTGTGTATGAGATACTCCTATGCACATGATTGACAGCCTGAATAATGTTGTGACACTCCTGTTGCTGGCTCCTCTATGTGCTTACTGGTGCTGGCGGCCCCTGCAGCAGTGTGTATGAGATTCTCCTATACACATGACTTACAGCCTTTATAATGATGTGACACTCCTGGTGCTGACTCCTCTATGTGCTTCCTGGTGCTGGTGCCTCCTGGTGGTCAGGGCCGGCGCCAGCACCCGGCAAACCCGGGCAAGTGCCGGGGCCCCCAGCAGCTGGGAGGGCCCACTCGTGGCCAAACCCCCGTCCAAAGCGACCTGGCCATGCCGGGTGCTGGCGCCGTAAAGCGGCGCTCTGTGTGCTGCATGGCCGCGGTCACTGGCTCCGCTAGCGTCGCGTTCATAACGCGACGCTAGCGCACAGGGGGCGGACCGAGGCCCGATCCCAGATGCGATCGGGTCGAGGCCCGCCCCCTGTGCGCTAGCGTCTCGTTATGAACGCGACGCTAGCGGAACCTGTGACCGCGGGCTGAAGCGCCGTGAGGCTGCCGGAAGGAGAAGGAAGACGGAGAGGGTGAAGCTCTGGACCTGAGCAGAAGGCTGAGGTAAGTATTATTCTTTTGATAGGGGCTGTTAGTAATGATTGGGACATGAGGAGGGCGCTGTATGTAATCCATATGGGGAAGAGGGCTGTATATAATGTATTGGGGCTGCATATAATTTATTGGGGGTGAGGAGGGGGCTGCATATAATGTATTGGGGGCGAGGAGGGGGCTGCATATAATGTATTGGGGGCGAGGAGGGGGCTGCATATAATGTATTGGGGGCTGCAGATAATGTATTGGGGGTCAGGAGGGGGCTGTATATAATGTATCGGGGGCTGCATATAATCTATTGGGGGCTGCATATAATGTATTGGGGGTCAGGAGGGGGCTGCATATAATGTATTGGGGGTCAGGAGGGGGCTGCATATAATGTATTGGGGGTCAGGAGGGGGCTGCATATAATGTATTGGGGGTGAGGAGGGGGCTGCATATAATGTATTGGGGGCTGCATATAATGTATTGGGGCGAGGAGGGGGCTGCATATAATGTATTGGGGGTCAGGATGGGGCTGCATATAATGTATTGGGGGTCAGGAGGGGTCTGCATATAATGTATTGGGGGTCAGGATGGGGCTGGGCTGTATATAATGAATCCATGCCGTTACGCGAGTTGACTGCAAAGGGGCCCACTGAGGCTCTGTCGCCCAAGGGCCCACTGAAACCTGGAGCCGGCCCTGCTGGTGGTGCTATAATCATAGCAATATGTGGAATAAAGGTATAATGGTATTACTAATACCATACATATAATACCACATGCTAATACCCGTTATTCTTTTGGTCATTATGATCATGGAGATGCCAAAGTTATATGGGTTTTATTATGTTTTAAAACATTTTCAAAAAACGTTATCTTTTGTACAAAACAATGTAGCAGTTAATGACTAATATGACGTTTTAATCACTATTTGTTAAAACATAATATAACTATAAAACTGAAGCATTGATTTGATCCCTTTCATACCTTACCTGCACACCAACATTAAATTTATTTTTTCCAGCCAACTACAAAGGCTTGTTTTTTGCAGAGCAAATTTTATTTTGTATAATGTAAGTCTAGTGTGAAAAATTATTTCAATAATGTAATAGGAAAGAAAATACAATTCTGGCATTGCTGCAGCATTCACCATGCAGTAGTAGATAAAGTCGCTGCTAAGCTTTAGTTATTAATTTAGTTATCAGTTAAAAAAATGTATCCCTTCACCTAAAAAAGAAGTTAGCCGTTATGTGATATCCAAACTTATTTCTCAATGTCATTTATAAAGCTGTGTGAGGGTTTGTGTTTTCTCCATATACACATCTCTCATGAGGCTTAAACGTCACAATGACAAGGCTTTTTAAAGATTTTCAAATGTAGCTATATCTGTTTTATGGCTAGCCAATTAAGGTATCACTTATATGTGTTTGAGCACATTTTAAAAACATTTTAAGATAAAACAAAGTAATGCATAGCCTGCTGGTTCATTTTTAAACTGTGGGTTAAAACATATTCTTGCAGATCTGTTCATATTATTCACATATATTCTTCATAACATACCTTGTGTAATTAGTTGTCGAAGATAGTAGATACAGCATTTCTTATAGAATACATGGAGTTAATCCTCAAGAGGACCCTGCTTAGTTGGATTTAGCCTAGCTGTACCTAATTGTGTGTCTCTGAAATGAGTATAATACTAGCTGTCTTCCTATTGTAGATTCCATTATACTCTGCCTGAAGGCCACATAAAGAAGAAAGCTCCCTGAGACTGACTATTCTTTACACATCTATGAAGAAGCCTTTGGCATATCACATTTGGCATCTGTAATCCTGTTGTCATTTTTGCCACTCATGTTACTCTAACAGTGTGTTTTCTTTTTAAAACAATTATGCTTTCATGTTTCCTTATTTCGTTTTGACTTGATAACGTTTCAACTGTTATTGCTTGCCATTGCTGATATATGTTTATACATTTTTAATTTTTAAAATGTTATTGACTCAAAATTATTGCATTACATAATAGTAGCAAAGACATAGGTGTGCGCTATATGGTTAAGAAAACAATAAAAAAACGCAACAAAAATTAAAAAATCATGAAAATCAAGGATTGGTGTTAGTAAATTATAAATTGATGTTGGTTCCAAAAAGGACACAGCCCATCCTCTAGACATAAAAATGTCCTAATTTTGCATGCTTGCTTTACCTAGTCCCATTAGGAATAGTAGAAGAGAAGATTGAAAACGGGAAGGAAAAGCAAAATCCAAAAAATCAATAAAACTGGGAAGAAAGATAAGAAAGAGAGAAAAGAAAGAAAATAGGAATGTCTTATCCTGTCGACAAAAATAAAAAAATTAAAACCACCAAAGCTAAATAATTAGCTATTGTTGTTTGCCAAGTACGATTGGTATGATCTTTGTTTAGGATTCCCTCATACTAATGTATTTTATTTATTTAATTAATTAGTTATTTTTTATGGTTAGCAGTTGAACTGTTCCAGTTAGCTGCTATTTTTCTTCTGGATACTGCTAGTAACCTCAACATAAATTCTCTATATTTTAGTGGACAAGTAAGGATAACTCTGGTGACAGGTCAATAATTAAAAATCAACACTTTCCTAAATATAATATAAACGTCTGTCCAATATATAGTATTTGGACTTTGGACTGGTCCTACCATATATGTTTTAGGTTTGCATACTTGTACTAATCTAGAGGGTGGTAGATAACCCTTTAGTTGTAATTTATGTAATGTTTCTATATGATTGATTCATAAATGTAAATTTAAGTTTTTTTCCAAATTTACCATATAACTTTTTTTTTCTTATAGTGCAACAGTTTTTCAGTAGTTTTTTTCAGTTTTTCATTTCAGTAGTTTAACATTTTGATTTACCTTATCCGTCTCCCTGCCAGCAACAAGTTGTAAGTCGCAGCGGGGAGGCAGCTGCAGCCTGTGTGTGCCTGTATCTCTTTATGCCTGTATCTCTACCCCACGCCATCCACCTCCCCTGCATGCTCAATGCACATGACAGGAAGTGGGGAGGGAGGAGGTAGCTACATGATTGTGGAGAAGAGGGGGCTTACCTAACACACACACAATCGTCAGCCCCACCTCCACTTTCCCCCAGGACTCATCACATGCTGCTGGCAGGGAGCCAGGTAATGTGAATAAAACAAATATAAACTGTATGCCACAATGCTGATTGGGATAACTGTGTTACAGTTTACATTGGACTATATAGGTCTGTAGACATACACTGATTCAAATTGTAAAAACAGATCTGTCATATGGACAGAAATGACATGATTGGAATTAACTCTTATACTATATCACACTTCTTGATCCCAGTCATAGCTGTCCCATGATTTTAGATTAGGACAGTAGTCTTACAACTAGACAGGGACTCAAAGCATCATAGTTAGCTCTAATGCTGTCAGTCCTGCTAACAGCCGCGTTTGCTCCTGTACTTCATGGGCCCTATGGAAAAAAACAGAGATATATAATACAGCATGGGCGGGCACTATGGGGCTCTATTTAATAAAAGATCCATAGGGTAAAGTGGGGCTGCGGGGCATAAACAGCACGACAAGGAGCCTGGGTAAAGTAAATCAATGACTTTAACAATGAGTTTAACTCCTGTCTGTGAGAGACAGATTATGTAGTAGTTGCATAAGGAACGTTAGCTCCCTTCCCCATATACAGGGGCTGTAAATGTATATAAGACGTATGTCTTATATATCATATATATATATATATATATATATATATATATATATATATATATATATATATATACGTAAGGAAAGTCCAAACAGCACACAAGAATGGTAGTTTGTAGTGGGTGCCGGCTCAGTAGGACTAGGCCTCAAGTCCTCCAACGTAGGTAAGCGAAAGCAGGCAGCACTCCAGGTCGTACGGTGAAAAAAAAATTTCTTTTTATTCCATGTTCAAAAATACATCATAGTGCAGCAACATTTCAGCTCCAAGGAGCCTTTTTCAAGCTAAGTGATATCAGTGGGAGTCATACATTTATACCAAACATAGTGGTCACATGACCAGACAAAGTCCCTCCCCCTCATTATCATATTGCATCATTACAATCAAATAAAGTGCATATTTTTCTAACCAAAATACATAAACAATGTCATAGTGATATCAACAATTCATTCAGTTATAAAGTGCATACAGTGATAGTATATTCTTATACATTATTATAATACAGTGTCCCATGTATCCTGTGTTCAATAAAGTGCCTAGTGCAATAAACATTTAAAAACATTCAATTCATAATCTCTAGGAATAGCGTATGTTTCGGGGTCTCACCATCCGTTCCATGTGCTGTATCGTGTGCATAACCACCACTGAGTGCGCGCCTGTGTTCACATCGTGTGACACGCAAAGGTGGAACGCAAGCCAGCAGAGCTAGTCGTCAAGGAAATCAGAAGGACGCTCTGACGTCACTAAAGAGGCGGGTTCTGTTGGTGCAGATCGAACTCCACAATAAGGCTCAGTACAGACTGCTAAGTTGCGATAATGCAGAATCATATATCATATACGGAAATAGATACTGGATAGATGGTCACTGGCACAGCAGAGGGCATTCTAATCCTGCGCTCCCTACGTAAGGGGAGCAATTTAGGAAGAAATTCTGTAATACAATATAAGATTTGGGGAACAACGGTCTGGTCCTATGCAGTAAGGAACACAGACCTACAGGCATAAATCATAACTCCTGGTACCATCTCAGTACAATTTACAGAGTTTGTGCCACTAATCCAGCTATAAAATAAAGTTATGTTAGTATAAGCCACTCTCATGGCACATATTGTGACCATCATATTTCATACCTATGGTACATATAGTACCTATTTTGTTTATATCTACCAGTCCGGTTTCAGCATGTGGAAATTTGAAAAAATGGACGACAGCGCTTAGATGGTTGAAAAAAAACTATAAAGCACAGCCAAAAAATGCATGGGTGTAGGATGGTGAGAAAAACTCCCGATTAAGCTTCAATGTAATCTTGTAATCTGTAAAACAGAAAGAGTACTATTTTAATATAGACATTGCATAGTATATAAAGAAATATTTACGCCAGATATTGAGGAATCGAATCACTTATTACTTATACAACTAATGTAGTTAAAGAGAATTCACGGATTTGAACATCAAAATATACATTAAACATTGGTGAGCTTAAAATCCACATTTAATCCTTTTGGTTTCAAGGAATCAAGGGTATGTATCCATTTTAACTCCTTTCTCTTTAATACACATTCTCTATCCCCACCTCTTCGTAGTGGGGGTACATGGTCAATAAGCTGAAACCTTAGATCTTTTTCTACGTGCCCAGCTTCAATGAAGTGTTTTGATACGGGTAGGTCCCTCCTCCCACTCTGTATCGTATATCGATGTTGGTTGAATCTTACTTTGAATTCGAGGGTGGTCTCCCCTATATCTATCAAACCCCAAGGACAACTCAACATGTAGACCACAAAACAACTGTCGCAATTCAGATAGTATTTGACCTTATATTCAGTATTATTGTGGAAAAAATTAGATCCTTTATTCATTTGTTTACAGTTAATACAGCTTCGACAAGGGAATGAGCCCTTGCTCAGCTGTCCAAAAATTCCAAGTTGTTTGCTTTTCCGGATTGGTCCCACATCTGATCTAACTACCAGATCCCTGATGGTCTGAGATTTCCGATAGGAAAAGAGTGGGGGATTTTGCAATTCTATAACGGAGGTTGGGCTACCTGAGAGTTTCGACCAATGCCTCCGGATGATGTTTGAAATGGCAGTACCATTTTGTTCGCTGTATGTGGATACAAACGGAAGCCTTTTTAGAGGGGGGCGAACAGACATAGGGGATAACAATTCGGTTCTATTCATCTGTTCGTTTTTTTCTAAATTCTGTTGTATTACCCTATTAGGATAGCCCCGTTGTGAAAATTTGTCAGCCATGCTGTGCAGATTTTTATTTATCTTTTGTGCACTGCTTGTGATGCGTTTAACTCGCAACAGTTGACTGTATGGTACTGTTCTTATCATGGCATGGGGATGGTGGCTCTCGTATCTTAACAGGGTATTTCTATCCGTGGGTTTCACATAAATATCTGTTTCCAAACCCCCATTTTCATATGTCACTAGGACATCCAAAAATTGGATTTACTTTCTAGAATGTACAAGTGTAAATTTTATGGTTTCATCTATAGTGTTGAGGTATGAATGGAACTCAAGTAACTCCTGTTCAGTGCCAGTCCAAATGAGTAAGATGTCGTCTATGTACCTCCACCATCGCAGACAATGTCCGAAGTGGGTAGAGACATAGACGGCATCTTCCTCTAGGGCTCTCATGACTATATTGGCGTGGGTGGGTGCCATATTGGCACCCATTGCTACCCCCATTAGTTGGAGGAAATTTTTGGCTGTGCTTTATAGTTTTTCTTCAACCATCTAAGCGCTGTCGTCCATTTTTTCAAATTTCCACATGCTGAAACCGGACTGGTAGATATACACACAATATAGGTACTATATGTACCATAGGTATGAAATATGATGGTCACAATATGTGCCATGAGAGTGGCTTATACTAACATAACTTTATTTTATAGCGGGATTAGTGGCACAAACTCTGTAAATTATACTGAGATGGTACCAGGAGTTATGATTTATGCCTGAAGATCTGTGTTCCTTACTGCATAGGACCAGACCGTTGTTCCCCAAATCTTATATTGTATTACAGAATTTCTTCCTAAATTGCTCCCCTTACGTAGGGAGCGCAGGATTAGAATGCCCTCTGCTGTGCCAGTGACCATCTATCCAGTATCTATTTCCGTATATGATACAGGCAGTCCCCGGGTTACATACAAGATAGGGACTGTAGGTTTGTTCTTAAGTTGAATTTGTATGTAAGTCGAAACTGTATATTTTATCATTGTAGTTCCCGACAATTTTTTTTTTTTTGCCCCAGTGACAATTGGAGTTTCAAATTTTTTTGCTGTAATAGGACCAAGAATTATCAATAAAGCTTAATTGCAGACAATTTTAAGCTGATTATTGCAGTCTGGGACTATTTTAAAGCATCCAGAGAGCTTCACCAGAGGTCACAGTGGGCAGAGGGGTCTGTCTGTAACTATGGGTTGTCTGTAAGTCGGGTGTCCTTAAGTAGGGGACCGCCTGTATATGATTCTGCATTATCGCAACTTACCAGTCTGTACCGAGCCTTATTGTGGAGTTCGATCTGCACCAACAGAACCCGCCTCTTTAGTGACGTCAGAGCGTCCTTCTGATTTCCTTGACGACTAGCTCTACAGCGCGGACATGCGCGATACACCCTCTGCTGGCTTGCGTTTCACCTTTGCGTGCCACACGATGTGAACACTGGCGCGCACTCAGCGGTGGTTATGCATACCATACAGCACATGGAACGGATGGTGAGACCCCAAAACATACGCTTTTCGTAGAGATTATGAATTGAATGTTTTTAAATGTTTATTGCACTAGGCACTTTATTGAACACAGGATACATGGGACACTGTATTATAATAATGTATAAGAATATACTATCACTGTATGCACTTTATAACTGAATGAATTGTTGATATCACTATGACATTGTTTGTGTATTTTGGTTAGACAAATATGCACTTTATTTGATTGTAATGACGCAATATGATAATGAGGGGGAGGGACTTTGTCTGGTCATGTGACCACTATGTTTGGTATAAATGTATGACTCCCACTGATATCACTTAGCTTGAAAAAGATACAAAGAGGTGAGGCAGCACTCGGGAAAAGTTATGAACTCGGGTGCAATTCCCAGGACCTGAACCAAGGTCCATCAAAACATAGAACAGCAAAAAAATGGCAGCACTCCAAGATTTGTGGAAATCAGAAAAACGTACTCATTTATTCACACATGTGTCAAGGCTACGTTTCGGCTCCTTGCATCTGGAGCCTTTCTCAAGCAAAGGTGCATGTAACACAGTGAAAAATTTATACAAAATACACAGGAAGTGACATCATCTTACAGGTCATGTGATCACAGCAATACCAAGTTTAAATCACATATTTGAATACAAAAAGGACTTTACAATTACATATAAACATTAAGTTAGAGACCTAGTGCAGTCATGTGCATAATAAAAGGAAGATCTAGCGCCTACCTAAGGATCAGTAGCTGGCAGGATGTGGAATAGTGGCGTGCCCCCATGGAGCACCGCCTCTGACACATTTATGTGACTCATATATACAGAGCTGGCAGTCACGTGAGCGCGTCAGCCCGTGCGCATGCGCACTCGACAGCTGAGGTCCGTGACACCATCTTGTGAAAGGGAGAACCATGCAGTGTATAGTAAATACGAGATTATTGTCTCAAAAACGGGTGCCGGGTCTCAGTGGGTCCAAAGAGTGCCATGCACAGACATCAGTCACATTATCGTGACTTAGTTATCAGCACGGCCCGATCCATAGCTACCCTTTCAGGACCGGAGTCCAGCTTGTGCATAATGCAGGTCAGGTTATCACTGTATATCTGGCCCATAATAGAGACCATTTGCAACCCAAAATAAGTGCAGTCTCCTTATAGATCAATAAAGGTTACTGAAAGAGGTGAATCATGATATGTAGTCTCTGATCCTTAGGATAATCAGCGGAGATCACATCTGCAGAGTGAAGAAAACAGTGGGGTGCCTCTAGTGAAGTGTTTGCGAGATCTAAAAAAGAAGAAAAAGTGGTAAGTATACGGCTTGGTAGGAAATAATCATTATACAATATCATACACCAATGTTTCACTGATTCAGATAAGGTGACCAAGATTCCAACCTACATAGGTTTACGCCCATTATAGAGCAACTTCCGTGGTTCTAAATTCAATATTGAGACCTTTGGGTTTCAGAGTGTCCAATCTATGTATCCACTCCAATTCTTTCCTATGAAGTCTATGTAGCCTATTTCCCCCTAATCTATGAGGTGGGACATGGTCAATAATTCTGACTCGTAGTTGAAATTCCGTATGTTTGGCCTCCACAAAATGTTTTGAGACTGGTAAGTCAACTCTCCTGTCCCTGATGGACTGCCTATGATTATTCAATCGCAACTTCAGTTCTATGCTCGTTTCCCCAACATACCATAAGCCACAAGGGCATTCCAAAAGGTATATAACATAAGATGAGGAACAAGTGAGATAGTGTCTGATAAAGAACTCCTTGCCAGTATGTCGGTCGATGAAAGTATTCCCTTTAACAATGGTTTTGCAATTAACGCAATTCAAGCATGGAAAACATCCCTTCTTCCTAGTGGTTAAGAAGGATTGTACAATTTTTTTCTTTGAGCCAATGTCAGATTTTACTAACTCGTCCTGTAAGTTCCTCACTCCTCTGTATGCGAATACAGGAGGTTGGACAAAGATGGTAGGAGTACCTAAAACATCTCTCAAGATGGGCCAGTGTTTTCTGACAATGTTAGAAATAAGTGGGTTAGTCTCGGTGTAGGTAGTGACAAATGTGAGTCTGTCAGTCTCCGATCTGTGGGGTGTACTAATTAAGAGTTTTTTTCGATCAATATCTGTCACCTTCTTCTTATGGGTGTTTAGAATATGCGAAGGATAACCTCTCTGGCGAAATTTATCTGCCATGTCATCTAGTCTGTTTTGAAATGGGGGGTCCCCATCAACAATCCTCTTCACCCGTAGCAAGTGACTGTAAGGCAAAGATTTAATCATCCGTCTCGGATGGCAACTATGAAAGTCTAAAAGATTGTTCCTGTCCGTTTCTTTTGTGTACAGATCTGTGGTAAGTATATTATTCTCAAGTGACACTTTGACATCCAAGAATTGAATCTCCTTCTTGGAGTGTATGTAGGTGAATTTTACAGTGGGATCAATACAGTTCAGATAGTCAAAGAATGTATGTAATTGTGTCTCATCTCCAGACCAGATGACGAATGTGTCATCTATATAACGCCACCAACATAAAACCTGTCTGAAGTGATGCGAACCATAAATATGATGTTCCTCCAAAAAACACATATACATATTTGAGTAAGTGGGTGCCACATTCGACCCCATGGCAGTTCCTTGGGTCTGCATAAAGAACTGATCTCTGAATAGAAAATAATTGCAGGTCAGTATAACCTCCAAGAGCGCCAAAATGAATGTGTTGCACTCCTCCGAATATTGAGAAGACTCAATGAGGAAGTGTTTCATTGCTGCAATACCCCTAGCGTGGTCTATTGAAGTGTATAAGCTCACTACATCAAAGGAGACAAGTATTGTTTCTGTGTCGGTGGGTAGGCTAACATCACCTAGTTTTAACAAAAAGTAAGAGGTATCTCTCACATACGACTCTGCTTCAATGGCAAATTTCCTTAGTAATTTGTCTAAGAAGATCGCAATATTGCTGAAGATGGACCCCAACACGATGGGTCGGCCGGGGGGGTTCGCCAAGCATTTATGGATCTTCTTGGGTAAGGTGTATAGAACAGGAGTTCTAGGTGACTCAAAGAGTAAAAAATTTTTGATGTCAGCATATTAGGTACACCATGCTAGTAACGGGTGGGACCCCCTTTTGCCTTCAGAACTGCCTTAATTCTTCGTGGCATAGATTCAACATGGTGCTGGAAGCATTCCTCTGAGATTTTGGTCCATATTGACATGATGGCATCACACAGTTGTCGCAGATTTGTCGGCTGCACATCCATGATGCGAATCTCCCGTTCCACCACATCCCAAAGATGTTCTATTGGATTGAGATCTGGTGACTGTGGAGGCCATATGAGTACAGTGAACTCATTGTCATGTTCAAAAAACCAGTCTGAGATGATTCCAGCTTTATGACATGGCGCATTATCCTGCTGAAAGTAGCCATCAGATGTTGGGTACATTGTGGTCATAAAGGGATGGACATGGTCAGCAACAATACTCAGGTAGGCTGTGGCATTGCAACGATGCTCAATTGGTACCAAGGGGTCCAAAGAGTGCCAAGAAAATATTCCCCACACCATGACACCACCACCACCAGCCTGAACCGTTGATACAAGGCAGGATGGATCCATGCTGTCATGTTGTTGACGCCAAATTCTGACCCTACCATCCGAATGTCGCAACAGAAATCGAGACTCATCAGACCAGGCAACTAGAGATGAGCGAGCACTAAAATGCTCGAGTGCTCGTTATTCGAGACGAACTTTTCCAGATGCTCGAGTGCTCGTCTCGAATAACGAGCCCCATTGAAGTCAATGGGAGACTCGAGCATTTTTCAAAGGGACCATGGTTCGGGAATAAAATGTGTTAATTAATTGAAAAAGAATGTCTTCTGATAAGTTAGCAGATGTATGCAAACATCTGCAATCTATTCTTCACTGTTCCGCGCGTATATTATCTCCCGACAAGTTAACAGATGTGAAGAACAGTGAAGAATAGAATAAAAACAGTGACCACATGATCATTTAAGTGAAAAACACAGTGAAGAATAGATTGCAGATGTTCTGCACATCTGCTTACTTGTCGGGAGATACGCTGTCCCGGGATCCGCTGCTCTTCTTCCACTGAAGTCTCCCCGATGTCTCCGTGCCCCGATGTCTCCGTGCCCCTATGTCTCCGTGCCCATATGTCTCCGTGCCCATATGTCTCCGTGCCCATATGTCTCCGTGCCCCGATGTCTCCGTGCCCATATGTCTCCGTGCCCATATGTCTCCGTGCCCATATGTCTCCGTGCCCCGATGTCTCCGTGCCCATATGTCTCCGTGCCCCGATGTCTCCGTGCCCATATGTCTCCGTGCCCATATGTCTCCGTGCCCCGATGTCTCCGTGCCCATATGTCTCCGTGCCCATATGTCTCCGTGCCCATATGTCTCCGTGCCCCGATGTCTCCGTGCCCATATGTCTCCGTGCCCCGATGTCTCCGTGCCCCGATGTCTCCGTGCCCCGATGTCTCCGTGCCCATATGTCTCCGTGCCCCGATGTCTCCGTGCCCATATGTCTCCGTGCCCCGATGTCTCCGTACCCATATGTCTCCGTGCCCCGATGTCTCCGTGCCCCGATGTCTCCGTGCCCATATGTCTCCGTGCCCATATGTCTCCGTGCCCATATGTCTCCGTGCCCCGATGTCTCCGTGCCCATATGTCTCCGTGCCCCGATGTCTCCGTGCCCATATGTCTCCGTGCCCCGATGTCTCCGTGCCCATATGTCTCCGTGCCCCGATGTCTCCGTGCCCATATGTCTCCGTGCCCATATGTCTCCGTGCCCATATGTCTCCGTGCCCCGATGTCTCCGTGCCCATATGTCTCCGTGCCCCGATGTCTCCGTGCCCATATGTCTCCGTGCCCCGATGTCTCCGTGCCCATATGTCTCCGTGCCCATATGTCTCCGTGCCCATATGTCTCCGTGCCCATATGTCTCCGTGCCCCGATGTCTCCGTGCCCCGATGTCTCCGTGCCCCGATGTCTCCGTGCCCATATGTCTCCGTGCCCATATGTCTCCGTGCCCATATGTCTCCGTGCCCCGATGTCTCCGTGCCGCTCCCCGATGTCTCCGTGCCGCTCCCCGATGTCTCCGTGCCGCTCCCCGATGTCTCCGTGCCGCTGCCCGATGTCTCTGTGCTGCTCCCCGGTGTCTCCGTCCTGCTCACCGTGTTCTGCAATGTCTTCTTCACACATATATATTGTTCTTCACATACTATTTTGTTCGCACCGTTCCGCGCGTATCTTCCGACAAGTAAGCAGATGTGCCGAACATCTGTAATCTATTCTTCACTGTGTTCTTCACTGTGTTTTTCACTTAAATGATCCTGTGTTCACTGTGTTCACTGTTTTTATTCTATTCTTCATTGTTCTTCACTGTGTTTTTTTAATTAAATGCTCGATCTCGAGCAGGGGAAATACTCGTCCGAGCAACGAGCCGTCTCGAGTACCTTAATGCTCGAACGAGCATCAAGCTCGGACGAGCATGTTCGCTCATCTCTACAGGCAACGTTTTTCCTTCTTCTACTGTCTAATTTCGATGAGCTTGTGCAAATTGTAGCCTCAGTTTCCTGTTCTTAGCTGAAAGGAGTGGCACCCGGTATGGTCTTCTGCTGCTGTAGCCCATCTGCCTCAAAGTTCGACGTACTATGCGTTCAGAGATGCTCTTCTGCCTACCTTGGTTGTAACGGGTGGCGATTTGAGTCACTGTTGCCTTTCTATCAGCTCGAACCAGTCTGCCCATTCTCCTCTGACCTCTGGCATTAACAAGGCATTTCCGCCCACAGGACTGACGCTCACTGGATGTTTATTCTTTTTCGGACCATTCTCTGTAAACCCTAGAGATGGTTGTGCTTGAAAATCCCAGTAGATCAGCAGTTTCTGAAATACTATGACCAGCCCTTCTGGCACCAACAACCATGCCACGTTCAAAGGCACTCAAATCACCTTTCTTCCCCATACTGATGCTCGGTTTGAACTGCAGGAGATTGTCTTGACCATGTCTACATGCCTAAATGCACTGAGTTGCCACCATGTGATTGGCTGATTAGAAATTAAGGGGACGTGAGGTGACGTGCTGACGTAATGTAGGCACGCGTGCGAGGCTGGAAGAGGTGGAGGAGGCATAGAAGTGACGCGGGCTGTCGTGGGGAGCGACGCGTTGAGTGGCCGGACTGGCCGGAGGCACCGAGAGTCGGGTGCCGGAAGCCGAAAACCCTGCGCGCGCTGGTACGTGCCGGAGGTAGGCACACGCTAGTACCTGGCTAAGGAGGAGGGAGCTGAAAACCCCGGTACATGACGCTGCCGGTAACGGGCGAGTTGCGGAGAGTCGGAGGGTAACCGGGTCACGCGACCATTAACGCAATAAGTGAGTGGCACGTATCGTCAAATTGTAGGGAATATTATTGAGAACGTGTCACCCATCACAGTGGCCCGAGCGAGATAAGGAGACCAGGTAACGGCCTGCTACAGAAGCCCAAGGGAAGGATTCGCGAGAGGAAAAGATATAACGTGTTAACAGTCTGTATACGTGGTGGATCCGAGGCGGTTTGAGTGCGGTGGCTATCTGGAAGCCGGTAAGAGCTGTGATCAGCCATACTCCTATCATAACAAATACTAACATATGACTGTATTTTTCAACCAAAGGCATATATTACTAACCTGACTCTATCGGACTAACTCTCATTCTATTAGCAATAACCACAAGGCATATTAGAGACAGGAAACATTATATGTGATACTGGGACTGACCTGAACTACTATTGATGCTCTAATGGTTTAGCCGTGCTTTAAGTACATACAACAAATTGGTTGTAGTGAATGAACTAAGGCTAAAGTTATCAGCGTAAAAAAAGCACTTGGAGTAACGAGGTTAAAAATAAACGGGGGCTCCCCAAAAAGATATCCCTACTATAATACGCTACTGCTCCCTCCCACCAGCATTGCCGATATGTAAGAATCGGATAAGGTTTGAGAAAAGGCGTCCTAATTGCTACCAAAAAACCTTAGTTAGCCGACTGGTAAGAGCGCATGAACTGTATGGATTAGTGTGATACTTCTAAAAAAAAAAAAAAAAAAAAAAAAAAAAAAGGCGGGCCTTGGAAAAAGACGTTGATTTCTTAAAATAACATTATAGCAAGGCTCATTTCCTACCTGGGGGATGGGGCCAAGACGCAAACAAGAGAAATCGAAAGTTGATACATCATTTTTTTCGCCGAGGATCAATAAACAACAATTGGAGACTAACATGAATAAAAAAATGAGGTCTCCCAGAGGGTCTCTGGATGAAGCTAAAGATCTGCACAGTGACGACAGCCTAACGTCAATTGCCTCAATCCCAGCCCAGACCACCCCACCCCACAATGAATGGCTGACCGAAAAGGCCATGGAAAAAATGTTAAATAAACACCATTTAAAAATCCAATCGGAACTTAGATCTCTAACACAGGAAATAAAACACGAGATCTCTTCACTGGGGGATCGTACAGCCACCCTGGAAGATGGAGTAACTGAAATAACTGAGACATGCAATACATTAATAGATGCAGTGGCAGCTTGTAGAGAAACTATCCAACAACAAGAAAAAAAAATTATAGACCTAGAAGATCGCTCAAGGCGAAATAATATAAGAATCCGTGGTATCCCAGAAACAGTAGCAGATGCAGACTTACTGAATTCTATATGGGACTTTATGTCCTCACTTCTACCAGAAGCCACTGACTCAGACCTTAAAATTGACAGAGCACATAGACTGCGGAAACCAGCAACAGCCCCACCTGCGGCCCCAAGAGATGTAATTGTGAGGATTCATTACTTCCACATTAAAGAAGAACTCATGAAGGCAAGCAGGCAAAGAGACCAACGCACGGAACAATTTAAAGACTTAATAGTCTTTAACGATATCTCACCGGCCACTCTAAATAAAAGAAGAGAATTTGGAAAAGTCACTACCATTCTGCAAGGGAAAAGCATACGTTATAATTGGGGCTTCCCCCTATCACTCATCTTCACAAAAGAGGAACAGCGTTACATCTGCAATAATGTAAGAAAAGCAGAAGAACTATTGATCAGATGGGGATGGATGCAATAATCCGAAAGATCTCCAAAAAAGGACTTCGATATTCCAGGAAAAATCAAAGTGGATTGGAGATCGGCCCCAAAACCGACATCTTGACCGATGTTTATGCAGCAGGAAAAGACTCACTCATACTAAATGACTGTTGCTAACAAAACATTAATTATTAGAGATCTGTATATATTGAGTGTTAACATTTATTATTGCATTTAACTTCTCTCGGTTTACATCGGAGTAACGATACCACATTGTGATCCCGTGCGCGCAGGTCACTGGGGTATAAATCTTGTCGATTGGTAACCGGCTCAAGGAGAAGGGTAGAGAGAAAGTGGCAAAATAAAATAATCCAGATAGGGAACATATTAATATGAATAAACATATTTACAAGAAAATAAATAAATAAATAAAACAAATAAAAAAAAAAAAATATGTATCTATGTATGTACATGTGTATGTATGTATATATGTGTATATATGTAGGTATGTATGTATACCCAATCATACCTCTATATATAAAATTAAATTCCCCCGACACCATCTAGAAAGTTGTACATTACACGTTAAACTCACTCATACTCCTCCACTAAACCGCCTAGCGAAATTAGCTGGCGCTCGATGAAAATCCAAAGGAACATTCTTTGGATCACCTTCTTCTCTGCGAGCTCCACCTCTAAAGGCCACCATAACATCTGGCCGAACCAGCAGGAGCACAATCTTAGATATACGTCACAGCTGTTATCCCAAGATAACACCAAAAATAAGGCCCCACATAAGAGTGCGATATTCGTAACTCGCTCCCCACTGAAATATTATAAAGAAAACCCCCGCTACAAGATTCTTGTTAGTAAATATATGCCCCAGGTTACCCGGATAAAAAAAAACGGATCTATTTCCTGGTCCCCCCCTCTTTGTTTTTATGCTAAGCAAACATATTCACTGCAATGGTATGTGTGGAAGTACTAACATTTAATGTTCGGGGCTTAAACTCCCCAGAGAAAAGATTTTCGGTTTGGCGTACTATAAAGTTTTATTCTCCAGATATAGTCATGCTACAGGAAACCCATCTTTTGGAAAAAGACCACCACAGATTTAACGATAAATCTTACACACGCATATATTTCGCCTCAGACAGACAAAAAAAAAAAGCGGGCGTAGCTATCGCGATCAAAAATACGCTCCCAGCTACACAAATTGCGGTTGCACAAGATATCCACGGTAGATATGTTATGCTCAACTGTCTTGTTTACAACCAGGCTTTTAGCTTCATAAACGTATATGCCCCTAACCATGGCCAATTAAAATTCACCAAAAAAGTTTTTAGTAAGTGTATTGGTAGATATAATAGGAATACAATCATCGGCGGCGATTTTAACGCAATCGCCAATAGACGTATAGATACTACATCTGACAAAATAAGCCTTAAGAAAAAACCTTGTATTGGAGAAATCATACGAGCATATGATCTACACGACGTATGGCGTTACAAACACGGCGAAAGAAGGGACTTTACGTTTTTTTCCAAACCACACTCTACTTATTCAAGGATAGATTTTTTCTTGGTAAGCAGAGGTCTGGTTAACAAGACAGTTGACGTAAGCATTCTCCCAATGACCCTCTCTGATCATGCCCCGGTTAAAGTTAAAATCTCAGTTGAAGGGACCTCAATACTGGGTTTGACTTGGAGGTTAAATTTCGTAATCTTAAAACAGTTTAAAAATAAATTAACTGAAGAGCTGGAGGCTTTTTTTAAATTTAATTCAGTTGAGTGCCAATCACCAACTAAACTATGGTGTGCACACAAAGCATACTTTAGAGGCTTCCTTAAAATGTTGAACACTCATATGAGAAAGGAGGAAGATAAAAAACGCAGTGAGTTATTAAACCGTATCAATTCACTAGAGAAATGGCATAAACTAAAACCAGACAAGGACATAGAAGATATAATTTTCAATTTAAGGGAACAAGTAAAAATTTTGTCGCTAAAAGAATATAGGGAAACACTTAGGAGGGACAAACTTAACAAATTTGAATTAAGTTGTAACCGAACAAAAGCTCTTTCAAATAAGCTTAAAAAGGGAAATATAACTAAACAAATAGAAAAGATCTTGGACCACGACGGGAAATTTACTTATGACCCACAAAAAATAATAGCAATTTTTCGTTCCTACTATTCAAAGCTTTATAACTTGGAGGAACACGGCGAGGTCACGAAACCAGACATCGAATCTATCAACTCATTTTTAGATCCGCTATCTCTTCCGAAGCTAAGTCTAGAACAATCGGAGTTTCTGGTAGGCGAATTCACGTTATATGAGGTCACGCTAGCAATAAATAAACTAAAAAAAGGTAAAGCCCCAGGCCCAGACGGGCTAATAAACGAATACTATATAGAATTTAGAGACATCCTAGCTAAGTACCTGGTAGAAATGTTTAATGAGATTAAAAGGACAAATAACATACCGGAAGAAATGCTAATAACAAAAATTATAACTATCCCAAAACCGGATAAGGATGACTCCAAAGTACAAAATTATCGACCAATTTCACTCCTTAATAGCGATATCAAATTATATTCTTCAATCTTAGCCACGAGATTAGCAACAGTCATACCAAGTATAGTCTCAAAAGATCAGGTAGGGTTTATGCCAAGAAGCCAGACCCGCGATGCCACCCGTAGGGTAATTGACTTAATTCAAACAATAGAATCCAGGGGGGCCCCATGCGCACTACTGTCTATTGACGCGGAAAAAGCGTTCGACAGAGTGCACTGGGGCTTCCTGGAAACAGCACTGGTAAAATTTGGATTCCCAAAAATTTTTATAGACATGATAATGGCCATGTACAGCTCCCCGGTGGCATTCATAAGCGGCCTGGGGTTCTGTTCGGAGAAATTCAAAATCACGAACGGGGTCCGTCAAGGATGCCCGCTCTCCCCCTTGCTATTTAACATCTTTATAGAACCCCTAGCACAAGCTGTGAAAATAAACAAACTTATTAGAGGAGTAAACATCAAGGGAGAAGGCTACCCAATTGGCCTATATGCAGACGACATCATTATCTCATGTGAGGAACCAGCCGCCTCTTTGGCAGCCTTTAAAAATGTAGTCAAATCATACTCTATAGTATCATACTATAAAATAAATGAAAATAAAAGTAAAATATTATTAATAAATGGAACCATGGTACTAGAAAAAAAAATTAAGGAAAACTTTCCATATCTGTGGTCCCCAGAGGGTTTTCAATATCTGGGGATTCAGCTGGCCGGCTCTCTCAAAGACATTATTAACAAAAACTTGATAGAATTAAACAATAAGTTAACCAATATAATTAGCTATTTGACAAAATGCCGTTTGACCTGGCTAAATAAAATCTCCGCCGTAAAACGAAATATTCTCCCAACGGTTCTATACTACATGAGATGTATCCCCCTAAAATTTTCAAAAGAACATATTAATAAGATACAAAAATATGTCGACAGATATATTTGGAAGGGTAAACCCCCACGGGTACCAAAAAAAACTCTATTTGCCCCGAAAAGTTTAGGTGGAGTAGGATACCCAAACATATTAAGATTCCAAGAAGCCACATTGATGGAACCATTAAAAAGCATTTGGCAAAACAAAGAGAGGGAAAAGTGGATGACTATAGAAGAAGCATTTGCAAACCAGTCATCATTGAAAGATTTAATTGTAGCAGACTGGCTTGGCTACATTAGGAATGGCCAGATGCTCGACAGCACCAACGCCATGTTGACAGCATGGCGCAGTTACCACTCTAGCCGATCGGGAATAAATTTGGGTAGGCATGTTGTCGTAATGGACGTTCTCGGCTTATGTTTGATAGACTCTACAATAGGAAGATGGAAAGCTGCCGGCATTTTGTCACTGGCTGACCTTTTTCAAGGTGAAAGAATCATGTCCTTTGAGGACGTCTGCAATAAATATAGTATCCCCAAGGGTGATTTTCTCAACTACAAGAAACTGACATCTTTTCTGCAACGAACACATAAGAACTGGCATATCAAAAATACAGACACGACACCTTTTATTAAATTCTTAGAGAGTAAAAACAAATGGAAGGGCGGTATATCGATTGCCTACGCAGAACTAAACTGCCATAGTCTGGGTAATATGAAATTGACTTATATGTTAAAATGGGAATCAGAATTAGGTAAGACGTTCTCACTGAATGACTGGCTTTCATCTTTTAATAGAACCCAAAATTGGTTGATGTGCCTAAATCATAGTGAATGTTATCTAAAGAATGTCTTAAGATGGCACTTAGCACCTAATAGACTAGCAAATATATATAGTAATGCTCCAAAGGAATGTTGGAGAGGATGTGGGGAGCAAGCAAATCTCCTCCATCTCTGGTGGTACTGTCCGATGGTTTTGAATTTTTGGGTACAAGTGAACGTGCTGTTCCAGAGAAAATGTAAGACTAAGCTTCCTGCCCTTCCCGAGATTTTCCTCCTTAATATAATCCAGAAGAATATACCCCTCTCAAATGACGCTAGGGGTATTCTCCTTAGGCTTTGCTCAATAGCCAGGCTAGCGATTCAGAACAACTGGAATACAAATTGTCCACCAAAGATGGAGAGTGTAATTTCGGGGATGAACAAATTAAAAAGCTATGAATTATTTATGTACGATGGGGGAGTCTTAAGTAACAAAAATCTATTTTTGGGATGGGAAATATGGTCATGACACTGACTCAGTTGGGAAAGAAAGGAAAGGAAAAAAAAAAAAAAAAAAAAAAAAAAAGGGAAACATAATATAAGGGGATAATGTATCTATCAAAAAGTACAGGATACATGAACAAAAATTAGATGGGGAACAAAGGGGACAGACGGGAAGTTACATAGGGCATATTATAAAGGTAGACTATAGCAGCTGAATATAGATAGTTACTTAACAGAAATTTCCTTAAATTGTTTCTTTCTTGTTGGAAGGCTGACTGTTGCCTCATATAACAGATTGTAAAATTGTAATTTCTTTTTGATTGTATTTACGATTAATAAAATTTAAAAAAAAAAAAAAAAAAAATAAAATAAAAAAAAAAAAAAAAAAAAAGAAATTAAGTGTTAACGAGCAGTTGAACAGGTGTACCTAATAAAGTGGCCGGTGAGCATATATATATATATATATATATATATATATATATATATATATATATATATATAAATAATGGAAAAGGCAGCACACAAAAAAATTTGGGTGAAGAACGGTGGTTTTAATCCATAAAATCTAATCAAAAAAGTGCAGTGCTTCATGTCAGTGCAGTTCAATAGTATATGAATGCAGCATATTGTGAGGGCATATAAATACATTATATAACAAGATATAAGTGTACAACAGTATAAGAGCCTTTTAACAGGATAATTAGTGTGTGTTAAGTGCAGGTGATTTAAAGAACATTACCGGGGCATGGGCAGGCATACTTCCAAGCATGGATCCGTCAAACACGGTTTGTACACAATTGTATTGCGCATGCTCGCACTATCCGGCCAAGGGTGTGATTCAATGGCGCAAGCGTATTGCCGTCTCGAGAGGCATGAACCTCCATCATGGGTGTGGGAAACAAACCACCCAGTGCAGACATGCGCACAAACTGAAGCCTGGTTCGATCTGCCATTTTGGTTGAAGGCAACCAGTTAGTTAAGCGTGTATCAGGTAAGTATAAAGTGCTAGGTAAACCAGCCTGAACGAAGAGTGGTGGTGTCATCCCAAGACTGGGAGACACCTCCTCCTCCTCTGGGATGTGTGTGGGATATTGATCCAATAAAGGACAACAGCACCCACATTAGTCCAGAGTTGCCGCAACAGGGGTATCCTAGCTATATGAAAATATTTAGAAACATACCTACACGCAAGAAAAAAGACATTACAATAATTGTGCCCTTGTCATAGTGTGAGTATGTACATATATAAAGAACAGTGATATATATATAAGTTGGTTTCGCCCGCCAGTCCCGGATATGTATCACATGAACTTCTTCCATATCTAGGAGAGTTCTGTAACAAAAAGAAAAACAAGTATAAGTAAAGGAATATAATGCAGAATTACATAAGATACCTCTAATATACTAAGAAAGAGGGGAATCAAGGGAAACGCACCCAAAGGAGAGGAACAGCTGTCTATAACGTGTTTAAGCAACACATTCGGTGCAATTCTATGGATTAAAACCACCGTTCTTCACCAAAAAAAATTTTTTGTGTGCTGCCTTTTCCATTATTTGTTATTCGGAGGGTCCTTCCCCTTGCCCGGACCCATTACGGCTTTGCACATACCTTCTATTTTTGTGACTCTTTTTGGGATATTTGCCGTGCTGCTTGGACTTTTCTACATTCTATTCGTGGCTTAAGAGCTGTGCATGGCCTGTAAGTCTTCTTTGGATTAGCATTTTTGATTTTTTCGTCTTTTTGTTTTTTCTCTGCTTTTTCTTTTCTTTTTATTGAAGAATATATATTTTGTATAATGGAAACTACGGTGGACCTTACCCATATATTCACATATACTGAGGAAGATGAAACAAGGATCTTGCAGACCCTGGAGGGTGATACAGCTTTTTTAACAACCCCTACAACATTGGAACTAAAAAGAAAATATGAGGCTGAGTCAAAGAAGTTAGTCACCTTACAACTCCATATGGCAACATTGGGAGAATATTACAAAGCCCACAGAATCCCACGAGGCATGCGTTCTCACGTACAACCCAACTTAATGACCAGAGACCCAATTTTTTGTACCAAGTTTGCTTCAATATCCAACAAATATTCGATGGATTTACTTCTGCTTAATATAGAATTTTTGAATAAAGAAATTTCCTCCTTAAAAAGCAAAATTATGGAGATAAAGAATATCTTATCTCATCAATTAACTGACGATGAGATCAACAGTTTTTTTGAGTCTGTCGATTCAAGCATACAACGATTACGTGTGGATTTGGAAGCCACTAAACGCACTAAGTGGCAGTGTGACGCCGATGATTATAAATTGGGACACATATACAGTTGGCAAAATGGACAACAAGAAAACAATAGACGTCGACGTCGACCCCCCCAAAAGGGAGAACAGCCGTGAACAGCCTGGTGAAACTAAGTCTACTACCCCTGCAATTTCTTCAACCTCCTCTTTTTTAGAGAAAAATCTGCAATCCAACCACAGAGATCGAAACGACGGTGGAGAGGCAGACGGAAACACAGGAGATGCCTCAAAAGACAAAGGGAAATCCAAGGGACAACCGATGAAAACACGCAAAAGACTTTAGTGGTAAATATTTCGTCTAAAACCTTGACCCATGCACAATACTCTGTTTTGTCAAAAGGTTTATCATTTTGTATGAATATGCAACCGGATTGGTTCCAGGTGGAAACCGATCTCTTTTCTTTTTTTAGATCGATTAAATTGAAATATTTCTTCCATGATCGTGAGTCACAACAGGTTCTGCAGTATTATGTCTTAAAAATTTGGGATTATCCAATAAGAGTACCTTTTTACCCTCCTTATCTGTGCCTGCTATAGACACCTTTATATCGGTAGTTAAACGTGATCTTGACATACTTCGGAGTACACATACGAATAATACATTTTCTCACCCTAACATTACTAGGGCTGAAGTCCTGGCAATTGGCGAGCTGGCCCATGACGGCGACCTCACAATTAAACCTGCTGACAAAGGGGGTGCGGTCGTCGTCATGGATACCAGCTCGTACATTGCCGAAATTCGACGTCAACTGTCAGATTCTACTGTCTACAAGAGGATCTCAGGGGATCCTAAATTCCAACTGTCCAAACGTCTTAGGGTAATTCTGGATAAAGCACTAATGTCTAACTTGATAGATGAGGATTTACACAAATTTCTCTTTATTGAACATCCTACGGTACCCGTATTGTATGTCCTCCCTAAGATACATAAAAATTTAAAATGTCCCCCCGGGCGACCAATCGTGGCCGGCTCGGGTTCTATATTTTCCAATGTGGCAACCTTCTTGGATAGAATTCTGCAAAGATTTGCTATAACAGCTGATTCATACATCAAAGATACAGGCAATTTTTTGTATAAATTAAATACACTAACACTGGACAACTTGACTGACTATACTTTGGTATCATTTGATATTGTTTCTTTATATACCTCAATCACTCATGAGAGAGGTATGAAAGCTATTAATATGATATTACACAATTCTGACTTATCACCCCAAACCAAAGACCTTGTGACCACTCTATTGGATCTGGTGCTCACCAATAATTATTTTTTGTTTGAAGATGAATTTTTTTTGCAGTTAAAAGGAGTGGCTATGGGTGCCAATATGGCACCCACATATGCCAACATAACGATGAGACATTTTGAGGAAGACGTCGTCTATGGGTCCCACCACTTCTCTCATGTTTTGAGGTGGTGGCGATACATCGACGACGTCTTCCTCATTTGGACAAGACCAGAGTAAAACTTAGACCTTTTTTTGGAGTATTTAAACTCTTTCGATCAAAATCTACAATTTACCATGGTGAAATCCAAATCTAATTTACAGTTTCTTGACGTAAATGTACAACTAAGAAATGGTTGTTTATCTACTAAAATTCATGTTAAACCTACAGATAGGAATAACATACTCCGTTACGAAAGTGGGCATCCGAGGTCCATGATTAAGAATTTGCCTTATAGTCAATTCTTACGTATAACTAGAATTACGAGTGATGCATCAGATAAAGAAATAGACTTCAATGTGATGTCCAAAAAATTTTTGAATCGTGGGTATCCACCAGTGGTGATTGAACAAAATAAATCTAGAGCGTTATCCATCACTAGACAAGAAGCCCTCTCTAGACCCTCCTCTAACAAGAGTGTAAATAGGATTCCTTTTATTTCTACATATAATAACAAGAGTAATGAAATTGCAAACATCGTACGTAGACATTGGTGCATCTTGTCACATACCTTTTCAGATATCCCTGAATTTCAATGCCCACGCTTGTTTTCATATAGACGTGGCAGTAACCTCAAAGACAAAATTGTGAGGGCCGATGTGGGCTCGAGACAACGCACCACACAGCGAGGTATATTCGGATCTACCAAAAAGGGATGTTTCCCCTGCCTGTCATGCGTAAATTGCCCTTACATGATTAAGGGTAATTCATTTGAACATAGGGGCAATACTTATGACATCAGACACTTTTTAACCTGTAATAGTGACTTCGTGATCTATCTATTGTCCTGTCCTTGCCAACTGGTATATGTGGGGGAAACCACACTTGACCTCAAGATGAGACTTAACCAACACCGGTATACGATCCGGAAAGGTGTTAAAGACCTACCGGTGTCCAAACACTTCTCAGAAATGGGACACACTGAGGGACAACTTAAATTTAGAATCATCGATCATGTACCCCCTTTACGGAGAGGTGGTGATCGTGAACGGCTTCTTAAAATCAAAGAATTAAAGTGGATACACAAATTGGGTTCCCTTAAACCTCAAGGGTTGAATGTGGATTTTAAACTTAATGTAATTTGATTTGACACAATTCTAAATATTGTTATCTAATGCACCGAATGTGTTGCTTAAATACGTTATAGACAGCTGTTCCTCTCCTTTGGGTGCGTTTCCCTTGATTCCCCTCTTTCTTAGTATATTAGAGGTATCTTATGTAATTCTGCATTATATTCCTTTACTTATACTTGTTTTTCTTTTTGTTACAGAACTCTCCTAGATATGGAAGAAGTTCATGTGATACATATCCGGGACTGGCGGGCGAAACCAACTTATATATATCACTGTTCTTTATATATGTACATACTCGCACTATGACAAGGGCACAATTATTGTCATGTCTTTTTTCTTGCGTGTAGGTATGTTTCTAAATATTTTCATATAGCTAGGATACCCCTGTTGCGGCAACTCTGGACTAATGTGGGTGCTGTTGTCCTTTATTGGATCAATATCCCACACACATCCCAGAGGAGGAGGAGGTGTCTCCCAGTCTTGGGATGACACCACCACTCTTCGTTCAGGCTGGTTTACCTAGCACTTTATACTTACCTGATACACGCTTAACTAACTGGTTGCCTTCAACCAAAATGGCAGATCGAACCAGGCTTCAGTTTGTGCGCATGTCTGCACTGGGTGTTTTGTTTCCCACACCCATGATGGAGGTTCATGCCTCTCGAGACGGCAATACGCTTGCGCCATTGAATCACACCCTTGGCCGGATAGTGCGAGCATGCGCAATACAATTGTGTACAAACCGTGTTTGACGGATCCATGCTTGGAAGTATGCCTGCCCATGCCCCGGTAATGTTTTTTAAATCACCTGCACTTTACACACACTAATTATCCTGTTAAAAGGCTCTTATACTGTTGTACACTTATATCTTGTTATATAATGTATTTATATGCCCTCACAATATGCTGCATTCATATACTATTAAACTGCACTGACATGAAGCACTGCACTTTTTTGATTATGCACTTTATATTGAATTTTACACTAATTGCTATGCTGTACTAAGAGAGTATATATATGTTCACTCATTCTTGTAACCTCACTTGAGAAAGGCTCACGTGTATACGAGCCGAAACGTCGTCTTCTATGGATTAAAACCACCGTTCTTCACCAAAATTTTTTTGTGTGCTGCCTTTTCCATTATTTGTTATTCGGAGGGTCCTTCCCCTTGCCCGGACCCATTACGGCTTTGCACATACCTTAAATTTTTGTGACTCTTTTTGGGATATTTGCCGTGCTGCTTGGACTTTTCTACATTCTATATATATATATATATATATAGAGAGAGAGAGAGAGAGAGAGAGAGAGCTAAATATTACAATAATTGCATAGCAAATATAGAAAGCTATTATACATCAGATGTCGAAGAATAGTGGGCTTTGTACATTTGATCTAGTGAATCAGACATCCGTTTCTCCTCCGACTTTGCATCACTTTCAATTTCCTTCTGTCATTTTGAAAGAAATAAATGGTCCATTCTTTCCTCCCAATCATTAATGCGAACCTGTCATCAACAATTGAACTAACAAACCACTGCCAGAATATTGTCAAGCAGGGTAACACCTTTTAGTTTTTGTTTCTTTCATGGTCCTGTGTAGTGGCATCATCCAGAAAATCAATTTTGAAGTGAGCTGTAAATTGGTTTTATGAAGTCAAGGTGGAAAGCTCTGATAGCCTACTCCTCTGTGATTAAAGAAACATGCATCAGAATTCAGAGATCTGGTTAGGAATGCAGGACCATCAATTACAGAGAAGGGGGCTTCCAGAGGAAGATGGAGTTTGATCTCAGTATCAAAATCTCCGCCTCCTTGACTTTAAGCAAAAAATTTATATCTCACTTAAAAGTAGATTTTCTTGAAGATGCTAGCACACTGAGTCATGAAAAAAACATGATCTGGAAGGTGTTCAGCTGCTTGCCAACATATTGGTAGTGGTTTATTAGGTCAATTTCTGCTGGCAGGTTTCCTTTAACCTTGGGTGCTTCCTTGTCCTTCCAATGAAACAAAATTCATTTTCTCAACAATAAGAGACATTTTAGTACACACAGAGTACACCTCAATGAACCAACAATACCCAATTTTGAGCCCAAGAAGCAAAAACCTGTGGACAAAATAGAATGCTACATTCAAATACTACTTACAAACTATAGACTACTCATGTCCAATAATGATAGAGTCTTGGAAACATCCATAAAATGTATATGTACAAGATGAACATCTATCAGATTGCATCTAGGGTACTTTTTTGCAATTTAATTGTTTTGGCGTGAAGTGCACCTTATGTACAATAAAGATCTGAGTTACAATGTGGGACATATTCTTGATGACTGTCAAATGTAACACATCTTTCTTCCACTTCACATAACATTCTTTAAAAGAAGGATACTTATCACTTTTAAGCAGTCTTATAAACCCCTGACATTACTCCTATCAAATGTGCATTGAAAGCATAACTGAACTAGGCAAACAAACAATCATTTCAAAGATTTAAGTGAAAATCCAAAGCCAGTTTAAGCTTGTAATGTCAACTAAGTGTAAATTGGAGAATTCACCAGCCCTAACACAATGATATTTTTTGATATTTCCACTTTCATTGAATTGCAGGCATGGGAACATCATTTTGACTCCTTAAGGGTCAAGTACAAACGAAAAAAAATAAATCTCTTCCCTAATATAAAAGGTGCACTTACTAGGAGAGGGGGTATTAACATTAATACGGTAATATGGTATTGAGAATGAAAGAAGCAGTAATTCTATAAAGGAACACTTAAGTAGTGGATGAACAAACACAATGAAACTAATGGGTAAAGGAGGGAACGGACAGGAAGAGAGAGCAAATAAGTGGCAATTTATCCTTTAAATGTAGGGGGCACTAAAGTAATAAGAGTGCAGAGAATGCACTGTGAGGCAGCGGTGAACTAACATGGCATTATTATTTTGTATGGGGCATAAAGGGATAAGATGATAATCATGTCTGTTTGCACAGTTCACAGAGATGAGTTGTAGCTGGAAGAAGCCTGGAAGATCTGATGGAAAGAGTGCGTCAAGTTGTCAGTGGTAAGTCATTGTATTTAGTTGTATTCTCTGTCCTGAGCTGCTATCATGTTATTTTATTGTGGTATATTAGTCTTCGGTTATGTTGCTGGCATATTTGTTAGTACTAATATTAAGTCATTTTATAGAAACTGTCATGGTGTAGCAGTATTATTTGGGCCTCAAACAGCCTTATCATTGCTAATTTTGCCCTTTGAATTGTCAATACACTGATTAGTCTATGAAGATAATATCAATCAGTGTACTACGGTAATATTTGCTTCTGGCACAGGATAAAAATGATTTTTGTTTCTTATCATTATGATAATGATTATGATCATTATGATTATGCAGTAATGGTGGTCATTGTTAGTAGGATGGGAATTTTATCTCAGGGCACAGAGGACTCTAGTTATGCCACTGATTTTACCTCAACTTCTCTTCAATTGTTTGTGAAGGATGCCAAAACACAAATGTTGTCTGCTTTGAAAATAAGTTTTGTGAGTATGGATAAAGGGGTTAAACTAACAATAAATTCCAGAAGAACAATCATTTCATCAACAACTTCTCTAGGATGATATCACCTTAATTCACATTGGTGCTGGTTAGTCTTCATAATGGCTAAGAAGTACGGTTTAAGAAGTAATATGTTGACATCATTTTCTGAAAAGCTTAACAGGTTTGTTCAAGCTTTATGAAAATTTATAGGAGCACATGGTTGGAGGGAGGGTTATAAAAACAATAAAAATCTTATACTTACCTCCTCTGACGCACCCAAGTTCCGCAGTGCCATCCATCTATCGGCATTGGACTGTGGCAGGAACTTGTAAAATAACAGGGGCACAGTCATTATGGTGGGTGCCATAGGACTACGGGAGCAGTAGAGTTAGTAAGGATAAGGTTTGTATTGTTTTAATTGCCCCATATTTTTGTAAAGCCAGAACAACCCTTTTAAATAAGAAGAGGTTAAAAAAAAAGTCTGTGGCTCTTTTCTTAGACAAGTAAGAAATAAAAATGAAAAAATTTGAATATCTTGAATTCTGATCCTGATACTTTACCAATCTAAGGGAAACATCTATATGGATTCTAATGTGAAAGGTTGAGAACATTTTAAAAAGCAAGATAGCCAACAGAACAGAGGTAGACAATAAATACCCTAAAAAGTTTCTAAAGTGATTAGTATGCTATTTTTGTCCTTTGCAAACACACAATGACAGCTTGGTTATCTTCTGCAGCCTGCCAATTCAGTCATATGGCTTTAATAAACAGCTGAACATTTTATCACAGTAAAATAAAAGGTATACAATTACAAAATAGAAGTGACCCACAGCATAAAAATTTCATATTATACAAGTAAAAAGAAAATGCTGTTGCTCAAATTAAACATTATACATTAAATCTTGATAAAATATGCAAAAAATCAAATGTATTCTATTTATGTTTTATAAAATTACTTTTGACATAAGATGCTCAAGCTCATATTGAATGTTTGTATTTTATTTTATAGAAATAGCACTACTTTTCTCTTTGAACATCTGTGGCATCAAGTCTCATTTTATTCTGTCCCCAGACAACCTTAAAAATCTGCATGTGTCTGAAATGTGAACCTCCACTTGTATATTAGGTAATTTACCATAAAGCAATCTTCTTACACATTCTTATCTTCAGAATTGCTTCTTTCACGAGTGCGCTTTCTGTTTCTGGGAAAATTCTACTTATAGGCTGATAGAGAAGGCCACATCTAAAATAGAATTCCCTGCAGCTTTTCTACTCCATTGTTAGATAGTATGTTAAGCAGTTCCAATGTTAAAGGGACACTGTCTCCAGATTTCACCCCATTAACCTACTAGCACCCTCAGGTAAGGTACTGTATATAAAGTTCTTTATAGAGTCCCCTCTTTAATGTGGAAGCTTACCTATTTACCTCTAAAAAATTGCCAAAAGTATGTAAGAGTCATATTTTGCCTGAGAGGAGTCCAGTTTAGAGGCTTTGAGGAGGGGTGTGACTTCAGATGCCCCTATGTTCGTTTTTATGGTTCCTAGAAACAAGCATTTTTAACTCCTTAACGACTTGGCCTTTTTTAGTTTTTTCACTTCCATTTTTCACTCCCCACCTTCAAAAATCTATAACTTTTTTATTTTTATACACAAAGAGCTCTGTTATGGCTTATTTTCTGCGTAACAAATTGCAATTCGTAGTGACGGTATTTAATATTCCATGGTGCGTACTGGGAAGCGGGAAAAAAATTCCAAATGCAGTGAAAATGATGAAAAAACAAATTTGCGACGTTTTCTTGTGGGCTTGGATTTTACAGCTTTCACTGTGTGCCCAAAATGACATGTCTATTTTATTCTTTGGGTTGCTACGATTATGTGGATACCAAATTTGTATAGGTCTTATAATGTTTTCATACATTTAAAAAAATTAAAACCTCCTGTACAAAATTTTTTTTTTTTATTTTGTCATCTTCTGGTGGCAATAACTTTTTCATACTTTGGTGTACGGAGCTGTAGGTGGTGTCATTCTTTGCAACTTTTGATGGCGTTTTCATTGCTATCATTTTTAGGACTGTGCAACCTTTTGATCACTTTTTATTAATTTTTTTATATTTTCCAAAATGGCAAAAAAATGTCATTTTTGAATTTGGACCCTATTTTCCGTTACAGGGTTAAACGCAGCGAAAAACCGTTATTATATTTTGATAGATCGGACATTTTCGGACGCGGTGATACCTAATGTGTTTATGATTTTTACTGTTTATTAATATTAATATCAGTTCTAGGGAAAGGGAAAGGGGGGTGATTTGAATTTTTAGGTTTTTTTATTATAATTTTTTTTTTTTTACTTTTTTTTACTTTTACTTTTACTATTTTTCAGACTCCCTAGGGTACTTTAACCCTAGGTTGTCTGATCGATCCTACCATATACTGCCATACTGCAATATGGCAGTATATGGGGATTTTACTCCTCATTCATTACAATGTGCTGATAGCACATTGTAATGAATGGGTTAAAACGAGACTGCTTCGGGCCTTCGTGAGACCCGAAGCTGTCATGGCAATGGATCACCGCTCCCCGTGACATCATCGGGGAGCGGCGATCCGCGGCAAGATGGCGGCCCATGCAGCGCCATCTTTTTGGAGCCTCCGGCAGCATTGCAATATGCAGCAAAGACTTACCGGCTATGGAGAGGGCTCGGCCCGCGAGCCCTCTCCATGCACCGGGACCCGTACTCGTACGGCGCGCGTCGGGAAGGGGTTAACAAGGTTTCATATTAAAGATAAGAATCTCATCTTTCAGTTTGTACCAGACTTGTGGATCTGTCCAATAAGACAGAGAAAATGTGTACCTAAAGGTGCTTAGTTGGAGTTTGGACCACATCTATTACTGACGTGCGCCAAATTATCTCAGCGTCACAATTCTGCAATACCAAAAATAAGGTGCACACTTCCAGAGCAGTGCAAGGGTTTCCAGATATTTGAAGACAATGCACCAGTTTTTAATCTGTTGCACTCTGCACACTCCACAGGCAAACTGCACATTGTACAGACCACTTTTGATAAATGTGGCCCATTGAGTTAAAGAAATAGTTGGGAATTGGATCTTTATCTGCAGATTGCATTTTCAACTCGGGTCTTTAAATATTTAAAAAATATAAAAAATATACATTTTTTAAACAATTTGTCATTGAAATATCTATTTCTTTGTTAAAGCAATACATATCGGTTCCTGAGCAGGAATAAAAGCAGAGCCTTGTATAGACAAGTAGCCAATTACAATATACAGATTGTAGTTCATTTCCTAGTTCTGTTCATGGTTGGAAGAGCTGCACGTGCATATAATGAAAAAAATGTACTGTTTAGATTTATTCACTATTGAGTTGTTGAAAAAAATTAGCAGAACTTTGAACAAGGTTCATATAAAGGTTTTGAAAGCAGTAAAATAGTCAAGTATTACTTTGGTTTTTCAATAATTTAAAAAATGAAATTGTAACTCAGTTTTCATAATGGATTCAAACAAATTGTAATATCTAATTCCCCTTTCAAAACTAACAGAAGGATGCTCATCTTTATCAGTACATTGGCATGTTTTCTGTGTCTGTTTGTCTTAAATCTTCCTCAGCAGCAGGAAAGTGGGAAAGTGAGTCTAACTTTTTTCTTATTATTGCCCTATAAATCTATCTTGAGTATGCTGCACTTCTTCTCATAATGCCCCGTGGTCTTACGTGAAGGGAGTCAGCAGCCAATCCAATGGGATTTACACTGAGCTCCACATCTATACATTATCCATATAGGGAACTAGCCTCACAGCTCCAATGATGCTTCACAATATGAAATATAGAGTAGAAACAAGCAGTGAAATTGTTGTATGAAGTCCATAGTCTGTGCTATGTGAGCACTAGGAGGTAACAGCTTCTTTGCTGTGTAGATAAATGGGGGTATTTCCCCTGTAGTTATGTAATTTTTCTGGAATTCTGATTTTGGTGGTCTAAATTCAAGACATTTTGGTTACATACATATTTATGCCTGAAATCTAGTGTACAAGTCTTGAAATGGGCACAATTCCTGGCACATAGCTCCACGCCTAGTGGGTTTGGACAGGTGTGAAGGGGTAAGTCTGGCGTTCCTGCCCCACTCTTGCGCACAAGCTATAGCCTGTGCACGTTCAGGCATAGAACTGCCCCATTGGCACAGTGATGCCCCCTTGTGGGGTTTATGAGGAGCCTCCTGGAAAATCTGGCGGGTCCAAGGAGGCAGGGATAAGATAATATACTTACACCATATTAGATAAATCTCCCCCATTGTTTTTATACATTTTTTCTCAGGAGGGGGGTCAGAAATTTTGTCATAATGTTCCAGAGGGTTGAATGCTTCTTTTATGCAAAGCATTGAAGATTTTCTGTGTCATCTGTTTCTAAACTAAATTGTCAATCAAGTCTGAATTGCAGTTTACATAATTCAAGCCACAAAACTGGATAACCAAAAACTACAATAATAGTGATGCCCTATTGTATTGTAACTTCACAAAATGTGTTGTCCTGATACAAATCCAAAAATATTTTTATATAATCAAATAAATAAATAATCTTATTATTCTAGGTAGATTCCCAACACTAACATTCCAGCTTACGGCAAAAGAAAGAAACATAAAACACAAGCAGATTTTTGGATAAGGAGCTCAGTACAATGAGTTTTCTCCATAAGCACCAAATCTGTAATTGAATCAGGTACTTGCTGCCTATTTAGAGCTCTCTCTCTCTAATATGTTTGTGAAAATAAGATAATGATTACCTATGAACACATATTTTATTAGCTGTATTCAATTAATCACCTTTATTACATCTATTAGAATATCCTAAAGTGGCCAACTTAGATTAGATATTCTACTATCAGTGAAATCACATTCTATTTGTGGAGAGAAAACACTAAGTTACAGCATATTCCATCATAAGATGGGTGGTTAGCAGTATTATTATCCCTGCCGTCATGTAGCACATGTGATACTGCACAATCTTTTAGGACATTTCTGCATCTTATCTTTTTAATGGAATACATAGCTTACATAGTGACTTACTATTATCTCAGTGATCTTAATTAGAGATGAGCGAACACTAAAATGCTCGGGTACTCGTTATTCGAGACGAACTTTTCCCGATGCTCGAGTGCTCGTCTCGAATAACGAACCCCATTGAAGTCAATGGGAGACTCGAGCATTTTTCAAGGGGACCAAGGCTCTGCACAGGGAAGCTTGGCCAAACACCTGGGAACCTCAGAAAAGGATGGAAACACCACGGAAATGGACAGGAAACAGCAGGGGCAGCATGCATGGATGCCTCTGAGGCTGCCTAATCGCACCATTATGCCAAAATTATGGGCAACAGCATGGGCATGACAGAGTGACAGAATGAAGCTAGATAGCATCTAAAACATCCAATAATTGACCCTGACACTATAGGGGACGGCATGCAGAGGCAGCGGCAGCAGGCTAGAGAGTGGCATGGCGACATACCCTAATTGGACTCAGGCTTCAAACCAATGGGTGTCAGAGAGGAACCAAAGGAGGTGAGCAAGAAGCGCTCAAATAATATCGGTACATGATAAAAGTTTGCCAGTATATTTTGTGGATTACACAGCAGGGTGGCGACAAAGTTAACATGGAAGCCATGAAAACAACCCAAAATTCTGCCTGACACAGCTCGTTTGATAAGGGGACCATGTATGCTTACAGTTCATGCCAGTCGCTGCACTGGCTGCCAGTCTCCTTTCGAATACAGTTTAAAATAATAATAACCCTCATCCATAAAGCTCTGTATAATGCTGCACCCCCCTACCTCTCCTCTCTTATCTCAGTCTATCGCCCAACCCGTGCTCTTAGATCCGCCAGTGATCTTAGATTAACCTCTACCCTAGTGCGGACCTCCCACTCGCGTCTCCAAGACTTCTCTAGAGCTGCACCAATTCTATGGAATGCTCTGCCCCGGACTATCAGACTAATACCTAACCTCCAAAGTTTCAAACGTGCTCTTAAAACCCATTTCTTTAGGCAAGCCTATAACACTCATTAACTGCATGAAGTTTTAACTCTTCTACTAACCCGTCCTGTGTCGTCCTCCCATCTGTTATCCAGCAACCAACAGGCACCAGACTTCTCTGCAGTCCCATTCACCCTGGACCTGGTATATAAGATGACGGCTGAGTGGTTCAAGCGACAGCAATTCCATTTATTATATTTTGTTCTATTCCCTAAGAAGAATGGCTTGACCATTAAATATTCTTTTACCTCGTGTTACCCCATCATCTTCATAAACCGTAAGCTCTGGCGAGCAGGGACCTCACTCCTGTTGTTCCATACAAATGTTGTGCTCTGTTACATTACATTTGTATTTGTTTCCTATGATTTGTAAAGCGCTACAGAATATGATGACGCTATATAAATAAAGATTATTATTATTATTATTATGGAGGCAGTGAACTAGTAGTAGATTAAAGGTGCTGCAACTATGTTAGTTGGATCTTGGGATGGAGCTGGCGCTCTGCAGCCAGGCGAGCTTTCGCCAATCCAAGCCCCTGTCTCTAGGCTACTCCCCAAACAGCACTTCTAAGAACCTTTTGTATAAGATCAAGTGTAGTAGCGTTCTTATAAGTTTAGGATATGCCGGGTGAGGGGAATGTAAACAGATGCGCAAGAAGCGCTGAAATAATATCCCTAAATGGTAAAAGTTTGCCAGTATATTTTGTGGATAACACAGCAGGGTGGCGACAAAGTTAACAACTTTGATGTGGAATCCATGAAAACAACCCAAATTTCTGCCTGACACACCTCGTTTGATAAAGGGACGATGTATGGAGGCAGCTATATGGACGACTTTTGGAGGTAGCAATGGAGACAACGTGTGGAGGCTGCTATGGAGACAATTTAATTTGGATAGTGCCTGTATGTGGCAGTCCCAAACATTTTTCAAACCAGAGGAGCAGGTAGGTGGCCCTCCAGTAAAATGGAATAGATTGAGTGCCTGTATGTGGCAGTCCCAAAAATGTTTCAAACCAGAGGAGCAGGTAGGTGGCCCTGCAGTAAAATGGAATAGATTGAGTGCCTGTATGTGGCAGTCCCAAAAATTTTTCAAACCAGAGGAGCAGGTAGGTGGCCCTCCAGTAAAATGGAATAGATTGAGTGCCTGTATGTGGCAGTCCCAAACATTTTTCAAACCAGAGGAGCAGGTAGGTGGCCCTCCAGTAAAATGGAATAGATTGAGTGCCTGTATGTGGCAGTCCCAAAAATGTTTCAAACCAGAGGAGCAGGTAGGTGGCCCTGCAGTAAAATGGAATAGATTGAGTGCCTGTATGTGGCAGTCCCAAACATTTTTCAAACCAGAGGAGCAGGTAGGTGGCCCTCCAGTAAAATGGAATAGATTGAGTGCCTGTATGTGGCAGTCCCAAAAATTTTTTAAAACAGAGGACCGGGTAGGTGGCCCTCCAGAAAAATGGAATAGATTGAGTGCCTGTATGTGGCACTCACAAAAATTGTTTCAAACAGAGGACTGGGTAGGTGGCCCTCCAGAAAAATTAAATGCATGAAGTACTATAGCAAAAAATAGCCATTTTCCTCTGCTTTACTGTACAAAGAGGAGGAGAAGGAGGAAAATGAGGAGGAGGAGGAGTGGATCAATTATTCAGGTTGAGCTTCCTTCACCTGGTGGAGATTGGAAATTCTGAGAAATCCAGCCTTTATTCATTTTAATAAGCGTCAGCCTGTCAGCGCTGTCAGTCGACAGGCGTGTACGCTTATCGGTGATGATGCCACCAGCTGCACTGAAAACCCGCTCGGACAAGACGCTAGCGGCAGGGCAGGCAAGAACCTCCAAGGCGTACAGCGCCAGTTCGTGCCACATGTCCAGCTTTGAAACCCAGTAGTTGTAGGGAGCTGTGTGATCATTTAGGACGATGGTATGGTCAGCTACGTACTCCCTCACCATCTTTCTGTAAAGATCAGCCCTACTCTGCCGAGACTGGGGACAGGTGACAGTGTCTTGCTGGGGTGACATAAAGCTGGCAAAAGCCTTGTAAAGCGTACCCTTGCCAGTGCTGGACAAGCTGCCTGCTCGCCTACTCTCCCTCGCTACTTGTCCCGCAGAACTACGCACTCTGCCGCTAGCGCTGTCAGAAGGGAAATACTGTTTCAGCTTGTGCACCAGGGCCTGCTGGTATTCATGCATTCTCACACTCCTTTCCTCTGCAGGGATGAGAGTGGAAAGATTTTGCTTGTACCGTGGGTCCAGGAGAGTGAACACCCAGTAATCGGTGCTGGAATAAATTCTTTGAACGCGAGGGTCACGGGATAGGCAGCCTAGCATGAAATCTGCCATATGCGCCAGAGTACCAACGCGTAAGAATTCACTCCCCTCACTGGCCTGACTGTCCATTTCCTTCTCCTCCAACTCCTCCAACTCCTCTTCTTCTGCCCATATACGCTGAACAGTGAAGGACTCAACAATGGTCCCCTCTTGTGTCTCGCCAACATTCTCCTCCTCTTCCTCCTCATCCTCCTCCACCTCCACCTCCTCCGATATGCGCTGAGAAACAGACCTGAGGGTGCTTTGGCTATCAACAAGGGAATATTCTTCCCCTGTCTCTTGTGACGAGCGCAAAGCTTCCGACTTCATGCTGACCAGAGAGTTTTTCAACAGGCCAAGCAGCGGGATGGTGAGGCTGATGATGGCGGCATCGCCACTGACCATCTGTGTTGACTCCTCAAAGTTACTCAGCACCTGACAGATATCAGACATCCACGTCCACTCCTCATTGTAGACTTGAGGAAGCTGACTGACCTGACTACCAGTTCTGGTGGAAGTTGACATCTGGCAGTCTACAATCGCTCTGCGCTGCTGGTAAACTCTGGATAACATGGTCAGTGTTGAATTCCACCTCGTGGGCACGTCGCACAACAGTCGGTGAGCGGGCAGTTGGAGGCGGCGCTGCGCTGCCCTGAGAGTGGCAGCATCTGGGCTGGACTTCCTGAAATGCGCACAGATGCGGCGCACCTTCGTGAGCAAATCAGACAGATTGGGGTATGTCTTGAGGAAACGCTGAACTATCAGATTTAACACATGGGCCAGGCATGGCACATGTGTCAGTCTGCCGAGTTGCAGAGCCGCCACCAGGTTACGGCCGTTGTCACACACAACCATTCCCGGCTTGAGGTTCAGCGGTGCCAGCCACAGATCAGTCTGCGCCGTGATGCCCTGTAATAGCTCTTGGGCGGTGTGCCTTTTGTCGCCTAGGCTCAGCAGTTTGAGCACCGCCTGCTGTCGCTTAGCGACGGCACTGCTGCTGTGCCTAGAGCTACCGACTGATGGCGCCGTGCCCACGGATGGTAGTTCGGAGGAGGAGGTGGAGGAGGGGTGGGAGGAGGAGGAGGCATAGTAGGCCTGAAACACCTGGACCGAGGTAGGCCCCGCAATCCTCGGCGTCGGCAGTATATGAGCAGCCCCAGGGTCAGACTCGGTCCCAGCCTCCACCAAGTTAACCCAATGTGCCGTCAGCGATATATAGTGGCCCTGCCCGGCAGCACTCGTCCACGTGTCCGTGGTCAGGTGGACCTTATCAGAAACGGCGTTGGTCAGGGCACGGATGATGTTGTCTGACACGTGCTGGTGCAGGGCTGGGACGGCACATCGGGAAAAGTAGTGGCAGCTGGGGACCGAATACCGAGGGGCGGCCGCCGCCATGAGGTTGCGAAAGGCCTCGGTCTCTACTAGCCTATAGGGCAGCATCTCCAGGCTAAGCAATCTGGAGATGTGCACATTAAGGGCTTGGGCGTGCGGGTGGGTTGCACTATATTTGCGTTTCCGCTCCAGCGTCTGGGGTATGGAGAGCTGAACGCTGGTGGATGCTGTGGAGGATCGTGGAGGCGACGATGGGGTTTTTGTGGCAGGGTCCTGGGCAGGGGGCTGACTAGCAGCTGACACAGGGGAAGGAGCAGTGGTGTGCACGGCCGGAGGTGAACGGGCTTGTTGCCACTGAGTGGGGTGTTTAGCATTCATATGCCTGTGCATAAAGGTGGTAGTTAAGCTAGTAGTGGTGGAACCCCTGCTGAGCCTGGTTTGGCAAATGTTGCACACCACAGTCCGTCGGTCATCCGGTGTTTCCTTAAAGAACCTCCAGACTTCTGAAGATCTAGCCCTCGCCGCAAGAGCCCTCGCCACGGGAGCTTCACTAGTTGACACATTTGGCGCTGATGCACCAGCTCTGGCCCTGCCTCTCCGTCTGGCCCCACCACTGCCTCTTCCAACCTGTTCTGGTCGAGGACTCTCCTCCGTCTCAGAAGCACTGTGTTCACCCGGCCTCTCAACCCAGCTTGGGTCTGTCACCTCATCATCCTCCGATCCCTCAGTCTGCTCCCCCCTCAGACTTCCTGCCCTGACAACAACTTCCCCACTGTCTGACAACCGTGTCTCCTCATCGTCGGACACCTCTTTACACACTTCCACTACGTCAAGAAGGTCATCATCACCCACAGACTGTGACTGGTGGAAAACCTGGGCATCGGAAAATTGCTCAGCAGCAACCGGACAAGTGGTTTGTGACTGTGGGAAGGGTCCAGAAAACAGTTCCTCAGAGTATGCCGGTTCAAATGCCAAATTTTCCTGGGAGGGGGCAGACTGGGGGGGAGGAGGCTGAGGTGCAGGAGCTGGAGGAGTGGCGATTTCGGTGACATGGGTGGACTGCGTGGAAGACTGACTGGTGGACAAATTGCTCGAAGCATTGTCAGCAATCCACGACATCACCTGTTCGCACTGTTCTGGCCTCAACAGTGCTCTACCACGAGTCCCAGTAACTTCAGACATGAACCTAGGGAGTGTAGCTCTGCGGCGTTCCCCTGCTCCCTCATCAGCAGGTGGTGTCTCACCCCGCCCAGGACCACGGCCTCTGACCCCTGCAGTAGTTGGACGCCCACGTCCCCGCCCTCGTCCTCTACCCCTAGCCCTCGGGTTAAACATTTTTAAAATGAGAGTTATAACTTAATTTTTTTTTTACTTTTTTTTGTTTTTTTTGTGTTTTTTGTTTTTTTTGTGTTTTTTGTTTTTTTTTGAGTTTTTAAAACCAAACAATGCTATCCTATTGCTATGGCTATTTTCTAGCCAAGTATCAAAGCACACTACTATGCCAGATGAGATGACACTGAGTTAGTGCCTAATTGAAATCCAACCCCTACTAAATTTTCCCACTTCGGTCTTTGCTATGGATATGTGCGTCACTAAGCGCAGAACACAGCGGTCGCAAGTCTCACTACAAATTGCTCAGAATTGGCTAGTACATGCACTGCAGAAAGTACAGCCACCAGCAGATCAACCAGAAATCAAATATATAGAACGCTACTGTAGGCGTAAGTAAGCTCTTTGTATTCTCCTATGGCTATTTTCTAGCCAAGTATCAAAGCACACTACTATGCCAGATGAGATGACACTGAGTTAGTGCCTAATTGAAATCCAACCCCTACTAAATTTTCCCACTTCGGTCTTTGCTATGGATATGTGCGTCACTAAGCGCAGAACACAGCGGTCGCAAGTCTCACTACAAATTGCTCAGAATTGGCTAGTACATGCACTGCAGAAAGTACAGCCACCAGCAGATCAACCAGAAATCAAATATATAGAACGCTACTGTAGGCGTAAGTAAGCTCTTTGTATTCTCCTATGGCTATTTTCTAGCCAAGTATCAAAGCACACTACTATGCCAGATGAGATGACACTGAGTTAGTGCCTAATTGAAATCCAACCCCTACTAAATTTTCCCACTTCGGTCTTTGCTATGGATATGTGCGCCACTAAGCGCAGAACACAGCGGTCGCAAGTCTCACTACAAATTGCTCAGAATTGGCTAGTACATGCACTGCAGAAAGTACAGCCACCAGCAGATCAACCAGAAATCAAATATATAGAACGCTACTGTAGGCGTAAGTAAGCTCTTTGTATTCTCCTATGGCTATTTTCTAGCCAAGTATCAAAGCACACTACTATGCCAGATGAGATGACACTGAGTTAGTGCCTAATTGAAATCCAACCCCTACTAAATTTTCCCACTTCGGTCTTTGCTATGGATATGTGCGTCACTAAGCGCAGAACACAGCGGTCGCAAGTCTCACTACAAATTGCTCAGAATTGGCTAGTACATGCACTGCAGAAAGTACAGCCACCAGCAGATCAACCAGAAATCAAATATATAGAACGCTACTGTAGGCGTAAGTAAGCTCTTTGTATTCTCCTATGGCTATTTTCTAGCCAAGTATCAAAGCACACTACTATGCCAGATGAGATGACACTGAGTTAGTGCCTAATTGAAATCCAACCCCTACTAAATTTTCCCACTTCGGTCTTTGCTATGGATATGTGCGTCACTAAGCGCAGAACACAGCGGTCGCAAGTCTCACTACAAATTGCTCAGAATTGGCTAGTACATGCACTGCAGAAAGTACAGCCACCAGCAGATCAACCAGAAATCAAATATATAGAACGCTACTGTAGGCGTAAGTAAGCTCTTTGTATTCTCCTATGGCTATTTTCTAGCCAAGTATCAAAGCACACTACTATGCCAGATGAGATGACACTGAGTTAGTGCCTAATTGAAATCCAACCCCTACTAAATTTTCCCACTTCGGTCTTTGCTATGGATATGTGTGCCACTAAGAGCTAAACACAACGGTAGCAAGTCCCCCTGCTAATTCCTCACAAAATGGTACTAGATGCAAATTAAAATAAAAAAAGTAGAACGTTATTGTAGCCCTAAGAAGGGCTGTTGGGTTCTTTGAGAATCACTCCTGCCTAACAGTAAGCTAATAGAACACCCTAACGCTTTCCCTGACCAGCAGCAGCTCTCTCCCTAGCGGCATCCAGACACAGAATGATCCGAGCAGCGCGGGCAGCGGCTAGTCTATCCCAGGGTCACCTGATCTGGCCAGCCAACCACTGCTATCGACGTGTAAGGGTACCACGTCATGCTGGGTGGAGTGCAGAGTCTCCTGGCTTGTGATTGGCTCTGTTTCTGGCCGCCAAAAAGCAAAACGGCGGGAGCTGCCATTTTCTCGAGCGGGCGAAGTATTCGTCCGAGCAACGAGCAGTTTCGAGTACCCTAATGCTCGACCGAGCATCAAGCTCGGACGAGCATGTTCGCTCATCTCTAATCTTAATCCATTAATCTCTACACACTTTTTTGCAGGAAATACATATTTATATATTTATGCTACAACTTTTTAAATAAAAAAATGGCAAATTCACACAAAAATAACATTAACAATAATAAGTAATATTTATATATAATATGTATTTTATATGGCAAATGGGGCTGTAATGATGATGTTTTGCAGTAGCATAGCATGGTTTTCTTTTACGACTTGAATATTTGTAAAGTTTTTATAATTTTTATGTATACTTTTGTTACATATTATGCACCCATTGGTTGACATTTACACTTTAGCTACTTTTATTGACTGCATAGTGCTATTCAGCACTAAGTAATGTGAAAAGAAGAGACAATAAACCGCTTCTTTCTTCTCCCCAGGGTCTCTAGCTGTGTCTGACAGTCAAGGACCTGTGCTGCTCCTGTTAGAGTTCAGGAGCAGGGCAGGAACTGTAGTAATGCCAAAAGAAGTGGCTCCAGGCTCAGGAACTGCACCACACTATCTAACGATGGTGGAGTAGATCATGTGATAAGTCATCTGATCCCCTAGGCCAGTGGTGGCAAACCTATGGCACGGGTGCCAGGGGTGGCACTCAGAGCCCTCACTGTGGGCACCCAGGCCATCACCCAGCACAAAGGTCACCATTCACGACTCAAGACCTCCTCCTGCTGTCAAAGGAATCCCAAGAAGTGCCACGTTCAGTGCTGTTTTAAAGTGACTTGAAGTGCAGGAGGACCAAGGAGGTGCGACAGAGCTGGATTATTATTGTAGTCCCTTCTCCAGACCTGTGATTCATCCTGTTAAGGGGACCTTAGAGGGAAACTACAATAATAATCTGAATTTCTCCTTCTTTCTACTGTAATAGTGTCCTCAGGATGCCAATATGTTTGAAACCTGTGAGTTAATTTAAATTGGCATTCGACACTTAGTGAAAAATATGTGGCTTTTTCTTGTAGTTTCGGCACTCACTCCCTAAAAGGTTCGCCATCACTGCCCTAGGCATTGATGTTGCATTGATGGTAGGCAGAGCATGGCATGTACAGAGAGGGCAGTTTATGAGTCGCAAAGAATCAGTAGATATTGGTAACTTACGTTTTAATACATTTTAGAATAATAATTTCTAAAAGCAGTATTATTTATATGTACAACTATATAGACAATGCCATAGGTAGAATAGTACAAATGTTTTATTTTCTCATCCGAAATACATAGATCATAAATATAAACCCATGTAAGAAATAGAGTATGAGGATCCTTCTGGGTCTCGACAATGTGCAACCTTAGTGCACAGTGACAACAAAAAATAGTCTGAAAAACAATATTTTCCAAATACTAATTAGTTCCCATTTTCTTAAATAGACTGATTGTTAGTGTGGTGCATCAGCATTCTTTATCTCTCCTTTACCCCTTAGGATTCCCATCATGATTATGCAAATTAAGGTAATTATTTTTAAAAAACCTTTACATTTGGCAAGAACGTTTTTCTGTTTGTAAGCGTCCGTGATGAATACAGAAATTTCTAATTAGATCCGCTATATTTTCTAAATACACTGTACAGAATTCACTGTACAAAATAATACCCCATACAGCTATAGTTACAGAAAAATAAGAACATTATTTGTATTTAGCTTTAAGAACGGGAAAGAAATGTAGAAATAGCCTGGCCATTAAGGTGCAAAATAGGTGCCAAAGTAAAAGGTAAATATCTCTCTTACTCTCTATTAACTGTTAAATATTTTTTTTAAATTTATACTTACACTCATCCCTGTCAAGTCCAAACCTACTGATCTCGGCATACTATACTATAGTATATGAGTGTATGGTAGGATCAATCAGACAACGTAGGGTTAAAGTACCCTGGATGGTCTGAAAAATAGTTAAAAAGTAGTTAAAAAGGTAAATAAAAAATAAATAAATAAAAATACATATTTTTTCCACTTCCCAGTACAGGGCATGGAATATTAACCGGTTAAGGACCGGGCCCTTTCCTGTTTTTTCATGTCCATTTTTCACTCCCCACCTTCAAAAATCTATAACTTTTTTATTTTTACACGTAAAGAGTTGTGTGATGGCTTGTTTTCTGCGTAACAAATTGCACTTCATAATGATGGTATTAAATATTCCATGCCATGTACTCGGAAGCGGGAAAAAAATTCCAAATGCAATGAAAATGGTGAAAAAACGCATTTGCGCCATTTTCTTGTGGGCTTGGATATTACGTCTTTCACTGAGCGCCCCAAATGACATGTCTACTTTATTCTTTGGGTCGGTACGATTAAGGGGATACCAAATTTGTATAGGTTTTATAATGTTTTCATACATTTACAAAAATTAAAACCTCCTGTACAAAAATAATTTTTTTGATTTTGCCAACTTCTGGCGCTAATAACTTTTTTATACTTTGGTGTACGGAGCAGTGGGTGGTGTCATTTTTTGCGAAATTTGATAGTATTTTCAATGATATCATTTTTAGGACTGTACGACCTTTTGATCACTTTTTATAGATTTTTTTAGATTTATCAAAATGGCAAAAAAGTGCCATTTTCGACTTTGGGCGCTATTTTCCGTTACGGGGTTAAACGCATTGAAAAACCGTTATCATATTTTGATAGATCGGGCATTTTCGGACGCGTTGATACCTGATGTGTTTATGATTTTTACTGTTTATTTATATTTATGTCAGTTCTAGGGAAAGGGGGGTGATTTGAAATTTTAGGTTTTTTTATTATAATTTTTTTTTTTTAAACTTTTTTTATTTTTATTTATACTATTTTTCAGACTCCCTAGGGTACTTTAACCCTAGGTTGTCTGATCGATCCTATCATATACTGCCATACTACAGTATGGCAGTATATGGGGATTTTCTTCCTCATTCATTACAATGTGCTATCAGCACATTGTAATGAAGGGGTTAAAACGAAATAGCCTCGGGTCTTCGGAAGACCCGAGGCTACCATGGAGACGGATCGCCGCCCCCCGATGACGTCACGGGGAGCGGCGATCCCAGGTAAGATGGCGGCGCCCATGCGCCGCTATCTGTTTGAGGCTGCCGGCAGCTTTGCCGGCAGCCCACGCTGTAAAAACACCACAATATGCAGCAAAGACTTACCGGCTATGGAGAGGGCTCAGCCCGTGAGCCCTCTCCATGCAGCGCGACGCGACCGCCGCCGTGAATACACGGCGGGCGGGCGCGAACCGGTTAAATACCATCACTATGAAGTGCAATTTGTTGTGTAGAAAACCAGCTCTCGCATAGCTCTCTACTTGGAAAAATCAAAAAGTTATGGCTGTTTGAAGGTGGGGAGTAAAAAATGAAAACTCAAAAAGGAAAAAGGGCCTGGTCATTAAAGGGTAAAAACAGAATTCTCCCCTCCCTTCCTTCTTCTATAGAAATGACTTAAAATATCCAGGTATTTACAAAATGTATTTCATAATATTATATTACTGTCTATTTATAGAGCATCATTAATCCCATGGTGCTGTAAAACCATTTAGGGGTTCACACACATTACATTAAGACAAGAACAAATGTACATACAAAAACTACGATGAGCAGGAAACAAGTGAAACAATCTACAGGTGGAATTTATTTTGTGCCGGCGTATGGTAAAGGATATTACGATAGCATATACTGAACTAAGAGAATGTGAGTATCCGAAAATAAACACTGCCTTTCAGTACTACACTGCCCTGCTTGGCATATCGTTGCTGTCTCTATGATACAGCCTCAATAGAATTTTCTGCTATGTTTCCATTACATAGATCTGATCTTTGCTCAGCATTATGTAAGAGGCCAATTCAGTCAGCACAGCATATGTATTGTTATAATGAAACTCACTTCTGGATTAACAGGCCATATCTAAAATTAGTCTGCAGCCTACAAGAAGCATCCAACAATAATTCTATCCCTAAACATTGTAATGTTTTTCCTCTATCTGAGTTGTCAGGTGAACAGATGGGTGAGTAATCATCCTTGTGTGTGAAACATGCGGAAATGTTATTTCATAAATCTACTATAAATATGCAACTCTGAGGAATACTAGCCTCCAGTAGAAAATATTCTATTTTTAAACAGATTTCAATTTGGAATGTTAGAATGAGATATTTATAAACAGGAGAATCATTTATTGTAGGTTTCATTCAGCAGTGTTTAATTCATTTATATACAGTATGGGGGGGTATCTATGCCGCGCCAGTAACATAGATGTCCTGAAATAATTGCAAATGCTTATTGCTAGCACTTGCGATTATTTGTGGACCAAAAAGGGGCGTTCATTTCCCCGCGCCTGCATACTTGCTGCAGCAGGTGAATTTTCATATATGAAATACAGGCTTGGCGTAGAAATAGACGCTCCACAAGCTCATGCCGGATGTGGCTTTTTGATGTAGTTGGCTGTGCCAGAGCGTGAGTGCCGGCGTATGATAACTAACCCCTGATTTATCTTGTATAAGTAAAAATACAAAAAACCCGGGAGGGGGTGGGTCAAAACTCAAGTGGATGAGGACCCAGAAGAATCACTTATTAGGAGTAAAAATATAATACAATCAGTGATTTAAAAATGCTATTTTTTATTAGTCAGTTTAAACAGAAAGGTAAAGGCTTAAAGAGTCTTTCTGGTGTGAACTTGGCCTCTGCACTGATGGTCAGTCTGAAAGAAGAGAGAATTGATCGTATGAGGGCAAGAATAATGGTGACCTCGTTATGGTATATTGGCGTTAATGTAATAACAGGGGCTCACCTTGTTTATTATCAATGCATCTCAAGGGTCAAAGGTAGGAAAACTCTCAAGAGCCTACTGGAGGAAAAATACCCAAGAATGTTCACCTTAACCTTTGTGACTGTCAAAAATAGTCAAATGCGGTCGTAGGTGAGAAAGGTAGAGATCCAAGTGCTTTAGAGTTTAGAAAAAGAAGGGGGTGACTGATAGATATTAGTCCATATGGGCTCGGGTCTTACTGACCGCCGTTATGTAAATCCCTATACAAGCCCTATTTAGGACAAAGCCTATTGCACCCTAGTAACCTAGCCTCGGGACTATGGTCCTATGTGAGCACAGTCCCGACTGGAACCTGTCCCTGCAATAGCTGGCCCTATTAAAGACCTATTCAGCAGGAAAATACAGGTATTTTGAAGCCTATTGGCGTTGTGTACTGTCATAAGTAAGGGTCAATGAAATGTGTCATAGAATTGAAAGAGAACCCCAATCCCGACAAGGCTTGTTTCGCCCTATTGGGCTCATCAGGGGAACGCTGGGTTCTTCAGTAAATGCCCTTAATGTCGTGGGGGGTAACAAGGGAGTAGAGTCAAGCCAGGTGATGCTTGCAGCCGTAGGAGACAATGTGAAACTCCTAGTAACAGCTGTCTCCTACATTTTTTAGTTAGCTCTTCACATGGCACCAGTAAACCTGAATGAAGTTGCCCCCCCCCCATCTTGTTCAAATGAAACGTGTGAAACGTTTATGCAGCAGAAATTTTTGTTTGTGCCGCTATCGGGTTTAAGATATTAATAAAAGTTTTCAGAGGTCATCAGAGGTCAACCAGCCCGCCAAATTGGCCAAAGCAAACAAAATTGGTGCCAATCAATTGTGCTATGTTTGTGCTGCTCAAATTTTTGTTTGTGCTGCTTTTGTTTTGAATATCTACATTTTTTAAAGGTCAAAAGGTCAACAGCCCCCCCCACATTAACCGAATCAAACAAAACTGGTGTCAAACATTAGTGCTACATTTCCCACGAGGAGAGAAAACACGGCACTCACCGGTATGTGCAACGTTGAAATCTTTATTCGGACAGACACAGGACAGGAGTGATGCACGCCACGACTAGGCGATGGGCCGTTTCGCGCACAAAGCGCTTCCTCAAGCCTGAGACCTCGTGAGATCTCTGGGTCCGGGTAAAATACCCGCCCCCAGCTTACCCGGAGCACACTCTGGGACGCCACTGAGTTCGGGTTGTGTGGAGAGGGTGGTGCCGGTCCCACTATCTTTCTTGCTTATTAGTGCTACATTTGTGCTGGATTGCACAGCATTTTGTTTGTGCTGCTATCATTTTTTTATACATTCATAATTTTTTCCATAAGGTCATCATAGTTCATTCCTTCCAATGTGTTTGCTAGCTCCCCTTGGTGATAAAATCAGAGAAGTGTCACTAGGTTTGTTTTTTTCCCAGTTTAGCCTAAACACCTAAACATATTTATACACCTAAACATACCTTAAAAGTGATAGCAGCACAAACCCGACCATGAGTTTCTCTGTAAGGCCTTTTATGGGGCATGCCCGGAAGAAACCCAGTGTCAGGCATGGATGTTTCTGTATAATACACTTCCATATATCATTTAATCGGATATATAAAAAAGATATATAAAAATGATAAAAATGTTTACAAATATAAAAAGAATTCAAAATGCCCCATATATTATAAAACTTCCACACAACATAAAAAAGTAAAAATCATCACACAAAGCCAACATTGCCACATCTGTAAAATCACCATAATTATACTGATCGATAGAATATTAGTAACATGAAATGTATTCTATATGGTGTATTAACAAAGGAAGTGAAAATTAAAAATCAATTACAGAATTGATATTTTTTGCAACCCCCCCCAAAAAAAAACTTACTGAAATTGAATCTATGGGGTATTGCTACCTCAAAAATATTGTTACTGTATTGCATGAGGGGTTTAGTTTCCAATATACAGTCACTCTTTTGAGATTTTTTACTGTTATACTATTTCAGAGGTTCAGCAAATGCAACAAAACGCCTGAAATCTGGTGCAGCAAAACCTTCCCTCCAAAAGTAGCTTGTCCTTCCCCTACCTAGCACCCCTACAGCAGTTTGTGACCATGTGTCAGATATTCCTGCGTTCTAGAGAAACTATATAACAAACAATGGTGTGAATTTTCTTTTCTTTAACCCCTTCTAAAGGTTCTGTTTGGGGACCAAAGCAGTTGGAAAGTATGGCAAGTATTAAGATAAACCACATGTGTGGTCTCACAGTTTATATAACTTTTAATAGTATCGCTTGTGCTTGGAGAAATTGATGTAAAGGTGGTAGTTTTATCCTGGTATTGGCAGATATTAAATTGGCCTCCTCCACAGTAATTATTACTCTGTATTTTAGCCAGGTAGGTCTATGTTTATTATTAGAGAAAAAAATTTGGGGACAAAATGTTACCCAAGGTATTAGCACTAGTAGAGTAACGAAAATACAATTGGACAGGTTTTTTTTTATGAAAGTGGCTTCATGTAAAGCATCTATGTAAAATAGATAAATATTTTCTTGTGATTTCAGTAATTTTTGTGAAATTATCATTGTATTTTGTAATAAGGTTTGTTATTTTTATTGGCATACTATGAAGGTATTTGTGGCAAATAATTTGAGCGGGATTTGCTATATTTTTTGCTTTATTACAGTAAGTGGATTTATGTCCATTTTGTTGTAATAGATTGGTAATAATATTGGATTTCTCTCTGTATACATCAAGTGTGGAAGAAGCCCTTTTGGCTCTAATATATTCTCCAACAGGGAGACTAGAGATAGTATGAATGGGATGGCAGCTGGCAGTGCTCAGCAGAGTAGATTTTCTATAAAGTCTGGTTTGGTTTTCTGTCACATAGTCAATAAGAAGAACATCCTGGAATGGTATAAAAGTATCCTCATGGTCAAATGTAAACTGTAAATCATTGTTATTGAGAAAGAACCCTACCCCATTAAGAGACAATCGTCCATGTATCTACCATTCCAGTGGTATATGACAAAACATTCCTCCCATGTGGCCATTGAAAGCTTTGTCAAAGATGGTAAAACTTTAGCACCTATATAAACCTGGAAACTGCTAGAACATCCTGGAAATACTTGAAGAAATACCAGTTGTTATTATGTACATTTAAATATAGGTTCATATTCCTTATGTATCTACAACTGCATTTCAATTAATATCTTTCCTACTACACTTTGCTAAAAAGTGCAATTTATTTTGTATTATTGCTCTATAAGGTAAACATATTCACTAGCAATAAACTTTTTTATTGCTTTTAAAACCACAGGAAATACCTTTGTAAGTGTAATAAAATGCTAATCTGTTAATTTCCCCAGACTCTGTCTTTATGGTCAAGGAATAATTTAGTTATGTAATTATGTATGTATTTTGTATGGATAATGTTTATAAGCCCCTACACATTTGTATTTACATCACTGTTTAATCCCATATTGTAGATAATACACTACAAAATAAAACCAGCAATATCATGAGTGCATTACTATTACTGTATTGTGTTACTCTCTCTCTAAATATGTATGTATAAAGTATATATAGTATTTCATCAGCTGAATTACACTTGTATGAAGTGTAATAATATGTGCAGTCATTACTCACGTACTAGAAACGAGTAACTGCATTCTCATGTGAATATTCTAGACATATCAGTGAGCCTCATAGATGCAACATCCTTATCACAGATGGCTGCCTTTCCTGTTCATTCAGAAGCCTGACTAGTATCTGGGTCACAAGCCTCAAGTGCCCTTATTCATAGCTATTTATTCAGAATGTGAATAATGTTCTTATATTTTCTTTATTGCTGTAAATATATTTCTATGTAAACAGAGGTGAAGATATTACAATCATTCGGATTATATCATAAAAGATGATAAGTATGAAGCATTGTTAAAATGATTTGATTATACCCATTGAAAAGTTTACTTTGATCTGTTACTTTATTATCTGTTATTTTATTCCTCTACAAATGGTGCTATTTGTAGATCTTTGTTTTCTTAGTCAGTATGTATTGTGTTTTTTAACCTTGATATTGATGTAACCTTTCTAGAAGATAAGACATTTTGTAAGCACAGTAGTTGAGACTATGTAAAATGTTTGATGTGAACACTGAAAGGGAAACCCGTTGAGTTTTAAAGGATCTTCACATCTTCCATTCATCTAAATAACCGTTTGAGAAAGAACGCCTATAGAGAGTCTGAGAGGCTTATTAGGTGTATTTTAGAGTCAAATACTGCATTCTTTAGATTTGGTAAAAGTTCCACATTTAGATAATCCAGTTGTAATCTTTTATACATTTTTACTGTGCTAAATGAAGTTTTTAATTTAAATTATTAGTATCTGTCATTCTTCTCAGGGGAATATCACGTAAACTCTCATAACAGAGCATACAATTCCCTTCATTCTAGAAACCGCCAACAGTTACTATTTGCATATAATGCAACTAAGTTTATAAACCAATAATAAATAACAAGCAAACAAAAGGATACATCAGTAATAGAGATGAGCGAGTATACTCGTCCAAGCTTGATGCTCGTTCGAGTATTAGCATACTCGAAACGGCTCGTTGCTCGGACGAGTATCTTGCCGGCTCCAGATCGAGGATTAACTTAACGAAACACAGTGAAGAACAGTGAAAAATATAATGAAAACAGTGAACACAGGATCATTTAAATGAAGAACACATTGAAAGAACACAGTGAAGAACACATTGCAGATGTTCCGTACATCTGCTAACATATCCAAAGAACACATGCGTGCCAAACGGTGTTCTTCACAATAGTATGTGAAGATGTGAAGAACAATATGTGTGAAGAACACATTGCAGATGTTTCCATACATCTGCAATGTGTTCTTCACACTTATTGTTCTTCACATACTATTGTGAAGAACACCATTCGGATAAGTTAGCAGATGTACGGAACATCTGCAATGTGTTCTTCACTGTGTTCTTTCATTGTGTTCTTTCATTGAAAACATCTGCAAACATCTGCAATGTGTTCTTCACTGTGTTCTTTCAATGTGTTCTTTCAGTGAAAACATCTGCAAACATCTGCAATGTGCTCTTCAGTGTTCTTTCAATGTGTTCTTTCAGTGAAAAATGATCGAGTCTCCCATTGACTTCAATGGGGTTCATTATTCGATACGAACACTCGAGCATCGAGAAAAGTTTGACCGGAGGAACGAGCACTCGAGCATTTTAGTGCTCGCTCATCTCTAATCAGTAAGCAAAATACTTTGAAATGTCTAAACAAATTAAAGGAATTGATAGGGATTTTCATTAAATTCATTGTGATAAATTTTGAACAATACCCCTGTTCCAGTAGTTCTTTTTGTCCCGTAGAAATGATCTTACTTTATGTGACTACAGCAGCCAGTCACTTTCATAGCAGTGAAACCTGCAAGCATAGCATATGACCACTGAGCCTTGAAAAAGCTACACTGCTCACCTGGACAATGGGGTTTTCAATGCCAGTCTTAAAATTCCCCCTGCTGGTGGTCCTGTTCCTGTATTTCAGTGGAGACTACAGTAAATGCCGCAGGCTATCTGCCCTGACACGCCCATAGTTGTGTGCAGGTCAGAGAAGGCCAAAAACAGGCAGGGAGAGGGAGATTGTCCACTAGAAAATAGGCAGTGAAATTATAATGAATCTCCCCCAATGAAATCCCAGAACAAGAGTGACTTAAAGGGGTATTCCGACAAACACAAAATTTCTAAATATACTCAACAAAATCACAAATTCTATAATTCAATGTTATTAACAAAAATACAGCATTTCACAGAATTCCAATCTGTCTTTACCAGTCTTGGTGTTTACATTTTAATTGTCTCTGGATCTGACCATGAACTTCTGACTATGGTTTATAAGAGCTTCTTCTGAATAGTTACTCTTGTATTGCAGGGGAAGGGGCAGTAGATAGAGAGTTCTGCAGCGTGCAGACTAGACCAGCACTGCAAACTATAGACAGAGGACCTTCCTGCAGAGAACTTCTCTACAAACTACAGAAAAGATAAGGTGAAGATTTGAGAGGAGGGAGAGGCACAGCAGGCTGACTGTGTGTTTTATTGGTTACGTGAGATAGCAGAGCTTAGTGTGTCATTGGAGCACATGTATCATGAGTCTGACTTTGCCCATCTGTGTTTCCTGGCTTTTCTGTTGGTCAGATATATTTTACAAATGAAGTAGTGAAGGATGAGGATCGCACTCCAGCTTCTTAGTGTTTAAAAGACTTCAAACTTTATTCTTACATGGATACAGCAGTTACAATGAAATGCTTAATCTGACGCGTTTCTGACCTTGGCGGTCCTTAGTCATAGATCTATGACTAAGGACCGCCAAGGTCAGAAACGCGTCAGATTAAGCATTTCATTGTAACTGCTGTATCCATGTAAGAATAAAGTTTGAAGTCTTTTAAACACTAAGAAGCTGGAGTGCGATCCTCATCCTTCACTACTTCATTTGTACCTGAGAGAGATCAAAAGAAAGGCGTCTCTGGAGGTTCACGCACCGGGAGTAGAGCAGGTCTGTAACTAGGTGATCACAGATCACCACCACTTGGACTCAGATATATTTTAGCATTTTTTTCCGTATTGTATATGTGGTAATTGGTCTTTAGTGAATTTGCAACTCCAAAAGTCGCAAACATTTCTCAGTTAATTTCTATGACTGGTCAGGGGCAGCTGTAGATTTAAACATAGTTTGGGAATTTTTAGAAAAGCTGCAACTTTCACATCTAATTATTTCAGGGAACACTGCATAAAACTAGATGATGGTGAACTTCAAAGGGAGACTATCTAACGCACACAAAAAGTTGCAAATGATCACAAGCACCATTCTCATAAATTAAAGAAAAAAGCAAGCCAAAAGTTTAAAACATGTACCCCATTGTGTCTTATATCCATCTCGTGATTTTAATCTGTCTTGTATCTGTTTATATATGTCACATAGTAGAATCTTCAGAAGCTAAATGAAAGTGCAGATAAACCCTGTACCCTGATAATCAGCACACAGGATTGCATAACACGGAGGAATAATGAAGTGTTCGCTCAGCTAGTGCCTTTCATCACTGCTAAATTTTACATTGACCATCCATGTGATGAGTGATGAGACAAAACAGCAATAAATCTCAGTAAAATTGTAAAGTAAGGGAGTTAAATTTTATCTTTATTGTGTAAACATCACTAGGGGATTAAAATTTGAGAACTTTCTTTCTTTAAGCATAAGCTCACACCTGTGTGACCATGGCCAGATTTCTGTCCACTGGAAGTAGATGCAGAAGCTTTCTATAGAATGAAAGCAAGCAGAGATCAAGAAACCCACGAGAAATTGATACAGAAAGTATATTGGAAAATTGTATAACTTTTTATATTAGAAATAATTACATTAATTTGCTGTAATGGGAATACCCCTTTAAGTTTTAAAGTTGCAAAATATTTAACAAATACATACAGTGTATGCCCTGTAGTATATAATGTGTGAGTAAATTTCCAGAAGCACAGAAACATTCAATTATTTGGCTGTTTATTGATACAGATTGGACCAAATTTTCTATTTGGCTGAAATTATGTTTGAAAGTTTTATAGGAAACATGGAAATACCCTCCTGAAATCCAAGTACCAATTTATCTTGTTGCCATAATGACTTGAAAAAGTCAAACAGGTGACCTACAGGCATTTTGTCATCAGTTTTTCAGGACAAGAAAAAAGACATGTCAAAAAGACTGGCAGACAGAAATGCATTTTTTATATAAATTGGATGATTCATTAGTCTTCATTTGTGTCAGAAGGAAAACTGCAACTAGACAAATGACTTAGAAATCCACATTTACATAACAGTTTTCAGAATATCAGAATCTAATGTATTGTACAGGTATAAGCTAAGGCTTGCAGTAAATGTATACTTAATTTTACATTTTCCTCTTATCTCAAAGCATTGAATTACAATAGTTCATCTAAGCCGTGAAAGAAAAGACAGACTTTCCCTGTAATTCATTTCAAGAGGGTAACACGGGTAGCAATTAATAATAACTATGAACAATTCATGTTAACTCGCAAGAATTTTACTTACAATTGTTTGCAACTGCTTTACTTCATTGTCTTTGACAGTTTCAATTTTCTCAAGATATTGTATGGTGCAATACTCAATAACATTTTTGTCCTTCAATTCAATATAGCAGTGTTTGACATTCACAAAATTGTACAATATATTTTAGTGTGCTGGTAAATTACTGGAATTAGATTTTAAAAGAACCAGTTCAAGGTTTTGTCTCATAAATTTATTTTTTTTGTGCCATTGTCAATTAAATTTTTTCTTACAGTGAGATAATGAAAAATGTAAAGGTATAGGGGGTTGATCTTTCATACGCCAGTGCATGGTGAGCCGGCATATTATGAAATCCCCGACACGGCAGATATGTGAGGAGGCTTCGGCCGTCTGATATCTCTGACTTCCGGCTGCTCTGGCTTACAACTCTATTTCAGACAAGAACAGAGTAAGGTTGTTGATAGTGCACAGGTGCGGGGAGAGGTAAGCCCCATGCCGGCACATTCAGCTGCCCATAAGCGTGCCCCTTTCTCACCCTCACTGTGTAAAGGGGGAAATAATTGAAATTCCTGGTGTTGTGCTAGGAATTGCAATTATTTTAGAGAACCAGCATACAAGCCATCCAGGATAAATGTCACCCATAATGCCTATGTGTATTTTTTGGGGGAGGAGGGGGTTGGATTTTGTTTGATTTATTTTAGATAGCGTTAAATCTGGCATATGAGTCTTTTGCAAATTTTGAGCATCCCTTTCTAATCTTTTTCCTACACCAGCATTTTTTTTGCAAAAAATGGTGACTCAAATCCTGGATTCCAAAAATATTACTCTGTTGTGGCAACCTTTGCTGGGCAGGAGGAAAAGATGCAAAAAAAGTCCACCAAAAAAAGTTGCAAAAGGAAGTGCAAAAAAAGAGAAAATAATGTGATAATTCCCCTATAGAGGCACGGGTTATGTACAAGATAGGTTCTGTTTTTTTGTTCTTAAGTTGAATTTGTAAGTTGTAACTGTATATTTTAGAATTGTAACCCCAGACAAAATTATTTTAGGTTTCTTTGTCAATTGGATTTTAAAACTTTTGGGTTGCCATAAGAAACAGGATTAACAATAAATCTTAATTGCAGTCACCTTTGATAACTTTTACAGCTGACCATTGTAGCCTGGGACTAAAGTAGAGTAAATTACCAACATCCAGAGGTCCGTTTGTAAGACGGGTGTTCTTAAGTAGAGGACCACCTTTAATTTGGTTTGATTTCTGTTTTACAATATTTTCTGGCAAGAATATCCGTCTCAGTGCAGTTGCTTTGTGATATAGTAAGAAATCAGTAACATGAGTAGCTCATGGCTGGGCAGCAGCCTACAAAGCTTTAAGCTTCTTAAAGAACCCATGCAGTATACCTTAAGGACACAAACTTTTTCAGTCTCCTGGACAGAGCAGAGGGCTTTTTTTCTGTAAAAGTAGCATTTCCAATGGCTACATTAAAAATAACATAATGATGAAAATGTATTAACTCTATCTTGTTGGAGACTGAAATAAAATGGTTATTCCGTTATTTTATTATTATGATTATTAATTAAATGTTTATTCCATTTATCCTATAGTATAAAAAACATGATAACATAATTCTGTAGGTTATTATAATTAAACAGAAACCATATACCTAAATTTTTTCTCATGTTTTACTACTTTAACTTTTCAAGTTATCCTCTATCCACAGAATAGGGGATAGCACGATGAGTGCTGAGGCTGCAACTGCTGAGACAGGGGCGTAACTATAGTGGTAGCAGCCATAGCAGCCGCTATGGGGCCCACAGTGTTAGGGGGCCCCGTCATCCTACCTGACATACTAAAGAATGGAGGATGTGCATCATTAAATCTATAGTGTACTGCACATTATACAGCATAACATGTATATACCATATATGCTCTATATGTGTGTATAAATGTGTGATTATAACTTGCATGTGTGAGTATACAAATATGTATATTTCTTTAGTGAGAAGGGGGTCCCCATGCAGAAGCCTGCTATGGGGCCCTGATACTCCTAGTTATGCCACTGTGCTGAGACCCCCCACAAATCACACAAACAGGACTCCCTGCAACAGGACTCCTCATGAATAATATTCATGTCAGATAGTCTTTAAAATGGCTGATGCAAAGCAATGACTTAAGTAGAATTTCTTTCTAGCCCCCTCCCCCACATCAATGCTGGATTTGGGGTGGAGGAAGGGTGGTTATAGAAAGCATTTAATAATGGTCCCAGTATTGTGACCTGGGCCATATTCAGCACTGGACGGGGCGAGAGAGTAGTAGGGGGCACTATTTTCTCTGCAGTCGTCAGAGACTGTAAGAAGAGGGGAGGGGGGGGGGCAGATCACAACAGGAGATCATGCCAAGCTGGCTCAAAGTATGCAGGAAGAGGAAGCAGAGCTAGGTGTTTAACCCTTTGTCTGCCCCAATATAGCTTCCTGCAACCTGGACTGCCCTCCTGCATGCATGACAGATTTTACTGTGGGAAAGTATGTGTGAGATATGGGTTTGTGAATAACTGAACATAAAATGCAAGCATGTGTCTATTTGAATGTTTCCGTGCCTGTATGTGTGTGTGTGCGTGAGATAAATAAATGTACATGCAGCATCTGTGTTTGTGTGCATGTTCCTGGCATATATAAATGTGTGCATATTTCTTCATTTTATATAATAATAATACTGTAATAATCTCTATTTATATGGCACCATCAAATTCCGTAGCTCATTTTAGTATATATATGTGATATACATTCACTGGCCACTTTATTAGTTACACCATGCTAGTTGGACCCCCTTTTGCCTTCAGAACTGCCTCAATTCTTCGTGGCATAGATTCAACAAGGTGCTGGAAGCATTCCTCAGAGATTTTGGTCCATATTGACATGATGGCATCACACAGTTGCCGCAGATTTGTCGGCTGCACATCCATGATGCGAATCTCCCGTTCCACCACATCCCAAAGATGCTCTATTGGATTGAGATCTGGTGACTGTGGAGGCCATTTGAGTACAGTGAACTCATTGTCATGTTCAAGAAACCAGTCTGAGATGATTCCAGCTTTATGACATGGCGCATTATCCTGCTGAAAGTAGCCATCAGATGTTGGGTACATTGTGGTCATAAAGGGATGGACATGGTCAGCAACAATACTCAGGTAGGCTGTGGCATTGCAACGATGCTCAATTGGTACCAAGGGGCCCAAAGAGTGGCAAGAAAATATTCCCCACACCATGACACCACCACCACCAGCCTGAACTGTTGATACAAGGCAGGATGGATCCATGCTTTCATGTTGTTGACGCCAAATTCTGACCCTACCATCCGAATGTCGCAGCAGAAATCGAGACTCATCAGACCAGGCAACGTTTTTCCAATCTTCTACTGTCCAATTTCGATGAGCTTGTGCAAATTTTAGCCTCAGGGAAAAAAAGGAGTGGCACCCGGTGTGGTCTTCTTCTGCTGTAGCCCATCTTCCTCAAAGTTCGATGTACTGTGCATTCAGAGATGCTCTTCTGCATACCATGGTTGTAACGGGTGGCGATTTGAGTCACTGTTGCCTTTCTATCAGCTCGAACCAGTCTGCCCATTCTCCTCTGACCTCTGGCATCAACAAGGCATTTCCACCCGCAAAACTGCCGCTCACTGGATGTTTTTTCTTTTTTGGACCATTCTCTGTAAACCCTAGAGATGGTTGTGCGTGAAAATCCCAGTAGATCAGCAGTTTCTGAAATACTCAGACCAGCCCTTCTGGCACCAACAACCATGCCACGTTCAAAGGCACTCAAATCACCTTTCTTCCCCATACTGATGCTCGGTTTGAACTGCAGGAGATTGTCTTGACCATGTCTACATGCCTAAATGCACTGAGTTGCCGCCATGTGATTGGCTGATTAGAAATTAAGTTGGACAGGTGTACCTAATAAAGTGGCCGGTGAGTGTATGTGTGATATATGTATATATATATACGTGTGTGTGTGTGATTGCATGGTTGTATTTTTCTCTGTATTGTTATAGTATAGATTAGGTGATTTATTAGTGTATAGGTATTATAGGGACATTATTTAATAGAGATGTATATAATGGTATATATATATATGTGTAAGGATCAGTTCACCTCTCTGTTGCGCCCCATCGTCCTCAAGTTCCTTTGTTTATAACAGCGAAAATAGAGCTGCAGTGCATATAACTTTTGCAACTATATTTAACGGAAACATGTTAGAAGAAGCCTTGTGTACATGTATACCTAAAGGGAAGGGAAGTTGAATGGAAAAGCTTCGGTTCACCTTCCATTTATAGTTTCTGTTATTCTCTTCCAAGAAATAAATAACAGAAGAATGACAATACAACTCAATGGGAAAAAAGTGAGGATGGAGAGCTTTCATACATGTAACTCAACGGGGAATGGAGGATGAATGGAGACCTTCTACACAGTATCCGTTATTCTCTTTTATGACAGAAGAAGATAGAAGCTTTTAGCCGTGTTGGGAACTGACACTTTATGACTGGTCTGGATCTGACATCTACAAGAACAAATTCTATCTACACTGGACTAAAATCAGCAGCATTTTACAGCATTTATAAGGGTGAAATCACATCTGGGTGACAAGGGTGACAAGTCCACAGCTGATGTGTATATTGTGAGGTTATGTAGCAGTCGAGATGTGATTTATGATGTCTTGCAGCAGCTAAGGTATGTATTGTGATGTTCTGCAGCATCTAAGGTGTGTATAATGAGGTTCTGGAGCAGCTGAAGTGTGTATTGTGATCTTCTACAGCAGCTGAGGTGTACATTATGAGGTTCTGCTGCAGAAGAGGTATGAATAATGAGGTTCTGCAGCAGCTGAGTTGCATATTAGTAGGTTCTCTGGCAGCTTTCAAAATAACTTTAGGGGTTTGGTGCAAATTTTAAGGTTGAGGATGGGAAAGTAATGTGATTGGGGGAGGTGGCAAAATGTGCTAGTCATGGAATTTTTAGTGGTGGTCCGGATTCTGAATACACGGCTCTGCTATCAAAGCCTGCCTCCAAAAGTGCAAATTGTTATTCCAACTGGTCACTGCCCCTTCATGATGCTAAAAGGAGGAGGTTCTCCTCTGCCTCCTCTATTTAGGTTCCAGGGTCGGTTTTGTCCGTGGCACCAAAGAGTATAACTGCCATAATCAGTGTCAGAAGTAATTTTGTAAGTAACGACAACTGTATAATGCATCCATTCTGTATGGAGAGGGCTCAACCCTCAGCATTATGATATACAAATAGTCCATAAACCATGAAGGGATACACATAAAAATTAAGTTTAAAAGAAATAATTTTCTGGAGACACATTTCCTTTAACTGCACAATAATAATATAAGACCTGCATACAGATAAGATACATTTTACTCTTTGACAACTGTTTTTTTATTTCAGTGCTTTTACTGTCTACAGAACACTTTCATCAAAATTACTTAGAACTCTTGAGATTACATTTAATTGTTTTTTTTATTTGTTTTATAAGACCACACTATTCTCAAAGTTATAGGGAAAAACAATCTGTTTGGTTTGCTTGATCAAACCATTTAATGGACTAGAGCTTTAGCTCTTCATATTACTTTCAAAAGCCCGGAGATTTCTTCTTAATATTTTCAATAACTTCAGTACAAAAAAACGAAATCAATGAAAAGCAAGGGGAATCTAATAGTCATGTTGATCTGAAAAGTACAAAATGCCTTATACTGTATGAATGAATCAATCACTTATTGTGTTTCATTTTTGAACAATTGGATGTTCTTCCAAAATCCTGAAGGATAATAATTATTTCTGCTATAGTTAGATATTGTATTTTGAAGATTATTTTCACACAATGGACAAGAAACAGGACAAGAAATTAAAGTTAAACTTTTTAAACTTGAATGTGCTTGACTGAATGATGAATGTCACTACAGGTTAAAGGAGATTGTGTTATGGGATGACTAGTTTCTTTTACTGATTTTTGGCTAGAAATACCCAATTTTTGACTCAGCTAATAATGTTTTAAAGAGAACCTGCCCTGCAAATTGACCCACCCAAAATAAATACTTCATTAAAAACTATGATGAAAAAGCATTATGTTTATACCTAAATTGTTTCTTTCCATGGCTGCAATCAAGGTCGGATTAAGATTTGTGGGGGCCCCTGGGTGCAAAATCTGGTGTAGGCCCCCACAGAATGTAGCCCAGACAGGGTACGCATTTAGCATTCATGTAATAGGTAGGACTCCCCTTTATTAAGTAATCCATGTAAAAGGCAGGGTTCCCCCTTAGGCCTCATGCACAAAAACCTAAGGGAGACCATAATCTGGTCACGTAATTTGCAGCCAGATCACGGTCCCCACAGATGTCCACAGTTCCCCAGTAATTAATATACAGACCCATTAGTAATTAATAAACTGCCACCAGTAATTAATAATTATACCTCCCCTGAGTAATTCATAAATGCACAGCCTATAGTAATCAATAAATATACAGCCCCAATAACTAATATACAGCCCCCAGTAATTAATATATGTATACAGCCAACACAGTAATTAATAAATGAACAGCTCCCAGTAAGTAATGCATTTACAGTCACCCAGCAACTTATAAATTTACAGACTTCAGTAACTAATATACAACTCCCCGTAATTAATAAATATACAGCCTCCAGTAATATATACAACCCCCAGAAATAAATATATAGCCCTCGGTAACAAATATATAGCCCTCAGTAATAAATACATAGCTGCCAGTAATATATAAAGTCCCCCCAGTAATAAATAAATGTACAGCCTCCAGCAATTAATAAATATTAATCCCCCAGCAACTAATAAATATACAGCCCCCAGTAATGAATAAATGTAAAGCCTCTAGTAATTACTAAATATACAGCCCCCAGTAATTAATATATACAGACCCAGTAATAAATATACAGCCCCAGTAATTAATTTATACAGCCCCCAGTAATAAATATATACAGCCCCCAGTAATTAATAAATATACAGCAACAGTAATAAATATACAGCCCCAGTACCGTATATACTGGAGTATAAGCCGACCCGAGTATAAGCCGAGGCCACTTATTCTACCACCAAAAATTGTAAAAACCTATTGACTCAAATATAAGCCAAGGGTGGGAAATGCATTGGTCACAGCCCCCCCCCCCCCAGTATATAGCCAGCAAGCCCCTGTAGTATATAGCCTACCAGCCCCTGTAGTATATAGCCTACCAGCTCCTGTAGTATATAGCCTACCAGCCCCTGTAGTATACAGCCAGCCCCTGCCCCAGTATATAGCCATCCAGTCTGTGCCCCAGTATATACCCATCTAGCCCATGCCCTACCTTTGTATAGCCTGCCGGCCCCGTGCACCAGTATATAGCCATCACCTACAGGCGGCCCCCCTCTACATAACAGACCATATTATGTAGCCCCGTTATACAGACATTAGATTTTTTTAAAAAACTCACCTCTCCGGCGCCCCGGCAGGTCTTCTGTGTGATGCATCAGTCAGCGGCAGGCCCGTGCAGCGCACAGCTCTGACGTCAGCGGACGACGCTGACATCAATGTGTGTGCCGGCTGCCATGGCTCCCTACATATCGAACTGATGTCTTCACAGTTCGCCACAGAATGGGCTAAGGTGGTGTTCGTGATCAGTCTTCTTTCCGGGAAAGCCCTGGCATGCGCTACTCCCCGCTGGGACAGAAACGATCCAGTCACGGCTACTCTCACCGCGTTCCTCACTGAATTCCGGTCTGTCTTTGAGGAACCTACCCGGGCGTCTTATGCTGAGACCACATTGCTACTTTTAAATATGGACTGTTTGATCAGATCAAAGACGCCTTCTCCGCACGGGACCTGCTGTCTACTCGGAGTGATCTCTCTGGCCACTCAGATTGACATCTGGTTTACTGAGCGCTCTGAGGAGCAATGTCTCGAACAACCGCAAGTCAGGACCCAATGTCTGTCCCGTCTGGCTCCAGTCTTCCGTGTCTGCTGCAGAGGAGCCAACGCAGGTGGATAGAGCTTGTCTGACATCCCAAGAGCATACCAGATGAAGACAGGAGAAAATCTGCCTTTATTGTGCCAGCCCAGCACACATTTTCGTGAGATTTGTCCAGTCTGTCCTCAAGGGTTCGGGAAATGCATGCACCTAGGGTTCTTGGGAGAAGCGTCCCTAGGTGATACTTAAGCTTCCCCACGTCTGAATATTCTCATTCTGCACAGGTAACCAGATCCATATTTCTGCCTTCTAGGATCCTTGTTCTGCTTAAATTTTAGCCCTTTCCTGTATCCTCTGCTGGAAATTGTGCCTCGTTGCCACTGAGAAAGCGTGTTCCTATGTCCTCTGCGTTTATAGTGATTTCCCGTGGTGACCTCGATTCCGTTCCTGACTACACTCCTGTGCTGCCTGTCCTGACCTTCCGCTACGTCCCTGACTCTGATTTCGTGCCCCATGTCTCGACCTCCTGCCTGTCCCCGACCACGAGTTTGCCTTATGATTCTGTACTCCGCCTTGGCCGCCACCTCGGACAAAGTCACGCCTGTGGAAAGACCTGGTGGTATTACACCTCAATAAGTCCACCAGGTACCACTTAGACTCCGGTCCCAGGTGTCGGCTTACGTCATCGAGAGGATCCACTACCCCTGGTGCCTGACAGTTTTCTTTTGAAACTTGACATTTGAAAACACAAATGCCTCTTGCGGCAAGTGATAGATCTAACTTAACCCTTACTTTCCAGACAGAGGGAAGATGGCAAAGCAGGAACTATTATATTTAGGTAATTAAGACATTGGTGCCTTAAGAGCTAGTATTGTGTGACATAGCTTTTGACACTCTTGGAAATTAGATCATGTTTCCTGATCACCGTCAAGTTTTCATCTTTTGCTTGAGGCATATTCTTCTACAGTATACCTGCTATAAAGAATGAATTAGTAAATTGCTAAAATGGGGATATCTTTACTTGTGACTCTCTTCTTTACTTCTATTTTCTGGTTTCTACAGAATATGAAAGTGTTTGAATTACTAAGACTTGATGCTTTTTAAAGGAAACCTACCACTTGAAGTGGCAGGTTTCCGATGGAAATACCGAGCACCAGCTCAGGGTGAGCTGGCGTCGGAGCTTATTTTTGTTAGTGTTTTAAACCGCTGTATTGCGGTTTAAAACACTTTTTAACCCCTTAAGGACGGAGGGTTTTTCGCCTCATTTCTCGCTCTCCAACTTCAAAAATCCATAACTTTTTCATTTTTCCGTGTACAGACCTGTGTGAGGGCTTATTTTGTGCGTAACAAATTTTACTTTCCCGTAATGTTATTTATTTTAACATGCCGTGTACTGCGAAGCTGAAAAAAAATTCCAAATGTGGAAAAATTGAAAAAAAAAACGCACGTGCGTCACGTTCTTGTGGGCTCAGTTTTTACGACTTTCACTCTTCGCTCCAAATAACATGCCTACTTTATTCTTTGATTCGGTGCGATCGCGGTGATACCAAATTTATACAGGTTTTATTGTGTTTTAATACATTTTCAAAAATTAAACGAATGTGTACAAAAAAGAAAAAAAAATTTTTGCCATCTTCTGACGCTAATAACTTTTTCATACTTTGGTGCACGGAGATGTGTGAGGGGTCATTTTTGGCGAAATGAGGCGACGTTTTCATTGCTACCATTTTGAGGTCTGTGCGACATTTTGATCATTTTTTATTTCATTTTTTATGTTCTGTAAAAAGGTGTAAAAGTCGCATTTTGGACATTTGGGCGCCATTTCCCGCCTCGGAGGTCACCGCCGGCCGTAACCATTTTTATATTTTGATAGATCTGGCATTTTGGGACGCGGCGATACCTAATATGTCTGTGATTTTTACTGTTTGTTGTGTTTTATATCCGTTCTAGGGAAAGGGGGGTGATTTGAACTTTTAATATTTTATTCATTTTTTTTATTTTTTAAACTTTTTTTTTTCTTTTTTTTTTCACTATCTTTTAGACCATCTAGGGTACATTAACCCTAGATGGTCAGATCGCTGCTACCATATACTGCAATACTTCTGTATTGCAATATATGGCATTTTTGCAGCACATTCATTACAATGAGCCACTGGCTCATTGTAACGAATATGCAGCTGGCAGATAGCCTTGTGTCAAAAGAAGACACGAGGCTACCATGGCAACCGATCGCCGCCCCCCGATGACGTTCGGGGGCGTGGCGATCGAAAAAAAGATGGCGGCGCCCGCGCGCCGCCGTCTTTTAAACGCCGGCGGCGACTTTGCCGGCGGCGTTTAGGGGGTTAATAGCCGCGGTCGGTGCTTGCTTGGTTATTAGCGGTGGGGGTTTTGTGCAAAATGCAAAAACCCCCACCTCTGTATGAAGAGGACTCAGCCCGTGAGCCCTCTTCATACATCCCTTATACCTCTGCGCCGTAGAGCTACGGCGCAGAGCGTTAAGGGGTTAAACTTTATAGCCGGCGCAGGGAGGTACGCGCTCGGCGCTTACCATGCGTGCGACCGTGCGCGCGGCTACATAGGAAGTGAAGGAGAGCCGCGCGCATGCTAAGCGACGAGCGCGTACCTCCCTGCGCCGGCTATATAGTTTAAAAAGTGTTTTAAACCGCAATACAGCGGTTTAAAACAATAACAAAAATAAGCTCCGGCACCAGCTCACCCTGAACTGGTGCTCGGTATTTTCTTCTGAAACCTGCCACTTCAAGTGGTAGGTTTCCTTTAAGTAAATGTAGGTTAAAAGCTATGATATATATTGTCCTGCCGGACTTCGACAGCGTTATAATACAGGCGCTTCAAGCTGATTTCTTTTCAAAGGGATTTCATATTGTTTGATTTCATGAGGCAATTTCAAGGATTTTACAATAGGCATGTTTCTGAACCAATTTGATCATTAAGGAACGTCTTGATTCCAGTAGTTGTCAATTTTATTCTCTCCTGCTGTGGCCTCTTCTGTCCTTTGATCACAATTTGCCCTTTTCCACTCTGTTTCCTCAAAGTAACATGCTCTTTATGTCACTCAGAGCACTCGCTCTAGTCTCTATGTATCTCATGGGAGAAGTGCATCACGACACAGCAACGCCACCTTAGAATGCCTTTTGGTGTGCAGAAGCTACAGTTATTGAAAGTCTAGTTAACCCTGCATATACTGTATGCTATGCTGTACACTATATACATTCTCCTATAGTTAAACAGTATAATAGGAATTTTTACTGTCATTGAAAATTATCAAAATCTACTATTTTTTACGATAAGGAATTTATAGGTACAACAGATAAATTGTTCGGTTTGCTCTGTAATGACATTTACTACCTTATAGATATCCTGAATACTAATAAGTGGCATTAATAGAGTATCACTTGTTCTGCTATGAAATTGGATGGTGGCGTTTATGTTGTAAGGACTGCGGCTCAAGATGCTACCAATAAAATGATAAGATGCTGTCCTTTCCTTCCTATCATAGTCTCTCCCTGGGGAGGTCTTGACACTGGCAGCTTTTGCAGACAGGATTAACTGTTCTTCACACATAAATCCACAATAAGATATCACATTCTCTTTATTTTATCTTTTATCCTACTGAGCTGTACACAGCTCTGGCAGATTTTTCAGAGCACATATCTATAACCGTGCTCATAAAAACAAGTCTCTTGGGAAAAAGTTTGCACTCCTACCAAATCTCAGCAAGACATTTTCTTGCCAAGGAAAAAAAAAAAATGAAAGAAGACCTAGAGTTCTGCTGTGGGAGTCGAGATGTCTTTGTGTATGCATCTGTTCTGTCCTGTACACATTGCAATGGCACAGCTTCATATTGTGCTCAGTGTGAATGTCTTGACTCTTTTCCAGTGAAATACAATCATAGTGTAATAGAAACTCTGCTTTCCTAGGAAGATTTCCTTGAAAACAGCGCGACAAGACAGTACCTAAAGGTATTTAGTACCAAATACTGTGATTCACTAGAATATTTATGATGAACCCACAAAATACCGTAAATGTCTTAACGATGAGGGACCCACCTAATGCTGGTGCATTGTAGCCATTGTATGTTATTTTGGCTCAAACGGTTTTTCAATGAAATCTAAGTCAGTAATGGAAATAGTCAAAGTTGCATAAACATTATTAATGAAACCCATTTACTGATCATACTGCATGTGATAAAAATCGATTTAGCAGAGATCCGTATTTCTGTTACAAAGCTCCATATTCTCTCCATAAACTTGCTGTAGAATCAAATAATACATTGCTGTCTTGCCTACAGCCAGTTTAGGGGAAACTGTCCACTCATTAGTTCAGGTATCGTCAGAATAAAGAATACAAGAAGTACCAGATTTAGGAATACCCATGTTGATTAGATGACATTTCTGGTAACTACTATTATACTTCTAAAATACCTAATCCATACTTAGCGATACATACGTTATAGTTATCACGTACATGTTTGGATCTCACAAAATCATCACATCAGTAACCATAGGAGATTTAATCTTGTTGCTTTGTTACTTTTCCTGTTATCACACAGCTGTCATAAGTCCCTACAGTTTAGCCAGTGCATACAAGGAGTCCATGGTAGTCTGGGACACACCGCATGTCTAACTGCTTTAGTCATGGTAATGACCATTGCTAAGAACTGAAGATTTGTGTAGTTCAGAACGCACAGGTCTTTTTACATGCATCCCATGTTTGTCATTTATTTTTAGTGGACCATTAAAGTTAATTGGATTTTATTAATTTTTGAGTGAAATTCCATTTTTGTAAAGATTATTTTTATTGCAGGACCTGATATCCTACAGGACAGCCCTGAGGAAGCCACTGTTGATGGCGATGGAGTTTTTACCCCAGTTCCCCTATCTGGAAGGACCATTTTATTTACCAGGTAATAGACTGCATGTATATCTAATAGTTGGGGATCTCGTGGTTAATGATGGGGTGATTATCAGTGATATGATATGCTCTCTTTTTTAAGCACTTGCACCGTGTGAATATTTTTACCACCCATGAATGCCTGAGTTCACTTGTACACACAATTGTTGATTTATTGTTTGCACACGCTATAATATGTTGTGCGTTCCCTAGAAATGTTATTATGATGAGTTTTCACTTTTTTATTGAATGCATTCACTCAGTGTGCAGTCTTTTGTATTATGAGTATCTAGAGAGATTACCTATTCGTAAATGACATGTCTTCTTGGGTACTCTTAATCCCCACCGTAGAATCCTGATATGGAGGTCACTAAGGAGTTAATACAGGGAAGTATGGAGGGTAACCATACTTTAAATAGTAATGTATATGCAGCTTTGGCATGGAAAATAATTATATCAATATTAGACATGTATCTCTATATGTTGAGTTGTTAAAGATGGATTATCTTATTGGCTTATTGTATCGCAGTTTAATCTTTAAGAGCCGTTTTTCTCCAGATCAGGAGGATATTTCACAGATCAGTGGACAATACATGGTTACACTTCCTCTCTTCTCCTCACTCCCTCCCCTCCCACTCTTACAATGACTGTGCAAGGTGTAAAAGAACCTTTTTGTGTGCACTCTTTACTAAAATTACATTTATAATAATGTAAAAATGAATTGCCACTAGTTCCTTTAATCTGAATTAGTCAATTAGGATTTTCCATACTTTCTCATTCATGTTTTCTCATTCACAAACAGTCCAAGATTTTCCCATGATGTAAAGTCAGCATAGGACAATTCTTTAACTTTAAAGATTATTAAACTTGCTTACAACTTACTTTACCCAACCATATAATATGTGTTTCACTGTATCCAGTGCATATTTTAGTATCTGCTTCTGCCTTGTTGCTATTGTTTTGTCAAATATGAGTCAAGCAATCAAGGAAATAAATTGAAAGTGAAAAGTCAACGAGACTGGTGTAAGATTGTACATTGGTGTGACAATGATAAAGATTCAGTGACCGAGTTTCTGAAGACTTTGAAGCTGCTAAGAGAGCAGTTTTACACTAAAGCCCCAAAGCAAGTACTGTAAAATTCCATTTGAATTTTCTAGCTGGAAGCCCAAACACTGCCACATGCTGATACTGATAAATCCAAAGAGGCACAACCTTTGCAAAGCATTTTTTTTATCAAGAGTAAAATGATGCTGCCTCAGCAGCCCATAAGTAGAAAATATATCATGTTGTATTACGTTCCCTTTATATACACAATATGGTAATTGTATACATTTTGAATGTATTTTAAGGTGCTTCTAAAAAACACTCAATTATGATGCACTCAATTCTTTAACATATAAGTAAACGTGGATACTGGCAACCGTGCAAGTGATACTAAGGAAACTGTATGCACTGGTTGAAATGAGAGGAAATTGGCAAAGTCAGCATTATTACACATAACTTATTAATATTTCAATAAAACATCTACTCATTACAGATCTAGCACTTAGCAGTCTTAATTTGATACACATTTGATTCATATTGTTCACATGTACAGAAATGATTTTGAAGCAGAGATGGAGACACTTCAAACCTATTTTCAAGGAAATTGTGTCATCACCAATGACATCCTGTATATTACCCAAATATTTCTCTTTGAGACCATAGGTGACACTGGAAAAGCAGAGCAACAACTGCCAAGCACAATTCTGAAGTCACTAAGGGTGTTTTCCCAGTCTCCAAATTAAAAAGTATCTCAAAAACAAAATTATCTATATTATTCATCTATAATGTAAGCCCCTAATATCTAGGCATGAAAAGTCCTCAATGACTAAACCATTTTTTTGATTTTGCAGACATGGTAAATTATGTCCACAACTAGAGAAAAATAAATTTAAGTAGATAATTTGATCCAAATTTCATTACCATTTTGATTCGTTACCGAGCCAAAGTTCCTGGCACTTTTTGGTAACAACATTTTCCCAAAATGGTGGCTACAAGCAAGAAAACAAATTTCCAGGAATAGAACCTCTTATGTGATGATCTGTAAGTAGTTGATCAGCAGGTAGCCAAACCCTGTGATGTCTCAGCCCCTATAAATTGTGACAGATGTGTCCATGCTAAGGATAAATTGGGAAGGTGCAGAGATCTGGAGCAAGCCATGTTAAAGGAAACCTACCATGAAGAATCTACAATCAGAAGTGTATACTAGTAATATCTAAATTAACCACAGAGGCTACTGGAGCGTGTACTAACCTGGTCGGGCACTGGGAGATAAGGCTACTCCACGCCCCAGTAACCTCTGCATTTAATTTACATATTACATAAATTATGTTTTTAACAAATTAGGTTACAGTAGGTTGCAGATTAGGCCAGAGGCAGGAGAAATATACCATCAGATCTACTTCTGATGGTATATTGCTCATGGTAGGATTCCTTTAAGGGAAAGCTCTTTGGGGATATTGTTGATGACAGTCCTGCTGAAGCAGGTTGCCATTTAGTCATTTCGTGGTAAAAACACAATGTCATTGCTGCTGCAGCCAATAGTCTGCCTTCAATTGATCGATGGCAGCCTATCTAGTTACTGTTTGCCTTGTGAGCTCATGTCCATACACAATGACAATTCCATTCATATTGTAATGAAAGGGTTTAACTGGTACATGATTAGATCACTTCCCTGTATTTTCTTGGGGGGAAGGGGCGTTACTGAAGGTTGCTGTATGCTTTTCTTTTGTTCTAGGTAGGCATTAAATATGTCAGTAAATCCCTACCTACACATCCACGTATTGTTTGAGACCTGCTTCTCATACTACTGTATCACAGTATATGTTTCACTACCATTAAGAACTTGCCCTGCAACGTACAGTGGTTAAAATGCACATATTCTCAAACAGTAGGAGAATGGGGGCACTACCCACTTGCTGGATGAATGTCCATTCAGATATCTGCAAGGGGTATATAATCAAGCATGTAATATACATGGAGGGTATAGGTGTGGTGCTCAGTCGCCTCCACATAGACAAGCAAACTGATAAAATAAAGTAATACAAGAATGATTTTTAAACTCTCTCCTCTACAATCTATCTTTAATTATAGCTTATTGCTAGCACTTGCGATTATTTAGCCCTATCCACCACCTTCATGCCAGTGAGGTGTGAAGGGGGGGGTGACCAGCCAAACAGAGGGTGCGGCTGCCCGGGAGAGGGCCGGCGTAGGGTGTTATTGACCCCGTGCCTGCGCACTCACTGCAGCCAGCAAGTTTTTACATGTGATAATTAGACAGCTACGTTTTTTTCTATGCTAGGCAGGGCAATTTAATATATCTGTGCAATCATTTTCTAGCAAAGTTGTGTCCTTCTAGAGCAAAGCAGGAAACAAGAAGGTTGAGTTCTGAATCTCTAAAGGTGAACGTATTGACAGAAAGAAATGTAAAAGTGTATAAAATGAAATATATACTAGTACTCAATCTCTTCCCAAAAGGCTCATATAAATACATGTCTGGATTAATATTAAGAGCCCAACCGTGGCACTTAAACAGCATCACATCATTGGGCGGCTTCGATCATTTGTGACAGTCAGTGTGTTCATATCCGATTACTGTCCCTGATGAAATTGATACAGAAACACATGAGTCTCTTTATCTTGCTTCGGTAATAGGTTCTAGACAGTCTCTTCTGAGAGAGAGGAGATTAGAACACTATGCTTTTTACAAAGGCTAAGCCAGATTCTCCTAACTTGAGCATCATTGCGACCTATAAATACAACCATAAAGTGCCATAAAGAGGGAAACTGGGGACTGGTAACCCTGTCATACTCTGATTGTTATTTTGTGGTGGAAGGCTCGCACTAACTATTGATTCTACCCTAGTTTTAGCTTACACTATTAATGGTTACATTTTTAAATTCCAAACACATACTCCTTCTAAGAGTTCCTTCAGTGAAATTATATATATGGAGGATAAGTTAAAGGTTAACAAACTACTGTGTAAATTATGTTACAATTGAAACTCTCTTTAACAGTGAACTTTATCATTATATATCGTATGTATATTACAAAGGTCTGGAGATACATTTCTCGTGAGCAGCATACAATTACAGTATACTACATAGACCTAAAACCCTGCAGCTGCTCAGAATGTTTAAAAGTCATCTGGCATTCAATACAATATTTTCCATGTGCTACAATATATATAGTGTATTATGTAGCATACGGAAAATGTGTAAAGGGCAGTGAAAAAAGTAGAAAATGATCACATACTCCATGAAAAGTCTCATTAATTAAAGAAAAGACAAGCCAAACATTTGATACATGTGCACCAATGAGTCTGTAGATAAAGGTTCACACTGATACACAGCCATGAGAAAAAGAAAGTATACCCTGTCTAAATTCTATACTTTTACATTATAAGTCATAAAAAAATGTCTGGTCCTTAAAAATCTTAATAGTAGGTAAATGCAACCTCAAATAAACATTGCATGACTAATGATGGTGTTAAGCTTGAGCCCTTGGGAGCTGTGTAATCACATGTTTTGTGAAAGTGCTTGCAGCTCTTCCAACGCATACAAAACACCGGTAAAAATTTTAAAAAAAACAGATTTGAATTTAACATGGTCCTTTTTTAAATGTAAATTCTTATGACATGCAGGTATATAGCAGGAAAACTATAGCTCATAAACATAAGGCATACAACAACAACATTACCATTACAGCACAGGCCCCAGTAGTATACAGCACAGCCCCCAGTAGTATACAGCACAGCCCCCAGTAGTATACAGCACAGCCCCCAGTAGTATACAGCACTGCCCCCAGTAGTATACAGCACAGCCCCCAGTAGTATACAGCACTGCCCCCAGTAGTATACAGCACTGCCCCCAGTAGTATACAGCACAGCCCCCAGTAGTATACAGCACTGCCCCAGTAGTATACAGCACAGCCCCCAGTAGTATACAGCACAGCCCCCAGTAGTATACAGCACTGCCCCCAGTAGTATACAGCACTGCCCCCAGTAGTATACAGCACAGCCCCCAGTAGTATACAGCACTGCCCCCAGTAGTATACAGCACAGCCCCCAGTAGTATACAGCACAGCGCCCAGTAGTATACAGCACAGCCCCCAGTAGTATACAGCACTGCCCCCAGTAGTATACAGCACTGCCCCCAGTAGTATACAGCCCAGCCCAGCATTAAAAAAAATAAATAAACTTATATACTCACCCTCCGGTGGCCCCGATGTGCGGCGCTGCTCCCCCGATGTCCGCGCCGTCTTCTTTCTTCTGCTGGGCGCCGCCATTGATCTTCCCCGGCAGGTGCCTAGTATGACGCGCCGCTGCTGACGTCATACTAGGCGCCGACCCGGGGAAAGACATGGCGGCGCCCAGCAGAAGAAAGAAGACGGCGCGGAAGACTGAAGACAGCACAGCGCGGACATCGGGGCCAACGGAGGGTGAGTATTTCCCCCCCCCCCCCCCGATGTCTTTTTGAGGCTGCCGGCAGCCATCGCTGTGCAAACACCCGCGATCGGTGCTAGCACCGATCGCGGGTGTTACCGGTAAGCCTTTGCTGCAAAATGCAGCAAAGACTTACCGGCTATGGAGAGGGCTCAGCCCGTGAGCCCTCTCCATGCACCGGGACTGCCGCTGTATAAGACGATTACCGGCGTATAAGACGACCCCAGAGAAGACAGAAGATTTTTCTGTCTTCAAAAGTCGTCTTATACGCCGGTATATACGGTAGCTTCTTTAGCAAAGACCTAAAAGATACTTCTTAATATTCAGTACAAAACTATAGTTATGAAAAAGTATCTCTCATGCTCCTTACTAATTTGACAGCTCGATGTAATGGAATTTAATTGTGGTATTTAGTAACAAAGGAACCAATATATCCTAATATATGCTGCTTCCCCCTATTTAACTAATGAGATTTTTGTAAAGTGTGTCCCTCAGGGCAGCCATGACTGTGTTTCCTTCCCCTGCAGTCTTCTCAGTCTGTTCTAATACAAATGACTTTGTTACAGAGCCATCAGCAGTTTCAACAGGGTCAAGACAAAAGAAACATCACAGCTTGTGAACTGTGAAGTCTCTGGGCTGCAGGCAACAGATATTAGAGCAGCATCAGCTCAGGATGTCATTTCATCTAACCGACGAATTGCCAAGATTCCTAAAAACCTGTGAATTTACAGAAAAAATCTGCCAATCCATATAAATGTATTAACCATAAATGTAACATGAAAAATAAATATTGAATTCTACTATACTGTGTCATAGGTTGTCAACTTTTCTTCTGTTTCCTCAGGTTTTAAAGCACGTCATAAATAAATTAAAGCCTACAAACTATTTATGTGGCCAAAATCAGAATACCAAACCAAAAGTTCACCAATAAATCGAGGTTAAACAGAACAATACTAACTCTTTCAACCAGTAGGCATATACTAACAGCCAAAGTGAATTACAATGATGATCTTCTGACACAATATATTAGTCAATATGCAAACAGTTTGAAATATTGATAATGTGCCACTTCCATTGTTCAGAGACAGTGCTGTGTAAGTAACCAAATTAGGCCTCAAATGTCTTCAGTACTCTTTTGCTTATAAACCCTATGGTATTTGCAGGTAACACTTAAGGGCCACATGTATGACATTTATAAATTTAGGAAACTTAGCATAAAAGTTGGAGACATGAAGATGGAGGGGTAGAAAACGTGTCAGAGTGGATGTCAACCAGTGTGTCTGTAGGCTATGTAGGTTATTATTATTTGGAGAATATGCTTATTATATTATGGGCTATAATTTGGTTAAACCTCTCCTTTGATCCGAGTCATGGTACAAAAATATCAAAAGTTCAATTTAACTGAATGACAACATTACAGACATTAAAAACAGTTGACAGTAAAGAAAGATAATGCACAACAATGTGTGTTGCTATGCTCACTATAACAATATGGGAAATAGGTTGTGTGTGAGACCCTAACCTGGTATCAAGGTAGGCCAACATGACAGAGCTGCAACACCACCAATTTCATAGGATATCAAATAAATTTATTCAAGACATAAAAATTAGTACACCTAAGACACACAGTGGAGATTATTTATTAGGGCCTCTGTGGATAATGGTAGCACTTGCAAATTTTTCCCCCTGTCTGCAACGTCTAAACCAGGGGGCATGGAGGGGCATGAAGGGGTGGGCGCGACCAGTAGAGAGTGGGTCGGCATGGGATGTTCTTGTCCCAGCAGTGGAGCACTTGCTTCAGCCAGTGAATCTTCATATGTGAAAATTTGCCGGCTGCATTTATGTCTACACCAGACAGGGCCTGGCCTAGAGATAAATGCTGCGCAGGACCCCACTGCGCAGGGGCTGGAGCATCTAAACAATAAAAGCAATATTGGGCTTTCAAAAATATATTGTTTAAGTTTATCTATCAAACATAGTTCAATACAGTGTATACACCTAAATAAATAGATAAAATATTGGAAACGTGTCCAATATAACTACATAAAATTTATAAAAATCATTTATATAATTATGAACAAGTTCTCTTGGGGTCTCAAGGTGTTTTTAACCCAGTATAATCATATAAAATTAGTAGATAAAATCTTTATATAGAGGAAAAAGTATACAATACCACTCCTGTATCCACATGTAGTGGTGGTACAGGCATTCACCTCATTATTTCTGGACATGAGAACAAGGCTTTAAGGTAATGGAAATGAGGCTAAGATTTTACCACATGCATGGTTTAAATGTTGTGACAAACTGGGGTTTGTGGTATCACAGAATCAATTGAAACTTGAATCCCAATACATATAGGTGTTACAGTTTCTTGTCTTGCTTGTGTGGAGTGCATCTTCATTATTCAAAATCCCAAATTTCCAGGAGAACTTGGGATCAGACGTATTTCGGAAATACTTGTTCCTACCTCAGCAATCTCTGTCACATACAAGGAGCATGGATTTAAATATTATCATCCATGCATTGAGAGACATAATTGATGTTTGATTGAAAACCTGGAAAACCTAGGGTAAAGTCAGTCGAATAACCCATTATAGAATATACGTATCTTAATTTGCAAACCCTAAGGTTTATTAAGATGTACGGAACAAATATATATCCTGGTAAAAATGTGGCATACAAAAAACGATAGTGTAACAAATATCTTATTTGATCCTAGCTATTATAGCAATCCAAAGATATCTAGAAGTCACAAAGAATAATAGTTTTGAACCAGGACAGGGAGGAATCCAGTATCTCATAGATAAATAGTATAGGTAAAAATAATCATAAAGAATATAATAGCGTATTAAGAATTTATCCCAAAGAGAGATTGATCCTTATAAACTGACTATTTTCCGAGCTGTACATCTGAAAGGATATATGCAAATGGGAACCAAAAGATGATGTAAGAATGCTCTTATAAGTAAATACTGTATTATATGTCAAAAATCTATAAAGCTTTTATTTTTGAATTCATATGACAAACACTAAAAACACTTTAAAACACCTGTCAATTTCAGGTCTGTCAGAGCTACAATTTGAAGCTGACTCAGAACTGTCCATTTTCCCTTAGACAAGTCTAGCCTCACTCCGGTATCAGCTGTAAAAATCAGTAATGAGATATTGTGCCTTATGCAGGGTTGGCACCAGCACTGGGTATACCTGGGCAAGTGCCATGGCCACATAAGGCTGTACATAAGGAATCAAGGCTCTATATAAAGTAACCATGAAGGGCTGTTTGGTACGATAAAATAGGGAATATTTTAGAGAACAGTAGACTGTCTTAGTTTCAGAATTTTTAATGCCGCCACTATGGCTCTCTCGCCCAGGGCCCTACTGAAACCTGGAGCCGACCCTGGCTTTATGTGTAATTGTGAGAGTTATAATGGGTCTTGAATACCTCTATTTAAAAAGTGCATAAGGTGTCGCCACAATGCCATAGATCACACATCAATGCATACAAATAATATAAAAAGTTATCACCCGGATATCAGGGGAGAGGGCCGGCTGCCAATTATACCTATTTGGGAGTGTTTGAAGGTGCCTATATGCAGGGGCCTAACTAAGAGAACCGGGGTTCCAAACCAGACTTTTGAATGGGGCCTCCCAACCCCTTTAAAATATACATAATACACTCATATGTACACACATTTCTATACCTATATACTGTACATAAACATATAGTTCTTTACTTATACACACACATTTATACATTCTTACACACTTACACACATATAGAGCATATGCACATCACAGATACACACACATACAGTGCCATATACAGACATACTGCATATACATCACGTATGTGTTACAATGTGCAGCATAATATGCATATAATGGTGAACATACTCATTCCTTAGTGTCAAGTTTGATGTCGGGCCCCCTTACACTGCGGATCCTATAGCAGCTGCTATGGCTGCTACCGCTGTAGTTACACCCCTGCTTATGTACGTTCAATAACTATTCTGCTCAATTGCACCATGCATGTATACACACTCTTTTTAGTCAGTTATAATTGTTTTTGTGCATTTTCACATCCTAATTTTAGTGTCACAATTCACAGTAATGTAAAAAGGGCCTCCTGCTCAATCAGGGATCCGGGTTGTAGAGCCCAGATAACTTATACAGTGTCCGCAGCATCTAAAAGCGCTGAAAGTACTTTAATCACCTCTCCCAGCAACCTGCATCTCAGGAGGATACTGCATAGCCAAGGGTCTGATAAAGAGCCACATGTCTACCCCCAGCACAAGTCTTTCAGACTCTGACTAGTATGATATTTAGTCCCCACAATGCTCTCATTGTGAATTGTGTTTTTAAATGCGTTTACTGATATGAATAAAGCTTTATATCAAGCATTAGACTTCATATATTGTAATCTAAGGAAGCAAACAGTTTCTGTGCTTCATAGTAGTCGCTGAAATGACTAAAAATACCAAATATAACACCCCTTTTCTCACATGTGTATGCATACCTCCCAACTTTTGTGGAGGAGAAAGAGGGACAAAATGGCGGTGCGCGAAGCCCGCCGCGGCGAATTTTTTTACCCACAGAAGCCACACCCTAGCCACGCCCCCTAACCACACCCCCTGGCCACGTCACTGCTCATACCTTCAACGCATCCACTGGCACCAATGTATATTTATGTATATAATTGGGGGGCATATTCCACTCCCCCTAGACAACGAGCATGTCCCCCCCCCAGACAACGAGCATGCCCTCCTAGACAACGAGCATGTCCTCCCCTAGACAACGAACATGCCCCCCCCAGACAACGAGCATGCCCTCCTAGACAACGAGCATGTCCTCCCCTAGACAACGAGCATGCCCCCCCCCAGACAACGAGCATGTCCTCCCCTAGACAACGAGCATGTCCTCCCCTAGACAACGAGCATGCCCCCCCCCAGACAACGAGCATGTCCCCCCCTAGACAACGAGCATGTCCCCCCCAAGACAACGGGCATGTCCGCCCCCAGACAACGAGCATGCCCCCCCTAGACAACGAGCATGTCCCCCCCAGACAACGAGCATGCCCCCCCTAGACAATGAGCATGCCCCCCCCTAGACAACGAGCATGTCCCCCCCTAGACAACGAGCATGTCCCCCCCCTAGACAACGAGCATGTCCTCCCCTGTGGCTGCGTGCCCTTTTTGTGTGTTTGTATTATTTTTGTCTTCCAGGACCGTGCCTGCTGTGGACTGCTTCGGATTCAAAGGATTACGTCGATGACCGACATTTCTAACAAATAAAATGGTCAACGAGGGTGTGTCTGCGTTTTTTGTCAAATAAAATTTTCTGAAAACGGTGTGATTATTTATTTTTTTGCGACACTCTTCATAGTTTGCCGTAGTAGTGGTGCCGGCTACATGACGGTGCTCATTACTAAGGGCTGGCCTTAGTGTTTGCCTTAATTTTTTTGGCAAATTCACACTAACGCCCATACCATTACCCCGGTACCCACCGCCACCAAGGGTGCCGGGAAGAGCCGGGTACAAACCAGTACCTGACCGTCTATAGATGGTCAGGTAGTGGGGCGGCTGCAGGCTGTTATTGTTGCGCTGGAATAGCCCCCTAACAGTGGCCTATCCCAGCGCAGTAATGGCAGGCTGCTGCTGCTTTTTTGTATCTGGCTGATTTGAAAAATAGGGGCACCCCATGCCGTTTTTTCTTCAAATTTTTTACAAAAAAATGGGGTGAAAAACGGCATGGGGTGCCTCCTATTGTTCAAATCAGCCTGATACAAAAAAGCAGCAGCAGCCTGCCATTACTGCGCTGGGATAGGCCACTGTTAGGGGGCTATCCCAGCGCAACAATAACAGCCTGCAGCCGCCCCACTACCTGACCATCTATAGACGGTCAGGTACTGGTTTGTACCTGGCTCTTCCCGGCACCCCTGGTGGCGGTGGGCACCGGGGTAATGGTATGGGCGTTAGTGTGAATTTGCCAAAAAAATTAAGGCAAACACTAAGGCCTGCCCTTAGTAATGAGCACCGTCACCTAGCCGGCACCACTACTATGGCAAACTATGAAGAGTGTCGCAAAAAAATAAATAATCACACCGTTTTCAGAAAATTTTATTGAACAAAAAACGCAGACACACCCTCGTTGACCATTTTATTTGTTAGAAATGTCGGTCATCGACGTAATCCTTCGAATCCGAAGCAGTCCACAGCAGGCACGGTCCTGGAAGACAAAAATAACACAAACACACAAAAAAGGGCACGCAGCCACAGGGGAGGACATGCTCGTTGTCTAGGGGTCAGGGGTAGACATGCTCGTTGTCTTGGGGGGGGGGGGAAATGCTCGTTGTCTAGGGGGGGGGACATGCTCGTTGTCTAGGAGTCGGGGGGAGACATGCTCGTTGTCTAGGGGGGGGGGAAATGCTCGTTGTCTGGGGGGGGGGCATGCTCGTTGTCTAGGGGGGGGGGCACATGCTCGTTGTCCAGGGGGGGAGAAATGCTCGTTGTCTAGGGGGGGAAATGCTTGTTGTCTAGGGGGGGGGGGACATGCTTGTTGTCTAGGGGGGGGGAGACATGCTCGTTGTCGCAGTAAAGGGGAGGGGTCCTATGGAGCGCAGTAAAGGGGAGGGGTCCTATGGAGCGCAGTAAAGGGGAGGGGTCCTATGGAGCGCAGTAAAGGGGAGGGGTCCTATGGAGCGCAGTAAAGGGGAGGGGTCCTATGGAGCGCGCAGTGAAAGCCATAAAAACCACATTTGATATTTTCCTTCCCGCTTCCCAGTACAGGGCCTGGAATATTTAATACTGTCACTAGGAAGTATAATTTGTTACGCAGAAACAGGCCGCACACAGCTCTGTACATGGAAAAATAAAAAAGTTATTGATTTTTGAAAGTGGGGACTGAAATATGGAAACGCAAAAAACGTTCCGTCAGAGTAATGGAGCAGACGGCCGTGTATGACCATTCTGCTCCATTACTGTCACAGAGCGATGACCTTATGTGGACCCCAACAGACCCCTCGTTTTCATGATCTATGGGGGTCACATCACTGAAACCCCCACACATCAGCAGGTTAAGCCCTGTCCTATGGATAGGGCCTAACTTGTATTTGTGGGAAAACCCCTTTAACCCCTTAACGCTCTGCGCTGTAGCTCTACGGCGCAGAGAGTATAAGGAGTGTATGAAGAGGGCTCACGGGCTGAGTCCTCTTCATACAAGGTGGGGGGTTTTGCATGTTGCAGAAAACCCCCACCGCTAATAACCGCGGTCGGTCATTGTCGCCGGCAAAGTCTTTTTTAGAATCGCTGTGCCCCCGAACGTCATCGGGGGGCGGCGATCGTTTGCCGTGGTAGCCTCGGGTCTTCTTTTGACATGAGGCTACATGGCTTCTGCAGATTCGTTACAATGAGCCAGAAGTATTGCTGTATATGGTAGGAGCGATCTGACCATCTAGGGTGAGGCCCCTTCCACACTAGCGAGTGTGATGCGATGAACTCGCATCACACTCGCAACGCAAGCTGCCGGGAACGCACGGCCCGAACGCTGCACCGCGGGAGTGAACTCAGCATGTCAGTTCACTCCCGCGGTGCAGCGTTCGGGCCGTGCGTTCCCGGCAGCTTGCGTTGCGAGTGTGATGCGAGTTCATCGCATCACACTCGCTAGTGTGGAAGGGGCCTTAATGTACCCTAGAGGGTCTAAGAAATAGTGGAAATAAAAAAGAAAAAAAAAGTTTTAAAAATAAAAAAAATTTATAAAATATTAAAAATTCTAATCACCCCCCTTTCCCTAGAACTGATATAAAACATAATAAACAGTAAAAATCACAAACATATTAGGTATCGCCGCGTCCCAAAATGCCCGATCTATCAAAATATAAAAACGGTTACGGGCGGCGGTGACCTCCGAGGCGGGAAATGGCGCCCAAATGTCCGAAATGCGACTTTTACACCTTTTTACATCACATAAAAAATGAAATTAAAAATGATCAAAATGTCGCACAGACCTCAAAATGGTAGCAATGAAAACGTCGGCTCATTTCGCCAACAATGACACCTCACACATCTCCATGCGCCAAAGTATGAAAAAGTTATTAGCGTCAGAAGATGGCAAAATTTTTTTTTGCACACATTCGTTTAATTTTTGAAAATGTATTAAAACACAATAAAACCTATAAATCCGGTATCACCACGATCGCACCGAACCAAAGAATAAAGCTGAGGTGTTATTTTGAGTGCACAGTCAAAGTCGAAAAAACTGAGCCCACAAGAACGTGACACGTGCGGTTTTTTTAAAAAAAATTTCCACATTTGGAATTTTTTGCAGCTTCGCAGTACACGGCATGTTAAAATAAATAACATTACGGGAAAGTAAAATTTGTTACGCACAAAATAAGCCCTCACACAGGTCTGTACACGGAAACATGAAAAAGTTATGAATTTTTGAAGTTGGAGAGCGAGAAATGAGAGGAAAAACCCTCCGTCCTTAAGGGGTTAAGGGATTAAGTATATGGTACAATAAAAGCAGAATAGAAGGGCACTGGGGGGATTAGGGATGGGGGCAGGGGGTCTATGGAGGAAAGTTAAGTGTTTAACCCTTTAGCTGCTGCCTGCAGTCCCTGTAGAGTACCTGTTATCACACTGCAGCAGCTGCACACACTCGGCTCTGCTTCATCAGACGAACTTCAGTGAAGAGCAGGAGGAGGTGGGGGCAGGGAGCTATTGATGTAGCAGAGCTGGAGAGTTCCTGCCTGCACGGAGGCTGATCCCCTGGGGCTGCTGTGCAGGGGCAGTGCAGAGAATATCACACTCTGCACTGCTCCATCCATCCATCCATCCATGTGCCTGCAAGTGGCAGCTTGAGGACAGGGAGGGCTCTGCCTCCCAGGGGAGGGGATGGGGGGAGGTGCCGGCTCTGCAGCAGACAGCCGGGAGCTGGAGAGGAGGAGGACGCTACACCCCGCCCCCTGGCTTCTCTGTATCCTGAGCAGGACGGGGGCGGGACTCGGGGGGCGGGACTCGGGGGGCGGGACTCGGGGGCGGGACAAGACGGAAAAATCCGTGAAAACGCAAAAAAAACGGGACTTTCACTTAACGATTCGTGCAGGCGGGACAAGGGTTAAAAAACGGGACTGTCCCGCCCAAAACGGGACGGTTGGGAGGTATGGTGTATGCAGTTCACACTCCATTTAATGCAAAATATCCAGGTGAAATATATTAGCTACATGTAGTATTAATCATTTAAAATTATATTTCTAAAAGTAACAATATTTCACACTTTAAGCCTAGATGTCATAGGGGTCTTTTACTTTTTTTCTATTTGCATATTTGCGGCAAAATTTGCGACTTTTCCACCCTCCAATTAGCCTTGCCAGAAATTTTTGTCACAATTATGGCACAAATCTCGGTAAAACGGTACAATTTTGTCGCAAATAAACTCTAGTCCGGACCAGGCGTAGGCAAACGTTTAGAAAGGGGTTTCAGAAGAATTTGTGATTTTTGGGCCTGATATGTCACCCTCTGAGATAAATGAACAGTTCCATAACCCAGAAAAAAGCAAAATAAGCACACATAAATGTACTGACTAAAGACAAATGACCCCTTATTGTGTTTTACTACATCGCAGTCATTTTCAGATAAAATTTCATTTGTTCAGATAATGGGCCACATTAATCACTCGTTTTTTCTGTTGTTTTTGCGCCTTTTCATTCAGGCGCACCGTTTTTGCGCCATTTTTGCGATTAAACGCCAAACTAGCCGCGCAGCAAAAATAAGCAGCTTTCCCACATCTATCTTACCAATCCAGATGTTTTGCTGCGCCTAATGATATTCATCACTTGCAACGTTTTCATTTAGGCGCAAAAATGGGCGCAAAAACACTCCAGCCCGAAGGTGGCGTTATCTGAGAAGAAAGCACTGAGCCCCTTTGCAGAAGAGCTCATTTCTAGCAGCAGAGCTTAGCCAGACACTGGAACATATAATAGATACATTAGATACATTACAGACAGGAGCTGCAGACTCTATTTACAGTTCATCACCTTCTATTCACAAAACATTCTGCAAAACGCCTGAGCTCACAGCAAGAGAGAAGAGAACTTTGCACAAGTTTGCAGAATGTTGCTGATACTACAAACAAGTGTCCCCCATGTAATTCTGCACAGTGTCTGATGGGGATATTGTGCAGAATTACAGGGGTGCAGCAGGAGACCAGCACTGGGGGATCCCCTCCAGGAGAAGCCCCTGCTGAGGAGGTCACTGGGTGCAGGGTGTCACACACCTGGGTGCTGCTGTGAGTGTTATCTTCATTCTGGGCTGTGGGAGAAGCAGAGAGGAGCTTGTAGCAGGATCACATGTAAGTGCCTGAATCTAACATTGCGCCTAAACTGCGCCAAAATTGCGCCTAAAGTAAAGTGATTAATAAGAGGCAGAAAATATACTTATCACAGATGGTTGTAGCTTGTGATAATTCTGGCAAAACAGTGCGCCAGAATTTAGGCGCAACTACTACACTTAGGCGCACAAAAGTGATAAATGTGGCCCAATATTTATGCCTTTCATCCTTTTTTCTTTGTATTCTTCTTGTGTGCCAGCATTTTGCTCAGTGAAGCTTGGATGCCAAATTTAAGGAGCAATGCATAAGAATGGGAACCCTTGGAGATATTCTTGCTGAGAGTCTTTTTCAACTTTTGCATTGAAATCCACATGGTCTTCCTGTTTTTTAAAGTAGGATGTCCATCAGTCATGATAATTATGAATACACAAAAAGCGAATAGGCCAGTGGGGGACCACATACCACTGGCACAATATATAGACACCAAAAATTTTTGAACCAAACAACATACAAGGGATTAGTATAACAAAGAAATTGAATTTTTATTAGTTACAAAGAATAATAAATACAATTACAGGCAATAATAGAAAGACCACAAAAACGAATAAAAGTGGCAGTACAAAATTAATGATGGCCAGGAGGAGATATATAATCCCTAAGAGGCCCAAAGGGGGGTAGGTAGAACAATCCCTAATAGGAGTAATTATCAGGCTGGGGGAGAGATGAAGGCAAGAAGACCATACTCGCACAGCCAAAAAGAGAGCCTAAATTGGATTGGAAGAAATACCATACCAAACAGAAGATGTACTCGCCACAGACCCCGAAACGTGTTTCGCCGCTAGGCTTTCTCAAGGGGAGTGCTATGTGTTGGGGGTGTCAGGTATTTAAGAGGCCATGGACCAATAGTAGGGTAGATAGATAATGAGCACCTGGGGACAGGTAAAACCCTATCAGACGCAGGTGCACCTACCATAGTAGTATGTAATGGCGTGACCGCGGTGGCCGCGGTTCGGCGGTGCAATGCGCATGCGCGAGAAAACAAGATCTCGCAAGAACATACGCATTCCAGCCGGGTGACCGCGGGTCGGCGTGGCAGTGCGCATGCGCGAGAAAACGAGATCTCGCGAGAACATACGCATACCAGCCGGGAGCATGTATTGACTAGGAAGGTAGGATGTGCGCACGCGCAACGACCCATATAACGAAAAGGTGCAGAATAGCCGATGGTATTGTTGTAATAGTTATCTATACCATATATTGCACATGAGCCCTAAAGATGATATATAAATAAAATAAGTGTACGAAGTGTGTATTGGTTATTTATAAGATAAAAATACAACAAAAGATGATGTGCCATGAAAAATTGCATGGAAATACAGTACATGAAGAAAGTGATATATTGCACATAAACCCTGAAAAAATGAGAAGTATTGGATACAACAACGATCCATTAAATAGACATGGTACATTCTGTGTACAAAAATGTATATACAAAAATATGATTGAGCGTGCGCTGAGCAACCTAATGCTTAAGTATTAAAAAGTGAATAAAGTGCCAAAAATAAAAGTGAACCCAGTGCAAACAGTGAACACACGTGCAAAAAGAAAGATTTTGAGGTTCAATCTGAAGATCTTCGAAACAGATTCCAGGAGCGAGGCTATTCGGACCAGGTCATTCATCATGGCTACAAAAGAGCAAAGCGAACTCAACGTAAGAATCTACTTATACCCAAGAGGAAGAAGAAAGCTATGGACAACCAGGTGAGATTTATCACCACCTATAATTCACAATGGGCCCACATTAGGGACACTCTGTCCAAATATTGGGAGATCTTGCGTATGGATCAAACTCTTACCCAGTATATACACAAAAACCCCTCGATCACATATCGCCGATCTAAGAATCTGAGGGATCTTTTGGTCCGTAGCACACACAAGGCTCAGACTCCTGACAATATATTTGGATCAAAAGGTCCCAGGTGGGGATGTCGCCCATGTGGTAATTGCGTTGCCTGTGTGAATGTTGAAACTGCCACATCTTTTTCCAACTCTAACAGGCAACGACATTATGAGATCACGCATACCATCTCGTGTACCACCTATGGCGTCATCTACTATGCCACATGTCCTTGTGGACTCATCTATATTGGCCTTACGTCCAGAGAACTGCGACGTAGGGTTCGCGAACATGTCCTGGGTATAAGAGCTTCAAAGGATGAAACTGATCTAAAAAAACTAAAAACCATCCCTCGGCACTTTAAAGAATTTCACGACTGCGACGAACTTCAACTAAAGGTAAGAGGAATAGACAGGGTACTGACAGATACCAGGGGAGGTAATTGGAGACGAATTTTGGCCCAAAGAGAATCCAAATGGATTTTCCTTTTGGACACTGTCACGCCACATGGCTTGAATGAAAATCTCAGCTTTGCGCCTTTCCTCTGAGAGATAATTTATCCCCTCATGTCCCTTCCCTTTCTTCCCCTTCATTTTCTGGTTCCCTCAGGTATTGCATTATATTGTATTTTATTTGGTTTGTGCTATTTGATGGTGGTACCACCTAGGTGGTCCCTTTTTTCATCATTTTATTATCTTATTTTTTTTGTTTTATTTGGTCCAATTGTTGTTATATTAGTTGGTGTCTTTCATGTTTTCTTTTTTCTCTCTCCATAGAGGTTATTGGATCGTGCCGCTCTCATCTCCCTACCATGTGCCTCAGCCAACATAAATATAGACTCCTTGGTTCCGAAATGAGCCCTTTTATTTACATTATTTCTTTTTGCACGTGTGTTCACTGTTTGCACTGGGTTCACTTTTATTTTTGGCACTTTATTCACTTTTTAATACTTAAGCATTAGGTTGCTCAGCGCACGCTCAATCATATTTTTGTATATACATTTTTGTACACAGAATGTACCATGTCTATTTAATGGATCGTTGTTGTATCCAATACTTCTCATTTTTTCAGGGTTTATGTGCAATATATCACTTTCTTCATGTACTGTATTTCCATGCAATTTTTCATGGCACATCATCTTTTGTTGTATTTTTATCTTATAAATAACCAATACACACTTCGTACACTTATTTTATTTATATATCATCTTTAGGGCTCATGTGCAATATATGGTATAGATAACTATTACAACAATACCATCGGCTATTCTGCACCTTTTCGTTATATGGGTCGTTGCGCGTGCGCACATCCTACCTTCCTAGTCAATACATGCTCCCGGCTGGTATGCGTATGTTCTCGCGAGATCTCGTTTTCTCGCGCATGCGCACTGCCACGCCGACCCGCGGTCACCCGGCTGGAATGCGTATGTTCTTGCGAGATCTTGTTTTCTCACGCATGCGCATTGCACCGCCGAACCGCGGCCACCGCGGTCACGCCATTACATACTACTATGGTAGGTGCACCTGCGTCTGATAGGGTTTTACCTGTCCCCAGGTGCTCATTATCTATCTACCCTACTATTGGTCCATGGCCTCTTAAATACCTGACACCCCCAACACATAGCACTCCCCTTGAGAAAGCCTAGCGGCGAAACACGTGTCGGGGTCTGTGGCGAGTACATCTTCTGTTTGGTATGGTATTTCTTTCAATCCAATTTAGGCTCTCTTTTTGGCTGTGCGAGTATGGTCTTCTTGCCTTCATCTCTCCCCCAGCCTGATAATTACTCCTATTAGGGATTGTTCTACCTACCCCCCTTTGGGCCTCTTAGGGATTATATATCTCCTCCTGGCCATCATTAATTTTGTACTGCCACTTTTATTCGTTTTTGTGGTCTTTCTATTATTGCCTGTAATTGTATTTATTATTCTTTGTAACTAATAAAAATTCAATTTCTTTGTTATACTAATCCCTTGTATGTTGTTTGGTTCAAAAATTTTTGGTGTCATGATAATTATGAAGATGAAAGCTTCGAAATTTGTTGTTATTAATGCAATAACTAGATAGTCCCGGTCATGTTTTGTCTTCAGTAAACAATTTATTGACACTACTTTTACTATAATAGCAGCAACAAAGACATTCAAGATGGGATAACAATGTAGCTCAATAGCTCCCTCTTGTGAAAAGCATCTTAAAACAACTACTTTAACATTTTATTTCTTAATAGCTCTATAACACACAAGTTAATCACAAAATAGAATGATATAGGAAACATCCACCTGATTCCAATTGTATAATGCATGTTTATAAATGATACAAAATACGATCTAAAACTAAAATGATTATTAAATTAACCCTTAATACCTAGGCCTTACAGGTTTAGATTTTTTGTTGATGTAGAAGTTTATTGCCTGTAGCTTTTTAATTTAGTGTATTGTCCTCACTAATGCAAAACACTAGTTAATATCAGGCATTTTTAATGGAATTATTTTTTCTTTTTGTTAGCTTAAAATACAAATACTGAAAAAGAAGACACTAAAACAACATTCTGAATTCAGAATACCCTTCTGCATAGGGTGTCTAAGGATATTTTTGATAGTGAGTTACTACATGGCTTTGATTAGTACCAGGTTGGAACTTATAACCAACCTAATATTAAATATCATGCTAGAGGGGAACAACCCCTAGTGTGAACTAGGTAGTAGATAAGTAAGTAGTGACTAGGTAATTAGATCTTTTTGGCTTGGCTTACCGGTACTTTGTTCTTTAACTTTGTCCCAAAAAGCCAAAATTAAAGGGGTATTCCCATGAAGAAAAGATTATTACATATACTCAGGATAACAGAATTACACATTCTCTAATTCACTGTTATTAACAAAAATACAGCATTTTACAGATATAATTCCTGTCTCTATCAGTCCTGATGTTTACAATTTTGGTTGCCCTGGGATGGTAAATCTTCTGACTATGATCAGGCAGGGCAGATTCTTGTCATGAATAGCTTCTCCTGTTTGTAGGATGCAGTGTGCCATCCACCTTTTGCCCATCCCCTGCACTACAAGACGACCTCACACACACTTCCTGCCGGCAAGCAGCATTATGCAGGGACTTACGCTACAAACTAAGATCTTTATAGCAGGGGAAGGAAAGGTAGCAGAGCTGACTCTCTGTGTGTTAAAGCTGAGATTTAGCAGAGCTAGAGTGTGTTTTATATCCATCTGATAAATCTCATCATCTCTCATCTCTGACCTGTCTAATCTCTCCCTTTCTATGTGTTAGAAACTAGTGAATGTTCAGAAGCTAAATAACAATATAGATAAACCTTGTACCCTGATAATCTAAACACATTGTCAGCAGAAAGCATGTCACAACACGGAGGAATAATAAAGTGTCTGCTTTTACAATTTTACACTGACCATCACTGAGTGATAAGAGCTAAACCAGCAACAAAAGTTAATAAAATTGTAAAGTAAGGGGTTAAAATTATCTATATTGTTTAAATATCATTAGTAGAGATGAGCGAGTATACTCGTCCGAGCTTGATGCTCGTTCGAGAATTAAGGTACTCGAAACGGCTCGTTGCTCGGACGAGTATTTCCCCTGCTCGAGATTGAGCATTTAATTAAAAAAACACAGTGAAGAACAATGAAGAATAGAATAAAAACAGTGAACACAGGATCATTTAAGTGAAAAAGACAGTGAAGAACACAGTGAAGAATAGATTACAGATGTTCGGCACATCTGCTTACTTGTCGGAAGATACGCGCGGAACGGCAGCAGGGAGACATCGGGCGCAGCAGGGAGACATCGGGCAGCGGGGAGACATCAAGCAGCAGGGAGACATCGGGCAGCACGGGGGAGACAGACATCGGGCAGCACGGGGGAGACAGACATCGGGCAGCACGGGGGAGACAGACATCGGGCAGCACGGGGGAGACAGACATCGGGCAGCACGGGGGAGACAGACATCGGGCAGCATGGGGGAGACAGACATCGGGCAGCACGGGGGACACAGACATCGGGCAGCACGGGGGACACAGACATCGGGCAGCACGGGGGAGACAGACATCGGGCAGCACGGGGGAGACAGACATCGGGCAGCACGGGGGAGACAGACATCGGGCAGCACGGGGGAGACAGACATCGGGCAGCACGGGGGAGACGGACATCGGGCAGCACGGGGGAGACGGACATCGGGCAGCACGGGGGAGACGGACATCGGGCAGCACGGGGGAGACAGACATCGGGCAGCACGGGGGCACGGACATCGGGCAGCACGGGAGACACGGACATCGGGCAGCACGGGGGAGACAGACTTCGGGCAGCACGGGGGAGGCAGACATCGGGCAGCACGGGGGAGACAGACATCGGTCAGCACGGGGGAGACAGACATCGGGCAGCACGGGGGAGACAGACATCGGGCAGCACGGGGGAGACAGACATCGGGCAGCACGGGGGAGACAGACATCGGGCAGCACGGGGGACACGGACATCGGGCAGCACGGGGGAGACGGACATCGGGCAGCACGGGGGAGACGGACATCGGGCAGCACGGGGGAGACGGACATCGGGCAGCACGGGGGAGACGGACATCGGGCAGCACGGGGGACACGGACATCGGGCAGCACGGGGGACACGGACATCGGGCAGCACGGGGGAGACGGACTTCGGGCAGCACGGGGGAGGCAGACATCGGGCAGCACGGGGGAGACGGACTTCGGGCAGCACGGGGGACACGGACATCGGGCAGCACGGGGGAGACGGACATCGGGCAGCACGGGGGAGACGGACTTCGGGCAGCACGGGGGACACGGACATCGGGCAGCACGGGGGAGACAGACATCGGGCAGCACGGGGGAGACAGACGTCGGGCAGCACGGGGGAGACGGACATCGGGCAGCACGGGGGAGACGGACATCGGGCAGCACGGGGGAGACGGACTTCGGGTAGCACGGGGGAGACGGACTTCGGGCAGCACGGGGGACACGGACATCGGGCAGCACGGGGGAGACGGACTTCGGGCAGCACGGGGGAGACAGACATCGGGCAGCACGGGGGAGACAGACATCGGGCAGCACGGGGGAGACGGACATCGGGCAGCACGGGGGAGACAGACATCGGGCAGCACGGGGGAGACAGACATCGGGCAGCACGGGGGAGACAGACATCGGGCAGCACGGGGGACACAGACATCGGGCAGCACGGGGGAGACAGACATCGGGCAGCACGGGGGAGACAGACATCGGGCAGCACGGGGGAGACAGACATCGGGCAGCACGGGGGAGACAGACATCGGGCAGCACGGGGGACACAGACATCGGGCAGCACGGGGGATACAGACAGACATCGGGCAGCACGGGGGAGACAGACATCGGGCAGCACGGGGGAGACAGACATCGGGCAGCACGGGGGAGACAGACATCGGGCAGCACGGGGGAGACAGACATCGGGCAGCACGGGGGAGACAGACATCGGTCAGCACGGGGGAGACAGACATCGGGCAGCACGGGGGAGACAGACATCGGTCAGCACGGGGGAGGCAGACATCGGGCAGCACGGGGGACACAGACATCGGGCAGCACGGGGGACACAGACATCGGGCAGCACGGGGGACACAGACATCGGGCAGCACGGGGGAGACAGACATCGGGCAGCACGGGGGAGACAGACATCGGGCAGCACGGGGGAGACAGACATCGGGCAGCACGGGGGAGACAGACATCTGGCAGCACGGGGAGACTTCAGTGGAAGAAGAGGAGCGGATCCCGGGACAGCGTATCACCCCGACAAGTAAGCAGATGTGCAGAACATCTGTAATTTATTCTTCACTGTGTTTTTCACTGCGTTTTTCACTTAAATCATCCTGTGTTCACTGTTTTTATTCTATTCTTCACTGTTCTTCACATCTGTTAACTTGTCGGGAGATAATATACGCGCGGAACAGTGAAGAATAGATTGCAGATGTTTGCATACATCTGATCACTTATCAGAAGACATTCTTTTTCAATTAAATAACACATTTTATTCCTGAGCCATGGTCCCTTTGAAAAATGCTCGGGTCTCCCATTGACTTCAATGGGGCTCGTTATTCGAGACGAGCACTCGAGCATCTGGAAAAGTTCGTCTCGAATAACGAGCACCCGAGCATTTTAGTGCTCGCTCATCTCTAATCATTAGGGGATTAAACATTTTTTTATTGGCAAACCCCTTTAAGGGGCAATTTAAAATTGTGTGGGTAGCTTCTTATATGTGGCAACATGGCCATGTAATAGTGGATGGTTGGGTTTCATCCCAAGATCTTCAAAGTTGAGATGAGCTGGATTCATTTTTAAGTTTAAGTTCTGCTCCGTGCATCTCTACTTATAAGTTTCTGAACCCTTGGTAGAAATTTCTGCCTAAGTAAAAATTTTTCAAAATTCTAAATGATTTTAGTATGATGATATTTTATATACTTTTCGCATTCATCTTTGTGTATAATTCAGATTTGAGGCTAAATCCAGACTTCTTTGATAACCATAGTAACATGACTTATTAGAAACTTATACAAGTAAAGTAAGGGTAGCTGATTTGAAGCGACCCTCAACCCCTTCAGGACTGTTTTGGCCTTAAGGACACAGCCCCGTTTTTCTTTCAAATCTGCCCTGTGTCACTATAAGTGATTCTAGCTTTGGAACGCTTTAACATATCCAGGGGATTTCGAGATTATTTTCTCATAACACATTGTACTTCAAATTAATATAAACATTTGGATTATATGTTTTGTGTTTGATTGTTAAAAAAATGGAAATTTGGCAAACATTTCAAAAGATTTCAATTTCAAAAATTCTAACTTCAAAAATTCTGCTTTATTTTGGGATGTTTTTTTAAAAAAAATCCACGTATTGTGAGGGTCAAGATAATGATTATATATATTTACTAAGATGTTATGAGGCTCAGAATTTGGGTGCCATTTTTCACAATTATGAAAAATCGACAAAACCTGTATTCAGGGGGACCTGTTAAACTTTCAATTGACTGTGAGAGGCCTAAACAATAGCAAGACTAGTAAAATGCCCCATTATGGAAAACATACACCTCAATGTATGAAAAAGCACTTTTAAGAAGTTTGTAAACCCTGGTGTTTTATAGGGGTAAAACAAAATGGAGGTGCAGTCTACAAATAGTTATATTTTTGTACCATACATTAATTTTGCGTGGAAAATTAAACATTCTCAATGGATTAAATGACAAAAGGCTCCACAAAGTTTAATACCCAATTTCTCCGATAATATGTACCGATGTGGTAATATGTGGTGGTAAACTGCTGTATGGGCACACGGCCGGCATATAATGGAAGGAGCGCCATTCAGAGCAGACTTGCATTGTCAAATTGTACAGGCTATAATAATATTATTTTTTTAATGTTGATAGATAGGGGCTTATTATTTTGCCAGATGAGATGCACTTTTATGGTACATAATTTTTAGGTAAGATTTTTTTTTTGCTTTTATTTTTATTTTTATTGTATGGGCCATCATGATTACGGAAATATTTAATTTATATGGGTTTTTTAAATAAGTATCTTCCCACAAGGATGTACTATTATGTCCAGGTGTGGGAAGGGGTTAATATGAGGTTTTCCAGTCATGTTTGGCAGTGACATATTTTATTTCCTCTTTCAAAATACATGTTTGAGCGTGTATGTATATGGGGAGTTTGTAAGGATTAGCTACCTATTAGCCGAGAGCTATTCAATAACCAGCTCAGGCTACAATTAATGGTGCCATGTGTATCTACTGTCTAAAACATATATCAGTTACGTTAGTTTTATGCTAGAGCTGAACACAAGTTGTTCACAACTGATACATTTTTTTTTGTGCCAGATGCACTGCACTGCTTAACAGGTTGAGTGCCATAGGGCACAACAACAAGTATTGCCACACACTAGCTCACACACCAACTCTGGATCCTCAGGTTCATTTGCTTACTCAGGTTGGATGCACTATTTATATTTCAGAGACTATTACTTGAAAAGAATTGTTGCAGATTTTGTGCCTGTTGGGTTATTTTCATGAGAAAGTAAAAGAACTGTAAATGCATTATGCATCAATGCAACAATTATGGAATAAACTACTACAACGTTTGGGAATTGTGGAGGTGACTCCTTAGATGTAGATGCCTTGTCCGCCTCCTGTTGTGTATTGTTAGTATAACACTATATACATCCACTGTTTTATCAGACTTATTTCAACAACAGTTGCTTTTGTTTCTTACATTTCATGGAAAAAAGCCAAATTTACTCGACATTTTCATATGCACATATTAACAAAATCTCTGCTCGACTGCCTCAATAGACAGACCTGTTTTTCACAGATGTTTTGTGAGTGTGTGTCTTTCATTCAATCTAGATGGATCAGTTAAAAATGGAGATCTTAACATATATGTGTAAACTCATCTGGAAATTGATGGTTACGGTGTTGATTAAAAAGACAATGCTGGGCAGCCCATGGTTTCCAAGCCATTAGGTCAAGCATTTTTTTTTCTGCAGCAACTTTATTTATAAGATTGTTAGTTTCTAAATTAAGTTGGAAGACCTCCTTAGTGATGGCAGCATTATACATGAATAGTATAGTACATAGGGATGTCCAGCTTGGTTTGCCCCTTTTTCTGTTTCTCGAAAGCTGTTCTAATAAGTAAGATTAAAAAAACTGAAACAGATCTCTCTGATAAATATGTATTTACATTAATACTAAGGAAATGCATAAAAAGAAAACTGCTGAATTGACACAGTAATATGTTTCTCTTAGCACTCCAGTCTACTTTTATTTCTTTCATGTATTATTCAGTGTTTAGGCAGTTTTTCCTCCTACAGTGTGTATACTATGTTCCAACATCCTTCATTAATTCTGCTGTGTAAGTAATGGGGTTGAAGCAAATTTGCAGCTGTGAGAGAGTTGTAAAAATAATAAATCTCATGTACTGCTTTCAGTTTATCCTCATATCCATACCAGAGCTGATATAATAAAGGGATGATTTATAAACACATATCTTTCATCGTATTAAAATCCAAAGCCTATGTAAGCTGAACAATAATGTAGGGAAAATAATTGCTCATAAAAAGGAGGAAGAGGAATAAAAAACATGATTAATGTTATTATCACATAATTCCTAAGGTTACCAGTTTGCTATAAATAGATGTAAGGATTTTTAAAGGGAACAATAAGATTTTATTGAAACACTTAGATAAGAACAGAAGTGAATACAGCTAGATATATTTTTTGTAACTAGAGATAAGTACACACTCAATGTTGCCTATTCAATAAACAATCAAAGCAAAACTGTCAAATGCAATCTAAGTCCACAGCTCCTGCACTAAACACAATAAAATATATGAGTTTTGCTCCAAATATTTGTTGAGCCTGAACTTGGAGTCCAGAAGTGGCCATTAATGTCATTCTTTGCCGACTCCCCTCTATCAGACTGACAGTAAGGCTGATGCTATGTGAATGGCACTTATACCAAGAAAACAGTGCTGTGAATGTCTTAAACCTATTTATGAATCTACACTGTCATCATCTGAAGGTCTGAGTTGAGCAATACCTGAATGTTTTTATTATGTGCTCAGATACTGAGGCATTTGCTGCTTTCATTTGTGTGTTCACAGAAGTAGAAGTCTGCAGTTGGTGTGTGTGTCTACACTCACCGGCCACTTTATTAGGTACACCTGTCCAACTGCTCGGTAACACTTAATTTCTAATCAGCCAATCACATGGCGGCAACTCAGTGCATTTAGGCATGTAGACATGGTCAAGACAATCTCCTGCAGTTCAAACCGAGCATCAGTATGGGGAAGAAAGGTGATTTGAGTGCCTTTGAACGTGGCATGGTTGTTGGTGCCAGAAGGGCTGGTCTGAGTATTTCAGAAACTGCTGATCTACTGGGATTTTCACGCACAACCATCTCTAGGGTTTACAGAGAATGGTCCGAAAAAGAAAAAACATCCAGTGAGCGGCAGTTCTGTGGGCGGAAATGCCTTGTTGATGCCAGAGGTCAGAGGAGAATGGGCAGACTGGTTCGAGCTGATAGAAAGGCAACAGTGACTCAAATCGCCACCCGTTACAACCAAGGTAGGCAGAAGAGCATCTCTGAATGCACAGTATGTCGAACTTTGAGGCAGATGGGCTACAGCAGCAGAAAACCACACCGGGTGCCACTCCTTTCAGCTAAGAACAGGAAACTGAGGCTACAATTTGCACAAGCTCATCAAAATTGTACAGTAGAAGATTGGAAAAACGTTGCCTGGTCTGATGAGTCTTGATTTCTGCTGCGACATTCGGATGGTAGCGTCAGAATTTGGCGTCAACAACATGAAAGCATGGATCCATCCTGACTTGTATCAACGGTTCAGGCTGGTGGTGGTGGTGTCATGGTGTGGGGAATATTTTCTTGGCACTCTTTGGGCCCCTTGGTACTAATTGAGCATCGTTGCAACGCCACAGCCTACCTGACTATTGTTGCTGACCATGTCTATCCCTTTATGACCACAATGTACCCAACATCTGATGGCTACTTTCAGCAGGATAATGCGCCATGTCATAAAGCTGGAATCATCTCAGACTGGTTTCTTGAACATGAAACTGAGTTCACTGTACTCAAATGGCCTCCACAGTCACCAGATCTCAATCCAATAGAGCATCTTTGGGATGTGGTGGAACGGGAGATTCGCATCATGGATGTGCAGCCGACAAATCTGCGGTAACTGTGTGATGCCATCATGTCAATATGGACCAAAATCTCTGAGGAATGCTTCCAGCACCTTGTTGAATCTATGCCACGAAGAATTGAGGCAGTTGTGAAGGCAAAAGGGGGTCCAACCCGTTACTAGCATGGTGTACCAAATAAAGTGGCCGGTGAGTGTATGTGACAATATCATTGAGCGTCTGTATACAAACAGAGGTCCAAGGTGATGGGCTGGATTAATATTTTTACACACCCTTTTGAACACAGGAAAAAACCTGATCCTGACAAACCCAGTGCATATACTTGTGTAGCCATGCTTCTCAGTCCACAGGTATTGCTGCTCCTGTGTAGACAGCAGGATAAAGTGCAGACCACTGCTGCCACTACTTTGAGATGCTAATACAAGCAAATAATCAGTCGGGACATTAACGTTCCTCTGACCCTTGTAATTGTATGTTATCATACTGGAGCAAGAAGAGAAACTTTTTGCTTTGAATCCTCTAGAGGTTGCATATTCGATTACCTTGTCCATATACCATATTGCTTCCAATAAAGAAATCCAGGTAAACCTTGTATGAGTGTTACCTTTAGATACTACTCTTAAACATTTATTTAGTAGCACATTCTTTTCATATGCAATATTTGACCTCAACCCAAAAAAACATTGGGGTAACAAATTAACAGAGAACTTTTTTTAGCCACTTTTTTAAATGATTACTTTTGGTAGTTCTGCTTTTCCTCTGTCTTAAATTTTGTTTCATCAATTAAGGAGTACTTATTTTGCATCTGTCTACTTTCTTTTGTTAGAAATTTCTTTATTGATTTCTAATAAAGTAAAACTTAACAATGTACCAAGTAGCTTTGCAATCTACAAAAGGAATATATCAGAGTAAAATGCCTGGAAGATAAGTTGTGCATCAACTCATACTTGGGCAAGATAGCTGGCCTACATGATCAATCCGATCCCTTGGGGTTCAAACAACTTAATTTTTAAAACTTTTTATATTAAAAATATAATAAAATAATTTTTAAACTGTAATTAACCCCCTTTTTATAAAATGTATTAAAAAAAAAGAAGACAGTAAGAAAGAAAGTAATAAACTTAATGCCTGCTCTATCAAATATAAAAATAATTAACCTTTGCGCTGTAAAGGTTAAAATAAACTTGTTCAAATGCTACTTTTTTCTATATGGCACCCCTGAAAAGTTTGATTAAAACGTGATCAAAGGGTCGTAAATTTCTCAAAATGGCATAAATGAACACTTACAGTTCAAAGTATAAAAAGTTATGGGTGTCAGAATATGGTTATTTAAGGACCTAATAATTAAAGTGATGTAGAAATTTTGAATGTTTTAAACATTTTTAAGAATACTTTTTCAGGTTTTTTAAACCCTTGGGGATTGGATAGATCACACAATACACTTTAATTCTACAATATTGCAGTATATTGTGATTATACTGCTCATCTATTACAGTGTACCTTTGACAGGCTGAAATAGAAAAAACATAATGAACAGCCATGGGAATCTATGAGAGACTCTGAGCTGTAATAGCAATTGATAAATGCCATCCTATAATGCCTTGGGGGTTCTGAAGTCAGTTTTGAACCTGGCCCTCTTCAAAAAAGCCTAACATTAACCAGCCTGTTAATTTACAGGGGCAGGTTGGGAAGGGGAAGGCTCAACTGGTCTCATAGTAGGAAACTATAAGGACTTGCTGTGCTGAAGTAGAATAAATGTTTAACACTTATTGCAATGCCTCTATATTTGAAAGTACTCTGTAGCATACGGTATTCCATTTTACTGTGATTACTGTTTTATATTATAGTTTACATTTCCCATAAGTTACTTTGTTTTCTTTCTTTTAAGTCACATAATAAAGGAACTCATTTTTAAATAGTTTTTTTCTCTTCCCTATCAGAAATATATTGTATTATTTGGATTTTCATGTTAAATCGAAACACTTCTAGTTTTAACAGTTTTCATAAAGTGAAGATAATGTAAATAATCAAAGCCTAACTATACATATGTTTAATAATGTTACTACTATATTTAGCAGTGGACCTAATTTGTGGTTCTTTATTTCCACTTCTGGAGCAAAAATGATAATAGGTTGGCACACACAGTTGCAATGAGTCGATCGCCACGGTTCATAGGTTAGTTAATTTTCAGCTGAAATATATTGTCACTTAATTTAGAAAGTCACAGCAAATGAATCATAGCTTCTGTCACAGTCAAAGCTGTCAGAGTATATTAAAGGATACCTGTCATCAGGTCTGTGTCACTAGTCTTGTCACTACTATCTGTTGGAGAAGCTCACAAGGATCCCATCCCAGCCTTTATCTAGTCATTTCATACATTATTCATTGTAAAATCATCTATTTTTTATCATGTAAATGAGACTGGTCACATGGTCAGAGGCAGTGATGTCACCCCTGTTACCCCTCCCCTCTCCTCGCCCTGCTCATGTCTGTGTGTAATGTATAGTATAGTAAAGTATTGCTAGTGTGTGTGCTGCATCTGCTGACATGCTGCAGCCTCCTAATATACAGGTGAGACACAGACATCAGCTACACATGAATCTGACATGTTCTGCTATAACATGGCTGCAGCCTGGAGCTGTTGTATCTCTCCAGCACCAGTACCAGGAAGCACATCATTATACAGCCTCACATCATTATACATGCTGTCAGTCATGCACTGGGGGTGTGGCTGTGCCTCCCACTCATGAATAAGGTGGACAGCTTGAATATGCTAATGCTTCATTGGACATTTCACAGGTCATTTGCATACAGCTTTAGGACCACATTGCTTAGGTTTACAGGCATGTAGAGGGACAATGAAGGGATAGAGGCAATGCTCTCTAATGGCAGTTTATGAAAATATATTTAGTTTAGGGGGGTTATTTTGCATGACAGGTTCTCTTTAAGCATTTATTGAGGTGTTCTGGAACAAAATGTCTTTACCTTTGTAATAGATTCTGTTTATTATGTATAAAGTTCAATACATACTTTAATATTTGCTAATATATACTCTCAGCGTAAACCAAATATAACCAAGGATATAATTCAATATATTTCAAAGTCTTTAGTGATTTATAGTGAATAATCAGATTGAAATTCAACCACCATGGCAGAATATATTTGCTTTTCTTTCCTTTATAGATAAAAATACATTTCTATACATTTGATCAGACATAAAATCATTAAAAGCATCGCACTCTTACTGTGAACTGATGAGAAGAAACTGTGAACCAAAGTGAGTTTTGTTATAATACTTAAAAATTTCTAGTTATCGTGTTAGATCATTACCTTCCCTGTTGTGTCTTCCATTACTCCCTTGCCAAAACATGTGGAACTAATATTACCTTCGTTTTATTTGCTTCTTAGAGAGCAATTCCCAGTAATAGGAAATCATTGCTTGTCACAGTTTCTACCAATTTCCATCTGTTCACAAAATTTAGCAATGGTATTGAAAAAAATCAACAAAAGCCTTTAAACTCAAATTAGCATTAACACAAAAAAACATTGATGTTATTATTATTAACAATGTATATTGTGCTTTTTAAAACTCAAAAACATTTGTTTGAAATTATCATTATAAAGATACTAAAGAATAAATAAGATTTTAGGCTGGGTTTACATCACATTATTTCCTGTACGTTTATAGGACATGTTTGAGGGGAATCCCCTGTATCCTTACAATGTATGGCACAGACATATGCTTATACAGTGGGATACGTTGACCGGGGACCCTTATTCCCCCATGAATGTGGGAGGAGGAGTGTGAATCAGCATCCACAGATTGGCTACTGCTGATGTATGGGATGTTTCCTCAGTGATGTCCCTGTCCTTGACAGTGACATCACCAGGTCTCCCTCCTGCTGAGCTACATATATGCTCAGCACACTTATATACGCTGCATCAACTCCATCCTACCTTTTTCACTGTATATGACATATAGTGGTCAGATGGAGGAAAAAACTATGCCTCTGTCTGCCACTATATTTCAATGGATACTCTCAGTGAGCCCTCCTGAGATTAGGATAGTAACTCAAGAGGTTATAACCCACCAACTACTACTATGTAGAAACTGGCAATACAGTTGTATGTTAATGCATTTCATAACCCGGTAAAGGAAATTATCACCTAAATGTCCAAATTACCACTTTTTTAAAATTTTGTCTCCAATAAAATTTGAATAAAAAAGTGATCAAAAGGTCGCACAGTTGTCAAAATGGTATCAATAAAAACATCCTCCCATTTCACAAACAAAGGCACCTTACAAAGCTCTGTATACTGAACTATAAAAAAGTTACTGGAGTCACAATATGGCATAACAAGACATTTTCTATAAAAATGCAAGGTTTTAGAATTTTTTCAAAGGTATTAATACAGAACTGAAGTATATAAATTTTATAGCTGAGTGGTTGTACTGATCCAAAGAATAAAGGAAAGTTGTCATCTTGACCGCTTTTTGGAACTTGAATTTCACCACACTTTGATTTTTTTTCAGCTTCCCAGTACATGGTGCAGAATATTAAATGGTTTCACTAGAAAATTCAATTGTCTTGCAGATGACAAGCCTTGTAAATGAAAAAAAAGAGAGATATGGCTTGTGGAAAGACTGGAAGGAAAAATGTAAATGAACAAACCCCTCCAAAAATCTGATCTTAAAGGGGTCCCACATGTCATTAAAAAAATCTAAATTGTTATGATATGTAAAGATATTTCAAGGTATAATTAAAAAAAAAACATAACAGAACTGCACATATTGACCTGGACATTCAAGTACCAGTGACTCTCGGTTAAAATAGGGTTAAGGTACTTGTACTTACCCTTATATGTGACCAATCCATAATGGCACATCCACTTTTCCACCCTGTACTCTGGATGCTGACTCAATGGGGCAGATTTATCAAGCTGTCTGAAAGTCAGAATATTCCTCGTTGCCCATGGCAACCAATAAAAGCTCAGCTTTTATTTTACTAGTGCTGAATATTTTAAAGGGGAGCTGTGATTGGTTGCCATGGGCAACTAGGAATATTCTGACTTTCAGACTTTCAGACAACATGATAAATCTTCCAAATGTGCTCATCAAAAGAGATGAGAAGTACAACTTTGAATATTCAGAATATATTTGAAACAATTTAGTTAGATATTGTTTGTATATCATTGTCATTTATATAAACAATCTAAAAATCCAGCACTCCGTAGCACTTTACAACTCATAGGGGACATATACAAATAAAATACTACATTAGCCCTGCTCACAAGAGCTTACAGTCTATGAGGATGAGAGGGTGACACAAGATATATAATGGCCCAGCCATTCTTTATAAGGGAACAAAATAATATAATTTATTAAATAAAAATGCTGCTGCTTTGAACCAGCCATCAGCTGCCATCATATAAATAAAGTCCAAATTCTGTGGGACTGTAGAGAAGCTTGGAGCTTGGTATCTGGTGTTTGCTGGATAACAGACGGTAAGAGGACACTGGATGTGTTAGCAAAGAGAAATTTGAAATTGAATGCAGTTAGCAAGCATTTAAGTATTGTGATAATTATAACAATGGACAGTAATTGTTATGTCGTATCTATCTAAAAATTTTGTCCCTGCTTGGGTGATATGATGTTCCAGTATTTACCTGTACAAGGTTACATGTGCACACTGCAGGCATATTACAGCATATTTAACCCCTTAAGGACGCAGGGTTTTTCCGCTCATTTCTCGCTCTCCAACTTCAAAAATCCATAACCTTTTCATTTTTACGTGTACAGACCTGTGTGAGTGCTTATTTTGTGCGTAACCAATTTTACTTTCCCATAATGTTATTTATTTTAACATGCCGTGTACTGCGAAGCTGAAAAAAAATTCCAAATGTTGAAAAAATGAAAAAAAACCGCACATGCGTCACGTTCTTGTGGGCTCAGTTTTTTCGACTTTGACTGTGCACTCAAAATAACACCTCAGCTTTATTCTTTGGTTTGGTGCGATCGCGGTGATACCAAATTTATATAGGTTTTATTGTGTTTAATACATTTTCAAAAATTAAACGAATGAGTACAAAAAAGAAAAAAATTTTTTTACCATCTTCTGACGCTAATAACTTTTTATACTTTGGTGCACGGAGATGTGTGAGGTGTTATTTTTTGCGAAATGATGCAATGTTTTTATTGCTACCATTTTGATCATTTTTTATTTCATTTTTTATGTGATGTAAAAAGGTGTAAAAGTTGCATTTCGGACATTTGGCCGCCATTTCCCGCCTCGGAGGTCACCGCCGGCCGTAACCGCTTTTATATTTTGATAGATCGGGCATTTTGGGACTCGGCGATACCTAATATGTTTGTGATTTTTACTGTTTATTATGTTTTATATCCGTTCTAGGGAAAGGGGGGTGATTTGAACTTTTAATATTTAATTAATTTTTTTTATTTTTTAAACTTTTTTTTCTTTTTTTTTCACTATTTTTTAGACCTTCTAGGGTACATTAACCCTAGATGGTCAGATCGTTCCTACCATATACTGCAATACTCAGGCTCATTGTAATGGATATGCAGAAACCATGTATCCTTGGGTCAAACGAAGACCCGGGGCTACCATGGCAACCGATCGCCGCCCCCCGATGACGTTCGGGGGCGCGGCTATCGTAAAAAAGATGGCGCCGCCCGCATGCCGCCGTCTTTTAAATGCCGCCGGCGACTTTGCCGGCGGCAACAGAGGGGTTAATAGCCGCGATCGGTGCAAGCACCGACTGCGGTTATTAGCGGTGGGGGTTTTCTGCAATATGCAAAAACCCCCACCTTTGTATGAAGAGGACTCAGCCTGTGAGCCCTCTTCACACACTCCTTATACCTTTGCGCCGTAGAGCTACGGCGTAGAGCGTTAAGGGGTTGAAGTCCTCCATCAAGGATAAAACTATTAAACCTCAGATTATTATGGTTATAAACTAGGCATAACTGCTAATATGTTTAGGAGAACTAATGTGCCTTATCATCCAACTATAAAGCATCTTTGTAGACATTTAGTGATTTATAAAATAATATTTCTCATAAAAACAACATACACTAATTGGCAAGATAAAAGCTTTACAAGTGACTTTACTTTGGAATGTAAATCTTTTAATATATTTCCCAAAATACAGGTTACTAAATTTTGACAGTTTTCAATGCTTATGTTTTCTTCCAGATATAAATGGAATCTTTAAATATGTAAAAATCTGTTTCTTTCTTGCAGAGTAAACTTCAGACACAAAACAGGCTGTGATTATATGCATGTGTTTCCAGCTTGTCATATGGCAGGCAATGTGCCTATGGCAAGGTCACCAAGGACAATGCTTCTGTGCACGAACAAAGCACTGTTTGCTGGAATACAAAAAGCAAAGAGGAAACTTGAACGTTTTAAAGACCGACCAATTTTCTCAACAAATGCAAATTTATTCTGTGCAATGTTGTTAGCTTATCACAACTTTGTTTCATCTACACCTGTACAACAGATTCATAGCTCTGTTTGTTCATATACACAGACATGTACAGTAATTTAATTGATCTTTCATGAAAACTACCTCTTTTGTAAATGACAGAAATTCAGATGTAATGTTGTTATAACAAACAGCGGCTGGTCGAACAACTGTGTTATCCAAATGGTTTCAGTATTGGACTATCACTATCCTTGAGCCTCTCTGTTTTTTTACCTTTTGACTCTGATACATTGATCAGGCCTTTTCTGCCAAGAAATCACAAGGCCCCTACCTCTTGTGGATAGAAGTTCAGGTCAGGCACAATGTAATCATAGACAGTCCAATTTTCAGGACAGGCAGTAGTCCAGTGTAATCCAAATTGCCGGCCAAGCAGAAAAACAGAAAAAGTCCAGGGCACAAGCCAATTTATTGGGACAGGCAGCAAACAGACATAGTCAAAACAGGCTGAGGCTGTCAATATAGCAGAATACAGAGACATGGAACAAAATCAGGAAATGGAGCTGGGATTAACACAGCTATTTAGTCAGATGCAGTACTACACATTTTTGCAAGGTAAACAGGGACTATAACATTCCGGTGGATGAGGATGGCTTTTATTAGGAGGAGCACAGTAATTTGTAGGAGACAGATTTGAAGTAAGTGCACTGACCCTGGAACTGACACACACCTGTGCCCTAGGACCCAGAAGCCTACAGACTGGAGCATGCGAGGGCCAGAGAATGCAATGACGCATGGTGAGCAAGAAGTACAGCAGCAGGACGTATAAAAAAACTATTGGAATATTGGGGTAAAGTTTGTTGCCACTCCTTTCCACACAAGCTCTACATCTTTACATACCCTGTTCAGGTGTTCACTAAGAGTAAGGGTAGTGGCCAAGGCACTCATTAGCATGTAAAGTGTACATAATCACAAGACAGACTGCATCAATGACTTCATGGTGCATTGCAGTAGGAAGCTAAGGATGAACATGCTGGATACAAATTTCAGGGCCCACTGTGCATGCGCTGACATTACGTACAGGTGGGCAGACGTGGGTTAGAGGGCAGGGTGGAGGGGTGGTGCGGTGGGACATTTTTTATGGAGATAAACAGCAGAGAGGAGGAAACCATCCTTAAAGAGCCACTAGATGGCAGGCACCGTAAGCTTGCAGCCGCATATACGTCCCCATAGATGGCAATAGGCTCCATACTACATAAATATGATTTCAGAACCAAGATTATATTGCAGCAAATTTAGCAGTGTCTGATGCTGGATAAATCTGGTGCAGTATAAATCCATGTAGCTCCCTTCATAAGAGAAGATAACAGAGTCACATTCCACAGAATTCTGAGATCATGGGTAATGCTAGCACTTACTGTAAATCTAATGAAAGATGATTAACGGATTTCTCCTTTTATTCCTCTTTTATCTGGCCACCATGTCAGCTTCTTCCAGCCTTTACTTGATTCTACAGATTTAGTAACACAAACATTTTAGCAATTTTATAACACAAACTTAATGCTGTTCTGCTCACATTAGCCAATATAGGAATGGTACTCCACAATAGGCAATATAGTAACATGGGTCTTACAGAAGCCAATATAATGACAGTCCTTCCACAGTAACAATATAGTGACAGGGACACCACAGTAGCCAATATAGTCATAAGGGCCCACAGTAGCTAATAGAGTCACAGGGGCCCCACAGTAGCCAATAGAGTCACAATAACTCATGAATTCATCAATTAATTAATTTAATTATCTATGTTGTTAATGCAAAACGACTATTGTATTATTATTATTATAAACGCTGTTTATTTATTATTTATAACCTTTTACTATTGTTTTGTTTTTCTTATGATATACACAATCATTGTGTGTTTGACCTGATGAAGACGCCAATACGACGTTGAAATGCTTTGTCCTATAATAAATAAAACTTTCATTAATCCAATACTGTCTCTAATGTGGATGTAGTGAGTCAATACATTTACCTCTTTTTTTTCCAATTGCATTAATTTGACTGGATAATCATCCACACTGGGGTCAGACGCTGCAACATTTTCTTCGCCACAGTTATTCTTTTAGTATTTGCGCACATACCTACGTGCCTGGCTCGACAGTTTCTCAAGAATTTTCTTGTCATCCAGTGCTTTCCTTGCACTGGATCAGGGGGACTACAGGTGTCACAATTCATAATCACATCTGATGTACCACATGCCGTGCCTAGTTATCAGCGCAGTGCACAGGACAGATGCTGTGATTCAGAACAGTGACAGCAGTCAGTCCCCCTCTCCCTGCAGGCTTGGTAAGTCGTATACCCTGTCATTTAATAAAATAAACTCCCTTGAGTCCCTCAACGCCTAGACAACCTGTCACTGTAGGGCACCATGAGGGTCTCTTGCAGGCCTTGTGTCTTGTCACATTGCGGTATCAAGGGGAAATACTAAAGTACCATTATAACATACATGTAAACATTTAGCATTTATAAGTCCTAGAACAACGAAACATACAGTTGAGAGTTTACTCTGAACCAAACTTTGCAGGTTTGGGCCCCAAATCCGCACACAAACTTTAGTCAGTTTCTGTATAAGTTCTGTCAACACCCTCCCCCCTTCCCGCACAATAACACCTGCCATCATTTTGGGGAGGTTCACCAATTTCCAATGATGCCACGGGAAGCAAAGATCCTCCCCAAAATGCCCCACATTGATTTAAATGCACCAGGTGAGCACTTAAGACTTTCATTACCTCATAGAAGGAACAACAGTCTGGAAGAATTATGGGCTCTTCCTAAAAGATCAGACATTGGTGGTCATTTCCGAAGGGCCCGCATCGCGTTTTTCCGTCGCGTTACCCAAATATTTCCGAAATGCGTTATTTTCCCTGAATTGCCCCGGGATTTTGGCACACGCGATCGGATTGTGGAACATCGGTGCCGGCATGCATGCAATGGAAATGGGGGGGGGGGGGGCATGGCCGTAAGAAAACCCAACGATTCGGAAAAATTGCCGTATTTTTTTTTTTAAACGTGTCGCTTGACACGCGCTTACCTGCACCCAGGGTACGACGGTGAACTTTATTGAACTCTGACGGACTTCACCTGGACATCGGGCGCACTACCTTAGTGAGTCGGCGGAAGACCCGAATCCTCCACACAGAAAGCACGGCTGGATCACGACAGCACTGGGTAAGTAAATCTGCCACATTGTGTTTACAACTTTTCCCATAATTGTAATATATAATAATCAAAGAAAGCAAAAGGCCAGATAGTAAGGTGAAAATTGGAAATGAAAAAAGACACATTTCAGTGTTGTGGCATCAGTAGGGAGGACACTATAAAATGAGGGAAATAGTTAATAGAGAAAAGTGAATAACAGCCATGGAATTGTTAGTCAGAGATAAAAGACAGAGCAAAGGCAGGTGAAAGTAAGCTTGAGTATATCGCTGTCTTTGTGAGCAGCAGATATCTACTGTGTAAGGTCAAAGGCAGGAGGAAAAAGGAGTATAGCGGCAGCTGGGTTCCAGGTTACTGCAAGGGACCATGATAATAGAAAGCAAAGTAGTTAAAAGTAATTGGAGAAGCCACACAGAGAATTGATCCACAAGTTTTGCTATGTCAGAAGTTTGAGATACTACCACAATTTGGAAACAGACAGACTGGATCTGGTATTTGACATTAGGAAGGTACTAATTGATTTTTTATTTTAAAGCCAATTCCAATGCTAAATATATTTTTCATGTATTACCATATGCTACAAAAGCCAGCGTCCTCTTCTTCGATAAAAAAATGTTTTACTCAAAAATCATTAATAATAACCGAAGGTGCAACTCCTTTCCTTAGTCTTCCTGCCTGATTTTTTAATGACTTTGGAATAAAAAGTATTTTTTGTCTAAGAAGAGGACAAGAAATGGGATTTCTTTCATTTTTACGTTGCCTTCTGCCTTCATATGCTTTTTATAAGCTAAAATATTCAACTTCAACATATATACAAAATTAAGAAATCATATATATACAATTGTTCATGTAATACTGGTATTGGAGGATCCACAACAACATAAGGTTCATGTGTTTACTGCCTCCACTTTTTTTAGTCTAAAATAAAAGTACTTTGATAAGAATAGAGTTAGAGATCAGATACAGTCATGCACATTGTGCTCATTTTCAGAACTGAAAATAACATGTAATCACAAATGAGGACATTAAAATGAAGATTGATGCTGCCCTCTAGTGTTATTTTTAAAATTCCTAAAAGGTTGTCTAATACAATAAACATTTCTTTGTTAAATGTAAACAGTTAATGTACGATTGTCTTTATTAAAATAAATATACATTAAAATTCATGAAACAAAATAAACATTAGCCACCCTAGTAAAAGATTCAACCCCTTCAAGAGCAAGATTTTTAGGTTTTTTTGTGCGATTCTGCTCCTTCCACAAGCTGTATCTATTTGATTTTTCTGGTTACAAAGCTATATTAGGGCTTATTATCTGTTACAAATTGAAGTTGCTAGTGGAGCCAGCTTTAATAAGGTGGAAGAATATTCCAGATAAGGTGGAATTAGCAAAAGTTGCAGGATATTCTCATGAGCTTTACTTTTCCGCTTTCAATGTGCAATCAAAATGACATTTCTCCTCTATTCTTTGGATCATTATGATCCTGAAGATACCAAATTTATATAGTTTAGTTATGTCTTAATATCTTATAAATTCGAAAACCTTGCATAGGCCTTACATTAGGAAGAAAACAAAAGAAGGTAGATCGGCACTCACTGGGTCCGTTTAAAATTCTTCAGTAGTTTTATTAATCCAAGATAAGGGCAATACACATGACGGCAGGTACAAAATAAAGGTGCTGTACACAGGTTACATCTTACGCGTTTCAGACCATTAGGTCCTTAGTCATAGATCTATGACTAAGGACCTAATGGTCTGAAACGCGTAAGATGTAATCTATGACTAAGGACCTAATGGTCTGAAACGCGTAAGATGTAACCTGTGTACAGCACCTTTATTTTGTACCTGCCGTCATGTGTATTGCCCTTATCTTGGATTAATAAAACTACTGAAGAATTTTAAACGGACCCAGTGAGTGCCGATCTACCTTCTTTTGTTTTCTTCCTATTGCCTACTACAAGAGTGGAGACTCTCTTTGGATTGAGCACCTGGTGGTGAGCGAGCCTGAAATTTTCTTCTGTTCCCATAGGCCTTACATTGCCATATTTTGACAAAGGTTAATTTTTCATATTTCAGTGTACGGAGCTGTGTAAGGTGTCATTGTTTGTGGCATGGGATGAAGTATTCATTGAAACCATTTTGATAACTGTATGATGTTGTCATCACTTTTTATTAAAATTCTTGATGGAGGCAAAATAGCAGGAAAAGTGTCAGTTCGGACAATAGGGTGCTATTTTCTGTTACATGGTTTACTGCCGGGAATATCTGTTTTATATTTTGATGAAACTGATATTTCGGGAAGTGCAAAAATCTAACATATTTATGATTTTGCTTGTTTATTTTTATGTGTAGTAGGAAAAAGTGGGTTATTTGAATTTTAATTTTTTGTTATTTTTTTAAATTCAAATTTTTTAAATATTTTTTGAGAATCCATTTTTTTTGCAGAACTGCTAGATGCTGTGGTCGGGTTTGACCGAAGCAGCCAATAACTGCCACAGTATGGTTAAGAGTCTCTAAAAATAAAAAAGAACTGGTACTTACCTCTGCCTCCACTCTTGCTCTTAGGCCCCAGCAAAGGCCAGGGTGATGGAAATATATAGCCACGCTGCTGCTGTAGCATGGGTTTCAGTGCAGTAACAGGAATACACTTTATATATCACAGGGACAAAATACTTTTTGTCTGGAGCTACAATTATAAAATATACCTGTTCCAACTTCCATCCAATTCAACTTAAGAGCAAACCTAAAAAACCTATCTTGTATGTAAGCCGGGGATTGGCTGTATGTAAAAGTTATATATACTATCCACAATGTTCTCTTTTCATATCACATTACTGTTATCATAAGAGTTATTGTAAAAGTTACTGTCAAGAGTTATCATATTTATACAATAATGAATGGAAATAAATGCATAATGAGCTTTTTGTGGGTTAAAAATATCATACACATAACAAGATTTAATTTCTGCTTTACCATATAACCACCTTCATTTCTGTGTTTCCATTTTTCACTCTTCCATTTTTAAACCTAAAAGTTGAAAATCCATAACTTGTAATGTTTTTTGTACAGAGCTGTATTAGGGCTTATTTCAGTGTACTTGTCAGTATATAATATACCATGTGCATAATAGCTAGAAATAAATTTCAAATGTTGTGGAATTGATAAAAAATCTTATTTATGGCTCTTCCTGTGTGCTTTCTTTTGGGTTGGTACAATAATTTTGGTCCTAATTTTGATAAGATTTTAATACATTTAAAATAAATGAAAATCTTTTGTAAAAAAAAAAACATTTTACCATAATATTTTTGCAGGAGGAGATAACATTTTCACTGCTACCATTTTGGGGACTGCATGACCTTTCGATCAATTTTTATGAGTTGCAAAATGGCAAAAAAGTGGTGTTTCAGACATTTGAACAATATTTTCTGTTACAGTGTTCACCGAATAATCGTTTATATATTTCGAAAGACAGCACATTTTGGGGAAAGGTGATACCTAACATGTATGTTATTAAATTTATCTATTTATTCTGGTTTTATATTTTGTAAAATAATACATAATAAAACAAAAATTAAACGCATGTGACAATCTCTTTAACTTGGAAGGTTATCATGTCAAGAAGCTTTCATCCAATCTGTCACTTTCCAGCTGCCAAGGTAAGCATATGTGCAAGCTAGAATATCATAGCTCATATTTGTGACAGCTATTGATAGAGAATGCTTGTAATAAATCATGCAAATATACTAATAATTTACTTTCAGCTCAAAGCACCCTCAAATTACTTATATTTTACAGCACCAATTCAAGGTGAAATGAAGCACTGTTAAGATTCTCCTTCAAATAAGATTAAGGTAAAATGTATGATCCATGCCACATACTCCAGCTCTATCAACTAGCACTGTTAAAGGTGCACAAAAGAGTTCAGAAGGTCTATTGGAAGGCAAATGATAGTTAGGCCCCTTTTACACTCGCAAGTGTGATGCGATGAACTCGTATCACACTCGCAACACGTGCTGCCCGGATCACACGGCCCGAGCGCTGCAAACCGGAACTGAACTGAACTGACATGCTGAGTTCAGTTCCGGTTTGCGGTGTTCGGGCCGTGCGAGTGTGATGTGAGTTCATTGCATCACACTCGTGAGTGTAGAAGGGGCCTTAGTGTGAAGAAATATAGAGATAGTCAAAGAAAAGGTAGAAACATGTACATTACTTAACATTATTCTCTTGTGGAAAAATCTAGCTACAGGTCAAAAAACTTATTGGCCCAGATTGACTGTTACTAAGGGCTGCGGGCAACACATTCATGAAGACCGGAGCGTTTTTTGGTGAACTCAGTTCAAGGGGGGTGCGCCACATTTCTGTTGAACTTGCAGACATAAATGTGGCGGCCGGTGCAAATCCCACCACACCCCTTGAAAAAATCTAGTCCACACAGTTCATGCAAATAAGGAGCGTGTAGCATGTGCCACATTCATGAAGAGCGGTGCGAGCGGTGGTAGATGTCTCTCCTGATGGTATTCGCTATATATGATTTTTCCAGCTTCCATACCCTGACACACTTAAGACCATACTCTATACGCTATATACTATAAACATACTCTTAAGACTGCCGCCTCGCATCCAATATATGAACTTATACAGAAATGTACTACAGACAAGATGTACTGTACATTTACCAGTGTTTAATAGCTCCATCCCCAGAAATTTCCTGCACCTTCCCACACAGTATACAGGGTCCCTAGCTCCTGAAGTGCCCTGACACCACAACTAACATTGTGCCCATCCTGCCCTCCCCTAGCACGGAGAGACCGGAGCTGCCATAGTGCCGACCACGAGGCAATCATCATCATCATCAGTAAACAATGGGGGATTGTTTACTGATGATGATGATGAATGCCTCGTGGTCGGCACTATGGCAGCTCTGGTCTATGGGGGATACCTGACAGCGCTGTAACAGGGGAAAGAGAAGGAGCCACAGGGAACCCCACAGAAATAACACCCTGGCTGAGGAGGGAAGGAGAAGGGGCAGAGGGAGACAGCTTAACCCCTGCTGCATCACCCTGCATTAACCCCCAGCAGCCATACCTCTGAGATCGGAGCTCTCTGATATGCTAAAGACAAGTTTCCCGGGAAGTGTAGCTGGCTTGAACTGTGCACAGGTCTGCCACTTGCTGGTCATTTTTAGGTACTGCATCTGATCCCGCGCCTTATAGTCCGGTGCGCCTTATAGGCCGAAAAATACTACCCCCTCTCCAGCATCAGCCTCTATGTCATCAGGCTCCATACACTGCTCTACCTGCTCTGAACCAACATCCCACTCAGACTGTCCTTTCCCTGTTGGAACATTATCACACACAATGGCATCAACATGAGTATCAGGAATAGACGCAGATGCATCAGCATTATCAACCACATTGGGGGCAGCAGTATCACAGACAATGAGGGCAGCAGCAGCACAGATATTAGAAACAGCTATAGGCACTGATGTATCAGCAGTATCAGGCACAGATGTCTCATCAATGTCAGTACAGTCACAGCAAAGTCCTGATTATCCTGCTCAGATGCTACAGTGTTACCTTCAGGATCAAGTCCACAGTCCTTCTGCAGTGAGCCATCATCTGGGACTTGTGGTGCTTGTTCTCCACCATTACCATCAGGCAGATTTCCATGTTCCACACTGAATGCTGGGACATGTGGTGTTTGCTCTGCTCTAATAACCTCAGAGGGATGGCTGTGATCTTTCTGCAGATTGCAGGTTGCTGGGACTTGTGGTGCCTCTGCTGTGGGTGGTTGCTTATTCGTGGATTCGTCTTTCTTGTAGTGATCCCCTTACTGGTATGAGAAAGTCACAGGCTGAAGTATAGGTTTCCCTTGGGTCTGATGGACACCATCAGCGCAGGTCTCAATTGTAGGATTAGATGCTGCTCCATGATGTCTCTGGGCCTGGAAGCACTCCTGGTTCCTATAGGTCTCTGCCAGGGGTCCCATCTGCCCCAGGACAGCTTCAGTCTGGGGATATTGTCAGCGAGCTGCTTGGCCAGGGTGGTGAGCTTCTTATCTAACGGCTCATGTCTCTCGGGGTTTGCTGCTTTAAGCTTGTAGGCACAGTCAATGATTTTTTGTAGCAGCAGTTTTTGTTCCTTCAAGTTTCCCAGTCTCTTTAACAGTGCTGGGATCTGGTCAGCCAGGAGGAGCTCAGGTGCACGCTCAGCCACTGTACAGGGAGGTACTGCAGGTTGCTTACAGGTGGTAGGACTCAGGAGCACTCACCACCCAGTACTATCATATATTTAACTTAGAAGCAGTATTATAGTAGTAACATTCTTGTTTTTTGGAGAAGGTATTGTAGTAGTCTTTTTGTATAAATAAGGCAGTATTAAGTTGTGTTCTTTTAAAAAAGATGCTTTATTCCTGACAGTATAAGTCTCTTTCGCTGTGCTGTACATGTTGATTTAGACCACCTATAAACAGTTTGTGTGGAGTTTAGTAACTCCACCCACATCACATGGTCATGCCTACTTGTTTTGACCCCGCCCACAGAATTGGGCCACTTTTACATTTTTTATCCAGGGCCTCTTTGAATTCTCAGTCCACCCATGGGTGTGTGCATTTGTATGTGTAGCGTGTATATAGTGTGTGTAGAGTATATATTGTGCAGTGTTTATATATGTGTGTTATGCATATGTAGTATATCTATGCTTATGTGTGTGCAAAGTATATATGGTATATGTGTATTCTGAAGAATAACATGCGGTATGGGGACGGTATTGAGGGTTTAGGTATATGGGGGGGCCCCATTTCTAAGTTTGAATCGGGGCCCACCGGGGTCTTGTTACGGCACTGATAATACTGCTTATAACCTTCATTAAAGAACATCTAACACCAGGATTAAAGAGAACCCGTCATGCAAAATAACCCCCCTAAACTAAATCTATTTTCATAAACTGCCATTAGAGAGCATTGCCTCTATCCCTTTATTGTCCCTCTACATGCCTGTAAACCTAAGCAATGAGGTCCTAAAGCTGTATGCAAATGGCCTGTGAGATGTCCAATGAGTCATTAGCATATTCAAGCTGTCCATTCTATTCATGAGTGGGAGGCACAGCCACACCCCCAGTGCATGACTGACAGCCTGTATAATGATGTGCTTCCTGGTGCTGGTGGCCACGCCCCCTGCAGCCTGTGTGTGCATGTGTGTGTGTTTAGGAGAGATACAGCAGCTCCATGCAGCCATGTTACAGCAGAACATGTCAGATTCATGTGTAGCTGATGTCTGTGTCTCTCACCTGTATATTAGGAGAATGCAGCATGACAGCAGATGCAGAACACACACTAGCCATGCCTTACTATACATTACACACAGACATGAGCAGGGGGAGGAGAGGGGAGGGGGAACAGGGGTGACATCACTGCCTCTGACCATGTGACCAGCCTCATTTACATGATAAAAAATAGATGATTTTACAATGAATAATGTATGAAATAACTAGATAAAGACTGGGATGGGAGCCTTGTGAGCTGCTCCAACAGGTAGAGGTGACAGGATAAGTGACACAGACCTGATGACAGGTGTCCTTTAAAGACTGTATGCAAATGAGTCTGAGGGGCTGCAGGCTCCATTAACACCTATGGAGCCTGGAGCTCCTCAGGCTCATTTGCATACAGTCTTTCATCCTGGTGGTAGATGTCCTTTAATGAAGGTTAACATCCAGATTTCTTTAAACTTTTCTTCCTTCACCCAGCTTTCCCAGGATGAGGCATTCCGTTCTATTTTCACAAACCTGCTCCTCTGACAGTTTCATAAATTGTCCCCAGTATGAAATGCTATTATTTAAGAAGAAACAACAAACTGGAATTCTTGAAGTTCACTCACCAAGTTCTCAGTATTATCATAAATTGCCACAAGATGGAGCTTGGGTCCTAAACATAACAAACCACATAAATGTCCGACTGCAGAAATGAAATAGGTGTCACCAAAAGCACGTATAACAGTTCCTCAAATTAAATGTCATGCTTCAACATTAAAAACTCTGGGGGGTAAATTCCTGGCAGTGCTTTTATTCTTGTGCTTTCATCACATTTAAATGGAAACATTTAGTTCGAAGTCAAATTCTTTGGTAAGACTCAAAGGCAGTCGTTTATCAATTTGAGCGCAGGGTGGCGCAGGAAATTTTCAGTCAGATGTAGGTTTGTGGCGCGAAGGATTAATTTGTGCACAAACAAAAAGGTTTAGAACTGTCTCCACAATCATGAAGGTGAAATAGAACTCTGTAGACCAGCTGGTCAAATTGTGTATCGAAAAATTGCACCACAAAACGAGTTGGAAAACTAGATGCACCAGAAAAGTGTCAGATTTTCAAGCGGTGCCACTATATTGCACCCAAAAAAGAATGTTGTGGGTGTCGTAAAAGCACCAATATTGTGGTGCCAAAAAGTTTCTGCCAGTTTTCTGTTTCAAAATCGATAATAAATGCCCCCCAAAGTTGCTGCATTCAGGTGGTTGTGTCAATTTATACAGTATCAGAAGGTTTAGCATGAAAATGCCAGATTGCTCCAAACTAATACCTCTTTGGTAATCATTGAAAACCGATCATGTGTTTTCTCTAGGCGTGTATTGATTATAATAAAGTACATATTTTAATTCTTTATTGAGTTATCTGCTCCCTTCTGCTCCTTCTTTGTGTAGTAACTAGCATATTCTTCAGCTAACACAGTTGGAGGCTCTAATGAAACCACTATTTTTCGCCTTTCTGTACTCCACTGCCTAAATTTTTTTTTTTGTGGCCCAATTTTATCAGCGGTTTGCACTGTGATGCTATATTGTGGTGCACGGCCGTAATTTATTTTGCTCATTGGGTTTGGAAGTTGGTAGACTTGGTTGCCTTCTGTTGGTTTAATATTGAGCCGACAAAAGTATTGGGAATCTAGAAGTGCAGGAAATGTCTTGGGACTGAACAGCTGCCCCCAAATTGAGTGAAATAAAACAAAAAGTTGTAAGTTTAGGAAAAGAAGCTAAATTGCGCCAATATATAATAAATATGGTGCACAAGGCACAGCAAGGGGGTGTGATGAAGGCAGTGAAAAGACATAACCATAGGGCTCTGCCATGAAAGACAATTGAATCCAGTCCCCTGCAGGAGTAAATTGTACTGGGTTAATTCGCCTAATTTATGAAGTTTCTCCATTCATTCTTATGAGATGAATATGAAAAACCGGCTTCTTGGTCACACATAACATACTGAATCAATTGCAACTTTAAAGCATATCTTTTTCTAAAAACAAGTAATTTATCCTTTATAGCAGTATAAATCATGTGATACTGTACTATAAGGCATGGAAACACTACTTGACAGCCACACATGCACTTTAGTTATTATATTAGGGATTTTCAGTAAATTGTTCAATTGTTGATTGGTTAAATATTCGCCGTGTTTTGACAATATATGTTCAATGTGATTGCAAATCGAGTTGTACCAGATTTTAGTGATATACTGATTAATGAATAATCACCACTGTATCTGGTGGAAATAATTGTGGGAAATAAATTATTATTGGACAAATACCCACTCAATTCCATTCCAATATTATATTATGTTAATTAAGCAAGCCTATGAGGTCACATATAGGCTCTCACGAAGCATGCAAAAACGAATGTCACAGAGTAGAAATAATACAAATAGCAGAGGTAAAACTTAAAATAGGCTTAACCCCTTAAGGACGGAGGGTTTTTCGCCTCATTTCTCGCTCTCCAACTTCAAAAATCCATAACTTTTTCATTTTTCCGTGTACAGACCTGTGTGAGGGCTTATTTTGTGCGTAACAAATTTTACTTTCCCGTAATGTTATTTATTTTAACATGCCATGTACTGCGAAGCTGAAAAAAAATTCCAAATGTGGAAAAATTGAAAAAAAACCGCACGTGCGTCACGTTCTTGTGGGCTCAGTTTTTACGACTTTCACTCTTCGCTCCAAATAACATGCCTACTTTATTCTTTGGTTCGGTGCGATCGCGGTGATACCAAATTTATACAGGTTTTATTGTGTTTTAATACATTTTCAAAAATTAAACGAATGTGTACAAAAAAGAAAAAAAAATTTTGCCATCTTCTGACGCTAATAACTTTTTCATACTTTGGCGCACGGAGATGTGTGAGGGGTCATTATTTGCGAAATGAGGCGACGTTTTCATTGCTACCATTTTGAGGTCTCTGCGACATTTTGATCATTTTTTATTTCATTTTTTATGTTATGTAAAAAGGTGTAAAAGTCGCATTTCGGACATTTGGGCGCCATTTCCCGCCTCGGAGGTCACCGCCGGCCGTAACCGTTTTTATATTTTGATAGATCGGGCATTTTGGGACGCGGCGATACCTAATATGTCTGTGATTTTTACTGTTTGTTATGTTTTATATCCGTTCTAGGGAAAGGGGGGTGATTTGAACTTTTAATATTTTATTAATTTTTTTTATTTTTTAAACTTTTTTTTTCTTTTTTTTTTCACTATCTTTTAGACCATCTAGGGTACATTAACCCTAGATGGTCAGATCGCTGCTACCATATACTGCAATACTTCTGTATTGCAATATATGGCATTTTTGCAGCACATTCATTACAATGAGCCACTGGCTCATTGTAACGAATATGCAGCTGCCAGATAGCCTCGTGTCAAAAGAAGACACGAGGCTACCATGGCAACCGATCGCCGCCCCCCGATGACGTTCGGGGGCGTGGCGATCGGAAAAAAGATGGCGGCGACTTTGCCGGCGGCGTTTAGGGGGTTAATAGCCGCGATCGGTCCAAGCACCGACCGCGGTTATTAGCGGTGGGGGTTTTGTGCAAAATGCAAAAACCCACACCTCTGTATGAAGAGGACTCAGCCCGTGAGCCCTCTTCATACATCCCTTATACCTCTGCGCCGTAGAGCTACGGCGCAGAGCGTTAAGGGGTTAAAATAGGGCTATCTATTTTTTACTATCCATAGCAAGGAGACTAGTGTTGAACAGACTTCATTAGACATTTGGGTCCAGGTGCTGGCACCGATCAGTATCACTAATCATTGATCACTGTTTACTGAGTGAAGGAAACCTACCATTTCGGATCTACCTATTAAGGTAGATCTGGTGGCAGGTTCAGCTAATGAATAACATGGGATCCCTTTTCGGGCTAATCCTTGAGTGGCCTGTAACTTTATAAATCTTTAATCACCTAATATGCAAATATCTGAAAGAGGCTACTGGAAGAAGTGGAGACTACTCCACGCCCTGGTAGCTTCTTTGGATCCTCCTACTATGAGATCTTCAGCACGCAACTCTGGGTAGCTGCGCGCACTGGTCCACGCTCTGCATAGACTCTCTATGCAGAGCTGGCTGCTGCGCGTACTTGGCTGTGAAGCCGGAGCAACTATCCATGCTTAATAGCTACGACTTTAGAGAGTCTATGCAGAGTAACCTCTTTCAGATATTTGCATATTATATAATATTATATGATAAAGACTTATAAAGTTACAGACCACTCAAGGATTAGTCCTGAAAAGGGATCCCATGTTATTCATTAGTTGAACCTGCCAGCGTATCTACCTTAATAGGTAGATCCAAGATGGTAGGTTTCCTTTAACTAGAAGTCATATCTTACTCTATGTTGGTACTTTGCACCTTTCTGTTGAAAGTAATGGTCAAGACCCCTCATAACCTATACTTACAATGGAAGGGAAAACATACATGTGAACAGAGCCTTATACAGTGTTATTTATGTTAAAAAGACAAATAGGTAATATTTTACATTAACTATTAGACATGAACTATAATGAACTCATAAATCATTATTTTACTGTAAACTAGCAACGCTTAAACATTATTATGGTGGAAAGTTTGCACGAGGTTAACCTGTTTTCCAATATTTCAAATGTTATATACAACACCCTATACTTTTACATCTGTTTTAAATAGGGGAAGGAAAAGAATCCCAATAATGACACTCAATTTTATTTTTCATTTCCTTGTGGTGATCTTGCTGCCTATGTGATTGATGAAATGTGAAGAACATATATTCAGCAGTCAGATGAAGCATCGTTTTGGCATCTTTATCAGTAAAACTTTCCTCTTACCTCTATAATAGTGTTAGAGCTAGATAAAATCTGCATGACAATAAATCTCATATATTGCAATAAAAACACTTTGTGTTCCAACAGACACTGATACCCAGACCTTTTGTGAGTGTGATATAAAGTGTAAGCTCCATCTTCAAATAAGATTAATGTAGAGATTTTTCCAATGGCTTCATTTTAAATAAAACATCATAACTTCTTACCTTTTCACTATTATCTTCTTTCCAGCACTTCATATATTATCCTGTGACAAAAGGGAACATGATTATTGGTTTTTTTTTTAAGCAGCAAGAACATTAATCTTGTCCTGTAGGTTTTTACTTTTGTAATTTTGAGGTCACTGATGTTTTATATTAATTTAAGCATTTTAGAAGTATAGCTCTTTATAAACAGTTTAAGAGTCTATACAAATATTTTATAGGGCATCTACCACCAGGGTGATGGATTGTAAACCAAGCCCACTGACATATCGGTTTGTGCCCCCTCTGGCAGGATCTGTTCTTCTTTAAGTTTCTCATGCGCTTGTTTGTTAGAATGAAAGGCTTTAAAACCTATGGAGCATGGAGCCACTTTTAAAATCCTTCTTTAAAAATAAACCTGGGAATAAGAAGCTTACAGTGCTTAGTGTACAATCCTTCATCCTGGTGGTAGATGTCCTTTAAATATAAGATAAGATAAATTGTGCAGCAATTTATAAATTCATCAGCTGCCCAGTAATGTTGTATTAGGATCTAATAACCTCCTAACAAACACATCACCATACATTGTACAGCGGCGATTCTTGGAATTGCAGTTCAGACACATTCACTTGAATGGGACTGCGTTGAAAACCTTCAATACCCCTTTTAAAGCTACCTGCACACGAAAGATGAAAAATTGGCTGCGAAAAATAAACATTGATATCCATTTTTCACTGACGATTTCCATTAGTCTAGAATCTACACTCACCGGCCACTTTATTAGGTACACCTGTCCAACTGCTTGTTAACACTTAATTTCTAATCACATGGCCGCAACTCAGTGCATTTAGGCATGTAGACATGGTCAAGACAATCTCCTGCAGTTCAAACCGAGCATCAGTTCGAGCTGATAGAAAGCCAACAGTGACTCAAATCGCCACCCGTTACAACCAAGGTAGGCAGAAGAGCATCTCTGAACGCACAGTACATCGAACTTTGAGGCAGATGGGCTACAGCAGCAGAAGACCACACCGGGTGCCACTCCTTTCAGCTAAGAACAGGAAACTGAGGCTACAATTTGCACAAGCTCATCGAAATTGGACAGTAGAAGATTGGAAAAATGTTGCCTGGTCTGATGAGTCTCGATTTCTGCTGCGACATTCGGATGATAGGGTCAGAATTTGACGTCAACAACATGAAAGCATGGATCCATCCTGCCTTGTTCAATGGTTCAGGCTGGTGTTGGTGGTGTCATGGTATGGGGAATATTTTCTTGGCACTCTTTGGGCCCCTTGGTACCAATTGAGCATCGTTTCAACGCCACAGCCTACCTGAGTATTGTTGCTGACCATGTCCATCCCTTTATGACCACAATGTGATGGCTACTTTCAGCAGGATAATGCGCCATGTCATAAAGCTGGAATCATCTCAGACTGGTTTCTTGAACATAGAAAAACCAATTAGAGCAAAATATGGACTGTTTGTGCCATAAGTTACAGCAAAGTTGCCACAATACAAGTAGGGCACCAACAACATACAAAATGCTGAGCTCAGAGAGCAAATAACCAAAACGAAAAAAACAAAATGAGCATGCGTTACTAAAATATGAAATTTATTGATATACGTTAAAAATAAGACAATCACATAATAACAGGTGGTTACAGGGCAAACATCAAAAACAGGTGCTGGGCAGCACAAATAGTTAATAGACAAATAGGCAAGATGTTATATCACAACATAAAGTGCATAGTGCAAAGACCCTAGAGACTATTCCATACTGAATGAGTCAACAGTACGTAATGGAAGCGCAACAGTAGAAGTAAAGTGGTTATACCTACAATTTTAAAGTGTTACCAGCGCATAAGAAGAGAGCTGCCCAGCACCTCCCCGACACGTGTTTCGTCCTCACAGGACTTTGTCAAGGGGTGGTGCTGTGGACGGCGCAGGAAGATTAAATCAAAGAGGTTGGCCAATGAAAGAAGCAGAGCGCACCTGCGCCAAATGAGCGGTAGGTGAATTATATTAGGCGCATGATCCGTGACTTGTGCGTCCGCGCGGTGGGGAGGCGGGACAGGTACGTCACCCGGAGCAAATCACATGATCCAGATGACGTCATGAACCGCCGCCCACTCGCGCAGGCGCACAGCGGTCAGCGGGCATGCGCACCTTACACCTGCGGACTTCGGACGCCATGTTGGATGTGGGATAGAACAATATCAATGATGCCTTAAAACATGATTGTGGAATGTGTGGATGTGGGAAAAGTGTGATAGGAGGCAAGGAAAATGTGCATGAACTATATGTGGTATTTCTCCAAAATAGGAGGGAAACAGGTTGAGCCAATAAACTGGAGGAGGAATGAGTGAAAGGTGAGTAGTGTGAGTGCTGGGCGGACTGTAGTGTGAGTGATGGAGATGATGAAGGGTAAGTATACAAAGATGGAAGTGCAGTCATGGATGGGTGTCCGGACTGCCGAAAAAGGGGGGGACCCAGTGCAGGTAGTGCTACGGGAGCAAAAAACGTGAAGTGCTCCGGATTGAAGTATGAGAGTAGGAGAGTGATGTGATGAGAAATAGAGCGCAGGGACCATGTGTAAGTGAGCGGTCCTGGAGGATGGTGTGGAGTGAGTGAACAGTGATGCTAGAAGGTTGTGTGCAGTGTGGGAAAACAATGTTGCAAGTGCGTAGATGCGAAGAAGGACCAGCAGGGTACAGCCTGATGGGAAGAAGTGGTGAGGAGGAGTGACACTGGGTGACAAAGAGTGTGTGCCAATGGAAAAAGTGCGAGGTGATGGAAAAAAGTGCAACAAAGAGTGCCAAAAATAGCAAATAAGTGAAAGACACAATGCACAAAATGGGATGGACAATAAAAAAAAGGGTGAAAAAGTGGAGTGGAGGCGAAGTGAAGAAGTAGTTAAAGGAATGAAGGCATCGCGGTCCAGGTGGCTAGCAGATAAAGAAACGAAGTCATTCGATCAATGGTCCAATAACCCCGGAGAGCAATAGACGTGAATTACTTCCAGACACACAATTCACGTACTCTAATACAGAAAATATAAAACGACAAAAATAGTTAAAAACCTTAAACATACAAATGAATTAAAAACATGAAAGAGCACCACAAGAAGCGGACACAGAGAGCGGCAGAAGAAGGCAACGGATAAGCCTATGGGTGAAAGATGTTTACAAGAAGGCAGAAAAACCAAAGTTCTCATTTAGTCCATGAGGGGACACTGTATGAAGTGTCCAAATCCATTTAGACTCTAATTGGAGTAATCTCCGTTTAAGAGCCCCACCACGGAGATCTAAATTGACGTGGTCTATTCCTATTACCTTGAAGCCTGATGGATCCGAGTGATGAATTTGCTTAAAGTGCCGAGGTATAGGTTTCAACTTCAAAATATCCTCCTCTTGGAGCACAGCCGATGAAGACAGGATCCCAGTGACATGCTCACGTACCCTAAGTTTAAGTTCCCGTGTCGTCATGCCCACGTAAATTTTCTTACATGGGCAAGTGGCATAGTAAATTACGCCCTTGGTGGTACAGTTGATGGGCCATGTAATCTTGTACTGTCTTGTCCCATCTGATCGGGAAAAATGTGATGCTTTTTCTACTTTTGGGCATGCGAAGCATTTCCCACAGGGAAGACAGCCCCATTTTGGTGGCCGTGCTCCAAAAATACGTGTAGGTGGATCAGGAACAAAATAACTGTGCACAAGTGAATCCCTGAGGTTGCGTGCTCTGCGGGACACAATAGATGGAAAGGGGGTTATTATCTTTTCTAGAATCGGATCCGAAGTGAGAATCGGCCAGAATTTCTGAAGGATATGCTGCATGTCCTTCCACCGGTTATGGTAAGTAGTGATGAATCGAGGGGGTTGTACAGTTTTCCCAGACTTTTTAGGGTAGAGAAGAGAGTTGCGGTCAGTAGAACAAGCTCTTCTATACGCTTTAGAGATGCTTCTCTTGCTGTAGCCACGTTCAAGAAAGCGGTTCGAGAGATCTTCAGCTTGTTTTTCAAATTCTTCGGAAGAAGAACAGATTCTCTTCATGCGTAAGAATTGACCAATGGGTACGGCATTGATGGTCTGAGGTGGGTGAGCTGAAGTCGCATGTAGCAAGCTATTAGTCGATGTAGTTTTCCTAAAGACATCCGTCTGGAGATATCCTGAAGAGTCCTTCATGACACGAATATCCAAGAAATCTATAGAGTTAGAATCAGATAACCAAGTAAGTTTGATGTTCCGTTGGTTATTGTTCAGCACATCAAAGAAAGATTTAAGGCCACCCTCATCTCCCTGCCAGATGATGAAGATATCGTCAATGTACCGCGCCCAAAAGAGAACGCGGCACATTGTGTCTCCACCATCCGACAGGAAGAGGTCCCTCTCCCACAGCCCCAGGAACAGATTGGCATATGAGGGGGCACAAGCCGCCCCCATCGCCGTTCCCTGGAGCTGCAGGTAGAAGGACCCATTGAAGGTGAAGAAATTATGTCTGAGTGCAAACTCAAGGAGTGTCAGAATAAAGGAAATCTCACTGTCTTCATATTGTGACAGGCGTAGGAAATATGAAACCGCCCTCAAACCATCATCATGCTTAATAGACGTGTACAGCGACTCCACATCGCAGGTGACAAGAAGCTGGCCAGGGTCCAAGTGAATCCCCTCCAGCTTCCGCAGAAGGTCTGTGGAGTCCTGAAGATAGGAAGGGAGACCCTTCACCAATGGTTGTAAAATGGTGTCGATATACTTGCAGATATTATCAGTGCAATTACCTCGGCCGGAGATAATGGGTCTCCCGGTGGGATTGGTCAAACTTTTGTGGATTTTCGGCAACAAGTATAATATCTGCAAATACGCGTTTCGGACGGTAACCGTCCTTAGTCGTAGCATGCTACGACTAAGGACGGTTACCGTCCGAAACGCGTCAGTTTTCTGACCTTATGCTGTAACAATTTTATATTCTTTTTTCTAATAAAATGGACTTTTAATCGACTTACCGTCTGTGATGCTGGAGTTTCCTCTTCTATCGTTCCACAAGTCTTCCACTTAGTTTGCTGCCCATGCAAACTCTCCGTGCATCAACGCTACAAATAAAAGACACGCTGCACTCCAGGGAGGTGAGCTGAATCCAACTTTTTTCTTTTTCATCCATGAACTATTATTAGTATTATACCAGCATAAAAACTGTTTGAAGTATCAAATGAAACAACAACAACTTCTTCGTTGCAACTCCTCATACAGCAAAGTAGTTATCACTATAAGATAAGATAATCCCTTATTAGTCCAAAAGTGGGGCAATTCCCAACATTACAGCAGCAGAGAGAGTACAGTACAAACAATGACAGAATAATAATATTAGAGATAAATAAACAAAGAGAAAAAAAGATAAAAGGAAGATAAAAAAGGAAGACAAGTAATGGTTGGCAGGTTGATATTCAGTGTTGTGATGGGAGCTGCAGGACTGGTTAGGTGGTGACCACAGGTGTCCTCTGTTGGGGTCTTGTTGGTTGAAAAGCCTGATGGCAGCGGGGAGGAATGACTTCTGGTAACACTCCCTTTCACACTTGGGGTGAAGCAGTCGGTCATTGAAGGTGCTACCCAATTCCACCACAGTCTCATCCATGGGATGGAAGCTATTCTCCAAAATAGGAGAAGCTTGTTGAAATGAACCAGCAAGTCCACAGGGATGAATTCTCATTAAAACTTTTTCTTTATTTCTTCCTCATAAAACCAGTAACAGACAAATTGGCAACATCAGAGAGTAGTAGATCCACACATCTTATGTGCACCACGGAGAGAGCATTTGGGGTATTGTGCTTGAGCATGAGCTTGAAATGACACTCATGCCAACCTTCACTCAATATCCATTGTTTCAATGATTTCCAGCCGTGGAATATACATTAACCCCTTGACGCCGTAGCCACTTTTCACCTTCCCGATATGGCCCATTTTCTTGGCCCAGTTCAGGAGCCGGCGCCAGAAGCTTGACGTTATATTACTGCATAATGCGGGAAGCACCTCCCACCATGCAGTAATATTACGTCAAATGTTGGTAAGGGGTTAAGATGTATTTTGTGTTCTAAGGTCTTTTTCCAATAAGGGAATTTCAGATATGAAAATTGTCTTTCCCCTGACTGGTTGCGAGTTGGCAGCATGCTGCTTTCAGTAATATTGTGGAACTAATTCTTTCCATGCCGAAGCACTCTCTACTATGAATTCAGCTTCTTTCAGATCCATGAAGGTGCATACTGAGCCATCCAGATGGGTGATCTTGGGTTTATAAGCTGGAATTTCCATCAACAGCTGTAAACATAGACTACTAAAGGCAGGTCATTTACCAGAGAAAAAGGAAGTATTGTGGTATTTTCAATGTGCAGAAGTTCTCTCTTTCTCATGTATGCTTGCATGATGGCTTCTTTATTGGTATAGTTAAAGTATGTTGCAATGACTTGCTGTGACAAACCCTCAGGTCACGTCACGGTGTGCACTGACACTAGAGATATTCATAATTTAGTAATATAAAACACCCACCCAGAAGTAAATCACTCACTTCCCCCACCTATGCCACAACCTATGCTTTAGTATTAAATTATAATAAGTAGGTAAGTAGGTGCCAGTATAGATAAAGCCATCAACAAGTTAGAAACCCAAAATATAGATAAACCAATACAATTTCTTTCAATTAACATAGGTAATGGAATTTCTTCCTAAACTTAAGTTATGCAGGCCTACAAACATAGCTTTGTTAAGTTTTAAACTTTTAATACATAGATGTGCAGTAGAGACATAAAACATATAGTTTTCAGATAAAAGATTACAAGAACATACATACAGTACATGCAAACTGTTAAAAAATAAAAAGTCATAAAAACTAATACTAGACTTACTAGTGAAAAGTCAAAACTTACTTGAGCTGTGAGACTCTTATGGGGTCACAATTTGTAAGTAAATTGGTATTATAACTCATAACTCTTCACAGAGGATTGCTACAATGAGGCAACCATCTTCAACTGACTGGGTACCTAATTCTGGATTCTCAATAGCATAAAACAAAAAAGGTATTAACCCCTTATTATATTACTTGCCCAAAGTTTTCAACTCACCTAATAAGATTAGCTCCTTTAGGAGAGACCCTAAATGCACATATTACTATAATACATATGGATGGTAAAGACGCTACCCAAGAACCCCATTTCTCAAATTAATAACAACATCAAATAATTTGCCATTGTTTTTGCAACTAGGTTACAGAACATCATACCTAATTTAATCTATTTAGAACAGAAACTGTAGATAATACTACCCGACTAATCAATTTAATACAAATGCATGGATTTTCTTCCTACCCCTTGCTTGTAGTATCACCAAGAGCGTTGTTCCCATGCTAATAGTAACTGTACTGCCTATGAGTGAAGTACACTTTATTAATGAATCGTTATTATAACTCATAACTCTTCACAGGATTGTTAGAATGAGGCAACCATCTTTAATTGACTGGGTCTCTATCACCCCATTCCCAAACTTGGGGGTGTTACCTCTGAAACCAGGGTTTCTGTGTAATCTAATTAGGTTCGGAGAAAGATAAAATCCTAAAATTGGAAAGGAATGCGGAACAATTATCCCTGACCCTATCCTGTTAGCAGGACTTCATACCTAAAGTTAAAGTCCAAGTTATTAAGAAATATATAATTTCCCTGTGTGTGACTATAGCCTTTTGGCTGGAAAGAAGCTAGACTAGGTGCTCTAGATACTAACAGGTCTTTCCTTTTGATCCTGTCTGGGGTGTAAAATGTACACATAGGGATATGTGAACTTATCTGATTTCCCTGCCATATAACTCTTTTGATGCAGTGGGTGGCTAGTTCTCCCCCTGCTGTACAGGTCTTCCACCCTAGGTGGTTTATGGTTTTATTCTCATTTCAATGTTATTGTGAGAGGAAGTAGAACTTCAAACAACAAATTATGGCCATATTTTGTTGGGGCAGGCCTAGGTGGTCCTATCTTATGGGCCCTGTCAACTACAACTGGGCTTTCAAGACCTGATTTGGTAGCGTTGTGGCATACACATGATGTACTTTGCATGGAATAGGGCTCCCAGATGGAGAATTGTACAAGTCCACAGTACATATAAATAGAATACTGAGCTGGAAAAACAACCCCAATCCTAAACAATGGATAGACCTAGAAAATAACATAAAAGATTACTCATGGACCACCCTATACAACATATTTAAATATACCTACATAGCAAATACTCTAATGAAAACATCTATGAAAAATTGGCATAATACAAATAAAAAATATAATTTTTATCCAATGTATTAACAAACACCCCCTTACTCTTCATGATCCCTAATAAGTATAGGTCATTGAAGCTCAAATTCAGAGAGAACTATAGATTAAGCTTGAAACATATTTCCTTCTTTATAAACAATGATGGGGAACTAGACCTGAAGATGTTTGAGGTATTTAATTTTCTTTCATACTTAACAAAAAAGAGCTCCAAAAACTACTAACCTAATTAAACTAGCTGCACCAGACATTTGTTCAACAATTTATTCCAATAACAAATAGGGTCTGTGCAACAATATATTGAGGTATAGCAGCTCTCACACCAAAAACATCTAAAGATGAGTAACAGTTAACATTGTTAACATAGCAAACATCCAGTATGTTTGGGGAGAGCTCAGCCCAAGCGCCCTCACCCCACATCCTTAAAGGGTTGGCCACTTTACCTCACGTTTTTTGTAATGTATGTATAAGTGTGAGGCCAGAAATTCCTGACCATAAAATGGCTGCAGATGAAGGGTCATGTGATCTCTAACTGTCCATAAACAATCGCCCTGTTGGGACCTTATGATAGTATAAAGGAATATAAGTTTAAGGTCGTGGCAGGGCGATTGTTAATGGACAGATAGAGATCAATATCAATCCCCCATAACCTGAAATCTATCTTTGAGGCTAGTTCTGAAATACTGTCTATTCAGCATGTACCTCCTCATTTAGAATGAACAATCATTCTATCCTTGGCCTCGGCTTTGGCATTCTCTTCACACACGTTCTTATATTTCTAAATCACTTACATGGTTTATTTTTGATGGTTAATCTATTACTCACGTTCTAAAATATCTAAGTACACTGCCTACATTTAGTTTTAATTTTTTTTCAAAATGTTGTTTATCTTACTCCTTTCCTCCACATTAGGAACATTCATTTTCAAGCTTTTAATGTAGCATGACAAGTTAATGCAGGAGTGCAAACTCACTGCTGTCATTTCTATCTGCACTTTCATCTACACTTTTGTCATCATTGTTGTTAAGCTTTCAAATACAATAACTGTCAATGATGAATGAAATATATTATGCAAAGAAAAGTTACATAAAAGAAAAATTACTTAGATGAATAACTTGTTATTCAAAGCAATTTGAGTAGATGTAGGCATACATACCTCCTGTCTCTGTTAATGTTGCTCAGTGGCTTTCATTTGGTGTGTGGCGTTGAGGTTTGGTGCTATATTCTCCAATAAGCAATAGTATTTGTATCAGTATTATAGTATTTGTATAACCATTGTTACAGCCATTGATTATGACAAGACAAGTTTATACAAAACATTGAACATGTGCCCTATGTTACCTTTACTTTTGGCTTAAATGTCATTAAATGTACAGCTTTTTCTAAACAACATGATGTGAAAAGATGACATTTATAAATGAGTAATATATAAGTATGATAAGCACAGGAAAAGGTAAACAAGTTGTACGACAAAGCTGCAATAGCATAATACTGTAATCTTTGATTTCTCACTTATTTTGCTCACAAATTATATAAAAAAATTGTGCATGTCACTTAAAACATTACCGTAGTTAGGCAGGATGTATGTATTGGGTTTAGCCTCTTAACGACTTGGCCCTTTTTAGTTTTTTCACTTCCATTTTTCACTCCCCACCTTCCAAAATCTATAACTTTTTTATTTTTCCACATAAAGAGCTGTGTGATGGCTTAATTTTTTGTGTAACAAATTGCAGTTGATAGTGATGGTATTTAATATTTTAACAGCTTTCACTGTGTGCCACAAATGACACATCTACTTTATTCTTTGGGTTGGTGCGATCACGGGGATAATAAATTTGTAAAGGTTTTATAATGTTTTTATGCAGTTACAAAAATTAAAACCTCCTGTACAATTTTTTTTTTTTTTAATTTTGCCATCTTCTGGCGCCAATAACTTTTTCATACTTTGGTGTACGGAGCTGTGGGTGGTGTAATTTTTTGCGACTTTTGATGTCATTTTCATTGCTATAATTTTTAGGACTATGCAATCTTTTGATTACTTTTCATTCATTTTTTTATATTTTTCAAAATGGCAAAAAAGTGGCATTTTTTACTTTGGGAGCTATTTTCCGCTACAGGGTAAAACGCAGTGAAAAACCGTTGTTATATTTTGATAGATTGGGCATTTTCTGATGCAGCGATACCTGATGTGTTTATGATTTTTACTGTTTATTTATATTTATATCAGTTCTAAGCAAAGGGGGTGATTTGAATTTTTAGGTTTTTTATTATTATTTTTTTTAAACTTTTTTTAATTTTTACTTTTACTATTTTTCAGACTCCCTAGGGTACTTTAACTCTAGGTTGTCTGTACAATCCTATCATATACTGCCATACTACAGTATGGCAGTATATGGGGATTTTACTCCTCATTCATTACAATGTAATGAAAGCACATTGTAATGAATGGGTTAAAACAAAGTAGCCTCGGGTCTTCGTAAGACCCGAGGCTGTCATGGTGACGGATCGCTGCTCCCCGATGATGTCACGCGCCGCCATCTTTTTGAAGACTTACCTGCTATGGAGGGACCTGGGACCCGGCTTGTGCTGTACTAGTACGGCACAAGTCGGGAAGGGGTTAACGGTTTATCCTGTCTCACATTTCAATCACCTAGTGATGATAACACAATAAAGATCATTTTAACCCTTCACTTTACAATTTTACTTTGTTTTATTGCTGTTTTAGCACCTATCTCTCCCTCGGCTGCTCAATGCAAAATCCCAAAAGTCTTTTAGCAGACTTTTTATGACCCATCTAGTTCTGTGAGGGGGACAATGTGGTTACATTATCAGGGAACAAGGTGTATATGCACTTTCATCTGGCATCTGACATTGTGCTAACACACTGACACATAGAAAGAGCGATGAGACAGATGAGAGATGCATGAGATGATTACACAGAGGGTGGGTCATGTGACCTGCCTGGGGGATGCAGAGATAATGTGTTACCCTGGTAAGGTTTCTTATTAGTGGCCAACTCCTATCAGCATCTTGGTTAAGGTGGAAATTGATTCAATTTAAAAGCATTTAATTTCTGCTTTGTATCAATGTTGCCAACTTCACAGTTAATCAGATCTTTCACACAACCCCAAACAACAGTGAGTGTAAACCAGCATGTGTTATCATTTCTCTTTCTCCCACATGGAAGTTATTTCTTTACCAAATCATTTTTCATATAACATCACACAGCCAGATACAGCAGAGAAAAATATGTGCAATAGCACAAAATCATGAAATATAATACTGTCATGTAATGAAGGAACTGGATTCACAGAGGACAGGTAAGACAGTCAGGCCTGACCTGAGCCTCGTAATTAGCCAAAAATAAATATATAAATACCAAGCAAGGTTGCCATACACAGTTTTAGGGGCCAACATTGCTCTTACCTTGCAAATATCAATCTTATACCAGCTAGTCAAGTGAGATAACTAAAATTCATAACTTTTTATTGTATATGTATTAAAAAACAACATCTAAATAATATCAAATAACAGTAAAATCACCCAGTGCATCCAGCCCGGATAGTCACAGTATCACTGGGATTAAACAATGTACACACCTAATCCTTGATCTCTTACAGACACATAGATGTGGTAGAAAATATTTGCATCTTACCATACATGCTGGTGTCTGTACAGAGGTAACTGGTGGGTTGCTGGGTCGGGAGTATAAGTCCTCTCCTGGGGAGAAATGGATGTGAGGAGAAATCAAAGGTGCCCCTACACTCTCCCTATCGTCCCGGAGTTGGGTCCTGCCCTTACAAGGGCAGTACCATTAAGACTTGCCCCATGAAAAATCAAAAATACCCCCGCATCTCCCCACCCTGACGCATTTCTTCACACATGGGATTCATCAGAGGGTCTACATCGGTGGAATGCGGACATTAAAAATTAGATACAGTGGCTCCTGTTATGGGTCACTAAGGGGTATCAAATGCGCAGAGTGACTAATATAGTGATAAGTACTCTGCAGCGGGGCCCAAGTGAAGTGGCCACACTCATGATCCCTAGCTGGTCTCTAGAGATGATCTAGAGAACATAGAGAACATCTATTTAGATGTTGGTTTTTAATGCATATCCAATAAAAAGTTATGAATTTTAGTTACCTGACCTGAGCCTCCCAAACTGTCACCTGCTTGCTTTCCTCTGCCTAGGTGACAATTAGAAGACCCTCACTATGAGAAGTAAGAACATGAAACAAGACTAACAACGAATTACACAAAAGACAGGTAAAAGGTGAAGGTCACAGCAAAGATAGTAAATATGGCACACAATCAAATCACAAAGGCATTATCAAAATAAGTAAGCCAAGATCGAATTTCCACAAATACATCAGAAAAGCAAGAAAAGATAATAAGGAGCTAGCAGAGAAAATATAACAAGCAGAAAACTAGATGTAAACAAGTACCCTCCAGAACCCTGAGGCAAAGGTTGAGGGGTACAAGCAATCTATCCACAGGAGTGTTTCTGGGTGCTAGATCTTGAAAGTTATCAATGAAAGTAGTGAGATCTTGATCAAAAGTATCTAGCACAATACCAGGAAACAAAATGTTTTCGTCGGGTTTCCCGAATTTTTCAGATTTGCGATGAATTGCCCCAGGGTTTTGGCGCGCGCAAGCGGATTGTGGCACTTCGGCATGCACACAATGGGTATGGGGGGGGGGGGCATAACAGTTGTAAAACCCGACGGATTCGGAAAAAACACAGAATTTTTTTTTTAAAATGTGTAGCTTGACACGCGCTTACCTGCTCCCAGTGAACTCCAGTGAACTCCGACAGAACTCCAGTGAACTCCGACAGACCTCAGCGCAGCAGCAACACCTGGTGGACATCGGGCGCACTACCTTTGTGAATCGCCAGAAGACCCGAATCAGCGTCAGAGAACCCGCCGCTGGATCGCGACATGACCGGGTAAGTAAATCTACCCCATTAAGTTAAGTATTTACTCACGTAACTTCACACACTGAATAAGATAGACTGAGAACACCTCTCTTGGGGAACTAAGACCCTGGGAAGACATCAACTCACAGTTGAAAGGCTCTGTGGACTTTCTGTATAAAACATTAACACAGAAATATACTCTTGCAACTTTCTTCAATTAGAAACAATGAATGAAGTTCAATGAGAGCAACACATAGGCCCCTATTCAAGTAGCTCCCCAGAACCCCAATCAAAGACATGGTTATGCAATGCTAATCATGGTAGACCCAAAAGGACATTAGAGGATAAATTATTCAATAAAATAAATAAACAATAAACTTCATCTGCACTGTGTGAGTCAACTAGCTTATTAACAGGCACAAAGGGTGCCTGGCTGTCCACGTTGATTTACATTCAGGCATTCTTTAAATTATGTTCCCTTCTTACTTTGGCATCCATGGTCCCCAGTTGCATAGGCTCAGCTTTAGTAACAGTAACTTGAGGGACAGATACTTTAGAGGACAGGAGAGGGGCAGATGGGGCAGATTTATCAAGCTGTCTGAAAGTCAGAATATTTCTAGTTGCCCATGGCAACCAATCACAGCCCAGCTTTAAAATATTCATGAGCGCTGGTAAAATGAAAGCTGAGCTGTGATTGTTTGCCATGGGCAACTAGAAATATTCTGACTTTCAGACAGCTTGATAAATCTGCCCCAGAGGGCTGATCAGAGTCTGTTCTGGCCTTGCGTCTATCTCTGAGTCTACTTTCAATATAGACTGCTAGAGCCATAGTTAGTTTGTTAGTTTTAAGGAACTTGGAACAGGGTGACAAATCCAGGCATCTCTAATAGGTTCAGTCCACATTTAAAGATTGGAATGTTCACATATATATATATATATATATATATATATATATATATATATATATATATAACACACAAGCAGCACAGACTTACCTGTCTTAGGCTTCATTTACACTGATGTATTCGGCCATAGGAATGCACAGCCCCTGGCCATTCAAATGGGGATAGATAGAACATGCTCTATCTGTCCATGAGAATAGGCACCATATATGTATGTTCCCACAACAGTAGTGTAATTGAAGCCTTATCCTCATCTTATTACTGTAAAATTATTATTATTATTATTTATGTCTTTTGTTTTTAATTTGTGGCACACTGATACACATCGTGCTGAATGTCAGGCCGTAGAGACCCCAGGCTGTCATGGAAATGGATTGCCCCTCTTCGATGTTCCCAGCCAACCCGATCTCTATGGAAAAAGCTTAGCCCATAAGCCCTCTCCATACTCCCTTAACGGCTTTGAGACATACTTTTACACCACACGTCATGTTTTGAATATACACCCTACAAAATGGCTGTGGAATTTACCCAGCGATAATTCACCAGCCGTTTCACAAGGCCCCATACTAGCGGCTAGCACTCGACCCTATGAATTTCTATGCCCTGTTTATAAGCCAACTGCCTCGAATGCAAATTATACAGCATGTCCTATTCCTAACCATTTTTGAGGCTTAAGCACAAGCAAAGGTTTAAATCTTACTGGACTCTTTTTGGTTTTTGCGTTTACGTTTTTTACTCCCCTTATTCCAAAATCAATAACTTTTGCTATTTTTATGTTTACAAAGATGCGTTAGGGCTTGTTATCTGTGGGACAAATTGTACTTTTTAGCGGTATCATTTAATATTACATACAATGTACTGGAAAGCTGGAAATAAATTCCAAGTGCAGTGAAATTGACAAAAAAAAAATTGTGGCATTTTCTTGTGTGCTATGATTTTACAGGTGTCAGGATTAAACATCAGTGGATCCTCTGGACCACCACAGGAGGTGGTGCTAGCCAACATCTGGGACCGAAATCTAAGTGGCAATTGGTCTTCACCAGTGGCCGCCACAAAGTGGGATGGTCTTGCTGTGGTGGGGTACCACCAGGTCGTTCCACAGGTGCTACTAGCCCGCGGTGGCAGCCAAGGTCGAGGTAGCTTTGCAGGAAACTGTCTTGTGGTAAGTTTCAGGCACAGGGTCAGGACAGACGGCAGAGATGCAAGGTCAAGTCCAAACACAGGAATGGACAGAAACACACAAGAGCACGGGAACAGGAACGCAGGAACAGGCACGTAGGAACACAGGAACAGGCACGTAGGAACATTGGAACAGAACGCAGGAACATGGGAACAGGAACGAAGAAACACAGGAACGCAGGAACACATAGGAGCACGGGAACAGGAACACGGGACACAGGAATGCAGGAACACGGGAACCCAGGAGCAGGAATAAACAGGAATGCAGGAATACTCATGGATATTGCGGGGCACACTTTCTCTATGGCATAGGCTCAAAGATCCATCAGGGGACACAGGAAGGGGCTGGAATTTATCAGGGAAGGAAGTTGAAATCCCCTTTAAAATTTACAGAGCCGGCACGAGCCCTAGGAGACGGGAATGCGCGCGGCGGAGCGTGGACATCGCAGGGACTGCCACAGGAGCCGGGACAGGTTAGTTGGCTGGCAGGCTGGCTCCAGGGGAAGTGTAAGGTACACGAGTGCACCTGCGACCTGGGATACGGGTCACAGGCGCACTCGTGGCTGTGACAATGGATTTTATTCTGCGCTCCAAATGACACTTTCTCTTTATTCTGTGGGTTGGTATGATCACAGAGATATCACATTTATATAAGTTTTATTAGGTTTAAATAGATTTTGTATGTATGTGTATATAAAATATATTTTCTATTTTTCCAAATTCTGAGGCCAATAACTTTTTCATACTTTATTCACTACAGAATCCATCCCTATCAGGTGTACAGACTATGTAAGGTGTCATTTTTTGCGGAATGTGCTGGCATATTAATTTATATCAATTTGGGACCTATATGACTGTTTGATAATTTTTTATTCAAATATTCATGAATGGAAAAATTAGGAAAAAGTGGCAATTCGGACAATTGTGCGCTATTTTCCGTTACGGTGTTCACAGCCGGGAATTATCTTTTTATATTTTGAATGGACATTTTTAGACACATTGATAACTATCATGTTTATGATACTTACTGCTTATTTTTATGTGTTCTAGGGCAAGGGGGGTGATTTAAATTTATTTAAAATAAAAATTTTTCAATATATATATTTTACGTTTTTAAATTTTTTTTTTACTATTGTTTCAGACCCTCTAGGGTACTTTAACCGTGCAGGGTCCGATTGCTAATATTATATACTGAAATACTACTGCAATTTTACTGCTGATAGCCTGCCATCTGCTGGCTTTTAGAGATCATTACTAGAGATAGGCGAATTTGTTAAAATTCGTTTCGACCCGATTCGCAAAATTTTTCGAAAAAATTTGATCGAATTAAACGAATCATGTTAAAAAACAGGCATTTCCTGGCTGCAGAGAGCCTGTAGGGTGTTGTAGAATGTTGTGCCATGCTTAAATATGCATAGGGAGCGTGGTTTGGTCTTCAAACAATGCTGTGTTTTAGTATGACACACACATGACAGCCGCGGCTCTTAGAATCGCTTCACTCTTCACTTCCATGTGCACTTACATAGGCCAACTTCCCCAAATAAGTGAAGCGGGAACGCAGCCTGACAAGGTAATGTCTGTGCCAGCTCGAAAGGACCGAGCTGAGGGCCAAGATCCCACTATAACATCAAAGAGTGCACTCTTTTTACACTGAGTGGCACAATGATATAGTGTGTTGGTGGCATCAAAAGCAGCAGCAGCAGGAGCCCGCAGAGTGGCACAATGATATAGTGTGAAGGTGGCATCAGTAGCAGCAGGAGCCCGCAGAGTGGCACAATGATATAGTGTGAAGGTGGCATCAGTAGTAGCAGCAGCAGGAGGAGCCCACAGAGTGGCACAATGATATAGTGTGTTGGTGGCATCAGAAGCAGCAGGAGCCCACAGAGTGGCACAATGATATAGTGTGTTGGTGGCATCAAAAGCAGCAACAGCAGGAGCCCGAAGAGTGGCACAATGATATAGTGTGAAGGTGGCATCAGTAGCAGCAGGAGCCCGCAGAGTGGCACAATGATAAAGTGTGAAGGTGGCATCGGAAGCAGCAGGAACCTGCAGAGTGGCACAATGATATAGTCCATTGGTGGCATCAGTAGCAGCAGCAGGAGCTCGCAAAGTGGCACAATGATATAGTGTGAAGGTGGCATCGGAAGCAGCAGGATCCTGCAGAGTGGCACAATGATATAGTGTGTTGGTGGCATCAGTAGCAGCAGGAGCCCACAGAGTGGTGCAATGATATAGTGTTAGGGTGGCATCGGAAGCAGCAAGAGCCTGCAGAGTGGCACAATCATATAGTCTGTTGGTGGCATCAGTAGCAGCAGCAGCAGGAGCCCGCAGAGTGGCAAAATAATATAGTGTGAAGGTGGCATCAGTAGCAGCAGCAGCAGGAGGAGCCCACAGAGTGGCACAATGATATAGTGTGTTGGTGTCATCAGAAGCAGCAGGAGCCCGCAGAGTGGCACAATGATATAGTGTAAAGGTGGCATCAGAAGCAGCAGGAGCCCGCAGAGTGTCACAATGATATAGTGTGAAGGTGGCATCAGAAGCAGCAGGAGCCCGCAGAGTGGCACAATGATGTAGTGTAAAGGTGGCATTGGAAGTAGCAGGAGCCTGCAGAGTGGCACAATGATATAGTCAGTTGGTGGCATCAGTAGCAGCAGCAGCAGGAGCCTGCAGAGTGGCACAATGATATAGTGTGAAGGTGGCATCAGTAGCAGCAGGAGCCCGCAGAGTGGCACAATGATATAGTGTGAAGGTGGCATCAGTAGCAGCATCAGCAGGAGGAGCCCACAGAGTGGCACAATGATATAGTGTGAAGGTGGCATCAGAAGCAGCAGGAGCTCGCAGAGTGGCACAATGATATAGTGTGAAGGTGGCATCAGAAGCAGCAGGAGCCCGCAGAGTGGCACAATGATATCGTGTGTTGGAGGCATAGGAAGCAGTAGCAGCAGGAACCCGCAGAGGTGCAAAATGATATAGTGTGAGGGTGGCATTGGAAGCAGCAGGAGCCTGCAGAGTGGCACAATGATATAGTGCGTTGGTGGTATCGGTAGCAGCAGCAGGAGCCCGCAGAGTTGCACAATGACATAGTGTGAAGGTGGCATCAGTAGCAGCAGGAGCCTGCAGAGTGGCACAATGATATAGTATGAAGGTGGCATCGGAAGCAGCAGGAGCCCCCAGAGTGGCACACTGATATAGTGTGAAGGTGGCATCGGAAGCAGCAGGAGCCCGCAGAGTGGCACAATGATATAGTGTGTTGGTGGCATCAAAAGCAGCAGCAGGAGCCCGCAGAGTGGCACAATGGTATAGTGTGAAGGTGGCATCAGAAATAGCAGCAGCAGGAGCCCACAGAGTGGCACAATGATATAGTGTGAAGGCGGCATCAGAAGCAGCAGCAGGAGTCCGCAGAGTGGCACATTGATATAGTGTGAAGGTGGCATCAGAAGCAGCAGGAGCCCGCAGAGTGGCACAATGATATCGTGTGTTGGAGGCATAGGAAGCAGTAGCAGCAGGAACCCGCAGAGTTGCAAAGTGATGTAGTGTGAAGGTGGCATTGGAAGCAGCAGCCTGCAGAGTGGCACAATGATATAGTGCATTGGTGGTATCGGTAGCAGCAGCAGGAGCCCGCAGAGTTGCACAATGACATAGTGTGAAGGTGGCATCAGTAGCAGCAGGAGCCCGCAGAGTGGCACAATGATATAGTGTGAAGGTGGCATCGGAAGCAGCAGGAGCCCGCAGAGTGGCACAATGATATAGTGTGTTGGTGGCATCAAAAGCAGCAGCAGGAGCCCGCAGAGTGGCACAATGGTAAAGTGTGAAGGTTGCATCAGAAATAGCAGCAGCAGGAGCCCGCAGAGTGGCACAGTGATATAGTGTGTTGGTGGCATCAAAAGCAGCAGCAGCAGCAGGAGCCCGCAGAGTGGCACAATGATATAGTGTGAAGGTGGCATCAGAAGCAGAAACAGGAGCCCGCAGAGTGGCACAATGATATAGTGTGAAGGCGGCATCAGAAGCAGCAGCAGCAGGAGTCCGCAGATTGGCACAATGATATAGTGTGAAGGTGGCATCAGAAGCAGCAGGAGCCTGCAGAGTGGCACCATGATATAGTGTGGAGGTGGCGGACAATTCCAGTCCCTGGTAAAGATGGTCTGAGGCAGATGGTGCAACTAGCAGCAGATGTTTGGCATCAGGCGGGTGGCAGCATCAGAATAGTAGCTGAGGCAGGTAGTTAGAACCCCGACTCATTTCTCAACATTTGGAGGAGGCATCATGGCTGATCTAATCTGATGCATTAGGCATTGGTGAGTTGAAATCCTGGCCGATCCAAGCCTGATTCATCTTGACAAAGGTCAATCTCTCCACATTACGGGTGGACAAGTGGGTTCTCCTGGGGGTAACAATGGCCCCCGCTGCACTGAACACCCGCTCTGATGCTATACTACTGGCCGGGCAGGACAGCTTCTCTACTGCAAACTCCGCAAGTTGCGGCCATGCATCAAGTTTGGCTGCCCAGTAGTCCATGGGATCCTCTACCTCAGGTGGTAAAGTGCTGTCCAAGTAGGCCACCACCTGCTGGTGCAGGGTCTGCTTCATGTCCTGCTGCTGCTGCCGGTGGCGGCTACCCTCCTCACTAGGCGGGTGAAGGAAATTGCTCATTAAGGAATCCAGACTTAAGCGACTGTTGATGGAACTGCTACTGCTCCTACCCCCCAGCTCCCCACAGCAGCCGTAGTAGTAGTACGTGAGCAATGACTGCCAGGAATCCCCCGGTAAGACCTGACAGAGGATGGACAATGGCGCACATAGGCAGCGGCCAACTGTGTGCTCAGTATTTCTCTTTTTATGCCAGTTGTTCCTTCCTCTCAGCAGCAGGCAAAAAGTCACCCATTTTGGACCGGTAGTGAGGGTTCAAAAGGGTGGAGAGCCAAAAGTCGTCCCTATGCCGGATGTTGACTATTCGGCTGTCACTAGTTAGGCAAAGCAGCATGCTGCGGGCCATCTGCACAAGTGACTCTAAAGGAACTCCCAGTCTCCATATCCACAGTATACTGCCACGTGCTTCTGGGTCATCTGCCTCGTCTTCTACCTCCTCCAGATGCTCCTGCTCCTCCTCTCCTGTCACCTGAGTAGAAAAACCACAAATTGCACCAGTCTCTGCTTGTGCTCCAATGTCCTCCTCCTCCTCCTCCTCCTCCAGTTCAGCCCCCACCAGACTCATGTGGCCATGAGATGTAGTCTCCACTTCTCCAGTGCCCTGACCAGACAGATTTTGCAGCATGAGTTCCAGGACATGAAGCAGTGGAATGACGTTATTCATCCTGCAGTCCTGGCGACTGACATATAACGTGGCCTCTTCAAAAGGCCTGAGCAAACGGCAGGTGTCACGCATGAGCTGCCAGTGGCTGACATAAAAGTTACACAGGGGAGTACTACAGTCCGCTTGCATCATCAAAAAATCATTAATGGCTTTTCTCTGTTTATTCAGGCGGTCTAACATATGGAGGCTGGAATTCCAACGGGTGGAAACATCGCATATCAGACTATGTTGGGGTAGGCCGTTCTGGCGCTGCAACTCGAGGAGGGTGTGCTTGGCTTTGTAAGAATGGCTGAAGTGCGTGCACAGTGTCCTGGCCATTTTTAGAATGTCTTGCAGATGGGTGTAAGACTTCAGGAACTTGTTGACTACCAGATTGAACACGTGCGCTATGCAGGGCGCATGGACCATACCTTCTCGGTGCAGCACGGACACCATGTTCCTCCCATTGTCTGTCACCATGGTTCTGATTTTTAGTTGTCGCGGAGAAAGCCACACATTGATTTCTTCTTGCATGACACGGAGCAGTTCCTCCCCTGTGTGACAGGTGTAGAACTGCATGACACCGCTGTTCCCTGCACATGTGGTATGATGGAGCAGCACTTGTGGAGGCCGAGGTGGTGGTGGAGAAGGAGGAGGTGGACACTGGCACCGGAGCAGCAGTTTTACAACGTGGAGGAGAGGCGCCGTCTCTTTTGACGGCGAAGTTGTTGGTGTGGCTGGGCGGGAAGCACATTCCAGTGGGCCGTAAAGGACATATACTGGCCCTGACCATAATTAAAGCTCCACACGTCCGCGTTGCCGTGCACCTTGGAAAAAACTGATAAGCTCAAGGACTGGCCCACCTTCTGTTGTACATATTGGTGAACGGCTGGCACAGCCTTTTTGGGAAAAAAATTACAGTTGGAACTCTCCACCTCGGTTCGGCACAAGCCATTAGTTCTCTGAAGGGTGCAGAGTCCACGACTTGGAAAGGGAGAGACTGCAGTACCAACAACCAGCTGCTGCTGCTGTTGCTGTGCCTGCAGGATGGACCGCATCTGACACCCGTTTCTCCCAGGCCATTGGATGGTGACGCTGCATCTGCCCGCAGATACGACATATACCCACGCTCGGCTCCTCTGGTGTCTTTACAAAAAACTGCCACACCGCTGAGGTGGTAATTTTACCGCCAACACTCTGCACTGAGCGACTACTGCCGCCGCTGCCTTGCTGAGCCCCTGTGCCACTGCTTGTTTGGGCCTACGAATCGGGATTTGTACCCTGCGGACGATTGGCTCCCGTCCTCTCACTGCTGCCACCCTGCTGACTCACAGCCACAGTAGCAACTTGCTGCCTGCTCCGCAAGCTGACACTCTCTTCGGCCGACGATGATGAATCCCCTGCTACAGGAAGCAGCGGAAGTCTGCCCCACCTCTTCATTGCAAAGCAGCTGCTGACTGTCCTCAAACACTTCGTCCTCACTGAATAGTGGCGCAGAGCCCAAACCACCTAGTAGCTCTATGGCTGCGGGAAAGCAACAGGACAGAGCCTGGTTGAGGACAGGTGAGGGCCGCTGACCTGCTCCTGGGCCATGCCAACTAATTGTTGTATCAGAGGAACCTACGGACTCTTGGCTGGGGTTGTCAGATGTTATATTTGAGGAATTGGATGACCTAATCAACCATTCAACAACCTTTGGGTTGTTGATCAACACACTGCCACTAGATGACAACGGCAGTTCTGGCCTCATAGAGTCACCCCTGCTGCGACATCCCCTTACCTGCCACCTTTCTGTCTGACAAAGTGGTTTATAAACTACGTGGATTTGACACGTAAATCTGGCTGTAAACTAGAGCCTCCAAAAGGTATTGCAATGTGCATTATACAGATACCCCACAACTGACAGCGTAATTTCAGTGAAAATCACTGTATAAACTACGGGGGTTTCACACGTAAATCTGTCCGTAAACTAGAGCCCCCAAAAGCTATTGCAGTGTGCGTTATATAGATACCCCACAACTGACAGTGTAATTTCAGCGAAAATCACTGTATAAAGTACGTGGATTTCACGCGTAAATCTGGCTGTAAACTAGAGCCCCCAAAAGGTATTGCAATGTCCGTTATACAGATACCCCACAACTGACAGTGTAATTTCAGCGAAAATCACTGTATAAACTATGTGGATTTCACACGTAAATCTGGCTGTAAACTAGAGCCCCCAAAAGGTATTGCAATGTGCGTTATGCAGATACCCCACAACTGACAGCTCACTACTGCAGATGCATGAATGTCAAAGAGATTTCTTCCTATTCGATTTTGTCACTAAATAGAACTGCTATTTGTGGTATACAGATCCCCTTAAAGAACAACCAGGGATTAGTCCACCTATCACTACTTCAGATGCATGAAAGTCAAACAGATTTCTTCCTATTCGATTTTGTCACTAAATAGAACTGCTATTTGGGGTATACAGATCCCCTTAAAGAACAACCAGGGATTAGTCCACCTATCACTACTGCAGATGCATGAAAGTGAAACAGATTTATTCCTATTCGATTTTATCACTAAATAGAACTGCTATTTGGGGTATACAGATCCCCATTAGAGAACAGCGAGGGATTGCAGCAAGAATCACACAGCACAATAGCAGCAGCTGGACGCTACAACATGAAGTGTGAAGTGCTGAGATAGAAAATGGCTGGTTTTATAGGGCTGTGTGACATCACCTAAGCCTGCTGGTCGCTGATTGGCTTACAGGTCTGCAGATGTCATCGGGGGTGTTCCTTTCTCCTTCCCAGTGTTCTCTGCCCCATGTAACACGTTGTTCTTGCGCCCATTTAGCAGAAACATGAGGGGAAAAAAACAACTTGGTTCCCGCGGATCAGCATAAACTTCGGCTTCGTGGCAAATTGAATTTTTCCTGAATCTAAACATTACACATGTCTTAATGAGACTGTAGGCTGTTATAGTGCATCCTGGTGCGCAAAGGGTTAAGTTCCCTTGCTTGGGGCCTACAAAGAACACACATTTGTGTGCATTAAAAAACATAATTAAACATTTCACTATTTCAAGGCAGGTTGAAGATTGCTGCTGATTTCCCTCCTCACCCTCCTCCTCTCAAGCTTCGTCCAGGACTGCCATGCTCTTGACGCTCTTCAGTCAAAGCAGGAAGTAGCCACCTACTGGACATAAAAATTATCTCTCCTCCAAAAAGGGAGATAATTATTGGTATGTTCTGACAGCGGAAACTTCTGAGTGTCACCATAACACCATAACTGCACACATCAGGGCATATTTACTTACCCGATTTCTGCGCCATCCCCGAGGTGCATTGTCCGACGAAGATGAAGTCTGCCACGATTCACTTAGATCGTGTGCCCGAGATCCTGCATGTGCCGCTTCCCCGCTCAAGTCTGCTGGAGTTCACCTTCTTCTTCCCTGTGTATGTGAGTGCAAGTCTTGCAACACAATTTGAAATCCTGCACTTCTGTCCAAATCAGTCGGGTTGTCCGACGGCCGTGCCCCCCGGTTTGTGTCCAAAAATCATGTTAAATGCGGTGCAAAATATGGTCCGCGGACCCTTAGTAAATGGGTCCCACTGTGTTGAGGTAGCCTAACTTCGTGATCTGGACGTGGCACTTCATGAAAATTCCTTGCCATTTAAATTCAAATTGGGGAAACTCAATGGGGCAGATTTACTTACCCGGTCCATTCACGATCCAGCGGCGCGTTCTCTGTGCTGGATTCTGGTCTGGCCGGGATTTATTATGGCAGTTCCTCCGACGTCCACCAGGTGGCGCTGCTGTGCTGAATTTCCCCGAAACGCACTGGAATACACCGAGCCAGGCTGAGTGAAGGTAAGTGCAAGCTCCGCGACACATTTTTTTAAAAAATGCGTCGGTTTTTCCGAATCCGAAGGGTTTTCGTTCGGCCACGCCCCCGATTTCCGCCGTGTGCATGCCAGCGCCGATGCGCCACAATCCGATCGCGTGCGCCAAAATCCCGGGGCAATTCAGGGGAAATCGCCACAAATCGGAAACATTCTGGTCACACGTCGGGAAAACGCGAATCGGGCCCTTAGTAAATGACCCCCAATATGTGCAAAATTTTTTTTGTTCTTATTGTTCTGCGGTTCTCACCTATATGTACTGTGTGTATAAAAGTATTCCAGTGGAGTGTTTGTTATGGCTGGAGATTGTGCTGGATTGTGAGATTAATTAAAATTTTATATAATATTACCCACTTTACCTATGGCAATATAAGAGTTACATTAAATCTTGTTGAGAAACATGGGGTTCAATATTACTTTCAGTTTGAATTGTCTGTAAGGTAAAGTCATAAACAAGTAATTCCTCTACATGCATGCATATTTACGATCTAGAAATTAAACTAAGAGCCCTATAGTGTGTGCATTCTCTTTACAGCATTAGTGAATATGTTGGCACTACTATGATATAAAAATATCATATATAAATACATAGATGACACCGAAAAGAGATTCTGGCTCTTGGATTGAAGTTAAAACTTCTCTTTCATAAGGTTTTATTTTATGAGCAATCTTTTTTTGTATCTCCTTTATACCATGGTAACAATACAGCACGTGCATCTCTTAAAATCAGATACTTTTTATTGTAACAACAAATTTTGTGACGTACCTTCATATTTAACCTAATGCACCCACAACATCTGTAAACCATACAGTTAGATTTTCCTAACCATTCTTAGCACTTCATTATGCGCATACATCATAGGACAAAGAGACAAAGCATTGGATTATCTATACTGTAATTGATCTAGCATGTCCAAATGAAAGCCATATGAATAAACTTTTTAGATATAATTATTAGTGTTATTATATGTCAAATAAAAGCCATATGGTGGTGGATATCTAAGCACAGCATGGGCAAATAAGCTGCCTTAACTAAATTTAAGTCAAGCTTCTTCAAATTTTGGAAGTTAAGTATAAAAACACATAACTGCAGTGGTGGTAGGAGACACAGGGCGCTACTGCATGTTGATATAGTTAAAGCACATATTAAAAAAGTCTGCTGTCCTAAGTATTCCGTGTTCCAAAGATTAAACCCACACTCCACTGTCAAGAAACATCAGCAGAAACCTAAAAGGAAAGATGTCAACAATTTAATTCAGTCTGGACATTGGTGTAACTACAAATGATTGGGCCCCTTAGCAAACTTATGGTGGGGCCCCTTTCACCCATAACTGTAAGTTTGGATGGGCAAATATACTGGCCAAAACAATGTACAGTTACTGCTTCATTAATTTAGAACCATATAGCTTATTTTTATAATACATTTAAAGGGCCCCCACATAGTATAATGCTACTTTCACTTAGCACCATGTTAGCAACCATATCATTAAGCCAGAAATTACAATGCCCATTTTCTGTATCCCTCCCTACTCTCTGTTGGCTATCCATGTAAAATTCCCCTTTTGTAAGCCCCCTCCTCTTACTATTTGATTTATGCTCTGCAACTCATTATACATCTTTGTGTAATTCCCCTAGACTTTTACTCTCCTTTCTGCAACCTTCTGCCTCCCTTGTAACCTCATCACCTTATGCCCCCCTTTCTGAAGTGCCCTTTTAGCTCACCTTCCTTTCATCCAAAGTCATTCCCCTGTCAACTCTAACCTGTATCTGTAGGAAGCACATAGAGATGTGGCTGTTCCAATTTATGCCACAAGCAGCCACTATGGCTGCTACAGCAGTAGATACTGGAATCCACAGTAACTGTTAGTCACTGTGATTAGGACTGCCCACTTGACTCCATAGCACAGAATGTATAGAGAATGATATTTAATATTTTTGTAAAAATAAAACCTCAAACTATACTTTAATATGCCTAGAGGCTATTTCTATTTTAAATGCTGCTAGAAGTTTAGAGTGTATGGTAAATGTGACAGTCTTTTTTTAACTTATTGATGGCATGTCAATTTTTCTGTAGTATAATATACAATGTATATGAACAATAATGTGGTTTATTATTAGACCTGACATACACACTACAGACACAATTATTAGTATGTTACTTATCAAAGGTATTTGACATCTTGTTTTTAATACATAGGTTACAAGGTACCAATATCATGGAATGATTGTTTGGGGGTTTTAAGGTAAACATTAATGTTCTGTATATTTCTCTTTTGTTATGAACCATATTGAATTGTTAACTCATTTTACAATAATTTGCACTGTGTGATAAAAAGTTAACATAGTGCAAGATGTCTTTTGTATATATTTAAAGTAATATTACTTAAATAAGATAAGTTAGGCCATCGGCACTTGACTCGTTACAGTATTGGTACTAACAGTTCTTACATTCTGTATAATAGTGAAAACCTGTGTTCAGTGCATGGGATTGTACCAAGACGCGGTCCATTTCCATAGGCTGTACACTTTGGTGTGCATCTGGCCTTTAAGGAAATCTGCCATCAAGCATGATAATCTTCTTATAAAATAGAAGAAAAATCTTCTTTCTAAAATAAACATTTATAATTATGCTAATGTACCTGTCTTTTTTTTTCCAGAGCCCCTCAGTGTTATAACTTGACACCATGTTTCATTGAGCAGAGCAGGTGTACCTTTACCCTGCACTTCCTGCTACTGGATTACACAGGCAGAGGGAAGAGGGGGAGAGCAGGTTTGGGTGAGACATGTTCTGCTCATTGTAACAACCTGTGAATCTGCAGAATTGATGGGCTCTGGTAACACCTACAGATCCCTTCAGTCTCAGTAGCATAATTTTAATAGTTAATTCTAGAAGGAAGAGTGCCATAGATAACAAATATGCAAATATTACCATAGTCACGGTACCTGGATCTATCAGTAAGAAAGGGTAGATTTCCTTTACACTGTGGCTAAATAATCGGTCTAATCAAAACATTTACACATCACAAATAAGCAAACCATTACCAGAAATGTATCTTTATCTGCTTCTGCTCCATAGTTATTATTATTATTTTTTAAATATCTGATATTTGTGAAGTTAGAGAAGATAGTTTAGGGTTCCTTCATGCTTTATGATTGATTTATTTTTTTTATGTGGGAAAAGGCAAAAATGTGGGAAAATGTACAACATTTGTAGCACCTAGACTACAAATTTAATCTCACGAAAGCTGTAGTGTGCTTACATGATTTATAGGCTATTCTTATGATAAAATATTTTAAAGGATAGTTTTCACTGGTATAAACTTGCCAAGCACAAAGCACTCCTGTCTCAAAGGTTTCGAACATACTCAATGTTCTGAACACATTGTAACTAACATTTAATACTGAAATCTCATACATAATTGGTATTTGCTTTGTTTTTCATTTTCAGTCACCTATCAAGATATTTTTTTTTGTATTACTCAAGGTCTTCTACCGCTACAGAGGAATATACTATGATCTTTGACTACTAAACTTTATTGGTACCATATCTACTGTCTTGTCCTTCAGTTGCTTGACTCCAGCCAAATGGCAGTTGTGAAAGCTAATTTATAAAAGCCACTATTCATAAAATGAAATGAGGCGAGGTGTCAATTATGTATTATATTTTTGTAGTATTATGCTTGCAGAATGTGATCCTAAAGGGAACCTGGCACCAAGAAAATATAATCTGTTATGAATACAGCATATTGTAAAGTAGGAGGAGCTGAGCCAAATGATACATAGTTTACAGATAAGATAAATAAATAAGTAATCATTTACTCATTTTGTCTGCCTTCTTCTATGGAAAAGGGGTTGCTGTCTGGGGTTCAGCTCCTGGAACTTCCACCAATCACTAGAATGGAGCCCAACCTATCACAAGTGTGGTGGTCCCATTCTCGCTAATGGATAAAGATGTTGTTCGACTATGCATCCTGTGTCAGAAATTGCCATACAGCTCTTGATTATCTCTAGTACTCTCATAGACAGTAAATGGAAGTGCCTGAGATACATGAGTGCTGTACTTTGATTCCCAATGCTCCAATATGGGGGAAATTTATCATATGACAAATGACAAGGGTCACGCTCCCTCTTCCCCATCATGGCTGGTACATCAAGAGGTGTAAGCCTGTGACGGCCCACTTCCCCGGCAGCCATGCCCTTCCACGTCATATGGAGCCACAAAGATGATACAATTTCTGGCATGGAGGCACTGATAAAATCCCCCAACAGTGTTGAATAGAGCGGTCGGACTCTAGTTCAACCGACTGTTCATGTTCAACAATCATTCCTGCATTGAATTGATTGTTATCTCCTTTCCTGTGGGTGGGAAATAACAAGAAAAATTAGTGATAGACAGACACCTTTCTATGACTATACATTCAGAGATACAAATCAATGGTGACCTTGAGATGTGCTACTAAAACTTTATCTTTAATGTATACTTCTCAGTTTGTATCTTTCCTCAGAGAAATACTAGATGGAAGCACACAGATAACCTAATTTTAAGAATCATCGAATGTGCCTTTGGTTTGCTATTTAACCTTATAACATGTTACAACATTCCTTTAATTTAGATTATAGATACTTATACACAGGTGCCTGGAATGAGCTCCAAGTGGCCATTATATTGTTAAAGGGCTTCTTCACACTGGCCAATTTATAGACATTTAAAGGGGTTGTCCGAGAGTTCCAAAAAAAAAACTAAAAGTGGCCGGGAGCGGGCTGCTTAAAATAATAAAGATGTACTTACCTTCCAGTGCCCTCCGGTATCCAGCGCTGCTGTCGCTCCGGTCCGGGCGTGCACAGGTACGCCTATCCATCCCTATACACAGCATTGTGTATGGGGGCCGGAAGGTTGTCGGGTCCGGACCGGAGCGACAGCAGCGCTGGATACCGGAGGGCATCGGAAGGTAAGTACATCTTTATTGTTTTAAGCAGCCCGCTCCCGGCCACCTATAGTTTTTTTTCAAAACTCGGACAACCCCTTTAAGCCTGTACATATTTCCAGTAATACCAAAAAGACAAATATTTGCTTATTTGTCACCTATATACAGGGATACATTGGCCAATGACTTGGAACAAACTTTCCTATGAGTATTTTTTCAGTTTATAATAAACCCATGTAAACGGATATTGCTACCATATATGTCATGGATTTACATAAGTGAATAGCAGAATTTGTCCTTTTTTACTCTACCATACTGTTCTTGTGAATTGTTATCCTTCATGAAATGTTTGAGCATGACAAAGAACTAGTGCATTGTATTTGTAGCCTTCCAAAATTCTTAAGTTGTTCCAGATCAGAATCACAGTGGTGGTAATGTTATTAAGTCACAGGATCTGTAGGTTAAATATGTGAACAATTACACTACATAGAATAGGTTTGCTACTGTGAGTGAAGAAAAATGTCCTGAGACGGAGCTTTGATGTACAGCCAAGGTTTTGGAAAGTGTTGAAAAACCCTTTTCTTATCTCATTTGAAAAGCTTTTTATCCCTTAATCGTTGCCAATCTTAATACATTTTTCCACACTAAAGTAATGCTTGGCTCATTGTTAAAGGTTCTGGTGCATTTGAACTAGCCAGGACATAAAAAAGGTTTAGAAAAATCTGCTTTATCAGCAGAATCTTGGAAAACAACAAGAAATGTATTTTGGGGGTAACAAGCTGGAGGAATGTGCAGTGAACTCTACTGCTCAGATGATAATGAATTACATTTATAAGATATTTTATCACTGTTAAAGATTCTTAAGAAGGAGGCTTAATAGCAAGGTAATCTTATTTTTGTATAATCAGAACAAGATGCAAGTGTGTAACTGGTGTGAGCTGTAGGCAAAAAGCTGCATTATAAATGGAACAAGAGGATTAACACAAATGATGCATTAAAATTAGAGATGAGCAAGTATACTCGAGTATTAGCGTACTCAAAACGGCTCGTTGCTCGGACGAGTATTTCCCCTGCCTGATATCGAGCATTTAATTAAAAAAACACAGTGAAGAACAGTGAAGAATAGAATAAAAACAGTGAACACAGTGAACACAGGATCATTTAAGTGAAAAACACAATGAAAAACACAGTGAAGAATAGATTACAGATGATCGGCACATTTGCTTACTTGTCAGAAGATACGCGCGGAACGGTGCAAACAAATTAGTGTGTGAAGAACAATATATATGTGTGAGGAACACATTGAAGAACACGGTGAGCAGGACAGAGACATCGGGGAACAGGACAGAGACATCGGGGAGCAGGACAGAGACATCGGGGAGCAGGACAGAGACATCGGGGAGCAGCACAGAGACATCGGGGAACAGCACAGAGACATCAGGGAGCAGCACAGAGACATCAGGGAGCAGCACAGAGACATCGGGGAGCAGTATAGAGACATAAGAGAGGACAGAGACATCGGGAAACAGAACATAGACATCGGGGAGGAATACAGAGAAATCAGGGAACAGGACAGAGACATCGGGGAGGGCAGAGACATCGGGGAGCAGCACAGAGAGATCAGGGAACAGGAGAGACTTAGGGAATGGCAGAGAAATCGGGAAGGGCAGAGAGATCGGGGAGACTTCAGTGGAAGAAGAGGAGCGGATCCCGGGACAGTGTATTTCTCAACAAGTAAGCAGATGTGCCGAACATCTGCAATCTATTCTTCACTGCGTTTTTCACTTAAATGATCCTGTGTTCACAGTTTTTATTCTGTTCTTCACTGTTCTTTACATCTGCTAACTTGTCAGGAGATACGCGCGGAAAAGTGAAGAATAGATTGCAGATGTTTGCATACATCTGCTAACTTATCAGAAGACATTCTTTTTCAATTAAATAACACATTTTATTCCCGAACTATGGTCCCTTTAAAAAATTCTCAAGTCTCCCATTGACTTCAATGGGGCTCGTTATTCGAGACGAGCACTCGAGCATCAGGAAAATTTTGTCTCGAATAACGAGCCCTCGAGCATTTTAGTGCTCGCTCATCTCTAATTAAAATGCTAAACTATAGGTGTAATAAATTGTCCATATACAAACGGTGGCTTGTAAATCATATAAAATGCTTTATAGTTGTAAACTAGCAAACTATGCCAACAAGATTGCCTATGGACATGCACCCCTAAAGCCATAACCTCCAGTCAAAATTAAACTGATTTGACCACTAGTAGGCTAAAGGGAAACCATCAGCAAAATTGAGTTTCCCTAATCACAGGTAGCATGAAATAGCAACAGGCTTATTGCAAAGTATGTGGTTAAATGCAACCTGATAGTTCATGTGCATACTCGTACAGTATATCTGCAGTATACCCGGGCAAGTATATGCATTAGCAAACTTCATTTCAACCTTTACCTTTCACCCAAAGCGCACATTAGAAGCACTATTTTTATTCACTGGAAGAGTGTATGTGTGTTTCTATTACTGTACATTGCAGCAACATATAGAACCTAGTGATTTCTGGTAGTATTACAGTCAAGGAGCCCACAGTAGCCAATAGTCATGCAGACCCCATCAACCCATAGTCATTTAGTTCCTAGTAGCCAATATTAACCTAGCCCCCAGAAGCTAATAGTTATGCAGTGAACAATGACCAAAAAGTTAAGGAGCTCCCAGTGGCTGAGTCATAAACCAATAGTTATGCAGCACACAGTGACAATTCAGTCGAGGAGCACCCAGATGTCAAAAGTCATACTGGCCGTATAAACCACATAGCCACATGTCACATATTCCCTGTAACCAATAGTCATGCACCACCCAGTAGCTAATAGTCACAAAACCCTCAGTTGCCAAAAGTCACATAGACCCCAGTAGCCAATAGTCATATAGCTTACAGAAGTCAATAGCCTGTAATGCAGCCCTTAGTAACCAATATTCATTCAACCACAATTAGCCAATAGTCACATGGTCCCCAGAAGCTAAACAGTCAAGAACCCCCCTTCCCATAGCCAAGTAATTCAGTCCCCTATAGCCAGTAGTTATACAGCACAAATAAACCAAAAAGTCATAGAACCCTTGGTAGCATATAGTAATGCAGCCACTATTAGCCAATAGTCATGGAGCCGCCAGTAGTCACCCTCCCACAGGACTCAATAATTATGCATAATTTTATCCCACAAACAATTGCACTTAGCCAGAAAATGCAGTGTATTCACACTAGCTAAAGGTGAAGGTGACCCAAACACAATTTTAATCCACTAGCAATTGCTCCCAGCCAGATAATATAGTGTAGTTCACACTAACTAAATGGAAAGGGTGCCCTGATGAAATATTATTCCAAAAGTAATTGAACCCAGAAACATAATACAATGGAATTCACAAAAACTGAAAAGGAAGATGCCCCACATATTTTTTTCCACATGCAATTGCAGCCAGCAAGACAATGCAGTGTAGTTCAAATAAACTGAAGGTCAAGTTGACCCCAATACATTATTCAATGAAGAATTGCACTCAACAAGATTTTTGAACAACACCCTCTTCCTCCTCCCATCTCAGTCCAATAGAGCTCAATACTGTTGCCTCCTCTCTCATATAACAGCAAACAGCTCATTCTGATACAGTGTAATCCTGCTACTTCCCTCCCTCAGCCTTACCCACCTCATCCATATGTAAAATTAACAATAATAATATCTTTCTTAATCTCTGTACATTAGTAAAACGTAGGAGAAAAGGAAAATAATATGGATGTAAAAGGTTTTCATTTTTTACACTCTATTTAAATTTGGTATCCCTGTAAATGACCCAAAAAATAAAGGGGAGTTGGGAATTTGTTACACAGAAAACAAGTACTTATAAAGTTCCGTACACGGAAAAATAAAAAAGTTATGGATTTTTAATGAAGAGGAAAAAAATGGAAATGCAAACACGAAAAGGGCATCGTCAGGAAGGTATTGAAGATAATTAGTTACATATAAGAGATGATGCAGCTAGAGTCTATGCAATCATCTGCTGTGATTTATTACATTCAAATAGAAATAAAAAGGGGGGAAAAGTGTTCATTCAACAATACAAAATAACATTTGTACCATGAAGAGGTGTAAAAAGGGTTATTTATTTTCTGGTGCAATGCTATAAATTGCAATTATTACCCTCTTTTTACACCACCTCTACGCCAAAGGGGCATGGAGATGTGTGCAGGTTGGCAAATTGTTTCTACCCCTTGGCTGTACACTTGCTGTATCCATTTAAGATTTAATGAGCACAGGATAAGGCACAATTGTACACCAGGCAGGGAGTAGAATTGCCGATGGCTGCAGTTTCTTATGCAGCTGCCCACAGGATAAATCAGGAGGCTCGAACTTCCTGATATATCCAGAGCAACAAAGGGGTATGGACTTCATCATACGCTGGCACTAGGTGCCTTAATATATCCTCTAAACTATATAATTCCAAAAAACGTCTTCTTATACAGTATATATATTTGTAGATATATATAATGCTTCATATGACTATGCTCTCTTCCAGCTCCCGCAGTTCAATAGTGCATGCTTTGTGGAAATGTTCAGCTACCATTTATCAAGTTAGGGGCCTTAGAAAATGTGTATATTTGTACAGGGATAATTTGTACAGCTGTTCATGTACTGTGTGCTATATAAATATAAGAAAATTTTAGCTAAAATAAGCACTTGATGCACTTAAATGATGATAAAATAAAAAGTTCTGCAACTCATTAAGATTTTCACCGTTTAGAATCAGCATGAGCAGAATATTGAATTGTTCTTTTTAGGATGTAATTGGCCTTAGGAAAAAAAGTATTGTTTTCTCAGTGCCTCCTAATCAAGTTAACTCAACTGTTTTATTTATTATGTCAAAATTGTAAGTAGCTCCATCTGCAAAATATTAACTCCCCTTTCTCTACATTTGCTCAAGTTCTGCAGAAGCACATTTTGTGCCACTTGTGTTTTGCTGAAAAAACCTACATATTTTTTGTGCTATATGTGAAGGTGAATTCCACTCCTGGTTTTTACCCTAAAAAAATTCAGGCATCTCAATCAGGGCAGTTGGCTGACAACCTTTAATAGAAGTGTGTTTTAACATGTAGTAGTGGCCATGATTAAGGACACATAGTGGTTTTGAAATGCACTGGCATTTGTACTGTTGCAGGTTTCCATTTTTCTAACACCATGATCACTTTTTAATACACTCACCGGCCACTTTATTAGGTACACCTGTCCAACTGCTCGTTAACACTTAATTTCTAATCAGCCAATCACATGGTCGCAACTCAGTGCATTTAGGCATGTAGACATGGTCAAGACAATCTCCTGCAGTTCAAGTATGGGGAAGAAAGGTGATTTCAGTGCCTTTGAAAGTGGCATGGTTGTTGATGCCAGAAGGGCTTGTCTGAGTATTTCAGAAACTGCTGATCTACTGGGATTTTCACGCACAACCATCTCTAGGGTTTACAGAGAATGGTCCGAAAAAGAAAAAACATCCAGTGAGCGGCAGTTCTGTGGGCGGAAATGCCTTGTTGATGCCAGAGGTCAGAGGAGAATGGGCAGACTGGTTCGAGCTGATAGAAAGGCAACAGTGACTCAAATTGCCACCCGTTACAACCAAGGTAGGCAGAAGAGCATCTCTGAACGCACAGTACGTTGAAATTTGAGGCAGATGGGCTACAGCAGCAGAAGACCACACCGGGTGCCACTCCTTTCAGCTAAGAACAGGAAACTGAGGCTACAATTTGCACAAGCTCATCGAAATTGGACAGTAGAAGATTGGAAAAACGTTGCCTGGTCTGATGAGTCTCGATTTCTGCTGCGACATTCGGATGGTAGGGTCAGAATTTGGCGTCAACAACATGAAAGCATGGATCCATCCTGCCTTGTATCAACAGTTCAGGCTGGTGGTGGTGATGTCATGGTGTGGGGAATATTTTCTTGGCACTCTTTGGTTCCCTTGGTACCAATTGAGCATTGTTTCTGACCATGTCCATCCCTTTATGACCACAATGTACCCAACATCTGATGGATACTTTCAGCAGGATAATGCACCATGTCATAAAGCTGGAATCATCTCAGACTGGTTTCTTGAACATGACAATGAGTTCACTGTACTCAAATGGCCTCCATAGTCACCAAATCTCAATCCAGTAGAGCATCTTTGGGATGTGGTGGAACGGGAGATTTGCATCATGGATGTGCAGCCGACAAATCTGCGGCAACTGTGTGATGCCATCATGTCAATATGGACCAAAATCTCTGAGGAATGCTTCCAGCACCTTGTTGAATCTATGCCATGAAGAATTGAGGCAGTTCTGAAGGCAAAAGGGGGTCCAACCCGTTACTATCCATATCATCCAGCCTGAATAGGATCATTACAAATTGAAAGTTATTTAGTAATGCTCCTATTCAGAACTGGATCCTGTGATGTGATGGGCCAAACCTCTCATTTCTCTCCATTATTTGGGGGATGGAGAGCTGAACTGATGGTGTGGACAGGCTTGGTTATGGTGATAGTGATGCTGTTGGTGGTGGTGGCATCACATAATAGGACAGTGGCATCAGTGGATGGGCCATTGAATCACAGCTAGGAAAATCATTGTACAGCATGAGTGACCCATTACTTGTGGGTGAAATGGCCTTGCTGCTTTGAAGTGGATGAGGATGATAGAATGCTCTGCACTTAGAACTGAGGATAAGCATGGTGATGAGCATTGAGACACTGTCTGCCATGTAACTGACAAATGCCTCACCTGCATGTGGCCTATTGGGGCCTACCAGCACATGCTGCAAATCCTAGCGCCTATTTGTATTAGAAGGAACAGGCAGTATTTAAACACATCCCCTCCCTGCAGCACCAACTCCATCACCACCAGAAGCAGCACCATGGGACTTCCCCATCCCTTCTGCTTTCCTTATTATAAAAGACCTACAATACCAAACATTACAGCAAAAGCACTTTTACAATTCAGGTATTAGTGCAGGCTAGTGCACTATCCATATGCTGTACATTGTCCCCATGACTCGGGTCCTGCTGTAGGAGGCAACCAGGTACATTTTTTAACTTTTGTACAAAAACAGGTATGATTTCTGTAAACTATAAGAACCTATCATCAGTGTGATAAGTCAAAACCTGAAGACAGTTTCCCTTCAAGGATAACATGTTTCAATAAAGTTGTTGAGTAGTAAGATCAGATAGAACAGATGCAAGAAAAAATATGGACTAGCGTTTGTCCACTTTCTTATTGGTTGTGGAGCATCACCATGACTGGGTAGAGGAAGACAAAAGTGAAAGGAGTTTTTAATTGATGCAATTAGTGCTAAATCTAAAATATAATTTTATTATAACCCACTGCTACAATGTGATGTCTGTTTATCCCTGTTGTTCCTGCAAAGAGAAATTAAAATGTCACTAAATATTAGATTTATTCTTTCTTAAAAACTGACAGACATGTTAATTCAACATGTAATACGATTCAGCAGAAACTTAAAAGCACATTTTATGTTTTGCTTCACTGTTTTTCTTCTAAACTCTATTTGTCTTGGCCACCATCTCAGAATTCTTAAAGTTACATTTAAACATCAACAAATAAAAAACACTCTATTAATTATGCTAGAATCAATGCAATGCTCTCAGCCTTTTGGTATGACTTATAAATGTCAAGCTGGTACTTCACAGTGTATCTGGATTAGAGTACCGTACATACTAACATATCTGTGAACTTGAAACAGTCACAATTCTATCCAAAAGTATAACATAGACCACATTAAAATAAAATGACTATGCTATTCTCTGAAAATAATACTACTCAAAACACTGATACTTTAAGTTAAAACCACTCAAGGTTACAATATATTAAAAGGGTTGTCCAAAATACTTTCTATACAAAAGAATACAGCCCTAATTTAACCCCTTCACGACGGGTCCCGGTGCATGGAGAGGGCTCGCGGGCCGAGCCCTCTCCATAGCCGGTAAGTCTTTGCTGCATATTGCAACAAAGGCTTACCGGTAACACCCGCGATCGGTGCTAGCACGGCGATTGCCGCCGGCAATGCTGCCGGAGTCTTCAGAAAGATGGCGACCCATGGGCGCCGCCATCTTGCCGCGGATCGTCGCTCCCCGATGACCTAAAAATTCAAATCACCCCCCTTTCCCTAGAACTGATATTAATATTAATAAACAGTAAAAATCATAAACACATTAGGTATCGCCGGGTCCGAAAATGTCCGATATATCAAAATATAATAACGTTTTTTCACTGTGTTTAACCCCGTAACGGAAAATAGCGTCCAAAGTAAAAAATGATCAAAAGGTCGCACAGTCCAAAAATGATAGCACTGAAAACGCCATCAAAAGTCGCAAAAAATGACACCACCCACAGCTCTGTACACCAAAGTATGAAAAAGTTATTGCCGCCAGAAGATGGCAAAATCAAAAAAAAAATATTTTGTACAGGAGGTTTTAATTTTTTTTAAATGTATGAAAACATTATAAAACCTATACAAATTTGGTATCCACATAATTGTAGCAACCCAAAGAATAAAGTAGACATGTCATTTGGGGCACACAGTAAAAGCTGTAAAATCCAAGCCCACAAGAAAACGTTGCAAATGTGTTTTTTCACCATTTTCACTGCATTTGGAATTTTTTTCCCGCTTCCCAGTACGCGCCATGGAATATTAAATACCGTCACTAGAAAGTGCAATTTGTTACGCAGAAAATAAGCCATAAAAGAGCTCTTTATGTGGAAAAATAAAAAAGTTATAGATTTTTGAAGGTGGGGAGTGAAAAATGGAAGTGAAAAAACTAAAAAAGGCCAAGTCGTTAAGGGGTTAAATAACAACTGTAAAGTATAAAACCGTTTTCCTAACATTGCACTAAGGTAATTTAACCAAGTCTCTAATTTACTCTCCTTAGCTATCGCAGCCGTTTGTCAGCTAGCAGGGGTTTTAGCTAGAAGGGGTTGCTCTCCTTGCCTTTGTTTGAATTGGTTGGCATGGGAATCCGTATCTGTGTTCTGGAGATGAGAGGAGGGTGGGTGGATCTTGTCAGAAGGGGCACTAGGAGACATTCTGTAGCTGCTAGGTGCAGGAGAAAATCAGTCCTCACAGTTTCTAGTAGCATGTAAAAAAAATCCTATTACAAGGAGAACGTTTTTTTTTTTTTTTTTACCAGGAATGGTATGTAGCAGAGTTGGTTGTGTTTGAAAGTTTGAAAGCAGCAGAATTGTGTATCTGTGGAAGATTGAAAGCACAAATAAAGACAGAGCTCAGGCTCCCCATCAGTTATAATGAATGTCATTAGATCCTGCACACATAGCACAGTGTATATACAGTGCAACCTCTTTGAGCAGATCTCTTTGCACAGGAAAGGGTTGGTCTGCAGATAAGGGGCAGCTTCCATCTAGAATAATGTCAAATACATGTACACTTAGTATAGCATTGCCATGTGTTTATTTTTTTGATCCTATGTAGGTGTTTTATGGAGTAGTTGGACATGTTTTAATAAATCTTTTTCTTTGTGGTATTGTAGCTTACTGTATGATTATGATTACTAACAGTGCTCTGTGCTATATCCTGATTTTCTGGGATGTTTGTGCCCTTAATGGTCTGGCCTCACTGACCTTAGCTGATGTCACAACCAGGAAGTATTGTCCACTTCATTAGAAGCTGAGAGGATTTTACATATAGGGTTGAGATATATATGAGTTATCTTTTTATTAAAATATTTCTGGGTGGAAATATGGAAAAAAAGCACCAATTTTGACACTTTTTTTCCATTGCAAAGTTCAAAGTTGAAATAATCTAATTCATTTTATTATTTATTATATCAGACATTTTGGGACGTGTAGACACATAACATAGTTAATACTTGTAGAATATGCTACTGGCACTACCCCATCAGTCACTTCACCCACTATAAAATGACATGCAACCGTATTCTGCAGTATATCCCACTGGGTATGCCTCTCCAAGAAGGTTGTTCTCAAGGAGGAATGATGTGGATAATGAAGTCACTGCACTTTATTAAAGGGGTTTTCCCAAGAAACAAAATTCCCACATTTCAACCTCCTAGTGATGTTAACACAATAAAGATCATTTTAACCCCTTACTTTACAATTTACTCAGTTTTATTACTGTTTTATATATATATGCAGGCGGTCCCCTACTTAAGAACACTCGACTTACATACGACCCCTAGTTACAAACGGTCCTCTGGATATTGGTAATTTATTGTACTTTAATCCTAGGCTACAATAAACAGCTATAACAGTTATTACAGGTGTCTGCAATGAAGCAAGTGTTAATATTGATTCTTATGACAATGATATACAATAATAAAATATACAGTTCCGACTTACATACAAATTCAACTTAAGAACAAACCTACAGACTGTCTGTATATATATATATATATATATATATATATATATATATATATGTTTATGCACACACACATATATATGTTTATATCTATAAAGAGAAAAAATAATAAATACATAAAGCTACTTGCTTTTTGGTGTCCAGGCCGGCGGGGGTGCTCAGGTAGTTGTGTCCACGTGTGGCCGAGTGGCTCTGTCTATGGGTGGTCGGGTGTTTGGGTGGCAGCGCCGGCGGGGTGCCAGGTGTTTGGGTGGCAGCAGAGGCGTAGAACAGTGTTGGCGGGCGGGAGTTAGGACAGATTTGTCGGCAGACTGGGAGGTGAGCAGGGGGTAGGGGCAAGCATCTGGGGGTGTTGGGGTGTATGGCTGTGCCATTGGACAGGTGGCTGCACCATCGCTTGGGGAGTGGTGCAGTGAACTGTGCCATTGGGTGGGGTTGGGGGAGGGCGGTGGTCTGTGGAGCAGGCTTTCAGACGTTCTGGCAGGTGGGTGTTTCTATGGGCAAGCACAGAGGAGTTGTGCAGGTGGGCATTTTCAGCATGTACAGCATGGAGAAATAGGCCAGGGAGGAGTGCATTAATTTGGTTTCTCCGCCCATCCCTGGCCCCTTTGTGCGGCAGGCCCTGTAGCAGTCACTGTTTGACAGGATCACAGGATCACATTATATGCTGCAAGTCTTTTCTCAAACCACTGACATCTGTTCGGTGGGGCATTCCCTGTCAGTGTTATCATGGCGAGCAACAATAATCAGGAACATATTTCTGACATATTTAAAGGGATATTCTTGTTTCTGAATTCACATTCTATTTCATTAATCTGCCATATGTATACATTTCTTCAATTAGAAGTTATTACAAAAAATGTTCCTGTGTGAAGATAATTTCTCATAAATTTAGTCATATGGTCCCTTAGAAACAAGACTAACTCCTTGGATACGGCCACCTCTGCTGGAGTTATTGCACAAAGACACAAAGGGTGTATATGAAATGTCCGGGAGTTACTGCATAACCCACAGCCGTCCTGTGGTAATGATTGCTGAATGCAATCTGGTCCCTTTAATACAACGGGTGAGGAAAAAAATTGCTATATGGATAAAATTATCACTGTCACAGGTAGATAGAATGGCACTTATAAAGATGATTATTCTTCCCCAGTTGCTGTATATTATTACAGTTACTCCTATTTGGATAAAGAGTAAATTCTTCAAAATCATTGAGAGGTTAATGAATGATCTTATATGGGGAAGGAAGCGGGTAAGAATTAAACTTGAAGTATTTTACAAACCAAAGGGTAAGGGGGGATGGTTTCTACCTAATTATTTTTTGTATTTTATATCGGCAATATTACAATATTTGGTGGGTGGAGCTGATGAATTAGTTATTGGGGAAATAGCACAAGTAGTGGGAATAGACAATAGGAATGGAATAGTTTTATTAGAATCAGGCCGTTTGAATCAATCTGCACTTAGAAGTTTACCAATATGCAGTTGTTTTCGAAAAACTTGGGAATGGATTAAAAAAAATTATGAAATAAATAATAGCACAAAATTTTCACCATTATGGCAGAACGTAAGATTAAAGGAATTAGAGAATTTTCAATGGAGGACTTTTTGGGAGCATAAAGGAATCCAATTTATTTCACAGATGTTTGTAGATGGTAGATTAATTCCCTTTGACACAGTGAAAGAATTATATAATATTGATGATACAAACTATTTTTATTATGTTCAATTAGCACATAGAATAAGGAAGTTGAGGGATAAGCAGAGTTTAAGGATAGGGAATCACAATATAATAGAATTTTGGGGAAAAGTTAGAGGGGGGAAAAAAATATTATCCAAAATATATAAATTTATTATAAATAATATAAGGGAACCAGACACACATATAAGTAAAAGAAAATGGGAAAGAGATATTGGAGTGCTATCGGATAAACATTGGATGAACATCTTCCAAAATATGGGCATTGTATGCTCAGAAGCAATCAGTCTGATTCAGTTCAAAATAATATATAGATTGTACTATGCTCCGGCTATGATCAATCGGTTTAAGAGAACACCGAACTACCAGAAACAAAATGCAGATTTCCTCCACATGATGTGGAACTGTAATGTGGTACTGGAATTCTGGGAGGATATACATATAGAGGTAAGCCGTGTATCAGGACTGACGGTTCCTAAGACACCAGATGTCTTTGTGCTGGGAAATACGTGTGATATCCCTGGTACCTCACATCAGGTTAGATGGTTGGGAATGGCACTACAGGTGGCTCGCTGTATACTGATTTATAATTGAATATCCCCTAAAAGACCATCCATGGCAGAATGGCAAAAGAGACTAGATAGAATAAAAATTTATGAAAAAATTAAATATATAGAATTAGGAAAGGAGGAAAGGTGGCAAAAAAGATGGCTAGACGATAATGTAGAGAACTAACTGTGAGGAGGAATTATGTATATATGTATGAGTATGTATATTTTTTTAAATTTATTTAATTAATTTTTTTTTTTCCCCCGCTGACTGGGAGGGGTGGGGAGGGAGGGAAAGGAATAGATTAGGAGTAGAGATGAGCGAGCACTAAAATGCTCGAGTGCTCGTTATTCGAGACGAACTTTTCCAGATGCTCGAGTGCTCGTCTCGAATAACGAGCCCCATTGAAGTCAATGGGAGACTCGAGCATTTTTCAAAGGGACCATGGTTCGGGAATAAAATGTGTTAATTAATTGAAAAAGAATGTCTTCTGATAAGTTAGCAGATGTATGCAAACATCTGCAATCTATTCTTCACTGTTCCGCGCGTATATTATCTCCCGACAAGTTAACAGATGTGAAGAACAGTGAAGAATAGAATAAAAACAGTGAACACAGGATCATTTAAGTGAAAAACACAGTGAAGAATAGATTACAGATGTTCTGCACATCTGCTTACTTGTCGGGAGATACGCTGTCCCGTGCCCCGCTGCTCTCCGTGCCCCGCTGCTCTCCGTGCCCCGCTGCTCTCCGTGCCCATGTCTCCGTGCCCCATGTCTCCGTGCCCCATGTCTCCGTGCCCCGCTGCTCTCCGTGCCCCGCTGCTCTCCGTGCCCCGCTGCTCTCCGTGCCCATGTCTCCGTGCCCCATGTCTCCGTGCCCCATGTCTCCGTGCCCCGCTGCTCTCCGTGCCCCGCTGCTCTCCGTGCCCCGCTGCTCTCCGTGCCCATGTCTCCGTGCCCCATGTCTCCGTGCCCCGCTGCTCTCCGTGCCCATGTCTCCGTGCCCCATGTCTCCGTGCCCCGCTGCTCTCCGTGCCCATGTCTCCGTGCCCCATGTCTCCGTGCCCCGCTGCTCTCCGTGCCCATGTCTCCGTGCCCCATGTCTCCGTGCCCCGCTGCTCTCCGTGCCCATGTCTCCGTGCCCCATGTCTCCGTGCCCCATGTCTCTGTGCTGCCGCTGCCCCATGTCTCTGTGCTGCCGCTGCCCCATGTCTCTGTGCTGCCGCTGCCCGATGTCTCCGTGCTGCTCCCCGGTGTCTCTGTGCTGCTCCCCGGTGTCTCTGTGCTGCTCCCCGTTGTCTCTGTCCTGCTCCCCGTGTTCTTCAATGTGTTCTTCACACATATATATTGTTCTTCACATGCTATTTTGTTCGCACCGTTCCGCGCGTATCTTCCGACAAGTAAGCAGATGTGCCGAACATCTGTAATCTATTCTTCACTGTGTTCTGCACTGTTTTTCACTTAAATGATCCTGTGTTCACTGTGTTCACTGTTTTTATTCTATTCTTCATTGTTCTTCACTGTGTTTTTTTAATTAAATGCTCGATCTCGAGCAGGGGAAATACTCGTCCGAGCAACGAGCCGTCTCGAGTACCTTAATACTCGAACGAGCATCAAGCTCGGACGAGCATGTTCGCTCATCTCTAATTAGGAGGAAAGAAAGAGTAAGAGGGAATCTGAGGATAAAGAATAGCACTATGATATCAAATATTTATTGTTGAAGTTAAGGTGATTATAAACGAGCTGTATAAGTGAAAGTGTTATGGTTATTTCTGATTATTGAGATGTTCAGATATCAATAATATAAAGTGAATTATTGGAGACGTATAGCATATTTCTAATGTACTAAAAGGTTATTTAACACTGTGTTGATATCTTGTGATATCCCTCGCTTTTGATTAATGTTTTTTGTAATATTTATGGAAAATTTGAATAAAGAAAATTAAAAAAAAAAAAAAAAATGATTGCTGAATGCAGGTGGTCAGGCAGGACTCAATAGAGTGCATGTCTGGCCACTGCCGTTAAAATTTTGATGTGGTCGTATCCGAGGAAGCCATCTTGTTTCTAGGGGACAACATGGCTACATTTATGAGAAATTATCTTCACACAGGAACATTTTTTTAATTTCATCCAATTGAAGAAATGTTTACATATGGCAAATTAATTAAATTAAATGTAAATGCCCAGATGGGAATGACCCTTTAATCACATTTAAAAACATATCTGAATTAGAATGAATATTTTCCTATATTGGTAATCGAAGATGCACTTACATTATTATAAATAGAATACACATATCTGGAGAGTAGATAGAGCAAGCCTTTTAGAAAAATCCTCCAGAAAACACTTAGATCATTTCGATCATTCAGACCTAAGTTACCAGAGACATTTGGGGATATTTATAATAATTGCTAGCTTGTGCGATTATTTGCCCTGATCCGTGGGGCGTTACTCTCCCAGAGTATGCGCACTCTCTGCTGCCGGCGACTTTTCATATGTGAAAAGTCGCCGGCTGCGTTTTTTTCTACGGATAAATGCTGCGAAACTGGCTTCCCCAATACATCAAGAGGCGGAAGCCTCTTGATGTATTGGGCTGCGAACATGCAGCGGCGGGGCTATCATACGCTGGTGCACGAGCGCCAGCGTATGTTAAATATGCCCCATTGCATCTAATAATCCACTATTACTTACAATGCAAAGCAATAACATTTTTTTTGTCATCATTCTTTTACTTGGGCATGAGAATGAAATAATAATTTTACTGTTGTCACATTTGATCTATCATCAAGTTGTATGGCAGATGGTTTACATTGACAGCAAATTTGCGGTATAGAATTCACCTCCTGGAGCTTCTCCAGAGAGTCACAAAAACTATTAAAACTATAGCTCTGTTGCAAGAATATAAAAAACATCTTAACCATGTACCCTTAAATCATACTGTAGCCTTATATAGCCAATAAATGGGAAAACATGATATAAAAGTAATCAAGAAGATATATACAATTACCAAACCTGAAAGAAACCTTGATGGGCTATTTCCACTTATTTGAGGTTAGAGAGGGTTATACACAGTTGTATGCTATTATAACTGAAACTCCCCTAGAAGAAGCATTGCAGCACAGAGCGATACTTTTCCATTTCTCCCATTTACCTCTCAACTTTGAAATATATTTATGGACTCTATGATAACAAGATAGATAATAAATCACCACCACTGAGACCCATCAGACAGCATCAGATGATGCTGATTGGATGATAAGGCAGGAGAATAGGAAGGGGAGTAGGAGGAGAATGCAAGTGGAGGTACAGAGTGATGTCCCGCAATCCTTGGTGGTGGAAGCAAATGAGCCAGAGCAATTCCTGCCTTAACCCAGTGGGAAGTTACAGATAACATCCCTGCCCACATATACTTGTTCATATATCAGGTGTGATGTGCAACTTGTGACTAATAGCATTTCATAGTGCACGCCTTATCTTCTCAACAACCTGTTGGTGTGGTGGGCCTAGAAAAGTTATGGCGGCTTGAAATGATATATTGTAGGACAGCTACCACCATAACATTTTTATGCTTCAATCCTTTTTATTGGGTTTTATCAAATTGAACAGAAACACAAAATAACATACTTATGCAAGTATTGTAATATACAGGTGACATCATAGAGCATTATAGCCTTTCTAGTTGTTTACTTCGGTTATGCTATCCCTATCTTCACTTTGTCCACTGTCAGTTGATCTTTGCCATTCCCACTGATAACCAAAAATTATGTGGTTTTAAGACCTTGTCCTTATGCCCTGTCTTGGTTACAGTTACTTTTGCATCTTAACATCTAACAATATTGTACAACAAGTTTCATCAACAAGTCTCCACAAGGTCCTCTCAGGTCTCACATACCGTAGCCTTAGAGGAGATATGTATGTTTTCCTAATATTTGCACCTCATTAGAGAGGCGCATGGAGCCTAAATACCAGATATTGGTTGGTGTTTAAGTAGGCCATAAGCCAAAAATTTATCATAATTGTAAACCGTGGAGGAGGTTCGTCAGCTTTTCAGTGGTGGGTAATAAGAACCCTTGCGATAATGAATGCAGTTTACATAGGATAATTTGCTTGGGAAAGGGGCTATTTTGCAAACCAAGGTGGAGAAGGGCTTGTGCTGGGTTCTTTGAGAGGGGCTGCGTGAATATCTTCCCTTTAACTTCATGTACTCCATTGCAGTACCTCTGGAGCTTTGGGCACCCCAAAATAATGTGAAAAAGTGAGTCCTTCCCGCAACATGATCTCCAGCAAGATAGAGAGGAGTCATGGTAGATTTTTTGTATGTGATCTGCCCTGAGGTACCAATGCAATAGTGTCTTAAGGAAATTTTCCATGTATGCTGTGCATTTCAGTGCCACTTGGGATGTCCTTATTACTTTTGCCCAGTCTTCGTCCTCATATATACTTTTAAGAGTGTCCTCCCATTTCTGAAGTGGTTGTAATTTTTATAGGTAATACATTTAGAAATAAAGCCTTTGTGTTTGCAGATAACAATGTCTTCACTTTAGGGTCAAAGCGTACCTCTTGTTGCAAAATATATTCTACTGTGTGCTTTGCGCTAAAGTACAAAAATATATTTCTATTTGGTAACTCAAATCTCCTTTGTACGATCGAAAATGGTGCCATTTTCTGCTTAATTACTAGCTGAGATGTCAAGAATATTCCACTATTTCGCCGTGGTTTCATTGCGTTGGTCCATAGTTTTCCTATGCATACCTCTATCATGTCTATTGGTAAGTTTGAGGCTTCAGGTGAGATCCCCAACGGTGCACATGCATTTAACTCGCTCCAACAGGTAACTATTGATTTAGTTAAGGGGGAGATCTGGTTTCTTCCACATGTGGACCATAAGTTGACTTGTGTCAACTTAAGTGTGATGTTTCTTGAAAGTGCTTGCTCAGCTTGAACCATAACATTTTTAAAGATATTTTCTTTAAATTCTGGTCAATTATTTTTTTTTAACATGCTTTTATTAACATGCTTTTTTTTCGGAAATTGTTTCACAAATGGTGAAAAGGCCACCTAAACAACACACATAGAAATAAGGAAAGAGAGAAAAAAGTGTGTGTGTGTGTGTGGGGGGGGGGGGGTAGTAGATGTTTTATAACGAGTTGTCCAGTAGAAAGATGTCCAGGATGTCATAAGCAATATTTTTGTCTCTGTGCTTGATGAATCCAACCTACAGTATAATTATAATATGCAATAAGGTTGAGGTTAAGAACCTGGTATAAAAGTATACAGTCTCTGAAGTATTGCCTAAGTATAGGCAAGGGGAAAAACGAGGGAGACAGAGGGGGTACACATGTAGTACTTTACTTTGATTTGAAAAGGCAAGTTACTAAAAATGTCTAGCTGCCCTTCACTGTCATTCTAGCTGTTTCCTCTGCCATTAATGTGTTGGTCGGGTCAACTCATCACTTCCCATGCCGATTTCTGGCGCAAATATCAACAGTTATTTATTATTTTATTTTTTTATGTTATATTATTATTTTAAGTACTTTTCCAAGACCATTGTGGCAGGCAAATGCCCTGTTATTCCTACTGTTTTCAGCCCTCTTGCCCTTACTATCCCAATTTTACAGCCATTTGTGGGTGTTAAAATTCGGATCGCCATTGACTTCAAAGGGGTTTGTGTTTGGGGCAAATTTCCAGGCTCGAATTCTGAGTCCTGAACCAAATTTTGTCATAAAATTTGGACTAAACCGTCAAACCCAAATTTCAACCAACCAGCTCATCTTTACTAGAGAATATGCATTTCACTTTGAACACCGGTATTTCAGAACAATACGGAAAAACTTTAATTCTATGGGCTCTTTTCTGCTAATTATAGGCTGGAAAAACATAAATCTACAGAACAATAAGAGATTCATTTGAGAATACTTAAAGGTTTTGTACCTTGGTAATAGATGCACACTTTCAAAATTTTCTCATAGGATATCAAGCTTAACTTTTCAAACTTACTCAAGACAGCCACAGAGTGGCAGCAAACCTCCATAGAGATCACAGATAGGGCAGACACATACTTGCATGTGTTTTAGTTTAAATGTCAAAAAGGTATTCATATAATTTTCAAGTGGCAATAAAAAAAACTAGTATTTCATTTTGTAATGTTAATTCTATAGTTAGGAAATTGATTTAAGTTACCTAATAAAACAATAGAAGAACTGTAAAAAATCGGTACACAAAACATTTCTGTTATAAAGTATAAAAATCTATATTCAAAAGTTCAATTAAAGTTTGTGAAATAGAAAATGTTAATTTATTTGCATGTAGTATAAGCAGTAATAGTTGTGTAAGTAGTTTATGATCTATTATTTGGTAAGAAAAAACAAATTGTACAGTATAAGTGCTTGTGGATAATCTGATCCATTTATAGCATGCTTTTAAAGAGATCAAGTAACACAGCAAATTTTAGTACTTCATTGAATCACCATGGTCATCAAGGGCTAAAACAACTATTACTTTAGATACATTTGTTAACTGGGGTGGATTAAAACTTCCATGGACCCTGGTCATTATAAATATTATAGCCCCTTCAAGTCTGGAATTCACGTCCTACATTTGGTACTAGTATCAAGCTTCTGGGGAATGTAGGATGTGTTCATTTTGCCTCCTAGGGTGTGCGCAGTGGCGTTCTGAGCGAGAGGACTGTTGGTGGAACGAGGGAAGGTATGTTGCCGCGGGGCTCCCGGGGCATGGGGAGACACACGGGTGCACCTGTGACCCGGAACATGGGTCACAGGAGCGACCTGGCGTAGTTTTGTGGAAAAACCTGCAAGCAATCACAGATTTTGAGAAAGTACACAGGCACGGGACAGGAATGTCCAGTTCCGCTGCAAGCTGCGCCCCTCCATGCCCACATGGTGTGGAGGTGGAGAAGTCCTAAATATAATTGCAATTTCTTGCAGTACATAAGAAACTCTAAAAAATAAATATAAAAAGTACAATACAAATCCTTTATCAAACATATCATATTATATCACATATCATAATAAAGCTCATATGTTACCATTCTCTCTAATATGTCTTTCCTTTCCAATTCTTAACTTTACAAATAATTAGAGATGAGCGAGCACTAAAATGCTCGGGTGCTCGTTATTCGAGACAAACTTTTCCAGATGCTCGAGTGCTCGTCTCGAATAACGAGCCCCATTGAAGTCAATGGGAGACTCGAGCATTTTTCAAAGGGACCATGGTTCGGGAATAAAATGTGTTTTTTAATTGAAAAAGAATGTCTTCTGATAAGTTAGCAGATGTATGCAAACATCTGCAATCTATTCTTCACTGTTCCGCGCGTATATTATCTCCCGACAAGTTAGCAGATGTGAAGAACAGTGAAGAATAGAATAAAAACAGTGAACATAGGATCATTTAAGTGAAAAACGCAGTGAAGAATAGATTACAGATGTTCGGCACATCTGCTTACTTGTCGGGAGAGGAGATACGCTGTCCCGGGATCCGCTCCTCTTCTTCCACTGAAGTCTCCCCGATGTCTCCCTGCTGCCCGATATCTCCCTGGTGCCTGATGTCTTCCTGCTGCGCGCGATGTCTCCCTGCTGCGCCCGATGTCTCCCTGTTGTGCGCGATGTCTCCCTGCTGCGCGCGATGTCTCCCTGCTGCGTGCGATGTCTTCCTGCTGCGCCCGATGTCTCCCTGCTGCGCCCGATGTGTCTCTGCTGCGCCCGATGTGTCTCTGCTGCGCCCGATGTGTCTCTGCTGCGCCCGATGTCTCCCCGTTCCGCGTGTATCTTCCGACAAGTAAGCAGATGTGCCGAACATCTGTACTCTATTCTTCACTGTGTTCTTCACTGTGTTTTTCACTTAAATGATCCTGTGTTCACTGTGTTCACTGTTTTTATTCTATTCTTCATTGTTCTTCACTGTGTTTGTTTAATTAAATGCTCGATATCGAGCAGGGGAAATACTCGTCCGAGCAACGAGCCGTTTCGAGTACCTTAATACTCGAACGAGCATCAAGCTCGGACGAGTATACTCGCTCATCTCTACAAATAATCACCAGTATAACAATAATTCAACCCAAAACATATCCTTAATACATACAATTTAAGTCAAAGCCTCGGTGAGTCAGAATAGTCCCTATTTTGTCAAATACTAGTCCTCTATAATTTTTTCCTTCACTGCCTCTACTAACCCGCTCCGAGAAAAAAATCTGCCTGTAATAGTGTTTCACCTTTTGCACAACCACACCAGGTGAGCAGATATTTTGCCTTCCATAAATTTGTATTGCAGAACCACTACTCTATGCGGCACTGGGTATCTATGCTTTTTTTCTAGATTTTCTAAGAATTGTTAGGTATGATTGACATGCTGTAGATTCTAAATCGGCATTATAAATCAGCATTTTTACTGCAGTTTTTAAGACAACGTGTGGAAGGTATGTTTATTAATTTCCATCTACTGTACTGCGATTGCATACTGCTGGGGGTAGCCACCAGTGATTCTGCTGTAGCTGACAGGCAATGATTACGCACTCCTTGGCCTAAGCCTTCACATATTCATGTGACAGATGTAAAGCAAAATTCTCTAAGTGTTCACAGCACAGAGTAACAGCTGAGAAATTGGGGAGTGGTTATCATGTTCTATTTCCTAATTTTTTGCACATTTTTTCACCCTCCTAGCAAAGTTTGCAGCAACCAATTTTTCCAGTGTTGCACCTGATTTATCCCTGGAATCCAGATGTCCGTGTTTAAAAAAGCTAATTTTGCACACAAGTTGCAAAAAGTCCCATATTTTTGCACATTCAAACTCCACACGTTGGCATAAATTTCCAGCCTAAAGACCTCCATTGTGTATAAAATAGAGTATGTATCATTATCAATACATACATAAAAAGGCTTATTGGATGTAAAAGTGTTTTTTATTTCCTTTTATGGGTTTAAATGCTAATTAAAAGAAAATATTTTTTCTTATAATCAAAATGACTGAAAAAGCTTTCTAAATGTGCCAAACATTTCACAGAATGTGGTATTATTCAAGTGAAATATGTCCATGTAACATACAATCAACATTTATTTGCTAGACTTTTACCACCCTTCGTGTATGATTCAATCAGTAAAATGCAAAAATATTGCACTATTTTGAGGTATAAAAATACATTTAAGATATGTCCTACACCCATTTCAAAACATATAATCACATGCTAAATAATCAGATGGATTTGGCAAGGCCGAACTTTTTTTTTTTTTTCTGATTTCTTACAGACAGTAGATATTTTTTACTGGAAGCAATATGCCTAATATTGATCTAATATACAAGAATCGGTGGTGCCTTACTTAATGGTTAATAGGTATTTCTTCATGAAGCTCAAGTAAATTTTGCATCTATTCAAAAGCCATCTTTTGTAAACAGCATCAAGGGAAATTTAGTATTACTGTATATGGTGGCCAATAAAATGAATGGCCCCGGGTTGCTAGAATGGCAACTCTTCTTACTGGATCTTACAAAAGAGAAACTTTCCTTTACCTCCATGACATACATGGGCAGAGATGATTATTATTTGAAATTGAAACAAGGAAGATATGCATTGATTCTACCTGAATACCTCTTGAATTTTTCCAGTTGCTCTACCTTATATCAATAACACACCACAAGAGATTTTCTGATGCAATGAGCTGTCGAAAGTACTCCAGGGGGCATCACCAGTGCCTCACCAGGCTCCAGCTTTTACTGCCCCCCTTCCCCCTGGTTTTCTCATTCCCTAATATTGCGGCAGAAGTGAGTTTTGCTGTCTTTTCTGACACAAGATTTTGGTAGGCTGTGGGAAGGGGAGTGCAGAGAAAGCAGGAAGGTTGGGGAAGAAGTGCTTTGGGAGGTGCGTAATTGTCGAAGCCCATCGTGGCTATGCTGACACCCCCAGGAGCACTTGAACTTGATTTCAATAAATCTAAAACTTTATTTTTTTAATAAAAGTAAGGCTTAAAATCCCTTAATAAACACAGGACTGTATTTCACCCTGCTGGAGGCTACCCAGCAGTGCAAATGATGAATATAGATTTCCATTAAATACTTACATGATCCACTTTCAAGCTTAAAATACATATTCGAGAACTGAATATTTACTTCCTGCCTGATATACCCCACCCCTGATAAATAGATGGTTTTCGGACCAGAACTAAAGTGTTGTTGGTGCTAGTTTTCACTTTGCAAATGTAGGTGGGCCATTTATATCATTCACTTAAATAAAATGGGATTGGTTGATAATATCAACTTCCTATTTGTAGGACATTAGTATATGGGATTGGGAACATTTTTAAAGATGGACATTGACCACAGCATCTGTTTTGAAGTCGTCCAATTTGGATACAACTGTTTTTTCCCAATGGGGGAAGGGTCATGTAACACATCAAACTTATTGAGAATTTCACAAGAAAATGTGAAAATAGTGCTGCCCATTGTGTTGGATTGTGAATGCGACCATCTTCTCCCACTCTTGGCACACTGATAGCAACACCACAGAAGAAATGCTAACACAGGCTTCCAGTATCAGTTGTTTCAGATGCTGCACATCTCGTATATTCACAGCATAGACAATTGTCTTCAGATGACCCATAGATGTAAAAATGTTTAAGGGGGTCTGATCAGGAGACCTTAGTGGCCATTCAACTGGCCCACATCAACAAATCCACTTTCCCTGGTCATGCAAGAATGATCTGACCTTCGGTGTCATCTAAAGGCAATTATATTCTTTTTTCCACACTGGGTCACAAGTATCAAACTTGGCTTGCCTTTTTCTTGAATTTTTGAGACTTTTCAAGGTGCTTGTGCTCATTTGTGACTTTTTTTGTGTGCCTTACAAAGTTTGCCATTGTCTCGTTTTCTGCAGTGTTCCCTAGGTTTGATTGCGACTTTTTGCAACTTTCGTTTTAAAAGGTCGCAAATTGACTAAAGACCAAATGCTGCATGTATAAATGCGGAAAAACTGTTAAGATACATCCGACCAGCAGAAAAGTCAAGAAAAGTTCCAAACAACAGACAAACAAAGCCAGACTTATGTTACATGTGCCCCACTGACTTTGTAGACTTGTGACTTGTAGATACACTATTTATACAAATATTCTAGAGTATAGTGTTCAAGTTATTTATCTTTTAGCCATTTTTATTATAATTATTTGTTTATGTAAAAGAAGTTTGAATATAATTGAATATCTGTGTAAAACTTGTAATGCTTTTAATATTTCCCTTCAATAATGTTACATAAAACTGAATTGTAATATATTCTTAGTGTAAAATACTATTTACATTAATTTGGGGATGATTTCATTAAATTAATTTAAATTAAATAAATAAATAAATAATATAATTAAATTAGGGGACACTGTCCAAGGGTAGATTATGCAATAGGTTTAGAAGGCTCACATGACACCCAGTACTCCAAGTGAAAGGTCTTTTGAATCAATGGAGCCTCCCTAATTCAGTTAGTGTCAATTTCAGGTATGGATAATGGGAAAAAAGTCTGTTTATTTTGTTCAATGAGTGATATAGACACAAAATGCAACATGTGTAAAAGGCTTTGCTCATTTACTTTTATTTGGAGATAAACTTTAAAGGAAGCTTACCATGAGTAATCTACCAGCAGAAGTAGATCTGATGGTAGATTCCTCCTTCCTACATCTGCCCTATTCCTAATTTCACACATCTTAAAACCTATCCCAACTCTTAAACATTGCAAAAGTAATATGTAAATTACCTGCAGAGCCTATGGGGGTGGCTGGATTCCAGGTGCAAAGGCAGCAGGGGGAGACATTCACAGCCCCGACTGTCTGCCTGCAGTGGGGAACTGCTGACACCGTTTACAGGTCAGACAACTTGGACGACACCTCACACTGACAGCCGTGTCTACCCAGTACTGCAACTGTATGTGGTAGAATATGCAAGTGGTGGTCCCAGCAGAGACTACTTGGCCATGGTATAGCCTCTGCAACCGGAGCTCGGCCAGGCTACTGCACGCCCCAGTAGCCTCTGCAGGTAATTTACATATTACTTTTATAAAGTTTATTAAAAGTTAGGTTAGGTTTAAAGATTTGTGAAATTAAGATTAAGGCAGATGTAGGCAGGAGGAATCTACCATCAGATCTACTTTGTGATGGTAAATTCCTCTTGGAAGGTTTCCTTTAAACATATGTCTATGTAATATAATTCCAGTTACACCGATGTAAATGAATGATGCTTTTATTGACAATTCATAACAAACTTCAAGTGACATTTTGAGCTTATAACAGACCTTCCTCAGGCATAATCATTTTTCACTGATGTGCTGAGAACACAGATATTTGCTACCCCAAATTCATCCCAAATTCATTCAACTGCACTTTAACCCTCCAAACCCTTAAACGGGTTTTCTGGGAATTTATAACTGAAGACCTATCCTTAAAATACCAGTGGGAGACACTTTTGAGCAAGATATTTGATGTGCAGATTTGAGTAAGGTTTGCAGGACTTTAGTATTGATCACCTGTTGTTTCAATAGTTCATAAATAGTGATGAGCGAGTATACTCGTCCGAGCTTGATGCTCGGTCGAGTATTAGCATACTCGGACCGGCTCGTTGCTCGGACGAGTATTTGCCCTGCTCGATAATGAGCATTTAATTAAAAAAAAAGAAGTGAAGAACAGTAAAAAAATACAATTAAAACATTTAATTTAATCATTTAATTGAAGAAAACAGTGAAAGAACACAGTGCAGAATAGATTGCAGATGTTCGGGAACATCTGCGATCTGTTCCGGAGACACGCGTGCAGAACGGTGTTCTCCGCAATAGTATTTGAAGAACAATATGTGTGAAGAACACATTACAGATGTTTGGCAACATCTGCAAGTTGTTCTCTACACATATTGTTCTTCAAATACTATTGCGGAGAACATCGTTCTGCACGGGTGTCTCCGGAGCAGATCGCAGATGTCTCGGAGACACGCGTGCAGAACGGTGTTCTCCGCAATAGTATTTGAAGAACAATATGTGTGAAGAACAACTTGCAGATGTTTCCAAACATCTGCAAGTTGTTCTTCACACATATTGTTCTTCAAATACTATTGCGGAGAACACCGCTCTGCACGCGTGTCTCCGGAACAGATCGCAGATGTTCCCGAACATCTGCAATCTGTTCTGCACTGTGTTCTTTCACTGTGCTCGTTCAGTTTGTAACTTTACTGAAAAATGCTCGGGTCTCCCATTGATTTCAATGGGGCTCGTTACTCGAAACGAGCACTCGAGCATTGGGAAATGTTCGGCTCGAGTAACGAGCAACCGAGCATTTTAGTGCTCGCTCATCTCTATTCATAAACAGTAAATTGATAGTGGTTTAACTTTAATGATCCCATCAACTCAGCAGAACCAGCCACAAAACATAACTCTCCGCTACGCCATTTCACTACCCTGTGTAAAGACTGTGTAGAGGCCATGCCTGGTTACTAAAGACTTCTCACATTCACTTTTGGGTTGGTTCCTGTCTGTGACTGGTCCTGAAAATAGCTGATCTTTGGGACTGTCAATGAATGGTAAGATCATAAAACTCCTCTTGAAGTTTAAATTTTATTAATGTACAATTTTCAACAGTTTTATTAGCTAACATTGGTTCAGCTAAAGTTCTTTAAACTTATTTCTCATTCCTTATAAAAATATTACTAGTCCTGAAAATTAATACCTGCTGAAAAAACCTCCACCAAAAATGCAAAGATACCTCTATGTGTGTCTTTAGCCATGAACATATTCAGAAGATGCATATAGCTAATAGAAGGAGCTAAAATGCCTTTTCTTTAAAGTGTTTTTCAAGCATTGCTTCTCTCTGACAGAGCTTATTTCCCCTTGCTGTCTACCTTTATCCATTTCAAGTGCTGTCGGTTGCACCTTAAACTTTTATACTTTTGTATTGTAGTATTTTATAGGCTCTGGTCAAAATAACTAGAATTCTCCTTGAGCGGAGTCAACTCTTCCTGAGAAACCTTCCCTCACTTGTCATGTCCCCTTTTTATCTGTGAGTAACTTATATTAAGGTTAAAAAACTTTGCTGCTTTTGCTGTGTTACGTAAAGTAGTACAATTGGTACACATACAAAGAGGTACCTGTCTGATAGCTGCTGAGTTGATAATAAAGGTATTCTGGTTCCTTAACTTCACTGCCATATGCAAAGAGTGGGAAAACATTTTGAAACCTGAAGTAGTTTTGGTTGAAATTCCAACATGATGCAAGGAACAGAAGTGCATCTGCAGAATGTATTTTTTGTCTCTATCAGGTGTGTGCTACCTATCATTCCCCTTTTGTAACTCTGTCACATATTACATATCATTCCCTTAAAACAAATAAACCGATTTTTACAATAGCAAAAGAAAGAGTTTAAAAACAAAGTTGGAAACTAATTAGTCATGGTGTCAGGAAGAGTTCAATGTAACTGTAACATCCATGCCGGCATCATACTGTGTCCAATGAGTGCAGCCGAGGACGTTTTTGTTTTGTGCTTGTTATTCTCTGACATTCCTAGTCTGAACAATGGTCGATGTTTGGTGGCTGTGTTGACTGAAATCCACCATACCCAGTACTCTTCAGCCTTGCTCCAGTTTATCTGCGGTTAACCTGCTGTAATGGCCAGAGTCCTTGTCCTCTCAACAGTGTTCCAGGATTCTGATATCACATAAAAAATCCAGGTAGCCCTTCCTCTACCTGCTAAAGTCCACACTTGACCAAGCTAACTTGTATTCTGTCTGCAAATATATCAAGCTAACTTGTATTCTGTCTGCAAATATATCAAGCTAACTTGTATTCCGTCTGCAAATATATCACTGCACATGTCTGTGTCAGTCTGTTCCCATACCCTGTGTTACTTTAATTTTACAACAATTAGGGCGTTACAGTAATCTTGTTCAGACCCTGTATTTGTTATAGGTAATGATAATATATATAAAAACAAACAAAATCTTTATTTTGTGTAACTGCTGCATATGATAGAAATGAACTGCTGAGCAGTTACAGATCAAAAGGAGTATAACATGTTTCATGTCAAAAAGTTCTAAAAATATATTTCTTATTAGGGATAAAAGAAGTGATTGGCATTCAGTGTAAGCTGCCATGTACCCCAGCCTAAATGACTTTAACAAATGTAAGCTACCCTTTGTTCGACATTCAACAGATAAAACAATACCCTCCAGAGCAATATAACTTTTTAAAGGGCATATAAAAGTTATCATCTCATAACTAAACTTCAAAATGAATTGTATTAAAGAAAGTCTTGCAATAAAGCACAGGTGAACTAATAACTGACGCAATGCACATTTTTGATAGTTTTATTTATTGGATCCTGACTTCAATAAGAATTTCTCACTTGGAGTGGCCTTAAAAATATATCATGTTTTTCCTTCATGAAATTGTTGAAATCATTCCAATTTCTAGAAATATCTTGAAATTCTCTTTGTGTCCCAGACAGTACCTTTCATATATATTTATGTTCTTCATACCTAAAAAACATTTTAATATGTTACAAAACTGCACAATAAATCAGGTTTTTATAGCTTACTGTTTATTAATTATTTTGTTTTAGTTACCTCTTGTATTTCACTAAAATATATATTTTTATAGACATTATATGTTTCGTGAATATGGCCAGGCAATATGAGTTTTATTCCCTGAGTACTGATTTGATGACCTACAGCTGTCATTAAACAATATGAATATTTAATGTACAAACATCCATGGATCCATGGATAAGTTGTTGTTTCATACTATAGTAACTATTTCATAAAAAAGGAAATTGAAACAAATGAACCCAGTTGTGTAATCAAGAAATAGGCCTGCCCGTCTCAGAACAACTGACTCTGATTTTATTATGCTTTGTTACTAGATGCAGGTGCATTGTCAAATTCGCTTTACTAAATTCCCTTTACAAAATAACCATTGGCTTTCGTTTTTTTCATAGACATGCACAGTATTTGTATAACTGTACCAACTAAAATTGGCTTCCAAAACTGGAAATCTGTTACTCTACTCATGCCAACTTTTTTTTAAACCTGTGGTTCAACAGCCTGAGTGCCTCTGTTTAATTTACATGCATTTTAAAACTCTTTTTCTTTGTAAGTGTGCCATTTCTTTAAGCACTAAAGACAGTTCCATTCAGTGCATAAAGAAATTGGCACATATGTACTAGACATCTAGACATCTCATGTCTACTACCATCTACTACCATCTCATGTCTACTACCAATCAGTGTTTGTAGATGGGGCTGTGGGGGACATTATATGTTGGGGTCTGTGGGGAAAATTATATACTGGAAGCTGCATAGGACATTATATATTGGGGTTTGTGGGGAATGTCATTAACTGGAGGCTGTAGGGGACGTTTCTGGGGGCTTTTGGGAACATTACATAATGAATGGCTGGTGTATGATTGCTCCGCTGCTATATTTCCGCAGCGGCATACATCAAGTGGTCGGCAGCAGCGAGTGCGCCAGTGCGGGGACAGTAATGCCTCATGCCAGCTGCGCAATCCCCCACACCCCTTTACGCCCCACTGGCATGAAGGTGGCAGAGAGGGCAAAATGATCGCAAGTGCTAGCAATAATCTAGCATTTGCAATTATTTCACGTACGTACGTATGCATTGGGGCCCATGCCCCAGATCTTTTATCATCATAGCAATTCTCCTGGTCCATAGAGTACCTTACCAAAGGTATAAGCAAGAAAAATCTAATTTAAAGAACACATATTTTATATTTCACTTTTGTTTTGTGGCAAGAAAGCAATGAATATTAATAATGTTAGGTTTCAAATTCCATGCGACTTCTATTCTGTTCCGCAAGTTGAACCACATTTTAACAGATTTTTCCTACTGAGGAACCTTCCCAGACATAATATTATTGAATGAAGCCAGGTTTACCACAGGAGAATGGGTGGGGTGTGTTTATGCAGTCAGCAAGTATATTCATCTGTGATGCATTTACTTTAGATATAAAGAATATATCATTATTCATGGCTGATAAGATCATCTGATATCGAGTATAATACTGGCAGTGAAAAAAATTTCAGTAACTTAGTTTCAATGTTCTCATCTAAAAATACTCTGTTCACTAAAATATGACCAATAGTGGATAATAAAGTAACTGAGACTACAGTGTTGATGTTACAGGTGCAGAACAAAGTGCTTCCAAACTACCAAAGCCAGGCAGAGCAATAGGTAAACTACAGTGTATTCTGCATCTGTCTTGCAGACAAATCTTTAATAAATATCAATTAGCTCTTTATTAGAGATGAGCGAGCACTAAAATGCTCGGGTGCTCGTTATTCGAGACGAACTTTTCCAGATGCTCGAGTGCTCGTCTCGAATAACGAGCACCATTGAAGTCAATGGGAGACCCGAGCATTTTTTTAATAAAACTGAACAGTAAAAGAACAGTGCAAAAAAAAAAATTCCAGATGTTTGCAGATGTTTTACTTGTAAGAACACATTGAAATAACACTATTCTTCACTTTGCAGGTGTTCGCGTGTGTCTCCCGCTAAGTTAGGAGATGTGCACGAACATCTGGAATGTGAAGAATAGTGTTCTTTCAATGTGTTCTGCACTTAAATGGTCCTGTATTCACTGTTTTTAATGTTTTAATTCTATTCTTCACATTGCAGGTGTGCGCGCGTGTCTCCCGATAGGTTCGGAGATACGCGCGCACAGCTGCAAAGTGAAGAATAGAATTAAAACATTAAAAACAGTGAATACAGGACCATTTATGTGCAGAACACATTGAAAGAACAATATTCTTCACATTCCAGATGTTCCGAACATCTCCGAACCTAGCGGGAGACACGCGCGAACACCTGGAAAGTGAAGAATAGTGTTATTTCAATGTGTTCTTACAAGTAAAACATCTGCAAACATGTGTAATATTTTTTTTTACAATAAAAATACTTTTATTCAATTTATTTTATTAATTTACTGCTCGATCTCGAGCCGGCGAGATACTCGTCCGAGTAACGAGCCAGTCCGAGTATGCTAATACTCGACCGAGCAGTATACTCGGACGAGTATACTCGCTCATCTCTACTCTTTATGCTTTTGAGACACACACAGCACTGATCACTAGTCATTTGTTGGTCATAGAGAGGAATGGACGCCGGCAGTGACTGGGTCATTTATAAGAGAGCTGGTGCAATGAGGAGCTGGCTGCAGGGAGCTTAAGGAGGTGAGTAGTTTTTTATGTGACTACCTATCTACTGGGGGAACCTGTGCTGTGGCTACCTACCTACTGGGGGGGGGAGGCATGTGCCAAAGCTACCTACCTACTGGGGGGCATGTGCATATTATATAGCTCTTACAGAATTACCTTTTAAAATATGTGGTTCTGTCTGCCAAATAACTTCCCAGCCCCTGCATTAAAGCCTAGCAAGTGAAAGTCTATGGTTGTCCATTTGAAGTTTGTGATGACTGTGCTCAATATATGAAATGAAGTGCTATATGGCTAAGAAGATCATTTTCATATCTTACATGTTAAAATGCCTGAATTAATAAAGGAAATAATATAGCCAATCTGTTCTCGAAAAATATTATTGGAAATCTCCAACCTTTTTTAATGGAAAGCAGATTTTATAGTTTATGGCATTCAATTTGCCAATACCTCGGTGCCGATCCTGAACTGGAAAATCAGGTCCGCTCATCTCTACTCTTAACCCCTTTGTGATTGCCCATACAGATTTCTCCGTCGGTCTCTAAGGGGACTTAGACTAAGCCGACGCCTATCTCCATTGACCTAACCCAGTGATGGGCAACCTTTTGAGCTTGGTGTGTCAAAATTCGCCAAAAAACCAAGCATAACTCGGGTGGTGTGTCACCTTGAGAAATAAAACCTCATTTTGTGATATTTAGAGTTTAAATAACAAATACGTATAGTTATTTAACTTACCTGCTTAGTGACTTCTTTGTTAATCTGTCAGTTGGTTTCTTTTGTTTGTCTTGCTGTTATTTAACTTGTGTGGGGTGCCATGAACTAAGATAAGTGAGGGGGAATTCTTCCAGTGATGGCGAACCTGTGGCAGTCCAGCAACAGCTAGTTTTAAGGACATTTGTGTCTTGAGAAGTGCCCCCCAAAGAGTGTACATCACAGCCCAGCCCAGCAGAGCTCAACTCAATAAATTAACTTACCTAACTGGCTCAGGCTCCAACGACACCATGAGCCTCCGTTACTCCTCTTCAGGCCGCTTCAGCTCCTGTGTAGATGTTCCCGCGCGGGCACAGCATAGGTTGCGTCTTTGCGAGCTGGGGCTGCTCTGTCTCCACGCTCCACTCTGGCGTCATTGGGCGGCCTCCGCAGAGCAGGCCTGGAAGACAGGAGCAGCAGCTGCGATCTCTCTGACTGAGATGCAGCCGCTCGCTGCAGACCACATCGCCAACCGACCGCCCGACCGGCCCCAGACATCAGACAACTGCACTACAGCAATTTTTCTCCAGCAGCCGTGTGTCACTGAAAATGGCTACGTGTGTCAGTGCTGACACGCGTGTCATAGGTTGGCCATCACTGACCTAACCTAAGGTGTGCACCTAAGGTCTTATGACAGCCTAAACCCTGCTTTAACAGTCCTGATCGGAATGGATCGATCCTGTGGTCAATCCAGTGACCGCGGCATCAGCATACCTGAAGAAGGAGGGGGCTACCTCTTCCCCTGGCACCTTGTGATGCGATCGCGGCTTGCGGTCTTCTCAGTCGTGCAGCCGGGGACCTAACAAACCTAACTTGAAGAAAAACAAACTCAAAAACACTTGAGTAAGTTAAAGCTTTCTAAAGTTATAATCGGATAAAGGGACACATGCTGGTTTTGAAAAATAGACCTTGGCCATCAAGGAGCAAATGAGCTTAGTCACTTAGGGGTTAAGCATGCAGTATTTATCTATTTGGATCAAGTAAATGCTAATAAGAAATGGCATTAAAAATCAGGTGACATTTTGGGAGGGAAAAACATGATGGGAAAATGAAAATGAAGGTAATAGAGAGAAATAATGAATTTCATTTTTATGTACTGTATGTATTATGTTTGTTTATTCTGTTCCATTGGCACACTTATGTTCTTTTATTGTATAGTTTACATTAAAGAGATATTCCCATATTAGACAATTATGACATTTGTACAAACAATTATAAATACTCAGTATATACAGCACCCCCTGTCAGGAGGTCAGAAATCAACTTATTTCCAGACAAAAAAATATCTATATATTTTTAATCTTGGAGCTTGGGAATAGTTGTACTGACTAATGTAATGATTACCGATTTTTCCACTTAATTCGAATAAAAAATAACAGTTTTATAAGTACTTCTACTCATTTATATCAGATAGGAGTAAATGTTTTAGTTTTATTAAATTAGAACTGTTAATATTTTCTTTTCATGTCACCACACCTGACTGCACAGAATGTTGAAATGAAAAATTAAGATTTACTGTTGACATATTTCAAGGATCATTGCCTTCCATCACAACTGAAATACTTGAATACCGGTAGTATACAGTAAAGTACTGGTGAGAACAAGTCCAAGAATTTGACCCAACACATGCCTTGTGGGTCAAATATATTTATTGATCAAATGACAAGATAATATAGTCATTAAAGAAGAGTGCAAAGAACCACAACGTTTTTTAAATGATTTATTCTGTTATTGTGGTCATTATAACAGTTATATTTCAGGCATACTTGTCTTCTGAAAGCTTTATAGGACTTTTGCAATCTCAATGTAAAATTTACTTTATCAGTGTATTCAACATAAGTTTTAAGTGTGACTTGAAAGGGGGAAAAAGGGTGATGAATAGAGATGAGCGAGCACTAAAATGCTCGGGTACTCGTTATTCGAGACAAACTTTTCCCGATGCTCGAGTGCTCGTCTTGAATAACAAACCCCATTGAAGTCAATGGGAGACTCGAGCATTTTTCAAGGGGACCAAGGATCTGCACAGGGAAGCTTGGCCAAGCACCTGGGAACCTCAGAAAAGGATGGAAACACCACGGAAATGGACAGGAAACAGCAGGGGCAGCATGCATGGATGCCTCTGAGGCTGCTTAATCGCACCATTATGCCAAAAGTATGGGCACAGCATGGCAATGACAGAGTGACCGAATGAGGCTAGATAGCATCTAAAACATCCAATAATTGACCCTGACACTATAGGGGACTATGCAGAGGCAGCGGAAGCAGCGGCAGGCTAGAGAGTGTCTTGGCAACATACCCCAAATGGACTCAGGCTTAAAACCAATGGGTGGCAGAGAGGAACCAAAGGAGGTGAGCAAGAAGCGCTCAAATAATATCGGTAAATGATAAAAGTTTGCCAGTATATTTTGTGGATTACACAGCAGGGTGGCGACAAAGTTAACAAGTTTGATGAGGAAGCCATGAAAACAACCCAAAATTCTGCCTGACTCAGCTCGTTTGATAAGGGGACCATGTATGGAGGCAGTGAACTAGTAGTAGATTAAAGGTACTGCAGTTAAAACTATGTTAGTTGGATCTTGGGATGGAGCTGGCGCTCTGCTGCCAGGCGAGCTTTCGCCAATCCAAGCCCCTGTCTCTAGGCTACTCCCCAAACAGCACTTCTAAGAACCTTTTGTATAAGATCAAGTGTAGTAGCGTTCTTATAAGTTTGGGTTCTGGCGGGTGAGGGGAATGTAAACAGATGCGCAAGAAGCGCTGAAATAATATTGGTAAATGATAAAAGTTTGCCAGTATATTTTGTGGATTACACAGCAGGGTGGCGACAAAGTTAACAAGTTTGATGTGGAAGCCATGAAAACAATCCAAAATTCTGCCTGACACAGTTCGTTTGATAAGGGGACCATGTATGGAGGCAGTGAACTAGTAGTAGATTAAAGGTGCTGCGGTTAAAACTATGTTAGTTGGATCTTAGGATGGAGCTGGCGATCCGCTGCCAGGCGAGCTTTCGCCAATCCAAGCCCCTGTCTCTAGGCTACTCCCCAAACAGCACTTCTAAGAACCTTTTGTATAAGATCAAGTGTAGTAGCGTTCTTATAAGTTTGGGTTCTGGCGGGTGAGGGGAATATAAACAGATGCGCAAGAAGCGCTGAAATAATATTGGTAAATGATAAAAGTTTGCCAGTATATTTTGTGGATTACACAGCAGGGTGGCGACAAAGTTAACATGGAAGCCATGAAAACAATCCAAAATTCTGCCTGACACAGCTCGTTTGATAAGGGGACCATGTATGGAGGCAGCTATATGGACTACTTTTGGAGGCAGCTATGGCGATGACGTGTGGAGGTAGCAATGGAGACAACGTGTGAAGGCAGCTAAAAAGACGACGTGTGGAGGCTGCTATGGAGACAATTTAATTTGGATAGTGCCTGTATGTGGCAGTCCAAAAAAGTTTTCAAACCAGAGGAGCAGGTAGCTGGTCCTCCAGAAAAATTACATAGATTGAGTGCCTGTATGTGGCAGTCCAAAAAAGTTTTCAAGCCAGAGGAGCAGGTAGCTGGTCCTCCAAAAAGATTAAATAAATTGAGTGCCTGTATGTGGCAGTCCAAAAAAGTTTTCAAACCAGAGGAGCAGGTAGCTGGTCCTCCAGAAAAATTACATAGATTGAGTGCCTGTATGTGGCACTCCCAAAAATTGTTTAAAACAGAGGACAGGGTAGTTGGCCCTCCAGAAAAATTAAATACATAGAGTACTATAGCCAGAGCCAATTGGCCCTGGCAAAAAAATAGCCAGTTTCCTCTGCTTTAGTGTACAAAGAGGAGGAGAAGGAGGACAATGAGGAGGAGGAGTGCATACATTATTCAGGTTCAGCTTCTTTCACCTGGTGGAGAATGGAAATGCGGAGAAATCCAGGTTTTATTCATCTTGATAAGCGTCAGCCTGTCAGCGCTGTCAGTCGACAGGCGTGTACGCTTATCGGTGATGATGCCACCAGCTGCACTGAAAACCCGCTCGGACAACACGCTAGCGGCAGGGCAGGCAAGAACCTCCAAGGCGTACAGCGCCAGTTTGTGCCACATGTCCAGCTTTGAAACCCAGTAGTTGTACGGAGCTGTGTGATCATTTAGGACGATGGTATGGTCAGCTACGTACTCCCTCACCATCTTTCTGTAAAGATCAGCCCTACTCTGCCGAGACTGGGGACAGGTGACAGTGTCTTGCTGGGGTGACATAAAACTGGCAAAGGCCTTGTAAAGCGTACCCCTGCCAGTGCTGGACAAGCTGCCTGGTCGCCTACTCTCCCTCGCTACTTGTCCCGCAGAAGTACGCCCTCTGCCGCTAGCGCTGTCAGAAGGGAAATACTGTTTCAGCTTGTGCACCAGGGCCTGCTGGTATTCATGCATTCTCACACTCCTTTCCTCTCCAGGGATGAGAGTGGAAAGATTTTGCTTGTACCGTGGGTCCAGAAGAGTGAATACCCAGTAATCGGTGCTGGAATAAATTCTTTGAACGCGAAGGTCACGGGATAGGCAGCTTAGCATGAAATCTGCCATATGCGCCAGAGTCCCAACGCGCAAGAATTCACTCCCCTCACTGGCCTGACTGTCCATTTCCTCCTCCTCCAACTCCTCCAACTCCTCTTCTTCTGCCCATACACGCTGAACAGTGAAGGACTGAACAATGGTCCCCTCTTCTGTCTCACCAACATTCTCCTCCTCTTCCTCCTCATCCTCCTCCACCTCCTTCGATATGCGCTGAGAAACAGACCTAAGGGTGCTTTGGCTATCAACAAGGGAATCTTCTTCCCCCGTCTCTTGTGACGAGCGCAAAGCTTCCGACTTCATGCTGACCAGAGAGTTTTTCAACAGGACAAGCAGCGGGATGGTGAGGCTGATGATGGCGGCATCACCACTGACCATCTGTGTTGACTCCTCAAAGTTACTCAGCACCTGACAGATATCAGACATCCACGTCCACTCCTCATTGTAGACTTGAGGAAGCTGACTGACCTGACTACCAGTTCTGGTGGAAGTTGACATCTGGCAGTCTACAATCGCTCTGCGCTGCTGGTAAACTCTGGATAACATGGTTTATGTTGAATTCCACCTCGTGGGCACGTCGCACAACAGTCGGTGAGCGGGCAGTTGGAGGCGGCGCTGCGCTGCCCTGAGAGTGGCAGCATCTGTGCTGGACTTCCTGAAATGCGCACAGATGCGGCGCACCATCGTGAGCAAATCAGACAGATTGGGGTATGTCTTGAGGAAACGCTGAACTATGAGATTTAACACATGGGCCATGCATGGCACATGTGTCAGTCTGCCGAGTTGCAGAGCTGCCACCAGGTTACGGCCGTTGTCACACACAACCATGCCTGACTTCAGGTTCAGCGGTGCCAGCCACAGATCAGTCTGCGCCGTGATGCCCTGTAATAACTCTTGGGCGGTGTGCCTTTTATCGCCTAGGCTCAGCAGTTTGAGCCCCGCCTGCTGTCGCTTAGCGATGGCACTGCTGCTGTGCCTAGAGCTACCGACTGATGGCGCCATGCCCACGGATGGTAATTCAGAGGAGGAGGTGGAGGAGGGGTGGGAGGAGGAGGAGGCATAGTAGGCCTTTGAGACCTGGACCGAGGTAGGCCCCGCAATCCTCGGCATCGGCAGTATATGACCAGCCCCAGGATCAGACTCGGTCCCAGCCTCCACCAAGTTAACCCAATGTGCCGTCAGCGATATATAGTGGCCCTGCCCGGCAGCACTCGTCCACGTGTCCATGGTCAGGTGGACCTTGTCAGAAACGGCGTTGGTCAGGGCACGGAGGATGTTCTCTGACACGTGCTTGTGCAGGGCTGGGACAGCACATCTGGAAAAGTAGTGGCGGCTGGGGACCGAATACCGAGGGGCGGCCACCGCCATGAGGTTTCGAAAGGCCTCGGTCTCTACTAGCCTATAGGGCAGCATCTCCAGGCTAAGCAACTTGGAGATGTGGACGTTGAGGGCTTGGGCGTGTGGGTGGGTGGGTTGCGCTATACCTCCTTTTGCGCTCCAGCGTCTAGGGTATGGAGAGCTGAACGTTGTTGGATGCTATGGAGGATCGTGGAGGCGAAGATGGGGTTTTCGCACGGGAGGTGTTTGGGCCGGGGTCCTGGGCAGGGGGCTGACTAGCAGATGACACAGGGGAAGGAGCAGTGGTGTGCCCGGCCGGAGGTGAACGGGCTTGGTGCCATTGAGTGGGGTGTTTAGCATTCAGATGCCTGCGCATACTGGTGGTAGTTAAGCTAGTAGTGGTGGAACCCCTGCTGATCCTGGTTTGGCAAAGGTTGCACACCACAGTCCGTCGGTCATCCGGTGTTTCTTTAAAGAACCTCCAGACTTCTGAAAATCTAGCCCTCGCCACGGGAGCTTGACTACGGGCAACATTTGGCGCTGATGCACCAGCTCTGGCCCTGCCTCTCCGTCTGGCCCCACCACTGCCTCTTCCAACCTGTTCTGGTCGAGGACTCTCCTCCGTCTCAGAAGCACTGTGTTCACCCGGCCTATCAACCCAGCTTGGGTCTGTCACCTCATCATCCTCCGATCCCTCAGTCTGCTCCCCCCTTTGACTTCCTGCCCTGACAACAACTTCACCACTGTCTGACAACTGTGTCTCCTCATCGTCCGACACCTCTTTACACACTTCTTCCACTACGTGAATAATGTCATCATCACCCACAGACTGCGACTGGTGGAAAACCTGGGCATCGGAAAATAGCTCAGCAGCAGCAGGACAAGTGGTTTGTGACTGTGGGAAGGGTCCAGAAAACAGTTCCTCAGAGTATGCCGGTTCAAATGCCAAATTTTGGTGGGAGGGGGCAGACTGGGGGGAAGGAGGCTGATTTGGAGGAGCTGGAGAAGTGCCGATTTCGGTGACATGGGTGGACTGCGTGGAAGACTGACTGGTGGACAAATGGCTAGAAGCATTGTCCGCAATCCATGACATCACCTCTTCGCACTGTTCTGGCTTCAACAGTGCTCTACCACGAGTCCCAGTAACTTGAGACATGATGAACCTAGGGAGTGTACCTCTGCGGCGTTCCCCTGCTCCCCCATCAGCAGGTGGTGTCTCACCCCGCCCAGGACCACGGCCTCTGACCCCTGCAGTAGTTGGACGCCCACGTCCACGCCCTCGTCCTCTACCCCTAGCCCTCGGGTTAAACATTTTCCAAATTAAAGTGTAAACTTGAAAAAAAAAAAAATTTGTGTTTATTTTTTTTTAGTTTTTTATTTTTTTTAACAAAACGATGCTATCCTATTGCTATGGCTAGTTTCTAACCTACACTGACAGCACACAACTGGATTTTGTGCTTTGCAAGATGAGTTTGAGCTATAAAATGAAATAAAGGTAAAAAAAAAAAAAAAATCAGCAGACTGCCTAATTCTAATCAAACCCCTAATAAATTGTCCCACTTCGGTGTTTGAGGTGGATATGCGTGTCACTAAGAGCTAAACACAACGGTCGCAGGTCTCCCAGCAAATTCCTCACAGTATGGTACTAGCTGCACTACTAGTGCCAGCAAGCTCAGCCACAAGCAAACAAAAAAAAGGAAAATATAACGCTATTGTAGGCCTAAGTAAGCCGTTGGGGTTCTCCTATGGCTACTTTGTAGCCTACAATGAAAGCACACTGCTTTGCAAGATGAGTTTGAGCTATAAAATGAAATACAGCTAAAAAAAAAAAAATCAGACTCTGCCTAATTCTACTCAAACCCCTAATAAATTGTCCCACTTCGGTGTTTGAGGTGGATATGCGTGTCACTAAGAGCTAAACACAACGGTCGCAGGTCTCCCAGCAAATTCCTCACAGTATGGTACTAGCTGCACTACTAGTGCCAGCAAGCCCAGCCGCAAGCAAACAAAAAAAAGGAAAATATAATGCTATTGTAGGCCTAAGTAAGCCATTGGGGTTCTCCTATGGATATTTTGTAGCCTACAATGAGAGCACACTGCTTTGCAAGATGAGTTTGAGCTATAAAATGAAATACAGCTAAAAAAAAAAAAAATCAGCAGACTCTGCCTAATTCTAATCAAAGCCCTAATAAATTGTCCCACTTTGGTGTTTGAGGTGGATATGTGTGTTACTAAGAGCTAAACACAACGGTAGCAAGTCCCCCTGCAAATTCCTAACAATATGGTACTAGCTGCACTACTAGTGCCAGCAAGCCCAGCCACAAGCAAATAAAAAAAAAAAGTATAACGTTATTGTAGCCCTAAGAAGGGCTGTTGGGTTCTTGTAGAATCACTCCTGCCTAACACTATTCTAATAGAACACCCTAACGCTTTCCCTGACCAGCAGCAGCTCTCTCCCTAGCGGCATCCAGACACAGAATGATCCGAGCAGCGCAGGCAGGGGCTAGTCTATTCCAGGGTCACCTGATCTGGCCAGCCAACCACTGCTATCGACGTGTAAGGGTACCACGTCATGCTGGGTGGAGTGCAGAGTCTCTTGGCTTGTGATTGGCTCTGTTTCTGGCCGCCAAAAAGCAAAACGGCGGGAGATGCCATTTTCTCGAGCGGGCGAAGTATTCGTCCGAGCAACGAGCAGTTTCGAGTACGCTAATGCTCGAACGAGCATCAAGCTCGGACGAGTATGTTCGCTCATCTCTAGTGATGAAGCACTTCCAAAAAGAGTAGATGGCAAAATTGATGTGCAAGCCATAGGGAAAGGACATCCATTTGTGTTGTGCTATAAGGATCAACACTGTCATCAGTATATTCAGCTGCCCTGGAACACTTTGCATGTCCTGTTATAATGAGGTATTGTAAATACAGATGGGCGTAGCCATTTGAACGAAGTGGAATTCGATATGAATTTTACGGAAAATTCGGTTTGTCACAAATCCAAAGTTTTCGCTGATTCGTGGGAATAAAGTTTTTTCCCCCCGCTTTTTTAGCTATATGGCCGCGACACAATGTGTTACATGGGGAAGAGAAGTCTGGGAAGGAGAAAGGAACACCCTTGATGACATCTGCAGACCTGTAAGCCTATCAGCGACCGGAAGGTTTATGTGATGTCACACAGTCCTACAAAAACCGTTAGTCATATAGTCATATGCAATCTTGGCATTTCACACTCCATGTGCTGCCTGTAGCGCCCAGCTGTTTCTACTGTACTGTGCTGTAGCGATTTCTGCTCCAATCCCAGGGTGTGCGTTTAGGGGGCTCTGTATACCCCTAATAGCAGTTCTTTTTTGTTACTGAAGCTAAACTGGAGGAGTAGGACATTGGGGCACAAGCCTAGTCTGGTGAAAAGTTTTTCCACTCAGGTGACAAGAAAGAAGGAGCAGGAGCATCCGGAGAAGGTAGAAGACAAGGCAGATGTCCCAGAAGCACCATGGCAGCATACAGTGGCGATGGAGTCACTTGCGAGGATGGCTCCGCAGCATGCTGTTTTTCCTAACTAGTGACAGCCTCGCTACCAGTCGCTACCAGTCAAAAATGGGTGACTTTTTTCCAGTAGCCAAGAGGGAGGAACAACTGGCGTACTATAGAGAAATACTGAAAATTTGGCCGCTGCCTTTGTGCTCCATTGTGAATCCTCTGTCAGGTCTGGCTGAGGGATACCTGGCAGTGGTCGCTCACGTACTACTGCCATGGCTGCTGTGGGGAGAAGGGGGAGGGGGGGGGTAGGAGCAGTAGCAGTTCCATCAGCGGCAGCTTAAGTCTGGAGTCATTAATGAGCAACTTCCTTCAACCGCCTATTGAGGAGGGTAGCTGCCACCAGCAGCAGCAGGACATGGAGCAGACCCTGCACCAGCAGGTGGTGGCCTACTTGGACAGCACTTTACCGCACCAGGTAGAGGATCCCCTGGACTACTGGGCAGCCATAATTGATGCGTGGCCGCAACTTGCGGAGTTTGCAGTAGAAAAGCTGTCCTGCCCGGCCAGTAGTGTGGCATCAGAGCGGGTGTTCAGTGCGGCAGGGGCCATCGTTACCCCACGGAGAACCCGCTTGTCCACCCATGATGTGGAAAGACTGACCATTGCCAAGATGAATCAGGCTTGGATCGGCCCGGATTTCAACTCACCAATGCCTTATGCAACAGATTAGATCAGCCATGATGTGAGAAATGAGTCTGGATTCTAACTACCTGCCTCTGATGCTGCCACCCGCCTGATGCCACACATCTGCTGCCAGTTGCTCCATCTTTACCTGTGGGCTCCTGCTGCTCCTTCTGCTGCCGCCACCTCCACACTCTATCATTGTGCCACTCTATGGGCTCCTGCTGATACCACCTCCACACTCTGTCTCCTGCTGGTGCCGCCACCTCCACTCTCTGTCATTGTGTCACTCTGTGGGTTACCAGGTTGCCGCCACCACCACACTCTATCATTGTACTACTGTGTGGTCTACTCATGCTGCTTCCAACTGACCACTGTCTCCCTGGAACACCCTGTAATTTCCATAATGCTGTTTTCACCCGCCACCGCTTCATGATGTTGCCACTATGTTTAGTTTTCCCCTTCATTTCATCTGTCAGAAGGAATTAAAAGCCTCAGGATTGATAGTCTAAAGCAGGAGTGGATGCAGTACACAGAGGACATGCAAATATCCCATTTACTGGTTACAGGTATCCCTGTTTTGTATCCACTCCTGTTTGTTTTTGGATTTAGCAATACTGATGATGAAGTATTGACCGATTGAAAGCGGACACTGATGACGTATGTTTCTACTGACAGTGGAGTCATAGGGGTATAATTTTTATGAAGGGGACATACCCTTATGAAATTCAACAACCCCATAATGTGGGGTACACTGAGTAAAAAGTACCAACAGCCCTGCAATCCTAATTCAGAATATTTTTGTGGAAATTCACACAGTTTTTATAGTAATATTTAATAAAAGCTAAGTTTTATTCCCACCTTCAACTTTTCCTTTCTTTCACTTATTTATCACTAACTAATGTTATCTCAATATATAAGGGCTCCCAAGCTGGTAGAGCCACATTGAACAGATGAAAAATACTTTGCCATTGATTTTAACCAATTCTCACTTATTGTGTAATTTCACTCCGTTCTACTTAACTCATTGCATTTTTTTCTCCACTGCCATTTTTGTGTGTGGCTGGAGCTAAGTTTTGAAGTGGTAGTAGCTCACAGCTTTTATTTTATGACTTTTGGCTCTGTGTGGTATGGTGGGTTTATAGTCATAAATGCAAAGCATTCAAAGCTCAAACAGACCATAGAGAACTCATCACTTAATAATCACCAGAAAATAGGAATTCAATACATTGATACTAATGCATTTTGAACGTTATATTATTTTAAGAATGAAGGGTTTTAGGAGAGGACCTCCCTGTAAGCTTTTTCATTGTGAATACTTTATACTTTACTACTACCTAAAATGTATTAAATATCTTTAAAAAAATTTACATAATTTGCAAGAAGAGATAAAGATGCATTTAAGTTTTTCACCATATTTTTCCTTATTTACAGTATCTCTACATATCTAGTATTTCTAAGTTATTCCAGATGTAGCCCTTTTTAACTTGAATCAGATACCAGACAACAGAGGCCACTAAAATGAATAGAAAAAGTAAAAGAAAGGACCTCTGCAACAGTCAAATCTATCTAAATTGTCACCATTTTAATCTAGGAAATCAATGTTGAGTGTAACCATTGTACTGATATTGATCAATCATTAATCCTATGAGGGGAATTTATTAAAACTGGTGTCTTTGACAAAAGTCTTGATATTCCTTCTCCCCTACCAGCATTCTTCTGACCAGATGTGCTAAGTGATTCCAGCCTATTGAGTAGATCTGGTAGTGATCTCCGCCAGGTCAGACCTGTTTAGACTAGGTGTGACCTGGCCAGAGATTTCATCTATAGTCTACTTCAGTTTTCATATGTAGACTATAGTAGATAGCATGGATTGGCTATTCACGCCCCCACCATGCTCTTTGTCCCTTCGATCCCACAGTGGCATGTGGGATAGAAAAGCTCAAAAACAGGTGAGATTTTTCATGCCCTCCCCACCAGAAAACTGTCATTAAAGGCACAGTAAATCTCCCCCATTGTCTTTCATTTTTTAGAGTGCAACTTTGCTATATGTAAAAAAAATTTATATGGGGAAATGTCCCCAGGGGTCTTTTATTACCTCATGGGGGGCATGTAAAGTTAAAACACACATACACACGTAGTTCATTTGAAACTAAAAATATACTATATATTACAAAGAAAAAATATTTCCTCCAGTTTTTGTAACTTTCACCACCCCCCCAAAAAACTTGTTTTTATTTGCAACTCTCCCTATGTGTTATGAAAAAATGCAGCAAAATTTTTTATGGTATTGCACAAAAAAAAGAAGGTTATGGCCCTTAAACCAATACGTATGAAAATGTATTAAAAATGATGTGGACATTGAAGACTTAAAAGGTCTGGTCACAAATTGGTTGAACAATTCACAATGTTTTTCTTTTGCTATGTTGTTTTAACATGAGTACTTCACGACATAAATATTGTAATATAGTGGAAGGATTTTAAACAGATCACTGAACTTACCATTTACTGAAAATATTAACTTACAAATTATTACAACACAAACCACAGATTCATTCTTCAAAACGGCCCCTGCGCCCTGTTATGCATGTCTTCATCAATGGGGTTGACTTATTATGAGGATATTCTTTAAACAATCTGTTCTGAGCTGAGCTTCTTCTTATACAACTTCTGGACTGTAGTGAATTCACAATATTTTTTTTAACTTTTTTACTTTTCAAAAAGGTGCAACTAAACTACCGTATAAACTACGGTATCCTAATGTTGAAAAATGATCAAAATGTGGCGTGGTTTGCCCGCCGAGAGAGATGGCTGTGTGAAGCATTAGCTCCGTGAGCTGAACAGCAATATACCGCTCTCACTCCTCGTCATCGACTCACAGCAACCTCAAAAATGCCCAGTTTTCTTCACAGAGCACATCTGAAAGAGGGGTGAAGGTACCAACCTGTCTACCAGACAAATACCACAATACATTCCATCAACCGCCAGCCACAGCAAACATGGCACCAGTGCCAAAAGAGTGAAGGGAGTAGACAAACCGGAAAACAGATCTCTCACGGCAGTGACAGCAACCATTGCACGACAGGAGTACAGAGAGGTAGACACAGACGAGGCAGATGCCTTTGCGGCGTTCCAAACATCAGACAAAGCTGTAACTGAGCACCTACTGAAGGACATGTTAGAAGCTTTACGTTCATCTCTAACCTCCAATGTGCTTAAGCTAATAAGACCCCTACAGTCTTAACATTGCTGAGATTCAAGAGCAAGTTTCTCATGTGGAATCTAAGATGGCGGAATATGCCTCTGAGTTCAACAATCTAGCGGATGGGCACCAAGCACTGGAATGAAAAGTTTCCCAGATGCAAGCGAAATTAGTGGATTATGAGGACCGTAACAGACGAAATAACATTAAATTCAGAGGTATACCTGAATCAGTTACGTGTCCTAAACTAAGAGAGTCTACCAAAACTGTTGGAATACGAATTAAACATTGACAGGGCCCATAGAGTCCCCAAGCCAAAGAATCTGCCGGATAATATTCCCAGGGATGTGCTGGCACGATATTGCTTCTATAATACTAAAGACCAATTGCTGGCATACTCTAGAAAGCACCCGAATCTCCCCACACCATACAACATGATCAAGCTCTATGCAGCCACATTATAGGCGAGAAGAGGATTTCAACCACTGACCACGTTACTACGCAAGCATGCGATTCCATACAGATGGGGATTCCCGATCAAGCTTTTGATCACCTATCAAGACAATATCCATGTGGTGCATTTCCCTGAGGATGGGCTAGACTTGCTGAAAACCTGGGACTTACCTGACAAAGTGTGAAGCTGTGATGATGCACAGCCGCCTCACTCCAGGGACAGGTATTCATATATAATGTTTTACTGTCGGGATCTTAGATATCTTATTGCTTTCATTGCCAATGTTGCCTTAACTGCACTTACACACTCACATATTAGCTTTACAATGGCTGCTGCTCAGCAATAAAAAGGCTAATGTATGTTTTTACCACTCTACCCCTTACTACTAGAGTACGTGAATTGTACCTAAAAAACTGACTAATTTAGTTTTATTGTTGTCCAATTCGTTTTTGTTGTTTGTTTTTCTATTGTTTGTGTCTGGTGGATTTACCCTGTACAAAAAATCCTAGTAGCCTAACTAGTGGGAGGAGATACACAACTACCGGGAGTTATTATCTGACTCTATAGGCTCATTATGGGATATAAATTAGTATCCATGAATGTAAGAGGCTTGAACAGCCCACAAAAAAAGAACCTTTATGGGGTGTGAGGCAATTATACAGAAATGTGACGTGTTGTGTGCCCAGGAGACACATTTAGCGACAGAAAAAAAGCCGCATGTACATCACAAACATTTCCCAATGATTATCACTTCCACTTTCACCAAAAAGAAAAGAGGGGGTATTGATAGCTTTCAGAGATACACTAGCAGTGACTATTCACTCCCAGATAATAGACCCACAGAGCAGATTTATTATTGTAGTATGCACTATCAATAACACCGATCTAACTTTAGTCAATCTCTATGCCCCTAACCAACATCAACTGAGATTTTTGAAGAAAGTGATAAAAACAGCTAAAAAAGTGCAAAAAGGCAACCTAATAATATGCAGGGATTTAATGCTCCCCCAACACCAGCTATCGACACAACATCACAAAATACCAATACGAGTATCAGACTGGATAAAGTTATTTCAGAAAATCTGTTGTTTGATGTCTGGAGAGTGTATCATGCCGATGTGAAAGACTTCACTTACTTTACAGCCCGACACCGCACATATTCCAGAATCAACTTGGTTCTAGCTGACAAGGACTTACTGGACAGAATAGAGGACCATTACATTACAAGGTCTGACCATGCCCCATTCTCTATAACTTTATCCGACCAGCATCCCAAACATAGCGACTATATATGGAGACTTGATACGTCTCTCTTAGATAACGAACAACATGCTAAAACTAATAAACAGCTGAACTAGAAGATTTTACCTTATGGTCGGCCCACAAAGTGTACGTCAGAGGCCTCATCTCAGACCTGAGTGGTAGAAAAAACTATGGAAAACATCCATAAATTAGAAACCGAAAACAAAAAAACATACAACCCTACCACAACAGAACAATTAAAAAGAGACAGGGACTGTCTCCGTAATCTACTGTTATATAAAAATGAGAGAAACCTTAAAAAACTAAAATACTACTCTCAAGACAACAAGACGGGAAAATTATTAGCCTCTAGAGTCAAAAAGTTAGTGCAAAAAAATAAAATCTCAAGTATTTTGCATCCCACAACTAGAGAGAAAATCCTCTCACCAAGAGGTATAGCCAATGCCTTCCAAGACTTCTATAGTGCCCAATACAACCTGGATAAAAACCCCGATGCAGCAGTTCCATCTCAGAGTAACATTGATGCCTTCTTTGGGGGAAAAAACTAACAATTTGATCAGAAGTGATATAACACTCACAAAAAGTAAAAGTAAAAATTACAGTCTTTATTGATAACATACGCATAATCAAGACAAACAATAGATGAACTACAATGGGTTAAAAACCATGTGTGGTACAGTGAATAATTTAATCTAAGCATGTAGGTAGGTAAAAACAGTCATATAACATAGCCCCAAACATACATGTGTAAAACAGTAGGGTTAAATAAGTACACAGATAAATCCTGTAAGAAAAATGACTGGGAGAAAATAAGAAGCAAATACCATACCAAAAGCAAACCACACATGGAGAGATGCCCCTCTCCATGTGTGGTTTGCTTTTGGTATTGTATTTGCTTCTTATTTTCTCCCAGTCATTTTTCTTACAGGATTTATCTGTGATGTGATCTTAATGCATACAAATCCTATGTTCTCCTTGACAAACTCATTAAACCTGTTAAAAGACTTCGGAGCAATATCACTTTATAAACTAAATTCTTCTAAAACGCAAGTTCTTCCCATAGCCATTCTGGAGGAAGATGTCACCTTGCTAAAACACACATTTGATTTTGACTGGAGGACTAACAGTATAGATTACTTAGGTGTTAAATTGGCATACCCCACTACAGATCTTTTCCAATATAACTTCTTGGATCTCCCTGGAGCTAGAGGAATACGCAGACTATTTTACCTCCTGGTTTGGGAAAATCACATTATATAATATGATGATCTTACCTAAATATCCGTACTCTCCCGATCATCTTACCAAATTCCTTTTTTACACAGGCTAGGAAACAAATGTCTAAATTTATATGGCAGGGCAATAAACCGAGGACAGCCTTGTCTATCATGATGAAACATAGACTAGCAGGTGGCCCAGGGGTCCCTAGCCTAGAAGAATATCATACCGCCTGCATAGTAGATCAATAGTCACATTGGTGGAACTCAAATATAGAGAAGGCTTGGGTCCGGCTGGAACTAGCACTCACAAATACCACATCGCTGAGGAATAGACTGATTTCGGGTCTAAACCCCCTCAATCTGACATGCACACAATACAGGTCTTGGACAAGTGCTGGATGAGCTTTAGGTCTAAAACAAAAAATACAATCAAACTACCCCTGAAGAACATACCGATTAACTTTTTAGAGGAGCATATTAAAGACCGAAATCTGAAACAGTGGAGAGCTAAAGGTGTGACATCTATTTATGACATAAAACCAGACTCACGCAAGGTAGAAATGCAGAGATAGGTTCCATCTTCCAGACTCAGAGTTCCTAGCTTTGCACAGAATAAATGATGTCATCATCCCTCTCAACCTCCTCCCTATTTATGAACAATGATCTTCTGAAGGCATGGACGGGTAGGGATGGGGGAACTAAAGGCATTTCCATGATTTACAACACTCTAGATGACAAGACACTTTTGACTCTAAACAAAGCAGTGGAGAATTGGAGCAGAGATCTCAATACACAAATTTCAGACGTAGAATGGGGGAATGCCCTTAAAGACATATATGATATCTTTCGTTATAGGTGATATAGGTACAGAATGAGAATTGGGCTGCAGCAACTTTAATTTGAGTCTCTTTCTATTTTTATAAATAAGAAGTATATCTCAGTTAGTACAGTCACATGCTGACATTTTAAAGTAGAAAAAAGAACCTAGTGCTGGAGACATCCAAAACTTGATCTGTAACAATCACTTGATTGATCAGTGAGGGGATTTCTATACAAAGATACAAAGCCAATACTAAATACTATCTGGAGCTTTGTATCGTCAAAACTGATGAATGACTCTCTTTAAAGGTTAAAGCATTACACCATTTGAATGTGAGAAGACTTAGTAACATTATATTGGATACTGTTGAATTTCTGCTTTTACTTTTTCATAATATCCCCCTTGACAACCTGTTTACACAAAGCAGAGTAAAAGTGTTAAGTACAAACTTCAGAAAGATGAATTCCTTTCCAAATCAAGGCAGCTGATAAGACAATTGGAATATTTCAGCAGATGTTTCCATTCTTTTAAGATTTCACCGTTTTACCTTGCCTTGAGTGATATCTTTGTCCTTATATGACTAGTTTAAACATAAACAGCCCTATGACCTCTTCATAGGTATGAATCATAGCTTGAGACATGTTCACTTACAGTATATTCTTCTAAGAAGTTTTGTATTGTTCTTGGTTTACCCTGCTGATTCCAAGATAGTTGTAATATATTTATCACACCTGTAAAAACATCTACCATAAAAATCTAAGTATTCACATTCCTAACTTACATATTTCCTTCTCTTATGAATGGTGACATACATCTCATAGATTGCTATAGAATGGAAAACCATCCATAAGTCAACCCCGATTATATATTTCTACAATCTATAAAAGTAAGTATTTATGACTACGCTACCTATATACTGGGAGGAAGGGCTGAGTCATTGGCCTAAACAAGCAAATAAAGCAGAGTTCACAGTTGGAATCTATCTGATTAACTTACAATATAGAGAAAAGTGTTATAATGTTAGCCAGTAAAATCAATGTTAATTTTAAGGAAGTCAAAATAAAGCATGATAAACCAGGGGCACTGACTTATAGACCCAGACGCCATGACTGTGGTAACCTTTTTATTTTGTTATCCATGGCCTCCTTACTTCTAAAATGAACATCTACAATTATGCTAATGAGCCAGAAGGGCATTTTCAGGCCTCTTCTATGCTGTAGCTTCACAAGCAGTTACACTGTGCAGGAGCACTTTCATCCTCCAATTGTGTGAGATTACACAAGGCAGAGGGAGGGGGAAGGATAATGGGAGCATGGGAATTGAGAGATCTGCTTCTGCACAGTGTAAAAACCTGAGAAGCTACAGCATGAAGGGGCTCTGGTAACAACCTCAGAGCCCTTATGGATCCTTAGCATAATTTTAAATGTTGATTTTAGAAGGAAGTAGGCAAACAAAATATATGAAGAGTACCACAGTCACGGTGCCTGGATTTGAGTAAATCAAATCATGAAGGGGGAACAACCTGTACAAAAATGCTCCATCTGGGCACATGAAAAAACGAATGAAGTAAAAAAGGAAAAGACCATGTGCTATACCAAAATGTAATCTTTATTAACAAATTACCAAATATATTAACACACCACACCAAAAATCGATAAAAACATTTAAAAAGGATCACAATCCTCTATACAAAGACACAGGGAGGGTAGGGCATATGATAGTACCCACCAGGACAACACCTCCCTATTCAGCCCCAAACCTTATGCCTGTCCAGCTGGGAAAAGCCCCCCCTTCCCTGCCAGCCTAGCCTTCATTGGTAATTATCATCATTCATTCATCTACCATGCTTTTTATATTGGCTATTTTTGCCATAATGTTGTAGCATATCTCCTTGCTACTCTTTTTTGCTACTCTTTGCATTGACATAGCTGGACAGGCATAAGGTTTGGGGCTGTATAGGGAGGTGTTGTCCTGGTGGGTACTATCATATGCCCTACCCTCCCTGTGTCTTTGTATAGAGGATTGTGATCCTTTTTAAATGTTTTTATCGATTTTTGGTGTGGTGTGTTAATATATTTGTTGATTTATTAATAAAGATTACATTTTGGTATAGCACATGGTCTTTTCCTTTTTTACTGGATTTGAGTAAATGTCTCTTGTTTATCATGCTTGGTTTTGATGGTAGATTTCATTTAAATTTATGATTCCTTAATTAAATTGCTTGATGGAAAGACCTCTATTCTTCTAATCATAATTTCTTTCTGATTACAAAAATAGTTAACATCACATTGTATTTTTGGATATAGAGACTCCAGAGGGTGCTGTGAAACATTTCTTAACTGTACATAATGGTAGTGTTAAGTTTTTTAGAGTGTATATGAAGGGCGGGCGGTGGGGGTGGGGAAGAGGGAAATGTTGTGAGTGTATCACTTTAAAATGTAACTTTTATTTGCTCTTATATTAAAATAACCAAGACTCGTGTGCGTCTACATACACCATGAGGTTCTGTGTGGCAATACAAACCACACTTAATCAATGTCACCGTGGCTATATACTGTAAGCCTGGGACAGTAATACAGGAGGAGGTCCCCTTAGTTTGAACAGTCCTCCTGTAGTCCAATGTCACGTCCTCTTAATAATTTTTATAAGAGGACAAGAGGAGACAGTGGTATATTGTTTGCATCATCGAGCGCCAGTTGCTAATAATCTGCAGACCGCCTGAGAGCACAATGCTTCTATGTGTGAATACAAACACAGAGCCGCGCTGCGTCAGATTCCTTGCTGGTATCGATGCGCTGCGCCGCATGTGTCTAGACACAGTGCGCCAGCAGCTTGCTGTAGCTAGTCTCTGTGCACACACACGGTATGAATTGTATCAGGCACTGGCTCACTATTGGTATGTATGCTAGCACTGTCCCTCAGTTAATTGTCCCTATTCTGTAAGCATTGATTAGTGAAGAGTGTCCCGACACATGTTTTGCCAGGTCACCCTGGCTTCTTCTAGGGGCGGGGACGGCTGGGTTCGGCCATCTTTTATGATGTCATTTTTTTTTTTTGATTGATTGATAGGTTAATTGTCCAATCGGAAGTCACCATTGGTAGGGTAATAGTAAACAATGAAACCAGAGTTTAAGGAGCTTTGTAAATGTTAGAATGTTGTTATTTATGTTCTGGATTGTGTAACGACTGCATACCTTGTAACAAATATGGGATACGAGGTAATATATCCTTGCATCAATTATGTTAAAGCTAAAAGTAAAAAACACACATGGCTGCTTTTAGTGTACTTGTAGTGACATGTTCAAATGTACTGTGTTTAACAGTATAGTAGCCTTGTTATAAGCATTATTCCCATGAACAGAGCCAAGGAAAATTGGCCCATAATTCTTGAAGTGGATATTTAATGTACTTTTATTGTGGGGTAACACAAGCAGATCAGTTTATATATCAGTGGAGAAAGAGAGGTATTTTACAAAAAACAGCCAAAGCCAAAATTATCATTAAGGCCATTGGGTTTAAGGCTCCCCATCCTGTATATCCAACGGCTCTCCGTTTGAAGGAGCAGAGTGTCCAGGTCACCCCCTCTGATCCCTAGGGTAACATGGGTAATGGTTCATCATCTCAAACCTCAGGGATTACAGTTATGGACTTTCTTGAAGTGCTCAGCGATCGGGGTCGGTTGAAAAGGTTTATTCTGCTTCAAGGCTTCTGCCTGTGTTTTATCATAATTTCTGATGGAACTAAGATGTTCCCTTATTCTGATTCTCATCTCACGGATGGTTTTCCCTACATATCTCAGGCCATATGGGCACTGAAGGGCATAGACCACTGCAGGCGTAGAGCAGGTAATGTGTTCCTTGATCTCATATTTGAGGCCATCCTTATCTTCAAAGGATTTGGTTTTCACAAGAACTTGGCATGCTGAGTCAAATGTGGCATTTTGATACCAAAAACTAGCATGGAGGGCCTGATATAGTCCTTCTTGTTTAGTTTATGAATATTTTAATGAAAGTGAGTCAGTGAAGACATGAAGCTATGAAACTTAAGCCATCATTTTAAGTTGTGGTCAGGGTACAGACTAGAGTGTTTATTCTACAGAGCATGTTCCAAATTCTGTGTGAGGATTTGCAATGCATATTAAGGCTGTAGGTTTCCAAGGAACATCAACATATCACATATTTCCTACCAATTAATTCTTCAATAGAGATGAGCGAGCACTAAAATGCTCGGGTGCTCGTTATACGAGACAAACTTTTCCAGATGCTCGAGTGCTCGTCTAGAATAACGAGCCCCATTGAAGTCAATGGGAGACCCGAGCATTTTTTTAATAAAACTGAACAGTAAAAGAACAGTGCAAAAAAAAAATTCCAGATGTTTGCAGATGTTTTACTTGTAAGAACACATTGAAATAACACTATTCTTCACTTTGCAGGTGTTCGCGCGTGTCTCCCGCTAAGTTAGGAGATGTGCACGAACATCTGGAATGTGAAGAATAGTGTTCTTTAAATGTGTTCTGCACTTAAATGCTCCTGTGTTCACTGTTTTTAATGTTTTAATTCTATTCTTCACATTGCAGGTGTGCGCGTGTGTCTCCCGATAGGTGTGCGGCAGGTACCTTAGCGGATGACGATCACGTAGTCAGGTCCAGGCACAGGGTCAGGGCAGGCGGCAGAGATGCAACGTCAAGTCCAAGTCCGGGTTCAGCAATAGGAGGTCCAGGCAGGAGGGAACGGGAACACAGGCACACGGAACACAGCAACACGGAGGAACTTAGATAACACGGCAACACAGGACTCAGGAGCGGGGACACTCTGGAACGCAGGAATACACAGGAATGCAGGAATACACAGGAAAGCAGGAATACACAGGAATACTCGCTTGGAAGCTTTCTCTAAGGCTATGAGGCACAAAGATCCGGCAGGGAATGATGGAAGACATGGGGTTAAATACCAAACAGGAAATGACCAGCGCCAATCACCTGCACGCTGGCCCTTTAAATCTGGAGACACTGCCGTGCGCACGCTCTAGGGAGCGGGGCCGCGCGCGGGACCTAGTCCGGACGGGAGTGGGAGCCAGGAGAGGTGAGTGCACGGGAGCGGGACCGGGGCAGCGGATGTGCCCGTGACACATTTTATGTATTAAGGATTGATTAGTTTTTATGAAAATTTCTGTCAACAACCAAATAATCAACATAGTCCCAAATCTGATATTTACTCTTCAACATTATTTTTGGCTCAACTACATTTTAATCTTTATCCCTCTAAATAATTATGGATGCATTGTTTTTTTTTTTGTTTTTTTTTTTTTATAGATTTGTATGTTAAAAGATTAAAAATAAAATAAGGATAAAATTCATCACAATGATAACGTGAAAAATATGGCAAGTGCCACTGGCATTATAATGGTTAGATTTAAACTCTAAGTGTTGACATTTCATAGTTCTATGATTTGTACATCATAAAGTTAGTGGATATTTTCTTTCTTGCTCCCAAAGAGTCAAATTGAACACATCTGAAAGGAACCTTTGAGAGAAAAGCATTCAAGAGTATTTTCATCATCTGACAGCTAATATATTTCCTACACAGTATAAAAAAAGGGTCTGTTAAAAAGTTTTCCTCGGCTAGGCAACACTAGTTTTATTCGAAACTACTGGTTCATCAATGGTTTTCCTTTTATTTCTTTAATTTCAGTTCTCTGCTCTATGTCTTTTGTGAATGTTTTTGCTTAAAATTATTTTTAAAGCCATAACTGTTGAACGCATAGCATAATAAAATATGTGAACTTTGGAGAGTTCTCGACAAAAGTTTGTAATGTAGTTAAACTTATTCACAGACTAGCCTAAAACATCTACACAAATCCCCCCCTGTGTTTAACTGTTCATTTATTGTGATAAAAAAACTCTTATGATCTCATCTCGTTTATATTGCCCTAGAATAAAATACTTCATTTGAAAACAGGAATTTCAGTATGAACAACAGCAGATACTTGTGGAATTTTGCAAATGTATTATAGAAATCTAGAAGTCTGCTTCCTTCTAGTAGTCATATACTAAGAAAGGAGACAGCGGAAACAATTGAATCACTTAAAGATGTTTGTTCAATTAATAGGTTAAAATATTTGTTGCTGATTTAGGTGTGAATTTGAAATTGATTTACTTTAGGAAACGTTACTAATATAAACTGTATAAACATCCAGTTTACACAACATATACATACACAACAATTTTTTATATACTCGAGTATAAGCCGAGTGGGGATTTTTCAACACAAAAATTGCGCTGACAAAAACTGCTTATACTCGAGTATACGGTAATATCAATTAATATATATATATATATATATATATATATATATATATATATATATATATATATATGGAAATAATTAATATGATGCATATATGGAAATATATATATATATAGAAATGGAAATATATATATAGAAGCAAGCTTGACAAAGGCTGATTAACAGCTGAATCGTTGCTAGAGATGGAATAAACCTCACATTTTTTTCCACGATTCCTTGGAGTGCTGCCACTTTTTTGCTTCTATATCTACACTCTTTGGGCAAGAGTATTGGGATAGCACCCGTCTGAACCCTTTTTTTCCTGAAGGCTGTGCTGCTTTGCAATTTTTGTTTGTATATATATATATATATATATATACATATCCAATTATCTATGGAACTTATGGCAACATTAAAAGTGGAGTTGCAAAAGTATTCATGTTCTTTTTCAAACATTACCCAAATATTTTATGTAATAGAAAAATCTTTGTTTTTTTAAGTTTTGTGAAAATAAAGAAAATGATTTCTACTTTTGCAATTTTTTAAAATTAAAATTGTGTGTTCATGCATATATATGCAGCCCGTGGGTCAAACCTTTTGTAGGACCATCTTCAGCTGCAATGATAGCTACAAGTCTGTTTGGGTATGTTTTTACCTTTGCACACCTAGATTCTGATATTTTCTCTATTTTTCTTTTCAAAATAGCTGTAGCAGTGAAAATTTGGTTGGAGAACATTTGCAAACAGCACATATCTAGACAGATTCTAAATGGGATTTTGGTCTGGAATTTGCCATTTTAACACATCAATATTCTTTGATTTAAACCATTCCATTGTAGTTTAATGTAAACCATTTCTTGTTCTGATAAAAGGTGAACCTAGGCTTCAGTCCGAACTCTTTTGAGGCCTTTCACAAGTTCTCCAGTATTGGCATCTTCCATCTACTCATTGACTCTGAGCAGTTTCCTATTCCCTACTGAAGCAAAGCATTCACCCATGCAGTCACCATCATTCTTCACATTGAGGAAGGTGTATTCAGGGTTTGCAGTGTTGGTTTTCCTACACACAGGGGGTGATTTATTATTGGAAAACTGGCTGTTTTTTTTCCTTTCTGTTCCTCTTGTGCCTGAATTTATGAAGTGTCAGCACCACAATTTTGGTGTTTTCCAACACTTTCGACTTGTTCTATTTTTGGGTGCAAAATTTGAGTGCTGTTTGTGAATTCACCAGTTTTCTGGAGCTTGTATTTTTCCTGACATATTTTTTGGTGCAATTTGTGCCGCAAAAAGAAAGCAACTAAAAGCTGGTGCAATTTGTGCCGCAAAAAGAAAGCAACTAAAAGCTGGTCTAAGGAGTCCATGCACCGATTTATTAATCCCTTGCGCCATAAATTTACATCCCACTGAAAAATATAGCACAGTTCCAGTGACACCCTTTGCGAAAATGTCCCTTATAACGTTTGTCATTTATGCCAAAATGTTAAATGTTGGTCTCATCACTATAGACTCTTCTTCCAAATTCTTATCCTTTTTTGGACTTCTCTTTTATGCTTCCAACTTTTAGTCCATCTTATGGTAAAATATGTCCTATAGTTAGAGATGAGCGAGTATACTCTTCTGAGCTTGATGCTCGTTCGAGTATTAGCGTACTCGAAACGGCTTGTTGCTCGGACAAGTATCTCTCCTGCTCGAGATTGAGCATTTACTTAACGAAACACAGTGAAGAACAGTGAAGAATACAATGAAAACAATGAACACCGTGAACACAGTGAACACAGGATCATTTAAGTGAAGAACACAGAGAAAGAACACAGTGAAGAACACATTGCAGATGTTTCCATACATCTGCTAACTTATCCGAAGACACGCGTGTCGAACGGTGTTCTTCACAATAGTATGTGAAAAACAATATGTGTGAAGAACACATTGCAGATGTATGGAAACATCTGCAATGTGTTCTTCACACATATTGTTCTTCACATACTATTGTGAAGAACACCGTTCGGCACGCGTCTTCGGATAAGTTAGGAGATATACGGAAACATCTGCAATGTGTTCTTCACTATATTCTTTCAATGTGTTATTTCAGTGAAAACATCTGCAAACATCTGCAATGTGTTCTTCAGTGTTCTTTCAATGTGTTCTTTCAGTGAAAAATGCTCGAGTCTCCCATTGACTTCAATGGGGTTCGTTATTCGATACGAGCACTCGAGCATCGGGAAAAGTTTGACTCGAGTAAAGAGCACTCGAGCATTTTAGTGCTCATTCATCTCTACCTATAGTTTGAAAGGATGTTATACATATTACTCTTATTTGGCCAAACACATGCGTACCATCAGAGCTACACTTTACATGTTGGACATGCTTCCAGTTTCACATTTCTGGGAAGGTTTTTCAGTAGATTTTGAAAAGTCAGTGTGAATTTAGGAAATAGAACATTTGAGAGGTCAGGCACTGATGTTCAATGATAAATCCTTGATCTCAAAAACTGTTCCAACTCACTCAAAATTAGTTAAATGGTAGATAAGGTCAGGGCTAGACCTGTTTGTATGAATCCTGATAGATAATCAGAATTTTATTGTACAGTAATATACAGTAAATAGAAGAAAAAAGTTTTGTGCTCACCGATATAATGTCTGGTAACTGTGCAGGCTGCTGTTCCGGGATCACGGAGACCAAGGTAATGCAGGAGAAGAAAAATTTGCATGCCACACCAGATGAGGTTTAAAACATTGAAACTTTAATTTGTCGTCTTCTTACAATAAAATACAGGAAAACATTTTTTTACATTCTTTGTCAATAGCAGTGCAACCTGATAACCGCAGGATAATTTTAATGGTAGAAAAAGATCTATGTGTTTCAGGCGTACAAGACGCCCTTACCCATGGTTGGTTTGTGTACAAATGAGACATGGATATATAGCTGCACCATCATTCCGCCTCCGGCAAGCTGCCAAACGTGTACAGAGGAAGAGGTGGAGTCTAATCCTTAAAACCTTTGTAAAAACACCAAAGGAAACATGACCATTACAAAACACTTGACATAAAACTTCCGACAAAAAACATTTTGTCAGATGAAATGTTTAATGGGATGGCCCTGGGAGTCCTTACAGAAAAAGAGGGTGATTTCTTAAAAATTAAAAATCCCATCATACCTATTAAGCATGCGTTGCCAAAATTACATAAGGGAGTTAACCCTCCACTCATGAGGCCTATAATTTCTGGGATAGGCTCCCTAAATGAGCGTTTGTGCCAATGGCTAGATACCTATTTACAACCCCTTGTCAGGAGGATACCCGGCTACCTACAAGATACGGCTAATGTATTGAGGAGTGTGCAGGGGATCACGTGGCAATCGGACTTCTTGTGGGTCACTTGCAACGTGGTCTCCCTGTACACCTCCATACCCCATCGAGTCGCTATGCAAGCTTTTGATTTACATATTAGAAAATATAGTGGCTATGAAGATAATTTACAATTGTTCCTCAAAGAGGTGGCCTGGCATCTCATGACTCACAATTTTTTGATTTGATAATTTTTGATTTGATTTTGATAATTTTTATTTACAGACACAGGGGGTATTGATGGGGGCGAAATTCTTACCCTCATTGACTAATTTAGTCATGGCAATGTGGGAAGAAGAATACATTTTTACACCCAATAATTAGAGATGAGCGAGCACTAAAATGCTCGGGTACTCGTTACTCGAGACGAACTTTTCCCGATGCTCGAGTGTTCGTTTCGAGTAACGAGCCCCATTGAAGTCAATGGGAGACTCGAGCATTTTTCAAGGGGACCAAGGCTCTGCACAGGGAAGCTTGGCCAAACACCTGGGAACCTCAGAAAAGGATGGAAACACCACGGAAATGGACAGGAAACAGCAGGGGCAGCATGCATGGATGCCTCTGAGGCTGCTTAATCGCACCATTATGCCAAAATTATGGGCAACAGCATGGCCATGACAGAGTGACCGAATGAGGCTAGATAGCATCTAAAACATCCAATAATTGACCCTGACACTATAGGGGACGGCATGCAGAGGCAGCGGCAGCAGCGGCAGGCTAGAGAGTGGCATGGCAACATACCCTAAATGGACTCAGGCTTCAAACCAATGGGTGGCAGAGAGGAACCAAAGGAGGTGAGCAAGAAGCGCTCAAATAATATCGGTACATGATAAAAGTTTGCCAGTATATTTTGTGGATTACACAGCAGGGTGGCGACAAAGTTAACATGGAAGCCATGAAAACAATCCAAAATTCTGCCTGACACAGCTCGTTTGATAAGGGGACCATGTATGGAGGCAGTGAACTAGTAGTAGATTAAAGGTGCTGCAGTTAAAACTATGTTAGTTGGATCTTGGCATGGAGCTGGCGCTCCGCTGCCAGGCGAGCTTTTGCCAATCCAAGCCCCTGTCTCTAGGCTACTCCCCAAACAGCACTTCTAAGAACCTTTTGTATAAGATCAAGTGTAGTAGCGTTCTTATAAGTTTGGGATATGGCGGGTGAGGGGAATGTAAACATCTGCGCAAGAAGCGCTGAAATAATATCCGTAAATGAAAAAAGTTTTCCAGTATATTTTGTGGCTTACACAGCACGGTGGCGACAAAGTTAACAAGTTTGATGCGGAATGCCCTGTAATAGCTCTTGGGCGGTGTGCTTTTTATCACCTAGGCTCAGCAGTTTGCTGTCGCTGCTGTCGCTTAGCGACGGCACTGCTGCTGTGCCTAGAGCTACCGACTGATGGCGCCATGCCCACGGATGGTAATTCGGAGGAGGAGGTGGAGGAGGGGTGGGAGGAGGAGGAGGCATAGTAGGCCTGAAACACCTGGACCGAGGTAGGCCCCGCAATCCTCTGCGTCGGCAGTATATGACCAGCCCCAGGGTCAGACTCGGTCCCAGCCTGCACCAAGTTAAGTGTAGTAGCGTTCTTATAAGTTTGGAATATGGCGGGTGAGGGGAATGTAAACAGATGCGCAAGAAGCGCTGAAATAATATCCGTAAATGGTAAAAGTTTGCCAGTATATTTTGAGGATTACACAGCAGGGTGGCGACAAAGTTAACATGGAAGCCATGAAAACAACGCAAAATTCTGCCTGACACAGCACGTTTGATAAGGCGGCCATGTATGGAGGCAGTGAACTAGTAGTAGATTAAAGGTGCTGCAGTTAAAACTATGTTAGTTGGTTCTTGGCATGGAGCTGGCGCTCCGCTGCCAGGCGAGCTTTCGCCAATCCAAGCCCCTGTCTCTAGGCTACTCCCCAAACAGCACTTCTAAGAACCTTTTGTATAAGATCAAGTGTAGTAGCAACGTGACATCACGGATATCCCCTGTCTAACAATTGAGATTTCAAATCAATTTAAAGATATTAAGAAAATAATTTTAAATTATCTACCCATCCTACAGACAGATGAGGAATTATCACAGATTTTAACCAAGGGGGTTACAATAGTAGCAAAAAAATCTCCTACTATTGGTAGCAAAATATCTCCAAGCTATTTTGGCACTAAAAACAAATTTAAATATTCTTGGTTGATCACAAGGTTTTTTTTTAAAATGTGGATCACATCCATGCAAAACTTGTACTTTTGCAAAACGCACAAAATTTTTTTCCAACTCAGAAAACACCTAGGTATATGACATCAAGGGATATCTGAATTGCAATTCAGATTATGTGGTGTATGCCATCAGTTGCTCACTTTGCACAAAAATATAAATAGGATGCACCATCAGAAGATTTAAACCAAGGTTCCTAGAACATATCAGGGATATTTGTAACTGGCACAAATTGAATGTCTCCGAACAAACTAAGGCCCCTTCCACACTAGCGAGTGTGATGCGATGAACTCGCATCACACTCGCAACGCAAGCTGCCGTGAACGCACGGCCCGAACCCTGCACCGCGGGAGTGAACTCAGCATGTCAGTTCACTCCCGGGGTGCAGGGTTCGGGCCGTACGTTCCCGGCAGCATGCCTTGCGAGTGTGATGCGAGTTCATCGCATCACACTCGCTAGTGTGGAAGGGGCCTAACCGAAAAAAATCTCTGTCTGTAGAGACACGACATTTTATTGAATGTCACTAAGGATTGCTTCATTGGAGACTTTTGTCATAGAACAGGTACACCTCCCTAAACAGGGGGGGTGACAGATATAAACTCCTATTAGATCGAAAGGCATACTGGATTTTCATTTTAAATACTAGATTCCCAATAGGGATGAATTTCAAAAGAGAGTTTCTATTCCATTCCTAATTTATCTTTGGTCAACTTTTCAGGTTGAATTTTTGCTCAAGATATTAATAGTCCCTCAAGCAATTTTGGTATATGCTTATGATATTTATTGGATACCAATATCTATATTACCCCTGTCTTTTCTGTTTTTCTTCCGTGTTCTATACTTCTTTTATTTCCTGAGGTGTGAACATGGTCTTTGGAGCGGGAGCGGTGTTAGCACTCCTTACTTTGATAGTTGACGCCCAGGTGCACTCCTAGTTAGTGCACCCAATATCCTCTGAAGAGCAAGCACTTTGATATATTCCACATAATAATTATGTCCTGTTAGTAGACAATATTTATTTAATAATTTCCTTATGTGTATTATAGAAAACTGTTATTGGGAAACATGAATAATGTTTTTTGTCGGAAGTTTTATGTAAAGTTTTTTTGTAATAGTCATTTTTCCTTTGGTGTTTTTACGAAGGTTTTAAGGATTAGACTCCACCTCTTCCTCCGTACACGTTTGGCGGCTTGCCAGAGGTGGAATGATGGTGGAGCTATATATCCATGTCTCATGTGTACACAAACCAACCATGAGTAAGGGCGTCTTGTACGCCTGAAACGTGCAGGTCTTTTTCTACCACTACAATTATCCTGTGGTTATCAGGTTGCACTGCTATTGACAGGGATGTAAAAAAACTTTTTCCTGGATTTTATTCTAAGAAGACGACAAATTAAAGTTTCATACATTTGAGTAAGCCTGATGCTTCTTTGTGATGTCCATTATGGAGGCACAGAGAATATATTTAATCACAGTTTTTTTCTAGATGTTAAATAATCTTTATGGCTTGATGGTTTGGTGTGGGTTCCTGACGTTTACTATGTACCTAATGTGGTCATCCATAAGCAGAGACAATATTTATGTGAAACCTGGAATATGTTTTGAACATTTGGAAGTACTTTATGTGGTATTTGACTTTATATGAATATGAACTGTTACATTTCCACCACCCTTCCTGACTCAGGTTCATACTAAATTAGCGTTTGAATTCTTTTTTTCACTTCATGTGTTTACCCAAACTTTGGAAATTTTCAGATGTTTGGAAACTGATTTTATTCATAGAGTTTTAGATATGTGAAGTATGCGCTTGTCAGGTTTTAATAATGCAGAATTTGAGTGACCTTACTTTACCTGAGTATAAAAAATAATACAATTGAAATAACATAAATCTATGGTTTGTGCAGATATATATACATTTTCACATACCGTATATACTCGAGTATAAGCCGACCCAAGTATAAGCCGAGGCCCCTAATTTTACCACAAAAACCTGGTAAAACCTATATATTTTTTACTCAAGTATAAGCCGAGTTTGGGTTTTCAGCACAATTTTTTGTGCTGAAAAACTAGGCTTATACTCGAGTATTTAAGGTAGGTAAAATGACAATATAAATTTAAATTTTCATTAGATGTCTATTTTCTTGCTTTTTTTTAGCTACCTCTAGATAAGTGGTGCCAGTGGACCAGCACAGATGTAATGCAATTTCTTTTTTAATGCTTGCACAATTTTTTTTGGGTTATCCTAAAACAAGAAAAGGAAGGTTAAATCTCTCATTTAGTAGCCTAAGCCTAAATTACCAAGAAACGCTCCCCTCTACCAAATCTAATGAGAACCATATCTTTATATATACTAACATCTTTTCTCCATTTCTGCATTCCCCTTTCCTAGTTAAGCACATATACCGTACTCTAAACTAAATCCAGAGAACTACCATACCCTCAATAACTTCTCATAGGCTTCTATTTGAATAGTGTTAATGACCACTACAGGCAGATCTGTTTGAAGACTTGATTTACCTGCCTGAAAGTGATAGTAAGTAATAAAAAAATTGGGAATTATATAGGGTAATGGATGCACTCAGGTTTTGAGGCATATTGTATATTTTACAAAAGTCAAATATTGAACTTAAAGGGGTATTCTCGTCTGGGCACTCACATTCAGTTTGATAAATCTGCCATATATAAACATTTCTTAAATTAGATGTTATTAAAAAAAATGTTCCTGTGTGAAGATAATTTCTCATAAATGTAGTCATTTTGTCCCTTAGAAATGAGATAGCTTCCTCGGATACGGCCACGTCTGCTAAAGAGATTGCACAAAGACACAAAAGGTTTTTGTATATTAAATGTCCGGGAGTTACTGCATGTCCCCAGACATCCTGTGGCAATGATTGCTGAATCCAGAAGGTCAGACAGGACTCACTAGCGCATGTCTGGCCACTGCTGCCAGAGTGTGAGGTGGTCGTATCCGAGGAAGCTATCTCGTTTCTATGGGACAGAATGACTACATTTATGAGAAATTATCTTCACACAGGAACTTTTTTTTTAATAACATCCAATTGAAGAAATGTTTATAAATGGAAGATTAATTAAACTGAATGTGAATGCCCAGACGAGAATACCCCTTTAAGTGTTATATAGAAGCACTGGTAGTCTAGCCATAGAAAAAAGATCTGTGATTCAAAATCTTATTATTGGTTATACATAACAAGTTAATATGTGAATATAATATTATTATATTTAATTTGAATGAAATAGTTTAATTAAACTGTAGATAAAGAAGTAGGGTTAGAAATGTGAGCACATTGGACATTTACAGTATAGTCCTGAATCTGAATGCCATTAAATATGTTCAAATCTCTAAGAGCACTCCATCAAGATGTTTTTTTCTTGTACAGCATCCATTAAAACATTATTTAAGAATCTTGTATTCGTGGGAATACCCCTTTAACCCCTTCAGGACATAGCCAGTTTGTACGTTAAGGCACAGCCCTTTTTAAAAAAAAATCTGACCAGTGTCTCTTCTGCCGTACAAACTTTTCAACACTTAAACCCCTTAAGGACGGAGGGTTTTTCGGCTCATTTCTCGCTCTCCAACTTCAAAAATCCATAACTTTTTCATTTTCCGTGTACAGACCTGTGTGAGGGCTTATTTTGTGCGTAACAAATTTTACTTTCCCGTAATGTTATTTATTTTAGCATGCCGTGTACTGCGAAGCTGAAAAAAAATTCCAAATGTGGAAAAATTGAAAAAAAAACGCACGTGCGTCACGTTCTTGTGGGCTCAGTTTTTACGACTTTCACTCTTCGCTCCAAATAACACGCCTACTTTATTCTTTGGTTCGGTGCGATCGTGGTGATACCAAATTTATATAGGTATTATTGTGTTTTAATACATTTTCAAAAATTAAACGAATGTGTACAAAAAAGAAAAAAAAATTTTGCCATCTTCTGACGCTAATAACTTTTTCATACTTTGGCGCACGGAGATGTGTGAGGGGTCATTTTTTGCGAAATGAAGCAACGTTTTCATTGCTACCATTTTGAGGTCTGTGCTACATTTTGATCATTTTTTATTTCATTTTTTACGTTATATAAAAAGGTGTAAAAGTCCCATTTCGGACATTTGGGCGCCATTTCCCGCCTCGGTGGTCACCGCCGGCCGTAACCGTTTTTATATTTTGATAGATCGGGCATTTTGGGACGCGGCGATACCTAATATGTTTGTGATTTTTACTGTTTATTATGTTTTATATCAGTTCTAGGGAAAGGGGGGTGATTTGAATTTTTAATATTTTATTAATTTTTTTTATTTTTTAAACTTTTTTTTTTCTTTTTTTTTCACTATCTTTTAGACCATCTAGGGTACATTAACCCTAGATGGTCAGATCGCTGCTACCATATACTGCAATACTTCTGTATTGCAATATATGGCATTTTTGCAGCACATTCATTACAATGAGCCACTGGCTCATTGTAACGAATCTGCAGCTGCCAGATAGCCTCGTGTCAAAAGAAGACACGAGGCTACCATGGCAACCGATCGCCGCCCCCCGATGACGTTCGGGGGCGTGGCGATCGAAAAAAAGATGGTGGCGCCCGCGCGCCGCCGTCTTTTTAATGCCACCGGTGACTTTGCCGGCGGCAACAGGGGGGTTAATAGCCGCGATCGGTGCTAGCACCGACCGCGGTTATTAGCGGTGAGGGTTTTATGCATTATGCAAAAACCCCCACCTTTGTATGAAGAGGACTCAGCCCGTGAGCCCTCTTCATACATCCCTTATACCTCTGCACCGTAGAGCTACGGCGCAGAGCGTTAAGGGCTTAACGTATCCCTGTGATTCTGAGATTTTTTTTTATTTATTTTTTTTTTTGGTGGGGGAGATTCAAAAATTTTAAAAATGGCAATTTTCTAAGTTTTAAATGTTCTACTTTTTAGACAAAAAATGTCATACCACGCATGTTTCTTTTTGTATAGACCTTTTGCCATTTTTCTTTTTTGTTATTCCATAATTTGTTTTAAGTTTACTTATTTTTTTACAGATATTAGAAGGTATTAGAATGGTTGCTGGCAGTTGCCCTCCCTCTCTTCTGGGAGCTGTGGCCTGCCCGCCTTATCCACCAGCCGCTGCCCACCCATTTCATCCCCCAGCTGTTGCCCACCCACCTCATCCGCTGGCTGCTCAGGTTGTGGGGAGCATTTTAACCCCCAGTATGCTGGCCAAAATCTTATGCAAAGTAAATGGTGCAGAGTAAGAAATGCAATTGCACGACAATACCCCATATCTTGCAATAATCTACAGGCTGGGCACACAGAAGGGCTTAGAATGGAAGATGCAGCATGCAGCATGATGGATAAGCTGTGCATAGTATCCAAATATTCAGGGAGTTGTGATATATCCAAAAACACTCCCTTATACATAGTCCAGGCTTTTCGGAGCATGTTTCGCAATAGTAAATGGTGTGCTTCTGAATACCTCTCTTGGAGCATACACTCCACCTACAGTAGATTTGTGTCCTTCCCTTCTTGGAAGTTTGGGGAACTTCTCCTGGGAAGTGCTGCTCTGGTGCAATTCATGGTTGCCTAAAAGAAAATGCTTTTCCAACACCTTTTGAAATTCTAGGAAGGTTCCCCTCTGGCCTGTACATCGTTGTAACACGTATGCATAATACAATCCCAGCATACTGTGTCCTCTTATTGAGAAGTTACTGGCAGAATTGCAGTCTCCCTCAAAATTGTACCAGGGACTTGTCTATGGATACATGTTTTGCAGGGGTATTTGCCTGCACAAAAATGGTCTAATATGGACCTTAAATAAACGATCATAACTGGGGTCATCTCTCAAGGGGGCACTGGGTGTTGTCAACATAATGCAAAAAATTATGGATGGCTTCAAAGCGTATTCCTATTCATGGCCATGTGGAACATTGGGGTATGTCTGTGCTTCAATAGTCCCTGATTATGGGACTAAGAATGAAGCCATCAATCAGTATTATGCTCCAACAATTCTCTATGACTGCTGCACTGACAGGGGTCCACCTGTGGGGTTGTGCATAAAATGAAGTGGGATTTTTGTCAATATGTTGTACACCATAGAGATATGTCTGGACTACAATTAATTTTATTAGCTGCTCATCAAAAAAATATTTTAAAGTCCGCTGCATGTCAAATTTAATTCCAGGTTGGCCCATAAAGTCTGGGACCTGAGGGCATAGTTATCTGGGGCTACCCTTGTGGGGTCAGTAGAAGTCCCAGGCACTTCTCCTGTATAAATCCTGCAGCGCCTTCTCTGAGGTTCTTCCAGGTCACTGGAAGATGAGGAAGAGGAAAGGTAGAAGGGGACATCATCCCCACTAGCTGAATCTGTGTCAGAGGCCAGCATGTTGTATGTCTCCAACACGGTGTACATTTTCTGAGACATTGTGCACAGATTATATGGCACAAAGAAAAATTACATAAAGTGCACCAGACTGTACATAGCACTGAACAGACAGATTAAGTGCACCGAACCATAAGGACTAGAAGCACAGATGGCACACAGAAAAATTAGATAATGTGGACCAAACTACACGGATGAGCCACACAGATGGCACACAGAAAAAGTAGACAGAGTGCACCAGATTATGCAGACACAACTGCACACCTAAAAAAAAATTATACCAGGCGCAAAAAGCCCTATGTGCACCATGTGCCCTATGTGCACCATGCAAGAAGGCACTACAAATACACCTAGCTAGCTCAAACTAATGCTAAAGATACTGTGCAGCGCTATTCACATGGTGCACTGAAAAGTGTATCCAGAGCAGCATAACGAAAAATCACAGCCCACTGAAAATGCGTTTAGCTTCAGAAGGGATAGACAGGAGATGGGAAAATGGTGTCGCCGTAGCGCGGAAACAATCCTTTTTTACAGTAAAAATGCTGCCAAGTAATTGGCTGGAACGTTCCAATTTGCCAGGTGACATTGGCAGGAGGTTCTCCTGCCATCGCCATCCAAGTCTTTGCGATATAACCAGGTCATGTGACATGGTGACATCCGATGCTCACATAGCGCTTGCAGCCATACTAGCAAGGTGCTAAGCACTAACTGCTGGAGCCCGCGCTGAACCAGTACGTCGCAGAGCGTGAAGCGGTTAAATAAAAAAAGGCTAGTCTTTAGAAGATCTTAAAATTAATTTAAAAAAAAAAGGTAAATATAAAAGCCATATGTGAAATATTAGTTGGACGGTGTGCCACAATTCTGCAGCATGAACAAAGTGCACCAAAAAATGGTGCATACTTCCCAATAGATTCATGAAGAAAGTGCACCACAATTCATGAATCAGGCACCCCCTGCACACTCCAGAGGCAAACTGCACATAGTTTGCACTGTTTTTGTAAGCCTATGTATCTAAAATAAGTCTGAACTGTCATTGATCCTGGATGGGAAACATAATCATAAGTGGTTGATCTGGGTAAAGCTCTGTCTACATTAAGAATCTGCCCACATACAGTCATTTCATGAATAATAATTTCCTTGAAGGTTTCTTTTTTCATGCTGTGGTCCAGACAAGAAAATACATGTTTTGTGCTTATTTTCCAGTGATCAGTCTGTCTGTTCTGACCACTACAAATACCAGCTACTAAATATAACTGGTCTTGACAGCATTTAAAATTTTTATACAATATAAAATGACATAAAATAATACTTATTATGAAAATACAGTACAACTAGAGCAATGACATTATTATAAAACTCTATAGATGTAGTTGACACAGATGTATGAACATACACACTACTGCTGTATGAAGATGCATGCATATATTCAGTAGTTTGATTTTACACTTTGACATTGACAAATACTCCTCAAACACAAAATATGTCGTACTAAAGTTCTTTGGGCCATAAATGAGTGACCTGGACTGTATTCATAATGCAATACATATCTATAGAATTGGTTTACATGCATAGCACTGCTATACACAGTGCTTTATTACACCGCTGTACACAGACAATATAAACTACCACACATGTTGTGTCATATATATATATATATATATATATATATATATATACAAATAGTACAGTTCATAATAAGGGATTCCTCTTTTGATACAAAAGGAAAGATTTCATGTCTAAAAAAGAAATTCCTGGTTGCCCATAGATCATATTTTATTAGTCATAAAATACAGAGCAGATAAACGTTTGTGTTTTTTTTTTCTTTTTTTTTTAGCCATGCTAAAGAAATCCGCTCCTGGCTGTGGCTCAAAATATAATTTTCACAAAATATATCAAAACTCACCTTTCTGCCGTCCCCCGCTGCTGGCTATATACTGGGGCACAGGGCTGGCTATATACTGGGGGATATGAGCTGGCTATATACTGGGGGATATGGGCTGGCAGGCTATATACTGGGGGATATGGGCTGGCAGGCTATATACTGGGGGGCAGGTGCTGGCTATATACTATGGGGCAGGGTCCGGCAGGCTATATACTGGGGAGGCTGTGACCAATGCATTTTCCACCCTTGGCTTATACTCGAGTCAATAGGTTTTCCCAGGTTTTTGTGGTAAAATTAGGGGCCTCGGCTTATACTTGGGTCGGCTTATACTCGAGTATGTACGGTAATTAATATTTGTGTACCAAACATCACTTAAGAAAATGTAGCAGAACTGGGCTGGGAAAAAAGAGGCCAGAGTGGGGATGACTCTGGCTTTCTGATTTACTATAACCCAACCGCAAACCTGTTATAGGTTATAGCTAGAGATGAGCGGGCACTAAAATGCTCGGGTACTCGTTATTCGAGACGAACTTTTCCCGATGCTCGAGTGCTCGTCTCGAATAACAAACCCCATTGAAGTCAATGGGAGACTCGAGCATTTTTCTAGGGGACCAAGGCTCTGCACAGGGAAGCTTGGCCAAACACCTGGGAACCTCAGAAAAGGATGGAAACACCACGGAAATGGACAGGAAACAGCAGGGGCAGCATGCATGGATGCCTCTGAGGCTGCTTAATCGCACCATTATGCCAAAATTATGGGCAACAGCATGGCCATGACAGAGTGACAGAATGAAGCTAGATAGCATCTAAAACATGCAATAATTGACCCTGACACTATAGGGGACGGCATGCAGAGGCAGCGGCAGCAGGCTAGAGAGTGGCATGGCGACATACCCTAAATGGACTCAGGCTTCAAACCAATGGGTGGCAGAGAGGAACCAAAGGAGGTGAGCAAGAAGCGCTCAAATAATATCGGTACATGATAAAAGTTTGCCAGTATATTTTGTGGATTACACAGCAGGGTGGCGACAAAGTTAACATGGAAGCCATGAAAACAACCCAAAATTCTGCCTGACACAGCTCGTTTGATAAGGGGACCATGTATGGAGGCAGTGAACTAGTAGTAGATTAAAGGTGCTGCAGTTAAAACTATGTTAGTTGGATCTTGGCATGGAGTTGGCGCTCCGCTGCCAGGCGAGCTTTCGCCAATCCAAGCCCCTGTCTCTAGGCTACTCCCCAAACAGCACTTCTAAGAACCTTTTGTATAAGATCAAGTGTAGTAGCGTTCTTATAAGTTTAGGATATGCCGGGTGAGGGGAATGTAAACAGATGCGCAAGAAGCGCTGAAATAATATCGGTAAATGATAAAAGTTTGCAAGTATATTTTGTGGATTACACAGCAGGGTGGCGACAAAGTTAACAACTTTGATGTGGAATCCATGAAAACAACCCAAATTTCTGCCTGACACACCTCGTTTGATAAAGGGACGATGTATGGAGGCAGCTATATGGACGACTTTTGGAGGTAGCAATGGAGACAACGTGTGGAGGCTGCTATGGAGACAATTTAATTTGGATAGTGCCTGTATGTGGCAGTCCCAAAAATTTTTCAAACCAGAGGAGCAGGTAGGTGGCCCTCCAGTAAAATGGAATAGATTGAGTGCCTGTATGTGGCAGTCCAAAAAAATTTTCAAACCAGAGGAGCAGGTAGGTGGCCCTCCAGAAAAATTGAATAGATTGAGTGCCTGTATGTGGCACTCCCAAAAATTGTTTAAAACAGAGGACCGGGTAGGTGGCCCTCCAGAAAAATTGAATAGATTGAGTGCCTGTATGTGGCACTCCCAAAAATTGTTTAAAACAGAGGACCGGGTCGGTGGCCCTCCATAAAAATTAAATGCATAAAGTACTATAGCTAGAGCCAGTGGGCCCTGTCAAAAAATAGCCAGTTTCCTCTGCTTTACTGTACAAAGAGGAGGAGAAGGAGGAAAATGAGGAGGAGGAGGAGTGGATCAATTATTCAGGTTGAGCTTCCTTCACCTGGTGGAGATTGGAAATGATGAGAAATCCAGGCTTTATTCATCTTAATAAGCGTCAGCCTGTCAGCGCTGTCAGTCGACAGGCGTGTACGCTTATCGGTGATGATGCCACCAGCTGCACTGAAAACCCGCTCGGACAACACGCTAGCGGCAGGGCAGGCAAGAACCTCCAAGGCGTACAGCGCCAGTTCGTGCCACATGTCCAGCTTTGAAACCCAGTAGTTGTAGGGAGCTGTGTGATCATTTAGGACGATGGTATGGTCAGCTACGTACTCCCTCACCATCTTTCTGTAAAGATCAGCCCTACTCTGCCGAGACTGGGGACAGGTGACAGTGTCTTGCTGGGGTGACATAAAGCTGGCAAAAGCCTTGTAAAGCGTACCCTTGCCAGTGCTGGACAAGCTGCCTGCTCGCCTACTCTCCCTCGCTACTTGTCCCGCAGAACTACGCACTCTGCCGCTAGCGCTGTCAGAAGGGAAATACTGTTTCAGCTTGTGAACCAGGGCCTGCTGGTATTCATGCATTCTCACACTCCTTTCCTCTGCAGGGATGAGAGTGGAAAGATTTTGCTTGTACCGTGGGTCCAGGAGAGTGAACACCCAGTAATCGGTGCTGGAATAAATTCTTTGAACGCGAGGGTCACGGGATAGGCAGCCTAGCATGAAATCTGCCATATGCGCCAGAGTACCAACGCGTAAAAATTCACTCCCCTCACTGGCTTGACTGTCCATTTCCTCCTCCTCCAACTCCTCTTCTTCTGCCCATACACGCTGAACAGTGAAGGACTCAACAATGGTCCCCTCTTGTGTCTCGCCAACATTCTCCTCCTCTTCCTCCTCATCCTCCTCCACCTCCTCCGATATGCGCTGAGAAACAGACCTAAGGGTGCTTTGGCTATCAACAAGGGAATCTTCTTCCCCCGTCTCTTGTGACGAGCGCAAAGCTTCCGACTTCATGCTGATCAGAGAGTTTTTCAACAGGCCAAGCAGCGGGATGGTGAGGCTGATGATGGCGGCATCGCCACTGACCATCTGTGTTGACTCCTCAAAGTTACTCAGCACCTGACAGATATCAGACATCCACGTCCACTCCTCATTGTAGACTTGAGGAAGCTGACTGACCTGACTACCAGTTCTGGTGGAAGTTGACATCTGGCAGTCTACAATGGCTCGGCGCTGCTGGTAAACTCTGGATAACATGGTCAGTGTTGAATTCCACCTCGTGGGCACGTCGCACAACAGTCGGTGAGCGGGCAGTTGGAGGCGGCGCTGCGCTGCCCTGAGAGTGGCAGCATCTATGCTGGACTTCCTGAAATGCGCACAGATGCGGCGCACCTTCGTGAGCAAATCTGACAGATTGGGGTATGTCTTGAGGAAACGCTGAACTATCAGATTTAACACATGGGCCAGGCATGGCACATGTGTCAGTCTGCCGAGTTGCAGAGCCGCCACCAGGTTACGGCCGTTGTCACACACAACCATGCCTGGCTTCAGGTTCAGCGGTGCCAGCCACAGATCAGTCTGCGCCGTGATGCCCTGTAATAGCTCTTGGGTGGTGTGCCTTTTATCGCCTAGGCTCAGCAGTTTGAGCACCGCCTGCTGTCGCTTAGCAACGGCACTGCTGCTGTGCCTAGAGCTACCGACTGATGGCGCCGTGCCCACGGATGGTAGTTCGGAGGAGGAGGTGGAGGAGGGGTGGGAGGAGGAGGAGGCATAGTAGGCCTGAAACACCTGGACCGAGGTAGGCCCCGCAATCCTCGGCGTCGGCAGTATATGACCAGCCCCAGGGTCAGACTCGGTCCCAGCCTCCACCAAGTTAACCCAATGTGCCGTCAGCGATATATAGTGGCCCTGCCCGGCAGCACTCGTCCACGTGTCCGTGGTCAGGTGGACCTTGTCAGAAACGGCGTTGGTCAGGGCACGGGTGATGTTGTCTGACACGTGCTGGTGCAGGGCTGGGACGGCACATCGGGAAAAGTAGTGGCGGCTGGGGACCGAATACCGAGGGGCGGCCGCCGCCATGAGGTTGCGAAAGGCCTCGGTCTCTACTAGCCTATAGGGCAGCATCTCCAGGCTAAGCAATCTGGAGATGTGCACATTAAGGGCTTGGGCGTGTGGGTGGGTTGCACTATATTTGCGTTTCCGCTCCAGCGTCTGGGGTATGGAGAGCTGAACGCTGGTGGATGCTGTGGAGGATCGTGGAGGCGACGATGGGGTTTTTGTGGCAGGGTCCTGGGAAGGGGGCTGACTATCAGCTGACACAGGGGAAGGAGCAGTGGTGTGCACGGCCGGAGGTGAACGGGCTTGTTGCCACTGAGTGGGGTGTTTAGCATTCATATGCCTGCGCATACTGGTGGTAGTTAAGCTAGTAGTGGTGGAACCCCTGCTGAGCCTGGTTTGGCAAATGTTGCACACCACAGTCCGTCGGTCATCCGGTGTTTCCTTAAAGAACCTCCAGACTTCTGAAGATCTAGCCCTCGCCGCAAGAGCCCTCGCCACGGGAGCTTCACTAGTTGACACATTTGGCGCTGATGCACCAGCTCTGGCCCTGCCTCTCCGTCTGGCCCCACCACTGCCTCTTCCAACCTGTTCTGGTCGAGGACTCTCCTCCGTCTCAGAAGCACTGTGTTCACCCGGCCTCTCAACCCAGCTTGGGTCTGTCACCTCATCATCCTCCGATCCCTCAGTCTGCTCCCCCCTCGGACTTCCTGCCCTGACAACAACTTCCCCACTGTCTGACAACCGTGTCTCCTCATCGTCGGACACCTCTTTACACACTTCCACTACGTCAAGAAGGTCATCATCACCCACAGACTGTGACTGGTGGAAAACCTGGGCATCGGAAAATTGCTCAGCAGCAACTGGACAAGTGGTTTGTGACTGTGGGAAGGGTCCAGAAAACAGTTCCTCAGAGTATGCCGGTTCAAATGCCAAATTTTCCTGGGAGGGGGCAGACTGGGGGGGAGGAGGCTGAGGTGCAGGAGCTGGAGGAGTGGCGATTTCGGTGACATGGGTGGACTGCGTGGAAGACTGACTGGTGGACAAATTGCTCGAAGCATTGTCAGCAATCCACGACATCACCTGTTCGCACTGTTCTGGCCTCAACAGTGCTCTACCACGAGTCCCAGTAACTTCAGACATGAACCTAGGGAGTGTAGCTCTGCGGCGTTCCCCTGCTCCCTCATAAGCAGGTGGTGTCTCACCCCGGCCAGGACCACGGCCTCTGACCCCTGCAGTAGCTGGACGCCCACGTCCCCGCCCTCGTCCTCTACCCCTAGCCCTCGGGTTAAACATTTTTAAAATGAGAGTTATAGCTTTAATTTTTTTTTTACTTTTTTTTGTGTTTTTTTTTTTTTGTGTTTTTGAGTTTTTAAAACCAAACAATGCTATCCTATTGCTATGGCTATTTTCTAGCCAAGTATGAAAGCACACTACTATGCCAGATGAGATGACACTGAGTTATTAAACAAAATAAACGTAAAATAAAAAAGGACAAATGGCAGACTGTGCCTAATTGAAATCCAACCCCTACTAAATTTTCCCACTTCGGTCTTTGCAATGGATATGTGCGTCACTAAGCGCAAAACACAGCGGTCGCAAGTCTCACTACAAATTGCTCACAATTGGCTAGTAGATGCACTGCAGCAAGTACAGCCACCAGCAGATCAACCAGAAATCAAATATATAACGCTACTGTAGGCGTAAGCCGTTTGGATTCTCCTATGGCTATTTTCTAGCCAAGTATGAAAGCACACTACTATGCCAGATGAGATGACGCTGAGTTATTAAACAAAATAAACGTAAAATAAAAAAGGACAAATGGCAGACTGTGCCTAATTGAAATCCAACCCCTACTAAATTTTCCCACTTCGGTCTTTGCAATGGATATGTGTGTCACTAAGCGCAAAACACAGCGGTCGCAAGTCTCACTACAAATTGCTCACAATTGGCTAGTAGATGCACTGCAGCAAGTACAGCCACCAGCAGATCAACCAGAAATCAAATATATAACGCTACTGTAGGCGTAAGCCGTTTGGATTCTCCTATGGCTATTTTCTAGCCAAGTATGAAAGCACACTACTATGCCAGATGAGATGACGCTGAGTTATTAAACAAAATAAACGTAAAATAAAAAAGGACAAATGGCAGACTGTGCCTAATTGAAATCCAACCCCTACTAAATTTTCCCACTTCGGTCTTTGCAATGGATATGTGCGTCACTAAGCGCAAAACACACTAATTGAAATCCAACCCCTACTAAATTTTCCCACTTTGGTGTTTGAGGTGGATATGTGTGCCACTAAGAGCTAAACACAACGGTAGCAAGTCCCCCTGCTAATTCCTCACAAAATGGTACTAGATGCAAATAAAAAAAAAAAAAGTAGAACGTTATTGTAGCCCTAAGAAGGGCTGTTGGGTTCTTGGAGAATCACTCCTGCCTAACAGTAAGCTAATAGAACACCCTAACGCTTTCCCTGACCAGCAGCAGCTCTCTCCCTAGCGGCATCCAGACACAGAATGATCCGAGCAGCGCGGGCAGCGGCTAGTCTATCCCAGGGTCACCTGATCTGGCCAGCCAACCACTGCTATCGACGTGTAAGGGTACCACGTCATGCTGGGTGGAGTGCAGAGTCTCCTGGCTTGTGATTGGCTCTGTTTCTGGCCGCCAAAAAGCAAAACGGCGGGAGCTGCCATTTTCTCGAGCGGGCGAAGTATTCGTCCGAGCAACGAGCAGTTTCGAGTACGCTAATGCTCGAACGAGCATCAAGCTCGGACGAGCATGTTCGCTCATCTCTAGTTATAGCTTAAATATATACCGACCCTTGACTGACATACACTTGAATGCCATGGTAAGTGTTGGTAAGCTTCCAGTGTCACCAGCAGGGTAGATAGTTGGGTCTTGCATTTTAATATTTTGGTCTTTGTATGTAAAAAAAAAAATTGTCGATCTGAAACAAGGTAAGTAAGGTTTCTGTCATAGTCTAAATCAATTCCACTCTGTGGGATAATGGCTAGATATATACAAACTACAAAAACATCAAATCAACAACCACGTAAAACTTAAACATTTATTTTTTATTTATTATTATTATTCACTCATCCTCATAATAACAGGAAACCCAAAAAAAAGGGACAATGTTTAAAAATGAGAGCAAATGTATTTGCCTTTGATGAAAAGTCTATAGTCAAAACACTATAAAAGCAGCATCAACTTTTACATGAGTAACAATAGAGCAAATAATCAAATACCTCAATCAAAAAAGCTTTATTTCTGCTAGTTAAATTGTCTTGTCTAAATTTGTTGTTTTTGCGACTTTTGCTGTACTTTTGCAAGTACACCTTGGTCTGCACCTTGTGCAGTGCCTTATGTGGCTTTATTTTCCAGATGTTCCGTGTGACTTTGCACTTGTATGTATGTATGTATGTATCACTGGTCCAGGGCAGGTGCAAAGGAAGGATTTTTTTTTTATGAATCCTATTTTAACATGTAAATTGGAATCATTTCACATGCTTTAAATGTTTAAAATTTTGCACATTAATTTTAAAATGTATACATTTTTGGTTTTACATTTATTGGATACTTCTAAGACTTAGGTCACATGTGGCATTTTGGTTGTGTTTTGAGACACATTACAACTAGAGATGAGCGAGCACTAAAATGCTCGGGTGCTCGTTATTTGAGACGAACTTTTCCAGATGCTCGAGTGCTCGTCTCGAATAACGAGCCCCATTGAAGTCAATGGGAGACCCGAGCATTTTTTTTAATAAAACTGAACAGCAAAAGAACAGTGCAAAAAAAAAAATTCCAGATGTTTGCAGATGTTTTACTTGTAAGAACACATTGAAATAACACTATTCTTCCCTTTGCAGGTGTTCGCGCGTGTCTCCCGCTAAGTTAGGAGATGTGCACGAACATCTGGAATGTGAAGAATAGTGTTCTTTCAATGTGTTCTGCACTTAAATGCTCCTGTGTTCACTGTTTTTAATGTTTTAATTCTATTCTTCACATTGCAGGTGTGCGCGCGTGTCTCCCGATAGGTTCGGAGATATGCGCGCACAGCTGCAAAGTGAAGAATAGAATTAAAACATTAAAAACAGTGAATACAGGACCATTTAAGTGCAGAACACATTGAAAGAACACTATTCTTCACATTCCAGATGTTCCGAACATCTCCTAAATTAGCGGGAGACACGCGCGAACACCTGGAAAGTGAAGAATAGTGTTATTTCAATGTGTTCTCACAAGTAAAACATATGGAAACATGTGTAATATTTTTTTTTACAATAAAAATACTTTTATTCAATTTATTTTATTAATTTACTGCTCGATCTCGAGCCGGCGAGATACTCGTCCGAGTAACGAGCCGGTCCGAGTATGCTAATACTCGACCGAGCAGTATACTCGGACGAGTATACTCGCTCATCTCTAATTACAACAGCTGAGGAGAGGTGATTTGTCTAATTACATTACTGTTAACACTTGCATTTACAAAACACAACATAAATGTGATGCTAACACATGCGTTTTGTAAATGTGAATGTTTACAGTAATGTAAATCGGCAAATCACCTCTCCGCAGCTGTTGTAATAGGTTTCAAAATACAACCAAAATGCCACATGTGACCTCACCCTTACCACCACGTGTGACCGCAGCCTCATATGTCGTCATCTCCCTGGGGTGTGACTAGAGTACTTAAAAATGCAGGACACAGCCTTTGAATCCAAAATTTATAGTAGTGTCCACATGAAAAACTGAACATGTATAGCAAGTAAAAAGACAGGATCATACATAAGGTGCAAAAACTAGCCGCCCAATGTCTCAATTATACATCAAAAGAAAAAAACTATGATACATGCCCCCTAGGAGTTCCTCAACTTTCTATAATATTTTCAGTGCCTCTCCAGTTTTATATGTATAGTGATTATGCTTTATTTCTTTTATGTCTTTTTGATATCACAAAGCTTATAATTGTCATGATGAGTTTTCACCAGGCTTTGTATATTTTGTCTTACTGTGTTTTCCATCCAGTGTCTTGTGCTTTTATTTATTGGAAGAATAAAGCAATTATACATAATCCTTCCTATTCAAGTAATGAAGCTATAGGTGAGCCCATTTATTTCTTCCATTTAAGTGAAGCATTCACGAGATGTATTCAGCAATAATAATGCTTTGAAACTGCATCAGCTTTTCTGGTTCGTTTCCTAAATTAATAGGATTATTTTCTTCTGGAGAGGGGGCATAATTGTGCTTTTGGCTCTACCTGTTTGGTGTTGGTTGAATGAGCCCATCATGGAGTCGTATACTGACTTAACCCAATCATTAAATGCAATACTAATTACTGTCAGTTGTAGACACAGATTTACTAAATATCAAAAGTCTATTTGTTAAACCCCCTCTAGAGTAGCACAATATGGTGGTAACATTGAAATACCATTCAATTAGGAGTTTACTCAGCTTTAATGTTCAGTTATGTAGACTTAATCCATAACAGTATTCATCACAAAAAAACAGAATGGGACTGGAGTATAGGCCTACTATTAACTCCTTAAAGGGACTCCAGCTTTTACACAAGTAAACTACTAGTACCTTCAGGTAGGATATGAAAATGTGGTTTTATCATTCCCCTTTTATGTAACCTTTGGTCTGTTTATAAAAAAAAAATCTATAGTGATGTCTACAGAGCAGAGCAGAGTCACTTTTTGCCTTAGATGAGTCACTTTAGTAGCTATAAAAGGAGCTTCACTTCAGATGACCCAATGTGGGGTGCTTCAGGCTTACAATTCATGTGCTAAAACACTATAGATACTGGCAGTTAAAGGGAACCTGTCATTAGTAATTGGCCTAATAATAATGGCCTTATAATAATGGCCTAATGATCCAATGGCATCATCCAGAAAATAAACTTTGAAGTGAGTTGTAAATTGTATGTGTAAAGTCAAGGACGAGAGTTCAACACTGAAGTCAGGAGGGGGGGGGGACTTTTAACGCCTCCTCCTCTGTCATAGAGATCTGGTTAGTGATGTCTCTGGATGCAGGACCATAAATTACAGTGACTGGGGCTTTCTGAGGAAGAGAGAGCTTGACTTCAGTGTTAAAATCTCTTCCTTGACTTTATACAACCAACTTGCATCTCACTTCAAAGTAGATTTTTTGGACAAAGCCACCAAACAGGGCCATGAAAGACAAAAACATTATCTGGATGGTGTATCAGCTGCTTGACAACATGCTGGTAGTGGTTAATTAGGTCAATTTCTGCTGACAGGTTTCCTTTTATCAGTTGTGATGTTCAACTTCCAACAAATAGCATTGTATACTGTACGTCTGATTTTCTCCGTAAACTGGTTGGCCTGCCCACAAAAGTATTAATGGCTGGAAATGACGAATTGCAGGGCAACCACCACTATAACATTTTTAAAGCTGTCCAAAATGGTAGCTTTACTAAACGCCAACAATTTTGCAACTATCTTGGTCAGGACCAGAGCTTGTGGACGAGATGGGTCAAACTCATGCTTTCTCTCCATTGTTTGCGGGATTAAAAACACCATTGTTTGGGGGGATAGAAAGCTTCCCTGGGATGGCATGGACAGGCTTGGTGGTGGTGGTGTCACATCTTAATTTTGCAGGGTGACAGGTGGCCTTGTCACTAATGAGGCAATAGTAGAGAATATGGTAAGTGAAGCAGCAGAGGAAGCAACAGGTGTTTCCATGTTTTGTTTGCCAAGGCCTGGTCATACATGTGGTGCTCAGATGCTTATTTGCTTCAGGGACTGGTGGCATAGCATTCAAATGTTTTGTCTTCTGCATATTGCTGGAAAAATGCAATGCCAGGGAGATTCTCTGGGGCTGGCTTTTGTGAGGTCAACCCTGGGCATGGTGGGTGGAACAGGCCACATCATGGCTATGGTTTGCCCAATGTACTTTTGCACCCTTCTTAATGTTTTGGTGGCCAACTACGTCTTTGTGACCACTACCTCTTCCTTTGAACTATATTTGCCTCTGAGCCATGTTGGGTATAGGATATCATCATCACCCCTCACATCTTCTTCCACCAAGACCTCAATGCTGCCCTCCTTGTCAGTCAACATAATGCAGAAACATCACATTGTATAAACCCATTAACCACTTACTCCAGTGTGTCCCTTTGCTATTAGTTGCATCATCACATGGCGTGCACAAATGCTGCAACACAGTGCCAGTAGGGACCAAGACCAGCAAGCCCCTACTACCCATACTGGCAGGCTGTGCCCCCACAGCTCTTAGCCCTGGTTCCCCACCAGCACAGACCCACAGAAACAGCAGACAACATGCAGTACAACACCATGTGAACAGGTCTTGAATGTTCCCCATTCCATGTGGTCTCAAATACTTAGCAAGTAGGCGGTCACTAAATTGAGTCTCCTGGAAATGAAAAACACCTTGGGGTGTAGTGCTGGTACCAAGTAAAAAAACTAAATAAATGAGGGGACAGAATTAAACTATGCCAACATTTGGAGAGAAAAAAAATCTGGACCGCACATCCCCACATTATACAATGATCTATTGCTGCTAGGCTACATTAAGAAACCTAATTCAAAACAAACTTCTTAGTTACATTTTGATTATATTGTATAAGCTCACTAACCACTTTCCTGTGCCCTCATTTTAGTAAGTATTAACAAAATGTTATTATTTTTTTTATTATTATTGTTATTTCTTAATTTTTTATGTTATGTTATTATTTTAAGAACCTTCCCTAGGACATTGTGGGTATGGTAACTCATTTTTCAGCCCTCTAGCCCTTACAAACCCCATTTTACAGCTATTTTTGGGTGTTAAAATTTGGGTCCCCCTTGACTTCAGTGGGGTTTGTGTTTGGGTCAAAGTTTGGCCTGGTCTGGGTCCTGAACCAGAATTCAGACATTCGGACGAACCCTGCAAACTCAAATTTCAACCAAGCCACTCATATCTAGTCATCATAGAAAATATTTCTATTTGTATGCTTTATTTCAAACACGTGCATGAATGAAGTGAAAGGATCAGTGATCTATGATATATGAATTCATTTCATTGAGTTTTATTGGAAGAATGTGTACTTAGTCAATTCAATGGGTTTTCTCTTTTTTAAAGCTATTCCCCCAAACCTAATAAATCGGTTCAAACATGATAAAATAGGTTATGAAGTGAGAAAAAATCTGGCATTTTAAGGTTTGTTCAATGTATCAAAATAGTTTTCTGATATCTAAAGATAAAGTGATGGTTTCATTACCTCCATTACATAAAATATTGAGACCAGTGTGTAATGGAGAGTTCTCTGAATCAAGCTATTTAGTTAGATTGTAATCTGGCATTAATTCTAATCTGCAAGGAAAGTTAAAAGACAAAGTCAAAAGTGAGGTGATAGGTTAAACTTGAGTGCAAAGAACTATGACACAGCTGGTATATTCTTTCCGATTTTACCCCAAAACTAGTTTGTTTACTGTTATTGTCTACAATCGTCGGTTGTAACTAAAAACCACTACATAAACATCTACAGTGACAGCATCAGCATAACCAGACCATCAAATAGCACTGAATCTTGAAATAAGCATGAAAGAGAGTACTGTACATAGGAAATAGAGTTAACAAATAATAAATTCTTTTTTTTTGCATGCAACCTTGAAATTTTTTGTGGCAATTTTTTGGGACACATAAATTGGATTACTGTACTGTATTCCAAAAATACAATAATGTTAAAATGTGTCAAAATGTAGTTAATGAACAGCACGAGGCCAGAGAGTGGCACAATGACAAATTCTGGTGGTGGCAGCAACATGGTAGGCCACAGTGTGGCACAATGACAGAGTGTGGAGGTGCTGGCAGCAGCAGCAGGCGGTCAGAAAGAGGCACAATGACAGAGTGTGGAGGTGGGCGACAATTCCAGTCCCTGGTAAAGATGGTGGGAGGCAGATGGAGCAACTGGCTGCAGATGTGTGGCATCAGGCGGGTGGCAGCATCAAAATAGTGGCTGAGGCAGGAAGTTAGAATTCAGACTCATTTCTCAACATTTGGGGGAGGCGTCATGGCTGATCTAATCTGATGCAATAGGCATTGGTGTGTTGAAATCCTCTCCGATCCACTCCTGATTCATCTTGACAAAGGTCAGTCTCTCCACATTACGGGTGGACAAGCGGGTTCTCCTTGGGGTAACAATGGCCTCCGCCGCACTGAACACTCGTTTTGATGCCACACTACTGGCTCGGCAAGACAGCTTCTCTACTGCAAACTTTAGCAACAAAAATGAATTGAAATTTGGGGAATACAGAACCCCAAAACTGACACCATGGACTTTGAGAAAAACTCACTCTATCAACTATGTGGATTTGACACAGATTTATTGATATCTACTATAGCAACAAAAAAAGAATTGAAATTTGGGGAATATAGAACCCCAAAAACTGATACCCAGGGCTTTGAGAAAAAATCACTCCATCAACTATGTGGATTTGACACTGATTTATTGATATCTACTTTAGCAACAAAAAAGAATTGAAATTTGGGGAATACAGAACCCCAAAACTGACACCATGGTCTTTGAGAAAAAATCACTCTATCAACTATGTGGATTTGACACAGATTTATTGATATCTACTATAGCAACAAAAAAGAATTGAAATTCGGGGAATACAGAACCCCAAAAACTGATACCCAGGACTTTGAGAAAAAATCACTCCATCAATTATGTGGATTTGACATGGATTTCTTGATATCAACTTTAGCAATAATAAAGAATTGGAATTTGGAGTACATGCAGCTAGACGTTAGAGACAGCACATGCAGTGTCAAATGACGGGATTGCAAATGGATATAAGTTAGAATAAAATATTTAAATATGATGATTTTATGCTGAGATTGATCTCACATGTTTTCCATTCTCTTTTTTTCTGATGATATAATTTCTAACTTAGCATTCTCTCAAGTCTATAATGATCTAAAGAAAAGTCCCAAATGTAGTATTTTTTATTTTTAATTCACACAAATGTGCTAAAAGTTGGAAAAGCTGTATGGGAATCATGATATGTATATTTTCCCTTTTCCTAGAACTCTTTGAATCACAGTACTTGATCCACTAAAGCAATTGTCTTTTTGATAAGTTTTACTGTTTTCATTCATGTTCAAGGTTTATATAGATAAGATGCAAAAAAATCAAGTTGGGATCCCTTATGATACAGATTCAGGCGATTTCAGGAAGGGGGAACTTTTAGTTTTACTAATATTTCCTTTGCCCACTCTCTTTCCTAGTATGCTTTATCTTTAGAAAATAATCTTTAGAAAATAATCTGCCCCAAAATCGCATCAAACATAAGATGAAACTCTACATAAACCCATTTTGCAGTGTATTTGATAGCGCCTTATTACCTTACAATTGAAGAAAAATTGCTGGAAAATATAACAATAAATATTTCAATGGTGTGCACCAGAAATTGGCAATTTTTCAAGCAAGAATTGTGAGCCAAAGCCCCATTTGTGCTTTTAGGTAAATAGCATCTAAGCCCAGTAAAAAGTTAGGAGACCACTGTATTCATGAGGAAAGCACTCTTCTGACACTTTCTGCCTCCTTTCATTCCCTGTGTATCTCAGCCTACAGTCAAACAAATCAACATAATAATAAAATTTTTGATAATTGAGTAGAAAGTGATAAATCCTAACATAATTTAAGAATAAATCATAAATTAGAAACAGTAAAACTAAATACTTGGGAATCAACATCAAAACCACTTACGAAACCTTAATGTACATTTTCATAATTTTTGAAATGTCTGGAAATGTATTCTGATGTCACACGGCTCACAAATTAAGCATTGGTTTTCCATATTTTCAAGGAGATGGTTACTGTTTTAATACGCAATTAAAAACCACCTTTAAATATCAACCCATTTTCAAATTTGGATTACTCAAACTATCAGAAACAGCTTTTAGGAAGATTGTTAACACCTTGAGATATTCATAGCAATTAAAGAAAAATAGAGGTGAAGTTTATAATGGTCCAATTTTGTCTGTAATATGTTCATTTAGCTCTAAAATTTACACATTTCCAAAAGATAAAAAGAGAAAACCCATCTTAAAATTTGTAATGCAATTTCTCCAGGGGCTACGTGATGGCATTATTTTTGGGGGATGAAGTGCATTTTCCAATGGTACCATTTTGGGGTTACTACAGTTATGGTCATAAGTTTTGAGAATGACACAAATATTATATTTTCACATGATCTGTTGCCCTCTGGTTTTTATGTGTGTTTTTCAGATGTTTTTATCACATACAGAAATACAACTGCAATCATATTATGAGTAACAAAAGCTTTTATTGACAGTTAGAATGAGTTAATGCAGCAAGTCAATATTTGCAGTGTTGACCCTTCTTCTTCAGGACCTCTGCAATTCTCCCTGGCAACTCTCAATCAACTTTTGGACCAAATCCTAACTGTTAGCAGTCCATTCTTGCATAATCAATGCTTGCATTTTGTCACAATTTGTTGGTTTTTGTTTGTCCACACGTTTCTTGATGATTGACCACAAGTTCCCAATGTGATCAAGATCTGGGGAGTTTCCAGGCCATGGATCCAAAATCTCTACGTTTTGTTCCCTGAGCCATTTAGTTATCACCTTTTCTTTATGGCAAGGTGATCTATCATGCTGGAAAAGGCATTGTTGATCACCAAACTGCTCTTGGACGGTTGGGAGAAGTTTCTCTTGGAGGACATTCTGGTACCATTCTTTATTCATGGATGTGTTTTTAGGCAAGACTGTGAGAGAGCTGATTCCCTTGGCTGAGAAGCAACCCCACACACGAATGGTTGCAGGATGCTTTACAGTTAGCATGAGACATGACCGGTGGTATCGCTCACCTTATCTTCTCCGAACAAGCTGTTTACCACATGTTCCAAACGATCAGAAAGGGGATTCATCAGAGAAAATGACTTTACCCCAGTCCTCAGCAGTCCGTTCCCTGTAGATTTTGCAGAATATCAGTCTATCCCTGATGTTTTTTCTGGATAGAAGTGGCTTCTTTGCTGCCCTCCTTGACACCAGGCTTTGCTCCAAGAGTCTCCACCTCACAGTGCGTGCAGATGCACTCACACCTGCCTGCTGCCATTCCTGAGCAAGCTCTGCACTGCTGGTAGCCCGATCCCGAAGCTGAAACACTTTTAAGAGACGGTCCTGGTGCTTGCTGGTCCTTCTTGGGCGCCCTGGAGCCTTTTTGGCAACAATGGAACCTCTCTCCTTGAATTCCTTGATGATGCGATAGATTGTTGACTGAGGTGTAATCTTCTTAGCTGTGATACTCTTCCCTGTCAGGCCAGTTTTGTGCAGTGCAATGATGACTGCACGTGTTTCTTTAGAGATAACCATGGTTAACAGATGAGAAACAATGATACCAAGCACCAGCCTCCTTTTAAAGTGTCCAGTGGTGTGATTCTTACTTAATTATGACAGATTGATCTCCAGCCCTGTCCTCATCAACACCCACACCTGTGTTACTGGAGCAATCACTGAAACGATGTTTGCTGCTCCTTTTAAGGCAGGCCTGCAATGAAGTTGAAATGTGTTTTGGGGGAAAAAGTTTATTTTCTAGGCAAATATTGACTTTGCAATTAATTGCTGTTAAGCTGATCACTCTTTATAACATTCAGGAGTATATGCAAATTGCCATTATAAAACCTGATGCAGTAGACTTTGTGAAAATTAACATTTGTATCATTCTCAAAAGTTATGACCATGACTGTATGCCCTATTGTTGAAAATTTTTTGGCTTCGGAGTTGGTTGATGGCTTGTTTTTTTTTTGCAAGAGTATCATTATGGAGTACATATGTTTTTATCACTTTTTATTGCATTTTTTGTGGGATAAAATAGGTAAAAATCATAATTTTGGTGGGTTTTTAACAGTTTTTTTACGGTGTTCCTCAAGCAAGTTCAATAATTATTTTAAATTCTATGGGTTGTTCCGGACGTGGTGATGCTATATATGTGGGGTTTGTGTTATGATTTAGACTTTTTTTTCATTATGGGACACTTTTACTAAGGGCTTTGTGCCTCACTTTAGTTGGACTGTGCATGTTCTTCATGGCTTGCACAGGTATTTAAGAAGTGTCTGTGCTGCGATTTTGTCGCACTAACCCTTTTGTGGCGCAGCTGAACTGGCTTCCATGCGAAAATTAGGGGGCGTGCTGTCGGAAAGGTCTGACTGATTCTAACTGAGCGCCGTATTTAACTTTCAAATTGTGTCACACGCCCTATCTTAAAGGTGCATCAAAAAAGATGGTGAACTCTGTTGGATGAGTACGGGGAAGCGACACATTCATGATTTCTGCCGCACATTCTTAGTAAATCACCGCAGGCAGAATTATAGACGGACAATGCACTTTTAGTGAACTCTAGTGACTTTGTAAGTAAATGTACCCCAGTGTCTTTATGATCTGTGCCTTTAAGATCCTGTCATAGACTTGTTGTAGGTATATGACATTCAAGTCTATTGGATATTTGTGACTTTTTTAAAAAGTTTCAAATGTGGAGTTTTACTGTGCAAAAATGTGCTACTTTTTTAAATGACCACTTCAGATGCAACATTTCGCTGTGTGGGTGAAAAGCTGCTTGACAATATACTGGTAGTGGTTTATTCCATCAATTGCTGCTGACAACTTTATTTTATAAAAATTTCCCTGAATATTTTAATTTTCACTTATTTCACTATAAGATGTACATTGTTTTCCATAAAAAAGAGCACTGTGTCCTTTTTCTGCTTAGGGCTTTTTCAGGTGAACATTTTTCATGACAATTTGATATTCATGTACAGGCGGTCCCCTACTTAAGAACACTCGACTTACATACGACCCATAGTTACAAACGGACCACTGGATATTGGTAATTAATTGTACTTTCGTCCCAGGCTACAACAAACAGCTTTAACAGTTAACAAAGCCTAAATACAAAGTTATTTGAAAAATTCTGGTGCTAAAGTCTGAGTTCAGATATAACGGACAGAATTTGGCAGGCTGGCAAGGTGATAACATCCTATGTGCCTAAGGAAAACAAGCAATGAACATGTTATGTTGACAGATTTTTGGTCTTCTTTCCTATCTCTGAGACACATCTGTGGTCTATTCCTAATCAATTTGCATCAAGTATGACCAGATTCCAACAGAATGTCATAGCAGTTTAATAGCTACATAAACACAAGAAAACACTAAGAAAACATTATCTGCAGATAAAAACTAGATAAAGGCAAACGTAGCAGCTGTCTTCTTAACTACATGCATCAGATGAAGGGTTTATGGAAGAAGGATCTTTGGTAGACTTTTAGTCAATTTGCATGGAATTCAACACCACAATAAAGGTTAAAACTGGTGACACAAACAAGGACAGGATCTTACATTCTCCCCTAAATAACTCAAAGCCAGAATGTTACGCACTGTAAGTCAAAAGGTGGTGAAACTTATTCAACATATCAAATGTCTTATTTGAACATTCTGAGTACATAAAGGAGGGATGGACTTTGTTCAACACTCTCATCTTCAGGTTGGGACTGAAGGACCAGTCCCACATTACCAATGTTGGATCTTCATATAGGCTGCATTTTCTACCCTAGGGCTTATACTCCAGTCAATAATGTTTCACAGTTTTTTTTGTCATAAAATTAGGAACCTTGGCTTTTATGCGAGTATTTACAGTATGAGTATTACAGCTGCAGAGGGGGCTATAGTCTTGTGAACAGCCCGGGGCACATGGGACACTTAAGTCGCCACTGCACTTTACACAGAGTAAATACTCATTTTTAGGTAGACTGTTTAGAACTGTAATTTCCTCATGGTGGCCCAACAGGGAATCTCTGAACCCAAATGAGGGAGAAAGTAACAATACTTTTGTGTCAATATCACAAAAAGCTCAGTTTTCTGACCATCCCACTGTTTTTCTTTCTTTCATTTTGTGAGTAGCATTTGTTTACCGACGCTTTTCCTGCACTTCTGGTTTCCTGACACCTATTTCTGGAGCCATTTTTTTCACACATTGGACCAACAGAAAGCAAGTTTATCAATTTTAAACCTCTTCCTGAATGTGAAGTGTCATTTCTAATATTCCTTCTTGCACTGCGCCAAATAAATTAAGCACTTGTGACACTGCTTCTTTGTAAACCATGTAAAGAGAGCAGCAAGAACTAGTGAAATCGTGGAGGGAAAACTATCCCTTACTCAAAGGCTAAACCAGTCCTTGTAAGCGGGTGATGATCAGCTTACCCGGGCTAGTTCTGGACCCTACAATTTTTCTCTCTCTGAACACGTGGAGCAGGAAGGAGAGAAATAGAGCAGACAAGAATAGTGGATAAAAACAAGAGCAGGTCAAAAATACACTCACTAGAAAATAATCACCAGGAAAGTGGTGAGAGAATACAAGAGAAAAGACAAACTTCACAGAATCTCTTACCACAGGTAAAAAAAAACAAGAAAGTATGAATGTTCTTAAAGAACAGAGCCAGGGATAAGCTGCAACAATACCTAGCAAATACCGAATGACAAAACTAGGATTAAATGGAGCCTGACTACTCCTGATAGGATAATGCAAATTACCACAGCTGAGACATAGCAGCAACAATAAACAGGTAAAAAAAATCAGGCTACATTGCAAAGTGGAAGAGAATCAACTAGAAAGGCGACAGGACAGGTTCATATCCTGACAAAAATAACACTATAAAACACAACTAAAATTGGGTGACAGAAAAGACCACAAATCAATACATTCCCCCTAAAGAATCCATTCACTTGAAAAGGACATGTTGCAGCAGAATCTTATCACCAGTGGATGTGAAGTCAATACTTGTTCCACTACTACTACATTCCATTAGCTTTGTGGTAAAGGGACCAGTAGTCAGACCCCCGGTGATCTTAAATTAACCCCATAGCGCAATAAGACGTACCCTTACGTCTTACTGCGCATGGGGGAGTATGAAGAGGGCTCACGGGCTGAGCCCTCTTCATACTCACCGGGCATTTGCTTCATAATGAAGCAAACGCCCGTCGCTAACACCCGCGATCGGTGCAAGCGGCAAAGCTGCCGGTGGCATTAAAGAGCCGGCGGCGCGTGGGCGCCGCCATCTTGGCTCCGATCGTCACTCCCCGTGACGTCACCGGGGAGCGGCGATCCGTTGCCATGACAGCCTGGGATCACACAAAGATCCGAGGCTATCATGATCGGGGATTATCTATTACAATGTGCGATCTGCACATTGTAATAGATGGTATGCAAAATCCCCATATACTGCCATACTGTAGTATGGCAGTATATGGTAAGATCAATCAGACAACCTAGGGTTAAAGTACCCTAGGGAGTCTGAAAAATAGTAAAAAAAATAAATAAAAAAAAGTAAAAAAAAAAAAAATTATATTAAAAAAACATAAAAATTCAAATCACCCCCCTTTCCCTAGAACTGATATAAATATAAATAAACCGTAAAAATCATAAACACATTAGGTATCGCCGCGTCCGAAAATGCCCGATCTATCAAAATATAATAACCGTTTTTCACTGCGTTTAACCCCCTAGCGGAAAACAGCGCCCGAAGTCGCAAATGGCATTTTTTTACCATTTTGAAAAATAGAAAAAATTCTATAAAAAGTGATCAAAAGGTCGCACAGTCCTAAAAATAGAAGCATTGAAAACGTCATCAGAAGTCGCAAAAAATGACACCACTCACAGCTCCATACACCGAAGTATGAAAAAGTTATTAGCGCAAGAACACGGCAAAATGAAGAATTTTTTTTCTGTACAGGAGGTTTTAATTTTTGTAAATGTATGAAAACATTATAAAACCTATACAAATTTGGTATCCCCGTGATCGTATTGACCCAATGAATGAAATAGACCTGTCATTTGGGGCGCACAGTGAAAGCTGTAAAAACCAAGCCCACAAGAAATGGCGCAAATGTGTTTTTTCATCATTTTCACTGCATTTAGAATTTTTTTCCCGCTTCCCAGTACACAGCATGGAATATTTAATACCATCACTATGAAGTGCAATTTGTTACGCAGAAAATAAGCCATCACATAGCTCTGTACACGGAAAAATAAAAAAGTTATAGATTTTTGAAGGTGGGGAGTGAAAAATAAAAACACAAAAACGAAAAAGGGCCTGGTCCTTAAGGGGTTAAAGACTGGGCACACATGGTCTCCCAGCTCCCCCAGCCCTGCATTCTTATTTGGTAATATGGATTTTGCTTTCATTATATACTGTATTTTTTGATTCATTATCCTTACCATTGTTATTACCCTTTGTGCATGATATATGAATTCTATATTGGGCTGTTTTCTGGGGGATCTTGGACCTGATTTTCCCTAGGCATGGGAATTTTAATTGTTTTTAATTTTTATGATTAACATGTAACTAATAAAGTTTCTAATTTTTCTATAGCATCTGTCTTTCTGTCCATTTAATTTTGATTTACTGTTTCTGATGCTAAAAATATATTTTGGTGACCCATTTCTTTGTCTAACTTAAATTAAAGACTAATTACAAGGATAAACCATCTATATAAAAATATATAAAAGTATAAAGTATAGGTTAAAGTATACCCCAGTGCCTTGGATTTACCCCGTGTTACCTTTATCTTGTGCACTCTGCCGTGAGATATGCTTTTAAGAGGAATGAATACAGAGAATATATTTTTCAAATACTAACATTGTTTCCTGAAGCGCTGGTCTTTCTACAAGTTTACCACAGTGCCCTACAATGGAAGTGAGTTGTTCTAATACACAGACAAATTAGAAAAGCATTCTACATAAATAATTTGTTGTTCTGTGGTGTATTCATTTCATATTGTATCCTCTATAGATAACAATTGCAACAATATTATATTAAGTTTTAATGTAGAAACATTGGCCCACATTTATTAAAGTGTTAGCACCAGTTTTCTGGTGCAAACTGCTTGCACATGTATTTATAAAGTGTCTGCAACAGTTTTGTGTCCAACTAGACAGAAAAAATGAGGGCACCTAAAGGGGCATTCCAGTGCACAGTCGGATCGTGCACCACAATTCTGTCCGACATCGGCCACAATTCTGTAGCATGAAAAATGTGTGCAAAAAATGTGCATTCTGCTGGAGCAGTGTAGGGGGCGCCACATTCATGAAAATTGTGTAACAAATTTCCTGAATCTGACGCACACTGCACAATCTACAGGCAAACTGCACATAGTGCACTGTGGACTATTTTTGATAAATGTGGGCGACTGTCTGTCATCTGGTGCCAAATGTATTGTTTATATATCTAAAAATAAAAGTTTTAACTTAATGGTGAGTTACGTTATAATGACCCTTGTCTAAACTATTTCCCTATAAAATTTAAAAATGAACCTGACTTTTTTTTTCTACAAGATCAGTGTTCATGCAGGAGAACGTAACACTATACTTAAATGAGCCATGCCTACAAATTAACCTTTGACCTCTTTAAATCATGCACAATTATGTTCTGTTGTATCAGAGTATTCTTTCTACATGGAAGTTTTCAATAATTGAATCAAGATGAAATGCACACACTGGAGTATACAAGATATCTTTGTTGATTTTCTGTTGCACTATATCACAATCCAAGAGAATTTTGTCATCAATGAGCCTGGACTTTCTCAAAAAGATCATTCAACAAAGACTTAATTAAAGTTTCTTTCAGGTGTCAATCATGTCAATGAAATGTAAATCATTGCTGTGATCACAGCATGGCATGCTAGAAAATGCAATTCTTGCCAACGTAGGTTAATATTGAAACTAAACAAGTTAAAAGTAAAGAAAAAAACAGTGCAAATGGTTTGGATTAAAATCCACTTTTGTATAGGAAATGCAAGAATTCATAAATAAAACAACAAAATACATTTAGGAAGACAAAATGGGAAATTGTATGTCCAGAGTATTTGAGGGTAATCACACTTAAGCTACAAGTTTTGGCTTCTGCTACCAGGGCACTTCTATGCCAGGTCTGACTGAATGGGCGCTGGCTATAGGCATTCCACTGCATGGTGTGGCACCGTCCCCTCTGAATTGGGCAATTCCCCATACTAGGTACAAGCTGTGATAAATGTGGCCCTTAGGAAGTTGCATGACTGCGACGTAATGCGTGGGGTGCCTCCAACCGCAAGTCGTAGATTTTACCTTCCCTCCTACTGAGCTCTTTATACCGAACAGCTTTGCTGTATTGGTTTGGTCCTGGATCAACCACAGAGGGGCTCCACGGACTTGTATTTATATATCTTTCCATTAATCTACTCATACTGTTGTTTAGGAGTCCGCTGACCTACAACTGTGCACGTCATCTACTGTGTTTATGGTCTCCAGGACTGTACTGTACTGCTGCTATCAGTCATTGATGTTTACATGGTGTAGGGGGTTGCCTTCAACTGCTTTTTGACTTGTGGCCATTTGTGGATCTCTGTTATAGGCTCTGATCCACATGGTGTGCTTTGATGTGTATGCTTACACTTTTTAAATGTTTTTATGTACCTTGATGAATGACATCTTTGGTGTGTGTTCACATGCTTTGTAATAATAAAAATTTTTTCACTGTTTAGCCTATACGCACTGGCTTTCTTCTTTGTTTTCAGTCATGTGTCATATAGTGTGTTGGAAGCTGTATTTCCCGTAATCCCTCTCAAAAACATCCGTACTGACACCTCTTCAGCAAGGATTTCACTCTGGAGATGTCCTCACGAGTACCTCCAGTCGAGACGAGATGCTCGACTTTCTCCTCAGGCCCTGATGCAGGCGGTACCTGTCCAGGCTCCTGCGGCTCGAGAGCTGACGGAAGAATCTTGCCACCCTTTTCATGAACATCTTCCACTACTCTGACTTACTGCTACAAAGGCCCAGCAATGGTACCTGGCTCTGAAGAAAGTCCTCAAAGGATTGACTTACCTCTGCTTGTTCAAGGAGAGACGAATTGAACTTCCAATAGCCTCTTCCCATCCGGTGAGTCTCTGTAACATTTAGAGAAAACAAAATAAAACCTGTCTATTCTAGACCTGCAGATACCCCTATAATAGGGGAACCCCACTTGGCCTGGGGTGTGCCGGATGTGGACATCCACTAGGTGAACCTAACTGGCTATGCTATTAAGAGCAACGCTATTATAATTCAGCTTGTCCCTGGAGCCTTCCCTATCTTGGGTCCTCGTGACAGCATTAAAGTCCCCTCCAAAGACCACCTGCTGACTTGTGATCTGTTCCTGTGGTCCGTTCCTGTGGTCCATTACTCTTGCCATCCTATGCTCCTGCTGTGCCTGCCAGGGTTCCAGCCCAGTGGTGACTTCAAGCCATCCTGTGCTCCGGCTGTGTCTTCCAGGGTTCCAGCCCGGTGGTGTCTTCAGTCTGTACCAGCGTTAGCAGTGTTCCTCTGTGTTCCTGCTGTCAGCCCAGTCTCTGACTGTTTCCTGCATCTGTTACCTTGGCTGCCATTGCGGATCTCATACCAACCCTGCGGTGGTCCAGAGGGTCCACAGACTCTTCCCAAAGAGACTCTCCACACTCCCTGGAGTGTGACAAAGACACACTGTATGCACATTACCTGCTGTCAACTCTGAGTGGTCTCATCTCTCTGGCCACTCAGATTGATATCAGGTTTATGTAGCCCTCTTAGGAGCAACATCTTGAACAAGTCAGGTCCATTCTGAAGGGACTCTTTCAAAGTCCTCCAAGCCTCAGGTGGGTCTCCCTGCTCCATATATGAACTTTATGACGTCTTTTCAGAGAAGCAAGCAGAGACTTTGCCACCGCACCCTTCCTACAACTGTCCCATTCATCTCCTCCAAGGGGTCAGGTGTACCCTCTGTCTGTGCCTGAAACTGCAGCAATGTTGGACTACGTGAAAGAGAACCTCCAGAATTGGTTCAAACATAAGTTCTCTTCTCATGTGGCCAAAAAGGATGGGTCACTCCGTCCATGCAGGCTCGGCCTTAACAAGATCACTGTGAAGGACCACTAACCATTGCAGTTGATCACGGAACCTTTCGTATGCTTACGTGGAGCCATGGTATTCACTAAACTGGGCATATAACCTCCCCGAAGATGATGAGTGGAAGACTGTCTTCAATATTCGTGATGGGCACTTCATATCTGGTCATGCCACCAACACCAGCAGTCTTTCAGGAATTTGCCAACGACATTTTCAGAGATCTGTTCTATACCTGTGTTGTGGTCTATCTCGACAAAATCCTGGTGTGCTCTACGGACCTTGAGTCCCGCCAGTATCACGTACGGAAAGTCCTCAGTTGTTTAAGGGCCAATCACCTTTACGCCAAATTCGAGAAGTGCCAGTTCCACTAAAAGAGTCTTCCCTTCCTTGGTTATATCATCTCTGACAAGGGCCTACAGATGGATCCTACCAAGTTGTCTGCGGTTCCCCACTGGCCTTGCCAGGTAGGTACTTGCAATACACATTCCTGAGCTTCACCAATTACTACTGCTAGTTTAGTCCACACTTCTCCCTTGTGGAGCTGACCAAGAAAAACGCCAACCCTAAACTCTGGCCTCTGGTGGCTGTAGAAACCTTCTCTACACTGAAGTCTGCCTTTGTCTCTGCCCCATTTCTCACATGGCCGGAAATGGAGAAACCATTCCAGCATGAAATAGATGCCTCCTCAGTATGAGCTGCAGCAGTGCTCACCCAGAAAAGGCCCAAGGGTAGAATTCTTGCTTGTGGGTTCTTCTCTAAGACTTTCTCCTCCCCAGAGAGGAATTACTCCATAGGGGACCGAGAGCTATTGGCCATAAAACTTGCCTTAGAAGAGTGGTGCTATCTTCTGGGGGGAGCTCATTTTCCAGTCTGCACATACACAGACCATATAGACCGAAATTGAACATACACAAATGGGGGGAAAAAATTGTAATGGTACAATATGTCTATCACAATGTAATAATCATGCTTCCCTATAATAATTGTATTCCATGAAGCTTGTTGGAGAGCATAAATGAAACCTATCTTTCAACCCTCAAAAAAAGGGTTGAAAAAAACCAACATAAACATCAAAAAACTTAATAAATGGTAAAAAATTGAAAATTTTTATTAAATTCAAAGATAACATACTTGTTAAAAGTGAACCCCACGCCAAAAGGGGGACACAAGCAAGAGTTGCATCACGGACAACAGATCAACACATCTAAATGTAAAGATGCATGGGCATCCTTGGCCATATACAAATATGCTATAATACTGTTGGGAAGCATGAGAGGTAATGAGTCATGTAACCTACAATCAGTGCACACAGACTACTGTGTCAAGCTTACCCATGTTGAGATCGTTGCCCAAGCGTTTCGGCTGAGGGACAGCCTTCGTCTGGGGGTGTCCCTCAGAGTTATAAGGAGCTTCCTTATAACTCTTTGGACTCAGAATCCACTGGCTCTGCTCCATTCCTCATCATTTATGGACAGCACCCATGCCCTCCTCTTCCTCTACCTCTTTCTTCTGACATTCCTGCCAAGGAAGAGTTGCTCCAGAATCTGAAGTCCATCTGAGTGCAGACTCAACTTTCTTTGCTACAGGCTTCAGCTTGAACCAAGCTTTGTCCTCTACGGACAAAGTCGCGTCTGTGGAGCGACCTGGTGGTACCACGCCGCATCAAGTTCAACCCGCTTTGCTGTGGGCTCTGGCGAAAACCAGGTGCCACTTAGATTCCGCTCCCAGGTGTCGACTTACGTCATCGTCCGCGGTGGACCAGTGGGTCCACTATCCCTGGTGCTTGACAATATTGCTTATTTAAAATAGAGTTTTTAAAAAACCTGCTAAAGACAGAACCATTGTTTATGTGCTCATTTGTAATACTATACTGATAAGGGTCACTCTCGTCAAAAGGTGTTTAGTGCCAATTCAAAGAGAAATGTCTGACTTTTATTGGATGAGCTGCAAATGCTGAGCACATATTGAAAGATGTCCAGCACTATAGGGCATTTTTGTAACCATTTCAGTCCACTACTATTAACATGGTTTTTACACATGGAGAAACTGATTTCACACTGTTACGTTTGGCTTTGTGAATGATCCAACCTGTATTTTGATATTAAGCAAATCATATTTAAATGTATTCAGTCCAAGTATTCTACGTGGTAAAAATGTGAACATACCAAAGAAAACAGTAAGAGCAGCAATTATAATTCTTCACGGTGGAATAGTTTGGCAGCAGAAGTATTAAAATATATTCTTTGAAGCCGCCAACTTGCAACGTACATGTAATATCAGACTACTTTGGAAAACTGTATAAAATACAATCAGACCAACGGGTTCTATTTTAAACAGATTTAAGGTTGGCCAAAGTGTCATGTGTTTCCCTTATGCTACGCAGCTTATAAATAATTTCTTTCTCATATTGAGAATTTTTTTTTTTTTTTTAAAGTTACAGACTATGGTGTGGAGGACTGTCCTTCAGAAATCTGTCACAAGAAATCTGTCACTAGTTTAAATACTTTAATATTTCTAGTCACAGTTTATATTAATTTTTTTTTTTTAGTTAAACCCAGTTTTACATTGCAATATTATTTAATGCAAGAATTTTTCACCAAACATTTGTCTCAATTCTGCCATGCATTGGGGAAAATTTACTAAAACTTGGTAAACGTTGAACCACCAATGTAACTCATTGAAAATCTGGCTACCTTTAAGGTTGTATAGTCTATCTGTACACCTTGTAATAAGTGGCTTAGGAAAATTTTGGCACATTTTGTGGTACACATCCGTTCAACTTAGGACATGCCCACTTTATACCAAATCACTTTGGTACATTTTGACACATACAAATAAAACCTAAGTTGTAACATAAAGAATGATATGAAACCACAACAAACTATATATTTTCTGAAAGCAGATACTTGCTCCTTTTCAAAATTGCATTAAAAACTTTATAGACATAGGCACCCTCATGCAATTTTGATTCAAAGTGTTACATTTTATCATTTTATAGAAAAAGCAAAAAATTGTGCTCCAAACAGAAAATAATTTGGTTCACACCTTCAACATTTGTTTATTGGAGGTATAATGACAAATTTGTATAGAGTTTATAGTTACTGTACCTTATAGTCATATGATCACATGAATAAATCATCATTAAATCGCTAAAACTGAAATAACCAAATAATAACTGAAATTTTCCTGTCACAGGTCACAACCTGTAAAAAATGGAAATGCAAAAGTGCATTTACCTGCAAATTTATATAGACTCAGCCCTAGATTATCAACTCGTGATGAGCACTGATTGCGGTTGTCAACTCTTTAAATGCCACTGGCAAAGTCACCAGCAGAATTTAGAACAATGAAACTTGAGCACAGTGGTACAAACATGCAGTGATTATTGGGAGGGTCTTCCAATGACGTCATTTGTGCTTTATTAATTTAAATGCTGCTGGTGACTTTAACAGTGGAATTTTAAAAGTTGAGCGGAAGCCAGGCCCGAATTTCTAATGAAGTTCAGAGTCAGATCCTGGGGACACGAACCAGCAAAATTTAGTATCCACTAGTATCCAAATTTAGGTCCACTCTTCATTATTAGTAACCAAGAAAAAAGACTGAGTGAGTGTGTAATAAGTTGTAAACATCTGTATTAAATAATAAATGAGTCACTTATAAGATTAGATTAAGAGTGGAAAAGGAATGTTTGTAATTATCAAAGCACTGATTTGTTCATACTAGATTTAGTAGAAATAGACATGGCAAAGGATCTGTAGAAAGTGAAAAATTAAGATGTCTAGGAACTGGGAAAAAGGCGCTAACAAGGTTTCTGAGAAGGGAGAGCAGTAATAAAATCTTTTAGGCAGGATCTGTGAAGGGGAAAACATTAAATAACAGGAGCTCATCTGAAGAACACGACAGTTGTATGTCACTTAGTGTGGGGAACAAAAGAGTCAGTGCCAGGGTAGGGGAAGTGCAAAGTGGAAACCATCAACAGTCTAAACTCCTTTAGTGCTGCTTCTGCAGTTTCCAAGAATACTCTATCAATATAATTGGAACATATGGGTCCACAAAATATACACAGTAATTCTTTTTTGGTCTTCTAAAGGCACTGTACTGCACTTATATAAGCCCTGCCATTCAGTAAACAGCAAGCACTTTCACAGACACAATGGGGCAGATTTATCAAGCAGTCTGAATGTCAGAATATTTCCAGATGCCCATGGCAACCAATCACAGCTCAGCTTTCATTTGACCAGTGCTCATGAATATTTTAAAGGGGAGCTGTGATTGGTTGCCATGGGCAATTGGAAATATTCTGACATTCAGACTGCTTGATAAATCTGCCCCAGTGCCTCAACAACTGAACCATCACTTAGTAAGTATAATACATCATTGCTAAGCCACCAATTGGCCAACTGCTACTTACATCACAGTAGAGACGTGGGAGGCCACTGGAGCTGCATCTCTGGATTGAAACTTGTTGTAATAATTTTGGTCCTTAAAGATTTTGGCATAACAATTGCACATTTAAACAACTGTAATATAACTTGAAACAATATTTTAAAACAAATGACTTACTTTGTTGCCCCGTCCCCTAAATAAAATTGGACATAGAGCACATAGCTAATATGAAACAAATCTGTATTGTATACCTGTATTGTATACCTAAATTAGGTTGTTAAAACCCTCATGATTATATAAGGATTTCACATGCTTGTATATACACTAAAAATACCTGGCTACTTCGTCCACAAACAGCTCTAAATCCATCTCTGTGTTGTGTGAGATTTGGCAGCTCAGTTCATTCACTACTGTAGCCCTTTTAAAGATTGAACCACCCTCACACCAAGCTGATCAGCATTGGTATAATTGCAGTATTCTTTTCCAAGTGAAATACCGCTTTCAGTGTTATGTTCCAAAAACCACAAAAGACATCCATATAATGAAGAACTCCCAGAACATGTGTATGGTGGGTACAAAGGGTTTGCAATGTCCAGATGCTCATAGAACAAATCTCAGAATAAAGAAGGAAATTGCCAGATGTTGATACTTCTAAATTTAGTTCTGTTATCTATATTTTGGAAGGATACAGCAATTAAAGATGTAGTTGTGGAGTTCATTCATTGTTCGGATATTGAACTGCCCAGGTCAGCATCACTTTTCTACTTACTGAGGTCACATTCTTTGTATGTTTTTAAAGGGGAATAGTACTCAAATGTACGTAAATGAGCATAGAAATGAAGACAGTAGTGTAATCTTCCCTAGCAAAGTTGACCACCCAGCCAACCATTTTTAAGGGTTTTGCTGTGAAAAATTAAAATGACCATATAGAAATTAGTACAAGCTGCCTATAGAGTACATCTGACAAGTGATAGTTACAGGCAATACACTTATATGTGTGATAGTTCAGCTCAGCTTTTAAACAAATTAGTAAAACTTACATTAAAAAAAAATGTTGGATATCTTGTTTAAGGACATTGCGAGAACTAGATTTTTTTTTCTCAAAACCTGGATGTCTGCTAGTCATCTATTCATCTGTCCTGCTTTTTAGTGTCAGATCCAAAGAGTTCAAGTCTATCTGCAGCCTTCAGGTACTGGGCCAGATTAATCAATAGTGATGCATTGGCACTGGAACGCCTCTTTATGTGCAGAATTTTGAGGAGTGGCAGACACAGACATGTGCAAGCAGTTTGCACGTTCTTTCTAGTGCAAAGTATGACAGAAATCTAGCACAGCCAGTTTAAATGTTTTGGCCCACTGTGTTGAAAACAGTCAGGATGTGATGTTTAAAATACATCTTAGAATTATCAGCAACCAGTATGTTTCTTCAAGCTGAGATCTGATATTGTTTATGCTATGAGCTGTTGTTCATTTCAAAATGTTCAAAGAGAACCTGCCACCACGTTTTACCCCATGTCAGCAAGTCCCCTTCTACAATCACACATTGCAGAGTTTGCCAAATCAGAAAGGAGAAGATGACCATTACCTTATTTCCCTAATTACCTTTCTGCAGGTGGAGGTGGAGAGGGGTATTATAAAATATGAAAGCCATAGACAGAAAGAGAGTTAGGGATGGATTGGAGGGGTGATAGGAATTCAGCTAAGGGGCCACAATGGAGAATGTTGCAGTATTTTAAAAATTTTATAGACGGCAGCACACAGCCTGGGGACACACTGCTTGGGCCCCGGGCAAGTCTCGCCGCGCGTGACCGGCAAACCCAGCCTGGCACAGTCACCTCAATGGCCCGACACAGGAGCGCTATGGTGCACCCCACCCTCCATGCTGCAAATACACTCTCCATTTCCACCAAATGCTACATTTCTGGCTACCCCAACCCCAGGGAGGATTGCCTCTCCGTAACCATCAATATTCAGTCTTGAAGGCTCTCCTTATCATCATGCTTTTACCTCCCAAGTGGAGAAGCTGCAACAGGCCTCCCTATTCCCTCAAATACTGGAAGGTTTAGCAGAACTATGTGACCTCAAAATGCACCTTAGAGCCATTCCAACTAAAGAGGACATGGAGTGCTACATGTCACCTCCTGAACAATCCTATAGCACGGAGGTGGCGGTCTTGAGAGAAGTACAACAACTGCAACAGAGTGGTTGTCACTGAAGCAACCCAGGAGACGCTTAGGAACTAATTAGACACCCATTCAGCTGTTTTATCTACCCACTCTTACCAAATTCAATACCTAACCAATCTTGACGAGGTCGAAATAATATCCTGTTGAGGGGCCTCACAAAATAAGTTTGTAACAGATCGATTATCAAGAAGCTTCACTGCAATTATTGCCAGACCTCTCTCAACTAACCCTTCAGAACCATAAAGCCCTACGACCACTGTTGGACTTTTTACTTCAACGGAACCACCCCTATACTTGGGGGTTCCGTTTTCATCTTCAAATACGCCACTCGGGCCTCACACATAATATTCAACATCCATATGACATCCCTGCTGTGGCAGCTGCGCTACTTGGCCCTCGCTGCCGACTCCGGGCAACCAAGGGATCCCCCATGACCTAACGTGCTCCTAGTAGAAGCTGGCGGCATTCCTTATGGTCCCAGGAGAAGGCGGCGTCAACCCAATGCACCTTAGCTAGTTTTTTTTTTCTCTCTCTCTTCTTTGTGCTGGGTTGCATCAATAATGTGTTCATCCTCTTAGTAGTATGCAGAGGCCTTTGGGTCAGGTCACTTAGATGCTTAGGTCACTTTCCACTTAGGGAATCCCACACGACTGGTCTATGTAACCTGCCCCATAGTTACCACTGTGTTTAGTCCATCACCCCTTGATAAGGGGTTTCCTTTTCTTCCTTGTTCTTCCCCTTATACTTTTTTCCTTCTCCATTGTTCACTCTTCTCCTTGTGTGTTTTCCTAGTGTATCTCCCCAGGACCTATATTTACCAAACCCACCCGCGGAACAGAACTTCAGGTGACCTATCACCCATTGAGGCTATCAAGCTTGGGTCCCTGAATGTGCGGGGGCTGAATGTCCCTCAGAAAAGATCCCAAATCCTTTATGGAATACATAGACAGCGTGTCAAGATTCTTTTTCTGCAGGAGGCACACTTTAAAACTGATCATTTCCCTGTGATCAAGGATTGTTACTTCAATACCTCGTTTCATAGCTCGAATCCTAAATCACGCTCCAGGGGCATGTCTATTGCTGTCCACCGTTCTCTTACGCTTGTAGTCCTGGGCGAGATGATGGATGATGCCGGCATATATTCTTTTATGAAGGTACAAATCTTTGACCAGATATTTACATTAGCAAACCTGTCCCTACCCAATCGCTGCCCAGTCTCTGTCTATAGGAAAATTCTGAATGAGTTGTTGGGGTTCTCGGAGGGGAAGCTAGTGCTGGGCCTGGACTTCAATTCCCCATTGGATGCCAAACTTTATTCTTCTTTGTAGAAAAGTCATATCCCTTTGCGCCAGCTGAGCTCCCTCTGGAAGGATTTACACAGCCTTCAATTAGTAGATGTCTGGCAGATCCTACATCCTAAAAACAAGGACTACACGGATTACTCCCCTGTACATGACTCACATAGTCATGTAGATTTTTTTCTTATCCAACACAGGCCCTTACGTGGGAACTAATAGCCACCATTGGCAACACTGTCCTCACAGACCATGCCCCGATTTATGTGTTGGTCACTATCTCGTCTATCTGGTCGTAGCATCTTAATGATCATCTGTTAAAAGATGCTCTCTTTACTCAGGAAATCAAGCATACTATGGAATCCTTCCTACTCCTTCTCCCAGAGGTCCTGCTGATGAAGTGGGAGGCTCTCAAATGTGAACTATGCAGTCAATTCACTGATCAAGGGGTCAAACTGAAGATGGAGGGCTCACCTCTTTACTACAACAGCTACACCATCTCGAAAGTAGGCCCAAATTAAACCAGTCCTCTAAGGATTTAGCAGATCTTATATTAATTAGGAACGAGATCCACGCCTTACTAGATCGGAAATCCCTGGCCCTGTGCATACAATTTAAAGGCAACCTATACAAACACTCTAATAAATGCAGACGCCCACTCGTTAGGTCCCTACTAGAGATGAGCGAACATGCTCGTCCGAGCTTGATGCTCGTTCGAGCATTAGCGTACTCGAAACTGCTCGTTGCTCGGACGAATACTTCGCCCGCTCGAGAAAATGGCAGCTCCCGCCGTTTTGCTTTTTGGCGGCCAGAAACAGAGCCAATCACAAGCCAGGAGACTCTGCACTCCACCCAGCATGACGTGGTACCCTTACACGTCGATAGCAGTGGTTGGCTGGCCAGATCAGGTGACCCTGGGATAGACTAGCCGCTGCCCGCGCTGCTCGGATCATTCTGTGTCTGGATGCCGCTAGGGAGAGAGCTGCTGCTGGTCAGGGAAAGCGTTAGGGTGTTCTATTAGCTTACTGTTAGGCAGGAGTGATTCTCCAAGAACCCAACAGCCCTTCTTAGGGCTACAATAACGTTCTACTTTTTTTTTTTTTATTTGCATCTAGTACCATTTTGTGAGGAATTAGCAGGGGGACTTGCTACCGTTGTGTTTAGCTCTTAGTGGCACACATATCCACCTCAAACACCAAAGTGGGAAAATTTAGTAGGGGTTGGATTTCAATTAGGCACAGTCTGCCATTTTTCCTTTTTTATTTTACGTTTATTTTGTTTAATAACTCAGTGTCATCTCATCTGGCATAGTAGTGTGCTTTCATACTTGGCTAGAAAATAGCCATAGGAGAATCCAAACGGCTTACGCCTACAGTAGCGTTATATATTTGATTTCTGGTTGATCTGCTGGTGGCTGTACTTGCTGCAGTGCATCTACTAGCCAATTGTGAGCAATTTGTAGTGAGACTTGCGACCGCTGTGTTTTGCGCTTAGTGACGCACATATCCATTGCAAAGACCGAAGTGGGAAAATTTAGTAGGGGTTGGATTTCAATTAGGCACAGTCTGCCATTTGTCCTTTTTTATTTTACGTTTATTTTGTTTAATAACTCAGCGTCATCTCATCTGGCATAGTAGTGTGCTTTCATACTTGGCTAGAAAATAGCCATAGGAGAATCCAAACGGCTTACGCCTACAGTAGCGTTATATATTTGATTTCTGGTTGATCTGCTGGTGGCTGTACTTGCTGCAGTGCATCTACTAGCCAATTGTCAGCAATTTGTAGTGAGACTTGCGACCGCTGTGTTTTGCGCTTAGTGACGCACATATCCATTGCAAAGACCGAAGTGGGAAAATTTAGTAGGGGTTGGATTTCAATTAGGCACAGTCTGCCATTTGTCCTTTTTTATTTTACGTTTATTTTGTTTAATAACTCGGTGTCATCTCATCTGGCATAGTAGTGTGCTTTCATACTTGGCTAGAAAATAGCCATAGCAATAGGATAGCATTGTTTGGTTTTAAAAACTCAAAAACACAAAAAAAAAAAAAAAAACACAAAAAAAAGTTAAAAAAAAATTAAAGCTATAACTCTCATTTTAAAAATGTTTAACCCGAGGGCTAGGGGTAGAGGACGAGGGCGGGGACGTGGGCGTCCAACTACTGCAGGGGTCAGAGGCCGTGGTCCTGGCCGGGGTGAGACACCACCTGCTTATGAGGGAGCAGGGGAACGCCGCAGAGCTACACTCCCTAGGTTCATGTCTGAAGTTACTGGGACTCGTGGTAGAGCACTGTTGAGGCCAGAACAGTGCGAACAGGTGATGTCGTGAATTGCTGACAATGCTTCGAGCAATTTGTCCACCAGTCAGTCTTCCACGCAGTCCACCCATGTCACCGAAATCGCCACTCCTCCAGCTCCTGCACCTCAGCCTCCTCCCCCCCAGTCTGCCCCCTCCCAGGAAAATTTGGCATTTGAACCGGCATACTCTGAGGAACTGTTTTCTGGACCCTTCCCACAGTCACAAACCACTTGTCCGGTTGCTGCTGAGCAATTTTCCGATGCCCAGGTTTTCCACCAGTCACAGTCTGTGGGTGATGATGACCTTCTTGACGTAGTGGAAGTGTGTAAAGAGGTGTCCGACGATGAGGAGACACGGTTGTCAGACAGTGGGGAAGTTGTTGTCAGGGCAGGAAGTCCGAGGGGGGAGCAGACTGAGGGATCGGAGGATGATGAGGTGACAGACCCAAGCTGGGTTGAGAGGCCGGGTGAACACAGTGCTTCTGAGACGGAGGAGAGTCCTCTACCAGAACAGGTTGGAAGAGGCAGTGGTGGGGCCAGACGGAGAGGCAGGGCCAGAGCTGGTGCATCAGCGCCAAATGTGTCAACTAGTGAAGCTCCCGTGGCGAGGGCTCTTGCGGCGAGGGCTAGATCTTCAGAAGTCTGGAGGTTCTTTAAGGAAACACCGGATGACCGACGGACTGTGGTGTGCAACATTTGCCAAACCAGGCTCAGCAGGGGTTCCACCACTACTAGCTTAACTACCACCAGTATCGCTGACGGCACATTGGGTTAACTTGGTGGAGGCTGGGACCGAGTCTGACCCTGGGGCTGGTCATATACTGCCGACGCCGAGGATTGCGGGGCCTACCTCGGTCCAGGTGTTTCAGGCCTACTATGCCTCCTCCTCCTCCCACCCCTCCTCCACCTCCTCCTCCGAACTACCATCCGTGGGCACGGCGCCATCAGTCGGTAGCTCTAGGCACAGCAGCAGTGCCGTTGCTAAGCGACAGCAGGCGGTGCTCAAACTGCTGAGCCTAGGCGATAAAAGGCACACCGCCCAAGAGCTATTACAGGGCATCACGGCGCAGACTGATCTGTGGCTGGCACCGCTGAACCTGAAGCCAGGCATGGTTGTGTGTGACAACGGCCGTAACCTGGTGGCGGCTCTGCAACTCGGCAGACTGACACATGTGCCATGCCTGGCCCATGTGTTAAATCTGATAGTTCAGCGTTTCCTCAAGACATACCCCAATCTGTCAGATTTGCTCACGAAGGTGCGCCGCATCTGTGCGCATTTCAGGAAGTCCAGCACAGATGCTGCCACTCTCAGGGCAGCGCAGCGCCGCCTCCAACTGCCCGCTCACCGACTGTTGTGCGACGTGCCCACGAGGTGGAATTCAACACTGACCATGTTATCCAGAGTTTACCAGCAGCGCCGAGCCATTGTAGACTGCCAGATGTCAACTTCCACCAGAACTGGTAGTCAGGTCAGTCAGCTTCCTCAAGTCTACAATGAGGAGTGGACGTGGATGTCTGATATCTGTCAGGTGCTGAGTAACTTTGAGGAGTCAACACAGATGGTCAGTGGCGATGCCGCCATCATCAGCCTCACCATCCCGCTGCTTGGCCTGTTGAAAAACTCTCTGATCAGCATGAAGTCGGAAGCTTTGCGCTCGTCACAAGAGACGGGGGAAGAAGATTCCCTTGTTGATAGCCAAAGCACCCTTAGGTCTGTTTCTCAGCGCATATCGGAGGAGGTGGAGGTGGAGGAGGATGAGGAGGAAGAGGAGGAGAATGTTGGCGAGACACAAGAGGGGACCATTGTTGAGTCCTTTACTGTTCAGCGTGTATGGGCAGAAGAAGAGGAGTTGGAGGAGTTGGAGGAGGAGGAAATGGACAGTCAGGCCAGTGAGGGGAGTGAATTCTTACGCGTTGGTACTCTGGCGCATATGGCAGATTTCATGCTAGGCTGCCTATCCCGTGACCCTCGCGTTCAAAGAATTTATTCCAGCACCGATTACTGGGTGTTCACTCTCCTGGACCCACGGTACAAGCAAAATCTTTCCACTCTCATCCCTGCAGAGGAAAGGAGTGTGAGAATGCATGAATACCAGCAGGCCCTGGTGCACAAGCTGAAACAGTATTTCCCTTCTGACAGCGCTAGCGGCAGAGTGCGTAGTTCTGCGGGACAAGTAGCGAGGGAGAGTAGGCGAGCAGGCAGCTTGTCCAGCACTGGCAAGGGTACGCTTTACAAGGCTTTTGCCAGCTTTATGTCACCCCAGCAAGACACTGTCACCTGTCCCCAGTCTCGGCAGAGTAGGGCTGATCTTTACAGAAAGATGGTGAGGGAGTACGTAGCTGACCATACCATCGTCCTAAATGATCACACAGCTCCCTACAACTACTGGGTTTCAAAGCTGGACATGTGGCACGAACTGGCGCTGTACGCCTTGGAGGTTCTTGCCTGCCCTGCCGCTAGCGTCTTGTCCGAACGGGTTTTCAGTGCAGCTGGTGGCATCATCACCGATAAGCGTACACGCCTGTCGACTGACAGCGCTGACAGGCTGACGCTTATTAAGATGAATAAAGCCTGGATTTCTCATAATTTCCAATCTCCACCAGGTGAAGGAAGCTCAACCTGAATAATTGATCCACTCCTCCTCCTCCTCATT